>NC_090935.1:501292526-502542526 GCF_040938575.1 Ambystoma mexicanum
GAACAAGAGTAGCAACGGCAACCCCAGACACGTGTTTCGGCCTTGTTGGGCCTCATCAGTGAGGTCGAGCTGTGCCTCTCTAAGCACAGTGAGCAAGGCCGAAACACGTGTCTGGAGATGCTGATGATACTATTGTTCAGAGGAGAATTGTCAAGCATTTTGGAGGGGGTATCAGTTTGATGCCCAGGTGGGTGGGATTCGACTGATATGCAAATGGATATTTCTCCTTTGAGAAGGGGGCAGTGAGCATAGCGTGGTTGTTGACGCTCCTGAGTGGAAGAAAATCCATAGAACAGTGTATTTGACCCATGTTCATTCTCAGTAGCAGGACTCCCACACCCTTGCTTAATATATAAAAACACACAAAAATCATGAACCTCAAAAACCTAAATTGTCACATAAAAAACACTCCAAACCATGTTCATGTTCATTCACCACCAATACACACATCTATGCACCACAAAACCTGCACAGGTAAAACACGCCAGACATATTGGCTTTGGCAATGCTTGTCTAGGAAGGAAGCTCCAGCTCATTCACTAGGGCAGTTTTGTGTGGTCAGTATTGCCTGGGGAGCAAGCATCTTTGTGAGGAGCAACACAATTTTTGTTTTATTCTGCTATTTACAGAAAATGGGACTGTCCTTGTATTTATTACAAACCACAGATATTTAGTATTTCAACTTTACGTTTGATTGTATTCATGCACATGTCGGCCATTGCATTTAGTACTCATAGAATCACAAAACCCAACTGTGTGGCACTTTCAGAGGAGCCTGGGGTAGAAGCACAAATGCGTACTTTGTCGCTGTGGCTTTTCAATATTTACCTGGCCCCTCTGGCCCACTTGATGCCCACCTTCTCTCCTCACTTACAGTGTTATGCTGATGACACACAGCTCTTCTATAAGCTTCCCTCCTCTACCTCCTCTTCTTACTCCCTCATACCTGACTGGCTACAATCTCTTCAATGGCTTCTGGTGGCTGCAAGGATCAAACTCAAGACACACTGCATCATCCACAGGGGTTTTCTGGGGGTGGGACCCCTCTACATCCAACCTTCTCTCCCTAAATACAACCCTGCTAGAGTGTTTCGGTGCGGAAACTCCTCAAAATTGTCCTTTTCTCCTCCTCCTTACCTCTCCCTTGCTAATGTCCCCCTCCCGCTGCGACTGGTGTCTGGTCCCTTATGTGCCTTACAGTGCCAGGCCCTCCTCATCCAATCTACTCCAGCACCCCTTACCCAGCACTTGCCCTTGGGCACCCTTCCCTGACTAGCCTGACTCTGGTCCACTCCTTCCTTGCAGTAGCCAACCTTTACACTTGGCCTACCCCTGGCGCTTGCCCTTCTGGGCCTCCCTCCTCCTCCCAGCCACAGGGGTCCCTCCTTCCTGCACTTCTCCCTCTCCTTTCCCACTTCTCCAATCCCTCCCCTTCCTCTCTTACCTCCCTCCTCCCCCCTGCACTTACTGTCCCTGCACTTGCACAGTCACAATGTCACCAGGCCTGGCAAGGCCCTGTTTACTGTTATTGTTTTTTTCTTCCCTGTCCTCCTCCACTCCCCCCACACCATTGTCGTGTGGCGCCTGGAAACACGTGTGTATAGGCGCCTTACATATGTCCTATACAAGAAGATATCTATGTGATGAGGTACACACAGCCTGTGGCTGTTGTTTGATTATTTAATGACGCATATAAACGCGCTAAACCAGGTGCTGGTGTAATAAAACTGCCTTAAAGGGTGCCTTCCGGCACTTGATTTCTGAAAGAGCTGGAGTAGATTGTGGAGTCCCACTTTCATGAGGAGAAAGGCTAGCATGCTGTCCACCTGGGCTCTAATCCTGCCCTTGCATGGACTTGGCATGTGCCAGTAACTCTGACGGGTACTATCACTCTTGTGTGATGGCTGTCTGTGCACTGACATGCGAACACGAAGACTATTGCCTTCTTTCTTGGATGAAATGCCTGCAACTAAGTTCTGCATCTTTTTTTAAATGTATTAACTTGTTAGCAAACTATGTTAAAGCTGCGTCTCAGTCCCTGGAATAGGTCAGTGGCCTGAGCTATGGTCCTGGCACAGTATGGACGTGTAGCTTGTGTGTTGCGCTGCAGGAGACTCGATCATCCTTCCATTTGCAGCAAGTACGATTGAAGTGGGATACACGCGTCGGTGCGTGCTGTCGCTCGACCATGTTGTGCAGCACTGTACAGCATGGTCAGTGTGTGCCAGATGTCTAAAGGCTTACAGGGCAACAACAAAAACGATATTGTTTGCGGTCAGTCTTGAGCGTCTTTAATCTGTGGAAAATGCTGAAGTTATTGTATATGCTTCGAAAGACTCACAGTCAAAAAGGAGACGAACCAGGGCCTGCACTGCCGCCAGCACAGAAACTGCTTAAAAAAAAAGCTGAATAACATTTCAGGATGACGTATCACAATGAACTAATGGTATCACGCATCCGACCTGCATTGCATGCATTCGTGCATACCAGGTCGAGCTTTTGAAAGATTTATGCATTTTGTATAGAAATGTTCACGCCTTGTTAACCCGTGCTTGCCTGTAGCGGCACTAGAACATGCGCTATAGTATGAAAGGTTAGTGCTATACCTGTGGATCCCATATCTTTTAATGGTACGCCTTGCCAATGGAGTATGGTATGCTCTTGTATTTGGACCCTAAACTTTGCATGTCTCGAATAAATGAGTAAAACAGACTGAACTACACGAACAATACAGTGCTGCGCTGGTATCAATGCAGGTGTTCTGGGGTCTCGCTCCCTGCGGCCCTATTACAGTCCCCAGCTGTGCCTTTGCTTTCACTACCATTATAACCCATGCCGCTGCCAATCACACGAGTGGATTTGCTTTCTGTGCTCTTCCTGCAAGGAAGCCATTTCAGGTATTTGATAATTACCCTTTTTAATGCAGTGCGTGCTATTGCAATTCTGCCATTTTGCAGTGCTCTAAAAACAAGCCTCAGCAGCTTAATCCCTCGCCATACGTCTAGAGCAGGGCACCTTTCTATGACTGCACCCTAAAGAACTCGAGAGAAATGTAAAATCCAGTGGGAACTCTAATGTAATGGCTGGACACAATACCGCTCGCATAGCCCGCAGAACTGGACATGCTACTATCTCGACACAGCATTCCACATGAGTCCTCCAGGATAGGACACACTACTCTGCGTGATCCTTGGCACTGGTCACAACACTGCAGATGTGGCCCTCACAAATCGGGATGATACTCTAGTCTAGATGAAGCCTCCACAATGAGGCACACCACGCTATAGCGGGCGTCAAAAGTAGCTACAGTGCTGCAGGTGTGGCCTCAGGCTGGAGACACTACTGCGGGTGAGGCCTCCACTATTAGACGCAATACTCCCGGCGAGGCCTCCATAACTGGCCGCAATCCACAACCGGAGGCAATACTCAAGATGAGGCATTCAGGGTGAGACACCCAGAACTGGGCTCAGTACTGCAGGAGAAGAACGTGTCGCTGTAATCCACACGTGGTCCCACAGAACCGGGCACAATATACAGATGTGCTCCTCCAAGAACCAGGCCTAGTGATCTATACATGCCCAAGCCTCGTAAGTGCAGCACACAATACTGCAGGTGGTCCCCTCTCAGAACTGCACCCCAGGCCCCAGATGAGGCATCCCCAATACTTGATCCAATACAAGTTAAATGTTCCTATTGGACAGCCCTTCCCCTAAGAAGCCGCAAATTCCCATCACTCATCCTAGTGGCTTATTGTGATATTTATACTCTGTAGTGGTCAGTGGGTGGGATAACGCCTCGGCACCAATAGCATCCTGGTGGTCCGTGCCGGGTGCAAAAAAGTTGCACGTAGATCTGCTAGCCTCAACATTTGTTTTAAAAAACACCACAAAAGGCACACCATTCTCATTAGCACAACTGCGGCTGGTGTATAGGACGGTTGGAATTGACCGATCAGTTTTACTTTCTGTATCAGCTGGTTTCCCGTTTTATGACAGGGGAGCGCAGTTTACAGCCTCCCTGCCCCCCACACAAAAAGCCCCGGGCTGGAATTCTTTCCCCAGATGGTAATTGATGACTTCAAAACCCCGCTCCCTAAAATGCAAGGAACTTGCTGCGCTCGTGCAACACCTCAGGCGCTGTCCACATCCCTGAACAAACACTCCATTCTCACTCCACTGGAAGGCTCTGGGAAGTTTGGGATGGATGCTATTGAACATGAAGCCACTTTAAGTGTTCCCTTAAAGTGCAGATAATCCCCTCAGAGTGACACAGCCCCCACGCATCTTTAGAGGAAGAAACACTTGGAGCCTCAATTACAAAAAATAAGCTAACATAGTGCAAAAGTGTCAGTGCTTCCGCTAAGATTGTCCAGTGCAAGTGAATTGCGCGGGGAGCAGATTTACAGAAATAAATGCGCCCAGAAACCTACAGCGTAAAGACATGTGTTTTGTGTCTGACACACCCACAACATGCCCCCAGCGCAAAACAAGGTAGCGCTGTAGGTGATGTATGTGCCGCAATGTGAAGCAGGTGCTTGGACGCGTCAATGTGAAAAGTAATCTAGGAGTATCCACAGGCAATCATCATTACTTTCACACCCACTCTTCCTCGCCACAGCACTTCCAGCAATATGTACCCCAAATGAACATTACGCCTACACTCATTCTTCCTTGTCCCAACACTTCCACCAATCTGTACCCCCAAATGCACATTACATTTGCCCCTGTAAGGGAGAATTCTCTTATAAGGCTAATTTCCCAAACCTAGTGAGCCCCCCCGCAGCTTTGCTGGATTTTTGGAGCTTGATTTTTTCTCCTGCTAAGAGTGAGACTCTTTTCCTCCCACTCTTAGGCATGATTTGAGGTATGTCTTTGACTCTTTGTGTGCTTATGGACTATGGGTTTTCTTTCTGCTCCATAGGGTATCATCTATGTTTTATGTGTGTGTTACACAGCACCCTCAGTGAAGTAACACAGGGGTGTCATAGTGACCCCCAAACATAGACTCCATACCCTGGGACTGACTACTGTCTCCCAGGGCATGTAAAGTCACCATTGACTTTACTAGTCCTAAATTGTGAACAGAACCAGTACAAACCATCATATTGTGGAAGTACTGGAAGGGGTTAATTATATTGCCCCTGGGTCTGTTTTCAAGGGGGCACTGTGTAGTCCCCCCTTGTTGAGTTTCTGGCTGGTGGCTGCGGTTACCACGCACAATATTCCACCAGAATATTTCCTATGGGATTTTCCCATTGATTTTAAACACACCACTTTTTGGTGCAATGTTAAAGATACCGCCGGTTTATTTATTTAATATTAAATCAACTGTTGGGTCTTTTTGCCAGAACTCTTTTCTAAAATGGTGTTCGTGTCCGTCTCTGTAACTCTGACCAAGGTCCAGCCCTTTGTTCCACTTTTTGGCGGGCTTCTCCACAGAAGCCCTCCAAATGGTGCCACTCTGTCTGGGTTCCACAGGATGGGCGGGGAGGGGAATTGGCACCCTGGACTGCATTGCCTTAGCAACTCAAGTCGCACTCTGTTCTGAATGGGCCAGTGGTGAGCCGCCCGGCTCACCACTTAGCATGTTTGAGTGACAGCTAGGCTGTTGAATGGGGGTTTTTCTGCATAAAAGCAGGGCCTTTGGGACTGGAACTTCAGAAGTCGCCACAGGACCTAAGAATTGGAAGAGGGAAGAAGCTGAGCCATCTGCAATGACGACACCACCGGTGAAGCCCTGCTACAACTACCTCACCACTTTCCCGACAACAAGAGAAGATCTTCTGCTGGACGAGTCTTCTTCCTCTGAGCTGGTGAGACCAACCAGTTTGCCCTTTTCGCCTTCCAAAGACATCTCGTGGTCGAATCGCCCGTGCCAAGCACACTGGCGGCCGGATAGCCAAGCTTCACCACTTTGACCGCGAATAAAAGGAACGCACCTTTTATCAACGAACTCCGTGGCTGGTTTCATCCCTGTGCAGTGCAACAACTCCACGTTTCCTCCTCGATGAGATCCTCTCTTCCTCTGGTCGAAACAATGAACTGCAACCACTGCCAGGAACAACTGCCACCGCTGGAGCTTCCTCTCTATTTAAGGTACTGTGTCCTGCCTGGCCTCCCTTTCTTCGGTTTGCCCAAGATGACCCTTCAATCTTTGGCTTGCCAACTGGGTTGGTCCCAGACCTTCTAAATTTACCTTCTTGAATCGCCCCAACCTCTTTTGAACTTTCTGCAAAGACTTTTAGTGCATTTCAAACCGTGTGATCCTGGGCACATTTCACTTGCTCCATTTAAAGTGGGCCTGGCCTATGAACTTTAGCTCTACAGTATATACTGCCTTTCTGCTCTTGCTGAGAACTCCTAAAAGTGTTGGGACCTGTTTTATTTCTATGCTCTGTCTTTTTCTCTCCCTTTAACTGAACTATTGGAGTGCCATCAGGTTATGCGCTCACATCTGTTTAACTAATCGTGGTGTTTTAACTCTGACATGTCTGATAGTTATCAAGGTAGGTGTGTAGACTTTACCTGACTGTGTTTTAAATTGCTTTTGATTTAGAGTGCTACTATATTGCCTAAAGTGTGCTTTAAATAAATAATTATATACTTTTTATACAAAGCTCTGGTCAGTGTTTGTTTGCTCTACTGTGTTTTTAGCCCTATTGTGTATACTCTATATACTGCCCTACTCTTCCTGAGAGAAGTCAGACTGCTCAGCCACAGCTACCAGGTAAATCTGGGTGGCGCATACTGCTACCAACTGGGTTTACTGCTTACTCCTGTAGTCTTAATCTTTTTGCAGTGTTCCCTGAGGGAACTGCACAGGATTCTGCCTAACACCCCCACTACCCCTCGACCCAATACTTCCGCCAATCTGCACCCCCCAAATGCACATTACGCCTACACCCACTATCATCCCAATGCACACTACACTCACACCCACTCTTCCTCGTCCCTGCACTTCCACCAATCTGCCCCCCCACCAAATGCCCAGTATGCTGCACCCACTATTCCTCGACCCAGTACAAATATGCACCTCCCAAATGCACATTAAGCTCACACCCACTCTTCCTCATCCTAGCACTCCCGCCAACCTGCGTCCCTCACATGCACATTATGCCTATGCCCACTCCTCCTCATCCCTGTAATACCACCAATCTACGACCCCACAAGGCACATTGCTCCTCACAGTACTCGCACCAACAAGCCACACCCCAAATCCCCATAAAGCCACACCTACCCTTCTTCCTCACAGTACTTGCACCCACCTACACTTCCTCCTCACAGTACGTGCACCAACAAGGCACACCACAAATCCTCATAAAGCTACACCTACCCTTCCAACTCACAGTACTTGCACCAACAAGGCACACCACAAATCCCAAATCCTCATTAACCCACATCTATCTTTCTTACTCACAGTACTTGCACCAACAAGGTGCGTCCTTAATTCCCATAACTCTACACCCACTCATCCATGTCCCAGTATTCACATAAGGTACCTCAAAAACATGACATCACTCTGAGCAATGCCATTTGCACTCATCATACCGCAGAGGTACATCAGTAGGCCTTCTACGCTCCCAGAGCATTATACATGACTACACTACTATCTTGTAAACTGGTGAATGCATGTGTCCTTGTATTTCTTTGCACACAGCAACACTGCCCTTGTCCTGCCAATCAAGTACAATAGTCATGTTCTTCACACACAGATAACTCTCTGCTTACATTGAACCAGGGACTGTCCTCAATGGTCCACAATTCCATATGTGATAGAAACCTTTGACAGAAACCCCTCACAGACCCAAGAAGCTGCAGAACAGGCTAGCCACCTTCCTCACTATGATCAAGATGTTATTGCTTTTATGGCAGCAAGTGCAAAGATACTTTGTAGGTACGTACCTTGTTGTCTCATGTGCTAAATAGCATTTTAGATCACCCTGTAGTCATACCCTGATTTTCTGTGCTTTGTCTCCTATGATGTACAGTATAGATAAATCAATGACTCACTTGATCAGGAGGCACTTGTGCTGGTATCTCCACGCAATCACATGCTGCATGTGTTCAGCTTTAGCACCCTTAGGCACGCACTCATCTTCACTATACATTTTGTAGCGAAGGTTTGGGGTGGTACACATGCATTACTTGTCATTCAGGAGGGCGGCCCATTGAATCTGAGCATATATACAGGCTATGTGACCACTCATATTGCCTCTAACCCACATCTCTTGTGGAAGTGTAATGTCGACATGCAAGTGGAGAATGGATGACAAATCTGTCATGGTAGCACACATCCACAGTCATGACAACATTCTACTCTGTAGGTAAGTCAATGTTGCGAAGTCAAGCTACTGTCTCACCAATACTTACAAATCCCTGCCATGAAGAAAATCTGGGAAAACACCTTCACAAGTGTGTTTATGTGCTCATCTGCCTATGGTGGAAGGGGCCTTCTGTAAATGCATTCTGGAATGACCTGAATTGCCATCAGGCATAGTAATGTAGCCACTGATCCGTTTCATTCCCTTGCCCCCACTCCACCTCCCCTCTCCTCCATTTTGTTCCATCCCCTTCCTGCCCCCGGTGGCTGATGTGAGTACCCCCTGCCCCTGTGATGATTCTGTTTGCCCCCCACCTCCCTCCGTTGACCCCCACGACGGTGCTTTGTTCTTCTCATTCTCCTTCCTGCCTTCCTCCCTCCCCCGTTCCCACCCCTCCTCCTTTTACATTCTGGCATTACCTCAATTGTCATCAGGCATACTAATGTAGCCGCCAGTCTGTCTCATTCCCATGTCCCACCTCCTCCCCTCCCCTCCCCTCCATTGTGTTCCACCCTCTCCCTGCCCCCAGTGGCTGATGTGTGTCCCCCCAAACCCCTGTGATGATTTTGTTCGCCTGTCACCCCCTCCCTGACCCCTATGACGGTGCTTTGTTCTCCTCCTTCCTGCCTTCCTCCCTCCCCCGTTTCCATCCCCTCCTCCTTTTACATTCTGCCATTACCTCAATTACCGTCAGGTATAGTAATGTAGCCACTGGTCAGTCTATTTCTCCTGCCCACCCCTCCTCCCCACCCTTTCATTTTAATATAGTGCTTACTCTATCATCTTGTCCCTTGACCTGGGTGATAGCAGCCTGTTTCTCTCCCACCCTCTCCCTGCTTGCCCCCCCCCTCCAGCTTTATCTGACTAGTCGTGATAGTAGCTTGTTTTGTTCTTCTCCTTCTCCCTCACTCCAACCCCTCTTCCTCCTTCCTTCCTCTTGTTAAATTCTGGCACTACAACAATTGCCATTAGGCATAGTAATGTAGCCGCTTGTCTGTCTCATTCCACCCTCCCCCCCACTTCATTGTTCCTCTCACTTGCACTATCTGAAATGTCGCTTGGCTGATTATGATAGTTATGTTCTTTTCACATTCTGAATGTATCAAGGACTGTAAGAATTTTACTGTCTTCTCCCATGTTCCCTTCCCTGCCTTGAAGCACTGTGAAACACATTGTGTATAGGCGCTATATAAATAAACAATCAATCAATCAATCAATCAATATCTCATATTAACAGCACACCCCTTCTCAGGAACTTTCTGTATTAGGTCATTGTTAGGCAGAGTTTGTATGCAGTACCCTCTGGGACCATTACACACAACTATGATTACAGGTTTAAGCAAACCAACATTTGGTATAAGTCTGTACTAAACAGATTTGGTAGTGGAGCTGAGCAGCCAGGCTTATTTCAAGAGGGGATTGTGAGCAATAAGGATATTACACAGAGGTCTACAATCACAGGTGTTCAAATAAACTCTTACACTCAAGGTTTCTTTGATAAATACTCATTAATTTATTTATCTGTCAGTTATAAAACATTCATAAGAAGGAGGCAATTATATAACACACACATATACTTCAATACTATTTCAGAATACTTTTCATCAATTCCAAAATGGCGGCCGAGCCGGGTAGACGTGTGTGAGCGGAGCTCCTTCCCCCAGCTCGGGCCGCAACAATAAAGAACTTAATTAAGCACACACCGAGCCCACCGAAGCGTACCCACCCACCAACATACAGCAAAAGGAGAAGACAGGGAGAAGAGTGGACTCTACTCAGGAGGACGGGCCCCTCCAAATGATCCCGCCCGCAGAGGACGGACCAGATCCATAGACCCAGCCCCAGAGCAGCCCAGCAGTGTGGAAGCCCAGAGGAGAACCAAATGGCTGGAAGAGCCTCCCAGGTCCCGCTAGCAGCCTGAAGCGGAGAACCGACTGACACAGGAAGAAGATCGGAGCATGAGAAGCGGAGCCCGGCTGAGAGACCCGGGCACACCACCAGCGTGAACCCAGACGGAGTCAAGGAGTGGACGAGGATGAGGCTTGGAGAGGAGAAGGCGCCGGCCCAGCGGAAGAAGATTCGTACCCTTCCAGCCCTGTTCAGAGAAAAGAAGGGAAGGCGGGCGACGCAGGCAGAATAGAAGAAGACTGCAGCGCCCAGCGCAGCCGCCGAAACAGCAGATCACAGGTACGAGGCGGGGGGAGACTCCAGTAGCGGCGGGTGAAGGTCGCCTCCCCCCATAGACAGCAACAGAGCGTCCCCGGGCACCAACACAGGGGAAAACAACACATGGCACCAGGGGAAGAAAAGTCAAAAGAAGCAAATGCTACCCGGAAGAAAGAAGAGGCCCCCAAATCTATAAAACAACATAACCATAGCGAACGCAGGCCCAGATACAGGGGAGAGGGCTTCACCCCCTCTTCCCTCGACCATCGGACACGGGCCCAGCCCAAAACCGGAAAGGGAACACAGAACAACCCAGAGGCACTGGGTCCCCTCCTCGAGATTCCCTCAACCCACAAAAGAAAGGTGAGGCACCTACTCCACAGCCCGCCAGAAGGGAAAATCACAAACCCTCTGGGACGGCCACAGAAGGAATAGACCCCCAGACAAGTGGGCCCACAGCAAAAAGAAGAAGCCACTGAGGACCACAAGCAGACAAGGGAAGGGGGGAATAACAATACCCACAAGAGAACCATAAGGGGGCTCCCGGTAAGCCATCAAAGAAGGATCCCCTGAGACATAGCCGATTCCCAATAAAGATCAACGAAGACCACAGGAGCACCAACACACGGGGCCCGAGAAGCGGGAAATCCACAACTCCAACAGAAAACAAGTGGCAGAGCCCAGATAGGCATCAGAGACAAAGGGATTAGCATAAGCACACACTCGAATCTCAAGGCCAAAAGTGAGCAAACAACGATATAAGAAGCCCAGACCGCAAAGGAACAAACACATGTCAAAAGCCAGGACCAGGCACGGGATACAGGCATCATCGGCGAACAATAGCAGATCCAAACAAGATCAAGACCTGATCCAAATCTGGGGTGTAGAAAAAACAGCGTCTAAGCCGATTAACAAACAGAAAAGCAAGGGGGAAAACACATCAGAACAGAAAGAAGACGCAGAAATGGCCTCGAAAGACGACATGAACACCTGGTTTAAGGAATTTCAGGATCAATTCATGTCCTCCACATAGGCGCAGTTTGAAAACATGAAGGTGTAAAGGAAACAAGCAGTCCAGGAACTGAAGAGGGACATAGAAAATCGAGAAGAGAGAACAGATAAACTGGAAAGGACGGTCCAGAATATGGATAAGGAAACTTTCCAACACGCAGAAGCACAAGACCGGCTAGCACGACTGGCACTGGAATTAGAATCCCAATGTGAAGATTTGGAAAACAGATCCTGGAGATCAAATATAAGAATAAAGAATATGCCGGAAATGGTGGAGGATAAAGACCTTCGCACAGCAGTACAACAGGTATTCCAAGACATACTTACAGACGGCACCGGGGAAGAAATTCAAATAGACAGAATACACAGAGGAGTAGGCCCCCGAAGGACAGGAGAGCCCGGAATCCGCCCAATAGATGTACTGGTGGCACTGACACAATACACACAAAAGGAGCAAATCCTCAGGAAGGCTAGGACAATAGAGCAAATAGAGAATGAACGGCAAAGAAATACAGTTGTTCCAAGACCTAGCACAATCCACACTCAGAAAGAGAAGAGAGATGTTCCAGGTAACAAAACTCCTAATGGAGAAACAAATACGCTATAAATGGACCTTCCCATTTGGCCTCCTTTTCACATGGGAGGAACGACAATACTGCATCACAACATGCGAGGAAGGCCTCAAGATCCTGTGTTGCCAGGAACAAGAGATGAAACCCCCAAATGATAGAGAACTACATAGACGAAGGAGAGAACCGAGGGGATGGCAAACAGAGAAACAAAGAACAAGACTCCAATCCCGCAAACCAGAGAAAAACTAAAACTACCCCAGAAACGAAGGACAGAAGCAAGAACAGATGGAGGGAGGGACAACAAAGGAAAGGAAACACTTGACAGGGATGGTGACTACATGAAGATGCGGCAGAGCCATGGGACTTCCTTGGAATCTGAAACAGAAGCAGGGTTTAGGACTCCCTGCGAAACTGTAAACCTCAGATGTTAGAGGGCATGGAGCAAAGGCAGTACACCCGAGCAACCATAGGGCCCAGCGCCCTCCTCAGGGAAAAGGTTTGGAGGGGGAAGAAGGCAGGGAGGAGGGGAGGAGTTGAGGGAAAAGTTCAAAGGGGGAAAGAGTCAATCACCGGAACTAAAGCATACCACAGCGACCCACAGGATAAAGCCCAAAAGAAACTGCAAACTCAAAAGAAAGAATGGGGCTAACATTTTTTACGTATAACATCAGAGGGCTGAACACGTCGGTAAAAAGGAAAAAACAGAACACTTCCTACACAGAGAGAAGTATGATATAATAATGCTCAAAGAAACACACATACAGAAAAAAAGGAAAGGCCTAATCCGTATAAGAGGCTTCAACCAAATTCTCCAATCCAACGACAAAGAGCAAAAAAAAAGGAGTCATGATAGCCTTTGCCAACCACCTCAATGTACAAATCAAAGCTTCAATGACTGACAAAAATGGTTGATACCTGTTCGCGAAGGGCCAGATAGAAAATTGCCAATTAACCCTAGCAACCTTTTACGCCCCAAACACTGGCCAGGAGGGCTTTATCAAAGATACGATGAACAAATTAGAAAACTTCGCAGAAGGAGAAGTGATACTTACAGGAGACTTTAACCTCGCATGGAACCAGATGGAAGACCGCTCAAATCCCAAAAACACCCAACAAGGGACACCCTCACCAGCTCTAAACAGATGATGAACAACCTGGCACTAGAAGACGTGTGGCGGAGACTCAGAGGAACAACCCAGGGGTACACATATCACTCACACGTACACAACTCAAGCTCCAGAATCGACTATATATGGGCCACAGGAAGCCTAGTAGGAGAGATCCAGGACATAGAGAAAGGCCAAATATCACTATCAGACCATGCCCCACTATGGATTACACTCCCCAAAATCTGGATACGCTCTGGTCTATGGCGCTGGACGCTCCCCAGAGAAATCCTACAAGATCCGGTCTCAAAGGAAACAATCAGAGAAAAGATAGTGGATTATTTCGAACAGAACAACACTACGGAAGTCTCTCCAAGAACTATCTGGGAAGCCTTTAAATCGGTGATACGGGGACAAATTATAGCACGGAAAGCACAAAAAGACAAGCTATTATACAAATGGGAAAGCGAATTAGAGAAAAAACTGGTAGAGATAAGAGAAGAAATGACAAAGAACACATCCTTGAAAATAAAGCGGGCATATCGACACGTCCAGAATCAGATAGACTTATTCAGGAACAAAAGAGGACAAACGCAACTACTACATATAAAACATTGGTATGTGATGAAATCAAATAAGGCAGATAAACTTCTAGCAAGACAATTAAAAGGCAAACAGCAAAACCAAACGGTACAAACACTAAAAGACGGACAAGGAACAAAGAAAACACAATCAAAAGACATCAAAGAAATATTCAGAGACTATTACCAGAAACTGTACACATCACAGTGCCCGAATGAAGAAAGGAGCAGGCAGCCGTTCTAAAGGCGATAATACTACCAACTATAACAACAGACAAAAAAGTAGCACTGGACGAACCAATATCACCAGAGAAGCAATTAGAGACTTACCTAAAAATAAATCTTCAGGACCGGATGGCTACATAGCAGCCTTCTACAAAACATACGCACAAATACTAACACCCATCTTAACACACCTCTTTAACACCTTTAAAGACTCGACAAATATTGCAACTTCAATGAACGAGGCAAAGATACTAGTCTTTCACAAGAAAGGGAAAGACCCAGAAAACCCGAGCTCCTAACGCCCAATAGCTCTAATCAACATTGATGCTAAACTCTATACAAAAGTACTCGTTAACAGGCTCTCACCCCTACTCCCCAAACTGATTCATCAAGAACAATCAGGATTCATCCCAAACAGGAAAACCCACGACAACATCAGACGAATAGTACATCTCATAGAGAAAGCCGGGATCACAAAAATCCCATCAGCAATATTATCGGTAGATGCGGAAAAAGTATTCGACCAGGTAGAATGGACTATGCTATTTGTGACGTTAAAGAAAATGGGTAAGGGAAACGCATATATAAACATGGTTTGAGCCAATAACAATTCACCAATGGCCAGGATAGCAGTCAATGGAGACCCAATCAGAATAGGAAGGGGCACCAAACAGAGATGTCCTCTATCACCCCTGCTGTACGCAATCTTCCTCGAACCCTTACTGGCAAAGATTAGAGCCGCCCCCGACATAAAGGGCATAGAAATGGGACGGCAAACACACAAGACAGCGGCATATGCCGACGATATGATGATGACCCTAACAGATCCAATCAAGACACTCCCCCTCCTCATACAACAGATCGACGACTACCGATCTATATCAGGGCTAAAAAATAAACAAGCAGAAATCGTCGGTAATGGTCCTGGCCGGAGACCAGTGGCGGCTGGTGAGTTTGAAAGCTGGTGGGGCGTAAATTTCCCAGGGCGAATTTAGTAGCGAGTGCGCTCAGCGCGTGAGCCCACCCCCCCCAAGGGAGGTGCGGGGGGGTTCACCCCCTGCGAAATCTTTGGAAAAATGGCCTACAAAATGTGCAATTTACTGTCCAAAAAACCCACAGAAATATGAAAAAAGCACTCGGTTTTACATATTAATGGTGGTACACTATTCTTACGTGTGCAAGTGTGATGGTGTATTTTACAGCAGGTTCTATTGAGAATAGCTGGTACTATGGTTTAGGCATAAAGAAATTCATTATATAGTCAGTAATGATGGAAACATATGTTTGTCATGCTGTTACTGGCATTCACATGCGTTCATCCTCTTACTAAGGTGGGATTTTAGGCATTTTCTGAAAAGGGGAAACTAAGGTAAAATATTACTTTAGCTTTTAACCACTTAATTAATGCAACATTTGTCCTGCCTCTAATGGCGCAAATATCAAACTGGTGCAGAGGCGGGGGTGGTGATATGGGGGGGCCTTTGCCACATCTCTTCTGTTGTCTAAAGACTTTACATCTGCACTGAAAACACGCTGCACATTTATCACCGGCCGGGGAAGTAAAATGCATCCCCTTGGCCCCCATGGCGGCAGAATATGTAGGCTTTTTCACATCAGTGCTCCCCAAAAGATGTTTGTGTTTGACAGATTTTCCTCCGTGAACAAAGACAGAAATAATCAGTTGGAAGTGGTTTATGGAAACGCTGCTGCAACCTCTCAACGCATCCAAGCAAAATCCATTTACTTAGCCCTGCTCACCCCGCTCTATTAAAAACAAATCCATTTTTATCAGCTTTGCACCGTTGTAACATTTATAGTCAAACAGATTCACAGTTTTACACCCAGTAAAACGTCAATATTGGCTTAATGGCTACATTAACAGTTGGCCTGAGCTTTCAATAAAAAAATAGTATTTAGTTTAGGCCTTGTTTTTTGCAATCCATAAAAGTTGGCCTGTCCTGTAGAAATGGTGTGCTGTGTACACATGGAGAACTTTGGGGTGCAAGTGACTTAAATGCCTATCTAGAAGCTTGTAACTGGAGTAACTGGAAATCATTAAGCCTGGACTTCAAATCAAACATTGCAATCTAATGAGAACTACAGCAGATTACAGATGAACCCATATCCCTTCATCCTATGATTAAATAGGAGGGGAGACTGCAAATAACCTTTGTGGATCCCACAAACAGAATCCGCCATGAACTGACACACTGTGGGGAGTAAAAAGCAATTCATCTAAACAAAAAAGGTCTCTGCACTCTGGTGACAAACCATGAATTAAAAGGAAATTAACAGGGTGTTAGGAAATTCTCTATTTTACAGGGCTGCGCCATTTTATACATGGTGTTATTAATCGAAAATAGACAGCTCTCAAAGATGCAGACAACCACATGCATGTCACCAATTTTCTGGAGCAAAAAAAGCATGATTCTTTTTAGCTAGTTTTCAAACACACAATTCATTGTTCAGCAGCTCAGAAATGTGGTGACATGTGTGGGTTGTTAGCTGGAAATCCATATTCTACTCTCACATTTCAAGTTATAGTAGAATGTTTTTATGGTTTTCTAAACCCACATTAGCAATGATGGTGTTTAGAGGCTAGAGCATTGGGGTATGTTCAGCAATCACAGTCAGACTATACCCCAATGAGAGAAACACATATGTGGTTGTCCCGTCCATATCCTTAATGCTAGCGGTGTTCGGTGCTAGCGGTGTTCATTAATCTACATTAATGCTAGCGGTGTTCACTTTAAAGAGAAGCACACTAGTGCAGGATTTTGAAAGTAAGGATACACGCTAGCAAAGTTAACACAATGAGATTTCTTAGAAATCTCATTGTGTTAACTTTGCTAGCGTTTTTTTAAAGAGATAATGCAAGTATATATGTCATGTTCAATCATCCTTCTCTTTAAGAGAAGGATGATTGAACTTTGAACATGACTCCAAAGGAAACACGTTTTATTTTGGCAGGCATACTTGCATTTTCATGAAGCGGAAATGCATCTCGAGTGAGGTGAGGTGTAAAAACGAGGATGCGGTGCCAGCCGCGGCCTGGGACCACTCCCCGCATCATGCTAGATACTAGGCCTCAGGCAATGCGAGTTATTGTTTTTCTCATTCGTCGGCAGAACCACTAACCAACCTGTAAATGAATCGAGAGTGCAAAAGAGTGTGTGTTTCCTTAGCTGTTTTAACCAATGCCGGCGTACCACCCATCAAGCCTTTTCATCCAACAATATTTCTAAATTAACACAAGACTGCCTGCGACGCCGATGCAGACCGCAGACTGAACAACCTGTCCCGGTTTAAGTGGCAAGCTTTGCTGGAGGGAAAGCGGAGGACCGCGGCTGAGTAGTGGTCACCCGCTCTGCCAGCCGGGCTGCAAACCGAGGTGCCGGCAAGCAGAGGGCTGCAAAGGCTGGGAGGCTGAGGGTCGCGCCTGGCCACCAGCCGTGCCGGGCCTCTCCCTCTCCCTCGCGCTGCCAGGGGCAGGGCTCTCCCTGGTGACTTGTGCCGTTTTATATTTTCGGCATTTTTTGTCAAAAAATGCCGAAAATATAAAACGGCACATTTTGGAGATTCTAGTATGTGGGCAGCAGCAGCACGCCTGCCTGGGCCTTGTGGATCGGTCCGTGGCCCAATGCCCAGTTGACGTTGGGCCATGGCACGGACCGGTCCGGGGGTAAAGAAAGGCCCAGCCAGGCGGCCCCCGCCTTGGTGGTAGCGGGCGGCCCGCAGCGCTACCACCAAGCCCCGGCCCCCGGGGAGTGGGACAAAAGGCCCCAAGTTGACAGCAGTCAGCAACACTGAAAGACGTGTAGGCCCTGGCCTACACGTCTTTCAGTGTTGTTGACTGGGCCTGGGCCGTGGACGCACAGTGTTACTCTCCCCGGGCCCAAACATGCAGATTAGAAACAACACAAGTTAAACAACATCTGGGTACTTACCGCAGCGCTTGCACCTTCAAGCAAGCTCGTGGTGTGGTGGACCAGGCCGTCTCTGCTGGGCTGGTGGCAGTCGCGTCGAGTGGTCGTCAGACTCGTCCTCAAAGAATCAGGGACTGGAGAGAGTGTGAAGGTGGCGCAGGCGCCCGCACACACCCTGCACCAGTGATCTGAGATACAGCAATGCCATTGGCTGTTTGCCAGCCAATGCAAGGGTTGTCATTGGCTGGCAAACAGCCAATGACATTACTGTATCCATGCGTGCAGGGGAGGGACTCGAGGAATTTCATTTCCTTAGTGCGCTGTTTGCGCACATGATTTTATTGGCGGGGCCACCCCTGAAGCGCCCCGCCAGCCTGCTAAATTAAAGGGGCTTACGTAGAGTGTGTGGAGCTACGAGCTCCACGCACTCTACTATTGAAGAAAGAAGAGTAAATTGGGACGCGCCCCGCTGTGGAAAGCCGGGCCCGGCCCTATACACATGAATCCTCATGATGATGATATTGTTGGCTTGCCACAGCGCCCCCGCGCTGTTGGCAAAGGAAATGCATCATCTCCTAGAAACTAAAAGAGATTCAATCAGAGAAGTTCTCTGATTGAATCTCTTTTAGCTTCTCTCTTTATTTTCTGGGGGGGCGGCGCCCGGCCGCCCTAGGATAGCAGCCGCCACTGCCGGAGACGAATGAGAGATATACAAGAAAACGAAGGATCTTCACCTGCAAACAGCAGAGGCCAGGGTGAGATACCTTGGAGTCACACTGACAGCCACGATAAAGAACCTCTACACAGGGAACTACACAAAACTCATAGAAAACGTAAAATGAGATCTGGACAGATGGAACCCTGGTGGGGCAGAATAACAGTCATTAAGATGACAATATTACTCAGACTGCTGCACTATTTCCAAGCACTTCCTATATGGATACTGGCAACATTCTTTAAGACACTCACCAAAATTGTAACAAAATACATCTGACAAAACAAAACACCAAGACTGTCGCGACAGGTGCTCACAGCACAAAAATCAGACGGAGGCATGGTGCTCCCCCACTTCAAGAAATATTACGAGGTGGCACAACTGTGGGTTCTGAACGAATGGATCACTAACACATCAGAAAAATGGTGGGAGGCGCAGGACAGAGCAGTCGCAAGATCAAACTTGCGCCACCTACTACGGAGCAAACCCGAGCACAGACATCAAAACGTCAAAATAAGCGAAATCATGAGCTCCATCATGGAAATATGGGACAGAGCAACTAAGAAAGAAATACTTACAATAGATCCCGCCCCATTCATACCAATTCTCTACAACCCAGATTTCCCTGCAGGTGTGAAAAAAGAAGCATTCCAGAAATGGCGAGACACAGATTGCACAAAAGTGGGAGACATGTATGACGGCCAACAGATCAGAACGTTCTCAGAATGTCAGGAGCTACCGGGCCTTATGGAAAAGGACAGATTCAAATACGAACAGCTCCACCACTGGCTCACTACGCCAAGAATAACACAGGCATTGACAAGACCATGACCGCATTCGAGACATACATGATGACCCAAACGGGAGAAAGGAAATTTGTCTCCACCCTCTATAAATTCATAAACGCCCAGACAGAAAACATAACATGGCAGTACATGAAGAAATGGGAAATGACGCTAGGGAAACAAATCACGAGGAAACAATGGATATACATCTGGCAAATAATCCCTAAATGGACACGGGCGATTCAAACAAGAGAAGCATGGACAAAAATGATGATTCAATGGCACTAGACTCCGGAAATACTCCACAGAATGTTCTCTACAGTGCAAGGAAAATTCTGGAGGGGATGCGGCACAATAGGAAATTGGAGACACATATGGTGGGACTGCAAGGAACTGCAACCATACTGGTCGGAGGTGAAAACACAAATGCAAAATATCTTCAAAGGAGCAGCTAACCTAGGAGAGGAAGTATGGATGTGTGGCATGTGGGACCCCCGAGACAGATCACTCACAAAAACACAAAAGAGAAACTTCATGGGATTCCTCATAGCAGCATGGCTAGTAATAGCACAAAAATGGAAACAAAAGACCCCCCAACCAATCAAGAATGGCTACCCAGGATATCGACATATGTGGCAATGGAAAGAATCACATACAACTTACAAGGGGACAGACAGAGATTCACAACAGACTGGGGGGAAGTGATAGAATATCTACAAAGTGACTATATGCTGCAATGGTGCTCACATAAACTCTGCATACTGGACATGTTCACAGGATAAGACTGAAGCAGGAAAAATGGGAAGCAGTGGGACAGCTAAGAACATTATAACCAATGAGGGGGGAGGGGGATGGTTTGGGGGGGAGAAATGGGACAATGTTGAGTCCTGATGTTCATGTTTAAAGAAATGCCAATAAAAATGTATTTTAAAAAAAGAATACTTTTCAAGAGGAGTAAAAGGCAAAGATTATTAGAATATGAAAGGTTACAATTATTCGTAGACAGTGCAAATACTTGGAGTTCACCAGAAGAGTCAATTCAATTCAATAGGCTAGGCCAAAGTCAATGGGCTAAAGTCTTGGATAGGATAAAGCGGTTCTGGTAAGTAAACGGTAAAGTCTTTCCACAAGCTCTCAGAAGTAGTTTGTAAAAAGAAGAATCATATGTTGGGTCACAAGCTGATTAGGCCTGCGAGTTGCAAATGTTTCAAGCACTTTCACCACGAGACCTAAGTACTCTCAGTCTCGTTTCACAGTACCTTTCAATCAAGAAAAAGATGCAGCTGATGACTTCTGTTCCTGGCAGTTCCTGCAGATCTCGCTGTTCCTGTGCCTCAGTCGTGGGGACAATAGGGAGGACGTCGGGGGACTCCTGCACTGCACTGGGACTGGTCAAAAAGCTCACAACTGCAAACTTCAATTCCGGAGTTTGTAAGTAACGCACACAAACTGGTGTCCCTCTCCCTGGTTATACGGTTTCCTGCAGCACTCAGAGGAAGATGCAACCAGCTCCCAGATAGGTATCCAGGTGGCTTACTGTTGAGGTGATTGGTCCCACCAACTGAAAGGGAGAAGTTGCCCTCGCTGGGCTTCTCTGTCGAGGTGAACTTGGTGATTCGGAGCTGCAGCAGGGCTTCACCGGGCAAACCAATAAGTTTTGCAGCAGCCGTCCTCTTCAAGCACATTTTCGGATCTTTTGTTCCAGTGGTCGACTCTGCCTTCCAAGCCAAGAGACTTGGCTTTTATTCAGTTCTCTCCCATTCATTCCCGCCTAGCTGTCACTTACTCAGCAGGGTGGCTGTCCTTTCCAGACAGTCAGCCAGCCAATCGCCACAGACTACATTTGGGTCTCCTAGGAGACAAAGCACAGGGAGTTCCGAGCAAATCCCTCACTTCCTGCCCACCCCAGACACTCGGGCACCAGAGGCGGTCTTCACTCCTGTAGCCCACCACAGGCGAATGAACAAAGGGACCAAACCTGGTTCGGCACGCAGAGACAAACTCTAGAAGGACCTTTCCAAAAAGAAATGGCAAAAAAAGACCGGGACCTGTTTTTACAGAGGGGGCTCAGACACCATCTTGAAAAACATGGCTCCCATGATTTAATGCTCCTGGATCAACGAATAGTTCACAGTGGGGAAAAATCATGGTAGTTCATTGTAAAACCACTGCCACCAGCCATTCTGAGAGGAAAGGGTAGCATTTGTCTGCTACATGAGTATCTAGATAGAGGGGATACTAAATACCCCCCCCCCAGCACTCTATTGTAAGATAGGGTGTGCTGGGTCTAGGAATTTAAAAGACTAGTAAAGTCAATTTCACTTGACTTACTCTGAGAAACAGTAGTTTATCTCAGCGAAGGTATTTAAACCTTGGGAAATCCTGAAAGGCTTCCCTGTGCCACTGCACTGAGGGTGCAAATGAAAAGATGATGCCTATGGAGTTGGTTAGAATCCATAACCAAAGAAAACACAGAGGTAAAACACATATCAAAATACATGAAAGAGTGGGAAAAAAGGGTCACACTCTCTCCAGGAAAAAAAAAAATCAAGTCCTCAAAATCCAGCAAAGTTGCTGGGATCTCTGAGGTGCAGGGAATTAGCACATTTTTGAGAATTCTCCCTATAAGTCATGGCATCATTACATGGTTACTTATTTACGACAATCATAATTTACTACAAGTTCCAACTGGTTGGGGACCTCTAACCCCGGTCGTGATGCACATGACTTTGCCAAGGATACTTCAACAATACGAGGAGGGAGAGAAATAAAACAAATTCCCTTTGAACTGATGATAAGCATCTTATTTGCCCAGACTTGCTGCCAACCTCATTTCACGCTCATTTCTAACGACTACCATTTCAGAATGCATGGCCTCTGGCCCCATCGTAGTTCTTCCTGAGAACCTGATCGAAACTATTAAAACATATATTTGCTCTGCCCTTAAGCACTGCCTTGCACTTGGTTTATTACCCGGCTCCAAACTGACCCTACCAGCTGGGCAGACTTCCCTGGACAATGAATAACAGGCTCCCATATACTTAAAAAGATTACATCTCCTCTTCACAATAGTACCAGGTCGTAAAACCCTTGACTGTCCCGCAGCAGACCATTTTGATGTTATTGCATCTGCCCGAATGCAGTTAGCTGCCTTCCCCCATCCCTCATACTCGATCAACCAGCTTCCCCGGGTCATACAGAGTTTATCTCACCAACCCATGTTTCTGCAGTTTGCACAACCCATAGCTATGATGAACTTGCATCACACAGATTCCTGTATTTGACATGTACATCGTGTTCCCCGACTGTCCCAAACACATTTCCCTAAAGACCCCATGTATGTATGTCTGTACATGTACATTCAAGATTACTGCGTACCCTCACAGTGTTTTCTCCATCCGCAAATCTCCTATCTCGTGTGTGCATATGAAGCTCCTCGCGCCCCATCTTTAGGCGCTACGTGGAACTCCTCAAACCTACATTGTGATACAAAATTATGTTGCTACGCATGTTCAAATCTAAAATGTACCAACTTAAACACAAAGTAACACAAATTGTAACACTCATTCCGTTCTCATTAACTACACTAGATACATGCTAACTTGCAACATTGTGTCAACATTGCCATCACCCCAGTCACCAATATGGCATGTGCAATTCAACCCCCTCTTTCCCATTGAGACTTTAATAACCCAATTCCTTGTTCTTTTAAACCATCTTCTGGGGGAAATAAGGCCCTATAAACATCTCTCATTCTCATCCATTTATGGGCATACCCCTTCGTTGGACAAACCAACTCGTCTATGCACCAGTTCCGTGATCTACCCACTGTTCCATACAATCATCCCAGTTTGGTGGAGGACACAAGACATCTTCAGTCTGAGTACTTATGTGATATGAAATGGTAGTGGCTCTAGCCCTGGACAGGGTCACAGTGATCATGACAGCTGTTTTAGGTATCTGGGGAGAACAGCATCACAAGAGCATCTGACAGGTACAAAAGATGATGATCAAAATGACATAAATTGGCATGATAATCTTCACAGCTATGCTTATCCAAAAAGGCACCAAAGAGAAAAGAAAGTCCAACCAAGGGTAATTTGTAATTCCTGCTTCATTCTACATGACCAACGTAAGCTTAAGCAATGCAACAATCGTCTGAGTCAAAGTTCCATTTTCTGAATCATTGGGAGGCACAACAGTGCAGCACAAACTAAAAATTATTTGACACATCCCTCCCTCCATAGCTGTTAGGTGGGCGAGCATGTACCTATTTTACAAGGTGATGAGCATCAGGGCCCATAATTCTTCTTTGATTGCACTAAAAGCTGACTCAGAAGATTTCACAAACAATAAGAGTTCTTAGCAGGTGACCTGGAGCCACTCCGCATTCACAATAGCTTGAACACCAGTGGCCAAGAAAGAAGAAAAGAACATCTCAGTTCGACTGTACAGTCGGTACTGCTCAGCATTTTTTTTAGTTGCTATGTAAAAGGTTTCAATAATTTTGGAATTTTAACTTCTTGTGGAATGTGTTCAGGTGTATGTAATTTTAAGGTTTTGTAATCTCCTCCCTTTACTGTCTATAATCCAGACCTCCTAAAATCCTTACCCTATCAGCTGGCAGTGGGTGCACTGGTGGGAGGGGGAACAAGAGAGGTGTTCAATCCATAGCGTGGGAATATTCATAATAAGTAAGTATCATCAGCACTATATAATGTCCGTTTTCAATCTAAAGAAGACAGAAGCACAAAAATAAGAGAGCAGACTGACACACAGGAGAGCAAAAACAAAGAGGTGATGCTTGGAAGGTTTAGAATGAATCTTAACTTCTGGCATTTACTAGGTCATGCCGAGTTTGGCGGATCAGGTAATTGCCCATTTGCGGGTGCCAGTAATAAGGGACTCCCCATCCCCATTCGGCCCCTTAGGGCCGAATGGGATTGGGGAGGGTGGTAGCACCGGTACCGCTATTAACGGTACCGGTGCTACCATCATGTTCTGCTCATGGGTGCCAGTACGGCCAACAGGTCAGACCTGGTGGCTGCAAGGGTACCCGCAAGCAGAACTCGTAGTATGGTGGTACAGTTGCAACGGTGCCGGTAGCGATACCGGCGCTGTTGTTGCCTTACCGCAATACTTGTAATGAGGTCCCTTGTATGTAAGTAGATATATCCCCAAAGCTATCCATTGTGTTGGGAACTACCTGCGTTAATCCTTTCCATGTAGTTGTGGGTGAGGGGGGTAAAACTGTGTAGACCCTTACCAAATTTAATGAAAGTTAATACAATAAATTCCCATATAGAAAAGATCACAGGATGATTTTTTGTTAAAATTCAAAACTAACAAATTTCATGCCCAGTGTGTTGCAGCCATTATAGTCAATAAAGTAATTGGGTGACCCTATTTTCCTTTAACCCCTGACTTCCTTACAGAAGAAGAGATTCCTTAATCCCAAAATAAGAATCCCTAACACTCTGCCTTTCAAGTGAATGTATTGTGTGCAAAACGAATTTTCCCTTTCATTCCAAACAAGAATCCTAAAGTCCTGCCTTTCATTTGAATGTGTGTTGCAAAACACATGTTCCCATTTATTCCCATGTATTCCCAAATCAGAATCCCACAACCCTGCATTTCATTTGGATGTGTGTTCCTCAAACGATTATCCCATTGAGTTCTTTTGCCAAGCCTTGCCTTTTCAATAAAAAGCCCAAACAAAATGTCCCTTATATTTCCACTCCCTGTACAATGCCTTCAAACCAAAGGTGTCATATATAACTGATGCCTTGGGGTGGGGTTTGCTGGGAGAATACAGCACTGTGATAAACCAAGCAATCTCTGTGTGATTTTAATGTTTCCAATCTGTCTATGTGCAAAGAAATCCGAGGTGTGTTTTGACTTAAAATTCTACCTGTGTTTGCTGTGGTAACTCTAAGTCTATTATTGTGTTGTACCACAGAGTTGGTGGCTGGTGTTACTGTGATTTGTTTGGTATTCATTGTAGAAATTGAAAGAAATATGCACTATTATTTCCTGTTCCTAGCTTATTGGTGATACAGAGGGTATCTGATGAATGGTGTTATCCTGGTTGGAGGCCTAACCAAATTTTAATCTGCTAAGCGCTTTGTTGTGCGAAATCTTGATTGGGGGGGGAATCCCTGTGTTGAGAGTGACCGTCCAATAAACTGTGAGAAGTCCATGGCCAGAGGTCTTCAGCCCACTTACAATAGAGCATTGATGTAATTTGGTTGATGTTTGGCAATATGTTTGGCTGGCAGTCATGATGTGGATGAAAGGGGCAGAGAAGTTTTAAATGCGTACATGCAGAGACTGAAAGATTTGGATTCGTAAAGAATGACAATGGAGCTTACATTAGCCGGGATGATATATTTTACGGGAATGATGATGGTGCGTTCAGGTTATTGAGGGAGAGATGGGCAGGTAGATGTTACAAGGCAGGGATAGAGAGAGGGGTCAGAGGTGGCAGGTAGGAATCCCTTTACAGCTGTAGTACTGGGCAGTATCTGGGAAGTATTATGGGAGAGTGTTTTAGTCCTCATGGGTGGAGGTGCTATTTACAGGAGGTTTTACATGTAATGTATTCATGGGCTTCGGAATATCAGGCCTATTTTAATGGAGAGGTGACGATAGTGTGCTGTGAAAGGATGTGAGGCAATCCAATAAGGTACATCACATTTTGGTGGCAAGGTTCAAGGGCGGTGAGAAAGCTATAGGGTGGTAGTTCACAACTGGTGGATGAAGCAACACAGTCATATCCAGTAGTGATTGGGCAGTCATGGAGGTAAACTTGCAGGGCAGGTTTGATGTACTTGTCTAGGCCTCAGGAAGGTGAAGAGATGGCTTCAGTCATGTTTTAAAGGTGTTGTATCTCATTGTGTCCGTTTAGGGAGACTAACGTTGCTACAGGACTCATTCTTTCAGGATAGATGCAGCATTGTAAGGAATGTCACTGTAGATGGGGAAGCAGGTATTTCATTTATTGGGGCCCTGAAATTCAGATTTATATGACAGGTGAATGCAGCATTGGGGGTGATGGATTTGCTGAAAGGGGTGGGGTGGGGTGTGGATTGTAGGGTGCTGCTGACTTATGCATAGTTTTTGTTTCATTTTGGATGCAGTGAATCATGCAGTGACATTCCGGGGACATGGATATATGGTTGTTCAAATATGTTCTGTGTGGGTAACCTAGACAGGGAGAAGGAGAGCATTTAGAACTCTGACAGGGTAGAGTTATGAAGATGTGTGGGAGAGATGTTTTCGGTGGTTGAATTGGGTACAGCTCCTTCCAATGCTTGGCTGGGAGAAATAGGGGCATGATGTGCGGCCAGCAACACCTATGCCCTCAAGTGTGAATGCTTTGGTTTCACAGCCAGGGGTGGCACTGATGAAGTGGTTGGATAGGGACATCCCAATATAGCACGACTATTGTGCATTGACCAGGTGTGGGAGAGGGTGGCAGGGTGTTTGCCTGTTCAATTATGTATGTCCATGTTACTTATTTGACAGTCTGTGAGGCCAAACGGCCAGGATATCTGGATTTGTACATTTGGGACAGTAACATTAAAAGTGCAAAATCAAATTGAGTCTGGCCCTGATTTCTGCACTTTATGTCAAGGATGTGGATGAGGTTGTGTACTTTATCGGTATTTGAGCACACGCAGGTTGTCAACCCAAGACAGCCATTCCCAGGGTGTCATTCAAGGGAAAGCTGTAGTTGTCATGTTTCATCATTGAAGGCCTTCAAGGATGTGGGGTGGCATGTGTATTCCACAAAGGATGTAATTCATGTGTAGTAGGTTTGAATTACCTGGTTGCATGTGTCTTGTCCCCTCGCCCTTTCGCTGCTATGGGAATGGCTGCTGGCTGCAGCTGTGGCCGCAAACTCTTGTACACCTTGATTGGTCTATTGATATGCCACAAAGTGTGGCAATATTATGCAAGATGCAACATGCCAATATGATTTTGTATACACAGGTGGTGCATATAGCAATACTCCACCTTAGAGGTCGAGGGAGCTGAAGTGTGATTTTAGCACTCAAAATGTGCAATATTTTCATAGTGGCAATGTGAGCTGCATTGTAGCGGGCCTCAGCTGGGTTAGCGGGATACCTGATGGGCCTCATCGTGAATGGTTATAGTGGGTAGGCACTGTCCCCTGCAAATTACAAAAGGGCTCCTTTTTTTGAGGTTTGTCATTTGATAGATGTATGTATATGATGTGACCCGATGAGTGTGTTTGTGTGAGCATGATGGCTGATAGCAATGAGCCAGTCGTTTCCAAAGGTTCCCTATGATAGTGCCTGGTGGATGGGGGAATGGCATAATATGTAGCTGTCATGCATACATCTTGGGTAGTTGGCATTCACATGCATGATGTGTCCCTTGATATCACAGATGACCTGCACATTTATTGACTGCCATATTGTTCTATTCCTATATATTTACCTCAACAAAGGTAATCTTCCACCGCAGCATATCACACCCATAGATCACACCCATAGAATAGAATATCTATCAAATATTTGCAAATCTACAGTTTGTGTACTGTTTGGTTTGTAAAGTTTGTATTTGAAGTTTTGGCTATGTCATGTCATTAAGATTGTAGAGTTTGGTAACAAGCACTGCAGTATAACATATCCATGGAAGTAAACATTTTGTATTGTGGTGTATGGTTGCTTTAATGGTTCTGTTATTCAGCAGTATTTGTGCGTTCTATTAGAATATACTTACTGTTTTACTTTTTGTGATTGGATATATATATTTTTCATGATTTGGGTAACTGGAGCAGATATTCTTTTTCAATTTCTGTGATAAAAGAAAAGATCATGTTAGTGTAGGTATTTTATAAAGACTTATTACATTGGAAAATGTATATTTCAGTTTTGTTTCAACTCTCATATTTAGTAGTTTACAAACCAGTGTACTGGCAGTTTGCTCAGTTTCTGTGTTTGTTTTTCAAATCATTGGGTCTGTGGTAAAAAAAATCCATGTTGGATTAAAAAAAACCTTTTTTTGTTATGCTACAGTCTGTTTGTTTGTTTTCAGTGTTCACTTGTTGTTTCTGGCTAATGTTCTATCTGTTGGCTTGTTGCAGATTGTTACATACTGTTGTTGAATTTTAACTGGTTATAGTTTTTTTATTTATAGTGTCAAGTTGTTGATCTATCTGTTGGGTTGTTTCAGATTTTTGGAGCAGTTAGATACATGTTGGCCTATTCTAACTGTTTATTTCTTGTTATAATTTAGTGGTATAGATTTATCTGTTTGGTTGCTGCAAAATATTGGGGCAGTTAGATACCTGTTGGCGTATTCTAACTGTTTATAGTTTTCTAATTGAAGTTTTCTTAATGTTTAAGTACAGATTAGTTATTGCATTTTGGCTTTAAGAAGATTAAATAAGCGTTTGTAAGATTTGCTGGTAATCTCTGCTTTAGAGTAATGGTACCATCATTACATTCGAACCATCAACATTTCTTTTTTATATATGCATTGTAGTGACCTGCATTGGTTGTGGCTCCTGCGTGGTAGATTATACCTATTGTTGTGAAGGTGTTCTTACCAAGTGATACTTGACCAGGTGTGAATCCAGTCAGCTTGCAGTTGTTTTTGGTACCATCTGCATTGTAACGTAGAAGCATTAGTATTACTTATTTACTATGGGTATGTATTAGTAAGGTGGAGCAATTGTAACGCTCACCTGACTCCCACGGGGGCGCTGGCCTGGTTCGCGCTGCTGTGACCTCGTCTAAGGTGATGCGCAGGGTTCAGAAGACGGACTGGACCGGGCCCCAGATCTGGCTTGTCTGACTCGCAGAAGTATCCTTCTGTAGGTGAGAATAGGGGGTTAACTGTCTGCGGGGTAATGTAATCGGCCTCCCACTTACCCCTCTCACCCTCCTCAAAACCCTTCCGTGCTTCCCCGTAGCGTCTCACCTTAGGGTCTGGAAGGACGAGCTCTCCATCCTGCTTCTGATGCAGGGGCGAGTTGGTATCCAGTTACGTCACTGGATTTTCGGATGGGTGAGAACCAAACTTGCTTGGCTTCCAGGTAAGTTTTTCTATAAGTGGTTCCCCTTGTGTCCATGCATTAATGTTCTAATGCTAATGTCTTTTTCCCCATAGGGGCCGGGGTACGGAATGCCGGGGAACAGGCACCGACCCGGGGTGAGCTGTGAAATCCTTGTGGAAATCAGGTAAGTCTTTAATGAGTGTTTTGGTAATGTCTTTTCATTCACTCATTAACGCTGATGTCTTTTTCCCCTTAGGGGCCGGGGTCCGAAAATGCCTGGATGCGGCGCGGACCCGAAATGAAAAGGGAATGACCCAACAGGTAAGTCTTGACATGGAGTTTTAGCTTCACTTTTCCCTTATTTCTCTCACCTTTGTTCTTGTCTTTTTTCCCTAGGCGCGGGGGCGCGACTGCGAATCCGGATGGTCGCTGCTGAACATGGAGGCGCCCTGTAAAGGTGAGTAGAATGCGGCGCTGCAGCGATCGATGCAATGTGCTTTTAAAAATAAATGTCTTCCTTTCAGGATTGTCGGCGAAATGTCTCTGGGATGCAGATTTAGCAGGTGAGGCCTTTTCCTTCTTCTGTTCTCTTGTTCCCTTCCTTTGCAGGTGATTCAGGATGCTGGCAGGTGTGGCAAAAGTCAAGATGCAGGAGCAGACACGGTGAGCGTCCAGCTGCTAGATGCAGAACAACACGAAGCACGTGTGGCTGATCGGTTGTGGTTTAAATAGCCTTGGAAGAAGTTCCTAGAATGTGTCCTTCCTCCAATCAGTTATGTATCCTTCCCCGACCACGCCCGGGTGGTAAATGAGTCCCACAGGTAAAGTAGTTCCTTTCAGGCCTCAAGGAGGCCGGGGTTCTGCAGCATGGTCTGCAACAGGTAAGTGCACCCAAACACTTCAATAATGAGCCTGGCGCCTATGGCGCCAGGACTGACGTTTTCTATGAGCCTGGCGCCATAGGCGCCAGGACGCTGTCCAAAGGGCCCCTATAAGGGGTTGCTGGGACCTTCCCCGGGGACTTGATGTCCGCTTTCGGGGATGCAGTGCCTGAGCCGGCTCCCCGGGAGCGGGCATCGTGACAGCACTCCCCCCCAAGGCCCCTCCCAAGGTTGTTCCGTCCGGGGGTTTTGGTTTGTTTGGGAAGAGTCGGTGGAATTTCCTGACTAATCGAGGTGCATGCACATGGTCACTGGGTTCCCACAACCTCTCCTGAGGTCCGTACCCCTTCCAATCAATTAGGTAGAAAAGCTTTGACCTAAACATTTTTGAATCTAAAATGTTCTTCACTTCGAATTCGGGTTCCCCATCTATTTGAATAGGTTCTGGAGGTTTGAGTAGTCGGGTTCCGGCTACCACTGGTTTCAGAAGTGACACATGAAAAACAGGGTGAATTCGCATATTAGCTGGTAAATCAAATTTAACCGCTACTGGGTTAATTATTGCCGTAATAGAATAAGGTCCCAGATATTTTGGGTTAAAAGTTCGAGGCCCTTTGAGCGGTAAATGTCTGGTAGCTAACCACACTTTTTCCCCAATCTGATACGGAGGTGTTTCACTCCGATGTAGGTCAGCATTCTCCTTGTATTTTCTCTTGGCTTGTTGTAAATGCGTGGTTGCCTCTTTGAAGGCTCGGGTAATGGTAGAATGCAGAGGTTCTACTGCAGGCACTCTGAGGTACTGAGGTGAGTCGAGGTTTGAGGTTTGAGGGTGATGTCCAAACAAGGTATGAAAAGGACTATGGCCAGTTCCAGAGTGTACCGAATTATTATATGCGTATTCGGCTATCCAAAGAATGTCTTTCCAGTTGCTTTCAGATTGCTGTAACATACACCGTAAGTACTGCTCAAGGGTCTGATTTGTCCTCTCGGTCTGGCCATCGGTCTGAGGGTGGTGACTGGTCGATAATCTTACGTCGATTTGTGCCATTTGACAACATTTGCGCCAGAAGTGGGAAATGAATTGGCTTCCCCGGTCAGAGATTAGTATAGATGGGAATCCATGTAGCCGAACAATGTTTTCGAGGAATTCTTTGGCTAGGACAGAAGCTGAAGGTAAACCTTTCAAAGGAATGAAGTGGGCCATTTTGGAAAACAAATCCACAATTACCAGAATGGTATTGTATCCCGAACAAGGAGGCAAGTCCGTAATAAAATCCATTGATAGGGTGTGCCAGGGTGCTGGCGGTATGTCTAGAGGTTGAAGGAGACCGGCTGGTCTTTTCTTTTGACCTTTATTTTGGGCGCAAACATCACAGGACATCACAAAAGATTTAACATCTTTTCGCCAAGAGGGCCACCAGAATTGTCGTTTCACCTTTTCCATTGTCTTGGCAATACCGGGGTGTCCCTCTATTAATGTATCATGATAACCTGAAATAACTAGTTTGTGTAAATCCTTGTGCGGCAGGAATAAGCGTCCTTGGTAATAAGGTAAACCATTATCTATGGTAAAGTCTGATCCCTTTTGTATCCAATCCTATAGGACTGTAGGGTCCAGGAGTTGTTTCACTCTGACTTGAATGTCTTCAAGCGTCTGTAACAAAGTCATGCCTAGAATTCTCTATTCGGGAATTATTGGTACTGGTTCTGAGTTTGTATCAGATTCTCCCATTCCAATTCGGGATAAGGCGTCTGCTTTGCCGTTCTTGCAGCCAGGTCTATAGGTAATCACGAAATCAAATTCAGCGAAAAACAAAGCCTATCGGAGCTGCCGTGATGACTGAGCCTTGGCGGTTTTCAAATACTGTAAATTCCGGTGATCAGTGATCACTGTGATGGCATGTCGAGCGCCAAGCAGGTAATGCCGCCAGGCTTTAAAAGCGGACTTTATGGCTAACAGTTCTTTGTCAGTGATTGCGTAATTAATCTCTGGGGCCGAGAATTTTCTGGACCAAAATGCTACGGGATGCAGTTGGTTGGTTTCAGGATCTCTTTGAAACAGAACTGCTCCCATGGCTAGGCTAGATGCGTCAGTTTCGACGACATACGGGAGATCTGGACGTGGGTGTTTCAATATAGGTGCGGGGGTAAACTTAGCTTTTAAATCCTGGAAGGCCTGCTCGGCTTCTTCAGACCATTCAAAACGTTTATTTTTCCTCAAGAGTGCAGTAATGGGTTGTACTATGCGTGAAAATTCCGGGATAAACCTGCGATAGAAATTGGCAAAGCCGAGCATGCTTTGAACCCCTTTTACAGAGCTAGGTGATGGCCATTTGAGGATGGCATCCACTTTTCTTGAGTCCATTCGGACTCCTTTGGGTGTCAGGATGAAACCGAGAAATTCAACTTCTGTGGTATGGAAAACACATTTCTCCAGTTTAGCAAATAGTTTGTGTTGGCGCAGTTTTTCCAGAACTGCCCTAACGTGTTTTCTGTGATCAGATTCCGAAGAGGAGTACACTAGAATGTCATCGATATAGACGACAACACAAACATCGATGAGTTCCCAAAGGACATCATTCATGAAGAATTGGAAGGCAGCAGGCGCATTGCACAACCCGAAAGGCATTACCTGGTAATCGAATAATCCATATTTTGTACGGAAGGCTGTTTTCCATTCGTCGCCTTCTTTTACTCGCACCAGATGATATGCCCCCCGGAGATCTAACTTGGTGTATTTGCAAGCGTCCTTCACCTGGTCAAGGAGTTCAGGAATCAGAGGCAGAGGATAACGGTTTTTAACCGTTATCTGGTTCAATGCGCGGTAATCGATACAAGTTCTAAGGTCGCCTTCTTTTTTAGGCACGAAGAACAAAGCCGAGGATGCCGGGGACTTTGACGGGCGAATAAAACCATTGGCGAGGTATTGATCCAAATATTGTCTGAAATGCAGGTTCTCAGGTTCAGTAAGGGCATAAATCCTGCTACAAGGGGGTTGTGCACCGGGCACCAGATCGATTTGGCAATCGTACGATCGGTGAGGAGGTAACGTGTTGGCCTGTTCCTTTTGGAAGACGTCCTGAAAGTCCTGGTATTCCGGAGGTAATTGTATGGAGGCAGAGGTTACAGATGCTAGATTAATCTTCAGGTTTTCTGGGTAGCATGTTTGTGCACAATCCGGGAAGGTTATTCTCTTAGCTCGCCAATCAATTCGAGGATTATGTGTCGCTAACCAAGGAATTCCAAGAATAACCTGAAACTGTGGAGCCTTGATTACATCAAACACAACTGCCTCCCGATGGCCGTCAGGACCAATAAGAGTCACCCCAGTAGTGGAATGTGTTACCGGTCCAGAGGCAATTTCAGTTCCATCGACTGTGGTGATGACATCTTTGCTGGTTTTAGGACGGAGAGGGAGGTTAATCCTAGAGGCCAATTCACGATCCACATAGTTTCCAATAGCCCCACTATCGATGTATGCCTTTATTGCATGCAACCGCTTAGGCTTTTCTGGATCTACGAGAACCATTGGCACAATGAAATGCGAGGTCTGAGAGTTAGTTTTCAAGCTCGGCAAGCGGACCCCACGCTTGTCGGGCTGAGTCGTTTCCCGAAACAGAGTCTTCATGGTTTTTATCAGCGGCTCCTACTGCTTTTCGGGGCGGTTTTGCCGGGCAATCTCGTAGAAAGTGTCCAGAGTTCCCACAATAAAGACATAATTTTAACTGTCGCCTCCTTTCACGTTCCTTTTGAGTTAAGGGTTCTTTAACCCCTCCAATTTGCATAGGCTCAGAGACATCAACTCCCTTGGGGTTAGCGTGGGTCTTGACCAACACCCGGGTCTCAAACCTGGACCGATCTGTTTTTCTGTTTTGAAGTCTGTGATCCAATTGGACCACTAAGTCTATATATTCTGTGCATTCTTGGGGCGGATTTACAACTTGGGCCAAGACATCTTTAAGTTCTCCGCGTAGACCTCGATAAAATAACGTGACTCTTCTATCCTCTGGCCATCCCGTTTCCACAATTAGTCTATTAAAGGTTGCAATATAGGATAGGAGGTCATGATTGCCCTAGAAGTTCGTCATCCAGAGCCTGCCCCTGAGAGTGTCGAGCAAATAACATTTCCATGCTTGCTTGAAATCCTTGAAAATCACGGAGAATCGGGTCATCTTGAGTAACCAGTGGAACTGACCAATCGGCAGCGCAGCCGCTGAGATATGACAATACAAAGGCTACTTTGGTCTGATCATTAGGGAAGGCCCCAGGTCTGCATAGGAAGTGCAAACGACACTGATTCATGAATAGGGCGAATCGTTTGGGGTCCCCAGCAAAGCGTTCAGGTGGGGCCAGCGGCATGTTTCCAGGTAGATTAATCTGCACAGGGTTACTGGGAACCACAGGAGCGGGGTTCCCTCTGGAACAGGGTAGAGGAGTTTGTCCAGCTTGACCTTGCAAAAGCTGTCTGGCCAGGTCATCAGTTCTTTCCTCTGATATTATTAATTCCCTCTTGAGGGCATTAGTCTCTTGACGAGCGGCATGTACTTCGGCCCGTAATTCCCCCAGTAATTGGCCAACTGATCAGTCTCAGAAGTTTCCATAGCGCCTGGGTGGGAATTTGTAGGAAGGCTTCGCGTTCTGTAACGTTCACCTGACTCCCACGGGGGCGCTGGCCTGGTTCGCGCTGCTATGACCTCGTCTAAGGTGATGCGCAGGGTTCGGAAGACGGACTGGACCGGGCCCCAGATCTGGCTTGTCTGACTCGCAGAAGTATCCTTCTGTAGGTGAGAATAGGGGGTTAACTGTCTGCGGGGTAATGCAATCGGCCTCCCACTTACCCCTCTCACCCTCCTCAAAACCCTTCTGTGCTTCCACGTAGCGTCTCACCTTAGGGTCTGGAAGGACGAGCTCTCCATCCTGCTTCTGATGCAGGGGCGCGCTGGTATCCAGTTACGTCACTGGATTTTCAGATGGGTGAGAACCAAACTTGCTTGGCTTCCAGGTAAGTTTTTCTATAAGTGGTCCCCCTTGTGTCCATGCATTAATGTTCTAATGCTAATGTCTTTTTCCCCATAGGTGCCGGGCTAAGGAATGCCGGGGAACAGGCACCGACCCGAGGTGAGCAGTGAAATCCTTGTGGAAATCAGGTAAGTCTTTAATGAGTGTTTTGGTAATGTCTTTTCATTCACTCATTAACGCTGATGTCTTTTTCCCCTTAGGGGCCGGGGTCCGAAAATGCCTGGATGCGGCGCGGACCCGAAATGAAAAGGGAATGAATCAACAGGTAAGTCTTGACATGGAGTTTTAGCTTCCCTTTTCCCTTCTTTCTCTCACCTTTGTTCTTGTCTTTTTCTCCCTAGGCGCGGGGGCGCGACTGCGAATCCGGATGGTCGCTGCTGAACATGGAGGCGCCCTGTAAAGGTGAGTAGAATGCGGCGCTGCAGCGATCGATGCGATGTGCTTTTAAAAATAAATGTCTTCCTTTCAGGATTGTCGGCGAAATGTCTCTGGGATGCAGATTTAGCAGGTGAGGCCTTTTCCTTCTTCTGTTCTCTTGTTCCCTTCCTTTGCAGGTGATTCAGGATGCTGGCAGGTGTGGCAAAAGTCAAGATGCAGGAGCAGACACGGTGAACGTCCAGCTGCTAGATGCAGAACAACGCGAAGCACGTGTGGCTGATCGGGTGTGGTTTAAATAGCCTTGGAAGAAATTCCTAGAATGTGTCCTTCCTCCAATCAGGTATGTATCCTTCCCCGACCACGCCCGGGTGGTAAATGAGTCCCACAGGTAAAGTAGTTCCTTTCAGGCCTCAAGGAGGCCGGGGTTCTGCAGCATGGTCTGAATCAGGTAAGTGCACTCAAACACTTTCATAATGAGCCTGGCGCCTATGGCGCCAGGACTGACGTTTTCTATGAGCCTGGCGTCATAGGCGCCAGGACGCTGTCCAAAGGGCCCCTATAAGGGGTTGCTGGGACCTTCACCTTCCCCGGGGACTTGATGTCTGCTTTCGGGGACGCAGGGCCTGAGCCGGCTCCCCGGGAGCGGGCATCGTGACACGATTATCTGAATTGCATGTAATACATAATCTACCATGGTTTGCATTTTGTACAATTTGCTGAAATGGAACGGATTCGCATTTAGGTATGGATACATACACAAAGCGCTCATTGGGGATTTGTTCCTGTGTCACATTGTTGCAGAGAGTGCATGTATGTTTCCACATGTATGAAATCTGGAAGATTTCATTTATAGGTATGTTTTTGTTTTCCAGTACTTGTAGTAAGCACATTAGAAATTGTTGTGGATCTTCTTGTGAGTTTACAGTGAATTTCACCATTCCAGCACAGTAGTCCAATTCTTGTTTAATTCCATGAACACTATATGTGTTGTCAGGATTGTTTGTTGCGTTTCTATGAAGGACTAACATTTACAAACACAATTGGTGTGTACTGTGTAAGTAAATGTTGTCAACAATTGGTGGCAATTGAAATAGAATATTGATTGCTACATTTGCATAGCAACTTACACCAGTTATATTTGAAAATTTGAATGGGCCAGATAGTTCTGAGTCCAAGTCATTTTTTCGGAGTGTGTGTTGCTTCTTTGAAGAAGTACCTGAGTTACTTTGAGTAATAGATTCTTCTTTGGTTGTGGTAATTGATGAAGTATTTGCTTCTTTTACTCTCTTTGGAGGATTTGCAGTATGATCCTGTTGCATTTCTGTTTGAATTAGTTTTCTTTTACAACATTTTCCTTTTTGTGGAACAGGATATGTTTTTAGATGGGGGGTGTACGTAGTCTATTGTATGAACGTAGTCTATTGTATTCTAAAATGCAATATCAGCGTTTACTTTACTTGCATCAAAGTTGATTAGAAATAGACCGTCAAGTGTACATAAGCGTGATAGTGCTACGTAGCACATGCCTTCTTTAAAGACTGTGTTCCCAATTCCTATAAATACTTTATCTAGGGTAAGACCGTGCGATTTGTGAATGGTGACTGCGTATGCTAGAGTTAGAGAAAATTGTTCTCTGCAAACATACATGTCTTTGAAAAGAAGGAATCGAGCTGTTGAGAGCCCTATCCTTTTTACTTCAGAAAGTTTGTCAAAGAGAATATTGACAAACTGAATGTTGTTGTCACGTGGATATGTTTGAAAGCCAACAACTGTACCCAGTGCTCCATTAACTAGTCCTTGTTCCACGTCGAGGTTACATTTAAGCCTTACTCTACAGTTTAAGGATAATTTTAATATTTTCCCCAAACCAGCTGTGTTGCAGATAGAATTTTCTAAGGTATTTAGTCTTGTTGTGGCTTGTTGACACATGGTAGTGTCATACCATGTACGTCCAGTTTGTAAGTGGAGCACATTTCAATTATTGGTTGCATTTCTTTTTTCAACATTGTTTCATTGAATTTGGAACAGCTTGCAAGAGTTGGCATTAAGGACATACAATTGACATTTTTGTGTGCTAATTGTTTCATGACATCAGTAGCACATGAGTTATGGCCATAAAGTGCATGGATGTGCCGGGTTTTTAATATTGTTTGTGCTTTTTGAGATAGTACACCAACTCTAATACTTTTTAAAATGTTGGCGTAAGTGAGGTCTGCAGATTGTCACATGTTTTCTGTTCATTTTCTGTATTGAAAATGTTGCCAAAGGTTGACATTTCCTATGCTGCCAACAGTTTTACGGCAGAGTTTGTGCCCTAAGGTTTTAAAAATAGGTTCACCTTTCACTGGTGTCAATTGAAGAAGATCTCCGAAAACAATAATGTGTTTTCCTCCAAAGAGCTCTTCGTAGTTTGTTTTAAGTACTTCTTGCAAGCTGAGGTGAATCAAAGCAAACATTAGGTTGGAGACCATGCTCACTTCATCTATTAGTAGCATTTTCATTTGTTTTAACACTCTGCATAGTTCCATTGTAGCTTCTGTAGAAAGTGTGAAATATTCTAATTTGTTTTGGTGTTCTACTGGAAGTAGTAGTAATCGGTGCAAAGTGACACCGCCTATGTTGTAGGCAGCTAAACCTGTGTGGCAATTACAACAGCTGACAGTTTGTTGTTTGTCAATTGTTGAAGGAACTTGCTGATGATTTTGATTAAGAATGTTTTGCCTGCACCAGCTTCACCACTGACGTATAGTAGTATAGGTTTGTAATTTTGGCAGGTACATTCTTTATTTTCATGTTGTACACCATGTGCAATTTGTTTTGTTACTACTTGAAAAATGGTACACTGCTCTTTGTTCAATTTTGATTGTAGTACAGTTAATTCTCCAGCATTGGATCTTTCATAGATTCAGATGCTTGAATATTCCCCGTCGTCAGACTGGGAATCCTCGGTGATAAATTTAATAATAATTTTTTTTTTTTTTTTAAATATATATACATTGCTACCTAGCAGTGCATGTACATAGCCCATTATGGCCTATGAGCCATTTCATTGTGTAGTCTCTCCACCTCACTTTGGTCCTTTATGGCCCCAGCCAATGAGGTGGCATGGCCCAAGCTCCGCCCCCGGCAGCCATCTTCAGATTTTTTTCACCGCAGTCTAACAGACACAGGGAATCCTCAAGCTCTCTGAGCTTTTTCAAATTCTTTCTACTTTTGTGTGGAATATATTTGGAAAAATATATTCCATCTTGTTCCCCTTCTTAGGGGCTTGGTTTTCAATTACCCTTCGAGACAAAACTTGTTGTTTTCCTCTCAAAATCGTCGACTGAACTTCTCTTCAGAAATGGAGGCACCTCAGGCTGTCAAGAAGCCTTCCCTGTTCAGGGACTGCACGAGGTGTAAAAAGAAATTGGTTTACTACAAAGACCCCCACGAGCATTGCATTTATTGTCTGTACCCGCATGACATTAAAAAATGCGAGATTTGTAGAACTTTTTCCACCAAGACCCTTCATGACAGGCATAGAAGACTCCTTTCATACCTGGAATCCAGGGATCAATCTTCAGACGAAGAGTCTGTCAGAACAGCTCCTGTCCAATCCAGCACTCCATCTGAGAGACAAACTTCAAAGAGAAGGGCCTCTTCAGTGGAAAGGAGTTCCTCTCCCAAGTCCAAAAAGAGGAAGCTGGAATTGATACCCTTTCTGCCTCCAGTTGACTTACCAAGCCAGAAAAAGTCAGCAAAATCTGCCTCCAGAGGTAAGGAGGAGTTTGCAAAAAACGGGGGGGGGGGGCAGTCGTCGGCGGGGAAACCGTCCACGAATGAAGGGAAAGGTAAAGGCCCGTCATCGGCCATACCGTCGACGAAACCATCATCGACGACGACGACGCTTAAGACATCGTCGACGATTAGATCATTGTCATCGGACATGTCGACCACGAAGCAATCGTCGACGAGCAAGAAACACCACTCGTCCACGAAGCATTCATCCATGACGCAGTCGTCCACGGAACATACTCCACATTCGTCAACGAAGCCCTCGTCGACGGGAAAATGTCAGTCGTCGACGGGAAAATCTCAGTCGTCGACGACGAAGCCATCGTCGACGGGAAAATCTCACTCGTCGACGGGAAAATCTCAGTCGGCAGCGAAGCCCTCGTCGACGGGAAAATCTCAGTCGTCGACGAAGATAGCATCGTCCATAACACCTTCAGAGGCACCACAAATTTCGGCAGTTACGGAGGAATTACTGCCGTCCACATTTGAAACTCCTGTCATTGAAAGCAATATCATTGAGAAGAATACTGAGACTGAACCACTGGTACAGCAATTTTCACCTTTGGGGCACATGGCAGAACTTCCAGATGTAATTCTTCAGGAAGAATTCTCTGATGCGGAAGTGGTGGAAGAGTCCATCGGTCCCTTACCGAAACAATACAGCCCTCCTTGGCACCCGTCCACGGGAGAATCTGAATATCCTCATGACCCGATACTCATGTTATCCGTGCAGAGGATTGTAGAAGAATTTTACAAACGGCAAAGGGAGAAGCAAATCCCGATTAATCCCTTAGAAGCAGGAATTATTCCTAGAGAGTCATCTCCGATTCCAGGCACATCTGGTTGCTCTCCTCACAGGAGTAGACCGCAAAAACGGATGAGATCACCTGCTCGAAGACCGAGGAGCAGCACCCACAGTGCTTCACCTACAAGAGTCCCGTCACCACAGTCATCGCACAGACCGCGATCTCCGGACGTGGATCCTACGATGGTACCGTCCACTATCTCGGTATCAGACTGGCAGGAGGATCCTTTTGGAGAATTCTTGGAACCAGAAGAAGGAGAAATAACACAGGAGACAGATGCACCCAGTGAGTGGGATGACTACGTAGTCGAGAAGCCCAGGAGGAGAGACTCGCCGGGCAAGGCCTCACCGCCGGATGATCTCGTCTCTTTCCACACCATTATAGGTAAAGCCGCAGAATTGTTTAAAATTCAGGTTTCTTCGGAGGAAAGGCAATCAGTTGTCTATGAGCACAGGGACAAACGAAGGAGGACAGTGACCACAATTCCTCTCCTCGATACCATCTGGGATTCCGGATCCAAGATCCTATCCACGCCCTTATCGACTCCGGCGTTGGTGTCCAGGCCAGAAAAGAAATATAAAGCTCCGGATTCGGCACCGCTTTGTTTGAGGGGTCATACGAAACCAGACTCGGTTGTTACAGTGGCGGCCAGAAAGAAACTCGCCAACCCCTCCTCACCGTTGTCGGCACCACCGGATAAGGACGGACGTAAACTGGAAGCCATGGGCAGGAAAGTATCCTCTTCTGCATCCCTTACAATCAGAGCGGGCAATGCGCTGGCCATGACCGCAAGGTTCGATCGCGAGCTTTGGCTCCGCATGTCTAACTTGGCGAAGCAATTACCACCGGAGCTCCAGGAGGAGGCAAAATCGATAATCGCGGATGGTGAAGCAACATCGGATCACATGATCGACGCAGCGGTTGATGTGGCCGAATCAGGCTTCAGGCAGATGGCGCACGGCACAGTGCTCAGAAGGCAGGCCTGGATGAAGGCTACTAACTTTAGACCTGAAGTCCAGGTGCAGATATTAGACATGCCGTTTGATGGCCAAGATCTCTGGAAAAAAGATAGACGACCATTTGAAGGCAATCAAGACAGACACGGACACAGCCAGAGCCATCAGTTCTTTAAAGGACAAAAGTAAGGACCATCGGTCTTTTCGTCCCTTTAGAGGTTCATCTTCCAAGTTCAGAGGATACGGTCGTTCCTCCTATGGTCAAAAAGCACAAGGCGGCACGTACCAAGACAATAAATATCAGTCATCCAACAGATACGCCCATAGAGGCAGACGTGGCTCTGCCCAAGGGAAGTCACAAGGCAAGCAAAACTGACGACCAATTTTCCCCCCCCCTTCACCACACCCCGGTGGGGGGAAGGGTGAGCCAGTTATTCCAGCGCTGGCAGTCAATTACATCGGACAGATGGGTGTTGCAGGTGATCCGAAAGGGTCACACCTTAGAATTTCTGGACCAACCTCCTTCTCTGCCTCCAACATCTCGCAGAGTGCATATGCTAAGACAGGTCATGTCCGAAGTGCAAAAACTGCTCCAGAAGGCAGCAGTAGAACCAGTACCTTATTCTCAGAGGGGAAAAGGTTTCTACTCCCGATTCTTCCTCGTCAAAAAGAAAAACGGTCAATGGAGACCCATCTTGGACCTGAGGGCACTCAACAAATTCATCATGCGCATAACATTCAAGATGGTAGCTTTACAAGGGGTGCTACCTTGGTTAAACAAGAACGACTTCTTGGCCACTTTAGACTTGGAGGATGCATACTTCCATATTCCGATCCATCCAGCGCACAGACAGTTCCTCAGGTTCACAGTGGGAGAGCTCCACTTTCAGTTTCAAGTGCTCCCGTTCGGGCTAAAATCGGCTCCGAGAGTTTTCACAAAATGCTTGGCACCAGTAGCGGCAAGTCTCAGGAGGGCAGGAACGGACGTTTTTCCATACCTGGACGATTGGCTGATAAAGGCAAGTTCCGCTGCAAAGGCTCGCTCGGCAGTGTCGAGGACTGTCAACCTCCTAAAAGAGTTAGGTTTCTCCATAAACCAGACGAAGTCCTGCCTCGTTCCCAGCAAGGTAGCTCTCTTCCTGGGAGACGAACTCGACACCAGCATTCCCAGAGTGAGGCCATCCACAGAAAGAATAGCAGCGATTCTACGCTCAACTTCGAACTTCCTACAGAAAGAGACAACATCCGTACGCTCCTACAAATCCCTATTGGGCATGATGTCATCATGCATATTCCTCATACCGAACTGCAGGCTCCGCATGAGACCGGTCCAGGAAGCTCTGGACCACCAATGGAAACAAGCTTTCGGATGCTGGGAAGACATTGTCCAGATTCCAAGGCCCTTCGATGGTGGAATGTTCCGAGGAATCTTCTGCAGGGAATGCCGTTTCAAGCACCGACATCGACCCTCCTGCTGCGGACAGACGCTTCCTTATCAGGCTGGGGCGCTCATCTGGCGGACCTCCAAACCAAGGGATCTTGGTCGGCACAAGAGTCCCAGCTCCACATCAACGTGTTAGAGCTCAGGGCCGTAAGGTTAGCGCTGAAAGCTTTCCTACCGGTTATAGCTGGTCAAGTTCTTACAGTCCAGACAGACAACACGACCTCCACGAGGTCTCAGATCCTGTCGCAAGAAGCCCAACAGCTATGGGCATGGGCCTTGCGCTACGGGATACAGATCAGGGCAGAGCATCTTTCAGGAGTGGACAATGTCCTAGCGGACAGACTAAGCAGAGAGTACACAGCGTCACACGAGTGGGAGCTGGACGAAAAAGAAACCCAACGGATCTTTGCCTTATGGGGCCATCCGCAGATCGACCTTTTTGCCACCAGGAACAACAAAAAATGCAAGAGATTTGCTTCAAGATACCCGGAGCACCAATCACTGGGAGACGCGTTCTCAGTGGATTGGTCGGGGAAGTTCCTCTACGCCTTCCCACCCATTCCCCTCATGTCGAGGGTACTTCGCAGGGTAAAAGAACAGGATTGTTCTTTGATTCTTATTGCACCGGATTGGGCACGGCACGTCTGGTACCCGACGCTGAGGCACCTATCCTGCCAACCCCCGATTCGTCTCAAGTCACATCAATATCTACTGACACAACAGAACCGCAAGGTCCTCCACCACGACCCGAGGAGCCTGTCTCTCAAAGCATGGTTCCTGAGCAGCGCAAACTGATGCACCTAAAGTTACCATCAGAATGCTGGGATATCATCAGGGCCGCTAGAGCCCCGTCCACGCAATTTACCTACACCAGGAAATGGACCAGGTTTTCCAAATGGTGCGAGACCTCTGCGATCGATCCCCTCTCGGCCTCGGTTGATCAGATTCTGCCCTACTTGTTGCACCTGGCTAAGTCAGGGCTCTCACTGTCCTCTATCAAGGTCCATCTGTCAGCCATAGCGGCCTACACAGTAACCGCGGAGACGCAAGCCTTACTTTCCTTACCAGCGGTTAAGATCTTCCTGAAAGGACTGATGCGTACTTATCTGCCTACACCAGTTCCAGACTGGAGTCTCAACACCGTCTTAACAGCCCTCATGCAACCTCCCTTCAAACCCATACACAGATGCGATATGAAATTCTTGTCCTGGAAGACATCTTTCCTGATAGCCATCACTTCAGCCAGAAGGATCAGTGAGTTACAAGCTTTGTCTTCTGAACCCCCGTTTACTTTGTTCCAGAAGGACCGCGTCATCTTAAGGCCTCACCCGAAGTTGGGGAGCCAAGGTACTTTCGGAGATGTCGTTCACTGAGCGCATTGTGTTACCAACCTTCTTCCAGAATCACGCTTCTGAAGCGGAAAGAACATTACATTCTCTAGACGTTGCTAGAGTGTTGAAGTTTTACTTGCAAAGAACCAAGGAGTTCCGCTCCTCAAACCGGCTATTCATTTCTTTCTCTGGCCGTACCAAGGGTCAGCATATATCTAAACAAAGTCTGGCACGCTGGGTATCGTCCTGCATCACCCACTGCCATCAAATGAAAGGCGACCCTTTAACTAGACCGCCGTCTGCGCACTCCACCAGAGGAAGGGCGGCGTCAACAGCATTCCACGCAGGGGTGGCCTTGAAGGACATATGCAGAGCCGCCACGTGGAGCACTCTGCATACCTTCGCGAAACACTGCTGCCTGACTGAAGACACCAACAAAGAAGCTGCAGTTGGACAGGCAGTGCTCCGTCATCTTTTTGTATAAGGTAGGACCAGCCTCCTTTCCCACCTTTCCCAAAGTAGATAACCGTTGTGTTGCTGCATGGTAAAGGTTTGATCAGAAATATGTTTTTCTGTATTTATGCATATATGTATATAATGGTGGCATGTTTTAACTGCTTGGTATTCTATTCAAGCATCTGAATCTATGAAAGATCCAATGCTGGAGAAGTCTTAGTTACTTACCTGTAACTGTATTTCTCCAGCATTGGTATCTTTCATAGATTCACATGCGCCCGCCCGCCTCCCCTGAGAGGCTGCTCCTATGCTCGGCATCCATCATACTGTAATCTATACGGTTCAAAATCTGAAGATGGCTGCCGGGGGCGGAGCTTGGGCCATGCCACCTCATTGGCTGGGGCCATAAAGGACCAAAGTGAGGTGGAGAGACTACACAATGAAATGGCTCATAGGCCATAATGGGCTATGTACATGCACTGCTAGGTAGCAATGTATATATATTTAAAAATAAAAAAAAAAATTATTATTAAATTTATCACCGAGGATTCCCAGTCTGACGACGGGGAATATTCAAGCATGTGAATCTATGAAAGATACCAATGCTGGAGAAATACAGTTACAGGTAAGTAACTAAGACGTCTTCTGTATCTTTTTCATAGTGACACATGGTGTTCTCTACTGCTGTCATAGCTAATTCTGCCTCATTTGCTATTAGTGGCTGTCCCAGTGGTTCTTGGCTTCCTGTTACAGAAGGTTGATTGCTGTCGGGAGTGTCCTTATCTAGTTGCTTTAAATTCTGAAGGAAGGGACAGTCTGTGGAGGAATTTTTATGAAGGACAGATTGACTACCCCTCTCTTTTAGTCTTATATGAAACTCAGGTAGGAGTTAAGGGCAAATTAATTGTCGTCCTGAAGATGGCCCTATATTCATCTCGATAACGGGCCAAAACATATGTCGCCTGTTTAAGGAAAATCTAATGTTTTTTTCCCTGTCTAAAAATGCATACGGTGATGAAATGTTATGCACAAAGTTTTTTCTCAACTTTAGAACTCCCCTGTTAGATGAGACAAATGATGACTGAATGGTATGATTGATGATTAAGTTTGCAATGAATTGTAAGATATTTTTTATAAATCATCAAAGAGATAGATATTTTGTAATAAGTTGCAGTTTTTGCGCAATTTTTCTCAACAAAGCGACAACCAAACCAACTATGTGTACAGGTTGCCCTTAACTCCTACCTGAGTTTCATATAAGACTAAAAGAGAGGGGTAGTCAATCTGTCCTTCATAAAAATTCCTCCACAGACTGACCTTTCCTTCAGATTTGACCCCCCGTCAACAAAAAATAGGGATTACCCATAAATTTAAACCTACTTTGGACAACCCTTGGTTGTTGGGTTAAAGTGCCTTAAACGTATATCAGTGTTCTGAAAACCGTTACAATGGACAACGGAAATTTAGTTTCTTTTTCGGACGAATACTACCAAAAGATTATGAGTATGCCATTATTGTTAGGTGACAATATTGAAAAGGCAGTCCCTGTATCACAATCAAATGATGCAGAACTCTTGATGCAAAAAAAGAAAAAACTTATACGGACAGAATCCCACGGCCAACTAATGCTGGCCTATTTAAAAGCAGGTACAATACCTGAGGGATTGCAAATTAAAAACATTCCCAGAGTGTTCACCAGCAATTCAAAGTTCAAATGCAAGTTTAGTGGTGTCAGCAATAAGTGCTCAAGGGATCTACTGATACCAATTATAGATACAGCAGAAGAAGAAGCAGACCTACAAAAAATAGAAATAACAGCATTAGAGGACAAAATCAAACAGGACAAGACTATCAAAGACATCAAGGCAACCCTTGATAAGATAGAAGCTGAAATCATCAATTTTAAAAAACTTACTTTAGACAAAAAAATCTGGAAGCTAAAGAAAGATGTCGAACAATACAAAGAGGCAAAAACCTACCCGTATCTTGTAGAAAGCTATTATGATGATCTACAGAAAATGAATCAAGGCAGATCACAAAATGCAGGAAATAGGAGGAAACCTTTTGTTAATTTTTCCAATTCCTCAAATGCGTCTACAAGCAGTGGTTCGGACAACAGCCAAACAGGACCACCACCCCAATTTTTTCGGGGAAGAGGGCAACGGGGTCGCAACAAGAACCAAGGACCACCCAGAATGAACAGCAGGAATTGGCAGGGACCTCCCCCGACCTGGTAGTTCAGATTTTCAATCTAACCCCTCATATACTTTCGCCCACTGAAATCAGCGTTCTATCCAAAGGTTTGACTTTTGTGCCTAGAGCAAAATCTTTTGAGACGGAAATAGAACTCCAAAAATTTTACAGAACAATACGTCTCAAGTATTTTTTCAGGAATTCTACTACCTCAAGAAAAGAATTGACAATCACAGGTCTGAAACCACCTTCTATATTTACCCCAACAAATGCAATGGTCAGCCCAGCAATAGTTGCGTTCGAACAAAGGATTTTACATGAAATCCAAGGTAAAATCAAAACTAAAAATAATTCCAGAGACAATCTCACAAGATCTGAAAGAGAGGCTCTCAAATCCCTACAGTTGAATGATTCATTCATAATTAAGCCAGCCGATAAGGGGGGAGGCATAGTGTTATGGGGGAAAGAAGCATATGAAACAGAAGTCATGAAACATTTGAATGACAACACTTCATACAGGGAACTGATGCAGGACCCCACACCAAGGCTCCAAGATGAAATAACAAGCCTGATGTAGCATGCTATGGATGAAGGATGGATAGATCCGGAGGAAAAATACTTTTTAGTTAATATACATCCAACTACCCTGGCTTTCTATATCATCCCCAAAATTCACAAAAATGATAAAATACCCCCAGGGAGACCAATTGTAGCGGCTATCAATTCAATTCTTGAGCCCCTTTCAATTTATTCCGATTGGTTCCTCAGACCCTTTGTGTCTCAGATGACATCATATGTGAAAGACACGACCAGCATGCTAAAAACATTACAAACCCTCCAATTAAATCCATCAGACATATTGGTAACCTTGGATGTGGTCAGTCTGTACACCAGTATCCCTCAGCAGGACTGTTTAAGAGTGATGGCTAAGTATTTAGATCAATAGCGTCCCCACTGCATTCATCTTAGAATGCATAAGACTAGCCCTCACAGAGAACTTCTTTCTATACAATGGCCGGTATTACAATCAACTAAAAGGTACCAGTATGGGTGCAACTTTTGCCCCAGACTTGGCCAATTTGTACATGAACGACCTTGAACAACAATCAATTTTTGACCCATCTAATCCTTTCTCCAAGTCAATTATAACATGGCTACGATATAAAGATGATGTCTATATGATCTGGAGAGATACATCAGACAACCTGGCAAAGTTTCATAAATGGTTAAACACTCGAAATTCCAACATACAGTTTACCATTCATACAGATCTACACACTATCCCATTCTTGGATCTTCAGATACAGAAAACTAATACAGGAGCCATAGAAACGACCCTTTATAGAAAACCAACGGACAAAAACACGCTGCTTAATTACCACAGTTTCCATCCATTGAGCCTGAAAGAAGGGCTCCCATATGGGCAGTTCCTACGTATCCGCAGGAACTGCACACAAGTGGAGATGTACAGACAGCATGGTAAATCGTTGAAAAGAAGGTTACAGGATAGAGGGTATCCTAGAAATACTGTTCACCAGGCATATAAAAGAGCATTACACATTAATAGGACCGCCTGCCTAGAACCTATGCAACGGAACAAAGAGGAGAAAATAACATGTGTGAGTACATATAGCCCCATCAGCAGCCATTTTAGGAAAATCATCAAAAGACATTGGCATATGATTAAAACAGAGGACTTTAACCCCTCCATGCCCCGTTTTGCATTCAAAAGACATCGCAACATCAAAGAGTCCTTAGTTCACACTTATCCCAACCTCCCCAAGGTAACAGCCACCCAAACTCAACTTTGGGGTTTACCGCCGGTAGTTGGTCACCATCGATGTGGCAATTGTTTGGTATGTGCACAGACAACAACAATGAAAAGTATTCAATTATGCAATACCACAATACAGGTAATGATTTTCACTAATTGTATCACCCAGTGGGCAGTATATGCTATCAAATGTCCATGTAATTTAGTGTATATAGGAAAAACTAAACGACAGGTACGCCAAAGGATCTGCGAACATAAATCTTGTATTCGAGACAAAATTGAGAATAAACCTCTGGTTGCACATTATATTCAAAAACAACACAAGTGCACTGAATTACTTTGGTGTGTGATCCAAGTTATCAAACCATCCCCTAGGGGAGGTAATATGGACCTTAACTTAACAAGATGTGAGCAGAAATGGATTTATAACCTTGATACGGTTAAACATGGCCTTAACATCGCCATAGAATGGAATATACTTCTGTAATGCTCTTCATAATGACATTTTTGATAATATTACTTTAAACTATTTCAAACAAGTACCACTTTTGATGGTTTATAATAAATTGTATCACATCTTTTTCAATAACAGTGCCTAGTGGCACACATTGACAGTCATGTACATGATTTTTTTGAATTACACCTAAATAGTTCCATCATTAAGATCCAGCCTCTCCCTCACTCTAATTTAGGCGATTATGTCGACCATCTGAAACAATGGGTGCAATTACCAACACCTTGAGTAAACATAACAGTGCCTAGTGGTACACATTGACAGTCATGCATGTGTCCATGATCCTTTTGAATCTCACTTAAGTAGTTGCATCATCAAGATGTAGCCTCTCCCTTACTCTAATTTAGGCGATAATGTCGACCATCTGAAACAACGGGTGCAATTACTAAATCCTTTAGGAAACACCTACAGTCAAATAAAATTGAGCAAAGGTCATCTGACTAAGTATTTACACACAGGCGAGGTGCCCTTCCTGTATATGAGAGAAACAAGCTTTCTGTATGTAAATACCAATAATAAACTAACCAATGGCAATTACATCAAGTGCATTTCTTGAAAGGGCGCACACAGGAATAGCTTAATTCCAAATATGTGCAAATCGCAGGGACATCATTTCTAAAACAACACGAATACTAAACGAAATTAGGTCATCCTGGCATACTACACTACAAGTCCCAGCAGCCTAGGTAGTTGCGTAAGAACACGTCATGCGATCACGTGACGAGCACCCAAATCGCGCTATATATTTCAAACGAGTCTCTTTTCAAAGCGAGACTTCCGGTTCACTTGCGGACACAGGCTTCACTTTGGAGTGCAATTACAGCACACAAAAAGGTAAGTGAGGCAGCAGCCTCCTGCTTCTAAATCATCAACACTGCATATTCTTCTCCGTATGGAGTGTCGAACTAGTCTCTACACGAGGACGATCTAGTGTTATTAGATCGCCCGAGACGGCAGGCCAATGAGGCATAAACAGTTTGTTAATGCGGGTTCTTTTTCTTTCGAATAACAATTGGGCTCGCATGCTGACAATTGCAGAAATGCAGGAGTACACTGCATGTTTCTTCTTTTTTGACTAAGGGACAGGTGAACTGTACTATTAAAATGTAAGGCAGCCATCACATTTCTACATGCTATTTGGCCTGAATGTTGATAAACTTCAGCATGATTAGGCAAGAATCAGGTTCACAACAATGTGACAAACTAGCAAATTACAACATGGAATAGCCTATCACGCGCACTTCCAGCATTTTCATATAAAATGGCGAAAATAAAGAGCCACAGAATGTCATACATTAAATGGCAAGCAAAACGTACTCAGTCTTATGCAAATAGGCTTCTAAAAAATCGGAAAAGTTATTTACCCATGTGCTCCCTTTTGTGTTTTTGTTACTCTAGGAAGTACACTAACCTTCCGAAACATCGGTCCATAAACTTTCCAACAAGGAATCTGGGCGTATTTGGCTCAAGGAAAATCAGCCTTGAATACACAAACAGCAGCCGTAAATGTGTAAGTCATTTTCTCACTATTCACATAGACATCCGACATTAATAGCATTATCATATCTAAAAAAGTTGTTTTTTAATTAATTGTAGGCATGAACATCAATGATATTTATGTCACCCCTGCTAGTATGATCAAGTGAAACAATCTAAGACATCAAGTCAGCTACAGTTACATCAAGTTGAAATTGTAGACACGCAAACAAAACATGAGCAAGTGTAGGTTCCTCTTTTTTTAAAAGAGTGTGCAAATCATTAAGAATATAATATTTACAATTCAGGGTTTCTGATTCATTATAGCAACCTTAGACTAGGGATGTCCAAAGAAATTCAGATACCCTATAAGTCTGAAACTTCTCAATAGTCTAAACAATAGAATATGGACCAGGTGTGTTCAGTGGAGGTCTAGTATGATATATAACTAGCCATCGCTCTTAATGCAGTCCAGTTGAGATATACAATCTTTTTGTTTTCTTTTTTTAATAAGTTTTTACACTATACTAATATATGTACACTTATGTATTTTTTGTAGATGTGTTAGTGTGCTAATGGGGAACAAGATTGATGTACCACAAAGTAATTGTCGTCCTGAAGATGGCCCTATATTCATCTCTGTGACCACCGTTGACAAAAGTGGTATACGATAACAAGCCGAAACATATGTCGACTGTTTAAGGAAAATCTAATGTTTTTTTCCCTGTTTAAAAATGCATACGGTGATGAAATGTTATGCACAGAGTTTTTTCTCAACTTTAGAACTCCCCTGTTAGATGAGACAAATGATGACTGAATGGTATGATTGATGGTTAAGTTTGCAATGAATTTTAAGATATTTTTTATAAATCATTAAAGAGATAGATATTTTGTAGTAAGTTGCAGTTTTTGCGCAATTTTTCTCAACGAAGCGACAACCGAACCAACTATGTGTACAGGTTGCCCTTAACTCCTACCTGAGTTTCATATAAGACTAAAAGAGAGGGGTAGTCAATCTGTCCTTCATAAAAATTCCTTATCTAGTTGGGCCTGGAGTTCTTCTTCGTGTTGCTGTTCTTTGTGCGCCATTGTTTTGTACTGTGTAATGTTTATATCAGTGAAAGTGCTTTTATTTGCTTTGAAAGCGTCTTCATAGGAGTCATAGTTTTGTGGTATGTCTTCTTCTTTTCTCCATGGTATAAAAAGTTGTAGCAGGGACATGTAATATAGTTTGTTATGTTGAGGAGTTTATAATGACAATTTGGTATGATTAATTAAGCTTTGTTTGGTAAGTTTCACTAAGCTGCCTTCTTAATTTGTCACTCTATATCTACCTTTTACTTTATCTGGTTTAATATTATTTTTATATGTGAAGTTTTGGGCTATGTGGTATAGACACATGGTTTCCAAAGTGGTACTCCTGTTTGGGTAGTATGTGTCTAGTGAATTGTTTTTCAAAATGTCTTGGCTGTTGGGATCATTTGTGGCTATTGTTTCTATGCCGTCGTATGATTTGAGAACTCTTTTCCTAGATTTAGCAGGACTAAGACTTAGCCATGCTGTATTTTCAGATTTTCCATACAAAGCAGTACCGGTTAAACGATCCGCAGCTTCATACGAGCCACATTCTCTATAAGAGAGCATTTTTATGCCTAAACTGTACAATTTCTGTGATAGAGTTTTGTCTGATGAAAGGTAATTCCAGAGGTCTTGAAGCTCTGTTTTTTCTGCTTTTGTTAAGTAGGCTGTAACATATCGTGCAACTGCAGTGGAATGTTCTGCAAAGTACTGCACATCTATGTTTGCATTCCTTAAGAGGGCAATGATTGCATTGTAATCATTGATATATTTAGCTTCTTCTGTTCCTTTTATGTAATATGTGTTCATAGGTGATTTACTTTTAACACTTTGGGCCTTATTACACGGATGGCGGAGAACCATGGCGCTATTAGCGCCATGGTTCATGCCGGTAAAATACCGGCACCGCCTTGGCGGAAAGGGGAATTACCGCCCCATTCCAAGGTTGGTGGGGCGGTAATTCCCCCTTCCACTATTGCCCTTCCCCATTCCCATTTTTGCCCCATAGTACCGTAATTAGCTCCCTGGGTCCCTTTGCGGGTTGGTTTTTAACGCCTGCAAAAAGCAGGCGTTAAATCCCCCAACCCGCAAAGGGACCTCGTAGTAAGGCGGTAAGGATTTACCGGTACCGGTATTTTACCGGTACCGGTAAATCCTTACCGCCATCCGTGTAATGAGGCCCTATGTCTAACTGAAGACATGAAGTTTTTCACTTCACCTGTTTCTGTAACTGGTCTAGGGAAACCAAAGCGGCATTTGTTGTAGTATTTCCCTTTGTTTTTGTATTTGCGACAACAATATTTACCACATTGTTTCTTTGAAATTGTACAATTTGTGAATCGAGATCACTTATTTTTGCTTCCGATGGAATTTCACAAGTGAAATATTTTTCGATAAACTGTAAAACAGTGGCATCACTGTTTTGACCAGATTTAGGAGCATCAATCATCCATAAAAGCATGTGGATATGTGGTGCTCCTCTGGCTTAGTATTCTTTTCTCCAAAAGAAGTGTTGCACTTCTCCGAGGGGAGGAACAGTTTTATTACAAATAAAGTGTAGCATAGCAATGAAACGATGATTGAAATATTGTGAAACATTAACAGTATCTAGAGAGCAAAGTTCTCCAGGTGTTAGTATATCTGTTTGTTTTTGTTTGATATGCATAGGAAATCATGTAAATCTTCCCATACATATTCTGCACAACTTAATGTAACAAACCAAGTGGGTAGGCCAAGGTTTCTTATCATACAATGTACATCTCCGTGACGTCAGAACCAGTACTCTTTCGTACCACGCATGTTTGCTAACAGATTTGTAATGCTTGATTGTAAAACCTCATCTTTTTCTTGCACTGTTTGTATTAATTGCGTAGCTGACATATTTTGAAAGTGGGTTCCTGATTTCAATGTGTGTGCAACTCGGAAACATATAGCTGCTAGTTCACTTTCAAAGAGTAGGTGGAATATGTATTCCACATTTTGTCTAAATCTGGGATCTTCAGAATACATTCGTAACGAGCGGTATTCTGATGCTGTTATCTGAATAGGTCTATCATTGTACCTTCCTCCTTTTCCAGTAGGAAAGAGTAGAGGAAAAGCATGTGCTTCTATACTTTTTTCCCATATGCTGATTGGTGATCCTTTGGTTGTCGTATTTGGTAAGTTTCTAGTGCATCATCTATGGTGTCATTAGAGTGTAATGGATGAATTGTATAATGGTCTAAAATATTGGATACTGTAGCAGGATCTAGAAGTTCAAATTGACCAGGTTCTGATGACTCTTGAATTATTTCAGTTGTTTCCCTTATGGTTTCTTCAATATTTATTTCTTTGTAGTATTCATTATTGTCTTTTAGATATTGCAAGGCTTTTCTAACTTTATGTAAGTCTACGAGTTGTTGACACTTTTTTTGTCTTTTGTAGGTACACCATTTACTTAGACAATTAAAGATTGCTCTATTGGAAGTTGCACTTCCAGAGTGTGCACATTTTCTTTCAGATCTAATGGTAAATAAACTACTTTGCCACAAATGCCTTTCACCAATTCAGAGGGAGGTAATTTTGCTGTTTTTGGTTGAAGGCGTATTATTGCTTGAAATGGGTGCACTGTTTGAATTATGATGCTCTCATATAAATTGAGTTGTTGCAGGGGTTTTGGTAGTGGGAATAATTCCAAGTTATTTGTGATAGCACGTGAAGGAGTTTGGTTGTTGTCAAGTTTTGTAGTGCAGTAACTGCAAAATATTAAGGGGTCAGTTATTTCGTATTTGTTTTCTAATATAATGTAGAGAGCTAATTTAAACCATTTGGAATCTTTATTGTCTTCCATTTTGTATGTTACGTCTACAGTTTTTGTGTTACTTTTATAAAAAGTTCTGCGGCAACACACACACACATGATTTGGTACTTCAGCAGATGCACTTTTAAATTTTAGTATTTCTTTTTTGTATGTGTGTAGTAGAAGGTTGCCATGTGTAGAATTGTTGCTAGTCTGTTGTAAAGCTATTGCATTTTGTTAGTGGCTTTCACTTCCAAAATATTTTTTCTGGATATGCTCGATTTGTTTGAGAAGGTCTTTGGCTGTACCATGTAGAAAATTGTTATTTTTATTGGCTAGTGCTAAAGCATGACTTTTAGCATAGTACAGTTTATAGACTAGATTTCTTATAGTTGAATGATGTGTTGATATCATTTTGATATGATGGATGGTGCTTTTGCAAATAGGTCCTGAAATGCAGGCTAATGAATGTGCTGTGTATTTCCGCACTGGACAGGTATCCATATTTTGCAGCACTTTCATTTTGATTTTGTCTTTGCCTTTCACATACTGATTGAGGAACTGGCGGAAAGATTTGAAAGATTTTTTGGGAATGTTACACATTGACGTGCATGGCCATTTGTATACTGGACATTCTGGTTCAGTCGAATGGAGAGGTAATTCTGAGTTTTCTGGGGATATTTTTGTAAGCAATATTTCTTGTTGCATTATGGTATTATTAAGTTTTTCATAACCTCGTCCACTGCTATGTATGGCAATTGTGTTTGTTTGGTTTTGTTTGTATGTTTCTTCATTAAAATATGGTTCTGTGCTCGTGGTGTGACTCCATTCATCTCCACAGATATTTAAGAAGTTATTTTTGTTGACATTCCGTTTATTGAGAAGTCTTTTTTGTAATTTAGTTGTTAGTTTTGTTAGTGGTTTCATTCTGTTTAACACTAAAATAAATAACTTTCTTTTGAGAAAGATTGCACTGTCTATCAAAGCTTGCATTTTTTTTTATTTGCATTTCTTTAAAGCGCTCACAAAGCCCGGGGGCATCGAGGTGCTGTTACAGGAATATGTCTCTTATTTGCATATTTATACCACGCGCAATACCCATAGGTTTCTATCCGCGGACCCGGGGATCAAACCTGTGTTGCTTTGTGTCGTCTTGTTTCCAAGGTGAGCGGGCTGCCGCTGAGCTATCCTCCCGGGAACGGTAGGTTTTAAGGGTTGTGCATCATTTGTCTCCTGTTTTTATAAGATTCTGAAGGACTATGTGGAAGAACATTTTTGCTAAAATACTTTTTTTGGTATGGTTACCTGCTGGTATATCAAGATTTATAGGAGCAGTTTTAGCAGTGGTGGTAGCTGAATTCTTGATAATCATTTTCTGTTTCGTTTTACATTTTGATAGAGGAGGAAAAGTTTCTGTACTGGAAGCTTGTTTTGTTTCGCTTAATGACTGTATTAGCTGTTTTGTTTGAACTTTTTGTACAAACTCTGCTAGAGATGGATGCTTATTTTGGACACTTCTATTTTCATTTGCTCTATTTCTGCGTTGCTTTCTACGGACTTGCTTTTGGTATGGGCTGGGCCGTTCTGCAATGTATGTGTGCTGTGTGCATGAGTGTCTGGGTATGATGGTAAAGATGTATGTGGTGGTGTGTGATTGTGCATTGGGCAGCTACAATTAGTTGGGAAGGCTAATCTGCTATGTGTGTGTTGCTATACTGTGGTTCAGATGACAGTAGAAACTGAGCTAGTGGTGAGTAGAAGCACTAATAGTAAATCTAATGTTACAAAATTCAAACAGTTCTTTGTTTTTTAGGACTAACATTCTAGGGGTTCAGGTATGTTATTTTTGTTCCAACAAACAGGGATTTGTGTGTCATGCTGGCTGCTAATCCCTGTTTAATAAATGGGGATTTGTGGGCAGAATGGTTCAAAAATCTCTGTTTTTTTGGTGCGCAAATTACATGAATGAACTACACAGTGTGCTTGAGTAACAGTAAGAATATTAAGGTAGTATTTTACTTACTCTTTTTTTGTGGAATGAGCAGGTTTGTTCGAATATGTTGTTTGTAGTTCAGATGCTGCTGCTTTTCAGGAGAGTGGTCTTCACTGCAATTGTAAAAGAAAGAAGTTAGTAATTGTGTGTGTTTATAGCACTGATGTTAATTTAGACGTTGAATTTTATGTTTTTGTAGTAGTATTCTTGTTTGATATCTCAACATAGTGTATGCATGCATTTCATTTGACTATGTGCAGCCCTTATATTTTATTTACAATATCTTAGTTCAACATGGTTGGCAAATGAGTAGAATTTTAAGTGTATGAAATTCACTTGGTTTTTTAAAGCTGTGTTGTAGATACCAGACTGGTTTCGAAGTGACAGTTGTTTATAGTAGATGGGAAAAATTAATTTTATAGGTTATTCAGGTTTAGTGGCATTACTCTGTTTATATGCATTCATAAGAGTTGTACATGTACTGTGAATAAAATATGCATACCTCTAGTTTGTATTCATGCATGTGGATATGCATGCAGCTGTAAGTAGAAATCTTGGAGACTTGTAGAGTAGTTTTTGTAGTAGGTGCTTTTCAAAGATATGAGACTTGTACTCAGAGTGATCAACAGTACATTTGAAGTGCGGAACTCTGATGATGGAGTTAGATGTAGAGGTCTTGAATGTGATTGTTGGATGGTTGTGTGACTGCTTAGCTGTATCCAATGAGGGAATGGCACCGAGATTGATGTGGAAAGGGTAGAAGGGCTGGCTAAGAGTTACACGCTTCACGTACACCGCAGCTGTCTGCGGGCAGGGCGTGCCACATCTGGGGTTTTCCAGCAAATCCAGCATGGAAAGGGGACTGTAGGGATCAGCCAATCAGATGTTGAGGTTGTGGATTTGTGTTGAAAGAGACTGTGTGTAGTGAAGATGGCAGAGTTGGAGAAAGTCAGGGTGTTGGTGCTTGGAGATATGTTTGTGCATGGTTTACAGCAATATGCTCAATGCAGGCATGTGGCAAACAATTTCAATGTTAACGGAGTGGAGGTAGTGTGGCACACTGTTCCTGGTTGCAATGTACAGGGAATTTTACAAGTTTGTAAAGATATGGGCAGGATGAACAGTCCGCATCTGGTAGTTTTGCACTATGGTGCTTTCCATTTGGGCTACGTCAGTGGCGTTACTTTGTTGGCAGATTTGGAACACTTGGTTCAAGCAGTAATGAACATCCTTCCAAAAGTAGATTTTTCTGGATGACTACCTGGGGCAATATGGGACAATAGTTCTATTTTTTGTCCTCAGCAAAACATTGGTGGGTGTGCAATCAACCGAGGCATGTGTGCTTTCATGCTTAGAGCTGGTATGTTTTTCTGTAATAATGAGAATATTGATTCCAATAATGCTGTTTATTTTAAAGAAGATGGTATTTACTTATCTTTTTTGGGAAATGGTATGCTCTTTTGGAATATAAGGGTTGCTTTGGAGAAGGTTATGTGAAGATTTTAGTAGTAAAGTAAGAAGAATAAAACCCCAGAAAATACAAAATAACAGGTGTCTGTCAAGCATCTGCAAAAAAAACGGCTCTTTTCAGAGCCAAGCTCAAAGGGTAAATGGGGCACAGTATTTAAATTTACATTTACCACGCTCAGATTTTCGATATGACCACGGACAGGGCGGTAGTCCACGGATATCGCGTATTACATACAGGGTTTTGGGGTGGAAAGGCATGCAAATGAGAATGAGCAGAGCTAGGGACTGGTCAGTAAAGTTTACTGGGTGTGTTGTGTAAGGAGAGAGTTTGTCAGAACGTCTTTTTCCTGAGAGAAGGACAGATAGCTATGGCTGTGTGTTTCCGAAAACAGATTATCTGGATTTTGGGAGACTCATGGATACATTGGTTGGAGGAGCATGCAGAACGCTGTGGAGTAGCTGCAGATCTTGGATTCCCTCATGTGGAAGTGCACTGGCATGGAGTGCGTGGAATGAAGTGGCTGGACTTGATACCTCTCTGTGCTACTTTAGAGACAGAGCATCATCCAGACATAATTATAATTAATTGTGGAGGGAACAGTTTAGGACATGTGTCTGGAATTTCTTTGCAATTTGCAATTAAAGAAGGACTTGGGAATGTCATGGACATGTTTCCAAATTCCCAAGTAATTTTTTCTCGTATTGCGCAAAGACAAATGTGGCTGCGTTCTTCTTCATTTGGTCCACAAATGGAGAAGGCGAGGTGCAATGACAATAAGGCTGTTTGTGCCTTTGTAAGAGATGTTGGCATGTCCTCTTTTCACAATGAAAATATTATGTTTCGTAGCACATACATTTTTCGCAGAGATGGCGTCCATCTTACTTATGCTGGCAATCAGATTCTTCTGAGAAATGTACAAAATGCATTGCAATGTTTTTTGAAATTACAGTCATCTATTTTGCAGTAGATGTTGACGATTTCAGGTTTTTCAAACACACAAAACCACCACCAAAAGGCTCTTTTCAGAGCCACCACTTCCTCCCAGAGAAAAGTGCATTGGTTTTGCTAGGGCAGCACCCTAAAACTTTATATGCCCTAGGACTGTCCGCTGACTTCCAACAAATGCACAGGGCCATGCACTGTTTATTTGCCACTTCTATTTTTAAACTGTGAAAGGCGGCTCTGAAAAGAGCCTTTTTTTTGTTCTTTTATTTTTTTTTGTTTTTTTACACATGACACACTAGGAGAGGAGAGAAAAGGAGGATAATGAAGGGACACCAACCACAGGGATAAGAAATGGCAGGTGGAGAGAGGAAGATGTAGGGTGGGCCTTACTTAGGTAGGTAGCAAGTCTTCTGGTGCTCTGTGACAATAGTCTCGAAAGCACTTCAAAGACTCTCCCCCCTGCAGAGTACTGCGTCGCAGTACATACACAATATTGTGACCCTCGAAAGGTAAGGGTCAACAGCATCGTTAATGGCCTGTGAGGCAGCTGGAGGGATTCGCTCTCCCACAGGAGTGTTTCTTGTGGTGAGAGGAGCGGAAACGGAGGATGTGGTAGAGGAACTCAACCTACTATGTTGATCACAAGGTACACCCTTGCAAATGGTGCCACTGTGGAACGACGTTAGGTGTCGCTTCATGGATGTCGTACCAAAGCTGTACGAACCACGTCTCCCACGGCTCAGCACCATTTTGCACTGTTTGCAGGTGACCTTGTTTGCACATGCTTTTGGTACGTTACCATGAATGGTAAAGAACCGCCACACCGAAGACTCCCAGCGAGTGCTGGTAGTAGGGAGTTCCACTACCTCATCCTCTTCAGCCTCTTCATCCTCGTTCTCTACATCCTCACGCCTGTTCCCCTCTGCAGTCCCTTGGGGAGGTGGTGGTGGTGGAGGGTCTCAGGGTGGTGCTGAGCAGATGTAGCAACAGCAGCCATGGATGCCATCAGGTTTGATGAGATATTCTCAGCAAGAGCAGCAAAGGCAGCAAATGTCAATCTGAAATAGCCAGAAGTAAAATGAAGATCAGCTCTGGGGTGTGGCCTTTTATAGGGGTGGAGGGGTGCGCCTTGTGGACAGATCGAACACTCTAAAAAGGTTCAAAAAGTTCCAAAAGTATGTCTAGAGCCAGGGTCATCGTCTGGGACATGTGCAATGGTGAATTTTTACTGTAAAATAATTTGGATTGTCTGAAAATGTTGGGGAACCGGACAGTGTCCGCAAATAAGGACACACGCTCAGCGTAGGTGCGGTCACCTGATGACGTCGGAAACACGTCTGCGAAGGGAACAGGTGTCTGTAGGACACCAAATGCACTGGAACGGTCATGCACATGCGTGTGGATGTTCTACAGACAGTGTGCGGGTCCTCAAACAAATTAAAAGTGTGACACAAGTGAGACGGACAGTTACGGACAGGCGCGATGTTCATAGGATTTATGGGTGTGGTGCGCATGTGCGTAGATGTTCTGCAGAATGTACGGACAGATATAGTGTCCTTAGGACACCACCATTTTGTTTAACTACAGACATCGGGACATCGCGCGTGTTCTTAGGACAGTTTTAACTTGCCTGCGGACGGTACGGACAGGTATAGTGTTCTTAAGACACCCCCATTTTGTTAATTTACGGACATCCCAGACACTGAGTGTGTTCTAAGAACCGTTCCATCTTGCTTGCGAAAGGTACGGACAGGTATAGTGTCCTTAGGACACCCCCATTTTGCTAATTCCGGACATTCCAGACAGGCGCGCTGTCCGTGGACACCCCAACTGAGTTTAAAAAAAAATAAGACACAAAGGATTTAATTAAAAGACACATAATAATATTTTTTTATTATATACAGATACACAATTTATGAAAGAGAGGGGGAAGCAGAAACTGATACAAATACAGGGGAATTAGGGGTTTGTAGAGGATGGATGGGAGGGGATGAAGGGATGGAAGTCTCATCAAAACGTTTTTCCTGGTGTTGAGGTTTTGGGGATAGTTGACTGGGACATGGAGAGGGGGAACAGGTACATGTGGGACAATGGTATTTATTTTTTTCTTTTATGTGAGTATATTCCAATGTGTCTTTTGGTGTATTATTTTCAATGTTTGTATGGTCTGTTAAAAAAAAAATATATATGATAAGTGCACATAAAGTAATGATTTTTAATGTGCTTATAAAGAGAAGTGTCTACCATTAGTATTACTGTCTTCAGACATTTCCTCACGTGGGAAATGTTCCTCAAGCCATTCCAAAGTACTGGACATTTCTGTGTAAAAAACTAAAATATATTAATTTTAGTGTACCTAATACAAAAGTTTAGAAATATATAAGAAAAATGAAGTTTACTAACTAGTTTCTGGTAAAATTTATTCTTACTGTTGTGTAGGTCTACTGTTGCTCCTAGCTGTGCAGTTTCTGTGAGGTAATTATGTTGGAGGCATATCTTTTTTGTTTTGGTATATTCCATTTTAGTACATATGGTATTTAAATGGATGGTTGATGTGTTAGATATATAGGTTCCACTTGTTATTTATTATTACATATAATGTGTTTATGTACTGCTTTTTGAACTTGTGTATGTGGCATGATAGAACAATTTAAGATACTCCCTGAGTCTTTGTGTAGTGTTGATGTTGTCCGCGTCCATTCGCGGACATACGCACAGTCCGCGGACATCAAAATCGTTAGCAGCCGGTTCAGAATGTTGTATGTTACATGTATATAAAGTAAGGGATTCCTAGTAAACATCTATCAAATTCACAATATGAATATGTAAATTCAGTAAAATAAAATTTGATAAAGGGAGGTTATGGTTAAGTTGTGCTATTAAAAACCTATGAAATTCAGTAAAAACACTTTGTTAAAGGGACGTTATGGTTAAGTTGCGCTACTAAAAACCTATGAAATTCAGTAAAAAAATGTTGTTAAAGGGACGTTATGGTTCCAAGTAAAACCGAAAAACCCCTGAAATTCACCAGTTATGGTAAGCTAAGCAACCATAACTCGTGCCACTACTGTGCACTGGTAAGACTAACACTCAGGACATCAAAGATGACATCACAAATGTCATTGATGATATCACTGTATGCAGCAAGGGGTGTGATTGTGACATTTGGATTGTGAAATTTTGCAGCAATTCCATTGCGCTTTGTATACTTAGAATTGTATGTTGCAGTTCTACTTTGCACCTGGTCATGGGTGGCTGTAAAAATCGTCTCCTTTCCAGTCAGCATGGAAGTGCGATTGAATCTGTAAATACCGGTATGTTCGGACTTAATGGGCCGTTTTTGTACATCTGCACAGAGCCTCCCTCCCCACTCCCATGTTATTCCCCATTTTCCTACTTTAATGAGGACGTTCGTGTGTTCCGCTCTCCTTCTTCCCCTTTGTACTGGCCCTTCCCTTCCGCCTTGCGCTAAGCACTCAAGCTTTGCGCATTGTTCGAAGGACCAGCTCAAAGTCTAATCTGTGAATCAGTGAAATTAGTTTTACGGTGCACAAAGTGCACCTTTTAAGCTCAAAATGAATTGAGCGCGCCACACAGGCCCAATGTATTATTACGTTGATTAAAGGAGATTACCTTTTTAACAATCGGATAAGTGTACAAACATACAGTCTGTGTGTTGGCACTAATGTTCCATGTTTGAAACTAGCTGTGTGACAAGGTGCCACTGGACTTTAGTGTGACAAGCTTCTGGGTTTTGGATTAGGCTGGTAGCTCATGTAAGAGCGCAGCATGAGAATCAGACGTCAGTGGATAGTGTTAGACTGTGGGGTAGGATAACCGACTTGAACGTAATGCTTAGCGCATATACTGAATTCTATCTTTACCAGGCAATATGTGTCCATTTTATCCAACTTGGTGTACTCGTTTTTAGTTTACGCTATTATATGCCAAATCTATTGCAATGGGGAACAGCTATGTGAGATGGGACACAAAACCTTTGGGTCTTTGGTTATTCATCCACCCACTGACTGCTCAAGGCCCTCCTAATCCTTATGGTCATTGTCACTCACTACTTGCCCATCCCCACCCAAAACACAACCTCTTGGGATCCCTTTGAGGTACATCTATCAAACAGTAACATCATGCACTGTGCTATACAGGGCTTTCTAGAGTTACATACGAGTCTCGGGAGGATAGCTCAGGGGCAACATACTCGCCTTGGAAGCAAGACGACACAGAGGACCATAGGTTAAATCCCCGGGTCCGCGCTTAGAAACCTCTGGATTTTAACCGCGTTATAAAGAACCTCTCATATCATATCATATCATTTCCATGCAGTCTTCTGAGAGTTAATTTCTTAATTGCAGCTGTAACACACTTCTACTGTAATAAATATGTCTTAACCAAGTGTACCTTCAGCCACTTGATTCATAAGCAATATTTGTGTGCACACATTGGTTTCATGCACTGCTGTCCTGCTAAAAACAAGCACCAGAAAAGGTAACAGTTTTCACTTGTGTATTAAATAGGCATCATATTCCTGTGTACTCACGCAATGTCCCAACTGTTGCTATCTTATGGTCAGATAGTCCCATTAAGACAGTGTCTGGAAAATGTCTATCCCAGGTCCACTCATAAACCAAAACAGTTGGCTTTGCCAATGCCTGTTTGCGATAGATGATAGTTTGCTCGAAGTCAGGCACAAGGTATGAATGGTGAATGGAGAGTGTTGTGTCCCGTCTCCGCGCCTCGGCACAAGGCCTTCTCAGTAGGCCGCAGTGGCGCAGCTCCAGCGGGAGCGAAATGAGACACACCACACTCTGTTCATTGCTGTGCCCGGAACTGCCCCCCGTCCGTGGGTGCGTGGCTTTTTATTGAGACGCCCTGCATCACCGCATTGCAGGACGCAGGGCGGATATAACATTCCTCCTTTATTTTAACTTAACTCAACATTTAAACAACACATATCAAATACCATTATGCAGACCCTTAAACTAACAAACCCCGGGTGCCTCCCTATTACAGTTCTAATGAGGCAGATTACCACACATAGTCTTTGAACCGAGCGGGTGGCTTGGTGGCAGTTCTTAAGCCATACCGCCCCCTTCTGGGGCTGGGCCCCACTGTCTCACTGGGGGCCTCACCTTCCATGTCCGGCTCACCCATGTCCGGTTCGCTGCACTGCTCCCACGTCCTGTCACCCACTTCAACCTCCTCCTGAAGGTGAGCGGGGTCTCCTTCGTTCGACTGGGGATCTTCATCTTCTTCGTGACACTCGCCATCAGTCCATAGGTTGTGTGGCACCACCTTGAACCACGACGCATTTCGTGTCACCTGTCGGCGTCCTCTCTTTACAGTTATCATGGTCCCTTGTTTTTCACTGACAGTCCATGGGAACAAATCGTAGCGGGAGTCCAGTTTGGACCTTGTCGGATTTCGCAGCATGACCACCTGGTCGCCCACCTGGTGGTCGGATGGCTTCGACCTCCTCTTGGCACTCCTGTGTGCACTGGCCCCCGTTCTCCTCCTTTCAGTGCGCTCCTTGTCGAAACGGTCCGGGCTCCTGCTGGGGTGATGTGGAATGGAGGACTTTATGATGCTGCCAAACATGAGGTCGGCTGGCAGGACACCCGTCGTGCTGTGAAGGGTGACTCGGTAGTTTCGCAGAAAATGGTAGAGGTCGACCTTCCACGGGCTGGTGTTTGCTCTTGACAGCCTCAGCACTTTGTTGAGTGTCCTCATGAACCGTTCCACATCCCCATTCGCCTGGGGCCACCTTGGCATGATGTGATGGTACTTTATATTCAGTTCCTGCAGGTATTGTTTGAATTCCTCCCCCTGGAATGGTGCGCCGTTGTCACTTTTGATTCGCGTGGGCAGTCCATGCGTTGCGAACATCTTCTCCATGGCGGGAATTACCACTTGCGCTGCCGTGGATATGACTACCTTGACTTCCGGATAGTGGGAGTGATCGTCAATGGCCACCAGGAGGTAGAGGCCTTCTTGTAGTGTGCAAAAGTCGATGCTGATCGCATCCCATCTGCCAAGGCCACGTTCCGCTGACTGGATCGGTTCTGGATTCGGTGGAGCTCCAGTTATCTGGCAGGCTAGACAGGTGTTTATTAGCCTTTCAACCTTCTCGTCTATTTGTGGAAACCACACTCGGTGCCGGATTCGAGCCTTCGTTCGAGCCATCCCTTGGTGGCCTGCATGGGCTAATGCCACTATTCTGTCCTGGAGGCTTGAGGGGATGACAATGCGGTTTCCCCCGAGTAGCAGCCCTTGCTCTGTGATCGACAGATCCTGTTGTATGGTGAACATCCCTGTGAGGAATGCCTTTGCTTCAGCCATCCTGTTGTGGGTGTTTTTCATGAAGGACTTCCAATTGCCTGAGATGATGGCATCCTTCACCAGGTCGCAGCATGGGTCCTTTTGTGTCTCCGATTCAATGTCCTCGATGCTGACAGCCTTTGGTCTCATGGCCCGCACAACCTGGCAGATATGTTCCTCGGTCTCTTCGGCTACTTGGACTTCTTGTGGAGTCACCGCTCGAGGGTGTCTTGAGAGGAAGTCCGCCGGGTTTCCACTTCCAGGCTGATAGGCCAATTCAAAATTGTACTGCTAGAGGTGCAACAGCCATTTGGCTTTTCTGGCCGGAGGGTGAGAGGATGTGCCCATGAAGATAGGCAATAGGGGTTTGTGATCCGTAACTGCCGTGAATCTTCTGCCATAGAAATAGAGGTGGAAATGACGACACCCCCACAGTACGGCAATTGCCTCCTTCTCAATGTGCGAGTATCGCAGCTCTGTCATTTTGAGGGCTCTTGACGCGTATGCAATAGGTCTCTTCTCTCCTTCTTTGGTGACCTGCATGAGGATGGCCCCTAGGCCGACAGGGCTCACATCCACAAATAGTTCCTTTGGGAGTTCGGTGTCGTAGTAGGCCATCTTTGTGTCGATTGACAGCGACTCCTTGATGTTTTCAAAAGCCTCCTGACACGCCTGCCCCCATTCCCACTTTGTATTAAGCTTGGTAAGTTCTCGCAGGGGTTCAGAGAGAGTGGCCAATTTATGGATGAACCTCCCACAGTACGTGGCCATCCCCAGGAAGCTGCGCACTTTGGTAGGTGTCATCGGCGGACTCGCAGCCTGTATGTCGGCAACCTTCTGGGGGTCCGGGGAGATGCCAGTGCTGCTGAACTTGTAGCTGAAGAAAGCTATTTCCGTTTTGAAGACTTCACATTTTTCTTTGTGAATAATTAACCCAGCGTCATCTAGTCTGCCCAGGAGCGTCTGCAGTCTCCTCAAGTGTTCTTCTCTGTCTTGAGCATGGATCAGGATGTCGTCACTCACATTGAGGACCCCTGGTATGTCCCGGATGACCTCCTGAATAGTCTGTTGAAAGACTTCGGCAGCCGACGAGATCCCAAAGCTTAGGCGTTTATATCTCCGTAATCCCAGGTGTGTCGAGAAAGTGTTTATGTATCGAGAGTCCTTATGCAGCTTGAGCTGGTGGTATCCAGCTTTCAGATCAACCTTTGAGAAGACTCATGACCCGGTGAGATCAGCCACAATTTCGTCAAGCGTAGGTGTGATATGGCGCTCCTGCTTGATTGCAGTGTGTTCGGCAGACGCATGTCTATGCAAATCCGGACTTTTCCCGGCTGTTTGGGTTTTTTTGTAACCACCATAGGGGAAACCCATGGTGTCGGCCCAGTTACCTCTTCTATTATGCCTGCTTCCTCCAATGTTTTAAGTTTTTTCTCCACTTGTTCACGCATGTGGAACGGGGTTCTCCTGTGTCTTATGGCCTTGGGCTGGACCGACTCGTCTATGTGGAGCTTGATTGTCTTTCCTTTCAGACACCCTATCCCGTTTTGTAGGTTGGGATACAGTGCCAGGATCTTTTCGACTTCTTGTGCTTCCTTCACGTGACAGACGAACTTGACTAGCCCTAGGTCTTCAGCCGCATCCCCACTCAGAAGGCATTCGATCCCTGCATTTACAATGTAGATTTTTGATGGTAGCCTTCTTTCGCCATGGCTGAGGGTGGGGCTGAATCTACCAAACACCACTAGAGGTTTCCTACAGCCAGACGCAAATAATAAAGTGTCTGTGTTCTTCAGATCTGGTTGTGGTTGCAGTGTTTGGAATGTGCTTGTGGGCATGACATTTACGGACGCTCCAGTGTCAATGGTCATCCATATCTGCTGGTTTTGAAGAGTGACCTGGCATTTGCGTCTCCGGAGCCTTTTTCTTTGCGACGCATGTCCCTGATCCAGTGCTGACACCAGGTAGACTTTTCTCCCTTTTTTGTACTGTTCCCTGCCGGATTCGTGTTGGGTCCCGTGACGTCATCCCCTTCTTCCTTAGTCGAAGAATGTGTCGCTTCGACTCGCCTTGCATTGGCTTGCTTCTTTTTCTTGGTCCCGCTCTTCTCTTGGGGAGTATTCAGGGGTGGCATTGGGGCGCCCGATGACCGGCACACCTTAGCATAGTGGTCCTTTCTGCCACATGCCCCACATGTTGTTCCTTGCGCGGGGCAGTTTCTCCGTCCATGTCGCGGTCCACCACACCATCCACACTTCGCGGGTCCCGGGATTCGTGGCTGCCACCTTGCTTGCGCGTAGTTTCCGCCAGCCTCATCCCTTGCGGGCTGTCTGTTTGTGACGTGGGCCACCATTGCTGTCATGAAAGCAGGCTGTAGTTTTTGAAGAGTCGCCCCCATGTTGGCGGCCCTGGTATGTGCCAGTTCTCTTTGACGCCCCAATTCCAGAATGCGTGTTAGGGAGATGCCCTTCTCACTCAGTACCATCCTTCTCAGTTTCTCCAATGGATGCTGTTGATGATCTGTCTCTGGATTTCTTTCTCGACATTCGTGAACTCCCTGATATTGCCAGCTTCCTCAGACGGGTATGGTAGGCATCCAAGGTCTCTTCTTCACCCTGAATAGTGGTGCAGAATATAAACGTTTCATAATCAGGGTTTAGCTGTGGCAGAAAATGAACCGTCAGGGCATCCTTCGATTGCTGGTAGATGTCCTGGCCATCATCAATGGTTAACGAGTTGAAGATGCGTAGTACCTCGTCTCCCACGTTTAGCAACAGGTGCAATCTCATCTTCCTGTCAGTGGTTATGTCCTTGCATTCCATTGCCATTTCGAATTTTTTGATTCATAGTTGCCACCGGGGGCCAACTGATGATGGGTCCGTAAATGGATCAAACGGCTGAATCATCGCCGAGGAGTTCCCATGTGGGCGAGGTTGTGGTGATGACATTGACAGATTGGCCGCAATTCTAGAAGGCGTGCCGGGCCTGGAGGTGGATGTGCCAGTCGCCATGGCAGGGCCTCACTGTGCCCTAATGGGGTATTCACGCCTGTCCTCAGGTGACCGTGACCCTCCTCGGTTCAAAGTCTCCGACTTTGGTGGATGGGCAGCTGCGTCGATCCAGGCGCTCACCACGTGCGGTAGCCTTCAACATCCGAATCTGGAGCAAGTGTGAAGGCCTCCCACGCTGTGCCGTGTCGCCTCTGACACCTGGAAGGCGATGTGTGGTCATTGCACTTCACTATGGGAGTCTTTAGGGAGTGTGTCCCCTCCAGCCGACGGCGTCCCATGTTGAGCCCCCCCCCCCCCCCACCGGGTGTCCAAAAATGTCCTGTCGTCTTGAGTCAGCAACGGCTGGCAGAGCGTCGAGCACGAGTGCTGGGTTCCGTTTCCTTCGTCGCCATTGTTGTGTCCCATCTTCGCGCCTCGGCACGAGGGGAGATAGAACGCACAGGGCCTTGTCAGTAGGCCGCAGTGGTGCAGCTCCAGCGGGAGCGAAGTGAGACACACCACACTCTGTTCATTACTGTGCCTGGAACTGCCCCCCCCGTCCACGGGGGCGGGGCTTTTATTGAGACGCCCTGCATCACCGCGTTGCGGGACGCAGGGCGGATATAACAAAGAGGCAAAGGAAAAATTGGATTGTTCATGAGAATTAACTTAGACCAGCCCAGAATTTTACATAATGCTAACCTTCCATGGGTTGGGAACACAAAATGGTCACATCATTGTTAATGAAAACACATTTATGTCAGTGGTGGGCTAAGGGAGACTATAAAACTGGTCATATCAAACAACCTTACAGGGATTTGACTAAAAATGCAGAGAGGAAGGTCTCCCTGAAAGTTACTCAAGACGTCCCCAACTACACGGCTATTTACACTCCTCCACAAGTCCAGCACACATATTAAGGACAGTGCTTGCAGAAGGGAAACAGGTGGGGTGTAGTATCCAACTGAGAACTGACCTGAGGATTTTAACTTTGTCATGATCGCCCATTTCTAGTCATGTCTTCATTCCTTGACAGCTTTCACTTTTTGTGAATATGAGTTTACTGTCTTTTTCCTGTAATTAGTATTGGTGTATGCACTTGGGAATTGAAGATGGGCCTCAGGACGCCCAGACTAGTCTGCTAAAAACGGTGTCTTCTCCCATACTGGTTCTCCGGCGTGTCTTTAAGCAGGACATCTTCTTGGCTGAGATCTGTAAACTGATTCAATGGCTGTTTCAGGTTTTTTGATAATACTTCCAACGTGGAGCTCTGGAGAGCTAATTATCTGTATCTTAGTATCCACCTCTGCTCCACATGTGGTTTAAACCTGTCCTGTCATCTACAATAGACAACTGTAAGTTTCATTTATTTTTATTTTTGCAGAATGCTTTATTTATTTATCTTAATTTCTTTAATACAGGGGTGAAAATTGTTCTTCAAATCACAAAAGAACGAACAATCGAAAAGAATCAGATTTGATGGAAAGCAGTGAGCTTCTTACAAAGGGGTGAGTTTGAGTGACATTCTGACCAGGTTGTGGAGGGGTGTACATGGAACGGTCACCAGGGTAAATACATGGGTGGACATACATAGATTAAGGACAACCAAACGTAAGCAGGTAGGCGGTACGGCCAGCTGCGTTAGGGATGGGAACATGATGGATAAAGTGCTAGGGTGCAGTTATCTGCAATTTTGGACATTTGTGATGGGATCTTCGGGGACTGGCACCTAAACAATTTCCAAAGTAAGTAGTGGAATTAGATGAGGTGTGAGTGACAACTGTAATCCTATCAAATTGTGAAAGCAATGACCGATTCGTAAAGGCAAGAGGACATTTTGCGTTAAAAGTCAAGGGACTGCTTATGTTGTTGGGTCCGCTGTCAGTTTCATGGTCTTCCCCAAACACCTGGTGGTGTAGCATACAGGGCCTGGTCAGAAAGTATGATTTGTTGTGTCACTAGACACATTAGCCAACGTAGTGCACATCAGTAAAAAAACATGTCAATGACAGTCACTACACATGGGCTTCGCAACCTGTCTCCCAGGAGTCCCTGCCGACTTGAGTATTTCCTCAAGCTTGCCTCTGCTTTTGGGTTCATTAATGATGACTTTCTGCTAGGCATTGAAGGTGAGCTGTGCGGGACAGGCAACCGGGACGTCTTACAAAGCATGTGCCAGTAAGGCTACGATCCTCCCACGAACACGTTAAACCAGGCAACCCCAACATACTTTTGCTGTATTGCCAGACACACAAACAAACACGGAACAAGTGCTGTAACTCACATACCTCTAATCTGTACATTGGTGTAGGGGGTGGGCCATCCTCACATTGTGGGAGTAAAGTGGAAATTCCCCTAGCTACTCCTATTGTACGTGCTTTGACATCTGCAGCAGTTGTGGAGCCACCTCTGTGGTTATGTACAGGGAGAAGGAAGAGGGACAAGGGGATAATGTGAGCAGATTCGGGGTTTAGTGTGTAGTCCCCACAAGATCTTCTTTGTCCCAGGGCGTTCTTGCGGGTGGATGAAGGTGTGAAGGTGCATGCTACCTGTGGCTTGACAATTCTGTAAGTAGTGGTGGTGTGGTCAGATGGACTGTCCAGTGACTGTACCGTGAACAATTGTGTGTTTCAGTTTCTCATTACCAAGTGAGGATGTGTGATCCATGTCCAGACTATGGTTCTTTCACAAAGGGGAGCATTGCTGAAGGACAGTTTTGACTCAGCCATTGGGACACAGTTGTTGTACAACAGCAAGGATGAGGGCTAATGATGCCAGTACACATGTTGGGTGTGCTTTAATAGGTAGTTTTTCTGTCTATGTTCTTGGAATAGTGTTCACAAGACATGAATCAACTTTCACCCTTTTTGGTGGAGAAGTTGGCACAGCATGCTGTACATGTGTGTTATCTTTGTCAGTGATGTGTTGAGGTATGTGTGATTGAGGTGATATGTGTGCTGGTATGTGCATGCTGTGCGTGGTGGCTCCCGGAGGGCACACACAGCACATTCTCTCCCTGGGATGTTTGGCCACTGCACTGGGGTCAGGGAATGCAGGATGGGGTGTAGATGAGCACCCCAGGAATGTATCCAATCAAATGGTGCTGTTCCTTAACACAGTTAAGTGCATTTGCTCCTAGACCATCGAACAATCAGATTTTGCACTCCATTGACGCGCCAGTATATGTCCCATAACCACGTCAATGAGAGGGCCCAATAGGGCGGCACGTTTCCCTAACGCAGTTATGCACATTCATTCATAGACCATCGACCAATCTGATTTCGCACACCACTTACCCGCCTACACATGACCGGTAAAAGCATTGATGAGAGAGCCCAATAAGGCGGCATGGTTCCTTAACGCAGTTACACGCAAATGTGCATAGACCATTAGCCAATCAGATTTTGCATGCTGCTTACATGCATATACATGACCCGCAACAGCGTCAAAGAGAGGGTCCAATCAGCTGTCACGGTTCCTCAATACGGTTATGCACAATCGTGCATAGACCATCGACCAATCAGATTTCCAGCTCCACTTGCGTGCCAAAATATGAGCCATAACTGTGTCAACGAGAGGGCACAATCAGGTGGCGTGGTTCCTTAATGCGGTTATGCACATTCACGCCTAAACTATCAACCAATCAGATTTCGTGCTCCGTGTATGCGTCTACACATGTCCCGTAACCACGTTAACAAGAGAGCCCAATCAGGCGGCACGGTTCCTTAACACGGTTACATGCTAACGCGCCTAGTCCATCGACCAATCAGAATTCTTACTCCGCCTATGTGCCCACACATGACCCGTAATGGCGTCAATGAGAGGGCCCACTCAGGTGGCGCGGTTCCCAAATGTGGTTATGCACATTTGCTTCTAGACTATCGACCAATCTGATTTCCCACACCGCTTACACACCTAGACATGACCCGTAATAGCGTCACCGAGCGACCCAATCTGAAGGCACGGTTCCTTAACGCAATTACGCGCATTCACGCCTGGACCATCGACCAATGAGATTTCACGCTCCGGTTACATTTCTACACATAACCCATTACTGCTTCAACAAGAAAGCCCATTCAGGCAGCGCGGTTCCTAAATGTGGTTATATGCATTCACACCTAGACCATCCGCCAATCAGATTTCCTGCTCCACTTACATGCTTACACTTTACCTGTAACAGCGTCAACGAGAGGGCCAAATCAGGCGGCGCAGTTCCCTAACACGGTAATATGAATTCGTGCCAAGATCATTGTCCAATCAGATTTTGTGCTCCAATTACGCGCCTACCCATGACCCGCAACCACGTCAACGAGAGGGCCCAATCAGGCGACATGGTACCTTCACACGGTTATCCACAAAAATGCCAAGACCATCGACCAATCAAATTTCGCACTGCACTTACACGCATTCTTTTGACCCTTATCCGGGTCAATGAGAGGGCCCAATCAGGTGCTGTGGTTTTTTAATGTGATTACGCGCATTTGCACATAGACCATTGACCAATCACATTTCTCGCTCCACTTACACGCCTGCACATGACCTGTTATCGCATCTAAAGCATCAACCTATTATGCATCGTGTTCTGTAGGCACGGCTATGACAATTACCAGCGCTTGCAGAATTGATCAATCCGAATGTGCACTGTGGTAACACAGTGACACATGACTCATAAACGCACGTATAAACCGCGCTGCCTGATTGCTTGTTGGACATAGCCACGAATATGCACCCCACCCAAAGACAATTCCTTTACTTTCCCTCATTGCTTTCTTTTCTGATTACAGAGCAGCATGACTGTGAAGTTTAAGAATGTTTTGAGCTAACTTCTACGTTTTTGCCATCCTTCTTTGCCCTGCTTAATCCATTTACGTCTTTACTTTGTCCTGTATGTCAATTTATTATTTTAGTTAGTTATATTCTTTTTTTTTTTTAATCTTTTTAATTTTAGTGGCATAGTCCTTTTTGTCTTGTCTTTTTTCATGTTATTACATTTGTTTCCCGGATCAGACATTGCACAATATGTCTGACCGCAGAAGCAGAAGCAATGATGTCATTTGGGTGCCAAATCCATCTGTTCCCCGCAAAATATTATGCCGGATTAAAAAAATTGCAGACAGCTGGAGATACTTTATGGTTGAGCAGTACCACTCTCGAAAAGAGACATAACAGGTACAGTGCAGGATCTGCAAGAAAAAGCAATGCCATGGACCGTCTAACGTACCGTCACAGAGCTTGAAGACATCTGTCCTCATTAAACACTTAGTCCGAGTCCACTGGGACGATGTTGATGAGGACTACCGAAAGGTCCATGTGAAAATCAAAATACAGGCACATGGGCCAAACTCTTTACAGAGTCTAACAGCCAATGTGCCGTTACCTTCCACAGTAGCAACCACCACAGCAACCTCCACACCATCCACCTCCATGACTGTACCTACAATGCCCTCCACGGCCCAGAACCTCCCCCACTGCTTCCCACGCCTGACCTGAATGATTGAAAAGTTTTGTGCAGACAATGCCACAATTGGGTCATGGTGGGAGATGACACCATAGATGGCTCTGGACGGGCCATTTCAGAACATCAAGCCCACTGCAACAAGGAGTTTTTTTTTAAATTAGCAATTTATTACACCCATTTTTGTAAAAAATAAAATCCCCCAAAACAAATGTTCCTTTTTTTACCTTTTGTTACATGTGTGAATCCTAATGTTCTTTCCTTCCCAGTTTCATTCTCCTCCTTCCTTCTACCCCAAATGGCCCTTTAATAGGGCCACCCTCCAAATAATGAAAAAAGACAAAATAAACACAAACTGCCCTAAAAGATCACAACATCTTATGTGATCTATTTTATGCACTTTCTTTAGCTGAAATGTATTTTTCACAATGTTTTCTTTGATGCAATGGGTATGGAGTGCATTGACTTATATTTATAGCCACGCCAACCAAAGGCCCCGGTGCGAACTGAGTATAGCCACGATTAGGTGTGTCAGGTTGCAATTGCTGATCGCGTAGCCGTGGATACGACCTCCAGTCATTACTGAGATTAGCCACAAATACTGCAAATAAACCTTTAAATATGTAAATATTTACTGACATATACTTTCACATCAGTCACACACTCAGCATGTGCACAGTGTACAAAATGGTGGCTTTTATATTTTCCAAAATCAATAGCACAAAAAGAGGACTATATTAAGCAAAATACTAAAATAGCCAACACGTTTTCAACCAATTGAAAACACTGAAACACTTCCAAAACTTTGCCATATCTGCATGTGCAACAGCAACCAATCAACTGACGTGATACATTAACGCGCCTACGTACGCCTGGCTGCAGGCTGTTTACACGCAGGTATGCCAAAAATCAATTAAGTTGTTTGTTTCTTAGCCATGGCTATCTGAAAAAACAACAAAAACAATGTTTTCCTGCACTCCCAAATCCCCCAACATCTATACCACCTCTGCCCACTACTTTGATGTCCTCCTCACCTCCCTTGGCCTCTCCCATTCCATCTATAACACTCGTCATTTCTGTGATATAGTTTTGATCAAAATATCAGGTAGCTGCAGCTTTGCAATCGGGAAAATGACACAATGTACCATTGGACTGCATATAGTCGCGATGACATGGGCCCATCAGGATAGCCGCAACTACACATGCCACGCATTTTAGCATGTTTATAGCCATGGCTACGCTCCGTAGTGATTTCTGCTATTAACCGTGTGTGTGTTTGGCTCAATCACATCGCTTGTTACCTACCCGTGACTATTATTATTATTATTTTTTTATTAATTACATATACATAAATGTGTGTATTCAGTACTCAATTTAAGTTGTATTTTGAGATATATACAGTAAAAGAGAAAATCGGAGAATGTTACAGAAGCATGAATAGATTCTGTAGCGGTAGAGTAGGTGGGTACTGGTCAAGAGGGTGGGCGTAAACTGGTTAACGGTAGAGAAGGTGTGGGTAATGTGCATGGATGGGGAAAGACATGGCGGAGGTACTATGGTGGTACAAATAATATAAGTAAGATGAGTAGGCGGGGTAGTGAGGGTTAGTTTAAGTATGAGAGAATAAAGAGGGACAGAGTATGGCAGGGGGTTTTTCCTCTTGTGTAATGGCTTGGCAGGCTGAAAAATGATGGTCTGGAGGATTGCCCAGGGCAGTGCACATGGTTATGATGTATTCAAACCTTCCAACCATCAACTTTTCTTTTTGCCAAAGTAATATATGCACAGCAATTAAGTCATAATGTGCACTTTTCAGACTGTTAAAAAAAAGAATATATAATTAGTTAGAGAAAAAAATCCCAATATGAGGCAATTGCTTGTGGTCTTGTGGGCATGCGTATCCACTGGGAACATGACAACCTGAGTAAAATCCTGGTACCCAAATACTTGATCAAGCTTGTCAAACTAAACAAAATAATTGAGACGTGGCGTCCGCCTCTGAAAAAAATTACACGTTCCAACCACATGTGTCCTTTACTTGAGACCTGAAAAGCAGCCATGATCACGAAATACCTGCACCAATGGTCAGTATTGCAAACTCTCTTGCCACCTCCTGGGCCAATATGCATGACTGACTTGCCCTCTCATCATTTCACTTTATGTCTGGCTTTCAACAATACTCTACTAATATAAAGATTTCCTTCATAAAGATAACTTGAAAAATACCCAAACCATGGTGTCACTCAAGTATAGAAATCCTTATAGAACTATATTGGACAAAAAACAGAGCTCTTGTTACTCCCCCCATCTTCAATAGAAGACTACAAATACCAAAATGCAATTCAGCAAGAGGCAAAAAGAGTGTGCACTGGGAACATAGAAAATCTGTATGACATATTGAGGCATATTATATATATATATATATATAACAACAGGTAATTCTAAAATTAAGAAAATACACAGCATTCAGGACTGTGCAGTGTCCTCCATCCATGCAGTAACCGGGACTCACCCTTCTTAGCTTCAAAGCAAGAAAGGAGCCAGACCCCTCAGGCAATGTTGCTCTAACAGGACTTGTAACTTGTGCTAATTTATTAGGCAACATGGCCTGAACGGGCAATCTGCTCCTCCACTTTCAAGGTAGGAAGGATAAGTCCCAGTTCCTGCATTAATAGGAGTCCTGTATGCCTACCGTGCCACTCGCTATGGGGCAATGACCAGTGATTTTTCACCCCCAACGTCACTATAACTGTTAAAATATGTTTAAAAACTAATCTATAGCCGCAGGTACAGAACTACTGATACCTTCGGCTATCCGTAGTCATATAATAGCCGTGAATTCTGGAAAAACGATAAAAAAATAAATGCTTCCCTGCCCACGCAAACCCTCACCAAGTGTCTCCCTCCTCTGCACATGCTCCCCACACACCCATGATGGCTGCCTCACCTCATCTGCCCTATTCCTTTCCTCCCAAGCCACACGCTGTTTCTGTGATGCAGTTTGCTTTCAAATGTCGGCTATTCTGCCCATAGTTGAGGCTGCGGAAAAGCTTTGTGTTGGAAACTCAGGCCCTGGACCTCCTCCAAATCTCACTTGGTGTCTTCTTACCTGCATCCCCACCTCTACACTGATGACATTTGCATGTGTTTTGATCCACAAATAGCTTTTTTCCTGCATTTCACTTTCTGATACCTTGGCCTATAGCCGTGGCTATCTCTTGATTCGAGCAAAAACAAAGAGGGTGGCTGTTTCATTTCTTAAAACTCCTGTTTCGGCAATTTACCTGAGATTCAGCTTTCTATTTTGGGGTATGGGGCACCCCCTTCTCCATCAAATATTTTAAATACGACTGCACGGAATAACCCCAAACCACAAAAAGGCCCAACTTGTTTTCGATCAGGTCCAAATCCATTCAGCAGTTTGGACTATGCACTCTGGCAAAAATTGACTTTTTTTATCTATGGGAAAATTAATGGGAAGTAGGCCGCAACTTTTTTTTTTGTTTTGTTTTATTTACAAATATTTACCAAACTTTGCAGTCTGGGGGGGCGCTGTGTGTCCCCAATGGACTTCATAATTTCAACCAATCCCGTCGCATGAGTCAAAGGTTATTAGCAAATCATTTTTTCAGGGCTCCTATGGCAGTCCGACTCACCTTAACTATAGGGCGCAACCGCCGCCATACAATATAAAGCACAAAATATGTTTCTTTGTTCCTTATACAATTCCACACCCTTCCACCACTCTACACCAAATGTTTGCATGGTCACCTTTTACGACCCTCCGGACATTACTGACTACATGACATTTATACACCCCATCCCTTTTCCCGGAGTTTAGCCCTTCACACATGAGACGGTTGACTGGAATCGGCAAAACATCAATGTGGTCATAGAAGAACCGCACAAATCCAATTTTAAGCGTCATTGCGACACGTTTCAAGGCCCCAGGATGCACCGTTTCTGGTATATTTGCACCGCAACATATTGCACTCCACCGCGGTGAAGCGACAGGTGGGGAGAGTGCACAGAAGTTCCCAGTATGCTGCAGCACCCCGACTCTCACCTCCCCTCCACCTCTGCTCTGGAGTATGTCAGCCAGCCAGCCACACATGCCCATATGTCAGTGCAGTTTACTTCAGAGAACAAATCACATCAAGCCATAAGCAACTCGGAACAGAGACCTACAGGATCATTGATTTTCCCATATTAATGAGAGTGTTATCATATCTGTCTACAGAACACGTGCAGTATGGGTACTTTGTGGTAGTATGTAATAGGGAATCAACTGTTTTGCAGTCCAGATCCGGTAGCACTTTCATGTCAGATTGGAGGCTTGCATTGCTAACGTAATTGTATTTTGCTACTGTGAATCAGGCCATTGTTGAAATTGCTTTCTCTAAATAAAGACAGCTCCTGATGGTCATGTGTTTATGAAATGGTCTACAGTGACCAATCTTAAAGAAAGAATTACGATATGAACGATTCACATTATTGACTAATATTTCAAGGGCACGCAGCCCTTTTGATTCAGTTCAGAGCCGTTCAACTCCAAATGGCTTGACAGAGCCTTGAGTACCTCTTTCAATAGAATATGCTGCATGGCGCCCACACTCAGGAAGTACGAATGACGTCAGTCAGTATCACCATGCCTCCTCCAGTCATAATCCCACTCTGTTGCGAGTCGTCGGTTTTATTCAAAGAATGAAAGCACAGCTACGCAGATGTCGCCAAGCCCCTGCAGGAGAAAATCTGAGGAGAAGATCTCCAACACGAAGACACTTCCCTGTTCCCATGGAGACAGGAGCGAGGAAAAGTTACTAGCACTGAATTCAAATTAACAGCTAACGCAGCATCTATATGTGATTTCTGAAAATAACACTAATGTTGCTAAGGCAACGTGTAATATTGCCGTTCGCTTGCGAAATAAATACACACCATGTTTTCAACCAAATCACGGGGTTAGAGTCAAGAGATCACAACACCTTCGACATGGAGTGAAATTGCAACCACTCTGAGTGGAAAAAACACAAACAACACATTTGTGTCAACAGATAATTTTATGGGTGCAAGTGAAGAAAATGGAGGCGACCGTTAAACAGCCGAGAAACATGTTGTTCACTCATGCTTTCACTTGTCCCGAATATGATTAAAATAGTTCAACTTTGGAGCGGAAGTAAGCATTATGGCCCGAGCTAGTGAGTCACTTCGATTAAGTCATTTTGTGCGCACGTTCCCGGGCAATGTAATCAACCAGGCTCCCATTTCTTTTTTAAAACGTCAGATTTAACTTTTTAGAACAAGAAATGTGCGTAGAGGTGAAGTAAACATTGCGTACAAAAGCATAGCCATCAAAAACACATTTAATGACAAGAAGAGAGTGCTATATATGTTAAGCTAGGAACAACACATTCTCTGCACCATGCAGTAAACAACAGAATCTAAGCTAATGGACAAATACATAGTCACTGGACATCAAATCTGAAAAACCAAAGGTGAATGCATGACATAAACATACAATCGGTTGCCAATGTTATTATTTTTCTATCAGCATACATAATATAATGGCAATTGCAGTTAAGATCAGTGGTCGAAGTGGGCGGGAGCGGTTAGGAGAGGTGCTCCTCTACTTTAAAAAAACAAACGTTTACTGACCCTATACTTTTATTTTAAAAAGAAATAGTTCTGGAATGTTTTACTTTAAAGTGTAGGAAGAAGTTTAAACTTGCACTTCAGTGCACTGCACTAAACATTCCCTTAAACAGCAGGCGCATGTGTTTGGGGGGTTTGTATTGTGCATGGGAGGGGCCGTGGTGATGGGGGTTGTGGGGAGCAGGGGCAGGCCAGCAGGCAACATAGTAGTTCTACTACTTCTTTTCGTACACTTCGACCACTGGTTAAGATATTTTGTGGAACATTCTTCACACTGTTCAAAAGTTATTAAGAAAAAAAAAAGCTGTTTTCAACATACTCCATTCATTTACCTCCCCTCAAGCATAAACATTCTAATCATAGAACCCCTCTGACATCACAATCCTCAACACTAAACATTGCTATGATCTACAAAGTATCTCTACATAACACATCCCCATCCCTTAACAAAACAAAAACAAATACACAACATTAACCTAACAATGTCATATAAACCTTAGCCACAAAACTGTCATGTGACTGCAAATTCTAGATAGGTAAAAAAAAACTAAAAAAAATATGATACAGAAGAATGTCAAACTATAACTTGTTACACTGTTACACTCTTTTTACGTTTTTACCATTATACCCATATTCACACACCATTTATATACCCATACCATTCGACATCCTCGATTTAGCAATCCTTGACATGTTCCACACCTGTCCACTTTCCAACCTGACAGCCCCTTTGAGCATTTGCACAACACGCACTGGGTCCGAATACAATAAATCGCCTTTTTTTGATACCAAACCCTTTTTTACTCGCACCATGTCACCAACCTCTACAATATTTCCTTTCCTTGGAAATTTCTCTTTTGTCTTTCTTACCCACTGATCTTTTCGTTCATCCATCCTTTTCCTGATCTCGTCCACAACACAATCAGTATCCCTTGCCCTCCCCAGCCATGCAGGAGACAACACAGTATTGGCTTTCCTACCTCTCATGAGTTCGAAAGCACTGACCTCTGTTTCCTCATGGGGAGCCATACGCAGGGCATACAAATGCTCCTTCACAACCACTTTTCTGTCGCTACCACATGCACCCGCCAACCTAACAGCATCCATAATGCTGCGAATCAGTCTCTTGACCATTCTATTGTTCTGAGGCTGATACAACGCAGTACGCTTGTGTCTTATACCACATTTCTCAAAATATTCCCTGAACATACCACCTACAAACTGGACCATTATCGGTAAGTATGGTGCTGGGCAAACCTCCCTCTCAAATATATCCTGGATACATTCTACCATGCTTTGACCCGTCACATCCCTTACCACCTGGAACTCACTCCATCGCAAAAAGGTATCTATCAAAACAACCATAAATCTTCCACGTCCACACCCCATATCCAATGGCCCAAGAATATCCATAGCCAAATCTTGCCAAACACCAACGGGCACTTCCACTTTATTCATAGGTTGCAATCTAGCCTGAATGTTTTTCCCCGACCTGTTACATTCTTCACACCTTCCAACAAACCTTTCCACATCCCGATCGAATCCTGGCCACCAATAATCCACCTTTATTATTTTTTGGTCTTATGGATTCCAATATGACCTTGGTGTCCTATCTCAATCCATTTGGTACCACCAACCGATCCCAACGATACACCAGACCTTTCTTCAAACTCAGCTCTGATCTCACTTCCCACAACGCCCTCTCTTCACCACTTAACAATCTTTTTTCAGTCCATCAACCCGCACAAACCCAACAATCCATCTCCACATTTCGTCACATTCCAATGCCCTTATCCATTCCTCCTTAGATATCACTCCTTCATTAATGACAAACACCATATCCACAATATTTTCACCTATCCTATCTATATCATTGGTTTCGTCATATGCTCTTAACCTTGAAACATGATCAGCCTGCACATTGTTTTTGCTGGGTATCACTTCAATTTTGAACTTATGAGATTGCAGTCTAGTCACCCAGCAAGCAACCCACCTTGATACTTTGTCCAACCCTTTACTCTCAAAGATAGCTTTAAGTGGTTTGTGATCCATCTGTAGTATAAACTCCTTACCCCATAAAACATTTCTCAGATTTTCGATGCCCCAATGACAAGCCAGGGCCTCTTTTTCAAGCACCGAATAATTCTGTTCAGCACCCCTCAACATCCTAGAGGCATGGGTTACCACAACATCATTTCCATCACTACCCACCTGTGATAAAACAACACCTATACCAGACTCACTGGCATCCACAACCAGGATGGTTGCTTTGCTTGTATCAAACATGGCTAATGCCTTAGACATGTCAATTTTTCTCTTTATCTCACCAAATTCTTTTTCACACTCATCATCCCATTCAAAATCCACCATCTTATTTTAGTAGAGACCTCAATTTTGTCACTCCATCAGCATAATTTTCTACAAACCTATGGTAGAACTCTATTGTCCCCAAAAAAGATCTTAATTCAGCCTTATCTGTCAGAGACTGCATTCTCTTGATTCCATCAACCAACTCCCTTTTAGTTTTCAACCCTTCCTCAGATATTTCGTGGCCCAAATATTCTACCACCTTGGTAGCAAACACACATTTCTCTCCACGCAGTGTTATCCCACATTCTTTGAAAACTCGCAACACCCTTTCCACATTTCTTTCCAGTTCATCCTCACTTTCACCACATACTACGACGTCGTCTTGGAAACACCAGACCTTATCCATGCCCTTTAGTATTTTATCCATTACTTTCTGGAATACAGAAGAGGCATATATTAAACGAAAAGGCATGCGGCGGAACTGAAATATACCATCATATGTAATAAAAGCCGTAAGCTTACTCGATTCCCGATCGAAATCAACTTGATGGTAGGCACTTGCCATATCCAATTTAGTGAAGAACTTGGTGTTTCCAATCCGACTTAACAATTCCCCCTTATTGGGTATTGGATGACGATCAGTTATCACACACTTATTTAGTTCTCTTAGATCTACACAAACCCTCAACTCACCACTTGGTTTCTTTACTACCACCAAAGGCGAGACCCATTCCACCGCTTTGCTTGGTTCAATAATTCCAGCACTTTTCAACTATTCAAGTTCTTCATGTACAGCATTTCTTATTGCAACAGGGACTTATCTTAGCTTAGCACACACTGGCACACTGTTGTTTTTCAGTACTATCTTGTCGATCATTCTCAATCAAACCAATTTTACTTCCCACATGGAGAACTTGTTCCTCCATATTGGGGTCCAACTTTATGCCTAAACCTCTTTTTTCCCTCCATCCCAAAAGAGTTTCCCCTCTCTTTGTAACATATATCTTTCCACGGGTTGCCCTACCTTTGAACTCAAAATTTGCCACACAACATCCTAGTACCTCAATCTTGCCACCATTGTACCAACCAGGGTTTTTATCAGATGGCAGCACATCTTCAACTTTGCCACCCACAGCATTTTCGTACATGGTTCGGGACATCAATGTAATTTTCGAGCAAGAATCCACCATCATTCTCACTGATCGCTCATTCACATCAATCCATGCAATGGGATGTTCACAATCGTCCTCTTCCCTGCATTTCACCATGTGGACCATAGCTATCTCAACATCTCCATCATCATCCTCATCAGACAAGGCTCTGTTACTTTCCTCAACATACATCACTCTCTTGCCATGGCCTATGGCATAATTCTAACAGAAATTTTCAGTGTCCCCACTTTTTACATTTTCCACAAATTGTTCTCCTCCCTGGGCATATTGGAGAGGTAGATAAATGCCTAGAGCTACCACATCGAAAGCATAAACGCCCCTCCCTCTTTGTATCTTTTACCGCCGCTTCTCTTTGCATTACTTTATTATTACTGCCACCCCTTTCATGTCCAGTTTCATTTCCTTTCACACCTTTATCTTTTGATTTTCTCTTGTTTTTACGAAAATCTTTTTTATGGTCTACCACTCTCAACACTTCACCTACAGGTGGGTTTGCATCCTTTACTGTTAGTTTAGCAACACACTGTAAGGTATTTTCTATTCTCTTTCCTATACCTTATATCTTATTCCTATTCTCCAGATCCGGGCCATCCCTTAACCATATCTCTTCACGGATTTTATCGTTGGAGCAATGTAGCATAAAGTGATCTCGAATATGCTCATCTAACTTCACACCAAATTTACAATTCAAGGATAAGTGTCTCAAAGCTGTAATAAACTCTTCCACAGTTTCCCCTTCATGTTGTGCCCTCAGACCAAAATGATAGCGTTCTAGAACCGTACTAATCTTTGTTTCAAAGTGCTTATCCAATTTTGCCAACGCCATGTCAAAATCATTACCACCACCCTCCGCATCCAGTTCTGTTACATCTGGTAATGTCTCAAAGATTCTCTGACGCTCATATCCTATGAAGTAAGTTAGCATGGATACTTTGCGCTCCGTAGACATGCCATTACCACATGCCGCCTTCATATAATGTAGAAAACTCTTCTTCCAGGGAGCCCATTTGAGCTTAGGATGTTCCGGAGTTGGCATAAACATTTGAGGGTCCGGAACACCTGCCATTGCCATGATGCCAGAGATGTCTGCAGTACAAACTGTGTCTAGGGGCAATGTACAGTCTTGCTGACTTAATACTTATCACCGCTGAACAATGTCTCCAGAAGCTACAGTATGCTGGGCGATCCCCAACTGGGATGTCGTAATCACATATCACAAAGCAATTGTCAGAGTGTGTTGAAGCACACAACAAAACATATACTGCTTGCCTGTAGATTCGCCTTCCCAAATGGGCCCTGGGCGATATGACGCTTTTCTAGAACAATTGCCTTCCCAGATGGGCCCTAGGCGATGTATGCCATGCACAAAGGTTTCCGTGTCTGTGTCTAACCTCCTTAACACTGCGCACATTAATGGGATGCAAAGGAGGGCGCTGAGTAGCTTCTATCCCTCTGCGCGTCTGTTCCTTTCACAAGGCTTCCGGGTGATGCGGCAGCACTGTCAAATGACACGCCGCAGGTCCTTTACTCGACTGCCACGTTGCGTATAATTTAATCCAGAGGCAGCAAGAGTATGGGGCACTGTCATGCGCCGCGTTCCACGGACATAGCACAGTTCAGCTCAGCAATGGCGGGGCTCGTACGAAGCGAACACTTGGAAGGCCTATTGCAGCCCAATACGGGACCATTTACCTGGCCGTCTGAGCCCGAATATTGACCCTCCGGCTGCTTCTCCGTACAGCTTCCTTCCCTCCGCAACAGGAGCAGCCCCAGGGCACTAGAACATGGTGAGAGTAGTGCAGCTATCGGTGAAACATTGAAACAATGCTTTTCACTCTTGTATAGCCCGCTGTGCAGGGAAAATGGCAAATTCAGTTCCACCATATATCATGAAGGCCGAGGGTCTCGGGTTCTCTGGGATATTTGTTGCCAATATAAAGATGCACTCTGAAGGCACATTGGGTAACACAGCAGGCATTATTGTATTTCCATGTAGCACACTTGAGACCCCCAACCTTGCCTTCAGGTCTCCCAAGCCAACTGCCTCGCCTCAAGCATAAACATTCTAATCATAGAACCCCTTTGACATCACAATCCTCTTCGCTCTAAACATTGCTATGATCCACAAAGTATATCTACATAACAAAAACTGCAGAACTAATTTGCATCAAAGAAGAAACAACTTTGGCACAAAGCGCTATAGATCTCGCTTTTGTTGGGCTGAGACTAAACTGTGCTATAGTTTTGAAATAATTTAATAGGAAAGGGGAGAGAGCCCCCTTTCCAAACATCGTTTATATATCTCCCATGATGCACTGCATCAGTGATGCTTTTCTGAAAGGAAAAGATGCTGATTTTTTTCTGATTTTTTTCCTCGTCCAAACGATTCCTGCAGTAAGCACGCGGGAAGACAAAAAATAAAAGTGTTCAAAATTATATTTGTAGGAGGGTAAGAGGTGGACCCATATCACGGTAGAGGTGGGGACTAGGGCAGGGCGAAAATGTGAAATTCCTTTGTGCCAGTCGCAGAAGCAAAATCTTTAAGATTTCGATCCTTTTCACCGTAATCCACCGTTCCCCAACTGCTGTGCAGCGAAAAGAGTGGTGCACATTTTTCATGTCATCTTGTGAACTGAAATGAACCTGCATGAAACTAACACAGATCCCCAAAAAATACCTTCACAAAAATTCTCATTGTGCTACACAATATTACATGGGAATGAAACTGCACAAAACCGGGTGAAATTTCAGTTGCAGAGGAACTGTAATGCTCCTTTCGTGGATCGAGCAGAAGCGAACTTCAGTGCGCATTTTGCACTTTTCGCTTCAGGGGACAAACATTTCACTCACCCTTAGTGGTGAGGGGATGGAAGACCATGTGTAGTGGGAGAGTAAGGGGTGTGCTGGAGAGGATGTTTCTGAAAACCATCTTTACTCTGGATCCCCACTGTTAATCAGACATCACATCAGGGATTAATGATGAACTTTAAAAATGACATCATGGGAGACATCTATGGGGTGGCTCTAAGTTAAGATGGTCATATCACGGGGGGGGGTTCGGCTGGGCTCCGCTGTCAGACCCCTCTCTGCTCCCAATGTGCGCTTTCTTTTGCCATCATTCTGCCTCACAGTTGAGGGTATGTGCTCCGGGGTATCCCCCGTGACTCACCTGGAACAAAGCAGTGCATCGAGTGACACATAGGAGGAAGTGATAAAACTACATTGTACCTCCCCCAGTGTCTTTAGCCTTGATATTACAGTGAAGGCTTTTTAAGAATGGTGTGCCTAAGTATCTTGATGGATAGGGTATAATCCATTTTGAACTGTCATTGAAGAGATATAGAAGTTAGATTAGGGCTAACCTCTTCTCTATCCTTTTACCTAGATAAGCGGCCCACCAGCGCTACCTAGGGAGTGACAAAAGTAGCAGAGGGATAGTTACTTGTTTCCGTGAGGATGACATAGTGAGTTTAAGTATGCTAAGAAAATGTGAAACGATTACCCCTCTCACTACCGGTCAGGTCAGGAAATTAGGGTTGGTTGTGCTTTTACAGAAGCAACATGTTAAATCAACAAAATGTCACTCATAGAGAAAACACCTCAAGGAACCAAACATCCAAGTCAATTGGATATAAAAAGAAATGTGATTTATTCATAATTCATTACACTATAAAATATCAAAAAAGACAAGCACAGGAAACAGCAATTCAATGTTTCAGTTAAAATATATATATAGTTCATACAGGGTTCAGTCTAACTCAATTCACGAGAGCTCTTAACAAATAAGAGGTCTATTTGATAGTCTACATGTTTCGGCCTGAACCAATTCCATTAAACACTATGGGCCTCATTACACGGTAGGCGGTGGACCAAGGTGCTATTAGCACCTTGGTCCATGCCGGTAAATTACAGGCACCGCCTTGGCGGAAAGGGGAATTACCGCCCTACTCCAAGGTTGGTGGGGCAGTAATTCCCCCTTCCACCATTGCCCTTCCCCATTCCCATTTTTGCCCCATAGGGCATAATGGGAATGGGGAAGGTGCTAATTACGGTACCGCAAATTTGCAGTGCCGTAATTAGCACCATGGTCCCTTTGCGGGTTGGGTTTTAAGGCGTTAAATTCCCCAACCCGCAAAGGGACCTCGTAGTACAGCGGTAAGGGTTAACGGTCACCGTTACCATTAACGGTGACCGTTACCCCTTACCGCCGTCCGTGTAATGAGGCCCTTTCTCTAGTGTCACTACACACATTGTTATTACAGGCCTTCTTCTGGACGAACTAATTTCTTCGGTCAAGTACTTTCTTGTACCCCAGAGTTGTTTCACAGGTTCTAGAAAACAGATTAAAAACAAACATACAATTACATCAGGCTATTATGATTCCTATGTGTTACTCTAATACATCGTTTCTACAGTCTACTTTATCTTTAATCTAACTCTCAATGTTGGGCACAGCAATGTGCTGCTATTCTATGTAAAAGAAACTTTGCCTATCTAATGTCAGACAAGGGTTACATACTTCTGTGGCACTTCTCAGTTGCAAAAAGCACAAACAACCCTTTAATTACTTCCAATACCAGTGTGAGTAATTTAGCCCATGGGACGTGAGTTCTCAAGGGAAAGCAGTGATTTTCAAAAAAACAGTATGGATGTGTTTTTCTTACCTACAACACAAGGGGGGCATCCATTTATGAGGTGCACCTACTCATATTAATATTGGACATTCTTATATTGCATCAGACCTTACTTCAGGTATTTAATTCAATGTTGCTTCATGGCAACATATCAGTGTGAATCTATCTGGGAGGCTAATTTGTGGTGGGCGAACTTACACTGAGGTTACCACATTTTCACTTACTTGTCAGTCACCAGTGGTTTATATTTGATTCAATAGTAGTTCATCTTCAAAATTGGGAACAACAAAGTGGCTCTTTTTCAGACAGACATCATCCGGTAATGGCATATGAATTCTGGAGTTCTGTGAACATGGGGACAAGGTAATCTGATTATTCTCATATCAATAATTCTTTTGAGGAAACTAAATCTAATACAGATTCCCATCTGTTCACCACTTAAGCGACGTCAGGCTTACTTTTATAATTCTAGAGGCTTTATGGCACTCGATAAAATCCACAGCCGTCTGTCACTTGCTATCCCTTCGAAACAGTGTACTTTAATTCCCGTTCCTTGGCGTATATGTCATAGTGAGTTTTAGGCCACTTGATAAAGTAATGAATAGAATTAATATACCTCCATCCTCCTTTTTGTGTTAAAATGTTTTGGAGCAAAGGATGGGTGTTCAAGCTCCTTTAGACCCTTTGTGTGTTTTTCCAGACTGTAACTTCATTACACAACACCTTCTTCTAATATATTTGACAACACATGTCTGCTCATAATGTCATCAACTTCCTTGTGGTGTCTTTCTAAGCTCTTCTCTCATTCCCTTTCCTCACCTCGCTGTTTCTCTCGCTTTCTCTTCCTCTCTTTTTGTTGCCCTTTCTTTCTCTTCTCATTTCTTTTGTCTCTATCTTCCTCTAGTCTGGCCTCCCTTTCCTTCTCTTCCCATTCCCTATGTCTTTCTCTTCCTTCCACACATCTGTCCTCTCTAGCCTTCTCATCCCTTTTTCTCTCATTATAATTTTTTTCCTTCTTCACTCTCTTTCTCTCTCTTCCTCCACTCGTTTCTCTTCTTCTTTCTCCTGCCTGTCTTTCTGCAACTTCCCTTGCCTTCTCTTTAGACTCATTGATGCTCTTTCCATCAGTTTTAGAATTCTCTGCCCTCCTATCCATTAATTTGGTACAATTGCTGTCTCGCCGTTGTCTTGCTTGGCCCTCTCTCTCTGAACCTCTTCCTCGGCTTCTGTGAACCTCGTTTGCATGTCATGACGCTCGTCATATTCTACTGGTTTCTGTTTACTTATTTTCTCTCCACTGATAATGGGCCTCATTACGACCCTGGCGGAGTGGGTTTACGCCAGCGTTATTCGCGGCGGACCCGTCCGCCCTACTACGAGTTCCCGTAGCGCCATGGAGCGTTTTCCGCCTGGTTTTTCCGGGCGGAGAAATCCATGGCGCTACGGGACCTTGTTGTTAATTACGCCACCGTATTCTACGGTGGCGCAATTAACGCCTTCCCCACTCCCATTATACCCTATGGGGCAAAAATGGGAATGGGGAAGGGTAAAATGGGGAATGGGGATTTACCGCCCCGCCAAGGTCGGAATGGGGCGGTAAATCCGCCAACCCCCATGGCGCTATCGGCAGCTTTCCGCCGTGCTCCATGGTGCATATTGCGCCACGATTTCCGCCAGGGTCGTAATGAGGGCCAATGTCTTTACTGCTATATGCAGGAGAGATGCATATATCAGGTTAGTTTATCCTGACGCTGCTTTTAGTACATACATGTGTATAATCCCTGTGCCATCGAGGACTGATCCTCGCTCTGGGTAAGAGGAGGAGGAGCCATGGGTACCCCTTTCGTCATGCTGGTTAAGTATCCATTTCTTCGTATCTGTCTCCACTATTTCTCTGCCAAACATTTTCCATGGTCCTTTTAGGATAAACTCCCAGGTAGGCTAGAGGGCTACTAGGAGTTCGCGAACCCTGAATTCATGGAAAGCCTAACTCATTCCCTTCCCAAAAGAAACGCAGGCCCAGACTGGCAGCAAGTTAAAACTGTGGTTTATTACACCTAAAACCAACAAGGATCAGAACAAGGAACATGCTCCTGGAACGTTTCAGCAACCTCTGGCTCGCAGGCCAGTTTTTAGGCAAATCCGCACCACAATGACATCACAACCTCGGCCACTCTCCAGCAAACCTATCGAGCAAGTGGATTGGGTGCTGAGTGGTAGTCCATCTATGTCAGACCCTATATCTGTTAGTTTATTGGTCCTCCCGTGTCAGATTACTGTCCTGGATCTTCCCCGAAAAATGCAACTCCTACAATGGTGCAGTGTGGGGGTCTTATCATTGGTTCTTGCCCATTGCTACCCACGCCTATGGTCCTGTACTGTGATTGGCTATAGCCAGGTCTGGGACCCAAGTCGGTTCTCAGCTCGAGGTGTACCTTTTCAAGGAAATAATAGAAACTATGTGTATGCATTGTAACATGTGTGAACCACCACATATAATGAGAGTGCTCATTCTCATAATGCGACACTCAGCTTCTTCTGTAAGAACTTTGTTGCAAGCCATTGCCTGGCTGCGTGAGACTGCTCCGCTTTCCCAGCTGCTAGTTAGGGTACATCATCAGCTCGGCAGGTGATGTGTCTGGAGACTGTGTTTTGGGCTCCTAGAGCTCTGAATCACTCCGATTTATTCTCCTTTGCTGTGCCAGTGTTACTACAGTTCAGGGAATGGAATGTTACTCATATCTTGGTGGTCTTGGCAGCAGGCTCTGTCCCACATGGTTGTTCTCTTGTTGGCGCTGATTTCACCTCAGCGCAGCCTTTACTGAGACGACTGTGGCATACTGCAAATTTCCTAAGCCATGGCATGGCTTCTGACTTGGTTGTGCTATTATATAGTATCCATAGGTTAGTCATTTATGGCTCTGTCAGGTCCCTCAGGTGCTCCTACAGTTCCATGGGGTTATTTGCATATTGTCATGCGCCGCTTTCTCACCTGGCGTCTTTGGCCCCGCGGCCGCTTTCGGACTTCCTGATTTCCGTCACGTAGATGCTACGTTCACTAAGCGGTCTAGTCTTTCTCCGCTAGGAGGACCGTGGCGGTATTTAACCACTCCTCTCCCTGGGTCCAGCGCGTTGCAACCTTCCACGGTCAGCTGCTTTTCTTCGCGGCCGCGGTCTTGCTACACGCTGTTTTCCTCTTGCTCCTCGAGCCTTTCCTCTTTCACCCCTCTTACTCTTCCCGCTCCTTCTCAGGTCCCCGCCTTCTGTTCTCTCCCTCCTTCCTACTTTCCCTCCTTCGTGCCCGGCTTTCTGCCTTTGGCTTTGTTTACTTTTGCTTCCGGTGTATGCTGGAGTGTACATTTCCTACTGGGTCCTGTTGCTGCCTTCTCCCGTTGATCATCTGCTTACACGCCCAACTACCATCAGGATACCTGCCGGTTCCAGGGTTTTTTTGCCTATTCTGGCTTTTTTCCCCCTTTTTTGTCCCTCCCGGGAGTGGGACACGGTCAGGGCGCATTTACACGCTCTCACTGTGGCTTCCTCTTGTGGGAGACACGCTCAGCCTCGGAAAAAAGAAAAGGACTACACGGCACATCGAGCGCTCAGCCCAGTTGAGGAGGATTTCGATTCCACAGGTGAGGAGGTTGAAGAGATAAAAAAGGGTTCTACAACTGTATTAGAAGTCGGTGCTGACAGTTTGCAACGCCTACAAACAACAACCATGGCAACTCCTGAGCAAGTGCAGGAACTAATTGCTGCAGTACAAAGCCTCTCTCTAGAAATGCAAAATATAAAAACCGAAAACAACCTGCTAAAACAAATGGTAGCAGTGAGGGAGCCCCCCAACACAGATCTGCCTCCTATGCCTTTGTCTTCGGGGAAGTACGATGGTTCCCCCAAGACCCTGAAAGGATTTCTTGACGCTTGCAAGGTGTATTTCTCTTTCAGAACCCGCACTTACGCCTCTGATCATGCCAAGGTTGGATTCCTGGTGTCTAATATGACAGGGAACGCTCTTGCTTGGGCCACCCCTCTAGTAACCGGAAATGACCCTGTCCTACAGAATTTCGATGCCTTTATCGATTATGTCAAACAAACCTTTGAAAGACCCGAAATCTCAATGGCAGCTGGTGAAGACTTGATGGACATTCGTCAAGGACAAGCTGATGTACTGTCTTATATCTCCTCCTTTAAGAGATTGGCCATGGAGACGGGTTGGTCTGAGCAGTCCCAATTTATTCTGTTCCGCCGAGGTCTTAGGGAAGAATTAAAAGATGAAATGGCTCATTTTCCTCGGCCTACTTCCCTGCAGGATCTGATGATGGCCGCCCTTCAGATGGAGTTCAGGATGCAAGAAAGACGCCTAGAAAGAAGAAAGACGCGTACTTCCTTTTCAAGGACCTCCTCACCACCTTCAACAGCGCTCAAACCTCACGATGAGCCCATGCAAATCGGCACTACTCGCCGTTCTCTTACGCCTGAAGAAAGAAGGAGGAGAAGGGAACAGGGCCTATGTGCCTATTGTGCCTCTGATCGCCACACGGTGCATAACTGTACTGAACTTACCAAGAAACCGGCGGAAAACGCAAACCCTCGAACCTAGTTGGGACGGGTTATCGAGGGCAGTCTTCCAGTCCCTACGTTACTATGTCTATTGATTCCTCGAACCCTTCAGAAGATTCCCGCCTGATGGTTATAACGGTCAAGGTTACTATCAATGGCAGCCCGGTAGAGACGCTGGCTCTCTTGGATTGCGGTGCCGCAGGGAACTTCGCTGACACCCTTTGGGTTGACAAAGTAGGGGCTTCACGGATAGATCGCGGACACGGCCAGAAAGTAGAAGGGGTAGACGGCACGCCTTTGAGCTCAGGACTCATTGTTCAGACTACCGAACCCCTTCCTCTAACTATATTTCAGCACTCAGAAGTCATTACTTTTGATATCATTCGAGCAGCCCATTTTCCCTTAATCTTGGGGATTACCTGGCTGCGACAACATAATCCCCATGTCGACTGGAAGTCCAATAGTTTGCATTTTAATTCCAGTTATTACCAGACACACTGCTTTCAAGAGGCACAGTACCAGGAGGTAAAAATATCTCCCACTGTTCTCCCCACGAGTATTGGGGTGCATTCCATTGACAAGATATTGGAAGAATACCCTATGGTGTTTGCGGAATCCGCCCCCATGGCATTACCACCTCACAGACCGGAGGACTGCTCCATTGAGCTGATACCCAATGCCCTAGTGCCATTTGGCCGAATGTTTGCCTTATCCAAGACTGAAAAGGACGCTTTACGAAAGTATTTGGATGACAACTTGTGCAACGGTCTCATCAGACCCTCTAAATCCCCGGCGGGTGCTCCCTTATTTTTTATTCCTAAGAGGGATTCCAAGGACCTCAGGCCATGCATCGATTACAGGGGACTCAATAAGGTAACTTGCAAGGACAGATATCCCATGCCCCTCATTCCTGACATATTGGAATCAGTACAGGGAGCGACAGTTTTCTCCAAATTGGATCTGCGCAATGCTTATCACTTACTCAGAGTAAGTCCAGGAGATGAATGGAAGACGGCCTTCAGGACACCCTTTGGTCTGTACGAATACTACGTTATGCCCTTCGGACTGGTCAATGCTCCAGCAATATTTCAAAGGTTCATAGACCGAATATTCTCAGATTTATTGTTTATTTCAGTAGTAGTTTACCTTGACGACATACTTGTTTTTTCACAGTCTATGTCGGAGCATCTACTGCATCTTACAGAGGTCCTGGAGCGCCTTAAGAAACATCATTTATTGGCCAAACGTGAAAAATGTGTATTTGGGGCATCTTCGGTCCCTTACTTGGGGTTTATCCTCTCACCACAAGGAGTGCAAATGGATCAAAAGAAGGTCGAGGCTATTCTCCATTGGCAGGCTCCTTCCTCAGTCAAAGAGGTTCAGAGATTCCTGGGCCTGGCTAATTTTTACAGGCGTTTCGTGCCAGGTTTTTCCAACACTGTTCTACCAATTACAAACTTGTTGAAGAAGACATCTGTGCCTTTCCTCTGGAGCCCTCAGGCTGAAGAGAGCTTTCAACTCTTGAAGAAGAGCTTCTGCAGCGCTCCCATCCTATGCCAGCCGGACCAAAACAAGCCTTTTTTCGTGGAGACAGATGCCTCTGCTGCAGCTATAGGAGCTGTTCTACTACAAGAGCATGACAACGCGGAACACCCAATAGCGTATCTGTCTAAGACTCTCACTACTAGTCAACGGAATTATTCAGTAATTGAACGTGAACTTCTGGCCATGAAAAGAGCATGTGAAGTTTGGAGACACCTCCTACAGGGGTGCAGCCACCCTTTTGTAATCCGGACTGACCATAAGAATCTACAAGTTCTACAGTCTATGGAGTGCATCAATTCCAGACAAGCCCGATGGGCGCATTTTTTCTCACAATATGACTTTACCATCACTTATATTCCTGGAAGCCAAAATGCTTTGGCAGATGCCCTGTCCAGGAAGTCTTTCTCCTCCCAGGTTGCCCCATCCTGCCCGGAGAAGTTGTTTCCCAGAAACCGCATTGTTGCCACTATCTCCTCCTTGTTTCAACGGATAAAAGAAGCCATCTCTTTACATCCAGAACCCCGCGGCATGATTCAAAAGGGTGGTTTGTTCCTGAAGAATCAGAGGATCTGGGTACCATCTAAACCTCTTCAGAAAGACATATTGTCCTGGTGCCATGATCATCAGACGGCAGGCCATAGGGGACAGGCGAGTACCTTGGACTTGATCAGTAGAGCCTTTTACTGGCCAGGTTTGTCGGGAGATGTTAAGCGTTACGTCAGGTCCTGCAGAATCTGCTGTCAAAGTAAAAACAACACAAAAAAACCCATAGGTTTGCTGCAGCAAGATTCCATCCCGGAGCGTCCGTGGAGTCATGTATCTACTGATTTCATTGTGGACTTACCTTTGTCTCAAGGATGTTCATGCATAATGGTGTCCATCGACTCCCTCACCAAGATGGCTCATTTCTCTCCACTCCCTGGTATACCAACTGCCGATGCTATGGCATTGGTTTTCATTAAAGATGTGTTTCGACTCCATGGTCTCCCAGACAAGATAGTATCAGACCGAGGGAGCCAATACGTCTCCAAATTTTGGAAGTCCTTATGTGCCGCTCTTAATATTCACCGCGCATTATCATCAGGATATCATCCCCATACCAATGGGCAGACAGAGCGGTTAAACGCTACCTTGGAACAATATTTGCGCAGCTACACCAATCTGGAACAAGACAACTGGGTGGATATGCTGCCGACGGCGGAGTTCGCATATAATAATGCCAGTCATTCTGCAAGCAAGATGTCTCCTTTCTATTGCTCATATGGATTTCACCCCCGAGCCATCATTCCCCATTTTTCCTGCAAACCTGCACTTCCGGCGGTAGAGGAGGTACTACTCCGTATAAGGGACGTCCAAGACAAAGCTAAGGTGAACCTCAGAGATAGCCTCCAGGCATACAAGAGGCAAGCCGACCGGCACCGGCAGGTAGTACCTGATTGGGACGTTGGCTCCAAGGTGTGGTTATCCACCAAATACCTTCCTAGATGGTCTCGCCCGTCTAAGCTGTCCCCCAGGTTTATTGGTCCCTATCCCATTACTGCCAAAATTAATCCAGTGGCCTTCCGCCTAAAGCTGCCACATTCTCTTAGGCGAATTCACCCAGTGTTTCACGCATCTCTTTTGAAGAGTGCCGAACAGTCACTAAGGGCTCGCCCTTTTCCCATTCTCTCTCACTCACCTGATACACCTGAGTATGAAGTATCCAGGTTGCTGGACTCCAGGTACCGCAAAGGGCGCCTGGAATACCTGGTGCATTGGAAGGGTTTTTCCCATGCTGAGGACTCTTGGGAACCAAATACACATATCCATGCTCCTGTCCTTCTCCGGAAGTTTCACCGTTTACATCCCGGTAAACCGGGTGGCCTGGGCCTTGGCGGGGGGCATGCTGTCATGCGCCGCTTTCTCACCTGGCGTCTTTGGCCCCGCGGCCGCTTTCGGACTTCCTGATTTCCGTCACGTAGATGCTACGTTCACTAAGCGGTCTAGTCTTTCTCCGCTAGGAGGACCGTGGCGGTATTTAACCACTCCTCTCCCTGGGTCCAGCGCGTTGCAACCTTCCACGGTCAGCTGCTTTTCTTCGCGGCCGCGGTCTTGCTACACGCTGTTTTCCTCTTGCTCCTCGAGCCTTTCCTCTTTCACCCCTCTTACTCTTCCCGCTCCTTCTCAGGTCCCCGCCTTCTGTTCTCTCCCTCCTTCCTACTTTCCCTCCTTCGTGCCCGGCTTTCTGCCTTTGGCTTTGTTTACTTTCGCTTCCGGTGTATGCTGGAGTGTACATTTCCTACTGGGTCCTGTTGCTGCCTTCTCCCGTTGATCATCTGCTTACACGCCCAACTACCATCAGGATACCTGCCGGTTCCAGGGGTTTTTTGCCTATTCTGGCTTTTTTCCCCCTTTTTTGTCCCTCCCGGGAGTGGGACACGGTCAGGGCGCATTTACACGCCCTCACTGTGGCTTCCTCTTGTGGGAGACACGCTCAGCCTCGGAAAAAAGAAAAGGACTACACGGCACATCGAGCGCTCAGCCCAGTTGAGGAGGATTTCGACTCCACAGGTGAGGAGGTTGAAGAGATAAAAAAGGGTTCTACAACTGTATTAGAAGTCGGTGCTGACAGTTTGCAACGCCTACAAACAACAACCATGGCAACTCCTGAGCAAGTGCAGGAACTAATTGCTGCAGTACAAAGCCTCTCTCTAGAAATGCAAAATATAAAAACCGAAAACAACCTGCTAAAACAAATGGTAGCAGTGAGGGAGCCCCCCAACACAGATCTGCCTCCTATGCCTTTGTCTTCGGGGAAGTACGATGGTTCCCCCAAGACCCTGAAAGGATTTCTTGACGCTTGCAAGGTGTATTTCTCTTTCAGAACCCGCACTTACGCCTCTGATCATGCCAAGGTTGGATTCCTGGTGTCTAATATGACAGGGAACGCTCTTGCTTGGGCCACCCCTCTAGTAACCGGAAATGACCCTGTCCTACAGAACACCCCTTCGAGGTTGCACCAAACCCACTTCCCCTCCTACTTCCTTGGGTCACAGAGATTGTCCACCTTTGTCCCTTCTGGAAATAGGTCACGCATCGCTATCTCTCCCTTAGTCTGTCTCTTTCTCTCATAATGTTATCCATTGCTCCTCCTACGTTCACATCCATCAGAATCTGCATTCCCATTGCCTTGTCTGCTGTTTTCTTGCACCTTCCAATGCATATCTTCACACTGCACACTGATGCCGCTCCCAGCACTAGTGCTCCAGCTATCACCTTTAGTCCATCAGACAGCCATGATGGCATCCACCACCAAAGATATGCTAGCCAGCTCTTGTCCTTTCCTGTTGCACCTGCTTCGTCCTCCATCTTTGCATGCATTCGTGCCAACTGCCCAACTGCATCTGAGAGAGTTCAGTTGTCTTCATCGTAGGCCGGTGTGAACGTGCAACGTGAAATTCCTATTTTTGCACAAACTCCTCCTTCCATTGCTGTGAAGAGGTCCAGAACCTACCTATTCTGGAGCACCACCAATCTTATTGCTCTGAGCTCTTGTTTTAAAGCATTGAATCCATTCACTGTCTAATTAATTGCTACCATTAGCTCCCAGCGAGTGATTTGCAACCACTTTGCATTTGTATATGTCTGTACTCCTGGTATCAGCGATGCAAAGAACATTTGTGTTCTACTAAACCATCTGTGTTCTGCTGGTACTTCGTCCAATGCTGCTTCTGATTTGCCTGAGAAAGAATTACCCCCTGCCTTTACTCTGCTCAATATCTTTGGCTGGTCGTCTTTCTCTCCTTGGACAGATAGTACTGACTCTAGTGACCTCTTCTTCCACTTGTTGTTCTCCATCTTCGGAAAGTTATCAAGCTTCGCATCCTTCTTGTGCACCACCAATGAAGGTATGTTGATGTGCACTAGGGAGCATACCCCTCCCCAATTCGGTGATAGTTTCTCATAGACTTTAGATCTGCATGCCCAGTTTTGATGCATCAGCACTGCTGTTCCCGCTCCCATTGCCGGGATAATATCAACCGCTTTGCATCTCACATTTTCACCGACTTCCTCATCACCATTGTGCTGGTAACACAGAGCTGTTGTCGTCAAAGGGATTATTGTCATTGGCCCAGCTTCATTTTCTACCCATATTACCCATTTTGCACTCCTGTCCCATTCCTTCAGGCATTTGTCATTTTCTTCCTGCACCTTGCTCACTGGTGAATTGACTAAGGTCAATGCCTTGCTTCCCACCACTCCATCTTCACAGCCATCATTAGTGTACACACGTCCATAGATCAATATCTGTGGTCTCTCCCAGAAGCCGGGCTTTCCTCCTGTCTCCTTTACTCTTGCCCATGGGCATGGTAATTCCTTCAGTGTAATAGTCCTAGTTTCCCCTTTCTCTAGTCACATCAGTTATGTATTGCAATCCTTCATGGAGCTGCCAGTAGTTATTCATCACGTTTAGGGTCTTGACTTTCTTCATATGGGAAGGTCCCCTTGGACATTCACTTTAATGTTGCTGTCTTGCCTTGGAATCAGCCTTGTGTTTGGGACATTGCGAGGAACACCAAGCACTGCGCATTGGGTGCAGGTATTTCACCTGCAATGAACGTTCTAGAAGCACTCATGGCGTAGGGGATTAAGGAGCAGACATAACAGCTCTCCCTGGTGGTGTCCCAACCAACTTTGGACATGTGTTTGTACCACATGTTGTTTGTGACTTGTACTGTGTCTGTGAGATACATGTAAACTCCGTTCATGTCTGCATCAACACTGCGCTTACCTCTCCTTACCTTATCAGCAGTGTCTTCTCTTCCACTTGGCATGGTAGTTCCTCCTGCTTGGGTTGGGGAAATGTTAGTAGTGGATACAGCGGTAGCACTCATAGCAAAGTAGAGCTGCCAGATTATAATTCCCAGCACTCCGGTTGGAATCAGTAAACACACCAAAGTTAAATCAAATTTTATTTTGTCCGACATGACCACTTACGCTGCTTGATCTTTGCAGTTGATGAGATGATAAAGGTGCCCATCTGAAAATCACAAGAAAGGTGTTATTGTATTAATATTTGCCAGTAACCTTAAGCTCTGCAAACTAGGTAGTCGCTGATGGCAAATGCAAAGATCTCCTCCCAGACTTTCCTCATTAATACGTATGAATACAAGGATGTATACTTCAGGGGATCGGGCTCTGAATTGGTTGGAAAATGCTTCTCGGTGGCCAGTGGGAGGTAGCATCAAGAGAATTCCCTATACAGTTCTAACAATATTCTTATTAACCTGCATGTGCAGAAGAAAAGAGAAAACAACACAGTGGTCCTGCTGTCAAGATGCACAAGTATTCCAGTTATAATTCACAAGCTGTGTGCGAAGGAAAAGAAAACAACACAGTGTTTCAGCTGACAATGTGCACAAGTGTTCCAGTCGCTACTTCAGCTGCTTTGGATCATCGGACCATTGGATGGCCAGGCCTCCCTAAATCTGTAAGATCTGCATTCACTTGTAGTTCATCAAGATCCTCGAGCTTGGCCCTGTCGATCACTGTTACTCTGTTGCCGGGCGAGGCCACTGCTTTGTAGGGCTTGATGTCCTGGATGTGGTTCCAGATGGTTTCCCCCTTAAGCCGCACAGCCCTATCTGTGACTGCTTCGAGCACATGAGGGCCGGAGAATCTGGGTGAGTTCCACCTACGCAGAAAGTTCTTTAGGAGGACTAGATGCCCCACCTTTACTGAAAGTGGGTGTCCAATATTTTGCTCTTGGTCATTAGAATCTGTGTCCGCTGTATATGGCGAGAGATGAAAGAAGCGCTAGAAACCAAGGAATTGATAGAACATCTCTTGCCCTAACACATCTGCACTATACTCACAGTCCTTCAAAGCTCTAGTGGGAGGAGTCAGGGGGAGATGCATGTGCCAGCCTGTCACCACCTCGTGGGGCGTTAAATGGTGGTTGGCCCCTGGCTTGTAGCGCAATTCAAAAAGTGCCAATGGAAAACAGTAAAGCCAGTTTTTCTTGGTACTGTGCTGAGTGTTGGCAATGCACTCCTTTAGGAGTCCCATGAGGATTTCACACAACCCGTTTGCTTGCGGGTGGCACGCACAGGCTAATTTATGTTCAATCCCTAGCAGGGTTGTGATGTGTTGAAACAGTTCATTGGCGAAGTGAGGGCCGTTAGCAGATCGCAGGACCTCACACGTGCCCCATCTTGGGAAAACATCTCAGACCAGGAATTTCGCTGCTCTAAGAGCGTCATCATGTGAACAGGGTCCTGACTCTATCCACCTTGAGAATGGGCAGACAACCACTATCATGTAGCGGTACCCTTGACAGACCTGGATCAAGTCTACATAATCTACATGGAGATGCAGGAATGGGCCTTCAGGTCGTGGGATGACTCCTCTCACAACTCTCAAAGTATGTCCTGCTGTGAACTGCTGGCAAGTCAAGCAATTACTAATGAAATTGGCTACATGTTCATTCAAATTTGGGCAAAACCATGATTCTCCAATGCATGCAACAATGACCTCTTTCCCTGTGTGTGCTGGATAGTGCAATTGTGCCAATGCTGTTTTAAGCAAGCCTAGCGGTATAACCACTTTCCCTATGTTGTTCTGTCACCATATATCATCTGTTGGAGACATAGAACATCCTCTTCACACCCATAGCTTCCTCTCCTCCTGTGTTCCAGCTCCATGCAATTCCATAATCTGAATTTCCGGGATGCTGTTATACCCCTCCGTCAGCACCAAGTTCCTCACACCCCCATGGTTGTTTGGTCTTTCCTTCAGCTCCCACAGTTCCCCAAAGTACGCTGCACACTTTGCCTCGTAGTCTGCTGCCTCATTCCCTTTGGAGATGGGATCCTCCCCTTTTTTGTGGGCCTGGCATTTCATTAGTGCTAGCTCCCTTGGGTATGTAATCACAGAGATCAATTTTCCCAGCACGAGCGCATGCTGCACCATGGTCCCATCTGCCCTACTGAACCCCCTCCTTAGCCATCGCACCAGTCCAGAATGTGCTGTTGATGTGACGTAAGAACTGTCAGAATAGATTGTCTCTCTTTTGTCCCTACTGTGTTCTAGCACTAATATGAGCACCACCAGTTCTGCTGCTTGCGCTGAGTAATGAGATGATAGTCGTACACTTACAACCACTTTGCTCGTCCAGTCCTCCCTCAGTCTGACTACAGCAGTCCAAGTCCTTCTGATCCCATCAGTCTTATCAATAGTCACTGAACCATCACTGTACAGCATGTCTCCCCCCCTCAAGTGCATCTTCCTCCACAATGCGTGTTTCACTGAATAGCTCTGTTCTTTGTGCTGTCATGTGCATAGTCTTCTGGTTGGTAGACATCGGCCAATAATAATGCTGGGTTTACAGAGAAGCATTGCACTATATTAAATCCTATATTTGGTAGTATGACCTCATACCCTGATGCTCATAGTCAGTGTGCTCTTTGGCTTGTGCAGTATCGCAAACAGGGCGTGCTGCATGTAAAGAGTGGTGGTGCACCCCATTGTCACTGTTGATGATTTTTCTACTGTGAAGGCTGCAGCAGCCAATGATTGTTTACACGGATAATGTCCTCTAATTACTGGGTTGAGCTGTCTACTATAGTAAGCAATTGGATTATGGCCCAGGCTTGTTTTCTGAGTCAGTACTGCTTTCATCACTGCACTGTCTGTGTGTGAGAACAGGAATCATTATCTTTTGTAATCTGCAGTCCCTTACACTGGTGCTGTGCATATGACTTGCTTCAGCTCCTCAAAAGCCTCAGTCATTTCTGCTGTTCATGCCAGTGTCTTTGTTCCCTTCTGTGCTTCCTTCAATGCAGTCAAGTGCGGACTGATGTATGTGCTGTAATAAAAGACCCATGGCCTACAATAATTACACAACCCCATAAACTGTTGCATTCCCTTCACTGTTTCAGGCTGCGGGGTGTTGTAAATAGTCTCAGCTCTCTTTGGTGCAACGTGCCTGCCACCCTTAAATATCATCTGTCCGATGTAGAGCACTTCCTTCTGACAGTACTGTAGTTTGGCCTTGTCTACCTTGTATCCCTTGTCAGCTAACACTGTCAACATGTGCTCTGAGTCCCTTCTGCAATCGTCTTCTGTCTCACTGCAAATCAAAATGTCATCAACATACTGCAGTATATTTCCACTTCTGGTTGGGTACATAAAGCTGGTGAGATCTTGTGAGTTTGGGTGCAAACCCTCGGCTTTGCGCACAGGTTGCACAGCTGTGTTGCATAGAGATTCTGATGGTACCAAGATGCCTCTCTCAATGAGGACGCTGATTGTTTCATGAATGCCTTTGTCTGCTTCCTTGGTTAGGGGATACTGTTTTACTCTCTGCAAAATGGCTCCTGGTTTCAATTTGAATCTTCACTCCCCCTATACACAGAATGAGGGCGCCACCTCTAGCACCATCGCCATTCTCTGTGGTACCCCTCGGTAATGGATCTGTAAGCAGTATGTTACATTCATTTCGAACATCATTTCCATTTCCAGCCTCTCTTCACCAAAGAGCTCCTCATCTGTCTCTGTGGTCAGCCTACATCCTTCTGCAACAGCAATTATTGATCTCCATGCCCTCCCAGTGTCATCTGTTGCATGCACTGCAATCCAATCTTCCCTTGACAACACTGCCTCAATCTCAATGGACACTATTGTTCACTCTGGCTCATCCGAGGGTGTCTCTGACCTGAACAGGTATTCGTTTGGTACTCGCCACACCTTCCATGCAATGCCTGGCATCCATGTAATGGCAAAGTCTGTCCCATATTGAAACATCTTGGGTTCCAATGGCTACACCCTCTGTACGGTGCACCTGCATTAGGCCTGAACAATCTGCCTTACATTCATCATGCGTATGCCTGGTGTTGAGCATATGATGCCTTTGTGTGTGAATGAGATTGTCATATTTAGTCTGCTCATGATATTGTGTCCCAATTTGTTCACTGGTGTCTGTCTAGAATAAAGTAAAGGTTGTGATAAATCGTGATCTCCTATAGATAGTGAGATGTTATCAGTAAAAGTAACCACTTCCCGAGCCGCCGGGGAATCCTTGAGTGTTCCTGGCATCACCTGACAACGCAAATGTCCCTTCCTGGATGCATGACCTAGTCTTCCCAGTGTCAACAAGAAAGGAAAAAAGTTTTGTCACCTATCACTACCCCTACGCGAGGTACCCCCGCATGATTGAGTGTGACTGACAGGATGGGACACATCAGGTTTGTCTGGGGGCTGTTCTATTGGGGATACATAGATAACCCATTCCCCGTAAAGGGGTTGTTCCCCACCATGGTAACCCCTCCCAGTTGCCTAACTGGTACTGTCGCCATTGTGTCCATTGGTTCTGGTGTGCTGTTGTCCTGTAGTTATGCTAGCTGTTGTGTGCTCCCATTGATCTGTGGCACCTGCAACTATTGTGGTAGTGGTGCTGCTTTTTGTGGTGCTTGTTTCTGTACCTGTGGTGGTGATGGTGCTTGCATCTGTGCTTGTGGCATCTGTTGATAGGTGCCCTGTATCTGTCCTGGCTGCTGTTGACCCTGAGCATAATAATCCTTCTATCCCCCGGAATAGTTCTGCTGCCTCTGGTCTCCTCAATCTTGCTGTGTGCCTCTAAATCAGCATGCCCCCAAAAACTGTCCTATCCCTCCCCTGCCCTGGGAAAGCTCCTGGGAAATCCCCTGGTCCCTGCTGCATTTTCAGGCCACATCCCTGAAACCCACCTTGATTGTGATGCGTTTGTGGTCTGGAACCATGCCCTCTTTGAAATCCTCCCCTTCCTCGGAACCCCGGCTGAAACCTGCCCCACCCCATATACCCTCCTCCCATGGGCGGTACGTACTGTTGTGGTGGTTGACATTGCTGCTGCAGTGCTGGTGCCTGTGGGGTGCGGCTGGTTATGACACCCTCTCCATTGTGTACTTTGATAGCTTCTTTTGTACTAGTTTGGCCTTGTCTGCCTTCCTGTCCTCTGCTTTTTGCTTGATCTTCTCTTGCCATAATCTGCAGTGGTGTACCATTGTAAGTTGTATTTCTGGCCCCCCTTTCGCCTCCATCCCACTAATTTCTTCAAACTCTTCTGTACTGGCTCTGGCAGGCCTTGTATTAGAATGTGTTAGAATATAGCACCTGGGTACTGTTTCATAATGCTTGCTAAACTACTGCTCTGCAGTTTGCAAATGGTGACCCATCATGTGCCGTGTTCTGTATCATCACCCCTGGGAACCCCGCCCTCTTCCATGTGTCATCAGCTGCGTCACCCAGTATCGAAACCAACAACCCTTTTACATCACCCACTGCCAATCTGTGACCCGCTGTCAGTTTCTCCATCTCATGAATCCATTTCCCAGCTCCCGCACTTAGGGATGGCAATCTGCACTTAACATTCTCCTTGCCCTTGTGTTTCCAGGGAACATACTGAGGCCTTGTCCCTCCCCTCTCTAATAGGGGCATCTGCAAGTACGCTGCCCTCTCCTCCTTGTGTCATTTGATCCTGTCTGATCTGAATAGGCCCTCTCTCATCCTCAATGTCTGTGCATATGGCTACTGGCTCTAGCGTGGGTACTCACTTGCTTTCATCATGAGCTCTAGACAATCATCCTTTGGAATGTGCCAGTGCGGTCTCCTCTCTCCTGCGTCCTGGGAGATCCCTCAGTCTATTGATGTATGTATTTTTTGTAGTGCACCTGCCGGTTGCTTGCTGTGCTCATTCTTCTACATCAGCCTCTCCTTCTCCCTGTCCATGGGATCTACACTCCCATGATGTTCCCGCCCCTGTCCCCATGGACTGGAGTCTGCTCTGCTCCCCTCTCGTCAACGCTGCCTCTGTCGTCGTTGTCAGACCCTATGTCCATGATGCTGCAAAAGTCATCTGAAAAATGAATTTTCCTTGATTTCGAGTCGATGTTGGATTCTGACCTAAGATCAATATCCAACAGTTTATATTTGCTGCCTCCTGCCCATACCCCTAGGCATGTGTTGTCGCTTCCTACCATGCTCCTTTTCTGCATATTGGCGCTGTCTGGCTCTACTCGCCTCTCTGCATCCCTTTTATTTCTTTCCCATTCCCGGGCAACTTGTTCACTAACCGCCCATATTGCTCGCTCATCCTCCTTCCTTCGTGCTTGTTCCCTCGCCACCCTGTCCGATTGCAACTTTCTCTGTTCCCACTCTGCTAACTTGTGTTTTTCTTGCTCTGCTATCTCTGTTCGTCTCTCTGCCTTTTCTATTTCTCCAGCATGGGGTCTGGCATGGATTCACATGCTCATGAATATTCCCCGTCGTCAGGCTGGGAATCCTCGGTAAAGAAAAAACCAGTATCAGTTTCGTTTCTGATCTGTCTTTCGTAGTAATAACCAATCACTGGTCTCTGTGTCATACTGACCACAGCCAATGACTGCCCTCTACCTAAGCACTGCCTCTGGCAGCCATCTTCAGATTTTTACCGCACGTTCATGTGTTGGGATCCTCGTGCTATTGCTCTCGAGCGTTAGTGCTATTTTTTCGCGTTTTTTCACAAAAACTCAATTTCTTTCGGTCAAAAGAGCCTCAAGCTCCACCGATCCTACATCCGATCAACGGGGACCCGTGTTGGATTCGTCTGCGCCCCTCAAGGGTGAAGATTTCGTCGAGCTACACTTCGGAGGACTCCAGAAGCTTCTCAGGCCCGGTCTCGGAGATGGCCCAGGAGAAGGGAAGCTCGACGCCCGGAAAGCTGTTCAGGGTCTGCCCTGGATGCCAGCTGCAGAACGTCTTTAAGGAGGACGAACACTCTTTCTGCCTTTACTGCCTTCATGAGGACAAGACGCACGTGGAGAAGGACTGTGCGTTTTGCGGCAACATGTCGGAACGGACCATGAAGGACCGCCATCAACGTCTCGCCAACTGGCTGGAGGGTAAGAGCCCGTCTGGCGAGAAGAAGAAGAAACCCGAGCGGTCTTCTAAGACCTTTGAGGGCGCCCCGGCGACGGGGGCCCAACATAAGGCTAAGCACCGCGAGTCCGCTGGCACCGGGAGCGCCGAACGGTCGGGCTCTACGGGCGCCAGGCAGGGCGCACCCTCCCCGGCAGCATCAACCACGAGCCAACGCTCTGGGTCGGGTAAGAGGAAGGCCGAGCACCCGGCGAAACTCCTGGAGAGGCCCCGGTCGAGCTCTAAGGCAGAGGAGGAGCGTGGCAGTGCCCCCTCCCTCAAGGATAAGGCGGTGAGCGCACCTAAGGTGGTGAAGGCCTTGATCCATCCGACCAAGCCCTCTATCGAAACGGTCGCGGTGGCCCTGGCTCAGCCTGTGGAGGCTGCGCCAGTGGTGGCGACCTCGGGGCCCAGAATCTCCCTGCCTCCTCGGAGGGAGTCTTCTTTTGTGCCCATCGATAGGACCCCCGTGAAACCCCCCGTGGGGAAGAAGAAGGGGGGGCAGGGCGTCGTCGTAGATTCGGCCTCAACCTCAGAAGAGGAGCTGATCGAGGTCTTAAGCCACGGCCTAGGCGTGGAAGAAGGCCAGCCCGTCGGAATGGACCCCGACGCAGGTGACGACGACGACGACATCGTCGAGGATACCGACGGGGCCCCTGCTCGCCCGTCGGATTCCCCTCTGCCAGCGCCGCAAGAAAACTCGGCGGCCATTTTGTTGGCCATACAGTCCTTATGCTCCGAGATAAGGACGAGACTACCGTTACCGACGGAAGAACCTTTCCCGTCGGGGGACCCAGAACCGGGACCTTCTGGTGTTCCCCCTACCAAGAAAAGAAGGATCCATCCACCACCTCCTTTTCAACCGTCGCGCCCCGTCCAGCCCTCTCCCCCGTCCACCCGAGGGGATGATACGGGGACTGACACGGCAGCGACGGGTACGGACGACGAGGCATACGACGAGGATATTCCGTCGTCGCCTCCCGCCAGGGCTTCTCCGCCCGACGAGATCGGATCTTTCCACTCCATGATCTCCAGGGCTTCCGAGCTTTTCCAACTCTGCCCTGAGGAGAAGAAAAAGGAAGGCTTCCTTTATCAGCGGCGCGAGGCCAAGAGGAAGACGGTCCTCGCAGTGCCTCTGTTGGACGACATTTGGGATGAGGGCCTTTCCCTCCTCAAGAACCCTTCCACGACGACTTCCCCGCCGGACGGCGAGGGAAAGAAATTGGATGCTATGGGACGTAGAGTCATCTCGTCGGCAGCGACGACGATTAAAGCGGCCAACGCCTTGGCTATCGTGGCTCGCTACGACAGGGAGCTCTGGTACAAGATAGCTCCCCTGCTGGATTTTCTGCCGGACGACAAGAGGGCGGAGGCCCTGGAGATCCTGCAGGAAGGTGAGGTGGCCTCTGACCACGCCATCACCGTGGCGACGGACATCGCCGACACTGGGTTCCGCCAGCTGGGCAACGGCGTTTGCCTTCGACGTCGTGGATGGCTCAAAGCTACGGATTTCCGGCAGGACGTCCAGACCAGAGTCCTGGACATGCCCTTCGACGGGAACAACCTGTTTGGGAAGACAGGATGCCCTTTCGGAGCAGCGGAGGCAAGGGCGCCTCCAGAGGTTCCGGCGGCGGTTTCGCTTCCTACCGTCAAGCGGCCCGCTCGTCGTCGCAAGAGGCCTACAGAGGACGAGGCAAGTCTAGCGGACCCCGCCGTCGTCGCCCAGGAGGTCAAGGCGGCAAGGCCGCGTCCAAGCAGGATTGAACCGGCTGTGGGGTCGGGCCCCCACCGGAGCACCCCGGTGGGAGGCCGGCTGGCGGGCTTCGTCAGCGTGTGGGAGTCCATCTCCACCGACCGTTGGGTTCTGGACGCCCTGGCCCGGGGCCACGCGCTCGAGTTTCAAAGAAGGTGCCCGCGTGTCCCCCCCGTGGCCAGGAAAGAACTTCACGTCCCTCAACTTCTCCTGGAGGTAAAGGCGATGCTCAGAAAGGGCGCCATCGAAATCGTCCCAAAGAGGCTTCTGGGCTCCGGAGTTTACTCGAGATACTTCCTCGTGAAGAAGAAGACGGGAGGATGGCGCCCCATCCTAGACCTGCGACGTCTGAACAAGTTCATCAAGGCGCAGAAGTTCCGGATGGTCACCCTCCAGCACATCCTGGGCCAGCTGGAGGAAGGGGATTTCCTATCGTCGTTGGATTTGGAGGATGCCTACTTCCACATTCCCATCCTAAAGGGGCACCGAAATTCCTCAGGTTTGTGGTCCAAGGGCGTCATTACCAGTTCAGAGCCCTCCCCTTCGGACTACGGTCGGCACCCAGGGTATTCACCAAGTGCCTCGCACCGGTGGCGGCGCAGCTGCGCCGCGAGGGGATCCACGTCTACCCCTACCTGGACGACTGGCTCATCCGCGCCAAGACGAGGGAACTCGCCGTGGTTCACACGGCAAGGACCGTCCAACTCCTCACGGACCTGGGATTCTTCGTGAACTACGCCAAATCCCACCTGGTGCCCGCGCAAGTCGCACTGTTTCTCGGAGCGAGGCTCGACACAGTGTCCCTTCTGGCCTCCCCGTCGGAGGAGAGGACCAGGACCATCTTGGGCAAGGTGCAACGGATGTTGGTGGCCGACGCGGCCAAAGTGAGGTCCATCAAGTCCCTCCTCGGGATGATGTCTTCCTGCATCTACCTCATTCCCATGTGCAGGCTCCGGATGCGCCCGTTGCAAGAATTCCTGGATGCGCGCTGGATCCAGACGACGGGCAGCTTCGAGGAAAGGATCAAGCTCGACGAGAACTTCCGACGAGCGATACGGTGGTGGGGCACCCGCGCGCATCTGACGGCGGGCATGGACTTCCAGACCCCAGCCCACCAGGAGACTGTGACTACGGATGCCTCCCTGGAAGGGTGGGGAGCGCACACCGAAAATCTGCACGCAAAGGGACTCTGGCTCCCGACGGAGAAGTCCCTGCATATCAACGTCCTGGAGCTCCGTGCAGTGTTTTGGGCTCTCAGGTCTTTCCTTCCGTCCCTCAAGGGCAAGGTGGTGAGGATCTTCACCGACAACACCACCACCATGTTTTACATCAGGAAACAGGGCGGAACCAGGTCCCCAGCGCTGTCCAAGGAGGCGCAGGACCTGTGGCATTGGGCCGTCGCCCAAAGGATTTTTCTGGTGCCGTTTCATCTGGCAGGGATAAAAAACACCATCGCCGACTCACTCAGCAGGGAGCTGCGCTCGTGCCACGAGTGGGAACTACGGCAGGATCTGGTGGATCGTCTCTTCCGACGGTGGGGCACACCCCAGATCGACTTGTTCGCGACGGCGACGAACACCAAGTGCCGGAGGTTCGCCAGCAGGTTTCCCCAGACGAGGAGCATGGGCGATGCTTTCTCGTTCCCCTGGGAGGGCCTGTTCCTCTACGCGTTCCCTCCCTTGCCTCTGCTAATCCGGCTAGTCAACCTGCTCAAGAGGTCACGGTGCAGGATGATCCTCGTCGCACCCTCGTGGCCGAGGCAGATATGGTTCCCGGACCTTCTGGACTTGTCAGCGTCCCCGCCGATCAAACTGCCGGCGGACGCGGATCTACTCTCCAGGGAAGGAGGCGCCATCCTCCACCACGACCCGAAGTCGCTGAACTTGCAGGCCTGGCTCCTGCAGCGCTAGAGTTTGGAGGATACGACATACCGGCCGACTGCAGAGAGATTCTTGCAAAGGCCAGGGCGTCCTCGACTCTTAAATGCTACGGACACAAATGGAAGAGGTTCTCTGTCTGGTGCCACGCACAGAAGATTAACCCTCTACGGATTACGGCTCCCCAAGTACTGCCGTACCTGCTGACGCTGGCCAAAGCTGGCCTGGCACACGCGTCCATCAAGATTCATCTTGCTGCGATCTCCCGATACACCAGAACCACGGGACGGACGTCCTTGTGGTCTCATCGCCTGGTGAAAGAGTTCATGAAGGGACTGTTCAGATCGTTCCCGCCGGTGAAGGCTCCGGCCCCGGCGTGGGAGCTCAACGTAGTGCTGACCAAGCTCATGGGACCTCCGTTCGAGCCTCTGCACTCGGCTCCGTTGAAGTTTCTATCGTGGAAAACTGCTTTTCTTGTGGCCATCACCTCCGCACGACGAGTGGGAGAGATCCAGGCCCTTTCCTGCAAGGCCCCGTACTTGACTTTCCACGACACGAGGGTAGTGCTCAGGATGCACCCCTCCTTCATGCCCAAGGTACCGTCGGACTTCCATCTCAACGAACCCTTGGTGTTGCCTGTATTCTTTCCGTCGCCTTCGTCGCCGGCTGAGAGGACTTTGCACTCGCTGGATGTAGCTAGAGCGCTGAAGTTCTACGTGGACCGCACGAAGTGTTTTCGGAAGACGTCACAACTCTTTGTGAACTTTGGACCTGTCAATCAGGGGAAGGCTCTCTCGAAGGCTTCCATTTCCAGATGGCTCTCCGGCTGTATCATGTACTGTCATCGGTTGGCAAACCGACCGCTGCCCGGCCGTCCGAGAGCCCATTCCACCAGAGCGATCGCAGCTACCACGGCGTTCCTTTCTGGTGTGCCCCTGCTGGACATATGCAGGGCTGCTACGTGGAGGTCGACGCACACCTTCACGAGATTCTACTGCGTCGACCGGGATTCCAGGGAGGAGTCCAGGGTCGGCCAAGCAGTGCTGCGCAACCTGTTCGCCTGAGGTGAGCCTGGTGAGGAGGTAAGATGCTTAATGTTGAGTTTGATGCTATGCTTAATGTTGAGCCTTTGCCACCTCCCGTGGTTGTGCATGTGTGTACTGCTATGTATTCTTTATTCATGAGCATGTGAATCCATGCCAGACCCCATGCTGGAGAAGGAACAAGTTACTTACCTGTAACTGTTGTTCTCCAGCATGGGTCTGGCATGGATTCACATGCGAACCCTCCCGCCTACCCCTCTGCGGCTCTTCACTTGGTCATACTGCCACTTCACGTGCTTCCAAATCTGAAGATGGCTGCCAGAGGCGGTGCTTAGGTAGAGGGCAGTCATTGGCTGTGGTCAGTATGATGCAGAGACCAGTGATTGGTTATTACTACGAAAGACAGATCAGAAACGAAACTGATACTGGTTTTTTCTTTACCGAGGATTCCCAGCCTGACGACGGGGAATATTCATGAGCATGTGAATCCATGCCAGACCCATGCTGGAGAACAACAGTTACAGGTAAGTAACTTGTTCCTTCTCTCTCCCTCTTCTCCCTCATCTCCCTCTCTGCCCTTTTCCTCTCCTTCAGATCTCTTTCTATGCTTTCTTCACGCTCCCTTTCCAACTGTTCCCTTACCTCTTCCCTTCTTCGCTCTCTGTCTTCCCACTCCAGCTTCTCCTCTCTCATCCGTTCTCTGTCCTCACGCTCTAACCTCACCTCCCTCACTTTCTCCCTTCTTTCTTCCTCCTCCATTTGTTCTGCCCAGTCAAGTCGTTCACGATCCTTTTCCAAACTCTCAATTGCTTTAGTTGCTCCCTCTGCCTCCCCTGTTGTCTTCCCTTTAAGCTTCAAGAGTATCGGTGCTGCTATCCATTCCTCCCCACCTATGCCCTGAAACGTTGCCTTCGCCCTCTGCAGTCCTTCCTCGCTCGCTTCAGCGCTTGTAACAGGCTGTCCTGCACCCTTCGGTTTGTCCTCTTTAGTGTATGGTGGTGGCTTGTATGTCAGATTTGAATATACCTCTGCTGTTTTCTATTTGGATACATTCCCTATCTATCATCTGTATCATCAGATATTACACTTGGAGCGGCAGGGTGAGGTGCGGAGGGACGGTTACCTTCCTTCTTCAGAATCAATCCTCTTACGAGCTGACACAACCTGAAGAAGAGATCCTACAAAAGGGCCTCTGTTTCATACCCACGGCACGGTGTGATCCATTCCAAACCCGCATGGAATGCACCCAATTACTACGGAAGATACATCTTAAGCAATTTTTTTCTGACAAAACAAGTGACCAACAAGACACCACTGGGCTATGCCCACCGTCTCAGTTTTGTATACCCTCTAGCGCATACACTGCTGATGCCGTCACATTCGAACAGGTGCTCATGAAGAAGCTGTCAGAAATAGAAGCAGACATTCCCTTTGTCCATAACAACTGTTCAAAACCACAACTTGAGTCTCTGTCCGCCTTGGCCACCAACTCCTCCATCACCATAAAACCGGCAGACAAAGGAGGGGCAATTGTTATTCAGAACACCAGTGACAACACCAAGATGGTAGAAGCTCTCCTTAGTGACCATGTGAGCTATCACGCCCTCACCAGTGACCCGACAGCAGCTTTACAGGTACTAATCGCATCCATCATATAAGAAGCAGGTTACTTGAGCTCCAGGGAAGCATCCTTCCTGACACCACCACATCCAAGGGTTCCAGCCTTGTATGCTTTGCCCAAAATACACAAGGGTATCCTCCCAACCCCAGATCGTCCCATTGTCTCAGGGATCCAGTCTATCTTGGAACCCCTGTCCCAATATGTAGATTTCTTTATTAAGAATGAAATTCCCAAAATGAAATCCTATATCAAAGACTCCACGGCTATGCTCATCCTCCTTGATTCTCTGACATTCAATCCTGAACTCGATTGGTTTGTCAACAACGATATCGAATCTCTCTACACAAAGATTCCACAACAGGAAACCTTGACAATGCTCAGCCAACTCCTTGACTCACGCTTTGAGTTGTATGAGGTTCCATCTACCTTCATATCCTCCTTGGCAGAAATAGCACTCACGAAAAACTACTTTGGGTTTAATGACCAATTATACCAGCAGGTTTTGGGCACTGCGATGGGTGCAACTTTTGCACCCAGTTTAGCCAACCTATATGTCAACTCTTTCGAGCTCAAGTACATATATCCCTCTACCAATCCGTTCCTTGAGAAACTGCTCATTTGGCGTCGCTATATGGATGACATCTTTGTCATCTTCAGAGGGACCAGTGAAGAGCTTACAGCAATCCATGTGTGGATCAATGCACAGAACATCCATCTACAATTTACAATGGATAAGGACAAGAGACAGACCAATTTTCTTGATTTAGCTATTGCAGCATCAGATGGAGGGGTCATCTCCAAGGTCTATTGAAAATAAACTGACAAGAACTTGTTGCTTTCATACTCCAGCTACCATCTGCAATCTTCAAAGGACAACTTGCCCTTCGGACAGTTCTTGCGCTATCTCCGCCTCAGCAGTAGAACCAACAACTACACTACCCAGGCGAGCATGTTGAAGAAACAACTTATCCAGCGTGGCTATCCATCCAGAATTGTTAACAACACATGCAAAAGGGCTAGACATATCCCACACCCATGCACGCTTGAGCAACATGAAAAGAACAATGATGACCCATTGATCACAGCAGTACTAAGCTACTCTCTGCTTCTTAACAAGATCAAAAAAGAGATAAAGTCTCTGTGGCCAGTCCTCAACACAGGCACATCCTCTATACCACCCCCTCGGTTTGCCCTCAAGAGGAGAAGCAATCTGAGAGATGCTTTGGTCAATACCGTACGAACAGATGCAGGCATTTTTCCAGATACACAAGGCACGCTATGGAACCGCAATCGACAAATGGGGCACAGCCCGTGCAGTTTATGCTCCATGTGTACACAGGCTACACAAAGCACCATGCTAGACATTGGTTGGAAGACGCCATGGGTCCAAAACCACTTCACCAACTGCAATACTAAAGGTGTGGTGTACATGATTACCTGTCCATGCAATCTGCGATATATCGGCATGACTGCCCGTGAGGTCAAAAAACACATGATTGAACATCGATCATGCATCAGAACAAAAAAACTGACAGCACCAATGGTCTCACACTTCATGGCCGAGGGGCATATGGCTGAAAGCTTCAGATGGACCATCTTGGATAAGATTAAGTGACCGAAACGAGGAGGGAACTACCATACCCTACTCTTTACACAGGAACAAAAATGGATCTTTCGCCTAGACCCCTACAACAAAGGCCTCAATGAGGCAATGCAATGGCAGGAGCTAGCGGTGTTGCAACACTAAGGACCCCACTCCAGGCACCCCAACGCCTGTCCTTTACCTGCTCCAGTTTTTTCTGTATGGGGTTTTTTTCACCCACTACCCACCAGCGTCCCTATTTGCTTCTACCAGCCTCCGGCCACACCCACTTAGGCAACGGCAGGCTTAGCTGTTACCTCCATTCTTTGCAAGTCCCCGCCTGACATCCCTGTTTGAGCAGCCCATCCTGCCGGGTGCATGTCCCCATCAGCACCCCATTTGACCACCCCTGTCTGCAATAGATCTCCTTCATGCCCTCACCCATGGGGCTTGTTGTATTCCCATTCCCTCTTCTTTATCTCCTTTCCTCCTACTCCTGGCCTCTGCTCCCTCCCCACCCCCCCCCACGTCACCCCCCATCCTTCTGGGCAGTTGCCATCTCGCAATTGGCTCTCACATTCGCGGCACATTTCTCTACCATTATCCAGCCGTGCAGCCTCAGAAGCAGTATTCACTGCTGCTTCCCTCTGCATGAACACATCCACACCAATGTACACACTCCGAAGCAGATTTCCAAGCATCCTCAGCACACAGACTTGGCTCTCCACATCAGCCCGACCCGTTGCCTCGGTTGCACCCTATCTCGGGCGCCGACCCTGACCACCCACCCTGCCCGTGGCGCTACCACACCTCCGGTGTCGAGCCCATTGATTAGAAGGCATCCCCCCACACACCCTCCACACGGCACACGCTAATTGGCTGTGGCACGTGTCCTCTGAACCACAGGCCACACCCCCCCCAGCCATACGCCGATGCCATATATAACTCCTGCAGCCGCTCGCCACACAACTCGCGTTCCCTCCTCGCGAACAGGCTGCAGAGAGTTCCCTTCTATGATCCCTATCAGGTATGTCCTTGAACACACAGGCTTGGGCTCCCCAGCCTTCGGGCACGCTCTGTTTTTTCATTTAATCCTGGTAGTCTCTTGCAGGCAGTGTATCCTCCATGACAGCCTGCCCTTTCAGCAACTGACATGCGTCCTCCTGGATTCCATATACACATCCAGGTAGGCACGCGTGCTGCACCCATTTTTTCCACCTAACAGGGGCATTTAAACCATTTTAATAATTTCTATGCCAATAAGCCCACATGTGCCAGTTACCTTGTTTCCCTTTCTTCCTTGCCCCCCCTCCCTATTTCTCCCACCCACCCTATCCCCACCCCCTGGAATTAGGTGCCTAGACCTTACCCACACACAATGGTGGCCATACTCCTCATTGTTTTGGAGTGATCTGTTAACATTCAGAATTTGCCAGCTTTTGCAAAAGATTTTGAGCATGTTTTGGCTGCACCATTTTTTAACATTGCATTATGAGGTAGACTGATGCCCCTCCTGCAATGTTATTTGTGTTTCCTCTCCAGGATCCCAAACAGCCTGCTTTTAGCTGCCCGACTCAGAGGCCAGCAGGAAGACCAATTCGACTTATTCTTCGAAGTAATTTTGTCCTGAAGAAGATGGTTTAAAAGCACCAGTATACCATCGATCTGGCCCAGTTGCCTTACCTGCATTGACCTACCTTGTTTATTCTTGGCGCCCAATTGTGATCTGGCCCAGGTGCCTAGTTGCCTCACAGGCCTCATAAGTACTGCCTTATTTGTGCTGACCAGTTGGTACCCGGACTAGGTGCCTCTTCTAGCACTGCCATATTCCTGCCATCTAACTGAGTAAGATGTTAATTCTAACTATTCTGTTTTGCACTATGGCTGCCACATTATACACTGATACTAGAAGCCAAGTATGCTTCACTGAGCTCCCTCTAGCACCCATACTAGATCCTAGCCCGCTCAAACTGACAAATACAGCCATACACTATGCTAAATCCCTACAACCCACACTCCACAGTGCCCTATGGCCAGCATCCTTTGCTTATCTACCTTCGGCCACATCTAATAGAAACCTTAGACTCCGCGCCAGATTAACAAAATTATACAAACCACTGAGAAGATCCCTACCTCCCACAAACCTGAAAACTAACTATCAGCATATTTTGAAACCTATTCATATTGATTTCTCACCTCCACATTCTATCTCCAATACTAATGCCCTCCAAACCAATAATCACAAGCGTAAATCAAGTGACAATATCACAGCTAAACCTGTCCAGGTCAAAGCTGTAACTGAGGCCCCCTCCCTTAAAGGAGCACTTCTCAATGCAAGATCGCTTGTCACCCATGCCCTCGACATTGATGACCTAATCACAGAAGACAATCTTGATTTTCTTGCAATTACCGAGACATGGCTACATAATGCAGCAGGACCGTCGCTTATGTTAGCCATCCCAGATGGCTACACAATAGCCAGACAAGACAGAGATGGTGCACGAGGAGGCGATATCGATATCATCTCCAGAATGTGTCTCTCCCTCACACTAGCCCCTACCCAATTGTCACAATCCTGCGAAATTCTCTCCGCTAAACTCCAGATAAATAATTCTCAATCACTCACCATCCATCTAATATACAGACCGCCAGGTCCTCTTGGCACCTTCGAGGAGGATCTGCATAATATACTTACTAACAACCTCAAACCAACCTCTCAATTACTCCTATTAGGGGACTTCAAAATAGGCTTTAATGACCTGATGGACAAAAATGCTACAGATATAGCTAACACAATCAAGGCATTAGGCTTGCCTCAAAAAGTCAATAAACCCACCCACCTGAAGGGGAGAACATTGGATTGGATAGTGGATTATAACTGCACAGTTACTATCTCATCCATCACGCATCTTTCCTGGACAGACCACTCACTGGTGTCCTTTCACTTATTAACGACCAGACCTACTCCCACGGCCCCTTTACTAGCACCACCATGTCTAACAAGAAACAAAAAAAGCATTACAGTTGACAAAGTAATTCCTGCAATACTTCCCACTCTAAATGCTTTAACAGAAAATCTAGATCCTAGCATCCTAGTCCATGAATTCAACAATATCATGCTCACGTCATTGGACAAAATCTCCCCTCTTAAACTTAGCAAACTAAGCAAACCCAAAGATCTAGCAAACCCAAAGCACACTTAACTAAATGGTTCACGCCACAACTCAGTGACCTACGCCTTCTGAAAAGAAAAAGTGAAACCAATTGGAGACTCTGCCCCTCCACTGATAATAAAGCCAAATTAACCTCGCTCTCCTCACACTATAAGAATGAAGTCTGCCGGGCTAAACCTAATTCTTATGACGAGCGCATTGCCAAATCCAACTCTAGCATGAAGGAACTCTTCTCTATACTAAAAGAATTAGAGTGACCTATAGCTACACCTGATATCTGTACTAAGTATAAGTCCTGGTGTACAGGCATCCAACAGGTACTATCAAACAAAATTGACATGTTCCCAAATAAAATCCAGCACAAAAAAGAAACTCTTAATTTACAGCATTCACTTAAAAACCCTCTGCCTAGTGACCCACTGAAGGCACGCAATAATATATTACATTTCACCAAAATGTCTACCCTGGAAGTAGAAAAAAATCATCCTTTCATTGAAGCCTTCTAATTGTAAAGGCGACATCTGCCCAGCACAACTAATAAAAGCTGCTTCCAGGGAACTATTTCCGTTCATTGCCAAATTGATTAATGCCTCCTTTCCTTCAGGCTCCATCCCTGCTAACCTAAAACAGTCTTGGGTGCTCCCTCTCCTTAAGAAACAGACATTAGATCCCCTCATCCCTACCAACTACCGCCCCATTACCACTGTACCATTTTTACTCAAAATATTGGATAAAGCTGCCTATAACCAAATCCAGAAACACCTAGAACTGCACAAACTCCTAGGAGACAGACAATCTGGTTTCCGCCCTATATACGGAACAGAAACTGCCCTTATCAATTTTACATCCCAAATTGATGAGTTGAGAGACAAAGGGAAGTCAGTACTCTTGCTCCTACTTGATCTCTCAGCTGCATTTCATCTTGTGGACCACAAGATCCTCTGCAGACACCTTGATTCTGCCGCTCACTTCGCCCCTGAGGATGGATTTAATAATTACTGAGTGAGAGAACCATGAGAGTTTTCTCTCCATCGGCAGCTGCAGACCCTACCCCTATTCTGTGCGGTGTTCCTCAGGGTTCTTGCGTCTCTCCAACTCTATACAACATCTTCACCAAACCCTTGTTTGGTGATTTGGACCATCTGGGTATCATCTACACCCATTATGCAGATGATACACAGATTCTCCTCCCGCTTTCTGGGGATCATAGTAAGGACACAGAGTTGGTGAAAAGGGTATATCTAATCATCCAGGCATGGATGGCCACTCATGGCCTATGCCTGAACGATGATAAGACCGAGTTGATAATCATGGGAACACATGTCAACATCAAAAAACTAGGTCAGGAATTTTCCTCATTTGACATCGACGGAAATACCATCAAAGTCTCCCAGGAAGTAAAAACCCTTGGCTTCTACCTGGATTCTACCCTGTCCTTTGATAAACAGGTAAAATCCCTGGCCTCCACCACAGCTTATACCGGCAAGCAGATAAGAGCTGGCAAGCCATTCCTCTCTAATGACAGCTGTTTGATCTTGGCCAGAGCCTTAATACTATCCAGAACTGACTACTGTAATGCCGAATACAGTGGTGCTAATAAAATGACCATCCAGCGGCTCAAAACATTACAAAATAATGCCTTGAGAGCGGGACTTGGCATAAATAAAAGAACCCATATCTCCTCCATTAGATGCCAACATAAATGGCTATCTACTGGTAACAAAATACAGCTAAAGATGCTATCACTGACTCACAAAGTTCTAAATAACGCTGCCCCTAGCTACCTCACAGATAAACTTCATAGAAGAATCTCTCTCAGACCAACTAGAGCCAGCAATGCTAATGGCTTAGCTATACCCAGATACAGACTTAACACAATTGGTGGTAATAGCTTCCCAGTGAAGGCTGCTAAATTTTGGAATCTACTGCTACTAGACTTAAGAGTAGACCAACCTTACCCACTCTTCCAAAAAAATGCCATCAAACACCTCATCTCTACCGACCCCTAGTCTCCTACCCTTTAAGCCTATTCCGTAACTTGATCAGTTGAGTCTCACTTGCCTTATATGCTCATTTAAACTCTGTGCCTCTCTGTAACTTGTATATTTGTACAGTGCATATTTCTGTAATCACATAAGCCTTTATTGTATATCTTGTATATTGTATATTTTATAACCTTGTAAACTATGTTAGCCTTTATTGTATATATTGTATATCTTGTAACCATGTAAGCCTTGCATCTTCCTACTGCTGCCCCCTGTTACTTATGGGTCTGGTGCGCATACAAAGTGAATGAACAAACAAACAAACAAACAAACCATCGAAACTGGTCGACCATATCAGTTGTGGCTCCTCCACAACAAAATGAGACATTCCCCATACTACTAGGGGGTACAGAGTAAAACTTACTAAGAAACCACATAGAGTGGGTTCCCTCTACAGCAAACCCCACAGTTGTGGGCTTTGTGCATTTTTTAAGAATTCCTTTTTTTGTTTCTTTTACCTTCCCAGTATTTGAGCAACCACCAGCATATAGTAAATGTGAAGTCATCAGGGTAATTAAAGATGGTTAAAGAAACGCGATTACCCCAGTCACCACATGCTAACTGAAGCAGCCTGGTCCTAGACTATGAGATCTAATTCCCCTCTCGTAGGCACCTCCACCACCGTTGGTTGCCCCCCGCCTGTTAGTCTGTTGTTTTTTCAAAATCGTTTTTTTGAAAATTGTTTTTTGCAAAATTGAGTGCATTCTACAAATCACTATATCCTTTGTAGAGAGTCAGGGGCAGACTCTTGACCTATCTTTCTTAGATAGGCATTGAACCATCCGCCGTCTAGGGACAGGCACCCCCGCAGGGACATGGTGTTCTTCCTGAGGGCCAGAATAGCTCACCATCTTGTATTGTCCTTCGTGACTACCCCAAGTTGTTTGAATCACTCACTTTGACTTTAACCACAATAAAGTTTATTTTTCTCCCAAAGAACCGTCCTTTTGTGTACCAGTACTGTGTTTTACAGTTAGGGGAGGCAATAGCACTTCCGGCGTCTTAGCCCAGTAAACCCTGTTGTTTTTTTTCGTACCTTCCTTCTTCACCTCATGCTGATTCAGTATCCACGGATGCCTCATCGTTTCCCCCTCACTCTCCTGGAACATGCACCATAACTCAAACACCCACATGCATTTGGTCCATTTCTTTCCCTTGTAAGTAGCCTGTACGTGTGTCAAAAGCGATTGCTGCACGTCCCTGGAGAAACTGTAGCAGGGTGGCCATGGTTTGTTGAATTTACTTTCCATGTTTTTGGACCACTCCATACTGTACTTAACAATTTTCTCTTTATATGTTGGCAATGTCTTACATAAATGCTGAAGGAGGTGACTCCCCGCTGCTTCCCTTATACATTTCTTGATGCCCCTTTTTTACCTGACCTCGAGTTGAGGCTTTTGATAGTCCGCTATTCAGGGAAGAAAGGTCACAATGCAATGATAGTATAATCAACTTTTGCTACGTGCCTTTTGGCCTCGTCCTTACCAGGCATGCTCCATGCACCACCCCTCCTTCACAATTGCTGCCTCTCTCTAGCAAACAACCACAATTCTGCGCATGCACCTTCTGCGCACCACCACTGGTTCACCTCGTCTGCCAATCCCAAGCTCACAACACTAGCTCCTCACCATCCAAACTGTCGCCATCCAATGTGCAAACCTAAGGGTGATGTCACCAAGCTAAAATTGCAGTACAGGAAAGTAAGCAAATGAGCACAAACGACAATGACCCGTTGCTCCAACTCCTCACAAAAGCCACAGCTGTCTTGTTACCTCTATTCTATTGTGATTGAACTGCACCTGTTGTGTCAGTAATGTGTGAAATGCCTCTCTTCGGGACACTTAACCAGCCAATTCCCCTTCCGCAATCTAGGATAGCTCCAGCTAGCCCTCAAGGTAATACCATATACCCGAGATAAAACACCCAACCCACAGGAATACCTTTATTCATAACCTTTTTGTCATTCAAGCCTTCAAAACCTGAATGTGGCCTAAACATAGAAAAAGACACTTCTACCTCTGCTCCAGTCCCTACTCACAACAACGATACTAAAGAATGCTATAGCACACTTGTAGACAATACATCACTAATACTTAACAAAACCCGCTGTTACCCCACAATACTCCGTACCCTCCCTTGCATTCACAATTGCTGTTAGCCTGGACCAATACTTACGTTCCGTTCTGCACTGGTGCTGCTCAGCTGCGGCCCCCCCATCAAGGTGCTCAACTCCTTGCCCTTGTCTGCCTGGACACTCGCCGATTCGGGCAGGATGATTTCCACACAGCTCCCGACGGCCTTTATCCGGTTACACATTTCCTGGTGTTCTCGAAATGCATACAAGGGTCCCACAGCCTCTCAGGTTTGCCGGCGAAAGGGTCAGCTTGGTGACGTGCTGGCGCAGCCAACCATCTCTCTGCTGCCAACTTGTTAGGATAAACTCCCAGGAAGGCAGGAGGGCTACTAGGAGTTTGCGGACCCCAAACTCATGGAAGGCCTAACTCCTTCCCTTCCCAAAAGGAACGCAGGCCCAGACTGGCAGTAAGTTCAAACTGTGGTTTATTACAGCCAAAACCGACAGGGATCAGACCAAGAAACAAGATCCTGGAACATCTCAGGAACCTCTGGCTCGCAAGCTAGTTTTTAGGCAAATCTGCGTTTCAATGACATCACAACCTGGGCCCCTCTCCAGTAAACCTATCGAGCAAGTGGATTGGGTGCTGAGTGGTAGTTCACCTATGGCGGACCCCATATTTGTCAGTTTATTGGTCTTCCCATGGCCGATAGCTGTCCTGGATCGTCCCTGAAAAATGCTACTGCTACAATGTTGCAGTGTATGGGTCTGATCATTGGTTCTTGCCCGTTGCTACCCAACCCTATGGTCCTGTACTGTGATTGGTTAGAGCTGTTGTCCCCAGGCCTGGGACCTAAGTCGGTTCCAGCTAGAGGTGTACCTTTTCAAGGTAATAAGAGCAACTACGTGTCTGCATTGTAACATGTGTGCACCACCACAGATTATGAGAGTGCTCGTTCTCATAATGCAACACTTCTTCTGTAAAAACTTTGTTGCAACCCATTGTATGGCTGTGTGAGACTGCTCCGCTTTCCCAGCTGCTACTTCCGGTTCATCATCAGCTCAGCGGGTCACGTATATGGAGACCATGTTTTGGGCTCCTGGAGCTCTGAATTACTCTGATGTATTTGTCTTTACTGTGCCGGTGTTACTGCAGTTCAGTGAATGGAATGTCACTTGTATCTTGGTGGTCTTGCAGCAGGCCCTGTCCCACACGGATGTTCGCTTGTTCGTGCTGAATTCACCTCAGCTCAGCCTTTACTGAGACAATTGTGGCCCACTGTAATTTTCCTAAGCCATGGCATGGCCTCTAACTTGGTTGTGCTATTCTATAGTATCCATAGGATATTTGTTTATGGCTCTGTCAGGTCCCTCAGGTGCACTTGTATACAAAAGGTGGGGAAATTCCTATTAAACACAGTGGAGTTGGAGTCAAAATCTAAGCACAAACAACGGTCTCCGCCGGTTGTAATAAAGTTAATTCAGTGAGTAATAACTTAAAATGTTGTGTGTATCTATTATGATATCACAATGACTTTAAAGAGAGCCAAAGACACATTTCTCAGAGCCATGAAACTAGTTGTATCGTAGGTCCTTCAGGTGCTCCAGCAGTTCCATGGCGTTATTTGCATATAAGCATCTGCAACTTTTGCACAGGATCTCTTGCTTCTTGCGGTTTCTGCCTTGCTGTGGTCAAGCTAATGGCAAAATAATAAACGTGAAGACAGTATGTACCTGTCTGTCCCCTAACTTATAGAACTGTACACATGTGTTCTTCATGTATTCGGATGTGTTATCGTGTCCCGATGTGCGGATGGCACGTGTGCTTCATGTCTACCACTTCCATGTCATGGTGTGTCTAACGATGTTATGCATAGCTTTTTGGCGCATTAGCCAAGACTGTCAATGGTGGTGTCTTTGGTCATGCCTCGAGGTCCTTATCCACTTTGGGTAACGTTTGCACTGCTCCCTGGCTATAGGGTTGACGGAGTGGGTTCCTCTCAACATACTGGTTTATTATGGGAGCACTGGGTATCGGTACGAAACGGTATGATCGATCATGGTTCTTTTTGTTCATCTTCCGGTTTGTATATCTGGCAGGAGGGGAAGCAGGGGCAGACTTCGACCTACCCTCTTCATTCCAGTATATGTAGCCTGTCCATAACTGCTTTCCCTTATGTGTGGCATGTAAATAAGTGCACATGTGTTGCAGTACTGTCTTCAAATGAGTGCCTTCTTGTGGCCAGGGCAGAAACATCTTGCCTGCCGTATCTTTACCACACTGCCTGTGGTACTTTATAATTTTGTACTTATATCGGGCAATGACTTACATAAATGAATGATTGGAATGTCTTCCATTATAATAATTCACAACGCAATTTACCAATACTTAACAAACTCTATTTAAATTCTCGCTCACCCTTTCCTCCTTTTCACACCCCTCCCAAACAATGCTTCTCCACAAATTAATACTTCTTTGTCTCTCTCTCAGATCACACTTCCAGCAGCACCCCAATCTTTCTGAGTGGCACTGTAACATGCCACTCCCGCTCCAAGCAGCCCTCGCTGCTCCCCTCAAACCTTCTTAGTGGCACCACAAAATGCCACTCACGCTCCGAGCAGCCCCACCTTTCTGTTCCCACACTGGACCACACTACTTTGTCCACACCACCACTTTACCTCCTCCACAAATACAAAAAAATCCACTTCTACAAGGCCTAAGTTATCTTACAACAGTTATTACTGGCCCATGATGAGACTTACCCCATAATCTTTTCCAACCCTTGTCAGAAGATATCTCATTTTCTTTCCTTATTCTCTTTATTTCTTCACAATCCCACAATATATAAAAATCCCTTCCCGCTATTTCGCCATGCCTATGTCATACTTACATCCATGGATCTGTTGAAGGTCTCTGGCTCTGAGTCTCCCCTATCAGCCTGCATCCCTCCATGCCCTAGAGGGCGGCCCGTGGGGACCAGAGAGGACCTTTCACCCAAGAGTACTCCTGTCCACCCTTCTATGTTGCGCGTACTCCCACTCTCCACGGGTCACCTCTGCAGTCCTCAAGGACACAGCAGGGATTCCTAGACAATCCCACGACAATTAGCTGACTTTCCTCTGCTACCTTATGTTAAGGCGGTCCTTAGGAGGTCCCAAAAAGTCCCAAACAGACCCATTGGAAATGGAGTCAATCTAAACCAGACTCAAAAACGGAGTACACAAAGTGCAAGGCAAAGCCCAGCTTTAGTATCATTCAAATAAAACTGGGATAGCATGAAAGCATTTAAATCCTGTGACTCTCATTTAAGTACTACAAACGTGTCATCAATAATGCCATGACATAACCTCAGTTTACAAAAGCTACGGGGATTGGGATTGGTTTGTTGGTTTGGTTACATATAGATTAAATAGGGGTTAAACATTTCATTGAGTTACACATATCTGATGGCTCAACCTGGAACCACCCCAACATTGATAAAAGTGAAAATAAATAATTTCTACAACAAATATTGATTGGCCTAGTACTCGATGGGCGGCATGACACTAGGGGTTTTGATAGGTTGGCTCCTTGCTAACCAATCTTGGACACTTGACAGGTTATCAAGCTATGAGCCCGACAGGGAGTAGGGGAGAGAGGCCCATGGACTGTACTTTGTTCAGTTAAAGAAGTTACCATTCCTCATTCTCAGACCGTGAGACCAGGGAATTTCTTGGTACTTGACCTTGTACTTGTAGAGCAGCTTGTGTCTTTCTGTGCTTTTAGGGAGTATTGCATGTGTTCTGTCTAGGATGGCATCTAATGAATAGTTAGTGTTCTCCAATTATAGGTTATGTGCTAGAAGATTGTGCGTGAAATGAATTAAATTCTATTTATTGAGATTTTAGCTTATATGAACTTGTGTGTCATGTTTTGTGTTTCCATCAGGGACACTCTTGAGTTATTCTTCATGGAGTCTTTTGGCTTACTGTGTTACTGCACCTGGCTAACAAAGACTGCTTGCATTCTTATACAACTTTAATTAATCTGGAAGTATACTGCTTGCTTCTTGGGAACACCTATTCGGTTCACCGTTCCCATCCTCCCTTATTTCACTCTAGCCTTCGCATTAATTTTCAGCTACCATCTGAGCTCTGCACGGTTCTGTATTTCTATGGATTCAGCTCTTTGAGATTTGCCAAGGTGCTGAGGCCCTTGCTAATTTAAAAGCATGGTGCTGCTTCCATTTTTAAGAGAAATGCTGCCCAATTATTCTTTTGTTTCTATGTTAGTGAGCTATATTTGCGTGTTGTTCATGTTGCATTCAACTTATTAATTGATCGTGTTAGTGTTCTTCATGTCTTATAGATACCATGTTGATATTCTTCATGTGTAAATGCATATTCTCCAGCATGGGGTCTGGCATGGATTCACATGCTCATGAATATTCCCCGTCGTCAGGCTGGGAATCCTCGGTAAAGAAAAAACCAGTATCAGTTTCGTTTCTGATCTGTCTTTCGTAGTAATAACCAATCACTGGTCTCTGCGTCATACTGACCACAGCCAATGACTGCCCTCTACCTAAGCACCGCCTCTGGCAGCCATCTTCAGATTTTTACCGCACGTTCATGTGTTGGGATCCTCGTGCTATTGCTCTCGAGCGTTAGTGCTATTTTTTCGCGCTTTTTCACAAAAACTTCGATTCTTTCGGTCAAAAGAGCCTCAAGCTCCACCGATCCTACATCCGATCAACGGGGACCCGTGTCGGATTCATCTGTGCCCCTCAAGGGTGAAGATTTCGTCGAGCTACACTTCGGAGGACTCCAGAAGCTTCTCAGGCCCGGTCTCGGAGATGGCCCAGGAGAAGGGAAGCTCGACGCCCGGAAAGCTGTTCAGGGCCTGCCCTGGATGCCAGCTGCAGAACGTCTTCAAGGAGGACGAACACTCTTTCTGCCTTTACTGCCTTCATGGGGACAAGACGCACGTGGAGAAGGACTGTGCGTTTTGCGGCAACATGTCGGAACGGACCATGAAGGACCGCCATCAACGTCTCGCCAGCTGGCTGGAGGGTAAGAGCCCGTCTGGCGAGAAGAAGAAGAAATCTGAGCGGTCTTCTAAGACCTTTGAGGGCGCCCCGGCGACGGGGGCCCAACATAAGGCCAAGCACCGCGAGTCCGCTGGCACCGGGAGCGCCGAACGGTCGGGCTCTACGGGCGCCAGGCAGGGCGCACCCTCCCCGGCACCATCAACCACGAGCCAACGCTCTGGGTCGGGTAAGAGGAAGGCCGAGCACCCGGCGAAGCTCCTGGAGAGACCCCGGTCGAGCTCTAAGGCAGAGGAGGAGCGTGGCAGTGCCCCCTCCCTCAAGGATAAGGCGGTGAGCGCACCTAAGGTGGTGAAGGCCTTGATCCATTCGACCAAGCCCTCTATCGAAACGGTCGCGGCGGCCCTGGCCCAGCCTGTGGAGGCTGCACCAGTGGTGGCGGCCTCGGGGCCCAGAATCTCCCTGCCTCCTCGGAGGGAGTCTTCTTTCGTGCCCATCGATAGGACCCCCGTGAAACCCTCCGTGGGGAAGAAGGGGGGGCAGGGCGTCGTCGTAGATTCGGCCTCAACCTCAGAAGAGGAACTGATCGAGGTCTTAAGCCACGGCCTAGGCGTGGAACAAGACCAGCCCGTCGGAATGGGCCCCGACGCAGGTGACGACGACGACATCGTCGAGGATACCGACGGGGCCCCTGCTCGCCCGTCGGATTCCCCTCTGCCAGCGCCGCAAGACAACTCAGCGGCCATTTTGTTGGCTATACAGTCCTTATGCTCCGAGATAAGGACGAGACTACCGTTACCGACGGAGGAACCTCTCCCGTCGGGGGATCCAGAACCGGGACCTTCTGGTGTTCCCCCTACCAAGAAAAGAAGGATCCATCCACCGCCTCCTTTTCAACCATCGCGCCCCGTCCAGCCCTCCTCCCCGTCCACCCGAGGGGATGATACGGGGACTGACACGGCAGCGACGGGTACGGACGACGAGGCATACGACGAGGATTTTCCGTCGTCGCCTCCCCCCAGGGCTTCTCCGCCCGACGAGATTGGATCGTTCCACTCAATGATCGCCAGGGCATCCGAGCTTTTCCAACTCTGCCCTGAGGAGAAGAAAAAGGAAGGCTTCCTTTACCAACGGCGCGAGACCAAGAGGAAGACGGTCCTCGCAGTGCCTCTGTTGGACGACATTTGGGATGAGGGCCTTTCCCTCCTCAAGAACCCTTCCACGACGCCAGCGAAAAGAGACCGGTACGAGAAAAAGTACCGGGTCCCGGACTCGGCCCCCCTATGCCTCCGGGCGCAGCCTACCCCGGACTCCGTCGTCTCCGCGGCAGCCAGGAAGAAAGCGGGGGGGGGTGCGGCCTCCACGTCGACTTCCCCGCCGGACGGCGAGGGAAAGAAATTGGATGCCATGGGACGCAGAGTCATCTCGTCGGCGGCGACGACGATTAAAGCGGCCAACGCCTTGGCTATCGTGGCCCGCTACGACAGGGAACTCTGGTACAAGATAGCTCCCCTGCTGGATTTTCTGCCGGACGACAAGAGGGCGGAGGCCCTTGAGATCCTGCAGGAAGGTGAGGTGGCCTCGGACCACGCCATCACCGTGGCGACGGACATCGCCGACACTGGGTTCCGCCAGATGGGCAACGGCGTTTGCCTTCGACGTCGCGGATGGCTCAAGGCTACGGACTTTCGGCAGGACGTCCAGAACAGGGTCCTGGACATGCCCTTCGACGGGAACAACCTGTTTGGGAAGACAGTGGACGATTCCCTTCAGGCCATCAAGGCGGATACTGAGACGGCCCGGGCCCTTGGAGTGCTGCAGCAACGGCGGACGCCCTTTCGGAGCGGCGGAGGCAAGGGCGCCTCCAAAGGTTCCGGCGGCGGTTTCGCTTCCTACCGTCAAGCGGCCCGCTCGTCGTCGCAAGAGGCCTACAGAGGACGAGGCAAGTCTGGCGGCCCCCGCCGTCGTCGCCAAGGAGGCCAAGGCGGCAAGGCCGCGTCCAAGCAGGATTGAACCGGCCGTGGGGTCGGGCCCCCACCGAAGCACCCCGGTGGGAGGCCGGCTGGCGGGCTTCGTCAGCGTGTGGGAGTCCATCTCCACCGACCGTTGGGTGCTGGACGCCCTGGCCCGGGGCCACGCGCTCGAGTTTCAAAGAAGGTGCCCGCGCGTCCCCCCCGTGGCCAGGAAAGAACTTCACGTCCCTCAACTTCTCCTGGAGGTAAAGGCGATGCTCAGGAAGGGCGCCATCGAACTCGTCCCAAAGAGGCTTCGGGGCTCCGGAGTCTACTCGCGTTACTTCCTCGTGTAGAAGAAGACGGGAGGATGGCGCCCCATCCTGGACCTGCGACGCCTGAACAAGTTCATCAAGGCGCAGAAGTTCCGGATGGTCACCCTCCAGCACGTCCTGGGTCAGCTGGAGGAAGGAGACTTCCTATCGTCGTTGGATTTGGAGGATGCCTACTTCCACATTCCCATCCTAAAGGGGCACCGAAAATTCCTCAGATTCGTGGTCCAAGGGCGTCATTACCAGTTCAAAGCCCTTCCCTTCGGACTGCGGTCGGCACCCAGGGTTTTCACCAAGTGCCTCGCACCGGTGGCGGCGCAGCTGCGCCGCGAGGGGATTCACGTCTACCCCTACCTGGACGACTGGCTCATCCGCGCCAAGACGAGGGAGCTCGCCGTGGTCCACACGGCAAGGACCGTCCAACTCCTCACGGACCTGGGATTCTCCGTGAACTACGCCAAATCCCACCTGGTGCCCGCGCAAGTCGCACTGTTTCCGGGAGCGAGGCTCGACACAGTGTCCCTTCTGGCCTCCCCGTCGGAGGAGAGGACCAGGACCATCTTGGGCAAGGTGCAACGGATGTTGGTGGCCGACGCGGCCAAGGTGAGGTCCATCAAGTCCCTCCTCGGGATGATGTCTTCCTGCATCTACCTCATTCCCATGTGCAGGCTCCGGATGCGCCCGTTGCAAGAGTTCCTGGATGCGCGCTGGATCCAGACGACGGGCAGCTTCGAGGAAAGGATCAAGCTCGACGAGAGTTTCCGACGAGCGATACGGTGGTGGGGCACCCGCGCGCATCTGACGGCGGGCATGGACTTCCAGACCCCAGCCCACCAGGTGACTGTGACCACGGATGCCTCCCTAGATGGGTGGGGAGCGCACACCGAAAATCTGCACGCAAGGGGACTCTGGCTCCCGACGGAGAAGTCCCTGCATATCAACGTCCTGGAGCTCCGTGCAGTGTTTTGGGCCCTCAGGTCCTTCCTTCCGTCCCTCAAGGGCAAGGTGGTGAGGATCTTCACCGACAACACCACCACCATGTTTTACATCAGGAAACAGGGCGGAACCAGGTCCCCAGCGCTGTCCAAGGAGGCGCAGGACCTGTGGCATTGGGCCGTCGCCCAAGGGATTCTTCTGGTGCCGTTTCATCTGGCAGGGATAAAAAACACCATCGCCGACTCACTCAGCAGGGAGCTGCGCTCGTGCCACGAGTGGGAACTACGGCAGGATCTGGTGGATCGCCTCTTCCGACGGTGGGGCACACCCCAGATCGACCTGTTCGCGACGGCGACGAACACCAAGTGCCGGAGGTTCGCCAGCAGGTTTCCCCAGACGAGGAGCATGGGCGATGCTTTCTCGTTCCCCTGGGAGGGCCTGTTCCTCTACGCGTTCCCTCCCTTGCCTCTGCTAATCCGGCTCGTCAACCAGCTCAAGAGGTCACGGTGCAGGATGATCCTCGTCGCACCTGCGTGGCCGAGGCAGATATGGTTCCCGGACCTTCTGGACTTGTCGGCGTCCCCGCCAATCAAGCTGCCGGCGGACGCGGATCTACTCTCCAGGGAAGGAGGCGCCATCCTCCACCACGACCCGAAGTCGCTGAACTTGCAGGCCTGGCTCCTGCAGCGCTAGAGTTTGGAGGATACGACATACCGGCCGACTGCAGAGAGGTTCTTGCAAAGGCCAGGGCGTCCTCGACTCTTAAATGCTACGGACACAAATGGAAGAGGTTCTCTGTCTGGTGCCACGCACAGAAGATTAACCCTCTACGGATTACGGCTCCCCAAGTGCTGCCGTACCTGCTGACGCTGGCCAAAGCTGGTCTGGCACACGCGTCCATCAAGATTCATCTTGCTGCGATCTCCCGATACACCAGAACCACGGGCAGGACGTCCTTGTGGTCTCATCGTCTGGTGAAAGAGTTCATGAAGGGACTGTTCAGATCGTTCCCGCCGGTGAAGGCTCCGGCCCCGGCGTGGGAGCTCAACGTGGTACTGACCAAACTCATGGGACCTCCGTTCGAGCCTCTGCACTCGGCCCCGTTGAAGTTTCTATCGTGGAAAACAGCTTTTCTCGTGGCCATCACCTCCGCACGACGAGTGGGAGAGATCCAGGCCCTTTCCTGCAAGGCACCGTACTTGACTTTCCACGACACGAGGGTAGTGCTCAGGACGCACCCCTCCTTCATGCCCAAGGTACCGTCGGACTTTCATCTCAACGAACCCTTGGTGTTACCTGTGTTCTTCCCGTCGCCTTCGTCGCCGGCTGAGAGGACTTTGCACTCGCTGGATGTAGCTAGAGCGCTGAAGTTCTACGTGGACCGCACGAAAGGTTTTCGGAAGACGTCACAACTCTTTGTGAACTTTGGACCTGTCAATCAGGGGAAGGCTCTCTCGAAGGCTTCCATCTCCAGATGGCTCTCCGGCTGTATCATGTACTGTCACCGGTTGGCAAACCGACCGCTGCCTGGCCGTCCGAGAGCCCATTCCACCAGAGCGATCGCAGCTACCACGGCGTTCCTATCTGGTGTGCCCCTGCTGGACATATGCAGGGCTGCTACGTGGAGGTCGACGCACACCTTCACGAAATTCTACTGCGTCGACCGGGATTCCAGGGAGGAGTCCAGGGTCGGCCAAGCAGTGCTGCGCAACCTGTTCGCCTGAGGTGAGCCTGGTGAGGAGGTAAGATGCTTAATGTTGAGTTGATGTGATGCTTAATGTTGAGCCTTTGCCACCTCCCGTGGTTGTGCATGTGTGTACTGCTATGTATTCTTTATTCATGAGCATGTGAATCCATGCCAGACCCCATGCTGGAGAAGGAACAAGTTACTTACCTGTAACTGTTGTTCTCCAGCATGGGTCTGGCATGGATTCACATGCGAACCCTCCCGCCTACCCCTCTGCGGCTCTTCACTTGGTCATACTGCCACTTCACGTGCTTCCAAATCTGAAGATGGCTGCCAGAGGCGGTGCTTAGGTAGAGGGCAGTCATTGGCTGTGGTCAGTATGACGCAGAGACCAGTGATTGGTTATTACTACGAAAGACAGATCAGAAACGAAACTGATACTGGTTTTTTCTTTACCGAGGATTCCCAGCCTGACGACGGGGAATATTCATGAGCATGTGAATCCATGCCAGACCCATGCTGGAGAACAACAGTTACAGGTAAGTAACTTGTTCCTTTTACCTAAGGATCATGTTCTTCGTGTGGAGTGCATGTTTGCTTTGTGTCTAATGCAGCGCTTGTTACTGTTACATCGTCAGCTTCAATGCTTTTGCCATCTTCAGCTTAAATTGTCTCCAGGTTCTGCTATACCGGCATGGTATAAGGGTGGTACAGTTATCTCAATGAGAACATTTTCTCACCTGTGCAGTATTGGGCCGGGGGAGGAGCAGAATCTATGGATGGTGTATTCATCTGCATACACTCACTAGGAGATCAGGATAATATTGAAATGTAATCTGGGTAGGTCCAACTCTGCATACACTCACTAGCAAAGCAGGATACAAAGGCATGTATCCTGAGTAGATAGAACTCTGCATGCACTCACTATTAGAGCAGAATAAGCATGGATGTATTCTAAGCAGATAGAAGTCTGCATACACTCAATAGTAGAGTAGAATAATAATGAATTTATGCTGGGTAGATAGAACTCTGCATAGAGCAGGATACAAATGGATTTATTCTGGGTAGATAGAACTCTGTATACATTCACTAGTAGTGCAGGATAACAATGGATTTATTCTGGATCAATGGAACTCTGCATACACTCACTAGCAGAGCAGGAAAATAACAGATGTATTCCGGGTAGACAATTATTGGCCAACGCCCGTTACTCCAAGAAGATTAAGACTATACCCATGGGTGTAGGACATGGGGGGGATAGGGTGGGACAAATCCCCCCACAATTTTAAGTGGGGGGGATACAGTGGCATTTATCACCCCCAGTTTCCCCCAGTTTGTGTGTCTCTCTGCTGCACCAGTTTGTGTGTCTGAAGCGTGTTCATGTGCAGTGATGCGTGCAAACTTCAGACTCTGAAGTTTGCACGCAGTTCAGACACTGGCGTAACAGTGGCCCCGTGTTTATTTTTGTAGTCACTCTGCATTCATAAAGAAATTCTTTCTGTAACAGAAATAATTTCTTTATGAAGACAAAGTGACTACAAAAAGAAACTTTCTTTTTGAAGTCCGAGGGCCCCCCCCCCCATGACATGGAAGACCCCAGGCTGGAGGCCATAGGGTGGGGAGCCCTATTAATTCAAAATAAATTGTTTATTTTTGAAGGCACTCTGCCTTCATAAAGAAATTATTTCCGTTATGGATCGGTCCTTAATTGAAATAATTTCTTTATGAAGTCAGAGTGACTTCAAAAATAAACTATTTCTTTTTGAAGTAATATGGCTCCCCTCAACCCCATAACGTGTGCGTTTCTGAGTGAATTATGAAAGAGTGTACACTTAAACGTGTAGGTGGCTGCCTGTGTGAGTGTGTGATGAAAGGGGGCATACTTCAATGTATGGGTGGGTGCCTGGGTGGGTGTGCCTCTATGGTGAAAGGGTGCATACTTAAATGTACAGGTGGGTGCTTGGGTGTGCCTGCATGGTGAAAGGGTGCATACTTATATGTATGGATGGCTGGGTGTGGGTGTGTGTATATGGTGAATGGTGTGTGTGTTTGTGTTCAAGGATGCAACAAAACCTACATTTCGGGGGGACTAATCCTATAAATGTTGGGAGAGGAGCTAACTTCTCAGGCGGTGGGGGAGGTGAAAACTTATTTGTGTGGGGGCATCCAACATTTTAATGAGACTATTCTAGTGCAGATTCAATGTTACATGCAGTTAACTCTCTCCTTTAAGTCTGAAAGCACCCATTTGTGGACTGCCGTGAGAAGGAGCTGTCTCCTGTCCCCTCTCTACCCTTCTAATCACTCCCCTGACATGCAAGTACTAAACCCTCATCACGATTTCAATTGCCTAAACAATGTGGCATTTGAATGCAGGTACTAACAGTGAAATGGTTTATGTTAGTAATTGCTGGGCCCTTGTAAACAGCAAAACCCAGTTGCCGTTTAACATCTGTGTCCTGTTTTGTCCAGCAACTGCTCTGAAGGTCAGCTATGTTGAGTGAACATAGCGCACAATTTCAGGGGGTGTGCTGAAGCCCAGTCAACTCAATGTTGTTATGCCACTACTTGTGTTTAATGCCTTGATTACTTATTGGTAATCGTCATTACTCCTAGACCTATTCTTCCTTGTCCCTGTAATTGTGTATGAGGCAGTACTTGTGTTGAGGCACTCTGCCTCATACACAAGTACTGGGATGAGGTAGAGGTACATGGAGGTTATGCCTGACTTAGCTAACAATAATCTTCATTACTCCTAGTCCCGCTCTTCCTCATCCCAATACTTGCCTATGAGGCAAGGAGCCTCATACGTAAGCTTTGGGACAAGGAAGAGGGACGTGAAGGTAATTCTGGGCCAATGAGCTGATTTTGGAGGATGGGGAAGGAGGTGGGAAAGAGAAGGGATGTGTGGTGGTCGGGATTGTGCGATTAATCATAATGATTGTCCATGTCCAGGCTAAGCAGGCATGATATGTGCTATTAGTGCCTAGAGAGGCATTTTGGGGCAGCCAGTCTAGTCATTCCTCAGTTTGGTATGACTTAACTGCGCATTTCTTATAAAGCAGCTCTGCTAAGTGTAATTACCTGGTTAGACTGTAGCCATCTCTTACTGTGGCATTGCATATTTTTCTGGACATATATGATATAAATAATTTATAACAGGCCTGTACACAAGTGTTTCTAGGCACTACAAGACAAGGGTGGGAAGATAGAGGGAGAACAAGACAAACAATATTACTAGGCCTTGTGTCATTCAGATCGTGCAAGTGCAAGAACGAGAAATGGGATGGGGAATTCAAGGAAGAGGGGAGGGGAAAACAAGGCAGTAATGCTCTGAGGGAGTGCAGCCAGGGCAGCGCGGCTCTGGGTAGTGCAAGGAGAACAACAGACTGTAGGTTTATAGTTACAGCCCCTTTGTGTGTGGTAAGCCTGGAGACAGTGCAAGGGTGACTGATCAAGAAAGAGCCTGGACTAGGTGAGACTCTGAGGGTAGCCAAACAACCAGTCTTTAGAGCAGACGGGTAGGTCAGGTAGGTCAGCAGGGGAGGGAGAGGAAGAAAGCAGAGGAGAAGAGGAAAGTTTTGAGCTGCTTCCGGAACTTCAGGTGGTCCGCTCAAGTTTGAGAGGGACAGGGAGGCCATTCCAGAGGGAGGCACCTGCAAAGGAGAGAGATCTACCCCCCACTCTCTGCCTGGAGAAGTGTCCAACCCATAGAGAGTTGGAAGTATCTTGGGGAAGGGCTTGAGAAGGAAGGTATTTTGGAAGAGAGCGTTGGATGTAGTGTGGGCCCCAGCCCCAGAAAGCCTTGTGGACAATGCAAAGGGTCTTGAACTTGATCCTTGCAGCCACTGGGAGCCAGTGGAGAGATTTCAGGGCTGGAAAGATACAATCCCTCAGCTTAAGGCCAAGTATACGTCTCTCAGTCCTGTCCTGGATTAGTTGCAGGGGGCAGAGAGTAGAGGAAGGCAGATTGAGAAAGAGGTTGTTGCAGTAGTCCTGCCTACAGCGAAAGAGGGCTCTGGAGACAGTGAGCTTCTGGGGGAAAGTGAGAAAGGGAAGAGTCCCTTTGAGGAGGAGCAGCTGGTAGTGGGACTTCTTGGTGACGTCCGAGATGTGAGGCGAGAAAGAGAGAGGTGTTTTGCCTCGAAGGAAGGTAAAGGAAGAGGGCCCAAGGTGAGAGAGGGAAAGCAGGGGTAGGGGGTCACAATGAGAATGATGTTCGTCTTACTGGCGTTAAGGCAGAGATCGCTGGAGGCGCATCAATCCTGAATCGTGCATTGACAGTCAGGAATGAGCGAGAGAGGAGATGATCCTGAAGGAAAGCTGAGTGTCCACCGCATAACACTGAAAGTTAGAGGAGAAGGTAGGGATCAGGTGGGTCAATGGGGCCAAGTAGAGGTTGAAAAACCCAGGTGAGTGGATAGAGCCCTGGGGAAAGCTACAGGTAGAGAGAGAGGTGGCAGATAGAAAGGGACCAAGTTGGACCTGGAGGGGCAGTCCATGAGGAAGGAGGTTGGCCACTCCACGGCCTGATCCGTGATGTCCAGGTTTTCATGTAGTTGATTGATCAGGATGGCGTGGTTGACTGTGTCAAAAGTAGAGGAAAGATCAAGGAGGCTTAGGACAGAAGGAATGCTGGAATCAAGGTTAGAGAGCAGATCTTCACAGGTGTACAGCAGAGCAGTTTCCATGCCTCCGGCAGCTCTAAACCAGACTGATGGTCATGGATACAACCAACAGATTCAGTGTGTAGAGTAAGCTTGGAGATGGCCAGTTTTTCCAAGAGTTTGTCCAGGAAAGGGGTGATGGAGATTGAGCAATAGTTTGCCGGGCAGGTAGGATCAGCAGACAGCTTCTTGAGGAGTGGGTGCATAAGGGAGTGCTTAACGGGAGAGGGGAACGTTCCAGTGGCGAAAGAGTGATTTCAGAAATCGACTAAGGCTGGATCGAGGGTGTCAATATGGTCCTTGATGGTTCTAGAGGAGCAGGGGAGCACCTGTTTGAATGACACTTTCATAGATCGAACTTGTCTAGAAACCTTGTCAGGTGTTGTCAGAGAGAAAGAGAACACAGGTGGATGAGAGGTAGAGATGGTCAAAGGGGGGCAGAGAGAGGAAGAAGGAGAGGAAGAGGAGATAGAGGACAGCATGTCCTGAGTTTAGCAGAGACATGAGAGGCCAGAGCCATACAGAGGGCCTAGGAGGGTTGGAGACCGCAACAGGATTGTCCAGTTCCTTGCAGATTTTAAAGAGTTTGGTTGTGTTGTTAGAGGCCGCAGAGACCCGGGCTTGAATGTGTGATCTCTTCTTGATGAGTGTTAGTGCATCAACTGGCAATTTGGTGCAACCAGTCTAGGTTTGTCTAAATATGGCCTGGCATGCTTTACTGTAATGTTAATATGTGTCTACACTGGTCTACATTGTGCAGCCAGTGGGACATGTTTTCAATGTGGCATGGAATTTTTAATAGCAAAGCATTAATGTTCCTGTGCACTGTGGGTGACTTGCATGTATTGGATTGGCATTAACCTACAAACCACTTGCAAACACTCTGACTTTTTAGCCAATTTATCCCAGACAGTGTGCTGTATATTGCATTAAAACACATATATATTTCTCCTAGTACAGTGTGTGACATACCCCTTCAGCAGCATGTTTGTGCGTATTGTACAAACGTGATCATCTAGGCCGGCCCAGAGTGTGGCACGACTCGTAATTTGTTGCCGAGATGGGGGAGCCCCCTCAGCCTGGCTCACAGGGGGGGGGGCACATTTTGTGTTACGCCACTGAGTTCAGGCGGTCAGCAGCAGCGCCGCGGCCCAGGTATTGGTAATGGTAAACAAACAAGATTCTTAACTCTACTGCCTGCTGTGCAGCTCACTCATGTGTTCCTCCTGCCCCTCCCCCCACGCCTGCCGCCTGCGCATTTGGAGCATCACCTGCCCAGGCCGGCATACTGCACGTGCCCCTGTGAGTGGCAGTCTCAGCTTCAGAAGCCACTAGCCAGGCAGCAACGTGAGAGAAGTGTGACTCCACCGACTCGACCCCCTTGGCTGGAGTCCTGAGGAGAGACCTCACACTTACTCAGCCTACTAAGTAAGGTAAGTCAAGTCAAAGTAGCCCCAGGCAGGAGTGTTTTCGTGCAGAGGTGCCACAGCGATGCAACGCTGCCTGTTTAGTCAATGTTTAGAATTCAGGAAAAGCCAGCAAGCCCCTTAATTCTTCCCACTTGTTAATTAATTTGCACACGATAAATTGAAACACTTCCCCGGCTTTCCGGTCTGGCACCTTTAAAGCTGCATAAACTGCTGATGGCACCACGCGGGGGGTGAGGAGGGATTTTTGCAGCACGGTTTCTCACCACACAAACCTGCGCTACTCGTTAACACGCCATGGGTCTAAGCAAAAGATCGTGTACAGCTGTGAAGTGACCCCCATGTCCTGTCTGACACCCTAGGAGGTGCAGTGCAGTCCGGGCTGGCATTGGGTGTTGGGGGAGGAGGATTTAATTAGAGGGAATGAACGAGCAACCGTCATATTTAACACCCCACGTGTGTTAACTGTATAAATGTGATATTTATACAGTTAACACGTGTGACGCATTGAAGTTGAAGTTGAAGGAGCTGCTCGTGCTTCCACAGTGTGGGCCCGCCCCATGCAGCCTTGCATGCCCCCCGTGGGCAGGCGGCATACTTGCCAACATTCTGTGACCAAAAAGTCTAAGATTTAGGATTTTTCAAGTTTCAAAAAATAATACTTAGCATAGCAATGACATCCCAGGAAATTACAAACCATACATTGTTGGCACCACTGGAGCATTCTAAAATGCACAACCAATCAAACAGCACAACATGGAGAGATGTTGAAATGTTTACAATGTATAATATTGAATGGTAAGTTAAAACTAACTTTAATTACCCACCTTCACAGAAGGTAATCACACAGAGCTGGTAGGCAAGGTTTGCCACTCCTCTGTAGCATCAGCCCAGGTAGTACATATGTATTACTGCAGTGGAGGTGGAACACTGAACAACATGGAGACTGATACCCTACTCAGTCTGATAGGCAGATGTTGTGTGATGATGGTACGCTCTGCCACTTGCTTTCACTGGTGGTTCACCTAAGGCCTGTCCCTGCAAGAGTGAAGGGCAGAGCCATGTAGCTGTCAGGTCACTGGATTGATCTGAGCCCATCACTCAAATGTATCACTTATAGACCCATCGCGCAGACAGATTAATTGCCTTAGAGTCACAGAAATTACCTGCCACTATAAAAAGCAGAAGGATCTGTCACCCAAATCTGTTGGCAGTAGGACTGCTTAAAAAGCAGTAGCCCGCCTACTGCCTAAATCAGTAGGGCAAGTATGAGGTAGTACACAGGCCCAAAACCGCTGTCAGTCTGCTGCCATGCTGTTTGCGCAAAAGATGAGGGGCAGCCATTTCAGACCTCTTATACCCTGACGGCCTCCAAAGAACCAACTGATGCTATCTTTGTCTTGCCCTTTAGGCACTGTTCAGAAAAACAAACATAGTTTTGCGCAGGACCTGCCCCTACACGACCCCACAACATTGAACTGCAATCAGCTGCATATTGCTAGTTGCATGTCCCTGACTGTCTCTGGTTGTAGCATTACTACAAGCATCTTTCTTCCCAATACAACAATGCCAACCTAATAATGTACACCCAACAAGTATTAACCCCCACACACTCAAAAATAAATACTAGCAAATATTGTAATTTTAAGCTGAGGTCCTAAAAATAGGCTACACACACGTCGTTAAACCAGAACATTGTACTCAAACTGTGTGTCATAAAGGGTATCACCCCATCACTGCCCACCCCAAAATGTTGAATTTCCACAGCCCCATTTCACTGCATATATATATGGGGGGATGGTGGGTAGAGTTCATAATAAATGTGAGCAGTTATGGGGGAAGGCTGGGTCTCCTCTGCATATATATGCAGTGAAATGGGGTAAAACAAAAACGTATGCATTGTGGTGATGCACAGTAAAACATGCGTAGTCATCACATAAAGTTAAGGGCGTAAATAAAAATGTCTGGTTGAATGCACCACTTTGTTGATAACTTTTAAGTTATTTACCTTCATGCAATGTATCTAATACATCAAATATATTTCAAAAAATATTCTTGAACCACACATTTGAGTCCCAACAAATGTCATGGTACTACAGTTAGTCTTTTTGGGAAACATTTTAAGTAACTCAAAAGTTATCAATAAAGCAGTGCATTCAGACTGGAATTTCCACTTACATACATGGATAACACGCCCAATGTGATACAATAAAGGAAATGCTGTTCAGTTTGAGTGTTACAGTGCCAATGCTAACAAGTGAGACGGTGACCGTGACCTGGCCAGTATGAGCAGCAACCACCCGTGTCTTCTCTCTTATGAGTGGGGTATTATTTCACCCTCTGTGGTCAGATAAGGGTCAGCATTGATGGGCAACAGTAGTTTGTTACCCTTCTACACCAACTTCTGCTTGGTGAGTCGCTTGGTGACTCAGGTGAACTTTAATCTAATTTCTGTTGTTCATACATTTCCATTGAGTCAATTACTTTTGCAACAGTGCAGCCCTTCTCAGCTTCTAGCCCACTGTGCAGGTGCATTGAATCACAAAGGGCCTAATCGGGGGTATTGCTTGCACAGCCCATTTGGATGACTCTTATTCTGCTGACGCTTCGTATTGGTGCTTTCCTGTCCTGTGTCGCGTTCCTATGCCTCAATTCTTTCAGCTATAGCAATCCAGTGAACCCTAACCCTCTTTCCTGGGCAGCTTGCAGACGGTTCCCTGTTTATAATTAAAGTGCAGGCATCAAGACCTCACAGGGAGGTAGGAGTTTGTGCTACCTCTGTGCAAAACCCATAGGAGATCCTGACAGCAAAACTCTCATCATCTCACCCATAAAATAGGGCAACACATTTCTCTCGACTCCTCTCTACCCCCTTTGAAAGGACTTTATGTGGCAGCTTGCGTAATCACCCGGTCTTCTCAATACATTCACACTCACAGTGCCGCCACACTGGTCGTTTTTCACAGGCTTTCACTCTCAACTCACCTTCTCTACACAATCTTCTACATCATAATTATGGCCCTCCCCATCAAGAAGACATCGCCAGCAGCCTCACTCTAACAGCGCCATGAGGCTACCATGCCACTGAAAACTATGCCAAGTCAGACTGGAAATCTCTAGGTGTAAGAAAGAGAAGACACGCAAAGCCTGTCTTAACTGTATGACCAAGGATTTAGCGTGCTCTCCCCAGTACCGTCAGACAGTGGGACTGCAAAGTGAAAAAAGGGTAGAAAGGGTACAGAGGACAGAAAAAGAGAGGAACAAGGGAGGGGAGAGATGGGAACAAGAACAGAGTGCAGAGGAAAGATAGGGATGGTTTGCAGCACGGGGTGACCAGTGTGTGCAGGGGAGAGAGAGGTGCAGGAAATACCAGAACACAGGACAAGCCAGGAATGGTGGGTGGACACCCAATCTTTTTGGGACGAGTTATGCTCAGGCCATGAAAGCCTTTTGACTTGGGAGGTGGTAACATTTTTACGTTGAGCCTTGTGAAGTGAAACACCAAATTGAAGGATTTTGTAATCTGAACTGCTTTTCTTTTTCTTAATTTTCTTCTGTTTTCTTTTCTTCTTTTCTCTGGTTTTATATAGTGATGATATATGTGATTTAATACGTACTGCTATCTTAATTTTGGGAAAAGTCGAGTTCTTTGACTAAAACACAATAAATAAATTGAGGCTGGTGGGGATAATGCTGAACGAGGCATTAATGAAGGCATTAATGAAGGCTGTCAGTAGTGGAGCAAGGCTGTCGGCACAGTCCTTGATGAGCTTGGAAGGACAGATGTCCCCTTTGCACATCGAAGGTTTTAGGTTTTTGAGGATGTTGATGACTTCAAGTTCAGAGTAGTCTCTAAGAGAGGGGTTTAGTGTGGTTATGGAGTGGAGTCGACTGATTGGCCACCGAATGAAGGGGTAGGGCTTTGTGGTGGTCCAGAATGTATTTATTTTTTTACTCATAGATCCTGGCAAACGATATTAGCAGGATCTTTACCACATAGTGTAGGGTGCACAGGTGTGCATTGTCAAGAGATACCGAGGTACAGTCCACCTGAGTGTAGTTTATAACAGATGTTTCGGCAAAAAGAACAGGAGAAGCCGATAATCGCACATTGACCGCTAGGTACTTCATCATGCACATTGAATCTATTTGATCACAACTGGGGTCAGCTGTCAACTCGGGCACTACAATTTGCTCAATACAATTAATTTATGTTTGTGAAGTATAGTAAAGCCCTAAAAGCGAGTTGTTATTGTCTATAGAAGCAGAATGATGTGCTGAGATTCCAACAGGGTCCTCACTCGAAATTATTATAGGTGCTTGTCCAGCTACCTCCGCCACGTAATAATCTGTAATTTCCTCCACTATACTAGTTCTCTCTTGTGTTAAGCTGTTTTGGTAGTTTACCATGTCAATTTTATTAATTAGTGGACAATTAGACATCGCCTCCTTGGGTTTAGATCGTAGGTAGTAATAATGTTTTCATTTAACGCGGGTGGCATGCCAGTGGAGGAGTTAAGAGTTGAAAGGCGGGGCTCACTGCTGCAATACGAAGAGACTTTTCACCACCTCACGTCCCCGCTTCCTGTGGACTGCAGACTGCAACACACTTGCAACACACTTCAGACATGCGTGCTAATGCGCTGCATTCTGCTTTTATAGTGTCAACAGGATGCAACGTTTCTAGCCGAGCCGCTAGAACGCCTGGGAAAGCGGGTGGGGCACGGATGCAAATCACTGCTCCTTCAGTACAGCAGTCCTGAAATACAATAGCCACAGGTAATACTCCAATACACAGTGGCAATTTCCTGCAGACTGCAACACATGTGCAATGCGCATGCTGACGAACTGCGTTCTGGTTTTGAAGTGTCAACATGTAAAGTTTCTAAACAAGTCGCTAGACCGCCAGGGAAAGCAGGTGGAACACAGATGCAAATCAATGCTCCTTCAGTTCTGCAGTCGTGAAAAGCAATAGCCACAGCCAGCAATTGTCTGCAGATTGCGACACACTTGCAACGCACTTCAGTCGTGCTGTGTTTCACAGAGGGTGCTGTGACTAGATTTTCCGTCTGTTTCTGTGGGAGAGTGACTCAGCACCAGATGCCTCCCCCAACAAGTGGATGATGGGCTACCCTCCTTTGGCCTCCATCATGGGGCAGTGCCTAGTCACATGGTAGGCACCATGGGCACACTCCTCCCCACCAGAGACTCAAAAATCATCTTCCTCGCACATCAGACCTACAATGAGTTTTCACGTAGAGCCTGCATACCACAAGTATACTTTTATCAGATGCCATGAGGTTCATGGTTCCCTTTGGATCCGAAGACCTGCAAGCAAACCCGCCAAACCCACAAATGTATGGATTTGATTGCAGGACTAAGGAGGAGGCAATATAAACAGACAATGCAACCTTGCCTGCCCAAATCTTAACTCTAGACTTCTCACAGGCATCTCTCCCTGACTTCCTCAGTGTACACAAGAATTTCAAAATATCCAACAGATTTAATATAGAATTAATCAGGCCCACACAGCCTCAGTGGACCACAGACCCAGAACCAATCATAGACCTTCACATGAGACCCACCGGTGCAGATCAACAACCCCATTCTCCCCCAGGGGTTAGGGGTACTAGTATATACACTATTATGATAGTGTGGGTTGTTACAGCAGGTTGTGCCTGGTAGTTAGAGGATTTCAGAGTGTGTTGCAAGGACTGTCGAGGAGCGAAGGCTAGAGGATGCAGGAAGGGAAGAAGGCACCAGGAGGAGGTCAAAAGCTGGAGGAGGTAGTGATACCAAGAGGAGCTGCTGAGAGTTTGAAATGAGGGAGTAACATCATGTGGAATAAGAGGTGAAGAGCTCGAGGAGGTTGTTTATTTATTTGCATTTGTAGAGCGCACTTGCAGCCCGTGGGCATCGAGGCGCTGTTACAGGATTATGTAAGAATTTTTGAATAAGGTTACAGGTGACCAGAAGTCTCTTGGTTACAGAAAGCAAGAACAGTTTGCGAACAGAGAAGAACATGGTTACAAGCAGAGGCATATGAACAGTGGTTAAGTATACACCTGCATGAAGACATAGGTTTTTAGATAAAGAGTTTAGTTTTTATGGTCTCCCGGAATGCTTGGTGAGACTCTATCACTCTTAGGTGGGAGGGAAGTGCGTTCCAGTGGGTGGCTGCTAGGGTGGGGAAGCTAGATCCTCCTGCAAAGGCTTTCCGAGTTGTGGGCGTGATGATCATGTTAGAGTAGCACTTCCTGAGGGGGCTTGTGGCAGTGTGCTTGGTGATTCTCTGAGCAAGGTACGGAGGTGCGAGTTCATGTAGGCACTTGTGCGTGATGGCCAGGGTTTTGAAGACAATTCTCTCTTTGACAGGGCGCAAGTGGGCCTGCCTTCTAACTTCGGATGTGTGATCTTTCCTGGAGGTTCCTGTAGTTGCCCTAAGGGCGTTGTTTTGGACAAGCTGGAGTTTGGCCACATTTTTGCAAGATGTCCCTAGGAGGAGGGCATTGCAATAGTCCAGCCTTGAGCCAATTATTGCCCTGGCAATTGTGAGGCTGTTCTGGCGTGATAGGTAACGTCTGGCTGCATTGAGGACTTTGGAATAATAGGCTGATGAAGATGCGATGGGATTCACCTGCCTGTCCATGGTGAGGTTGGAGTCAAGGTATACTCCAAGTGTCTTTACATTGTTGGAGACATTGATGGAGTTATTATCAATAGTGAAGGATAAGTACTGTTCATCAAGCTTGCCGAGTGTGGAGGGTGACCCTATGAGCAGAAGTTCTGTTTTTTCACTATTGAAGCAGAGCCAGTTATTTGCCATCCAGGATTGGATAGTAGAGTAGATGGTGGTGAGTGTTTTGAGGTCTGCCTCATAGTCTCCAGTGAGTGGAATGAGCACCTGCGTGTCATCCGCATAGTTGGTATACGAGATGAGCAGGGAGTCAAGGATACTGAACAAAGGCCTTGTGAAAAGGTTGTAGAGTGTGGGCGCAATACAGGAGCCCTGCGGCACACTCCATTTAATGTGGCTAGGGGTAGTAGAGGCTGAGTCAGAAAATACTTTCATGGCCCTTTCTTGGAGAAAGGAGGTAATCCAGCCACAGGATTTAAGGGAGAAGTTAGCCACAGTTGCCAGATGGTGGCACAGAGTGTTGTGATCCACTAGGTCGAAAGCTGCGGATAGGTCAAGGAGCAGAAGGAGCGCAGGTTAGCCTGTGTCTCTTAGATCGTACATTTGATTCTTTAGGTCCAAGAGAGCTGTTTCAGTGCAATGTCGTGGGCGAAATCCAGATTGCTGCAGGCCGAGAAGCCGGTTGTCTTCGAGGAATTTCTGGACTTGCAGGTAGGCTGCTTTGTCCAGGATTTTAAGTAGGAAAGGGAGCTGCTGAAAGTTTGAAGTAGAGGGCAATCTATGGAGACTGTGATGGGGAGTTGGATGGGGAGATTGAAGCAACAGGATAAGAGGATGGGAGTTTCCAGAGGACATAACACCTGGAGGGGTTAGTGATAATCTGGAGGAAGTGGTAACAACTGGAGGAGGAAGCAACCACTGCATAAGCAAAACGAAACAAGCAGGCAGTATTGGCCGGAAGCAGGTGGAAGAGGTGAGAGGAGGCATGAGAATCAGTTAGGGAGAGCAAATCATTCAACATTTTGCGTTGGTGTTGGCACCTTGGCAAAGGGCTTATTGGTAGCTTTTATTACCCATGATTATAGGGTAAACTAATCAGACTTCTATATTGATGAGTTATTGCTGTGATGCATGGAATCTGGAAACCTGAATCTAATCAGCTGATCCCCACCTGATCAAGTGAGGTCGTATCACACACACAACTGCGGGCGAAGACCATGATTACCAAACAGCCTTCTCCAGTTATGTGAACGGAGCAAATTAGTTATTACAAACGTGGTCCAATGCAGATTTTACAATGGGTGAAGAGCAAAGGGTATTTTCTCCACTGGCCCGTCAATAGAATGCAAGAAAGGTTGCAACTCTTGCGTTAAGTAGGAAACTTCACTCATGTTGCATTCATGAAACCAGTGCAATTGACCCTATCACTTTGTGCCTCGTTTGCCTTGTCTACAAAAATGAAAAAAAGGCTACCCATCATTACCTGCGATAATACAAATAAGCTCTATTGAACTGCTCTCTGATGAACTTTCCCTTTCTCCCAAGAGGGGAGTTGGACAGTCAGAAATGGAGGAGGCAATGGCCAAACCTAACCCCCTACATATTTTGAGCTGGTATTTGGGTCATGTGATGGCTGCAGTGCTAGGCTGTTCATCCCATTCCAGTGCACAAACATTTAAGGTAAGGTGGCTAAGTGGGTTGAACGTTCGTTGCTGTGATCTGGGATTGATCTACAGGAACAAAGCCAACGCAGTCTTTCATCCTTCTTATTTCGACTGGGTAATAATAGTGATGTATATGAATATGTCTCATATAAAGCGCTATATAAAAAGCGTATTATTATAATGATTATTTCCTTGGACTCATGCTGGACAGCATCCTTATCTGGAATCACTGATTTAAGTCTTTATAAGGAGTTGCTTATTCCATCACTGAATGATCAGGCGCGTCATGACCTACCTGACCATTATGCCCATAACCATAGATACTACTCTGGTACTCTCAAGAGTAGAGTGCACCAACAGTTTCAAGCTGGATACCACGGAATACCTACACAACAGGCTGCCAAAAGTCTAAAATGAACAGATGTTAATGTCAAAGGTATTTGTACCGTGCACTGTCACCAACGGAATTGGTCCCCAGGCGCTTCAGGGGATCTGCCAACAATAAGTCGGGGTGGGTTAGTTGGGTGAAGAGGGAATAGCAAAGTGAGAAAAGTGGTGTGTTGTTGACAGCTTCAATTCTGTTTTCACTGTGATCTGAGCTTTGGTGTGAATATCGGATTAATGCGAGACCTCTTGTGCTGTTGGTGCGGTTTAAGTTTTGTTTGTTTGTTATTGCAGTGTGGTGAAGTGTGTGTGGTTTGCTGGGTGAGAAGATGGTAGTATGGATTTTTTCTGGGGATTTAGGTATGCAGAGATTTGAAACATTGGGTTAGTGGGTTATATGTCCTCGCTATCTAGATGTGATACGTGCTAATTATCCAGGTACTTTCTAGATGTTGTGTGTGAATATCTTCACATTTCTATCTAGATGCGGCACTGGCTAGTATTCACAGTCCTGTCTAGATGTGACGCAATCTAGTAATCATAGTCATATCTAAATGTGGCACTGGCAATATTTACAATCCTGTCTAGGTGTGAAAGAGGATAATATTCACAATCCTGTCTAGATGTGACAGAGACAATTATTCACAATTCTCTCTGAATGTGGCACTGGCTAACATACACAATTCTGTCCAGATGTGACGCAGGCTGACATTTACAATCCTGTCTAGATGTGATGGAGGCAAACATTCACAATTCTCTCTGAATGTGGTACTGGCTAACCTGCACAATCCTGTCCAGATGTGACGCAGGTTAACATTCACAATCCTGTCCAGATGTGAAGCAGGCCAATATTCAAAATTCTCTCTAAAAGTGGCAGTGGTAATATTCATAATCTTGTCCAGATGCGACGCAGGCTAACATTCACAATCCTGTCTAGATGTGACGCAGGCAGGTATTCACAGATCTCTCTAAATGTGGCACTGGCGAGACCTTGGGTGCTGTTGGTGCAGTTTAAGTGTTGTTTGTTTTTTGTTGCAGTGTGATGAAGTGTGTGCGGTTTGCCAGGCGAGAAGATGGTAGTGTGGATTTTTTCGTGTGATTTAGGTATGCAGAGATTCACTATCTAGATGTGATACATGCTAATTTCCAGGTTCTTTCTAGATTTGGTGCATGGATATCTCCACATTTCTATCTAGATGCAGCACTGGCTAGTATTCACAGTCCTGTCTAGATGTGACGCAAGCTAGTAATCACAGTTATAACTAAATGTGGCACTAGCAATATACACAATCCTGTCTAGATTTGATGCAGGCTAATATTCACAATCCTGTTTAGTTGTGGCAATGGCTAGTATTCACCATTCTCTCTAAATGATAATATATGATATGATAGGTTATTTATAACGCGCTTAATTCCCAGAGGTTTCTAAGCGCGGACCCTGGGATCGAACCTATGTTGCTCTGTGTCGCCTTGCTTCGAAAGCGAGCACGTTGCCGCTGAGCTATCCTCCCGAGACGAAATGTGGCACTGGCAATATTCACAATCCTGTCTAAATGTGGCATTAGCTAACATTCACAATACTGTCTAGATGTGACACAGGCTAATATTCACAATCCTGTCTAAATGTGGCATTAGCTAAAATTCACAATACTGTCTAGATGTGACAGAGGCAAATATTTACAATTCTCTCTGAATGTGCCACTGGCCATATGCGACGCAGGCTAACATTCATAATCCTGACCAGATGCAATGCAGGATAACCTTCACAATCCTGTCATAGATGTGATGGAGGCAAACATTCACAATTCTCTCTGAATGTGGTACTGGCTAACATTCATAATCCTGTCCAGATGTGACGCAGGCTAACTTTCACAATCCTGTCTAGATGTGACAGAGGCAAACATTCACAATTCTCTCTAAATGTGGCACTGGCAAACATACACAATCCTGTCCAGATGTGACGCAGGCTAACATTCACAACCCTGTCTAGATGTGACACAGGCAAATATTAACAATTCTCTCTAAATGTGGGATTGGCTAACATTTAAAATCCTGTCCAGATTTGACACAGACAGGTATTCACAGATCTCTCTAAATATGGCACTGGCTAACATACACAATCCTGTCCAGATGTGACACAGGCTAACATCCACAATCCGGTCTAGATTTGATGCAGGCTAATATTTAGAAATCCCATCTAGATGTGATGCAGGCCAATATTCACAAATCTCTCTGAATGTGGCACTGGCTAACATACACAATCCTGTCCAGTTTGCGACGCAGGCTAACATTCACAATGCTGTCTAATGTGATGCAGGCTAACACTCACAATGCTGTCTAGATGTGACGCAGGGCAATATTCACAATTCTCTATAAGCGTGGTACTCGCTAACATTTAAAATCCTGTCTACATGTGGCACAGGCTAATATTCAAAATCCTGTGTAAATGTGGCTCTGGCTAATATACACAATCCTGTCCAGATGCGACGCAGGCTAACATTGAAAATCCTGTTTAGATGTGATGCAGGCCAATATTCACAATTATCTCTAAATATGGCAGTGGTAATATTCATAATCCTGTCCAGATGCAAGGCAGGTTAACATTCACAATCTTGTCTAGATGTAACGCAGGCGAATATTCACAATTCTCTCTAAATGTGGCATTGGCTAACATTTACAATCCTGTCTAGATGTGACGCAGGCAGGCATTCACAGATCTCTCTAAATGTGGCACTGGCTAATATACACAATCCTGTCGAGATGCGATGCATGCTAACATTCACAATCCTGTCTAGATGTGACACAGGCCAATATTCACAATTCTCTCTAAATGTGGCACTGGCAATATTCATAATCCTGTCCAGATGCGACACAGGCTAACATTCATAATCCTGTCTAGATTTCACACAGGCAAATATTCACCATTCTCTCTAACTGTGGCACTGTATAATCTTCACAATCCTGTCTAGATGTGACACAGGCAAATATTCACCATTCACTCTAACTGTGGCACTGGCTAATCTTCACAATCCTGTCTGGATGTGATGCAGGCAAAATTCACTGATATCTCTAAATGTGGCACTGACTAACATTTACAATCCTGTCTAGAAGTGACGCAGGCAAATATTCACAGTTCTCTCTAAATGTAGCACTGGCTAACATTTACAATTCTGTCTAGATGTGACGCAGGCAACCATTAACTATTCTCTCTAAATGTGGTATTGGCTAACATTTACAATCATGTCTAGATGTGACGCAGGCAAGTATTCACAGATCTCTCTAAATGTGGTACTGGCTAATATACACAATCCTGTCCAGATGCAATGCAGGCTAACATTCACAATCCTGTCTAGGTGTGACGCAGGCCAATATTCACAATTCTCTCTAAATGTAGCACTGGCTAACATTTACAATCTGTCTAGATGTGGCGCAGGAAAATATTCTAAATCCTGTCTAACTGTGGCACTGGCTAATATACACAATCCTGTCTAGATTTGACCAGATCTATATTCACAATTCTCTCTGGCTGTGGCAGTGGCAATATTCATAAGTCTGTCCATAAGGGACGCAGGCAAATATTCACATTTCTCGCTAAATGTGGCACTGGCTAACATTTACAAGCCTGTCTAGATGTGACTGACGCAGGCACATATTCACAATTCTATCAACTTCTTAGGCCGGTTAGTATTCATTTCCTGGTTTGCTAGATTTTGAGGGTAGGTCGAGTGGCAGGGCTTCTGGAGTATAGTGATTGCTCTACTCCCCACACAGGCCACACCGTCCTTGATAGTTGCTCCTAATTGACAGCTGGCCGCTGGCCTTCCTTGCTGACACCGGCAGACACGATATGGAGCCAGCCAATGTAGGAGCCGCGCTTTGTCGTGGGGCCTTTAGCCACAGGGGCTGCTGGGCAGGGGGCTGGCCAGGTAGGGTCCAGAATAAGGAGAGGAGGAAGCAGTCAGGGCCTGGGGGAGGGCTAGTGAGGCTGGGCTAGGGAAGGGGAGCCAGGAAAGGTGCCAGGGATGTCGCAAGGTTAGTGCTGCCCCAGGAGCTGGATTCACGAGCTATGGGTCACCAAAAGCACCACGCTTACCTGTGGCCTTGGTGGTAAAGAGGCGCAGGGAGCCTATGTACAGGGGTTAGGCCTTCGAAATACACACCAGCATTTTTTGCCAATCAGGGCCTCTGGAGGGCTGAGGAGGTGGGACTGGGGAAGGTGAGCCAGGTATGGGTGCTGGGGGTGCCGCGAGGGTTGTGCTGGCACAGGAGCTGGATTCACAAGCTATGGGGCACCAAAAGCACTGCACTTACCTGTGGTCTCGGTGCTGAAGAAGCGCAGGGAGCAAGTGGGCAGGGGTTAGGCCCGCGAAATACACACCAGCATTTTTAGCCAATCAGGGCCTGAGGGAGGGCTAGGGAGGCAGGACTGGGGAAGTGGAGCCAGGAATGAGTGCCGGAGATGCCGCAAGGGTCGTGCTGGCCCAGGAGCTGGATTTACGAGCTATGGGCCTCATGGTAAAGATAAATTGCTTCTCAGACTTAAAAGATACAAATTCATCACTCGAGCCGTACGAACACTCCATTTGCTCCCTTCGAACAGAGAATTAAATATTCTGTGACTTGTGTAAAGACTGGTAGGGGGTGTCTGTACTTCCGCTCTCTATATGGTAGAGGAGAGGCACAGAGGACCCCAGCCAAGATTCTCTATTATTGGTACGTGGTCGAGCAATCAAGGCCTAGCTTCTCAGGAGGTGATGGGGGCTGGTTCTTAAGTACAGTGTAGTCCCCAAACCCCCACAAAGGAATGTCCACACACTTTATTACTGAAAACACAGTCTTTGGGCCTCATTACGAATCAGGCGTTAAGGGGTTAACGGCGCCGTAAATGGCGCCGACCATTAACGCCTGATTCCGAGGTCCCTTAGCCCCATGATGCGTTTAACGCCTGCTTTTTGCAGGCGTTAAAATCTATGGCGCTAAGGGACCATGGTGCTACTTACGCCACCGTAATTTACGGTGGCGTAATTAGCGCCTTCCCCACTCCCATTATACCCTATGGGGCAAAAATGGGAATGGGGAAGGGTAAAATGGGAAATGGGGATTTACCGCCCCACTCACCTTGGAATGGGGCGGTAAATCCGCCATCCACCATGGTGTAAACATAGTTTACACCATGGTGGTAAGGGTACGACCCAGGCGGTAACTTACCGCCTGGGTCGTAATGAGGCCCTTTATATAATTAATATTCAAAGGTATGTACACAAAATCACAATAACGCACTTTGTACTCGGAAGTCAATAATGATAAATATATACAATTCTAAAGTGGTACCACTAATGTTATCGAATCTCATTAAAGTGCATCAACTGTACGGTTAAAATGTCACACAGATTAATGACGAGGAAACCAGCAATAGAGATAGGCAGGACGTAAGATGGTTGAAACAATAGGCAGAATGCTGACCCCTACCCCTAGGCACAGTTCTGTGTTGAGATCCCCCTACCTGGGCAACCTGTAAAATCAGGATATATCGCACAAGCCCAGTCCATATGTTCAATAGTCTCACTTCTTCCTATTAAGGTTTTACCCCCCCAATGTACCTGGTGGAGTAGAGTTCTCAGACGATGCGTCGACCGATCCTTCTTGAGTGCCTCCTTTTCAGGCGGAAACCACGGATCATATAGAGGTGTCGGGGAACTTGGTGTTCGGTGTCGGGGAATCGAGGGCCCTTCTTGAGTGCCCTCCCTTTAAGGCAGGAGTCACGGGTCATCGAACGTCGGACGTGAACAGGGTGAACTACGGCAGGGAAGTGGCAGCTTCATTCCTAGCGGTGCTCATCGATGACAGAGCGTTGGCGTCCTGCAAGGAAGAGGTGTGCAGGGAACCTCGGTGACGATAGTTCTGGACCGCAAAGAGATGATGAAGAACTGTGGCCCAGCAAGGGCGTCGAGTCGTCAGCGTCTCTGTGGTCCTTAGTTGGCAGGAAACCCACCGGTGGATACTCCTCGGCGCGTCGACGGTCGGGCCTGCTCCAGCGGGAGAAAAGCGGATGACGATGCAGGCGAGAGTGTCCGATGATCAATGGAAGTTCTTAGGCAAATGGGAGCACAGCAGCTCCGGTCGGCGACAGCGGTCGGCGACAGTGGCGGACAACAGTCCGGGCGCTTCTCCTTGGAGTTCTGCAGAAGTCCCTGTATCGGGTCGGCAGCCTGTCGAAGGTCTGTCTACCAGGGAGCGTTGGCAAAGATCAGCTGTGCACCTCTTAGCTCGGGAAGAGGTCACCTTACCAGGTCCTCTCTGGGTCAGTCCTTGGAAACACAGCAGCTTTCAGATTGCGAAGGAGAGCAACAGCAATTCTTCTCGTCCAGCAGGGCTTCAAGGTCAAGCGTCAGTTACTCCAGTTACTTGTCGTAGTGGACTTCTGCTTCTGAACACGATTCCGAGCAGTGAGAGGTCCCCAGATATACTGTTGATCTCCTATTCATTCCGCTGGGTCACACTCAAGCATCCAATCATGACTACGGGCATTCATGCAGGCAGGCAGCCAATCAGGCACACGAGGTATTCAGGCCATTCACTTCTCTCCAGACACTCACAACAAGTTATGTGTATTGGGACAAGTACGGAGCCATTCAACACTCCAAGCTGCATTCATACCGGTTTCGGGCAGGGTTGTCTCAGTCATTGTGTCAACCACCAGATACTAGACACCCACAACACAGAATGCATATTCGTCACACACTCTATTCACCAAGGTCCCACCCACAGGAGGTACCCACAACATACATCACCGGGAAGGCTCCAGCCAGTCTGGCCGGGCGTTCACAACAACACCATATATGGCACTTCCACCCAACAGCCAGTCAGGGGGAAGGGACAGAGTCAGGGTTTCCCAGGACTTTGGGAAAACAAGGTAATGGGAAATAGAAAGCAAGAGGCCAACGTCAGGAATCAACTGATTCAAATGGCAGGGCCGGGGTATCCCAAAATGGAGGATACTCCGCGCACCCGTCAACTTCCGCATGGAGCTGCCACCAGCCCATACCCTGCTCTGCGGGCCACCCACAGGTGCCCAAAAACATACACTAGGGGCACAGGGTTGTACCCCTACCCATGGGTGCCATAAGGGTATCCCACAGGTCCGTTCACCAAACCAAAAGAAAGAGAGCTGCACCGCCAGGAGTCCCCCATGAACTCCTGCGCGGAAAACACGACAGAACACACGATAAAAAGCAGTAAAGGACAAGGATACGGAGGCCCTGTTCCTCCGATGCATTTCCAGCATCACAACTTGCAGGGCAGGTGCTGAGAATCCATCACAGGCATATTCATCTACTAACAACAATCACAAGCACTTTGACCCAGAAATGAAGCTCCAGAACCCTCTACAAAACTCACAGAGGAACTTCTTTTACATTGTTTTCAACCAAATGCTATAGTTCTCTGCCCAAATCCCTTCACACAGAAGAAGCCCAGCTGACCTTCAGAAAACAGCTAAAATCTTGCTGATTCAACTGATCCCATCTTTATTTCCTTCTTTCCCTTCTTTCCATCAGCTTTCCTTGTTTCCTTCTTGTCATCTTTCCTCCCACCTTAATTACTTTCCTTCTAATTGGTCTTCTTTTCTTCTTCTTTATTTTGTACCATCTTTTAGTCATATCTCTATTTCTTCATTTCTTCTGTCCTGGTTTCTTTTTACCTGCTTTATTTTTTCCATTCCATGTATCTCCTTTTCGTTCCTTATTTTCTTATTTTCATATGAACTTATGTTCATACATTTTTCTCTCCCTCTTTTCTTAATTCTGGTTTATCTTCAGTAGATGTACCCGGCACATCACAAACAAATCCAGATCACTCACTCTCTTTGTGCTTTCTTTATCTCTTCTCCCTCTCCACATCTCTGTCCTAGTGTATGTCTCTCTCTCTGTCTCTCTCGCTCACTCTCGGTGCAAGAGTGCCTTTGGTTAAAAGTGGAAGGAGTGGAACATCGACATGGCATCTGCAATGTCGGGAGCATTCTGGTATTTGCCTCTGATTGCCATTTCGTGGTTCCTGCAGGGATATTATGATTGCATTAAGGAAGCATTGTACGTATGGGTAGGTGATGGGGCACAGATAGGTTCAGGGATGTGCAGGGGATCTGACAGACTAATAAGGAGCAAAGGCAATAGGCTGCTCGGTCTACAAATGCATTTGTTATATTATTTATTAGTGTTTATACATGCTATAAAAATGTGCAGCACTACCAACTATTCAGCGGCCAGCACGTAAAAACATTGGCTTTGTCCTCACGGAAGAAACATATACCTGGTTTTAATCTGAGTGTGGCCCTTTCCAACATTGATGTATATTTTGAGAGATGAAATGGTGTGCGTTCTCTGCAAAAGAATCTATACAAAATTGATTATTGTTTGCACTAATATCGCAAATGTGCTCTTTTGAAATTTTACATCAAATGTTCCATTCCAGCATACATTATAGTCATTACAATGTTACAATTGTCTTATTGAGTAAAGCACATCATACAAATCTAGATTAATTAAATAAATAATTTTCGGATAGAAGTTTATCACTCCAAAATCGACAATCTGGTACACACTTCTACTGTACTGTACAATATGTAAAAAGGGAAATGTACACTCAGTACCAATGAGGGTTCACGACTGTTCTGCATAACATAAAAGAAGCTGGTTTGTGAACATTGGAATGATAAAAGATCTTTGTGTGGATTGTATTCTTGAATTATTGAGGATGAATGTAAAAAGCGCATTGTGTTGAAATTGTGGGGGGAGGGCCGAAAAAAGAGGGTGCAGGAATTTCTTCTGCACTACCCCCAAATGGGTGCTATCCTTTCTCACCCACAGAGGGGTACACAGACCCTGAGTTTGTACCACCACTTTCTCCAGCAGCTACTCCAGTGGTTGCAAGATGGACACAGGTAGCGTCTCCATCATTTACGATTTCTAATAACTGGGATTTTGAGGAAAGTGGAAGGGTAACTCCTTCAATGGTTAGGGCTACAGAAAGGTCAAAAATGAAGAGCAGAAAGGGGATAACTACCACAACTTCTAGGTTAGCAGATGGATTAAGAGTGGAGGAGCGAGAAAGAGTGAGGCGGTTAAGTAGAAGATCGGAGGAAGGATTGAAAATTAGAGAAAAAGAAGAGGTTTGGCCTCTTCCTGCAAGGATAGAGGATAGGCTGCAAAGAGTTATAGATGCACAAGAACGGGAAAATATGGAGGAAGCCCTATGGATAGCGCAGGAAGAGATAGTTCTGCTAAGGCGGCAGAGAGATGAAGAGCGGGAGGAAGTGAGAAGACATAAGGGGACGCAGAAGGAGGTAGGTGGAGACATGGGCAGGTTCTTGTTAGCTTAGACAACTCAGTTATCAGAACAGTTGAGGTGGACATGGAGAACAGGGTTTCTGCCATGGGTACAGGGACTGAGCAGGGAGGACAGGAGATGGCACCCCATGGTAGTGCTGATAATGCTTCTATGCTATAGAAGGGTTAGGGGATGTAATCGAAGTAGATGATCAAGAAGGAGAGGAATGGGTGTCAAGCAAGGAGAACAGTGTGCAGGAGCGATAGAAAGCACACCATGGAGCTATAGGACATGCCACAGTATTCACATGACTGTAATACATGGTAGGAGAGAGATGGGGGAAGCCCCAGTAAAAACAGGTATAACTCAGTTTCGATTGCTCCAGAAGAGTCTCAGTTGGGCATATTATGTCCCGTGGTCACACATGGACATGAAAAACTTGATAAAGACACTCCCTTAGCTCACTGCAGGGGCTGGGAAGTGGATTTATGCATTGGAGAAACATACTGCCGGTGGCATGTCCTAATGGGCGAGCAGTCATACAAGCTTTGGAAGAGATCAGGGTATGCAGGGTTTCAGTTAGAAACAAATGCCCATGATGGAGCAGTTTTGCATAATCTTAGGGCACAGGGGTGGGGATCTTTGTGGATGATGTATCCCAATATGCTCGATCTCAATTCGATTTTAGCTAAAACAATGAAATTGAATGATAATCCTGCCACACACATCCAGTTAATTCAGGAGATGTGGAGGGCAGAAACAGGAGAAGCATGGGACAAGAATCTGGTGATTTTCTTACTACATGCTGAGGAAGGGACTTCCGAAAGAGATCCAGCATGATTTACAGTAGTAGGGATGGAGCCCAATAGTTGGACAGTAACTCAAGGACACATCATGCATTTTTGCAAGAGAAGACAGGAAAAAGAGAGGGAGAATGTAGAGAAGGCACAAAAAGCAGAGGCTAAGCTTGTTCAAAAGAAATTTGCAAACATGTGTTTAGAAGGGGCAGTAAATACAAATTCTATGGAGGGACAACAGGGGCAACCAGGACAACAGGGACACAGTGAACCGGGTATGACGCAGGGTTGGGTGGATGGGTATGTTCCTGTCTGAGGCCAATGAGAGGGTCTCTTAGGGGCAGAGGAGGATTTCCACAAGGAAGTGGGTCATTTGGCGGTGTCAGAGGAATTGGTCCCTGTTATAATGGGACAACAGTAAATAATTATGGAGGATTATATGGGATTCAGTGTTGGTCCTGTGGAAGGTTAGGACATGGGTCACGGGATTGTCATGAATGTCCACAGTGCTTTACCATGGGAGTTCAACAGATGCAGGCCCCATCCCTGCCATATGGCCCAGATGAACAAACCCAGAAACTCGGGCTGCACAGACCTTCGGGATCCCACCGACCATGCCAGCACAAGCATCGGTGCAGACATGGGACAGGAATTCTTTACCCCAAGGAATAGTTGCACACTGCACTGGAGAAAGTGTTTGTTTTCTGGGGAGATCCTTTTTCTTTCCCAGGTGCAAAAATGTGTCAGGAGTAGGACAGCCCATAGGGATCTTGGATGTGTCCAGTACTGCCCATTACCACAGATCCAGAAGAGTAACCCTGGATACGTGTCCATGTTTGTGACCAAATGTTTTCATTTATGGTTGAGACAGGACCTACCAAGTCTTGTATCAAGGAAGGTGAGTTCCCCTTGTCAGGCAAAATGATGGACACACAGGGATTCTCTGGGGCTGTCCTGTCTGTTCCTCATAATAAAGATCCTCGTAACAAGGTGGGTAATCAATATTTATCAGCCCCTTTCTTGTACTGTATGGATAGCCCAGCAAATCTTTTGGAAAGGGACATCCTGAGCAAGTTGTGGGTGTCAATTGCCTTCACGGGGGAAGGTACTGTATGCTTGCACCCAGGGTTGTATCTGGCAAGGAAGGCAGCGCATTTCTCAGACCTATTGTTGCACCAATGTGATTAGGGCGCTTCCCGTGCATAGAGCATTGGTTCTCTAGGGGGTGATGGTTTTGTTGAGTTGGGTCGGGTCGATCAGAAATCAGGCCTGGCGAGTACCATTAGAGTTTTTATTTTGTCCTGATGTGCCGCAGGAAGTAACACCAGACGCCATTATTCCACTACCCTTATAGGCCCTAGTGATTGAGAAGAACTGGGCGGATCTGGCAGGCACAGATGAGGTAGGCAGAGAGTGGTGCATAGTTATGTGCATTGATCTGACCTTATCGCTAAGGGACGTGTCTGACAAGCAATTGTTGGAAGATACTGAAGACACAGGACAGATGGTCTTTGAAATTGGGGTGCCTGCCGAGAAAGCAATAGAACAAAGGAAAGTATCACACGCCATGCTCATTGTTAATAATACATTGTCATTTTGGAAGGAGGATTTGGGAAAAGTCCCAGACTTCTGGACCAGCAATCCTCATGATGTGGTGCTGCTAAAGAGTGTTGGAGCAGTGAGGATAAAATTGAAACCCGGTGTGATATTACCACATGTTAAGCAGTATCCCATATCCGACTAAGCGGACAAAGTGATTTATGAGGCGATGATGGCATTGTTAAAGCAAGGCATAATACAACCCTCTGTGTCCCCATGCAAAACAGCTATCTATCCTGTGCAGAAGGGGAAAGGGTCCAGTTGAAGGATGGTCCAGGATTTGTGCACCCTCAATAATATTGTTGAGGCAGAATTTCCAGTGTTACCAAATCTTGCCACCATTCTGTGTAAAATCCCTACTGAGTTGGTGATTGTTTTAAAAATGCATTTTTCTCTGTTCCCTTAGACCCCTGATTCTCAGTATCTCACAGCGTTTACGTATCGTGGTCAGAGGTTCAAACGCACCCGATTGCCCCAGGGGTACGGCATATCTCTGAGTGTTTTTAATAGGGCGGTTCAGATGGATTTGGGGAATTTACATGTACGTGGACGATTTATCAGTCTCAGCACATCCGAGGAGCAGTGTCAAGGAGACTCAATAACGCTCCTCACCCTGCTCGTGGGGAAAGGATACAAAGGGGGCAAATAGAATTTGCAATACTGTCAGAGAGAGGTAGTTTACTTTGGGCAAGTAATATCGCCGGCAGGAAAGAAGGTAATGCCATAGAGAGCCACCACAGTTCAAAATACACCTCAGCAAGTCACAGTGATGCAAAGACAGCACATTCTGGGGCTTTGTAATTATTGTAGATCATGGATTTGTATCACTCTAGTTATGTGAGTCCCTTATTGCAGAGACTAAAGGACACACATAAGGTAAAAGGTCCTATAGAGTGGTCTGAGGAAATAGGGACTTGCCTTCAAGAACTCAAGGTTGCGATCAGCAATTCTCCGGTTCTGGTGACCCCAAATTACAAGAAGCCATTCTTTCTGTTGTAAAGGAGCGGCAGGGGCATTCGAGCAGTCGCCCGATTATCAGTAGAGAGACACTTGGACCCATCAAAATAGCCCCGCCGCAAGAACAGAAGACACAGCCAAGGGCAAAGTTTACTGTATTTATTATCCAAAAATGACAGGGATCACACTACAAAAAAATACATTCCCCAGAGCTCTTGTCATCTGAACGTGTGTCAGTCAGTTTTATCAGAGAGTGATATCACAAAACCAAGTTCCGTCCCCAAAACCTATTGGGTGTGCAGATTGGTCAGTTTAGGTGAACCATATACACATTCTATACAGGTTAATTCTACTATTGGATAGCCATATCTGGTGGCTCCTCCTGAGGCTACCTCTACATATAGTGAATACAAAGTTGCAGAGCTGTGGCATAACTATTGGCTCCTGCAACATATTATGTTGTGATGTGTAAGGTGACTTTGGATTGGGTAGAGGGTTTCCTACAAGCCCTGGGACCCTGGACGGTTACTAGGCTGGCTGAACCTTCTCAAGGCAATGGGAATGAGCATGGGAATGCTGTGGGTTCTCTAATGTTGCCACCTCTGATCACCGAAGCCTGGGAGCGTGCATTCAGTTATTAATTCGTGAGCAACACTTGTAACTTTCCACCTCTGGTTCAATGGGAACAGCTTCTCTCTGTCTACCTTGATTGAATGGGCATTGTCTTGCTCTGCTATGTCACTTGTGTAGAGGCCATGAAATTGAGCTCTCCTGCTTGTAATTAGGAGGATTTCATCCTGAATTTCTAGCCTATGATCTATCGTCTTGGTAACTGGGAACTTTCCATCTTCACTAGTCCTTGGCTGGGGTGCATCACGTCTGCCTGCCTCTGGCTGCAGCGATCTTCTCAGCCCTTCCATGGATTTGAATCCTGTCTCCCCATCCTCATTCAGCTCAGTGTGCCTATGGCTTCCTTATGGCTTTCCATGTTAGTGGCAATCAAGCATGTGAAAGCCTGGTATGCGCATACTTGGCATCTTGCAGTTTCAGCTTTAGCCAAGGAGCTAGATAGGTATGTCTCTAGCGATATGTATATGTTTCGGTCATCTTGCCTGCGTGAGTCATAAGCATGTGTTTAGTGTCTATATGCAAAAAACTAGCGCATGTTTGTATAGATTTGTGAGTGGATGCCTGCAATACATTGACGATGGTGATGAATGACCTAAAAGTGATGTGCATCTGTCATTTCTATGTCTTTGAGCTGAGAGTCATGAGGGGTTCATGAGGGACATACTTGGACCTCCGTATTCAATGTTTTCCCATTCAAACAGGCTTCTGATAATCACAGCAGTCCTGACCCAGCAAACATCACTAGGCTACAAACCTTTAGCGTATTAAAGTGGACACCCAGACCCACTGATGGAGGCATAGTTCCCTTGGGAACAAGCTCTGGCAGCAGCGGTTTTGCAATTCAAATTTCTTCAAACATTACTATGGGTTGCCCAGTGACATTGTACGTAGAGCATGCAGTCTTTGCAATTCTATAAAAATCTAAATCCACACTGACAACTCACTCAGAGAGTGTCAGGGTATAAGGTCATATTATAAAATTCATCCATTCATCCTGTGCAATATCACCTAGTAAATTCTGCAACATTTGTAGCAGAGCTGGTGTAGCCTGAGGATATTGTTCACAATTGTACCATGTATGAGGGAGAAGAGGAAGAGAGGGCAAATAGGAAATAGTATGCCCGGGAGGGGGGTGAGGTGATTTTTGTTGATGATTCTTCAATCATCAACCAAGAGACGGGTCAGAGGCATATGGGTGCAGCTGTCATGGGTCTTGTGAATGGGGAGTACCAGGTCAAACTGAAGAGATGGTTGTCTTCTCATAACTCTGCACAAGCGGCGGTACTGGTGGCACTTATAGAGGCACTAGAAATGTGTAAGGGGAAGGCAGTCACTGTTAATTATGACTCTGAATAGGTCCCTTCCACCGTCCATTCTGGGCTATCAATATGGCATAGAAGAGGGTTTAGGAGGACTGACGGGTCTCTTGTCCAGCATGGTTTGCTGCTATCCCGGGTGATTGAAGCGTTAACCTTGGCAACAGAGATAGGTCCAGTGAAGTGTGCTGCCCATACTAACTGCACCAATTCAATATCTCTCAGAAATAATGCTGCAGACAAAGTGGTGAAGGAAGCAGCATATTTTGCTTCACAGATTCCCAGAAAATGGAAACCGTGTCCCAACAGGTACAGTTAGCTGCCCTGTACATCTCAGACCCGGTAAGACCCTAGAGAAAAACAGGAGCTCTGGAAAAGTAGAGGATGTATTCTCCCACCCACAGATTTGCTTTGGAGAGAGAAAGTGATGGGGAACATAGTAATGCCTGTAGAGCTGCTTCCTTTGGCCCTAGAGCATCTACATTACCCATCACATACTTCCAATGACAAATTGCAGCAGATCTCAGAAAGACTGTTTTATCCCTAACTTGAAAGAACAAGTAAGTAGATTTGTAGGGAATTTTGTAGTGTGCAACGACTTCAGTCCCTGAAATACCATGAGGTCAGGGGTCTTGCCCAGGCCATCTGGTCCATTCAAGGAGCTCCACATCGATTTTGTGGACATGGTAACAAGGTATAGTAACTCCAGGTATCTTATTGTTGTGGCTTGCCCATACTCCTGGTGGCATGAGGTTGGTCCCTGCGGACATCCCGATGCTAAATCAGCAGTGATATTTCTGGTGAGATAGGTATTTACAAGGTGGGGAATTTGCGAAATTCTAAAATACAGAGCACGCTTCTTTAATGCCTTGTTTGCAGAAATCACTTTGCTGCTAGGACTAAAGCATCGGTTGTGCTCGGTGTGCCACCCAAAGGCCAACAGAACTGTGGAGAGGCTTAACAGGGACCATAAGGTCTGCTTAGCCAAATTGTGTACAGAATTAAATAAATCGTGGTTTGTTTGCCCCCCACTGGCTTTATTTTACATACAAAACTAGCTAGGGAATGACCACCATTTGAGCTCTCACGAAATGGTGACTGGGCATACGCTACATACACCTCTCTCACCTACAAGTATGACATTAGATGCACACAAAACCACAGCAGTTTTAAAGAGAGGAGTTTAAGGAATACCTTACTGCATTAGATTATATCATTACAAATTGTGTCTTCTCACCAACTGACAACTGGAGAAAGTAACAAGACTATCGATGATCAGCATTAAACACAGCTTCTCTCCACGAACTACATTTGCACATTTGTGCATCGCTAGAACGAGCAGCGTTTCCATGGGCCAAATACAGTGATCTGCGCAACTCCGACTGCCATAAAGGTGGAGGGCAACAAGAGTGGGATCCACCTGAAAGACACTTTAAGGGATACCGGCAGCCCACCACCTGCACAGGAGCAAGAGCATGCATAGAACTTAAGTGCACCCTAAGGATTCACCATTTGTTTCAGTGCAAAGGGGGTTGTGAATGGAGATCTGGAGTTTAAATACTTTTTGTATCAGAAAAGGAATGTTTAAGATTATAAATTGTGTAACAATTAATGTTTTTATGTTTTTTTTGGCCTCGGGTTATCATGTCTGAAGATGACAAACAGTATGAATGGAGACAACTCAAAACTGTCTAATCTTATGAAATCTGAGAAGAAAATGCTAAGAGAAATAAGAAATGCTGATATCTATTTTTTCGATAATGATAATGATTAATTAAATTCCCTAATTAATGCACATGGATTCACAGTTGACAACGTATGGAATAGCCATATGAGGAAGGGGGGGTGAGAGAGATCCATAGGATATTGCTAGATCTGCTCTACCAACCCACATGCTTCTGGTGTTGCTAGGGTGTTTATCGCAAGTGAGGTAGAGGTAGCAGATATGCTATGTCTAGTGCACTTAGCACGTTGCAGGGTTTGAGGGCAGTTTAAAGGGCAGTCAATTACAAAATCAATCATACCAATTGACCGTTGTTCGATGGATGAGCGTGCAGAACACAAAAATATTAGGTGTATTGAAAGAGTCCAATTGATCTTGGAAGGAGCTATTTTTGATAAAAGTCGATGGGACTAAGGCGTGAAGAGTTGCAAAGCTGAAGGATTCAGGGGATTCTCAGAAGAAGGGGTGGCACAAATAAACAAAGAGTTTGGGGCAGTATGGAGAAATAATTTGCAGTCTCTGACATGGCTCAAAGAGCCAGAAAAACCTGTTAAGATACAGACACCCATTTTTCTCTATGTTGCAAGGGCAATGGCATAGTGCCCCTTGGCACAAATGCAAACTGCAGTCGCACGCATCGCATTACAGATTTGGCTGGAGGTATAGCTGCTCTTCTAGACAACTTTTGGACCTGTGGACAGAATGCATACAGGAACTTGCCTCGAGCCTGGCGAGGTGTGTGAAGTCTCTCTAACCATAATGTGCCTGTCCTCGTGATCCCTGAAGAGCACCTGATTTTGGTCGGTCCAATGCCCGAAATTACATCCATGCTCCCTTCATCCCCTGCTCCCCTTGCATCCCCTTTACCACCATATATAGACAAATCGGTGGCTATGTTTGATGGCAACATTTCTGGACAATTACAATGTAGGAAAAGGTCCAACTACCTCTCAGCAGCATCATCACAAGCCTTAGCAGATATTCCTGATTGATATTGGCTGTTTAGTCACACCAAGACCTTCTTTGCCTCCCTCCTGGGACCTGACGTCCAAGCAGTGGCCAATGCCAAATCTCTCCAGGTAACCAGGTATGAACTCCTGCTCTTTGTGTGCGCTTCTGGGTTAGCATTTAGTGCCATTAAGGAAGAATTACAGACACTGAGGCTCATATCTGTGCAAAACTAGTACATACTCAATGCCTTGACAGCAATGGAGGGCTGAGTATGCCGGAAAGTTGAAGTACCTGCTGCACACGTGTGCCTCCCAATGACACAGAAAATGGCACAGAACTATTGCTGTTTTGCATTAACCGATATTGATCATGGAAACTGAGGCTGAGATCCACAATGACTCATGAATTGATTCTTTATTCTCAGAGGTACTTCTCTGGTTGACCCTTGGTGTGCCGATTCTGATGCCTATTTTTGCCTTTTTACTTATTCTTTTTTGTTCCTGCCTTCTGATCATATGTTGTTGTTCTGCCCAGGTACCAACTGTTGCTGCCATGATGACTGTAACCCTACCCAAGGCTAGGGCCACCACTACTTCACTCCATATGGGTACTCAAACTGAAGCTATTTTTTTTCTCCACCAAATTGGCATGCATGTGTGGAGCAGCGGGTAGATTGTGGTAATGGTGGGGGATGAGTTGGATTGGTTCAGCGGAGGAGTATGCCCATATTGAGACGAGGGTGAGAGATGGTTGTAGGAATGGTCCCCAATAAAAATTATTATGATTTGTTAGTTAAAGTAATAACTAAAGGGGGGAATGTTGGGGTGGTCAGGAAGGGTCCCTATTATTATAAGGCATTCATGTTGTGTGCTCTATATTGATGACTGGGGGATGGCAGCAAACTGGACACAAAGTTGCAAGTCCATTTGCATCAATTGCAGCTAATTATGGATATGATATGTTACTTTCACTGTCATAGTTGTTTAGAATTTATACATATTAGATCTTCATGCACGTAGAAAGGTACACTATTAAAACTGCAAATGAAACATGAATTCAATCCACACAATGTAGTTGGGACTCTCTTAAAAAATGCATGTTTGACTTTTAAACTGACTCTCAGGTTTTCAGAAAGCCGAAAAATATGTAAATCAGTCATTTTAATCTCCATGGTTAGCCGCTGTACATGGATTTTAGGTAGCAGGGACACTCTTGACGAAAAGAAGAATGAGTCACCTAGTAAGAAGGTCTCAATATGAAAAGGACAAGGTTTATTATTTATCAGTCCCACAAGAGAACAGATGTTATGTAGCTCATTGTATTGAAGTCGATACAGGGGGTTGGTAATTTGTTTGGTGGTAATAAAAAGGAGGAACGGGGCAGGGTATCCAGCGGTGAATTGTTTTTACAGGTCATCAGAGGTTGTATGTTCTAGAGTTGTGGTCACATAAATTAGTAGGTCTTCAGAAGCACCAGGATTCTGGCGGATTTCGATCACAATCAGTAGTTTCATGAAGATTCTGTTTACTCAGACCTTCCTCTATGTACTAAAATATGTGGACCATGTGCAATCACACTTCAAGTAAAAGGCCTTAGGCCAGTTATTGCTAGCAATGAATTATGTTTTCCATACCAATGTTTAAACATGTACTGACATGATGTCCTACTACTGATGAATCCTAAGAAGAGGTGTGTTCTGAATATGATCTGAAGATGACAATCAAGATAAGACTGCCCAATGAAAATGGAAGAATTGGGAAAAGATGGGATTTCTTTGAAGAGGTTTTTGGTCGATCATATTTGGTGGGTGGATTGTAATAGAGGATCTGGAACTGTTTTCATTGTTGCAAAACGTATATGAGATACTATCTGATGTTGCATTGGTGAGACTTGGGTTGGTTTGGTCCTGCAATACCATCTAACCGCTCCCCAGAGCTTTGTACAATAAACCTGCATCATGTACAACCATGTACTTGCTTTTAAGTAGTGGGCCTGTTTGGGTTAAGGGTATTAAAGGCCCACCGGCACACTTCCTTCCATCAATTTTTCCTTTTTTTTGTTATTTGCTTTATTTTTACATCTTTCCTTCTTTTTTCCTTTACTTTCATTCTCATTCTAGCTTTCTTCTTCATTGCACCTTACAACTCTATTTCTTTCATTCTCAACTTCCTTCCTTCCTTCCTTCCTTCCTTCCTTCCTTCCTTTCTTTCTTTCTTTCTTTCTTTCTTTCTTTCTTTCTTTCTTTCTTTCTTTCTTTCTTTCTTTCTTTCTTTCTTTCTTTCTTTCTTCCTTCCTTCCTTCCTTCCTTCCTTCCTTCCTTCCTTCCTTCCTTCCTTCCTTCCTTCCTTCCTTCCTTCCTTCCTTCCTTCCTTCCTTCCTTCCTTCCTTCCTTCCTTCCTTCCTTCCTTCCTTCCTCATAAAGATTGCACTCACTTAGACAAATCAAATAATGACATTTCCATCTCAACACAACCTATGGTGGGTCTACTACACATTTTGACTTTTTACTCACTAATATTTACATACAAATTCAATTTCCATTCTCAGAATGACACACTCGCCGGCACATTCGATAGGACATATAAAACTCTGGCACGCACTGTTTTTGCGGTTACATTTCCAAATACGCCTAATATACAAAATGATTATAATATTGTGCAGTAGCACTTATTGGCCATTTCAATGGGCAGAATGGAATAATCATAACAAATAATCTTGGACCCAAATAAACAGACAGACTCAAATAATTTAGTAAAATACTACTTTGTTGTCAGTTCCATAAAGTAGGAAAACCTGGCCAACAACATTTTGTTGTCCACACACTCTCAGTTACATTTCAGGTACACAAAGGCTTTCTGCCTCGATGTGCGTCAGCTATGACATCATCCTATGGGGCAAATAATAACATCTATCAGATGGAGGGATTGGTTAGGGGAACATATCTACTTATAGGTTCTGTAAGTGTTAGTAACATCGTTGGCTGCCACTTGTCTGGTAGGCATGCCTTGAACTTCCCTCTAACTATGTATAAAACACATTATAGCAGCATAACCGTTACGGATTGGCTTCTGCAATAGTGTGTGCTCCACCATCACATAGGCCCTTTGATTGGTTAGCATTCTCTCCCAACCTCTACTTTTGGTCCATTAGCGGCATGTAAGCAAATAGAAACCCAGGTGCAGAGAACAACGTCAGAATACTGCCCACTTGCCCAATTGGTCTACCATCTCTCATCAGCCAAGCCTTCAGCCAAGACTTCTCCTTGCTGGATTTTATCTTTTCTGGAACTTTAAGGGGATTTAAGGTACATAACTATCTTCATCCAGGGCTTATGAATAGGCCTTGTTTTCTGGCCTTCACCATGTGTGAAGAGATCATGATTTCGTCATTTTCACCTTCTATTTGGTGCATATATGATTAAATTACACCGAGTGTCATTATCCTCTTCAGCCTCTGGAGACTTGGTTGCACCATCTCACTTATTCTTTTCTGCATCTTTATTCATCAATACTTGTCATTCACAAATGTTCACTCAGTTTCTTAATCTAAGAGAAATATGTCCTGCGTCCATTGCTTATCCTCGTTGACTCCCCTTGCACCTCTCAGTAGCTTCTCGCTGTGGCATCCTTGTTTTCTTGCCAACAGCTATTCTTTGCCCATGCACAAATTTGTATTTCCAGCTTCTGTCAGCTCTGCAGCTCTGATCTCTTTCCTCCGAGCTCCTTGCTTACTATCATTGAGAGCCGGCATCCATCTTTCCAACGTGGCCGCTTTACTCTTGTTAGATTTTCTACTGCAGCAAGCTTCTATATGGCTGATCTACCTTTCGTTGCTGCGTATATACATTCACTACTCATCTGGTTACTTATTTTATTTGTATGTAGGGTTTCTTCTCACTTTTATGTATGCATACTTTTGTTTCTTCAATTATCTCTTAATTCTTTAGGTATTCTTATATTGTTTCAGTGTATATTGTATCTTCTACCTATGACATCACTTAGCATCTGTCAGGTTCTCTTTACAGCTCCTCGATATTCAGTGGTGTCTGCAAATCTCCTGCTACTGCTTCAGTTTGAGAGAACATTCAATACGGTTGTCTGAGTGCATAAAGTCTCTCATACACTCGATGTGGTATTGGAATAATACCATGTGTTATACACAGTGTCTTCCTGTTGCTCATCCAATACGTCGAAGATGAGGGTGTGGCATCTATCATGATGTGCACATCTGCTCCTTTACATCCCCCCTCTGGTCGAGTCCTCAACCACCTCCTCTTCCTCAACACTCTTCATTTTTCTTCCTCAGAATGGATTCTGCAGGATCCATATCTTAGTCACCACCCTCAGGTCACATGCATTCTTTATGTGTTCTTCCGCACTCCAGGTCATATGGCAGCATTCTCCAGTTGTTTGAGAGAATACCCAACACCCTACATAGTTCTTATGATCCTTAGGGTAATGGAAATGTGTTCCTGCGGGTGCCAGAGGACTTTCTATCAGGTGCTCATGAGTCATCTTTTCAGTCTGTGTGTGCTCATCAGTCGCATTTTTCACATCAATCATTATGCTCTCTTGCTTTCTTTGCTGTTTTCTTGCACTGTCAAATGAATATTCTTTTAAGATTGAAGCCCAGCACCTTGTTGGCGAATGCCTTCAAACTACTTGGAGTAATACAAGTAGTTTGAAGGCATTCGTCAACAAGGCAGGAATCCATGAGGACAGGGATGAAAACTAACCTTCATCCTCAGTCTCGTCCACTTCATCCACCAACTTGTATGCAGGGTTGACAGCATAGTTATTGATTCTCTCAGGGTTCCACTTTCTTAATCATGGGCAGGTGTAATATACAGTAATAAGGCCTGATCTTGGCACTCACGCCTCCTTCCATTGCTGTAATTAAGTCCAGGAATTACCTGTTCTGGCGGCCCATGAGCCGGATTGCCCTCAGGTATTCTCTGATTGCATTAAATCCTTTTATTGTCGTGTTGATCATTTGTAGCAGCTCCCACTTAGTGATCTGTAACCACTTGGCGTTTGCTGCAGTATGATTTCCTGGCATGAATATGGCTGTAAATATCACTGCCATTCTGCTGAACAATGTATGCTCTTCTGGAATATCGTGATAAGCTTTGCTTGTCTTTGCTGAAAAATAGTTCTTCCTTTTTCATCAAATAATTTAGAGTGATCTTTTCTTCCTCAGATTTGCATCCATTTCCGGAAAGTTCATGATCTGCAGGTAGCATTGTGGTATCTTTTAGGGCTTGTATGCTTATCAGTACTAATGAACAAACTACTCTCCATTCTGGTGGCAACTTCATGTATGCTCTTGATCCACAGGCCCAGTAGTGGTCCATCAGGACTGCTGTTCCTTCCTTCATTATGGTACATCAAAAACGCAGACACACTTAAGGTTTTCTCCAACTTTTATTGTGCCATCATTTCTGAAGAATAGGGATGCATTCTTCAGGGGTAGTATCTGCAATGGTTCCCCCTCATCATCGACTCATGTGATCAACCTTGCGATCTTAGGCCATTGATCCTTGCATTCTCTTTCTGCATTCACCACAACTACTTCCCATTGTCCTATTAATACTATTGCCTTGCACACGATCAGTCCATTGGCCCATTCCTCAGGAGTAAGGGCTGTTCCTTTAATTTGTAGTTGACCTCTTTCCCAGCATTCTCATATTTCTTTCCCGTTCTTGTCCTTGCATTTTAACATCTTGGGGGTCATTCCGAGGTGGGCGGTAAGGGGTTACCGGCACCAGTAATGATGCTGGTGCCGGTAACCACTTACCGCCCTATTCAGAGGTTCCCTAGCGGGACCCGCTGCAAACGTCTGGTCAGACCAGACGTCCTTAGCAGGTCCCGTTAGGGGACCAGGGAGCAAATAACTGACCCACTATTTGCAGGCCCGTTATTAGCGCCTTCCCCATTCCCACTGAGCTCTATGGGGGCTAGAATGGGAATGGGGAATGGTATTCGGCATGGGGACTTACCGGGTCTGCATAGGTCGGAATGTCCCGGTAAGTCCCCATTCCGCCTACCCGGACCAGGACCCGAGTTTGGAGGCAGCCATGGTGCTAAAAGCACCATGGCTGCCTCCAAACTCGGAATGACCCCCCTTACTTTTCTCAATTTTCATTCCTGCTCCATTTACTCCAGGCTGTTCATATTTTATTATTCAATGCATTGTTTTTCGCTTTGTTCTTGACTACATATCTTGTACATAATTGTCTTCTCTTTGGGATGTCGCTTTATTTACCCACACTATGGATGCGGTCCTGCCTTGGAACTGTCCTCTTGTTAGGCAAAGTGCAAGATGTGTCAGGCAGTGTGCCTTTTTCACTAATATTTCTGTTGCTATGAATATTTTAGATGTTCCCAAAGCATAACGAATAAGGGAACATACATAGCAGCTTTTGTCTGATATTTATCTCCCCACTTTCTTCATGTGCTCATACCACGTTATTCTTTAAATTAGCGAATTGTCAACATATGAATGTATACCTTCATTATCTTCCCCAACATCGCTTTTAGTTCGAGCAATTTGTTCAGAAATATCAGAAAAAATATCACTCGTGCTTTGTCAAGGATAGAAATAGATGTCTCATTCTCATGTATTTCACTTGAATTATAAAACAATACCTCACGAAATGTAAAGAGCATAAGAAAATAAAGCTAATACATTAGGCAACAAGTAGCTGTAAGAAGTATTGTCATAGTATTTAAATGCCACATTATCTCTTTTGGAGTAGCTGGTCTCTTCGTTAGTGTGTGTTTTATATACTGGAAAATTCCCATTTTTAATTTACTATGTACACCTCGGTCACTTTCCAAATGCATACTTTTTATAACAGGAACTGTATTATTATAGCTAAAATAACTCTGCAAATTATATGTTTTTAGGATTTTAAAAAAATACAACAACATCCAGTTTTCATTGAACTAGAGCTGGATATGTTTGGAGTATGTAATCAAAAACAACATGCAAAAATGTGTGCAATGTGTCGTGCAATTTTCCTGCCGTGTTTTTCAATGTCTTAAAAAATGTCTCAAAACCTGGCCCTTTGCCCAAGACGACTAACACACAACCAACCTGACCATGACTAACCCAGGATCCACCACAACAAGGGTTCACTCCACACTATATGCAAGTAATGCAACTGTTAGGGTAAAATTGTATTTGCAACAATGTACTTGATCCGTGACAACTTGTAAATAACCGACCATGACAACCTGTAATTAACCAAACAGTTATGTAAGCCTGTGGTACGAATGCAACTTATTACCACAACAAACCAACCTGTAACCATTTTCTTATGTTAAGCGCCGGTGTCCAGTCAACTGGTCGAAAAAAAACTGGTCGACTGCAATTTGGTCGACGCAATTTGGTCGAAAACCAAATGGTCGAATTTTTTTTTTAATTTATATATTTATTTTTCGGGTTTTCGTTTAGTATAAAAAGGGGTTTTTAGAGAAAAAAAGGGGGTTGGGGGGTCCCCCCCCAAAAAAAAAGGGTTAAAATAAAAAAAAAAAAAATTCGACCATTTGGTTTTCGATCAAATTGGTTCGACCATTTGTCTGGTCGACCAATTTTTTTCGACCAAATGTCTGGCAACCTTAAGCGCCCAGATTCCCAAGGGCTTGATTCTCTATACAAATGTACAAATCAATAAATAAATGTTCAATCTGCTTTTAGTTCAACTGAGAAAGTTCTGGAACTGCATCAAGTGCATTAATCTCCTATTCGAATGTCAATTTGTTTCAGAGTGTTTTTTAATCCACTGATTCTTTATCCTTGCCCTTGGTAGTTCTTCTGGTCAGCATGCACAGACCTTCTTCTCTTGCTTCACTGTCAACGGTTGTAGGAGGGGTCGGGGTCTCTCCATTGTAGAGCTTCACATCGTTCAAGTGCAGCCAGGCTCTCCTCCCTTGTAATTTCACAGCAGTAGGAGAGACCTCCTGTACTAGGTATGCTCCCTCAAAATGGGGCTTGTTCCAAGTATGAACAAAACTCTTAATGAGTACTTGGTCCCCTGGGTACTCACTAGGCTGCTCAAGTGAGTGTATAAAATTAGTTGGTTGGTTGTCTTCCATCAATCTTCTTCAACACTTCCCTCTGATTGTTGATCTGTTGAGAAATGAAAGAAACACTAGCAGTCATATTTGTTAAATAATCATGCATCTCAACACTTAATGTTTTGCTACACTGTGGGCATCAGTTTTTACTCTAGTGGGAGGAGCAAGGGGTACTCTCATGCACCATCCAGTCACCAACTCATGAGGAGTTAGGTGGTGATCTGAGCCAGGCTGGTTTCTCAGGGAAAATAGAGCAAGGGGTAGAAAATGTAGCCATCCCTTACTTAGAGTCATTTTTATTTAAGCTATTCTCTCTTTGAGAAGCCTGTTTAATCTCTCGCAGACACCATTCGCCTGTGGGTGATAGGCAGAGGAAAATGTTTGTTTTATATCTATTAAAATAACTATCAGTTCAAATAACTCATTTACAAAAAGTTGGCCATTATCAGATCATAGGACATCGCACACGCCCCATCTAGGAAACGCACAATGCATAAGAAACTTAACAGTGCATGTGGCATCGGGTGCGTGCATGGACCTGCCTCGATCCATCTGGAAAAGGGACATACTACTACCAGCATTTACCTGTATCAGTTACATATCCACATACTCTATATGTAGAGGCTAAAACAGACCATTGGGCCTAGGGATTGTTCCTCTCACTGTTCGCAAGGAGTGCCCTGCTGTACATTTCTGGCACACTATGCAATTTACAATAAACTCTGCCACATGTTGCAATAAATTTGGCGTGAACCAGTCTTCTGCGATTGTTGCAGCAAGACTCTCTCTGCTGGTGTGCATGCGGTAGTGAAGCTGCATCTTTCCTGCATCAGCATACATCATTCTGATCCTTTCTAAACATCTTCTAATTCGAAATCCAAAATATTTGGAAAATATGCTGCTCTTTTTGCCTCTGCATGTACAGCTTGATTTCTGTGAGAAATTAGGACCACCCCTTTATTATGGGTGGCTTATTTCATCACATCGATAGCCAATGGGAGCTTTAGTACTTTAATCAGCTTGCTCAATAGAGACGCATGTTGCGGTGGACTGCCGTCTGCGTGGAGGAAGTCCCTCGTCTTCCAACCTAACATCCCTGCGTGTACAGTTGTCGTCACATAGGCGGGTTCAGAATACACTGTCACTTACGCATCTTCAAATCTCTGAAGCGCAGTGATAAGTGCCACTAATTTGTCAGCCTGTGCTCAACAATGTGAAGGTAATCTTGCACTAGTCATTACTTTGAATTCACCATTTTTTTAAATGTCACTATTGCCATCCCAGTATGCCTATCAACATTCGCTTGGTCAATTTTCAAAGAACCATCAATAAAGATAACTCCCCCCTCCGAGAGCATTTTCTCTAACATGGGGAATATCATCATAAAACTCAGTATACTTTGTGCAGTCATTTACATAGTCCTCCTTTTCTACTGGTTCTTCTATAAATGTTGCTGGATTCACTATTCCTCATCTCACAATTTTGATTGCTGGATTCGAAATAATCACTTCATATCCTGACACTCTTTGTGTAGTCAATGTACTTTTGGGTTTCTCCAAAATGGCAAATAGGGAGTGCTCGAAAAATAATGTTATTGAGCATCCCATTGTAATACTGGTAGCTTTCTCAATCACAAAAGCAGCAGTCACTAGTGCTTGTTTGCAAGGATAATGTGTTTTCATTACTGGATCTAAAATCCCACTATAATAGGCTAATGGTTTGTTTCCATGTCCTAATGTCTTCTTCTGTGTAAGTACTGCTGTTATCACTTCACCATTAGAATGTGAGAATGAGTAATACACTTCATTATAGTCTGGTATTCCTAACACTAGAGCTGTGCAAATCACCCTTTTTAATTCTTTGAATCCTTCAATCATGTCATCTGTCCATGTTATCTTACTTTTGCTTATCTGCACTTCCTTGAGACCTTTTAAAAGTGGTTGAATCGATGTATTATAGTAACAAATCCAGGCCCTACAATAATTACACAGGCCTAGAAACAAATGCATTTCCATTACTGTCTCAGGTTTTGGAGCTCTCATGATTGCTTCTGCTGTTTCAGGTGCCACTTTTCTCCCCTCTTGAGAGATAAACTGACCTATGTACAAGACCTCTTCCTGACAATATTGTAGCTTTTCTTTGTCTACTTAGTCTACATACCCGCTGCTGCTTTTAATTCCTTCAAAGGGTAGATCCCTGTTTCTCTTCTATTGTCCTTTCATTTTTAGAAGGAGAACGAGGGGCTGAGGGCATTACGTCCTCCTCTTTATGCTGATTAAGCATCCATGCCTTCTCAGGTAGATCTTCTCTCTCACTCTAATACATCTTACATAATTCTTAAATAGCTTACCGTTTCTGTAGCTTCTTCTTCTTCCTGGTGTATGTAGCATGCAGGTATGTTGTCATATGTCACAGCACTGTCTTTGATAATGACCCTTCTTGAGGTCACGGCATAAGTGTTTTATCAGTCATGCCTTTTAACCACTAAGTGTGGTATTTCCTGATCTTAGGTGTGTAATGTCCTGCATAGATGTAAAAGGGGAGTGTCCCCCATAATGAAAAGTTGATTTTAACTGTCAATACTTACCAGGTTTTTTCTTGTTTATTATTTCATTAATTAATCACACTTTCACACTTTCACTTTATCCAGCACCAGTAATCGACACCCAACTCCAAAAAAACTATTTCTCCAAACACTTTTCAAATGTATACAATGTCATCCATTTTATCTCTTCATTTACAGTTTTTATCAACTCGTACTATTCTGTTATTATTATTGATAGTTTAAGAATATTATTTTATCTTATTTTCTTCTCAGATGTTATCCCTTCTAGGTTTGATTGGCGCTAATCGCTAGATTTTCTAGGGCTTCATAATTTGTTGAATTTTATGGGTATCGTTCTTATAATGTTTAAGCTTTCTTCCTATTGTATCATCATTAATAAAAAATGTGTCAATATATTTTTTATACTGATAATGTTTCAAAATCTCACAAAACATGTGTGCACACTTTTCTAGGATCATCTTGTCTTCTTCTCCTGATAGACGTCTCTCATCTCTATTTTACAAAATGTTGTATTGTGACGAGCACCCTTCTTTGGCTGTAGCTGCAAGAATCCCTTAAACTATGTTCTGCTCCTGAGTTTGGTGCAGTCCCTTCTACCTCCTTGAGGAAAGGTATCAAGGTATATCCCTTTTCCCTAACAAATCCTGTTACCTTCCCCCATTATATATTTATACATGCAATGCAGCCTTCTCTGCTTCTATTTGCCACTTTTGATGCTCCTGCTTGCATCCGTTATTCAGCTTGAGGCCTTCAGTATCGACTCTTCTCCAATCGACCAGTTTGCCTTCAGTCCATGGGCGCCTGCAGGGACCAGACAGGAATTTCTTCAAATGGTACTCCTGCCAATGGTCTCTGGTCACATGTGTTATAGCACCGGTCTGCGCATGGAAACTCTGTGGACTTCCAGCTAATGGTAGAAGCTGTCAAGAATCTGATGATCGGGATCTGAACCATCCGCACTGGTACCAAATGTGCAGTAGCACTTTTTGGGTGTTTCTATGCGCAGAATGGAATTACCATAAAAAATAATCTTGGACCCAAATAACTGGACAGACTCAAAGAATATGGCAGAATACTACTTTATTATTAGGTCACTAAAGTAGGGAAACTTAGCGAACAGTAAGTTGTAGTCGACACAATCTCAGTTACATTTCAGGTACATGGGTTCTTCCATGTAAGACATCAATTTATTGTAAATATTTGTATTTAATTTTTTGGGTATTTATTATGTGCATGTACAGAAAAAGGTGTTTCGAGGCATAACAAGGCAAGGGGGGGCAGTAATGAAGTAAACAGAAAATGGTCCTACTAGCCCTTGTGTCATTTGGATCGTGCAAATGCAGTGACAAGAAGTACGGGGAGAGAGGGGATGGGGGAAGTGCCAGTCAGGGTGGAAAAGGGCCTATGGTTATGTGAGTAGCAAGGGGAGGCCAGGTGGACAAGTGCCAGGGGAATGCAGAGAGTGCAGGGGAAAGAAGGACCACATGCTAAGTGCAAGGGACGGGGCAGTGAGGGATCAAAGGGGTGCAGTCTCAGCCAGACTAGTGCAGGGAAGGGAGCCCAGGACGGCAAGTACAGGTTGGTGGGACAGTCTTGGAGAGACCAAGTGCAGCGGTAGACTGGTTGAGGAGGGCGTGGTGCTCTGTAGGAATCTGCAGGAACCAGGCAGCCAGTCAAAAGGTAGCAGAGGGGGACATTAGAAGAGGTGGGGGGGAGGGAAGGAGGACGAGGAGAAAGGGAAAAGGAGGGTCTGGAGAAGCTTCCGGAACATAGGGAGATCTGGCTCAAGTCTGAGAGGGTCAGGGAGGCAATTCCAGAGGGAGGCACCTACTGAGGAGAGAGCTCTACCCCTCACTATCTGCTTGGAAAAGTATTCAGAGAGTTTTAGCTAGAAGACCAAAGGGCTCTAGCAGGGAGGTATTTAATGAGAGAGAGTTGGATGTACCAGGGTACAATGCCACAGAAAGCCTTGTGGATGATGCAGAGGGTCTCCAACTTGATTCTCGCAGTAACCAGGACTAAGTGAAGAGATTTTAGGGCTGGAGAGATGCCGTCCCTGGGCTTGAGGCCAAGGGTAAGTCTTGCATTCCTATTCTGGATTAGTTGAAGGGGGCGAAGGGAGGAATTAGGCATTGAGGAAGAGGCTATTGCAACTGTCCAGCCTGGAGAGGACCAGAGCTCTGGAGACATTGGGCCTCATTACGATACCGGAATATGCCGCTGGACTTAAAGTTTTACCGGCACCTGACTTCCTGGTGCCACTGGGAGATTCCTTCTCTTGCAGCCCGGGAAGTCAGGTGCCCGTAAAATTTAAGTCCCCATGCATGCAGAACATCAAAGAGGAAAGGAGAATGACTGTCATTGCTGCCAAAGGAGCCAATGAAACCTGCATGGATATGGGTGAAGAGAGGTTGGTGGTACAAGGGTGAACATGGCAGAGAAGGCGGGAGGTGCAAACGTGGGAGTAGGTGAGAATAATGCTTGGAGTAGAAGGGTGTAGGCTGGTCGGAATAATGTGAAGCATACAAGGGTGGGGTAGAGTAGGATAAAGTATGGGTGGAAACATTGAGGTTAGTTTAGGAGGAGACAGGGAGTGCAAGGGTAGAGGCATGTGAGGAGGAGTAGTGGGTTCAAGGCTGTGGGCTCCAACATCACTCTTGTGATGCTCCTCTCTAATTTTGAATTAAAAGTTGTGAGCAGGCCCCGTCACTTTGCTATGCACCATCATGAACAATAGTCATTGATTGAGTGCACTCTTCACACAAGATGTTAGCTTCCTGTGAGCCTCCAGTTGGGAGAACATCTACTGCATGCCGGGTGTTTTGTGACATTAACACAGGTGACAAGGTTGCAGCTTTGGTGCTCTCTGTATTTTGAGTGGGTGGATATCTCACTCCATGGTGCAGTTCAAATTCAGGTTTCCTTTCGAGTGCTGCCTTTAAAGCACAGACACCCATGTGATCTTCTTTTCATAGGTCATGGGCCTTGAAGGAGGTATTACCCTTCCTCTATAGAAATCTATAGATGCAGCATCATGACTATTGACTCACTGGTACCAGTGGAGACAGCCAGACAAGCCATGTATCGACAGCACTGATCCTAGGCTCACAAAGCTGGCACATTCATGATATAGAATTTCTGTGCCTTTAATTATTGTGGGTTCTTATCATTCACCATACCATAACCAGAAATACCTTATTTAAAAGATCACCCTGCCACCAGACTGATTAGGAAGACAGTTATTATAATTTAGGTCAGAGGTGTAGGAGTTAAAATGCTACCACTCTCTGTGAGGACTTTGTGTCCAGCAGCTGGCAGGAATATACATGAAGCCTTTAAACTTGCCTGTGCCAGGACCTGAGGATCTAGACAACAGGTGCAGCAAAGGTAGATTTATGCTTTATGCTTTTTGCATGGAGCTGTTCAAGTAAAGATTTTTTTAAGCAGGCCTCCTCTTCAGAATCAGAATGACCTGCACCATTTTATAAAGATAAACATAAAGAAGCTAGAGCTTTCACATCTGTGCCAAATGGCATTCTGTCACAACATGGCAATAACGGTCCACGTAAATGTGTTGGTTGTAATTGTTACATTTTTTATGTTGTATATAACATTCATGTAAATAAATGCACATTGGAAATATATTGAATTACCCCATCCATAAATTGTGCAATTTCAATGTATATTTGTGTTTTGTCAAGCATTCAGATTCCGCCCGAGGATTGAATCGACACAACATCCTCTCATGGAGCATAGTTGGTAGTTTTACAGATTTGCTTTCAGCTTAGTGTGAGTGGATATGGACATTGTGTGATTCTCCAGATGAGTAAAGTTGCTGGTCCCTCCCTGGAGCAGGTTTGGGAATTCCCTGTAAAGGTGTGTGAGAATGGTGGATGGGACCACCCCACCTCTATGGTCCTCCTCGAGGTGCTGATGCTGGGCTGGGTCTTGAGATGACGTGTGTTACTGCATCGTCTGCAGATTCAAACCAAACAAACAACACTGTCCTGCTAAAATATCAGTGTTGCTATTTAAGAGTAGCTGGGTGGGATATCAGTGATAGCACAATGGAAAATTAGTAACTAGATAAGAACTTCAACTCATCATCAGTTAAGTAGAGATAATAACAACAGGCTCCTCGTTGGATTTGTTTCAACTCATTTGTTTTAGAAAAATACCCAACTAGACAGGCAGATCTTTTTTCCCACGAAGGAAAAAGATTTGCTGTGTCGACACCTCCCCTGCGCCTGTCTGCAGCGGGTCTCGTGCACAGGCAGGGCCTGCACGTGCTCTTCGCTGAGTCACGCATCTCTGCCGCACTATCCAGCACAATGCCGCGTGACGGCATTCGTTGCAGTGCAGCCTCATAAGCTGCCTGGTCTCATTCATAAGTCAAGAGAGACAGCAGATGTTATATTTAGATCCAGCAAATAATTAAATAATGCAAACAAAGCATCAATTGTAAAACCAAGATAAGCAATCTGTTCATTGAATATGTTGCTATTTTGTCCTTATGATGTATTTACAAATTCAATTTTAAAAAGCAGGGAACTGGCTTAAAGTAGGGAGGTCATTTCGGGGTTACTAGAGGTTGCACCTGCAGCCCCTGTGGGACCCCTTGCTACGCCTGTAGTCTCCCCTGCTACCCCTAAACAAATAATTTTTAAATGGAAGCTCCTGGTTGTGGCCAGAGCCAAGTGGTTCTTTGTTTCTGGAGTGGCTGGCTTTAAGAAACAGGGGGTTCCACAAATGTCACACTTTGAGCAGTGACCCTAAATGACAAAGAATAGGAATAACGAATAATGTGTCTTTTTGGAATTCTATACAATAATTGCTAAACTCATTCGTGGTTTATTTCAGGCACACTTCAGGGGGTGAGTCACTGATTTTGTCTGTTCTTAAACACCTAAAATTCACAATGCAGACAAAAACTTCCAAAAAGCATTTAGAGTAGAATAAGCATCCATTTTGGACTATGTATTTTGCTTTTCGCAAGATGCAGTTATAGAATACTTTTTCTGCTGTTGTCTCTGGATCATCACAAGACATTCCATCTCGGTGTCCTCCGTCACTTGACAAAATACTTGTGCCTAAAAGCGTGTGTACATAGCACATAAAGTGGCCCTTGCTTTCATTGTGCCACAATTAATGCTTTGTTGTAACGGGTCTTTCTTATCTCCGTGGCATGCTGTTCCAGATGTTTGTTTGCATGTATGAGGTAACGGGTGCCCAGAGTAGGGGATACGTATGAGTGCGCTGCTTTCTCTGCGCTATTCTAAATTCTTTACTGCAGTTATGAACCCTCCCAATGGTATATATTTTGCCAACCTCTAAAGCCTGAAAAGCAGATCCACGCTGGAGTGACATGTGGGCAACTTTGCACCAGGCTTGCAGATGCCAGTTTAATGGTATCCACTACAGGGTGTAATTTGCTTTCTGACTTTGAGAACATTCGGACATGTAATTGCTCCTTGTCCTATATCTGGTAAGATAGCTATAGCCTGTAAAATAGCTTGGTGGGCGGAGAACTCCCTGCAGCAATGTGTGTGTGATCTGCAGGTTGCAGGTTCGAATACCAGCAAAATCAACTCAGCCTTTTCTCCTTCTGAGGTTGATAAATGAGAACCAACACAGGTTGAGTGATATTGTATGCATATTTGTACTATATAAAGCACTTAGACGTCTGCTTGGATTCACAGTAATTTGGTAATATGGGCCTATACCCACTGATATAAACAATACATATGGTTATCCATTCTTGTATACAATGTATATCATGTTACAGTTATATCGTAACCATATTTCTCATAGTGTACTGAGGATCAATGCTAAGTTATGTCACTTCCTGTTTTGTCAAGGACTAATAGGTCGTGTTCCATCACTTCCTGTGATGTCAGTTTGGGTGGGGCCAAATTACACCTCTTCCTGTGATGCCATCAGAGGTCAAGGGTCATGGAATGTCACTTCTGAAACCCCTGGCATTTTGGTGAAATGACATCCCTGGCTAACAGTTGAACAACTTTGCATCCCCAATGCTAAAGTATTTTTGAGCTTTTTGGTATTTCCCATTTTTTTAAATGCAAGATAAACAGAATATAAATTGGGCCCACTTTATCCTCACAATTGTTGACTATCACTGTACTTAGCAATTGCGTTTTTTTTTTTAATGTCTGGTTGTCGGGTTTTAGGAATACATTTTTTCCCATAAATAATACGATGTGGAAAAAACGGTGTTATTTCAATACATGAAAAAATACAATACTTATAAATGTAGCTTTCTGTCCTCACTCATCAATGTGCAGTGACACCTCTAGATTTATAAAGGCACAATCGTAGACTATGGGCTCCATACTGGATCAGGTTTGGATCCTGTCCTCTGAATGCAGGAGAACTTGCCGTCTACTCTGCAAGCATGGATGTGGTAAACAGTATTCTGTTCCCTATCTGAGCAGGATTTAGAGAGAGTGGCCCTCAGTTTCTGATTCTGTCTTCTGAATGCAGAACACCTTGCCATCTGGTCTGCAAGCATGGATGTGGTAAACAGAATTGTGTTCTGTATCTAAGCAGAATTTAGAGAACGTGTAATGGTCTTACTGTCCATCAGATTCTGATTCTGTCCTCTGAATGCAGGAGCACTTGCTGTCTTGCAGGCAAGCATGGATGGTGGTAAACAGTATTCTGCTCCCTATCTAAGCAGGATTTAGAGAGAGTGCTGAATGCAGGAGAACCTGCTCTCTTGCATGCAAGCATGGATGGTGGTAAACATTAATCTGCTCCCTATCTAAGCAGGATTTAGAGAGAGTGCTGAAAGCAGGAGAACCTGCAGTCTTGTATGCAAGAATGGATAGTGGTAAACAGTATTCTGCTCCCTATCTAAGCAGGATTTGGAGAGAGTGTAGGGGCTGCAGTGTCCATCAGGTTCTGAGTCTGTCCTATGAATGCAGGAGAACGTGCCATCTTGTCTGCAAGCATGGATGTGGTAAAACAAATTGTGTTCCCTATCTAAGCAGGATTTAGGGAGAGTGTAGTGGTGCCAGTGTCCATCAGGTTCTGATACGGTCCTCTGAATACCGGAAAACGTCCTTTCTTGTCTGCCAGCATGGATGTGATAAACAGTATTCTGTCCCCTGTCTAAGCAGGAGTTAGAGAACGTGTAATGGTCTTACTGGGCATCAGATTCTGATTCTTTCCTCTGAATGCAGGAGCACCTGCTCTCTTGCATGCAAGCATGGATGGTGGTAAACAGTATTCTGCTCCCCATCTAAGCAGGATTTAGAGAGAGTGCTGAATGCAGGAGAACCTGCTGTCTTGCATGCAAGCATGGATGGTGGTAAACAGTATTCTGCTCCCCATCTAAGCAGGATTTAGAGAGAGTGCTGAATGCAGGAGAACCTGCTCTCTTGCATGCAAGCATGGATGGTGGTAAACATTAATCTGCTCCCTATCTAAGCAGGATTTAGAGAGAGTGCTGAAAGCAGGAGAACCTGCTGTCTTGTATGCAAGCATGGATGGTGGTAAACAGTATTCTGCTCCCTATATAAGCAGGATTTAGAGAGAGTGTGGTGGCCACAGTGTCCATCAGGTTCTGATTCTGTCCTCCGAATGCATGGGAACTCATTGGCTTGTCTGCAAGCATGGATGGTGGTAAACATATTCTGTTCCCTATAAAAGCAGGCTTTATAGTGTAGTGTAGTGACCTTAGTGACCATCAGGTTCTGATTCTGTCCTCTGAATGCAGGTGAACCTGCTGCCTTGCAGGCAAGCATCGATGGTGGTAAATAGTAGTCTGTTCCCTATCTAAGCAGGATGTAGAGAGTGCACAGTGGACTTAGAGCATATTCTGAGGCTTCAGCTTCTGATTGGGAAATACATGACACTCCAAAAGGGTCCTTATTATTTGCCTTCCTTGACTTCCAAGAATCCTTCTGAGGCTAAAGAAGGCAGAGCGCCTGAATTGATCTGTTTATTACTTTGAAATGAATTGCATGATTGTACTCATGCAAAGGTTCAATTTGGACAGTGTGGGTGGCTCAATGGCTACATTTTACAGGTAGAGGAGTCAGGCAGGGCTGTGCCATGGTCCAAACCCAACTTAGGTTGTTCATAAACTATCTTGGCAGTAATTTGGTGGGCCAGGACCTTGATACTCCACAAATTAGAGTGTGCAATTCTGCTGGTTCTGTTTTTTAATGAACAATTAAGGGCCAAGAGCTCCATTTGCACTTTGTTGGATACCTTTGCTGTGTTGCCTATGGCAACGAGAAGGAGTTCCATATCGATGCAGAATAAAAAAAAACAAAGATCCTGGTGATGGTGCCAACAAGATGGAAGATGAAGAGGACATTTGTAATGAATAGTTCTCATCTGATAGTGTTCACAGTGACTCATATTTAGGAGTAAGGTTTGAGAGTTCTGGTTCTTGGAGGGATTAGGCCGAGTTTAGCACATGGATCCTTCACCAAAATGGGGCGCGCCTGGTGGTACTCAATGATTCAAACAGGTGCAACACAAAGGTGGGGAACATGAATTGCACTTGCGATGTGCGTGCGAAAGCATATATTTGTATGTATTGGATTTGTCCATAGCCCAAAATAATACTGATTATAGAACAGATTGAGGGCTCACAATAGGAGTACCTGGGGGTAAAGGAAAAAGAGGTGGAAGATGGGATAAGCCCACCAAATAAGGAATGATTTAATAAGGGATCATGCTAGGGAATTTTGGACCGAGGCCAGGGTTCACATTTGGGCCTCTGGGGCAAGGGATTAAACTAAGACTTCAGTAATGAGGGCTCATATCTAGACTGCCAAGATCCACTTTTGGAGTTCAAGGGCTGGACTCATGGACTCATGGATGGTGGAAACCTAGGAGTACCACTTTTTCACGAAATGAATAAGGACACCTGATGTCATTTTCGGGAAACAGTCAGAGACCTACCATAGTGAGGGAGCCTAACTATCCCAAGAGAGGTTTGGAGGGGTTCAACCGTTTAGAACAAGTTTAAAATAATGGGTTGAAAGGTGAACTCGAAAAAAAAAATTCCCAAGAAAATTGGGTAAGAATTGATTGGTTGGGATACAGTTCTAATGGGTAGTTTAGGAACGTATCAAATATTGTAATGTTTTTCCACAGTACCTAAAAGCATTCTACCCCTGCTGCAGCAAAGACATAAATGTGGCCGAGCCATAAGACACATTTATGCTCATTAGACAGTCTGTTTTCACAGAACAAAATATTTTGTTTTTCACTACGGGGGCAGAAATTCCCCCCTCCGCCCCCCTCTCATTTATGCACTGAATATAAGCATGTCAGTTTCCCTCTTCGGAATATGCATTTTAAGGAACAGTTTTCAGACTGTATATGAGAGTAGTCATAGGATTTAAAGGCAGCTCTGCAATAAGCATCAATCTACCAGCTCAGCTACCTTTGCAACTTTCTGCTTTAGAGTTAGTCACCCTACTTTCAGATAACTTGTCGTGTTTATCCCTGATACTAATCAAAATCCCTCCATTATCAATAATGGAGTAGATGTGTATAATAGTGTTTTCCTCACACATCACTGCTCCTCATGCCTAACCCCTTACAAATCCTCTTTACAATGCCCACACTAAAGCCAAAACTAGCGGCTTTGCCAATGCAATGTTTAATTTTTATATGGCAGAAAGCAAAAGGTGATATGACAAGGTCATACTATTTTAGTAAATCCTGCTCTCCTTTTTTCCAAATTATACACCTAAGCCTACAACAGTTGGAAACAAACGTATATTGTCATATCAGGCACACTTAGCAAGCATCCCACACAAATATGTATTGCTGCTGTTGGGTACAAATTATTGGTTTTACGCAGATTGTTTACATTTGGGCAGACTGCAACATATCATTTGAATATTCGTTCCCCAGGGAACCTCCCCACCTACAGGCTATCGTGTAATTGTCTTTTGGAACCTGTCAATATATAGCAGGTTAGAGAAAATGTTAAGCAAACCAATCATGGTTCAGGTTTAAAGGCAAAATGAGAACAACAGGAAATACATCTTTTCGAAAGGCAATTTCGTGAAAAAGGTGGATTAAAACATTAGAAATACAGCTAAATTATTCTACAAAGTGGGTCGTTTAATACAAGTGAGGAATCGTGCTGTGAAAAAAGATTTGATGAAATGACAAACTGTGTGAAAGTAAACATACTTTCATATAGCAAAAGATGTGGTTAACATTTACATTTGTAAATAAAAGGAGACCATTCATGCAAATGTTTGAGATGCCAGGTTATAAGGCCGTGGTCAGCATTTAACACTAGCAGCTCACTCTATGAGTTTAAGGCCAGCCCCAATGCCAAGTCACCAAAACGCAATATATGCTCACTGCACACACTCACTCTCCAATTTAAAGCACGAGGCTGGAAAAAAATGGCACACTCCACTCCTGTTATGTAATCCAAAAAAATACCAAGATTTAAACTGCAGGAGACCTCAACATATGCCCATCTTGTAAGTCACTTTCATGAAGTTGCGCTACTATCTTTAAATGCCAGTGATTGTTATTGTAAATCACTTCCTGATGCTTCTGCATTCAATCTCTGCCCTTATTAATCACTGTAAAGTCTCTTTTATAAAGCTGCAGTCACAATGTATCCATGCCAGTAATGGTCAGTGTAAATCACTTACATGAAATTGCGGCCCAAACCTGTATTTGCCAGCAATACAAACATGCCTATCCATCGCATGACAACCACAGCATAAAACAATACATTTGCGCGGGTGTGGTCCAGGGATTATATTCACCAAAATACCATGGTAAGTGGAAGTGACATGGCACATTGGATGACAGCACAGGATATAATGTCCTATGACCTTTAACTGTAATGACAGCACATGAAATAACATCACATGTCATTTAACTTCTATGACATCACATGAAGGGAATGGCAGGTGTAAAAAACATACATATGCTTACATTTCATAAAATACCAAAATCGATACTATAGCAGACTTTTGACTTTTTAAAAGACCAACCACATTTTAAATAGAGTGCTGCCTTGATATGCCATGAAGGGGGTCATGGTATGACAAGGGTAAACCAGTAGAACACACATATGCTAGGGGCACTACCATGCATATTCCACTGCAGCCTCATATGGCCATTTTACTTCCATCATATACCAATTATAGCTGCACATGTCAGGTCTAGTAATCATATGGAAAGTAACAACTAATATTGCAAGGTGCTGCCATAATACATTTTGCCAAATATATCCTACAGTGCAGAGTCAACATGCTTCATAGACTCCCGTAAATTTATTCGAGCACCTGCTAAAGAAATCTATGTGTATCCTCCAGATCACATGCCTCTGGGCCAATAAGAGAACCCAGTGACTAAAAGGAACTTTGCAGAGGTCTTTAGGTTATCTGATAAAATGTCAACGTAGGTTGGTCCCCCCGTCAGCCCCCCCCATTCATGCTCCTCAAATCATGGGACACACCACACTCTTGGCCAGCTAGGACCATCACATGTGAGTAATTTCCATGATGATCATGCCACTGCATGGGTACTTGAGTGCTTTGCTAGGTGAAAGATGTATGTAGGTTTTTTAATGAAAGCTTTCATCTTTCACCCAAATGTAGAAACAATGGGGGGTGTCTGGCCACTGGCAGTCGGGAATTTTTTACTGGAAGGTAATACATATTTGCCACAAGTATGTGAGAGTGAAAAAACGCAGCGAGGGAATGCAAACTAATGAGACATGGTTGAGGGGGAGGGATTCTCCCCCTGAGAATTTCTTTGGTTAAAATGGTGCATTTACAGTACACTTTCTTTTGGGTAAAAAGCCACACAGTTTGTAACAGTGTTGTAGGGTAACTCGTAAAGTAGTCCAATAGATGCAAGTCCCCAACAGTGCCCATCAGCATTTCCCAACGGGTTTTTATACCTTTCCCCATGACATATGCCATTACAAAAAACATGTTCTTTCTGACTCTACCAATACTTTTGCATGCTGGCTGCACCAATATCAGTCAGTATTCCCAAGTAAGAACATATTCATCTTTACTTTGTGCATAATTCCATTAATAATACTATGAGAAAACATGCCCAATATGGCTCTACCAATAGATATGCCAGTACACTGACATGAGAACATTTACGTTTAGGCCTTGCCATTAAAAATGCCATGCCACAATATGAAAACATGCCTGAACTGGCTCCCCAGCATTGGACCTATATAAAAAAAAGTATCTTGTCGGATTTATTCTGGAGTTACATCTACTTCTGTAGTATTTTATGGTAGTAGTGTCTCTTGTGGTAACTCGTTGGGGCATTTCTTTTTTATATATTTGTGAGACTAACTTCAGAATATAACCTAACAGCTATTATTTTTACCAGGGTACCTATTTGCATAAGTTACTGGACTTGGTACACTCGGTGGGGTAACTACTATTTTCACATCTCACAGCATGTTATGTACAAAGCCCCCGTAAACTCTGGTGGATGAAATGCAAAACATATGGATCATATCATGAACAATTAATTGTATACACACACACGGCTGGCACTCCTAAAAACTCACTTATCAGAAAACAATCTATTTCAGGTTTTACCACATGTGGCAGTATGAATTACCGCCTATGGTAAAATAAACCCATCGCCTGTTGGACCTCAGTCTATCTGCTAATAAAAATGCATACATATAATGAGAACACAACCCACTTCATGTTCAAACCATTTGGTTTTTATAGAATGTTAAAATTCAAAGCTGTTCAGATAGCTGTATTTTGCAATACACATTACTTGAACCTGAGAAAGGAAAAATGCATTTCATTCGAGTGTTCACACATATAAAATAGTCTTTCAACTGATACATTTCACTTACATGCTTCTTGCCAGCTGTACAGCCATGCTTGGTAGGCAACCTTGAACTGTTAGCAGATAGGAGCCTGTCATTTAGCAAAGCTCACTTTGTAAATGGAGCCCACATAACATGGACAATCATAACTACAGTTAAACAAAAACAACAATCTATTACTATTTTAACCTATAAGTATTTCCAGGCACACTTTTTGCACCTCAATTTAACTGTATAGTCACCTAGATCCGATGGCAATACTTCTGTCCCATCTTGGAAGGGAACCCGGGTCGCGAAGATAAGCCCAGTATACAGCCCTCAGGTCTGGAGTCTGTTGCACTGCCAGCTGACTGCAAATCACTGTCCCTCTGGATAGTGTCCCAAGAAGCCTTACTGCTAGCCTGTATCAGCCCAGCATTCGAAGATCTCTCCCGGGGTGTCTCTCTGTGGATGTCTCTGGATGTTTCTGGATGTCTGCCCTAGCTACACCCACTCAAGGCCTTATATTACCTCTTGCTGCTACTCAAAAAGAAAATACCACCTATCAAGATCGTACCACTGAATCCCACATGATTTTTCTGTTGGAGAGCAAGAAGATACATCTCTTCCCGCATTTCCTGCGCACACAATAGCTTGTGTTTAGTTCTCGCATATTTCAGCTTGTCACACAAGCTCATGCTGCACATTTAAGAACCCCATGGAAACAGAGCCACATGAATTTCAAATGTGGATTCCGGGCGTTTCCATAGAAACTGATTTGCACTCAATGTTTAAGGGCCTGGGATTCAATTTGTTAATTGGAATTGGATTGAGTTAGCATGTTAATGTATATTAGTTATTAAATTTGGTGTAAATTCAGTCAAATTAAATATTATCCGGAAATAATACAATTGCAAAACATGCTCTGCATTTCTGAACTCTGTACATTTCCCATTTAGTGCGCCGTTTGCATTGGCAACCTAAACCTGGCATATGTTTGCATTTCTGTGTTTCTGTATAAAGCCCACATTAAAACTACATGTGAATGCTAAATTAATAAACCCCTGTAACTCACAGCCCCCCAGCTATTCAGATGCTGCAAGCTATTCCTACATTTCCCTCCTTTTTTTACTGCTTGGGTCAACTTGAAATCAGTGCAGGAAAAACAAAACCAAATGCTCTAAAATGCATGTGTTGCTCCCAATTGAATGCCCCCCTCCTCATACCTGAAAATAAATAATATGTACACTGAACTCCAGGTATTAGAACATTATGTACATATCTTCAGTCTTGAGTAAAATAGGTATGACTCATAATCAGAAGAACAACAATATCTTTGGAAAGGAATAACAACAACCATATTTATCTTTTGGGCAATTTTATTTTTTAGATCTTTATCTTTTTATCTTTTGATCACCACCTTTGAGTATATCGATTTTTCATTTTAACTGGTGATTCAATTATTATCATATTTGTATTTCTTTTTTTAGTAAATAAAATCATTAAAATTTCAGAAAACATTTGAATACATCTGTGTCATTTCATCAAATCCAAAACCAGTAGATATGAAAATAAAAAAATAAAACCGTTTGTGATAAAATGAGAGTTTGTGTAAATACTTCCTGTAGGAAAGTAGTTTATGATAGCGAGAGTAAAACAGTCTGTACTTCAAGTACATCCTGTCCATAAGAGTTTGTGATACAATCACACAAAACACGTTGTTGACAGAACTTCTTCAGTCCAGGACTCCATGGATTCTCCTCCAGATTCGTCATCATCAATGCTTTTTTTTGGGTCTTCATCTTCACTCCCTTCTTTGGTCCAGGGGGCTTTCCAGGGGACTCCACTCCATGGGTATGCTCCAGGGGTCCAGCCCTCCAAGGGTCCGGCGCTGATGAGGAAAACAATTATTTTTCTAGAGTAAAAAGAAAAGACACATTAAGTACCAAGCACAATAAACCTTTTACTTCCTTTTCCACTGGAGCATCTGAAATCAAATGTGATTATATACAAAAATACACATAATAGAAACACAACCCAACTACCAAATGTTGTTTCCAGATAAAAAACCCTTTGTACTTCTGTGCACCAGCACTATTTACACGTACTCATTTGCTAGGGCAACCCCACATAATATATATATATATATATATATATATATATATATATATATATATATATATATATATATATATATATTTCTTTTTTTTTCTTCATTAATTAGCTCCAACTTGCACAAGCTTCTTCACCTCATATTTCGGGGGGAAAGGTTTGATTTGATTAACATGGACAAACTGTTCCACTGTCAATACACCCTTGTTTTGAGCAATTCTGTAGAGCACAGTTGAAACTTTATCCATAATTTTATATGGCCCTTGCCTTGCTGCAAGAAATTTAGGGGGTAATTCATAGAATCCAGCGCACAAGTGGCGCACGCGGCTGGCGCACCGTGTGCGCGTGCGACAGTTTGCGTCAGCCGCGTGCGCCAAATCCATTTCCGCGCTCAACATCCATAAACAGCCGTGGCGCAGAGTGGCCCTGTGCGAGCGGGGTACGTGTATTAGTGGGGTTCGCGGGGAGTTTCACACGCGATTGGCGCTGTGCGAGCGGGGTACGTGTATCACTGGGGTTCGCTGGGAGTTTCACACGCGATTGCCCCTGTGCGAGCGGGGTACGTGTATTACTGGGGTTCGCAGGGAGTTTCACACGCGATTGGCCCTGTGCGAGTGGGGTATGTGTATTACTTGGGTTCGTGGGGAGTTTCACACGCGATTGGCCCTGTGCAAGCGGAGTACGTGTATTACTGGGGTTCGCGGGGAGTTTCACACGCGATTGGCCCTGTGCAAGTGGGGTACGTGTATTACTGGGGTTCGCGGGAGTTTCACACGCGATTGGCCCTGTGCGAGCGGGGTACGTGTATCACTGGGGTTCGTGGGGAGTTTCACACACGATTGGCCCTGTGCTAGTGGGGTACGTGTATCACTGGGGTTCGCGGGGAGTTTCACACGCGATTGGCCCTGTGCGAGCAGGGTACGTGTATTACTGGGGTTCATGGGGAGTTGCACACGCGATTGGCCCTGTGCGAGCGGGGTACGTGTATTACTGGGGTTCGCGGGGAGTTTCACATGCGATTGGCCCTGTGCGAGCAGGGTACGTGTATTACCGGGGTTCGGGGGAATTTCATGTGCGATTTTGCTGTCAGAGCGGGGTACGTGTATCCAGTGGGGTGCGCGGGGAGTCCCACACGTGAATTGGCATTGTGGGTCCTCCCAGGTGTGCCCTCTACCCCCTCCACGGCCCCTGTAGGCAGCCCACACCACAGGGGACTACCCTGCACCCCTGGTCATGTCCCGCACGCAGCCCATCCACCATGGGCATGCTCCGCAGCCAGCTCACATGTCACCTTGCATTAGTGATCACCAACTCATGTCCCCCAGCGCCCCCACCCACCCAGCAGTGAGGCACACCTGCCAGTAGGTCCCGACTCATGTCCCCCAGCACCCCCACCCACCCAGCAGTGAGGGGCACCTGCCAGCAGGCCCCAACTCATGTCCGACAGCACCCCCACCCACCCAGCATTGACGGGCACCTTCCAGCAGGCCCTGACTCATGTCCCCCAGCACCCCCACCCACCCAGCATTGAGGCTCAGGCCCCGACTCATGTCCCCCAGCACCCCCACCCACCCAGCAGTGAGGCTCAGGCCCCGACTCATACCCCCCAGCACCCCTACCCCCCAGCTGTGAGGCTCAGGCCCCGACTCATGTCCCCCAGAACCCCACCAACCCAGCAGTGAGGCTCAGGCCCCAACTCATGTCCCCCAGCACCCCCACCCACCCAGCAGTGAGGCTCAGGCCCCGACTCATGTCCCCCAGCACCCCCACACCCCAGCAGTGAGGTTCAGGCCCTGACTCATGTCCCCCAGCACCCCCACCCCCAGCAGTGAGGCTCAGGCCCTGACTCATGTCCCCCAGCACCCCCATCCACCCAGCAGTGAGGGGCACCTGCCAGCAGGTCCCGACTCATGTCCCCCAGAACCCCCACCCACGCAGCAGTAAGGGGCACCTGCCAGCAGGCCCTGACTCATGTCCCCCAGCACCCACACCCACCCAGCAGTGAGGGGCACCTGTCAGCAGGCCCCGACTCATGTCCCCCAGCAGCCCCACCCACCCAGCAGTGAGGGGCACCTGCCAGCAGGCCCCGACTCATGTCCCCCAGCACGCTCACCCACCCAGCAATGAGGGGCATCTGCTAGCAGGCCCCGACTCATGTCCCCCAGCACCCCCACACACCCAGCAGTGAGGGACACCTGCCAGCAGGCCCCGACTCATACCTCATGGCCTCCCAAATCCCACCGCACGCCACCCCTGTGCAAGGACCCAACCAAGTATCCCATCCACCCCACATTGAAATGCCCATTACATGATACAACAAAAATGGCAAGAATGTAAATCAACACATGTCTGTCACACACACACAATGGGTGCTGGTGACTGTGAAAACCTACACCGTGACATGCATGAAACCAATGAGAGAATACCACACATAAAAGTAATAAACCAAAATGTATTGAACACAAAAAGAATGTAATCAAATGAAAACATGAATTCAATGTTTGAAAAAAAGATGAAATGCAGCATGTCCAAAACACAAAAAGAAAAACATGAAGTCTGAATCCAAATAAATCGAAATGAAAATGTGTCCAAAGTCTCCGGCCACCAAATCAAATCCAAAGGAAACGGAAACATTAAAATCCATTGCTCCATGGTGAGAAAAATAAGAATAGATAAATCCACTATTCAACTATGTACAAAGAAGTAATCCAGGGTCCATGAGCCCAACGAATGAAATGAAACCTAGCAAAAAAACGACCTAATAAAGAACTATATACAAAAAGGTGGGGCATAGTCCAAGCGCCCCAAATGAATGAAAAAGATAAAGGAAACCTAAAACTACAAACTATATACAATGGCGGCGGGCTAGTCCGACGGCTCACTTTCCGATTTCCTGGGCCAGGGCTTCATCGAACTCCTGCTTGATGTCCTGGAGGCGGTCCTCTTCCATGGCCCCGAGGGTTCGCAGGGACGATGCCATGTTGGACTCCAACTCCCTGCGAATGGCCTCGAGGCACTCGGCCCGCCTCAGTGCCCTCCGCATGGAGTTCTCCGCCCTGACCATTGTGAGCCGTGCCTCTTCTGCCCGCCGCCACTCCGCATCTATATGCCGGCCTAACCGCAGCCACACAGAAGACACACCCATTCCAGGGTTCTCCTGCCCTCTGGCCGATGCCTGCCCCTCTGATGTCGATGGCCCCAAGCCATCATTGCTCCCACCTAGAGCCAGCTGCTCCTGCTGCTGTCCATGTGCCCTGTCCGATGATGCCTGCACATCCTCCATCAGCTGGTCTCCAGTGGTTGTGGTGTCCACCCCTGCTGGACCGCCGTCTCCCGACTGTGGCAGGGATGGGATCTCCACCAAGCTGGCTGTGTTGGTTAGGCCAGGTCCACAGAGGGCCCTGGTGGAATCTGGGCCGGAAGACAGCAGGGAGAATGACTGGTCATAGTCTCCACAGAGGAGGGGAGGTCCGCCAGAGTGCGCGACACATGTAGGAACCAACCGACCAGGGCCTCTCCCAACAGTGCCACGTCGCGACGCTGCTCTTCGTGATGGCGTGCGTGCTCCGCCCAGGAAGCATGCACGTCATCACGAAAGTCACACGTGCGCAACGCGACACCAACCAGGACGGAGCCCATACGGTCGTGGGACCCCTCGTCCGCAGGTAGTGGAGAGGCAGATGACGTGGCACTCCCCCCTACCTGCGGACAGGCCTGGGATGGAGCATCCCTGCTGGTGCATGGTGGTGTAGTCACAGGGTCAAGGACAGCGACATGCACAGGCCCGTCCACAGTGACTTGTGCTGCCTCCTGGCCCTGGACTGCACCACTTGCACCAGTGGTACTACCCCCACCAGACCCCATGTGCGGCTCAGTAGCGGGCTCCTCCTCCTCTGTGGAGACCACCAACCTGGATGTCTCCACACCGTCTTCCGCCATTGCAAGCCCCTGTGGGGGCTCACCCGGCCCTTCCGCTACAGCCATAGTGGCAGACGCGGCACCAGTCCCCTCGCTCCCGGATGATGGCAATTCCCCGCCGCTTGGCTCCACAGTGCCGTCTCCACCCTCTTCTTGACTTGACGCTGCGTGGAGGGAGACATAGAACTCAAGCATCAGGGTACAGTACAATATTACTCTAGACAGGAAGCAATAACACATTGGCTCTGTCAAATGTCACTTCCATCCTGTCCCTCCACAATACATGGGTGAATGCACGCAACACACATGCAGAAACAGGCACGGCGCCTGCAATCAACATCAGCATCCATGTACAAGGGCCTCTTTTAACCAAAATGTTGCCTTCAAACTCACATACATCATGGCTCACACTGATCCCATGCACACAAATCACCGGAGGGTCATGCATTATGGCTTGTACACCACAGACACAGTGGATAGACACAGTGGATACAACGGTGACCACACTGCATGAGAGAATCTACACATCATCACTGACATGTGTCATGCATCCATGGCGTTTCAAAGTCACACACACACTTCTAAGACAAACACACATGTGCACAATACATGGACATGAGAGCAGCACCCATCCCTCACCCCCCCCACCATGTCCAAGAACAGAGATTGGCATGCATTCATGTGTGCATTCCGCATACAGCTCCCCATGTTGCATTTGAACACATGCACCATCCATGTTGGTCACACATTACTGGTCTCACATGCATAACCATGATGTCCCTGCACACACACATCCATACATGGCCTATATCACACATACAGGCAAGTATCAGACTACCAGCACACTGCAACATGCCCTGTCTCACTCAGCAATGCTTGGCCACTTACCGCTCAACTCCAGACGGGTCTGCCGCCGAAGGATCTGGGCGTGCAGCACTGGGCCTACTGTTCCAGGACCCTCATCTGGATGTTGCTCATGCTGACCCGGCACCCCTCTGTATCCTCTGCCTTCACGAGATGCCGGGCCTTGTAGAGGGTCCTGGACCTGAAGACCTCCCAGCGCTTCCAGACGTGCTTGATGTCGCGGGTTGCCACCCCCTCTGCGTTGATGGCAACCACTGTGTCCTCCCAGATCCTCTCCCGTCCTTCTTTGTTGACGCGTGATGTTCCGAAGAGGGCATCATAATGCCCCAGGACATGCTCCACCAGGACACCAACTTCCTTCTCACTGAAGCTGGTGCCTCTGCCTCTCTGGCTGGGGGTCGCCAGTGGTCTCAGATGGTGTTTGCCCCGACATGGTGACCCCCAAGGCAGGCGTGGGTGGGCAAATGGGTCCTGGGGCTGGGCTGTGGAGCGATGGTATCCCAGTCAGGAGTCCTCTGTTCCAGCAGGGTTGGACACAGCAACTGGACTCCTGCAGATGGCTGACGTGAAGACAACAAATAGCAGGGCACGTGGGCAGCAGGTAGGCAGAAGCAGATGGCTGGTGGGAGCATGCTCGGGGCTCTTGGGGGCAGGAAAATGGCCTTTTGGGCAGGAGCGTGGTCTTCCGTGTGTTTTCGCGTGGCCAGCTTGATACGGAGTGATTTGGCACGTGAAAAAAGTGCACGTCAGCGTGAAATCCGAGGAAAGGCCCTTAGCGCGTAAGCGCGTAAGTGACGTTACACGCGCAGGCGTTCCCCACTACGTGGGTGCATTGTGATTCAGCACGTGAGAAAACTGCACGTCACCCGTGCTATTGGAGGAAAGGGCCTTAGCGCGTATGCGCGTAAGTGATGTTGCACGTCTGGGCTGGCTTAAAAGGTACGAGTATCACGCTATTTTCTTGTACGTGCTTTTTATGGGGAGCGAGCGGGTGTTTCTTGTACTTCTTGTCGGTTCACACGCGATTACTTCACAACGTTTCCAGTTCGTACTCCCTGTTTCCTCAGACTGCGTTCTTTTCTTCTTTTGGTGGGGGTGTTGCCAACGTGCACACACGCGTCTTTTTCACGTTCTTTTTCAAGGCAGACGGTGAGTCGCCACGTATTTTCCAACTGTGGTTGCCTCCGTGTGTCGCGTACCCCAGGCTGTGTGTAACACGCGTACGCTTATTTTTGTGTTTCTGGGTGCCACAGCGTAGTGCAGGTTCATTTTTCCACGCACGTGGTCTACCAGGGGTTGCATGCACTTGTACTTTTGTTTTTGGGGTGCCTGTGCATTGCGTATCCCATCATCTTCCCACAGGGGTCACATACAGCCTTGCTAGAGCACTAGGGTACGAATTCCATCTAGTACCCTACCCCTTTCACCCCAATTGTCCAGGACAATTGTTTACTGCAACTCCCATATGCACAACAACATCTGTGCCATGGTTGGGAGGCGACCAAGCAGTAAGGGAGGCAAAGGTGGCCGACCTCCAAAAGGTGGGTGTGGTGGGTGCGGTAGGGGACGTGGCCAGGATTTGCAGGGTGCCCCTAGAGCCCGTGAGTGGAGGACCAATTGGGGACACCTATGCCCCCCCCAATGGTTGTGGGAAATGTAGCTGACACCATCCCAGCTCAGCCCTTGTTGGACCGGCCCATTTTGTCACCTGAACCGGCACAGGATGACTCCAAGACTGACTTCCAGGTCAGCAAGTCTAATCCATGTGTGGCGGTGAAAGTTGCTGTCACCAGGCAACGTGGATCTGGGGCAGCAATGTCATCTGCTGCACCAAGTAGCCAGGGTGGGGAGGCTGCAGGGGCAGCTGCAGCTCAATCCACCCCAGCTCTGAGTCTCCCAGCCGGGACAGTGTCGGTCCAGGTCCATCACACCGACGTTGGCCCTGCCGACATCACCCTGCAGCCAATACCTGCACCAAGACCTATGGTCATTGTGCCGTTACAGGCTTCCAGTACCCAGTCCACCTACGCTTCTGCCCCTACTGACTAGAGTGGTGTAAGCCACTCAGGATCCGCACCACCTTACAAGAAGAAGAAGAAGGGTGCTCTTGTACTACAGGCTGAGACCCCAGACACGGCTACACACTCCGGCACATCAAGGAAGCGTAGCTTCAATGATGCCGAGCTTGATGCACTTGTGGCCTATGTGTCGCCACATAGCCGCAAAATGTTGGTGACTGCAGGCTGTAAAACTACGACTGCTCAACGTAGGGCCCACTGGCAGACCATCTTGGGCCACATTAGTGCCCTTGGATTTGTGAGGCGCACAGCTGATGATTGCTACAAGCGGTGGAATGACCTGAAACGCATAGCAAAGAACAAGCTGGCTTCCAATCATGCCTATACTCTGGTGACTGGTGGTGGGTCTCCACCAGAGGACGACCAACTCACTGAACATGAGTCTGTTGCTGGAACCTTCGTCACAGAGGAACAGATCCAAGGCATGGGAGACCTACCATATTATGAGGCATTTTCCGGTGAGTGGACATGCAAGTGTTTGTAATCCATGTGTATGTTTCTTGAGTGATGTGTAATGATTGAGTGCCAGGTGAGGGTGTGTACTCCTGAGTGGTATGGGTCACCCATGTGCTTCCTCCAAACAATTCACCAACTTTGGGTTTGGGTATGACAGTATCCCTTCTGACCACAGTAGCCAATTAGCGCCACATTACCGCAGTTGCCCTTGAACTGTCATCTTGCAACAACATTGTTCTGATTTTTCAGTGTTCATTCAGCCTGATTGTTTCAATCCTCCCATTTTTGCAACGCCTTTTCTGCCCTAATGCCACATATGTGACATGCTTCTGTCATAGATTACAACCCACATTGGCCCACATTTATTACCTTGTTATGGGAATGATTTGACCATTCAGGCTGATTGAGTAATGGCCTGCTCACATTAATTTTTGGGGCCTGTTTGAATGTGGAACATGATTGTTCTTTCCTGTCATGTTGAAGTGACCAACCATTGATGTATCCATCTGCCTGCCATCACTGTATTATTGCACACTGGATGTGTTGCAGTGTGTAGCACATGCATATTTTGTCACACTATTTTGTATTATTCATCTCATCATGTCCATCTCACATGGATGGGTGACACTGATATATGGCTTTACTTGTCAAATGTACCATGGCTATGATACGTGCCATCTGTGTGCTGGCATGTGTCATGTATGTGGATAGCCCATGCCACTCACAGGCTAATATGTGATGCCAGTGCCATCCAGCATGCAGCACATGTGTTGATTTTCCATCTTGGAGTCGTCAGTGTCTGCTTTTTTCCTCCCCTTCCAAATCATTGACAGTGCATGCATGCCAGGGTTATGGACGTGTGGGACATGTGTTATTCTGCCTTGTCAGGCCTATGTGTGTGCTATGGTGCTCATGCCTGTTTCCATGTGTTGTCTTTCATGTTTTTGCAGGTGATGGCGCACTTGGTGCCGTTGAGGTGGAGGAGATGGTGCAGACCCAGGAGGAATCTCAGCCACGACCGGGCACCAGTGGAGGACGTGGTGTGGTGGTGGATGAAAGCCCTATCCTCCTGCAGGCCATACTGTCCATGGATGTCTCTGGGTGCACCTCCCCAGACCTCTATGATTCATGTGCTGAATCGGACAGTGGGACTTACGTGCTGTCACAGGTGAGTGTTTCTGGCAGGGATGCTGTTCTGTCCAACCCACCTGCACCCGGGGTAGGCCCCTCTATGGATATGTCAGTGTTCGTAACTCCGCCTTTGGCGGTTACGGATGCAGGGTCACACTCCACAACATCTGATCCTGTTCCTGGGCCAGCAGATCAGAGGGGGAATGCAGTCCTGCAGCCTCAGGCAGTGCCAGCACAGCAAGGTGCAGATCGCCTTGGCCCAAACAGGTGTGGTGCCTGCCGACGTGGTGGCCGTATATCACCAGGCAATACTGTATGGGAAAACTCCATGTACAGTATAGCAGCACAACAGGGAGCATCGGTTGAAATGATGGCTCAGGCAATGGAGAGGGTGGCTACTTTCATTCTCCCCCCTGAAAGGCAGATGGAGCAACAACAGCAGACAACAGACTCCATTTGCCAATCACACAGGGAAGACATGTTGGCGTCCAACAGGGACCGACGTGCGGCACTGGAGACTCTGCGTGGAAGGCCGGTAAGAAATGTGTAGTTTTCTCTTCACACCAAAAATCTGCCATTTCTTTGCCATTAATGCACTAGTGAAATTACTTTCACGGTCTGACTCTATTCTTTGAGGTAAATCAAATCTTGAAAAAATATGATTTTCAAGTAATGTGGCCACCGTTTGCGCACTGCATTCTTGGGCTGTAATGCACTCTACCCATTTGGACATCAAACAATTGACTGTTAGCACATACTTGTTTCCTCTCGCTGACCTTTTTACCGGCCCGATATAGTCGATTTGCAAATCAGACGATGGAAGAGTCAAACGCCTTTTCACTAGCGGTGCACTACGAGTAGGTGAGACAGGTTGAAACTGTGCACATACTGAACACCCTCTGGTGTAGGGTTAAACATCTTGGGACATGTGTGGCCAATAAGCATAATCTTTCAAAATTTCCAAAGTTTGTTGTGAACCTCTGTGTCCTGCAGTTATGGCATCATGGACATGATGTAACATTAACCCCCGAAAATGACAAGGGCACTACCGATTGTATTTGACCTGTCACAGATTCTCTAATCATCAGTCCGTCTTGTGACCTAATTCACTTTTTGTTTTTTAGTAACACCTTCAATTCCTCCTTCGCTTTGCAATACTCTTCAGTCAAAGGATTTTTTTTCGGCATCTAATAAGTGGTTATAAAATAGGCCTAAAATCAGGTCTTCCTTTTGTGATTTGATCAGGCCCTGATTGGGAGTATCAAAACTACATCGCATCATAAGCTGCTCAACTGCTTTTGGAGTTTTGGAGTGTGTTATCGCATCTACCTATATTTCACCAAGCAGGCGTTCAATACGAAACAATTCCCCCATTAAAGCTCCAATCTTCGCTAATTGATCTGCCTTGTCATTCCCCTCTTTGTCCTCACCTGGCATCTTTAAATGACCACGCATTTTTTTCCAATGTATTATCAAATCATTTTCTGATACAAGTTTGTCTAAGGCTTGAATCATCTTGCCATGTTAAAGTGTTTTTCTGCCTGTTATAGGTGAGCATGCCTTTTATCTTCCAGCCAGGTAAATATTCTATGAAGCTATTTCGTGCATAATCAGAATCAGTTACTATAACTGCCTCATTGAGTTTATACAAAAATACTCAAGGGTGTGTTGTATTTTATAGTGTTGTTAGAATGTTGCGATTTAAATAAAGTAGATATGTTTGCCATAACCTTGGCTGGACAGTCCCTTTTATCATTGGGTAATAATTGTATTTTTGCTGTGTTGCAAATAACCAGCAATCCACAATCTTTCAGAGATAAACCTGCCATTCCGTCCATGTTACCAAAATTGGACAAGGAGGTTTATAATTTGCTTGTTATTCTAATCTGTTCGGATACCTTCTGGTGTATTAGAGGTGTGGGTCTGATTAATGGTTTCGAAACCAATATTCTCCCTTGAACCACTGGTAACCCAGAGGTTGATTTGTCACAATTCCTACCCATTTGAAATGCATCTAGTACACAAACAACCACCAAATGTACTGCTGAAGGGATAGTGTATGTTGTTCATAGCGATCCATAATGTGCACTCGCAATTGAGTGAAGAGTGTATCTTATTGGCTCTCTGTCTGCAGCCTATACATTTCAGCAGTGGTGTTCTTTGAAGATGGATGTAAATCGGATTGCTGTAATGCCATGTTTCTCTGTGCCCCTACTGATGCTCTTAAACGTCATGAAGTAATCCTGACTACTGATGCACTTACTGTCGCTAATAATTCCTGTTATGCCCACAATACTCTATTATTAAGGAAACTACATTGGCTTACTATGCCTGCCAGATTTAGGTTTGTGGCCTTAACCCTGGTGTTTGTGGCACTACAGGGGCCTTCCCACTTTACCATAGAGATACATTTGAAAGTTATTGTTCCAGTCGATCACTACACTCAGCCAATAAACCTCTGATTATGACCCTTACAGGCAAGTGGCTAGAGCTATGGGCAGATCCTTCCAGTTGTAGAAGTGTACAAACAAAAGTAGTGAAACTGTGATCTCTGCAGGGGCGAGGGTAGGTAGAAGCATAGTGTAACAAGTGACAACGTGTTTGCAGTCAGGACATTGCAATAGTCTAAGTGGCTTGTAACAAAGGCACTATTACAACTTTACACTTGCACAAGGTCATTAGTGGCCAAATCCTCTGTATAAAATGGTGAATATGGTCATGAAAAGTAGTGGAATGGTAAACAGAAAAAAATAAAAGTAACGGAACACTGCTCCTGACCGTTCCTGCTCACTTCGATTACTGGGTCCTTCTGCCTCCTGGCACCTAAACTGTGGAATGAGCTCCCAGAGTCTATCTGGGCCATCAACAACCTTTTCAAATTCTTCTTGAAAGTAAGACCCTATTTTTTTAACCCTGTTGTGGGATACATTTAAGACCTAAGGCAGAACCTCCTACAACAAAAACTGCATTTCAGCAGTCACCCAAAAATGGCTGTGCTTTGGTCTGCTGAGCACATATGGGGCAAGAGTTAAGCACAGCCAGCCCAAGAATAGCTGCATTTTGTTGTCATTCACGTGAATCCAGAGAAAACAACTCAAATTCAGAATGGCAGTGCATTGCTGTCCTGTCATTTAAACAGCGCCGCGTTGCCTAACAGCACCATGTTGCCTAAGGGCGCTTAACAAATATGAATAAATAAATAAACATTTAAGGCTGCACAGGAAAATGACCTGCATTTAAAACAGCATCGCACTGGTGCTACTTTCATTTCAAACATCACAACGTTATTGTTCTATTGAAACACGGCCCTGTCATTGTATTTCATTTTGAACACCATCAAATAAGGCCATTCCTCCCAGAACCGCATTGTTTCATCAGTAAAGTCCATGTAAAGCAAAAGAATTCTGCTTCAAGTCTGCACATCTTGTATTTACTTTTTGAAATAAACCAACACACGCAAAGTATTTCAAAGGAAAGATGCTTTCTCTCTTGCCTTGTGTCAATTACCAAGAAATCATTTTCAAGCATATCTCTGTGTCCAGAAACTGACCAGATCTATAAAAAGCCTTTCAGAAAGTAAATGCAAAGGAAGCTGTGTGCGGGGGAAAAACTGCATTTTTGTGAAATGAACATGAGAGAAAAAGAACATGGGTAAATCTGCTTTTGCAAAGCAGAAAATGACATTGGGAAAGCTAAATGTCAAATAATGCTGCAGCTCGTACAGAAAACAATTGTACATGTGGGGAGAGAGGCTGGAAATATATGTATATTGTTCTCTGTTTTTCCCCCCAAAAGACAAATCATCCTGGCTGAGGCCCAGGAATTTCTGTCGAACCAGTTTGGCAGCAAGGCTAATTTCGACCCTACCAGTGACTAAGGCTGCAAGGGCATGCAAGGGCATGTGCCCTGTTCTTAGGGATCTGACAGTGTGATAATTACAGGTTCTCCTAGACTGCAGAACTGCGTTGCCTGTGCTAAGAACCTTTTACTCACCTGAGACTCCTGTACCAGAGGCTGCACAGCGATTCTTCCGCACTCAGCTGCGTGTAACACCCACAGCGGGCTGCTTCGTTCCCAGGAGGGGGCGGAGCCTTGTTGCTGCTCACGTGAGGAGTCACGTGACCCAATCCATCCTGAAAAGGCACTCGCATTCAGGCGAGCGGTGTGTTGCCTGTGCTAAGAACCTTTTACTCACCTGAGACTCCTGTACCAGAGGCTGCACAGCGATTCTTTCGCACTCAGCTGCGTGTAACACCCACAGCGGGCTGCTTCGTTCCCAGGAGGGGGCGGAGCCTTGTTGCTGCTCACGTGAGGAGTCACGTGACCCAATCCATCCTGAAAAGGCACTCGCATTCAGGCGAGCGGTGCGTTGCCTGTGCTAAGAACCTTTTACTCACCTGAGACTCCTGTACCAGAGGCTGCACAGCGATTCTTCCGCACTCAGCTGCGTGTAACACCCACAGCGGGCTGCTTCGTTCCCAGGAGGGGGCGGAGCCTTGTTGCTGCTCACGTGAGGAGTCACGTGACCCAATCCATCCTGAAAAGGCACTCGCATTCAGGCGAGCGGTGCGTTGCCTGTGCTAAGAACCTTTTACTCACCTGAGACTCCTGTACCAGAGGCTGCACAGCGATTCTTCCGCACTCAGCTGCGTGTAACACCCACAGCGGGCTGCTTCATTCCCAGGAGGGGGCGGAGCCTTGTTGCTGCTCACGTGAGGAGTCACGTGACCCAATCCATCCTGAAAAGGCACTCGCATTCAGGCGAGCGGTGCGTTGCCTGTGCTAAGAACCTTTTACTCACCTGAGACTCCTGTACCAGAGGCTGCACAGCGATTCTTCCGCACTCAGCTGCGTGTAACACCCACAGCGGGCTGCTTCGTTCCCAGGAGGGGGCAGAGCCTTGTTGCTGCTCACGTGAGGAGTCACGTGACCCAATCCATCCTGAAAAGGCACTCGCATTCAGGCGAGCGGTGCGTTGCCTGTGCTAAGAACCTTTTACTCACCTGAGACTCCTGTACCAGAGGCTGCACAGCGATTCTTCCGCACTCAGCTGCGTGTAACACCCACAGCGGGCTGCTTCGTTCCCAGGAGGGGGCGGAGCCTTGTTGCTACTCACGTGAGGAGTCACGTGACCCAATCCATCCTGAAAAGGCACTCGCTTTCACCCTCGCGGCGTTGAGCCCGGCAGGGGTAGAGGGCTTCGACTGTTGTGCGACTGTTAGGCGCTGAGGGCGCCAGAGGGATAAAATCCAGCAAAGCCACTCAACATCTGCAAGTCCAATCCATCACGGTGCATGAGCAAAACCCATAGAGTCTCGTGCTGCGCCTCAGTCAGTGACATGCAGCCAGTTGCCAGGTAAGACTCAAAACCATGGATACCCGCTCATTAACTCGCCTCAAGACACAACAGACCTTGTGTGAAAATGGGTGTGATACACCCTCGAACTCGACGTCTGTGGACTCAGACCTTATTCCCCCGACGGTCTTCCTTGGGGGAGCAAACAAACTTAACAACCCAAAAGGGAAAGTCGTGAGAAATGAAACTAGCATTCTGAGCTCTGACCAGGAAGCTCAACTGGCCCCAGTCCTCTTACTAAATGCTCCACTCGAACTCTCCGTTATTGTGCCTCCAACAGCATTTTGTGCCTTAACATCGACCATTGATGCTGTGCAAAATGGAATGTGCCCTGCAGAGAGACGTTCTTCGCCTGCCATGTCCTTGGACGAGGCTATTTTAACCTCTGAGTCCCAGGTAAAGGCGATAGATGTATTGGTTCAGCCCAACGTCTCAGATGCGGCAAACCATGCGCAAATCGTCTGTTTAGATGTCCAACGAGTCCCGCCAAAAGCGAGACTCCCTGAGAACACCGCAATTTTACCTGACTCCGCGCACTTAAATACAGAATTTGCATTTGCTTTAAACACCGATTGCGTGGAACACACATGCAAAACACATCTCGACGTTGCATGTAAGATTCTACAACCATGCTGTCCACCAGAAAAACGAAATGAAGACGGAGAAGATTTGTTTTACTCTCCCTTTGAGGTGACAGACGCCGAGCTTTTAAACTCGAATCCTTCACGTACTCAAAATAACCTCAAAATGCTACGATTTCACTTCCGAAACAAGGATGTCGCTCAATCTACTGTCACTACAATTCCTTGCGGATTGTCTCAGAACAATCATCCCCTGATCAAGCAACAGTCAAATAACATAGTGCCTAAGCTAAGGTCAGAAAATAGCAATACATCAGTGTACATTAATAAAGAGACCATACCAGTAAACTCTACACATTCTATAGCCTGTACAAGATCATTAAATACCGCAATTGACTCATCTGGTCGAGAGGCAAGACTTACACAAAGGCTACAAGCCGACTTTGAGCCAATGAAAGTAAAGCTTTCAGAAAGCTACCCTGATGAAAAGTATGAAAACGGAGCTAACAATCGAACAAGGTTAGTTTTGGGGTTACCTCCCAATGCCGAATTAGGAACTATAAGCTACCAACTAAAATCCAGCAATCAAGAAAAGGAAGAATGTACATCGATCATCTCACCGAGACGGGAAAAAAGTGACCCTAGTTCACACTGGTCCCATGTGTTGAGAGATGATCGAGCTGAGAAAGCGGGAGAGATCTCGTTTAGACCAAAGTCAGTAACAAACAAAAGCGGCGACAACGCCCCAAAGTGTTCGACCCCCTTTAACGCCCATAAACCTGAATCAGCCGATACAGGCCGAGAGAAACAACGTCTGCCATTTCAAACGGACAACTTTGAATATAATGGTCTCTGCAAGCCAAAATTGCCTAATCCAATGGACTCAATCTCCGAAGCTAAATCCAATCTTTCGGTCGCTGCAGCAATACAAATACACAACAACGTGCTAGCAGCAACATCTCAGGCTCTAATACCCTTCATAAAGCTATATGAGAGTATGAATGAAACACTTCACAATAATGGCGCAATTATTGGACATCTGACAGAAAAAGTATCTCTGCTGGAACACAACTTCAACCTGCAGTTGGAACAACGAACAAAAGATCAATTAGAGATAGAAGACGGCCTGAGGAAAATATTCCAGCTAATCGGAAAAAACTCAAATGAAGCAAAGATACAAATGGATGAGCTGTCGACATTTATGCAAAAATCCTTTCTGCATACAAGTCCAGCCCCAATAGAATTGCTTAATTCAGGGAATGGAAGCTGTCAACATATAAACGCGGGTGATTCAGCTGTACTGCCAACAACATTCCCTGGGAAACCAGTCCAGGTGAATGTTCAAGGCATTACTTACCCCCGAGCAAAAGTTGAAGCAAATGCACCAAAGGAGGTGCTAAAAGTGAAAGATACAAGCCCTAAAACTGACACTCCTATGAAACCTCACTCCACTCTAGAAGAGGACTCTCAATTGCCAAAAGAAAGGGAAATACACCAAAGTTTAAAAGGAAAAGTCCCTCCTAGCATCTGGGACCTTCCCTTAGCAGCACCAAGCTGCTCAAATCTAAAGGCTTCTTTTGGTATCTTTCATGGAGGTGCAAAAAACCTGCAAAATGGAAAGACTCTAAGCTCCTCACAAAATAAAAAATCAGGAGGTCCGCAAAGCAGTGACTCACATAATAAAAAAAAAGAAAAGACAAGATTTACAACAGTCCCAAAGCAATTGCCGATTTCGAAGAAATTCATCAGAAACCTAACAACGCCCCCAAAACCTAAAGTTTATGTCCGTGACAATACATCAGGAAAATTGTCAATGAGTCAATCTCTATTCCAAGCCCCGGTCTCTAGTAGAGAAAACAGCAAAAAAAAAGAAGATGCAAAAACACTCAATACCTCATCTTTGAGGAAAACTGCGAAAGACCATGATATTAAGCTAACAAAACCAAATCCAAACAAGCGAAGGAGGGTCGTCTCAGATTCTGACAGTGAATCGTTCGCAAATGACCTTGAGGAACTCTGCAACCTATCCACCTACTCACAAGAAGTGAGTGGAGAATATGCTCAGGCCCTCGATGACAATTTGGCTAATAGTGACAAAACCCCCCTTGAGCATCATACTCAACCATACAACAATCCTTGGAAAATAAAAGAAAATCAAAAAGGTCGGCAAACAAAACAGACTGAGAAATATACACCAGATATAAGAAAGTATGACAGTAAAATGGCCGGAGAAAAACGTCTTAACTTAAATACCAGTAAGGAAAAGCTTGTCACTGTTCTAAATCCAAAGCGCACTTTTGCCCAGAATAACAAATTCAGGGACACAAGAACAAAACGTACCACTGTTGGACAACACTGTGTCATAACACCAAAGAAAATCAAATTGACCAATGTGTTGGCCGACGACTCTGATGTAAATTTGAATCGTGGCAATGTCATGCGCCTTCTGCATTCAGTCCCTTCTTTAAAGTCAATTTCATCTGGCGACATCCAAATTGTCGAATATTATTCAGAAGAAAGAGTCGACTGTGTTTTACTACATGTCAACTCACAAACAGTTAGAAGATCTATGATGGGGGCAAGAGAAGACATATTACGGCTCGGCTTTGAAATTCTTGAATATCTTGAACCAACTAAACAGAATAGAGATAATTTCTCGGATGAACATGAACAAAGAACCATCATGAGTCATAGACGCGAGCAGGTTCGAAGGCATCTGAACTTAAATTTGATACCTGCCAAGCCTAACAGGACTTCACAACACGACACGAGAAAACATTAACTAGATAACGGTGGATCAGAGGATGTCAACACCCTGATTTCATGGAACACCAGAGGATTTGGCCATTTGTATAACAACTTTCCAGTGGACCTCCAGGCCAATTTTATAATATGCCTGCAAGAGACCTGGTTGCGCCAGCTTCCAGTAAAAGACGGTTACCACATATTAATAAATCCTGCAAGCAAAAATGCGAGAGGTCGCCCGTCCTCAGGACTATTGACAATGATAAAAATAGGAACAGGTTGGGAAGTAGCGGATTCATCAAATCCCAATGGTCATGTACAGTCAACATTACTCGTAAGAAAAACTAGCGAACCTAGAAAACATTCCAGCTCATCTCAACATCTTCTGTTAGTTAATGTATACTGGAACCCTGCAAAAATCTCGACAGGTGCTTTTATCCTATCAATAACAACATTAATCGACACAAACCTAAGGAATCTCCATAATCTGTGGATAATTGTGTGTGGTGACCTAAACACATCTTGGTTTAATGGAAACCAGCGTTGTAATAAAGAACTAAAGGACTCTTCTAAAAAAGTAAGATGGCATGAGGCCATGGAAGCCAGAGACTGTACCATGTTAAACGGCAATGTGCCGGGTGATACTCCACCACAAATCACGTGGATGAACATGGGATTAAAGAAAACACTGGACTATATCTGGGTTTCAAACAACCTGATGCCGAAAATCACCAATCTTCAGATCACGCCAACGAAAAACAGCGATCACTTCCCGCTGGAAATGCATTGGCAACCCAATTGTAAGCGCCTAAGCGACACGGCATGCACCCATCTAGAGGTAAATGCCAGCCGCACTAGACTTCGGATGTCATCAAAACAGATACAGTACCTCACTTCCGACTTTCAATTAAGAAATGAAGCGCCCACAGCCTTTATTGACTATCCCGCCATTCTTCAAACTGTGGCCAGCTCCTATGCAAGAAAGAACATGCCAGTGTCTATACATAAACACACATGGAGTGTACTTCAGAATAATGAGAAAAAGAAACTAAGGAAAGATCTGAAGGAATTACGAGCTAAGAGTTGTGTCAACAGAATAGCAAAAATTAAACATCGAAAACAAGTATATCGAAATTGGACAAAAGCGTTCGACCTCCAACGCGACCAAGAACGTGGCGAGGAGATGTTGTCCCTGATAAGATCTCAGAACACCAGAGACATTTGGAGAATTTTAAATATGGACCAGACAAATCAATCTGAAATCATGGCCAACAGTATACCCGAGGCAGCTTGGGTAGCGCATTTTGTAAACGTCTTCTCGTCCACAAGCAACACGTCGGTGGCTGAAAAAAACAATGAAAACGTGTGCTGGAACACTGCAGAGACCGTGGAGAACATAAGTGGTGCAATAACAAAACTAAAAAATTCTCGAGCAGCTGGACCAGACGGTATATCGAACATCATGCTTAAACAACATCCTCAAGTATGGGCCAAGTTCATAGCTGATCTATTCGTGACAATAACCATCTCCAGGACAATTCCGTCATCCTGGTTGGAAGCCATAATTGTCCCGATTTACAAAAAAGGCAATAGAGATGAACCTGCAAACTATCGCCCTATCGCGTTATTGGATACTATCGGCAAAATCTTTGCCTCGTTCCTACAAGAAAAGATCTCAGCTTGGGCTTGCCAAAGTGGAATAAACGACGTACGACAAACTGGTTTTACAAAGGGAGTAGGCACTGAAAACAACCTTGTAATACTCAATCTATTAAAGCTGGAAACTCTGAGAAGTAAGGGAAAACTGTTTTTTGCATTCATAGACTTGCAACAAGCTTTTGACGGAATCAACCGAGAAAAACTCTGGGGAAAACTAAAAAATTGGAACTGTCCACCGAACATACTAAACCCCATAAAAGCCTTACATGACTCTACTTCAGTAAGAATAAGGCTGAACGGAAGTGGAGCTCTTTCTGAAGCCATTACAACGAAAAAGGGTGTGAAGCAAGGCTGCCCTCTTGCAGCGGCACTCTTCAAACTATACATTTCCGATGTGTCAGTTACACTAACAAATACTCACTGCTTTCCTCCCAAAATTAATGGCAATCCTGTAAACTACTTGATTTACGCCGATGACTTCGTCCTAGTCGACAAAACGCAAATAGGACTACAGAGGCTACTAAATACATTAAATACCTACATGATGGATAATGACTTAAAAATCAATGTCGACAAAACAAAAATTTTAAAACTATGTCATGGCGAAGGCCAAAAAAATAAGAACTTCAGATGGAACTTGAACAACGTCCCAATTGAGGAAGTGACCTCAATTCGATACTTGGGTATTCCATTTTCTATGTCAATAAGAGAATGGAGCTGGATGTCTGAACTCGAAAAAAGAATAAAAACACTGTCCCTACAAGGTGAAAAGATACACTCGCAATTTGGAAAATTTTCCCTGATTCCAGTACGAACCTTCTACCAACAAAAGGTGATACCATCTCTGACGTTTGGTGCAGAGACAGGCTGGAACATCGATTTCAAGATCTGGTCTAAACTCGAGGGTTTATTCTGGCGTCGGGTGCTAAGATTACCCAACTACCTGCCAGTATCAGTAATCCGCAATGAATTGGGACTTGAACCAATGTATGGAGCTGTCATTTGGAAATCAATGACTTTATTACGAAAGATGTCGTCAGAAAAGGTTGAGTCAGCATTCAAATTGTTCATCACACAAAAAAACTCAAGCACCTTACAAGAAGTATGGGCCAAAAAAGTAAAATCAATTATGCAAGCTGTAAACATCAATATGGAGATGCTAATAGAACGACCTCAAAATGCAAAAAAAAAAACTGAGACGTCAGCTCTGGATTGACAACACGGAAAAACTTAATGAACTAAAGACTGCCATAGACCTGAGCATGATTCCGAATAAATTAGATTGCTTACCGAAATACCTGAGCACATTCCCGTCTCGTCATCACAGAGATAGCTTTTTGCGATTAAGAACAAATCTCCATAAAACCAGACAAATGTGCTTTCTCCGACACATCGACAACGTAAAAGATCCTTCATGCAGGTTTTGTGGAAATTACCCAGAATCATTAAAACATCTACTAACTGTCTGTCACTCATTGAAAGACACAAGGTCTCTCCATCTACTCAAGTTCGCCCCTCGAACTGACTGCATAGAAGAACTGTGGCTAAAAATTTTAAGTGGGACCTCAGTTCACTTGACTTGTGCAGTTATAAACTTTCTGGAGCAAATTATGAAATTATGAACTAACAAGCTGCTAAATCTCCGGGGGTTAATTCTACTGCAGGAGTGAAGTGACTGAGGAAGAAAGTTGGAAATAAACTGTAATAAAAGTTTGTTAGAAACTAGAAATTGCAAAAAAAAAAAAAAAAAAAAAAAAGAACTGCTCCCAAGGACAAAGGATGGGGGTGAAGCCCTGGGTTTTGCCTTGGAGGTGTGATATCCTTTGCATTCTTCCCCAGTATCCACTGAAGGACTTCAAAGGGGAGTCATGGAAACCCTTTTGCAAGCTAACCGAGGGGAGACAATTTGGATTGTGGGGGTGACAGCGCCGCCCACATCTTTGGCAAATGCACCTCATTCACAATGCAGTACATTCATACGTTAAGATATTTTTACCCGTAATCTGAATAAGCAGTAATGTGATATTATGACACTTTTAATGTGATTTTTGGATAATCACAATAAAACTATGTGTGAATTTCTGGCACGTGGTGAACTGCAGTGGCAGGAAAAATGCATTTATTGGGGAGCATAAATGCACAGATATTAAACGTGATGAAACTATGCCAAATCTTATTATGAATATGTGTAGCCATTTGCAGAATTTTAAATAATATGTTTCTCCTGAAAACGGCGAAAATGTGCCCAAGGACGAGGCAACATCACACAGAATTGGCGATGCCCTAAATTGCTCAGATTTTCATTTGAATTTTAAAAATAAGTAAATATTTCTTTGTTACACACCGGCCTGGTTCATGATCCACTGCGACACAGGATGTTTGTTCATGTGGGTGTGAGACGGGTTGGATGACTCTTCAAGAAAGATTCCACGGTTAAAATAAAAATAAAAAGGTGTGTTTTATTGTGCGCCACCTTCAGTTTCAGTAGAAGAAGTCTCTGGCTGGAGTGTGCCATGCCATAAAATATGTTACACGGTGCCAGTCTCCATTACTGTCTCAGCAGGCAAATGCTGCTTAGTGCATAGATGCCTTTGGGCGCTATCACTTTCTAACTCCTACTTCACATTCAAATGGAGCAAGAAGTATCGGATAGGGGACAGGAACATACTTCCTGGTGACTAGGAAGACAATGGACCTCATTACGAAACTGGCGGTATGGTATGGACGGTGTCGGTATGGCACCGGCACCGTCCATACCATACCGCCTTATTCCGAGTTTCCCTCGTGGGTCCCTGACAGCCCTCCAGGTCTGACCTGGCAGGATGTGCGACACCCGCGAGGGAAACACATGGATGCACCGGCACCATTATAAACGGTGCCAGTGCATCCAGGGGGCAGAGTGGGGATGAGGAGCCCCGCATTACTGCCTCCCGCGAATGGGCAATTACTGGCCCATTCAACTCGTAATGGGCCGGTAAGTGCCCATTCGCGGGTGGCGGTGCCAGATGCGAGTTTGGCGGTAGCCGTGCCTGTAATGCAGGCACGGCTACCGCCAAACTCGTAATGAGGCCCAATGTTACTGAGATCTCTGATGGTGTGTTGAGCACAGGTATTGTTGCGCTCAATTCCTGTCTCCTCTTTCATTTTCAGCAGTTGCTTTAGTGCCTTATGTACATTTTAATGTCTTATTAGCTGTGCTCTCAGGTATTCCTATGAATATAAAGGGTAGCCACTTGATCCTGAAACTTGAGTCAAGGTATGATATCAGGAGGTGCTCTCCATTATCTTTCACTAAAGCTGTAGGTAGCTAGTCCAGCAAGGGTAAAAGCGCATCCCTTAGCAGCTGCACTGTAGCCTCCATGCCAGCTCCATCAGGGGCCCTCACAATGCTGGGCAGGGTGAGTTGTAGCAGGTACTCCAGTGGCAGTACCCCACACAGAGTGGCGCGCTGTGCCAGCTAACCCACCTGTTGGCCTCCTGAAAAGGCCCTTTCACAAAGTAGACATTAGCCAGCCGCTGCATCTGTCCTGGCACGAAGAGTTCCCCATCCATTGCTCAGGTGTGGGCTTCAGTGATCAGTGTCGCCATGAAATAGTTCACGCGGCTGAGTCAACGTGTTCAAAGGAGAATGCCAGAGGATGGCAATTGCCTTCTTCACAGTGTGCTGTGGCAGCTAGTTTTGCTGCTACAATTATAGCAGCACATGTCGTGCCCTTCCTGCCATTTGCTGGTGAAACATTTCACCACAAGATGACCACTATAACCCTCGGAGCGGCAATCTATAACGATATGCCTTCTTGCCTTAATCACACGTTACAGTCAAACAATATGATATACGTTCAACTTTATTGTTCCAAAAAGGAAAGAGAAAGTGTGACTGACCCTCAAGCAGTAAAGAGTGCTCCTGTCCATAGCAACGTCGGCGTGCCACCTAGCTAAGGAAGGGGACGGGTCCCAATATGAACAAACAATTGCAACCTCAGTGCATGGCAACCGAAGCCATCCGACGTGTACTTAGTTAACCGACCTGCCCTAATCTATGTGGCGAGGTGATTCGGCCCTTTTAAGATTAGACAGATATCTGCAAACCTTTGACGAGTTCCTGCTCCAATTCATTTCGGCTTTCCTCAGGACAATATCTAGCGCCCTGTCACGCACGTATTTCTTTTAAACATATTGCTCGAATCAAGAAGATATGAAACAGAGGGGACAGACAGTCGTCAGGGTGCGTGAGAGTTGCATCTCTACATATCTGTTCTCATGATTGCATTTTAGATTCCGTAGCCTGCTGCTATTGTGTTTGCGTTTGACCCTTGTATATGTCACAGTGCCACTTCATTATGTATTATTCAAGATAATGCATAATGAAGTGGGACTATGAGCCTCATTTACCCCTTCATATGTGTATAGTTTCTGAGCTGAAAGACGTATATAGCGCATTGTACTCACTAGTGCGGCAGCTGTTGCATTTTGGCACACATACTTTCCATCTCCTCATTTAATTGCAATTGCAAAAGGAATTACTGAACTGCCGAGTCACAGGTGCGCGATCTGCTGGCCCCCGTGCTCTCCTTATTTATACTGAACGCTGATGGTCTCTTCAAAGGAGAACGAGCTCAGAGCGGCCGTAGCGCGAGTCCGGGCTGGAAGCTAATCAGGATGCAACAGCGCCCGTGGGGGGGTTGGGCCAGACAGAGAAGAGGACGCATGCGCACCAGGGCAGCCTTCTCACACAGAGACATTCTTGACATTAGACCGCTGTCCAGATCGTATTTTACTCCATTCTTATGCATGTAGTCATGTTTTATCCTATATGTATGCCCCTGCTGCATGAGCTGCGACCAGCCAGATTAAAAAAAGAGAAGTTATCTGAAGCTCCACTAGAATTTCCCCAGGCTCCCTTCCAGGTCCCCTCTTTTACAGTCTACTCCCATGGTTTCAGAAGAGTTCGTTATTCGGAAAGGATAATCCTCTAGATCTTGGAGTGATTAATTGTATCCCATTATTTAATAATTAACCTATATTGGTATGATATGATATGATAGTTTATTTATATAGCGCCTATACACAATGTGTTTCAAAGCGCTTCAAGGCAAGGAAGGGAACAAGGGAAAATACAACGACATTCTTACAGGCCATGAACAGTAAGGATGTGAAATTAACTATCGTACTCAGCCTGACGACATTTCAGATAGTGCAAGAGCTAGGACATAGATAAGGAAGGGAGGGTGAGAGTGGGAAGGAAATGGAAACAGACAGGCGACTACTGTACTAGGCCTGACAACATTTCTGGTAGAGCCAGAGAAAAACAAAAGGTGAGGGAGAGGGGTGCAGAAAGGGAGGGGAGGAACAAAACAAATGACTATCGTAATAGGCCTGACACCATTTCAGATAGTGGTGGAGGGAGTGGGAACAGTAAGGGGATAGGGGAGCGACAGACGAGGTTGCTATCATAGTAGGTCCAGGGACAATTCTGATAGAGTAAGTGCATAGAAGAAAGTAAGGGGGGCAGGGGAGGAGATAGGAAAAGGGAGAGGGGAGGGGAGGAGAGAACAGAGAGTAAACAGTCAAAAAGAGTGGAGAAGCAAGAGAGGAGAGCGAATACAATTGCAGAAGTCAGTAATAACACATAATGTTGAAAGACAGGATACAAGATGAAGATGGAACAGCATGATTCAGGGCCACCATGAGTACAAGATGCAAAGGAAGTCCAGCATGAGAGTTGAGAAAGGGTGACGCACCGTGAATCGAAGTCCATAAAAGTGAAATCCAGCATTGGCCACAAGACAGTGATGGTGAAACCAGAATGTATCAGGACAGACTCCTGCGTGCAGGAAGGGGGGGGCACAAGGGAACAACACGGGGGGACCAGAGAGGATGGGCATGGCCTGAGGGGACAGAGGGTGTAAACACATGTTGGTGCATGCTTACCTGCTGTCTTAGCAGGGGGACGGACCCTGGTCCGAACAGGTCCAAACAGCAATAGCCCTTTTCTTTGACTGCCCTTCACTTTGGACGCCCGGGCGAGAGACGCCCTTCATCTAAGAGTTAAGAGCAGGAAGGAAGAGGCAGGGCTAAGAAGGTGGGTGGTGCTTTGGCCAGGTGACCTTGATCCACTTACACCTGCTCCCCAGCTCCCTGAAGACGTCTAATTCTATGTCAAGACAGGAGGCTTCATATTATGCATACATTCTTTACTTGTGACACCACAGCAGCAAAAAAAACACTTTTAACAATAAACAAGTTCTTTATCAAACTGAAACAGTACTCAATGATAAGCAAGGGAAGAATCCCCAAAGCAACATGGAGGCCAGGCTCTGTAGGCACCAATAGGCAGAGACCCACCCCCATATAAGTCCTTTCCTCAAACATCAACTCCTCTTTCTTTGCTGCTGACGCCACAAGCTAAGTCACTCCTTTTAGTTGTGTACTTTGTTGCGAGTCAGTGGTTTCAGTCAGGAGCTTTCTGTTACTTTGTAACGCTGTGTTTAGCTTCCAGGGGCATATTTGTTCATTTCCCAGTGATATGGACACTTATTAGTGTGTCTCTTTGGTTGCAACAGCCCCTCTCTGATTTTCTTTCCCTCACACTTAGGTTTGTAGTATTATTGTGTCCCCCTTGTGTGCACCCGCTGCGTTGTTTGTTTGTTTGTTTATTACATATATAAAGCGCACCAGACCCAGGAGTAGCAGGGCGCAGCAAGGATATGTGAAGCTTACAAAGTTACATAATGTACAGACAGTATACAAATATTCACATGACACAAGAAGATAATACAACATACAATATACAAATCAAGATTCGCAGAAAGGCAGAGTTATTTACATCTTCGTATGTAGTGATGTACAAAATTTACAATCAATCAGTAGGTCGTTCTGGCGTGCCAAGGTTTCACAGGAGACTAATTCTCAGTCATATTGAGGTAAGTGATGAGGTTCTTTCTGAAGAAAGAGTAGGGCAAGTCTGCTCTGAACTGATGAGGCAGGGAGTTACAAAGTTTAGCGGCCTTCACCGGGAAGCTATTACCGCCAATTTTAGAGGATTTGAATCTAAGTACTACCAGACAATTAGTGTTGACGGTTCTAGTGGGTCTACTGGAGGTTCTTCTAACTATTCTGTCGATTAGGTAGCTCGGTGCAACATTGTGTAGAGCTATATGTGTCAGGGAGGCGATTTTTAATTGTATTTTGTTGTGGGTAGATAACCATTTGTGATGGCGTCTGATTACAGAGATGTGGACTTTCTTGTTGATGCCTAGTGCGGCTCTGATGGCATTGTTTTGTAGTATTTGGAGTTTTTGGATAATAGTTTTGTTGGCACTGCTGTAGAGGGCGTTGCAATAGTCTAGCCTTGATAGGATTAGTACTCTAGCCAGTATGAGGCAACTGTCATTAGAAAGGAAGGGCCTACCTGCTCTAATCATCTTACATGTGTATGCTGTGTTAGATGCCAGATAATTTAGTTGTTTATTGAAGGACATCGTTGTGTCAAGGTAGAAACCAAGTGTTTTTACCTCTTTGGAGACACTGGTGTTGTTACCGTCAATGATGAAAGACACATATTCGTGACCTAGTTTGGAAATGTTGGAAGGGGAACGGAGGATTATCAACTCTGTCTTGTCATCATTCAGGCATAGGCCGTGAGTGACCATCCATGCCTGAATGATGAGATAGATTCTATTCGCCAACGCCAAGTCCTTGCCATGATCCCCAGAAGGAGGGAGGAGAATCTGAGTGTCATCTGCGTAATTAGTGTAGGTGACACCCAGAAGGTCCAAATCATCGAACAGTGGCTTGGTGAATATGTTGTAGAGAGTGGGCGACACACAGGAGCCCTGAGGGACCCCGAACAAGATGGGGGTGGGATCAGCAGCTGCAGAGGGCGAGAATACTCTGCTAGTTCTGTCACTCAAGAATGATTCCATCAACGTAACAGCGCCTGTGGAGAAATGGGTTACTGTCTCAAGGTGCCTACAGAGGACCTTATGATCAACCAGGTCGAATGCAGCTGAGAGATCCAGTAGCAACAATAATGCTGTTTTCCCTTGGTCTCTCAGCTCATCGATCTGAGTCTTCAGATCTATCAGGGCAGTTTCCGTCCCGTGTAATGGTCAGAATCCTGGGAGTTTGTACTGTTCGACGTGTTTTTGGATCTGTAGGTATGCAATTTTATCTAAGATTTTAAGTAAAAATGGTACCGTTGTGATAGGGCGGTAATCGGTTGCGATAAGTGGGTCTAAGGCTTGCGCTTGAGAAGCGGGAGCACCCATGATTGTTTGAGATTAGCTGGGACTGTGCCGGAGGCAAAGGAGGCATTAATCAGTTTAGATATAAAAGGGGAGAGGTCTCTGGCAGCCTCTTTTATGATATGGGCTGGCCATATATCTCCTTTACAGTTAGACGGTTTGAGGGAAAGGATTGTTTTTTCCACTTCAAGGATCGTTGTTTTAGTGAAGCAGAATGTTGTGTTTAGATCAGAGATATTTGCATTTGGTAGAGGGAAGTGAGTTGGTTGGGATATGTTCAGAGAGACTTTCTTGTTTTTTATTTTAGTTTGGAGAGTGTTAATTTTGTTGGTAAGTGCTTGTTGTATCTCTGAGCACCAATTCTTATCTTTAATGCAGATATCAGGTGGAGAGATAGGGGACTCTAGTTCTTTTATCGACATAGCTGACCTAATCACAGAAGACGACTGTCGATAGCATGAGCCACCAGGGAACTTGCATTAAGGAGAGCTCCTTTGAGGGGTTGATTGTATTCTTTAATAGGAATAAGGCAGGAGGTAGGGCTATTTGGGGCCAATGCCTTGGACATGAGTATGGGAGTCTGAGTATCAGATATACTGCAAATGGGTGGGGTGCTGGGCTGTTTGACACTGTTAGGTGACGAGAAATGGCAGCAATTGGTTTTCTTATTAGAAGGTGGTAACGATCTTGTAAGAGGCTCGTAGATTTTGGGAAGTCTACTACGTAGTTTAAGATTTCTGGTATACATGGTACAAGGGATCGAGATATATTTTCCTAGAGACTGGTAGTTCTATTAATAATCAGGACTAGTAGACTTGGGTGCCATGCTAGGGGAGGTAGGAAGGGATGGTTTCTTCTCAGCTCGGAGGGTAGCGTTAGGATGGGCTACTAGACTGATGAGCAGTTAAGGAGTGAAAAGTGCCATAAAAATATATAGGGTGCGGTGAGCTGGCATATTGGTGGTGAGAGATGGGTCGCAGTAGGCCAGTTCAACTTTATCAGTATGCAGAATATTCTAAGGCAGATCACAATAGGCAGATTCAGCTTTAACTAGGAAGGCCTGAATCACAGTTTGCCGGTACACATGAGGGCCTAAATCACAATATGCAAGGTACACAGTAGCTCTGGAGCAGATCACAATAGGCAGGGTCAGCTTTAGCTAAGTGATCCTGAGGCACAGTATACAGAGTGCTCTAGAGCAGATCACAATAGGCAGGTTCGATGTTAACTAGGAAGGGCCTGAATCTCAGTATCCATAGTACACAAGAGCTCTCATACAGATCATAATAGGCAGATTCGAATTTCACTAGGGGGCTTGAGTCACAGTATGCAGGTACCCAGGAGCTCTCATACAGATCATAATAGGCAGTTTCGAATTTAACTAGGTGTACCTGAAACACAATATGCAGGGTGCGCTGAGTACTTTCAAACAAGCCAAGTGGTGGCAGGGCAGCATCAACATATGCTCTCAGGGCTAGACAGGGCAGTTCAGTGGCATACTAGGGAGGGCTAACTATGAATGGCAGTGACTACAGAAATGGGTAGAGGCCTGGGGGTCTGCAAGAGTGTATGGACCATACTAGGTGCAGTGACACAAAGGCAGTTTTAGTCGTAGTTACTGAGGCAGCAACAGCTGAATACTAGTTACGTCATGCAACATATGCGCGATACAATAGCAGTTTTAGAGCCGGCTGGAGACAAGATAAAGTATAGACCTGGAAGCGCAGGTATGCTGAATCAAATAGGTAATGACCAAGTGCGATGCACTACTCGGAGCGGCCTAGTGAGGCTCAGTAGTGCATTGAACAGGACGCAACGGGATCATAGCACAGTTCAGAGTCAATGGCCCTCATTACAAGTCAGGCGGTGGACCATGGTGCTATTAGCACCATGGACCATGCCGGATTCCGCCATGGTGGATGGCGGAATTACCGCCCCATTCCAAGGTGAGTGGGGCTGTAATTTCCCATTCACCATTTGCCCTTCCCCATTCCCATTTTTGCCCCATAGGGCATAATGGGGATGGGGAAGGCACTAATTACGGCACCGTAAATTACGGTGCCGTAATTAGCACCAAGGTTGATTAGCGCCTTGGACTTTAACGCCTGCAAAAAGCAGGCTTTAAAGTGTGAATCAGGCGTTAAGGGTTAACGGCGCCGACAGCGCCGTTAAACCCTTAACGCCTGACTTGTAATGAGGGCCAATGTCAGTGAAGGTGCAGGGGCACCTTGCATGTACGCAACAGTTATGAAGTTGGTGTGGGCCACGGTTGTGATCTTTGGCAGAATGTCACAAGCATCAATAACAAAGGAGGCTTACCCAGTGGGTACCAGAGGGTCCTAATCCAGCAGGAGACAGCCTAGGGCTAGGTGCATCAAATGTAGGCAAATCAACATAGGCTAAATGCAATAGACCCGCATGGGGCCACCTGGGGCTAGGTGTGACAAGACACAGGTAAATCGGCAATATGACAAGAGAGTTTAAGCAAGGTTTGATAATGCAATAAAGAACCATGTAGGGCTAGGTATATCAAAGTAGCATGTCGGCATCCATGCAATCATGTAGCAGAGTTAAGGGTGACAGGCATACAGCGTGTGGGTTGCTGGGCCTGATTAGACAGGGTAACAATGGAAAATGCAAGTTTGTGCATAACTAGATAACAAATGGCTTTGCGATAAGGTTATACAGAGTGTACAATTGAGGCAGCATGTATGTATTCTAAACGGTACATGCATGTAGGAGGATGGGATGGAGCCAGTGATCATGGGACAGGTACAACTAGTAATATGGTAGTAAGTGCAACACGGGTTACTCACAAGTATTTTAGGAAGTCCATTGGAGTAAAAGGTTCAGCAGACGCAGCCCAGCAGTCCCGGACAGGCACAGACAGGCTCCGTGCCTTATAATGTGTGCCTTGGGTAAGAGTTCCGGCTCACGCCTTCCGGCGGGGCTGTGCACAGGATATGGAGCGGGCGGCCAATCAGCCGCGAGGTTGTAGCTAGGCGACCGGAGTAAACATGTGGGCGGTGGCCATTTTAGCAGCAGGACGCCCTTGGTGTGTTGGATCGGCACGGAAGGGAGGGCAGACAAAGGCAATCTGCGGATTCCTGATGCAGGGACTGGTCAAGTTGCATCTCACGATCACAAGGGCTGACAAGGCCCTAGATCCGCTGAATTTCATCCGGATGTAGCCGTGAGGTGCAGTAGTTGTATCTACTTCACTAACAGCGTTCGCACACGCTATGAGCTCTGCCTCCGGGCATTGGTTTTCCTTCAGACCCGAAGCTCAGCTCTGCCTCCTGGTGTTTGGTTTTCCCATTGCTTCAGGCCCCATGCTCGCGGGCCTACCTTCATTGCACAAGGGGCCGGGCTGTCCCTCATTTCGCGAAGCTTTCCTGACATCGGCTGCCTGCCCACGCTGATCGTGTGGCAAAACTCCTGCTGGGCTGTCCGGTCTTGCCTGTCAATTGACTGCAAGGCAGTTCCCTCTCTTGCTGATGTTATATACACCCTGCTGGGGTGAGCAGCACTTGAAGTTATGCCTACTAAGCATTTGTATTTGACTGCAGTGTCTTCATTGTTTTTTCTCACTGTTATTATTATTTGTACCTGCAAGTGTGGGTTTATACTTTGTTTTTCTGTAAAAATGTTTTTCTTTTTTCTCAGTGTTTCCCTTCATTGTTTCCCTCCCTTCCCATAATTGTGGGCTTTTTTTGTCATGGTGGCTAATAAAGGATCTGAAATACCCTCCTCAGCTGATACCAGTACCCAAGTAAGACCTTCCAAGAAAAAGTGAAAAGTTGGAGGATGATGCTGTTATTAAAGGTTCGGGGGAAGTAGTCCTTCCTACACAGCCTTCTGTGGCTCAGGTTATCCAGACTACTTTAGACTCTACCCTTCAACACCTCGATTCTACATTGGCCTCAGCCTTTCATAGGCTCATAAATAAAATTTATGACTTCCACCCTCCATCTGAAGAGGGTTCTTCGATGCCTGTGCATGTGCCCCGTAAGTGTTCCAAAAAATCTGAACACTTAGAAGGACAACTCAGTCAGTCTAGCTCTCCAAGTCAGGACCCCCCGCCCCAGGTAGGGGTAAAAAGCGTAAGTTGGTCCAGGAGGACCAGGTAATGTCCATCAGTCTCAGTCAGCTTCCTCCTGGCCGAGTCCGTCAGGGCTCCCGTTAGTGCCCCTCCAGATCCTGTGTCCTCTGAGGACACTTTGGAGGATTCTTACCGTTCTCCTAAAAGGCGTAAGAAGAAGGGAGGTCCCGCAGGTCTGTCCCAAAGGGGTTCAGTTTTTCAACCCTTCTTTTGTCCAGCATCGGAGGTCAGCAGAGTGGTATCCCTTGGAGGTGGTTTCTGACTTTTTGAATCATTGGCTTAGGTGTCCTTTACCCAAGGAGGATAGGAACAAGCTGCATTCCGAGTGTCCCAGACCAGTCATCCGAGACAAGGTGGCCCTTAACCCAGACATCGACCAGTCCATGGTCTCCTTCATATTTCAGAAGCGGAAAGACCCTCAAAAAGGAGTTGATAAGACCTGGCGTAGCTGCCAGGATAAGTTATCGGATGTCTTGGGGCCCTTGACATAGATTTTTGAGTTGGCAAAAGAGGCCGCACTATCGAATTCCCTGGTGGATGTGCAAGCCCTCCGGGGCTGGCTGCAGAGAGTGGTTTGTCTCCTCAGCAATACCAATGCTGCGATCTCCAAGGAACGGCGTAAGTCTTTCCTTATGTGCCTCAACTCCAAATTAGTGGATATGGCAGAAGGGGAGGTAGGTCTTAAAGCCCAGGGTTATTTATTAGGTGAACGTTTATCAAGGATATGTCAGCTTACGTTCATACCTTCACGGCCTTAGATAAGGCTCAGGTCAACATCAGAAATGGTTTTGCCCCTAAAATATTTGACAGGGCCGGAAGAGGTTTTAAATGTTTCTTCCCACAAAGGTTTAGGAGGCAGGTTAGCCAGGAATTTACCTCAGTGGGAAGCGCTCTCTTCAGATCCCTAGGTATTACAGACAATAAGGGGATTCCAAATAGACTTTAATTCTCTCCTTGTCAGCTCACACTTCCTCTTTCCCTTGTTTTCAACAAGGCCAAACAGAAATGAATAGCTGCAGAGGTCCGGGATCTCATTTTCAAGGGGGCAGTGGTTCCAGCCTCCTTCATGGCCACCCAATTTCTGAGTACAATATTACTAATCCCAAAACCCAAGGAGGGATTTTGCCCAGTTATACATATGCAAGCCCTCAACTCATTTGTGGTGTATCAACACTTCAAGAAGCAGGGAATTCACCTCCTCACGGACACCCTTCTCCCGGCGGATTGGATGGTCAAGATAGACCTCAAGAATACATACTTGGTAGTCCCAGTCTTTCCTCCCCACCAAGAGTTTCTGCAGTTCCAATGGGGGTCTTGCACTTGGCAGTTTGCCTCACATCCATTAGGCCTCTCGTCAGCCCCCTTATGCTTCACCAAACTGATGACTCTGGTAAGGGCTCACCTCAGGTCCAAAGGTTTTCATATAATCATTTACCTGGACGACATGCTACTACTAGCTCATCTGAGCTTAACAATCTCTCTCTTACAAGCATTAGGATTTGTTATAAATTGGAAGAAGTCAATTTTCCGGCCTACGCAATGTATCCAATTCCTGGGCTTCAGTATAGATTCCAAGCAGGGCATCCTTCTCCTTCCAGAAAGCAGACTCTCCAAAATTCGGAAGGAGATCCACCTCCTCCTCCAGAAAGGGAAGAACTACCCTCAGGCAACTAGCCAGGGTTATGGGGATGTTGTCAGCCTCCATTCAAGCCATTTTTCAAGCTCCCCTTCATTACAGGGCCTTGCAGCGCCTCAAGGGCAAACATCTGCGCAAAATTCTTTCTTACTCTCAGTTAGTGGTTCTGTCTCCAGAAGCCAGGATTGAGCTGCTTTGGTGGCTCAGACACATGGATGCCTGGAATGGCAGGGTGATTTTTGGCCATACTCCGGGTGTCATTCTGGGGTTGGGAGCCAGGTTAAGGCAGGTGTCCATGGGCGGAAAGTGGTCAGGTCTAGAGAAGAGGATGCATATCAAATGTCTGGAGTTGTTAGCAGGTTCCTTTGTAGTCAAATGTCTTCACAAGGATCAGGGGAATTGCTGTGTCCTCCTTCGGATGGACAATAATTTGGCAGTTCGGTACATAAACCATCTGGCAAGAACCCGTTCCAAGGCCCTAGCAAATTTGGCGAGAGAGTTCTGGCATTTTTGCCTAGACAGGCACATTTTATTGAAGGCAGAATATCTCCTGCGGATCAACAATGCAGTAGCAGACTGGAATTTCAGGCATCTCCAGGACAAGAGTAACTGAATGTTGGACAAAGCTCTATTTGCCAAAATCTTTTCCCTCTGGGGTCCGACTCAAGTTGGCCTCACAATGATGAATTGACTTTGCAGCAACTTTTCTCCAAGTTAGCCATGTTATTATGCCTTGCTTCCATTAAGAGAGTTTCAGATATCAGAGCACTGGATGTTGATAACAAAGTGTTCACCCTGCATGTGGTCACTTTCTTTTTTTCCAGAAGAACTAAGTGTTTGATTTCCTCCATTTCTTACCCTGCTTTTCCAGAATATCAAAAACTGTGTGTGGTGAAATGCTTAAAATGCTCTGAGTTAAAGACGGGATGGGGGGCTTTAGCCCCTGGATACCTCTCAGCTTCTCATTTCTTATAGGAAGCCCCACAAACCTTGTCCCCAGCCACGTTAGCCAGGTGGGTTAGGTGGGTTGTGAAAGAAGCAAGAGTTGACATTTCTTCTTTCTGTCCTCATTCGGTTAGGGGTGCTATGGCCTCTAAAGCTGCTTTCCTGGGGTGAATTTGGAGCAAATTTTAAAGGCAGCTGATTAGTATAGAGAGTCCACATTCAAGACATTTTACCACAAGTGTATTGATAATGTTGTTATTAATGTGATGCAAGGGTTTAAATTTGCCTAATATGAAGCCCCCTGTCTTGAGATAGAATGGTTAATCCCCCTCACTAACGTGAGAGGAGGTTTAGATTCTATTAAAGACAAGGAGGCAAGCATTATCCCACACACCCACCATTTTGTTTTGCATACAGCTTCGGAGTGAGGTGGAGATACCCTCAACGTCCCGAGATGCAGTGGTGTACGAGTCCCTCAGAGTTGCTCGTGATTCAGGTATCCGTTCTACAACATCTGGTCTTCAGGTTTGGCGTCTGGTGTGGTGCAGCTACATAAGAGGAGTTGATGTTTGAGGAAAGGGCTTATATGGGGGTGGGTCTCTGCCTATTGGTTGCCTACAGGGCATAACCTGGCCTCTATATTGCTTTGGGGATTCTTCCCTTGCTTATCATTAAGTACTGTTTCAGTTTTGTTGAAGAAACTTGTTCATTGTTAAACGTTTTTTCTTTGCTGCTGTGGTGTCAGAAGTAAAGAATGTATGCATAATACTCTCCTCCTTGTTTTTAGTAGAATCTAAACCCCATCTCATGTTAGTGAGGGGGGATAAACATTGTTTTTCTTTTCCGTGGTCATGCAGCTTACTCACACTGCATGCATAGGCGTGATGCATGTGCTTCATGCAGCCTTCTTCGATTGGGGCACGAGTTTGAATGTCCCACTGTTTACTTCAGGGGTTCCCTTCCTTGTCCTCTCATTCCTTAATTTGCTGCTCTTGATTCCAGCTCTGGAGCATTTTCCTTTCCTTCTATGCAAATTATTGTTTTTACCTTGTGTGGCTGTAACTATCTTGGTATTTTTTTTAATCAAACATGCAGATCACCTAAAATTTGTCAACACAGAATAAACCATCCTGGTGGGAGGGTCTACTTGTGGCACAGAGTGGAGTTATGCCTGTGAAGGTAGACACTAATATAAAATCCTCCTGCCATTGAGATTGTGTGCACAAAGCTGTTACTCACTTGAACATGTATGCGGGTTAAATGGGGCGCTCGAGAGCCAGCGACCAAGATAGTCACTGCTTTCTGAGCTCCATTGGCGATCGTGAGGAGGAGGCCCATGCCAGCTATAGCCCACTGAAGAAAATGTAAAGAAGCTGCACGGCAGCAGGAGGCACCACTCACCTCTGGGCTGCAAAACCGGGTTGGAGATTTATTGCAAAACTGGTTGGCGGGACGGCGGTGGAGGCCCCCTCTCTCCAGAGGTGGTGTGAACCCAGCACGTGGCCCGAGAGCACCGTGGTGACAGCGGGCACGTCAGCTAATCGCTGCTACATTGTGACTGCCAGCCCCTAGGGGCCAGAAGCTGCAGTTCCGCTGAGGAAAGAAGGTTCCATGTTCATCTGAGGGTTCTATTGAGCCCTCAACATGCCACCCAGATCCTGTGTCAGGTTCTGGACCTGGCGCTCCAGTTGGGAAACCCGTTCTGGCTGGTATGGGGGTCTTCGTTCAAATCTAGGTGGATCACGGGAAGGGTAACTATCTCTTCTCCCCTAGTACCTTGGAGATTGCGAATTTTGGTAACCCTCCACCCTTGGCCTCCCCTCTCCTGGATTGGGTTGGCTGGGCTCCTGAAATCGGGGAATGATAGGAGGGTTGTCCTGCAGGTTGGGGTTTTGTGGGTACCAGGGAAAAAAACGTAACCCAGCATTTGGGGAATTCCTGCCCTCCTGGGGGAAGTTAGGAGGGAAGTTTCCTAGGGCGGTACTTACCTGATTGGATCCACCATGGAGCTGAGGGAGTCCATACATAACCCAAGATTGGTCGGGTGCCCTTGTATCAGGGGCTGATATATAATCAGGGGCGTTAGGGGTCCCATTAGTGGGATTACCTCCCTGACTGCCACCTGTTTGTGACTGGCCTTAAGGCCTTCTGGGTCTCTGACTTTGCTGATTTTGTGTAGGTGCACCCATCTCTAGGTCTAAAATGGGGGCAACCTTCACCTCAGCCACCTTAGCAGCAGCAGGAGTGTTGGCTGGTTTTGGGTTTTTGGCCAGATTTTTATATTCTGCAGGCTTTGGAACTCATAAATGTGGGTCGCCTGCTCTATGACCCAGTCCAGAGATCTTTTGTCACGGAAATCCCTCACCAGCTGGTTCATAATATACTTTGGGAGTGCATGAAAGAAGGTGGTTACAAACTCCCTGCTATCCGTGCGCACCCTCCTAGTGGTTTGTGCAAAAGCACGTTTGAGCTCCTGCACAAACTCTCATGGGGCCTGATCTTCCTCATAATGCAGATTGTAGGCCGCTTTGCGAGCCTCTTGGGGGTTTCGGTGGGCGGAAAAGTGTTTCAAGATGGCCGCCCTGTAGGTGGACCATCTTGAATGGTTCTGGTCCTCCAGTCCGGCAAAGAAGCTGGAGTACTCAGGGGAGAAGGTCCATTTTACATACTCTATGCAGTTCTGGTTGTCTTTTATATGAAAAGTGTCCATCATATGCTCATAGCATTCCAAGTGTTCCCAAACAGAATATTTTGCGTTTTTATGGTACGGGGTTATGAAACTCCTAATGGCCTTAATCTGCTTAATGGGGTCTGTTGTCATAACTCTCTTGAATTTGTTTGCCTTCTTTGGCTTAGCCACCCGATATCACTCGCCCTCAGACTCAGAGGCGCTACTACTTGAGGTCCCCTCATGATCATCTAGGCACTCCCTGATTTTGCAAGCTTGAGAGGGGCTCACAGAATGGTGGTACCTAGTCTCTCCCCTCCTGTGGTGCTCAGGAGAATAGTCTTCTGACTCTTCCCTGCTCCCAGGGTTGGTAGAGTATCCCCACACTGCCCTAATTGGGTCAAAGTCTTCAGGATGCTCTTTTTGGGCCTCATTTCATTCGGTTTTTCATCAAATTGAACCAACTGGTCCCTTGGAAGGTAGTATTTCTGTGGGTCTAATTCCCTGACTCTCCCCTGATAGGAGTCTTCCTTGTCAGAGACATCAGCCTTAATGTTTGAATATCTATACAGAGATGCCCGTCCATCAATTTCTGGGGGGCGCTGATCTGTCAGTTCCATCATGCTAAACCTATTGAATTCTGCCGCCTCATGGTTTCCGGCTCATGTGAACCGGTAGACATGAAGTTGGCAGTGTTCACAGTATTAAATAGGCTTGAGTCCCTTAGTACAGAGGTCCTTATACTTTGATCAGGGGTTACCCTGTCCCTCTCTACCTGTTCGGGGTCCCTCCAGTTAGGATTAACTCTAGCACCCTCTTTATCTAACCTCACTAGTTTCTCCTTCTCAGCCCCTACTTCATGTTAATAAGCAAATATCTCAGCCTTTTGCTCAGCTATCAAGGCTTTCCTGGCCTCTATGACCCGCTCTTGCGCTGCCACTTGTTTGTGGAGCCCATCATTCTTTTTACAGAGGGCATCATTGTCTCTCAGCAATTCCTGTATGGTTTGAGAATAATGAGAACATTTCTGTTGCAGGAGACTCACCTCCCAAGTTTTTGCATATTTGGTCTGGGTGTTCTCTTCCAGAGCACCTTCTACCCATCTGGCGTGCTCCAGTAGATTCCCATACTCTGTTTTGAGTTCATTTTGTTTCTGGAGGGCTAACTCACTTCCCTGTAACTCTATTTTTAATGTGCTTAGTTCCTGGCCTAGGGCGTCTCTCTCCTGACTTAGGGTTCCTCTCTGTTCAGCCAGGTCATCCCTTTGTTTCCTGATGTTATTGAATTTCTGGCGCTCTTCATCAAATTCTGTTTGGGAGTGGAGGTCTCTCAAAATTAACTTATTATTTTCCTCTTTCAATTTCTCTACCTGATCTTGTAGGGTAACTATCTGCTCTGCGCAGACCCTGTTATAGGTTAATTGTTGAGTCAGCTTCTGTTGACTCTCTTCTAGAGAGTCAACCTTTTCCTGACAGTCTAGTCTTGCTAATTTTAGTTCAGATTGATTCTGCGCTAGAGTTTCATTTTCCTCCTGCTTTTCCCGCACCACTCCCATGTGGAGATACATGTAGGCCACGATCCTGACCATTTTAATTTGCTCCTTTTTAATTTTTGGGGTCATATATAATTCACTCAAAGCATGGTGTAATAGGCCACCAACCTGTTGTGTTATTTCTTGTAGCCAGACTTTTTCATCCTGTTCTGGCCAATCACCTCTGACAAATAGCTTGTGCAGAAGGTGCTCCCTAGCCATATTGATTTCTACCACGGTCATTTTGGACTTGTTCTTTCTTTATTAATGTATTTATTTATGTAAGGGTAACCTGCATTCTGTTGCTTTTCTGTGTATTATGGGGTTGATTTTAGTTTTACTGTTAGACACAGGCCTGGTACTTAGAGTATTTGTTTTGGGAGGCGCTTGTACAGTGTAACCCAGTATTCACACCACAGAATGTATTACTACCTTGCAGGTTAGTCTGCTGTGTTAGACTGTCACGAGTGGCAACCAGAACCCAAATCCCGGCTAACGAGCCCCCCAAATTTGTTAAGTATTTCAATCAAGCGACACACACCTTGGTCTCAGCCTAGTATGTAGCGCACAATTGAGATGCTTTTCTCCTTATTTTATGCAGATTCAATTTTGAGATGGTACACCACTCATATCACACCCCCTTTTCAAATACCCCGGGTCACTATGGACCATGAACCAGACTGGTTGGTAAAATATATTTATTTATTTATTTATTTTAAAATTCAAAAGAAATCATAACATTTTTAATATGGGGCAGCAATCACCAATGGGGTGATAATTACAATGAGGATGTAAACAAGGCACTTGGTTTAACCTTCTAGTGGAATATATACAAAACACCAGGGAATAGGATCACTTTTTGATTTTTGATTTAGGCAAGATAGCACCCAAGTTAGGTTTTTCCCCCTGCAATGTTCCCTCAACCCACAAATAATCAATTCTGAGTGGATAAACAGAAGCAGCAGGTAATCAGGTATAAGAAACAGGAAACGAAATCCAAATCTGACCTTCCCTCCCCAAATAAGAGAAAAAAACTTTTAATTTTAAAACCATTGTACTGTTATGAAATGACACTCGGAAATGGACAAATAAATAATGAATGTGGGTGAAAAACCTTGAAGCAAATATAATTGCTCACTAAAGCAACAATGCAACGACACTAATAATCACAAAGAATGGATTACCAAAAGCATACAGCACGTAAATGAGTGGAAAGTTTAAAACAGAAATGATTGTATGGGAAAAGAAGAGTTGAGGGTGCTATTAAAGAATAAAAAATGAATTAGATTACAGGATGGACTCATGATTAGAGAGTCCATAACAGGACAGATACAGTGGGTGGTACCCCTTTCATTCAGAGGGCTAATGCTACAACATGCACATGATGCAATAACTGCAGGCCACAGAGGTTCACAAAAAACATTGGAAATACTAAAAGATTATGCTTACTGTCCACATATGTCCCAAGATGTGGAATTATATACTAGAGGATGTCTAGTATGCGCCCATTTGCTGTCCTCGCTGTCTTATCTACGGCAGCGAGCTAACATGCGGTATTTATCACCAACTTATCTACATCGGTGAACTATGTCCATGCCCTCTCTTTCTGCTGACTCATGTCCCTCCAGCAGCAGTCTATTTCATTATATTATTATTATATTCCGTTCAGAAACATACACTTATATACTAAATGGAATCATGCACACAGCTACCACTAACTCTTATTTTTAGCTAGCTTAAAAATGACAATTGCACTGTCTAAACCTCTCCCCACATCATCAGCACTGTAATGGTAAATGCACAAAGGAAAGAGAAAATAAAACACACTACCCGTCTGCTTTCAGATATTTTTGTGTATTATAAAAATTGCATTTAACACGATCTTACTCTTTTTACAGAGATAAATGAAATAGCACAGTCAACATTATCTGTAACAAAATGAGAAGAGGGCGACGAGAACAGTCGCAACATTAAACCTGTTGATAAGACACTGGAATTCTTTCTTCTACACTGACTCAATAGTTTTGCATTCACGCACACCGCCCCCGTACTTTGCAATGTATAATTACCTAATCTGTTCAGCATGTGAAATTCTTCGGCTGGTCGCCTTCTGGATGTGGCAATTCCCTCTTCAAGCACCCCCAGTGAGAACGGGCATCTGCCGTTACTCAAACCGGGGATTATTGTCTGGGATTCCCAGTCTCTGCAGCAGTGCAGCTGGGATCTGCTTTTTCAATCAGGAACTCAACCACCAGCCAGGTCTTTCTCCGAGCTGTCTAAAATGTATTCAGTTCCTGATTGAAAAAGCAGATCCTAGCTGCACTGCTGCAGAGACTGGGAATCCCAGACAATAATCCCCGGTTTGAGTAACGGCAGATGCCTGTTCTCACTGGGGGTGCTTAACCCTTTGTTCAGGTGCCGAATTATTTTTACCTGGACTTTGAGCAGACTCAAGGGACATTTTGGCTGACCTGATTTCCATCACTGTGGCTGAGGGTTCTTTAGATTTAGTTCTAGCATCTTTCATTTTATCACTTTCTCTACCCTGACAATAGAGTACCTCATTTAGTTTTGTGCTTTGATGTACAATCCATTCAAGGGACTTGTCACGGTCAAATTCACGGACCAATTGTGATATGATGTCTTTCTGTAGCCCATATAAGTAGGCAGTTTTAAACTCATTGGAATTGGGGTCAAAAGATACATCAAAGCGAGAAATTGGCCCTTTTTAAGTCCTGTAAAAATTGGCGAGGGGATGTGTTAGGCCCAGCAGTGATTGTGTAAGCGACTTTCTTTGCCTCCTGCAATGACTGAAAAGGAGAAAAATGACGCCTAATTTCTTATTCAAACTCCACCCATGTCATATTCTGCTGTACATTTAATCCCCTTATGATGCTGGCCGTCGGAGCATCTAAAGTTAAATGAAAATATAACTTGGGGGGGTTCAGCCAATATGGAGGCACACACATAGCTCAGTTACAAGGAACTGAGCTATGCGGTCTATTCTTTTGGGTGTGGCAGGGCTGGGACTACTTTACCTGGACTACTTTTGGTGTGGCAAGCCTGGGACTATTTTACCTGGACTACTTTACCTAAGAGTATTTAAACTGCACCCAAACCGCTGTCATGATGCCTACCCCCGTAGCACCAGGCCAGGCCCAGCACCCCCGGGAGCAGGCATCATGCCCCCGGGTAAAAGCCCAGCAGCCCTTTATAGGGGCTCTTTGGACTCTGTCCTGGCGCCGCTGGCGCCAGGCTCATGTTGGACATCAGTCCTGGCGCCATAGGCGCCAGGCTCATAAAGGGAAGTGTTTGGTGCACTTACCTGAAGCAGACCATGCTGCACACTCACCTGATGCAGACCATGCTACATGAAGAACCAAGCCAAATGAGGATTAGGAGGGACTATTTTTCTGAAGGAACTATTTTGTTACTTGGGTGGGGCTGTGGAAGAATACTCACCTGGAACTTCTTCCAAGGCTATTTAAGCCACACCCGGACAGCCACACGTGCTTCGTGTTGTTCTGCATCCCAGCAGCTGAACGCTCACCGTGTCTGCTCCTGCACCTGGACTCCAGCCACGCCCGCCTCGAACCTGGAACACCTGTAAGGGAATAAGAGAAGAGAAAGGTGAAAACCAAGAACTATTTCAACCTTCTTACCTGCATCCATAATCTTCACGCCAGCATTCCTGAAGGAAGACTTCCATTTAAAAGCACCGCGTTGCTCGCTGCAGCGCCGCGCTTCACTCACCTGTTCCCGAGACGCCGCCCGGCTCCATCGCGGCTCTCAGTGCCGGTCGCCACATCTCTGCACCGCACCTAAGGGAGAGAAGAAGAGACAAAAGGTGAGCAAGGGAACACAAGAGGAAAGCCCGATTTTCAGCCATATTAGTTACCGGCTATTCTTGGTGAGCCATTCCACATCTCGGGTCGGCGCCACATCTCTGGCAGGTACCGCACCCCGGCCCCTATGGGGAAAGGACAAAAGACATTACTGGGGAATTATAAAGACATTTAGAGGGGTTGCCCTCATCACTGACTCACCTGATTTTACCCCGGCAACTTAACCCCTCAATGCATCGCCTTTGTTCTGCACCTGAAATAAAGGACAGAAAAAGACAACATAAAAGGAGGCTCACACTTGAACTTTTGCATCTTCATACTTATGGCGTATCGCTCAGTAAAGTCAAGTGGATTTGCCAGCGCCATTCTGAAAACCAGTGAAGTAACTGGAGGAACGCGCGCCCCTGCACCAGAAGCAGGACGGAGAGTTCATCCTTCCAAACCATAAGGTAAGCTTAAACCGGGGGTTTTGGAGGAAGTCAGAGGAGAACGAAGGGGGGAAGGGGGGAGCAAGCACATTATTCAGCAGACATTTAATCCCGTTTCTCATCTGCAGAAGGATATTCCTACGGGCCAGACAAGCAAGATTTGGGGGTCCTGTTCAATCGGTGGTCCGAATTCTGCGCATCACGCTTGAAGAGGCCACAGCAACCCAGACCAGACCAGTGCCTCCGTGGGAGCCAGATGAGCGTTACGGAACGCGAAGCCTTCCTACAAATTCCCACCCAGGCGCTATGGAAACTTCCGAGACTGACCAGTTGGCCCAACTACTGGGGGAATTACGGGCCGAAGTACACGCCGCTCGTCAAGAGACTAATGCTCTCAGGAGGGAAGTGATTGTAACAAAGGAAAGAGCTGATGACCTGGCTAGACAGATTTTTCAAGGTCAAGTTGGACAAACTCCTTTACCCGGTTCCGGAGGGAACCCCGCTCCTGTGCTTTCCAGTAACCCGGTGCAGATTAATCTACCTGGAAGCATGCCGCTGGCCCCACCCGAACGCTTTGCTGGGGACCCCAAACGATTCGCCGTATTCATGAATCAGTGTCGTTTGCATTTCCTGTGCAGACCTGGGGCCTTCCCTAATGACCAGACCAACGTAGCCTTTGTATTGTCATATCTCAGCGGCAGTGCTGCCGATTGGTCAGTTCCACTGGTAACTCAAGATGACCCGATTCTTCGTGATTTTCAAAGATTTCAAGCAAGCATGGAAAGGTTATTTGCTCGTCACTCCCAGGAACAGGCTCTAGATGACTAACTTCTATCTATGCGACAGGGCAATCAAGACCTCCGTTCCTACATTGCGACCTTTATTAGACTAAATGTGGAAACTGGGTGGCCAGAGGATAAAAGAATCATGTTATTTTATCGAGGTCTACGCGGAGAACTTAAAGATGTCCTGGCCCAAGTTGTAAATCCGCCCCAAGAGTGCTCTGAATATATAGACTTAGTGGTCCAATTGGATCACAGACTGCAAAACAGAAAAGCAGATCGGTCCAAGTTTGAGACCCGGCTGTTAGTCAAGACCCACGCTAACCTCAAGGGGGCTGAAGCCTCAGAGCCAATGCAAATCGGAGGAGTTAAAGGACCTTTAACGCAAAAGGAACCTGAAAGAAGACGGCAGATGCACTTATGTCTTTATTGTGGATCCTCTGGACACTTTCTATGAGATTGCCCGGCAAGGCCGCCCAGGAAGGTGGTAGGAGCCGCTGAAAAAATTCATGAAACCTCTGTATCGGGAAACGACCCCGCCCGACAAGCGTAGGGGTCCGCTTGCCGAGCTTGAAAACGAACTCCCAGACCTCGCTTTTCACTGTGCCAATGGTCCTCGTAGATCCGGAACAGCCTAAGCGGTTGCATGCAATAAAGGCATACATCGATAGTGGGGCTATAGGAAACTACGTGGATCGTGAATTGGTCTCCAGGATTAACCTCCCCCTGCGTCCTAAAACCAGCAAAGATGTCATCACCACAGTCGATGGAACCGAAATTACCTCGGGACCAGTAACACATTCCACAGCTGAGGTAACACTTGTAGGTCCGGACGGCCATCGGGAGGCAGTTGTGTTTGATGTAATCAAGGCTCCACAGTTTCAGGTTATACTCGGAATCCCTTGGTTAGAGACACATAATCCTCGAATCGATTGGCGAGCGAAGAGAATAACCTTTCCAGAGTGTGCACGAACCTGCTACCCAGAAAATCTGAAGGTCAGTCTAGCATCAGTAACCTCTGTCTCCATGCAACTACCTCTGGAATACCAAGACTTCCAGGACATCTTCCAAAAGGAACAGGCCAACACGTTACCTCCTCACAGATCGTACGATTGCCAAATCGATCTGGTGCCCGGTGCACAACCCCCTTGTAGCAGGATTTATGCCCTTACTGAGCCGGAGAATCTGCATTTGAGACAATATTTAGATCAATACCTAGCCAATGGTTTCATTCGCCCGTCAAAGTCTCCGGCATCCTCGGCTTTGTTCTTCGTGCCAAAAAAAGAAGGCGACCTTAGAACTTGTATCGATTACCACGTTGTATCGATTACCGCGCATTGAACCAGATAACTGTTAAAAATCGTTACCCTATGCCTTTGATCCCTGAACTCCTTGACCAGGTGAAGGACGCTTGCATATACACCAAGTTAGATCTCCGGGGGGCTTATCATCTGGTACGAGTTAAAGAAGGCGACGAATGGAAAACGGCCTTCCGTACAAAATATGGACTATTCGAATACCAGGTGATGCCTTTCGGGTTGTGCAACACGCCTGCTGCCTTCCAATTCTTCATGAACGATGTCCTTCGGGAACTCATCGACGTCTATGTTGTCGTGTATATCAATGACATTCTGGTGTACTCCTCTTCGGAATCTGATCACAGAAAACATGTCAGGGCCGTCCTTGAGAAATTGCGCCAGCACAAACTGTTTGCAAAGCTGGAAAAATGCGTTTTGCATACCACCGAGGTTGAATTTCTTGGATTCATCCTGACACCTAAAGGGGTCTGAATGGACTCACGGAAAGTGGATGCCATCCTCAAATGGCCTTCACCTAGTTCGGTGAAAGGTGTCCAAAGCATGCTTGGTTTTGCCAATTTTTATCGCAGGTTTATCCCAGAATTTTCACGGGTGGTGCAACCCATCACTGCACTCTTGCGGAAGAATAAACGTTTTGAATGGACCGAGGAAGCTGAACAGGCCTTTCAGGAATTAAAAGCTAAATTTACGTCCGCACCTATTTTGAAACATCCGCGTCCTGATCTCCCATATATAGTCGAAACCGATGCATCCAGCTTAGCCATGGGAGCGGTCCTGTCTCAGAGAGACCCCGAAACCAACCAACTGCACCCCGTAGCATTTTGGTCCAGAAAGTTCTCGCCGCCGGAGATAAATTATGCAATCACTGATAAGGAATTATTAGCCATTAAATCTGCCTTTAAGGCTTGGCGGCATTATCTTCTTGGCGCCAAGCATACCATCACCGTGATCACTGATCACCGAAATTTACAATATTTAAAAACTGCCAAGGCTCAGTCTTCACGACAGCTCCGATGGGCTTTATTCTTTGCTGAGTTTGATTTTGTAATCACCTACTGTCCTGGCTGTAAGAATGGCAATGCCGAAACGCGCTATCTCGAATTGGAATGGGAGAAATGGACACAAACTCAGAACCTGTGCCGATAATTCCCGAACAAAGAATCTTGGGGATAACCACTTTACAAACCCTTGAAGACATTCAAGCACGGGTAAAACTATTCCTGGACTCTTCAGCCTTGCAGGATTGGATCAAAAGGGGGTCTGCCTTTTCAATCAACGATGGCTTACCTTACTTCCAAGGACGTTTATTTTTGCCAGAAAAGGAATTGCAAGAACTGGTTATTTCCCGTCATCACGATACTCTGATGGAAGGACATCCTGGCATTGCCAAAACAGAGGAAAAAATTAAACGACAATTCTGGTGGCCGTCTTGGCGAAAGGAAATTAAATCTTTCGTGATGTCATGTGGAGTTTGCGCCCAAAACAAAGGTCAAAAAACAAAATCCGCCGGTCTTCTTCAACCCTTAGATATTCCACCAGCACCTTGGCACACCTTGTCACTAGATTTTATCACAGACCTGCCCTCTTGTAATGGATACAATACTATTCTGGTTGTGGTGGATTTATTTTCCAAGATGGCCCATTTTATTCCGTTGAAAGGATTACCTTCAGCTTTTGTTCTTGCCAAGGAATTCCTCGAAAATGTCATCCGTCTGCATGGATTCCCGTCCATACTAATCTCCGATCGGGGAAGCCAGTTCATTTCTCGTTTTTGGAAAAAGTGTTGTCAACTGGCACAAATCGACGTAAGACTCTCAACCAGTCACCACCCACAGACCGATGGTCAGACGCAGAGAACGAACCAGACCCTTGAACAATATCTACGATGTATGTTGCACCAATCGGAAGGTAATTGGAAGGACATTTTATGGGTGGCTGAATATGCACACAATAACTCGATACACTCTGGAACTGGTCAGAGCCCCTTTTATACCCTATATGGACATCACCCTCGTACTTCAGACCTGGACTCACCTTTGAGCCTCGAAATGCCCGCAGTCGACCATTTGCATTCTATGATTACTCAAGCCTTCAAGGATGCTACTGCACACTTACAACATGCAAAAGAAAAATACAAAAAGAATGCGGATCTGCATCGCAAGGAGGCGCCTCCATACCAAATAGGCGATCAAGTATGGTTGGCTACCAAACACTTATCACTCAAGGGACCTCGGACTTTTAATCCAAGGTATTTAGGCCCTTACTCGATCAAAGCTATAATTAACCCAGTGGCAGTCAAGCTAGATCTACCAGCTAACATGCGGATTCATCCCGTCTTTCATGTGTCGCTTTTGAAACCAGTGCAACCAGGAACCAGATTAATAAAGCCACCAGAACCAATCCAGATAGATGGGGAGCCTGAATTCGAGGTGAAGAACATTTTGGACTCTAAGATCTCAAAATCAAAACTTTTCTATCTAATTGATTGGAAGGGATACGGGCCTCAGGAAAGATCTTGGGAACCCAGCGACCACGTACATGCACCTCAGCTAGTAAAAAGGTTCCATCGGAATTTCCCGAACAAACCGAAACCTCCTGGGGAAAAGGCCTTGGGAGGGGCCTTGGGGGGGAGTGCTATCATGATGCCTACCCCCGGAGCACCAGGCCAGGCCCAACACCCCCGGGAGCAGGCATCACGCCCCCGGGTAAAAGCCCAGCGGCCCTTTATAGGGGCTCTTTGGACTCTGTCCTGGCGCAGTTGGCGCCAGGCTCATGTTGGACATCAGTCCTGGTGCCATAGGTGCCAGGCTCATAAAGGGAAGTGTTTGGTGCACTTACCTGAAGCAGACCATGCTGCACACTCACCTGATGCAGACCATGCTGCATCATGAAGAACAAAGCCAAATGAGGATTAGGAGGGACTATTTTTCTGAAGGAACTATTTTGTTACTTGGGTGGGGCTGTGGAAGAATACTCACCTGGAACTTCTTCCAAGGCTATTTAAGCCACACCAGGACAGCCACACGTGCTTCGCGTTGTTCTGCATCCCAGCAGCTGAACGCTCACCGTGTCTGCTCCTGCACCTGGACTCCAGCCACGCCTGCCTCGAACCTGGAACACCTGTAAGGGAATAAGAGAAGAGAAAGGTGAAAACCAAGAACTATTTCAACCTTCTTACCTGCATCCGGAATTTTCACGCCAGCATTCCTGAAGGAAGACTTCCATTTAAAAGCACCGCGTTGCTCGCTGCAGCGCCGCGCTTCACTCACCTGTTCCCGAGACGCCACCCGGCTCCATCGCGGCTCTCAGTGCCGGTCGCCACATCTCTGCACCGCACCTAAGGGAGAGAAGAAGAGACAAAAGGTGAGCAAGGGAACACAAGAGGAAAGCCGGATTTTCAGCCATATTACTTACCGGCTATTCTTGGTGAGCCATTCCACATCTCGGGTCGGCGCCACATCTCTGGCAGGTACCGCACCCCGGCCCCTATGGGGAAAGGACAAAAGACATTACTGGGGAATTATAAAGACATTTAGAGGGGTCGCCCTCATCACTGACTCACCTGATTTTACCCCGGCAATTTAACCCCTCAACGCATTGCCTTTGTTCTGCACCTGAAATAAAGGACAGAAAAAGACAACATAAAAGGAGGCTCACACTTGAACTTTTGCATCTTCATACTTACGGCGTATCGCTCAGTAAAGTCAAGTGGATTTGCCAGCGCCATTCTGAAAACCAGTGAAGTAACTGGAGGAACGCGCGCCCCTGCACCAGAAGCAGGATGGAGAGTTCATCCTTCCAAACCATAAGGTGAGCTTAAACCGGGGTTTTGGAGGAAGTCAGAGGAGAACGAAGGGGGAAAGGGGGGAGCAAGCACATTATTCAGCAGACAGTTAATCCCCTTTCTCATCTGCAGAAGGATATTCCTACGGGCCAGACAAGCAAGATTTGGGGGTCCTGTTCAATCGGTGGTCCGAATTCTGCGCATCACGCTTGAAGAGGCCACAGCAACCCAGACCAGACCAGCGCCTCCATGGGAGCCAGGTGAGCGTTACAACAGCAGAACATGCTTCGCGTTATTCTGCTGTGGGCAGCATAACGCTCACCGTGTCCAGTTCTTTGATGCCAGCTTACCTGAAACCAAGGACCTGCAGAGAGAGAAAGAACACTACAAAACTTACCTGGAACAGTATCCTGTCTTCAATCCATCGCCGACTTCAGTTCCAGTCACCTGAAGGTACGAACTCCATCATCCGGCACCGCATGCATCCTGGAATACCATAACCTGGAAAGAGGAGAAAGAAAGACAGCATTAGTAAGCGTTTACTCATGTTTCCTCCCAAACAAAGAAAGCCACTCAATTCTTACCTGGGTAGTCATCTCCTGGTCAGTATCATCACTGGAACATTACGGCGCTCAGTGAGGAACATCGCGATCTGCAAGGAGAGAAAAGACACAGGTTAGCAATACAAAAGGCGAAACAGTGCAGCGCATCGCGTATTACTCCCCGGACAGCATTGCTCCCACCGTGCTTTCGCCTAACGGCCCATGCTCATCTTCAAACTGCATGACAACACCAAAATACCTTTCCATACCTAAAAGGAAAGAAGCAAGACATTATTATTCGAACTAAGAGGAACATAAGAACTGCATATAAAGACTGTAAAGCAGCAAACCTACGGAGTTTCAGTAGGCTTGGATTCCCACAGGGGGGTTTGCACCAGTGAAGTAAGTTGGTCGCTGCTCGCCCCCCACATCTATGGGCCCCTGCCACGAGGAGCAGGGTGGAGTATACACTTTTTACAATATTAAGGTGAGGAGAAGGCCTAAGGTGGAGGAAGGAGTTGAGGCCAAGGGAGGTGGGAAAACATAAACAAAATCTAGTATTGAATCCATCTCTCCTATATTGCAGACCCATCTTTAACCAGAGGCCTTACCAATGGACCAGGAGAGGGTTTGAGAGTGCAAATCATCCAACCAGGGCTAGGTGGCGTCCCCTTGAATACCAGGTGAGCGTAACAGATAAGGACAAAGGCAAGACAAGGTATACTAGGGGTTTCTATGGGTTGGTGATTTATACTCACAGTCCACTTTTAGTTTTGGGATTTTTGGACCGTCAACGGTTCTGGTCACTACACGGCAGTGTGCCTGGCAAACAGCGGGCAGTTCTGGTCACCGGGTGGTACTTCTGAAAATGGCAATTCTGGTCACTGGATACTAAAGGTCAGCTGGATGGCAGGATGGCAGCGGGCATGCAGTTATTGGGCAGCAAGCCAGGCTGGTTCAGAATGCTTCCCAAAATAATACCTTTTTAATGGTAGATTAGTGGGTTTTCGGAATTGAGGCCTTGCAGGGAATAGGATCAGCACTGCTTGGGTTTTACAGTGGGCCCTGCAGTAGACTCAGCAATGCTTTGGCCTTGTAGTGGGGTCTGGTATCTGGATGATGAATGGAACAGGAACGTAGTGCAGGAACTTCAGGAAGAGTGTGTGTAGAGTCTTGTCAGGGACTCTTATTAATTATTATGCATAGTGACATCATAGAAGTATATAGCTGGGCAGGGTCTGCTAAACACGCCTCTACCAACTGGATTGGGCATTCAATGTTGGCTGCCTCCCCTAGGATGTGACTCAGTTTAGGGATTGTACTTTTATGATGTGAAAAGACTTCCCACAGAACTTTTTTCTGAAAATCAGTCATAACAGAATGTACACATTTGTACATTTGTGGCATATTACCCAATGACATGAGCAGGTTACATATTTTATGCAGACCATTCCAATCCAACTCTGAACTCTGTGAAACATTGTTTCGCTCCTCTGATACATTTTGGTAATTTTGAGTATGAAAGATTTGGCCTAAAATTCCATAACTTTATACACATGTGTGGTTTATCATAAGGGATGTAAGCATAACAATGTGCATTGATATCCTTGATACTTTTCTTATAATCCCCAATACTTTGCCATTTCTATTCCCAAGTTCTCAGTGACTTCTACAATGTCTCAAATTATAAAACACAAAATCACTTTAAAACTGTAAGATTTTTACATTTTTACAAAGTCTTGCTGCAGAGATAAAAGTCTTTAAATTGTATTTATAAAATAGTCTTTGGAAGCAAATGGCAGTCCTGTGTCCTGCATTGGACCATTTTTTTCTTTTTTAGCTACCAGCAACTGTCACTTCCCCCAAAGGGAGGATGGGTTTTTCCAGGTTGATTGAAGGTTTATTGCCCATTATCCACTTCGCACTTTGATGTTCCAAAATTCTATTGAAAGAGGCCCCTGCCCAGACTGAAGTCTGATTAGTATGTGAAGTTTCTTTGTCCCGGTCAGTCACAGTTTTCCAACCTAGCAATTATCACATTTGTGTCCCGGAAGTTTATGGGGGCTCCCTTCCTTGGGGGAAGCCTTAGCTCTGCCTACCAGAATAACTTGTTTTTGGAAGCTTGCCAAATCTAGCCAAGTCAGTTTAAAACCTTGATTTTCTTTTATTTGGTCCTGAATAAAATAAAACAAGCCTGTGGAATAAAAATAGCCCATATGTGTTTCCCAGCAGCCAACCCCTTCTCATTGCTAGGCACAGACAAGCTTTCATTCAACATATTACTTTTCCTTTAAAACAGGCATTTATTTTTCTTTGGTTTGCAAAGCACATTTTACACATGTGGTGAAAACTGCTAGCATTTCCTTTCAAATTCGATTTTGCCATCTGACTTCCCAATATTGTCTTCCAGCCATAGTTAGTTTCTTGTACACAACAGTCTATACCAGGCAAAGGTCTCCGGGAATTGACATGTGCACAGAGCTATGATTTCGTTTGCAGGGTTCATTCCTTTGACCCTTTGTAGCACAAATAAAGCATTTCCCTTGCATGGCAGAAAGTGAAGTTTCTTGGGACTTTTTTTCAAATTTGGCTTAACAGAGCCTGTCATTCAGTGGTCATGTTGGTTTTGCTGAAGCACAATGAGGATATGAAGTTGCATGGCAGGGTCTTCTTAATCACAGTGGTTTAAGGAAGGGCTGATGGAATTAACATAAAAGCAGCATTTTTTAAAGGTGAAAAAGTTTCCTTTTCAATGGGGATTTTGGGATTTGCAGCAAAGCAATGCTGCTTTTTCACTTTCTTCATTTTGTATATGTCAGAACACACTGGAACGCTCTCTCAGTGTGGTCCCTGGTTCCATCCTGCCTGATGTGTGCTTGGCAGAATGGTGCAGCCATTTTATTTTGTTGCTGCAAAACACAGTTTTGAGACCATGGCACTCACAGGAGCCAGCACAGTCATTTTGCTCTATCTGTGCAAATGCAGCTTGGTGATGTGGAGAAATACTGTTGAGTGGGTCAATATATCCCACAACACCTAACCCACAGGAGTTGCAAAGAAGAATTTTCAAAGAAGAATGAGCCAAAGGGGAAACCCAAGATCTCCAATAAAAAGCAAGAAAGCACTCCTGTACTACCAAGAAGGACATCCCCTAGAGGACTGTCCCAAGTCACACCTGTGACTACTCCACCAGCTGAGGCTGAGTGTGAGGAACAACCAGGAAAAGTTGAATCAGCTGCTGAGGATTCAGAGCTGGAAGAAGACCTGACCCCTGTTGGAGATCTGGATCCTAAAGACCATCTGAGCTGCAGTCTTTACTGGAGGAAGGTAGCCCCTGTAGGGCAGACTTCAGCAGAGGCCAGAGAGAGTGTCCTACCCTTGAGGGTCTTCGCCAACAGGCAGCTTCCCAGCTGGATGGGCAAGAGCCAGGGAAGCATAGGTTATACTGGGAACATGGCCTCTTCTACAGTGAACCAACCAAGTCTATCCCAGGGGGCTACAGAAGACTTGTAGTGCCTTTAGAGACAGGATACCAGTTCCTTCAATTAGCCCATGAGATTGCTTTGGCTGGTCAGCTTCAAAAAGACCAAGGAAAGGCTTTTTCTGTATTTCTACTGGCCTAAATTGGGGTCTGATGTAGATAAATTCTGTAGGAGCTGTCACACTTGTCAGACATCTGGCAAGAATGGAGCCAAGAATGTGGCACCCTTGGTGCCCCTAACAAAACAAAACCACATGTCACCGTATAGTAACCCCCACGGTGCACTCTAAAAGGGTACCTCCGAACCCACAGTAAGTATGACAATATACTGAACGGGAACTTTGAACCACATCAAAGTCCCAACCTTGTGTAAATATGAGCAATATTCTCATGTTTTATACAATGATATTCAAAAGAACATAGTTCAAACAGTGATTTTATTTCAAACACAAAGGTAATATCATAGACTTCAAACAATAACACTTTCAAAGGAATTTCAGTTCATTCACAGATGAAAGGCACACTTCTCACTGAACCCCTATTAACTCATAGGGCTCGTATTAATATACAACAAGGTGATTTCAAGCAGTACTGTGCTTTAAATGATTCCTAGTTCAAAAGTCCAAAAGATGACTCTGGGCCTCATCACGACTTTGGCGGTAACCCTTAAATCCGGCGGTAGCGCTATTACCGCTGGATTTAAGGGTCCGCCAAATCAGGACTTCGGCGGATTTCGCCCCAGCTCTGAGCTGGGGAGAAATTCACCGACAATTCACGCTCATACCGCCGGCGGTATTAGTGCAAAATTTCCCCATTGAGCCCAATGGGGAATGGGGCATTCCCGAATGGACTCAATGGGGAATGGGGATTAACATTACCGCCGAACTCGTGATCCGGCACTATTAGCGCCGGGGAGTTCGGCGGTAGGGCAGATAGCGCCGCCGCTAATAGCGCCGGCGTCACCGTCCAAGTCGTGATGAGGCCCTCTGACTTGTTGCTTAAATTCCACACAGTACAATTCCAATTTTTTTACAAAAAATCTTTTGAGCCACAATTAACAGCAGTGGTCCCCAGTGACTTCTTTTCAAGACTACATAAACCCTCAAACAACTTTCTTTCAAAAATACATCCAGATAGGCTTCGCTTGGTATTCTTATACAGCCAACGCATTTCGGATTGGAAAACAATCCATCTTCAGGGCATAGAAAGCCTAAATGTTCCACAGGTCAAATCCACTCGGGAGGGAGCACCTTTGAGAGTACAGACATAAACCCATTAAGGCACTAGTCAGAACGAAACATTCACAGCACCTTAATCCAACTCTACCCGATACCAACCTTAGCGCTTGGCACAGGGAGTAACCGTCTTCCAACAGAATCCTAATGAAACAAAACCAATAATAAAGAGTGTAACTCAAGTGGTGACAACCACATTATCTCCTTTGACACAACATCAAGCACTGAATCCTATATCAAAACCGAATCACCACACCGTGTAAGTAATGATCAAATTGCCCCTAAGGGTGAAAATGACTACACCATTAACAGAGGACCACAAAGCCCATAAAACACCACAGTGTACCATGGCAGCATGCTCTCATCACCACATGAAGGGACTGTAAGCCACCACCAGATGGCGAAAGACGTACGTGTACGTCTGGGTGAAGCATTGGCATGACCAGACGGCCAATATGGTTGAGTTTACTCAAAACCAGCAAGTTTTAGTTATGGTACCTACAACGCCGAGGGCCTTCCAGGACAAATGGATAGGACCCTTCAAGGTTGTGGGAAAACTTGGAGAGGATCAACGATCTGGTGGATTTAGGAAATCCTAAGGAGGCCCCTGGGGTCTTTCACACCAACCACCTAAAAGCTTTTACCTCTACCTGATCTCCTCAGGGGGCAGCCTTTAGATGAGAAAATAGAAGGAGTTAATCTCTCTTCTAATCTGACACTAGAACAACAGGAGGAGAGCAAGTTTCTGTTAAATCAGTTTTCCTCCCTGTTTTTACTATCACCAGGCCTGTCCCCTAGGGGCCAGCATGATATTCTCACTGGTGACTGTTTACCTGTTAAAAGCATAGGTTACAGAATGTCAGCTAATGTCAGAACCCACATAAAGGAGGAGGTCAACAAGATGCTTGATCTCGGGGCAATAGAACCATCTATCAGCTCATGGTCTAGTCCAGTTATACTAGGGCCAAAGGCAGAATCCACGGAGTTGTGATTCTGTGTGGACTATAGAGCTCATAATGCAGCCACCAAGACTGATGCCCATCCTTTACCTAGGGCAGATGATCTGGTGGACAAACTTGGTTCAGCCAAGTACCTCAGTCCATTTGACCTAACGTCAGCCTATTGGCAAATAGCCCTGCCAGACCATGCCAAGGAGAAAACTGCATTTTCAACCCCAGCAGGCCTCTACCAGTTTAAGGTAATGCCTTTTGGATTAAAGACTGCTCCTGCTACATTCCAAAGGATGGTTACTCAAGTTCTGAATGAGATGGAGGACTTATGGATGGCATACTTGGATGACATAGCAGTGTTCAGCCCTACTTGGAAAGAACATGTTGACCACTTAGGATATGTTTTGCGGGCTGTTGAGCAGGCCCATCTGACCATAAGGACAAGTAAATGTCAAATTGGTCGGAGCAAAGTGGTCTACCTTGGACATGGAGGAGCTGAAATAAGGCCAATGCCTAGCAAGGTAAAGGCTGTCCAAAAATGGGCCACCCCCACTACTCAAACCCAAGTGAGAGCCTTCTTAGGTATCACTGGTTATTATAGGTACTTCATTGAGAACTATGGGTCCATAGCTTCTCCCTTAAATGCGGTCTCCTCACCCAAATTTCCTAAAAAGGTCTGGTGGAATGAGGAGTGCCTTAAGGCATTTGAAGGACTTGAGAAAGCCCTTTGTCAAGCTCCAGTCTTAAGAGCTCCTGACTACAACCAAACCTTCATTGTACAAACAGATGCTTCCATTACAGGTATAGGTGCAGTTCTGAGTCATCTGGATGAGAAAGGTAGGGAGCACCCCATCTGCTTCATCAGCCTAAAGCTGAAGGAACCAGAAACAAGGTGGGCAACCATTGAAAGAGAATGTTTTGCTATTGTCTGGTTACTGAAAAAGTTTAGACCATACTTGTATGGATCTACTTTTGTGATTTAGACTGACCACCAACCCTTGAGATGGTTAATGCAGATGAAGAGGGAAAATCCTAAATTGGTAAATTGGTAAGATGGTCAATCAGCCTACAAGGGTTTGATTTTACCATTGAACACAGGTCAGGGTGTAATCACCAAGATGCTGATGGTCTCTCCAGAATGTTTGACCACTGGAGTAAGGAGATTCTTCGAGGGGTGGATTAAATCCTCCTGTCCCTTAGTCTGGAGGGGATGAGTGTTAGGGAGAATTCTCGCTCAGAAATGTGCTAATTCCCTTTACCTTAGAGACCCCCAGCAACTTTGCTGGATTTTGAAGGCTTGATTTTTTTGTGCATTTTGGGAGCGTGTAACTGCACATGAACTTTGTTTTACATCATCAGCACTGCGAGCACTACCAGGCGTCTTCTTGCTGGCATTTACTTCCTGCTGGCGACGGAGTTGGGAACTGCACGTGACCGCTCACGTGATTCACCGGAGCTATTTATCCCCGACACAGCCGCCCAAGTGGCGTTTAATGTGCATTTTGGGAGCGTGTAATTGCAATGAACTTTGTTTTAAAACATCAGCACTGCGAGCACTACCAGTCGTGCTCTTGCTGGCATTTACTTCCTGCAGGAGGCGGAGTTGGGAACTGCACGTGACCGCTCACGTGATTCACTGGAGCTATTTATCCCCGACACAGCCGCCCGAGTGGCGTTTAATGTGCATTTTGAGAGTGTGTAACTGCACATAAACTTTGTTTTACAACATCTGCACTGCGAGCACTACCAGGCGTGCTCTTGCTGGCATTTACTTCCTGCTGGAGGCGGAGTTGGGAACTGCACGTGACCACTCACGTGATTCACCAGAGCTATTTATCCCCGACACAGCCGCCTGAATGGCGTTTAATGTGCATAAAGACATAAGCCTGAGATTTAACTCAATAATTACAGATTCTCCAAAAATGTATGATATCCAAATCAAGCACTCGCTATATGCAGATGATATGGTGTTACTCTCGAAAACTGCAAATGGTCTCTGTGCCCTATTGAATGCTCTGAATCGCTATTCCATCGAAAATTGTATAACAGTGAACATAGCGAAAACCAAGGTAATTCAATTTGGCACTAGGAAACAACGATGCGTTGATCATCAATGGCCTTTACAATGTACAACCTTGGAAACTGTAACGTCATATATATGCCTAGGCACCTTGGTTACAAATAATTTGAATATCAATGCTGATGATCAATGTGTAAAACAAAAGGTCACAACAGCTGTATCGCAGGCCTGTTTAATTAAGGCTAAGTATTGTAAATTCTCTTTGGTTCCAATAACTATTTACTACAGGCAAAAGTTTGTTCCAGTAATAACCTATGGAGCTGAGACTTCCTTAAAAAGATCCTATATTTACTGGACCGCGATTGAGGGACGCTATTGGAAACGAGTCTTGCCCCTACCATTTTCTTACCCTATGTGTATTGTGAGACATGAATTAGGTCTAGTGTCACTGTATGCCATTTGCAAATGGAAAATCTGTTCACTCTATAGGAAATGTCTTATGGCCGATGACAAACTGGGTTTAATCAAAATCATTGCGACATATCTCCTACATTCAATGGATGTGTTTCCTCTGAATTGGAGGTTGCAAGCGCTGGAAATCATCAATGAAACAGGGATCTCATTGACACTATTATTAGACAATCCAAATAGAGCAAAAATACGCTTATGGGAGTATGATTGGATAAAAACGCGCCTGGCCTTTACCCAATATCAGACCTTTATAAACACTCCCTTTAATCTGAAACGCTATGGTACAATTGAAAATGATTTAATGATGTTCCCTAGTTCACGTCTGCGTGATGATTTCCTGCGCTATCGATTGAATCTTTGGCCAATTAACGAACTCCTATACAAACGCAAACTAATATCTGAGCATGAGCGTGCTTGTCGCTTCTGTAAGGTTTCTCCGGAAACACTGAAACATCTGTGTTCAGACTGCCCGGCGCTACTCATGCAAAGAATTAAGTATTTTAAACCTCCATTAATGGATCATGTCATAACCACCAGCGATAGATTGTGGGACCTACTGTTTCATACTACTAGACAGTCAGTAAGATATGCTATTTTGAACTTTTTATATAGCTTGAAATTAAGAGAGAAGACATTGACCCAGAGTAGACTATGATTATATGTATCTTACTCTTGCACTTAATTTTTTGTAATGAGGTAGGATGTTATGTCTTTCATCATTTAAACAGAGAATTGTATTGACTTGATATAAGTTTAATTGTTAATCATATTTTATCTGTATCATATATTGTTCTTTTTTCTTCCTTTTCAAGAATGTTGTACATTATTGTAATTAATTTTTACAATATTTGTAATTGTATTTGTTGAAAAATCAAGTTTACTTGATTAAAACAACTGAAATAAAAAAAAAAGATTTTTTTACCTGGAAAGAGTGTCAGCCTTTTTTTTCCCACTCTTTCATGTGTTTTGATATGTGTTTTACATTTGTGTTCTCTGATTATGGGGTTTTAGGTAACTCCGTAGGCATCATCTTTTCATGTGTGTTACACAGCACCCTCAGTGCAGTGACCCAGGGATGTCCTTTAGACTTCCCAAAGGTTTAGATACCTTCTCTTGGATAAACCACTGTTTCCCAGAGAATGTAAAGTGAAATTGACTTTACTAGTCTTTTCCAAATTCATAGACCCAGCACACACCATCTTAGAATGGAGTGCTGGAGGGATTACCTAGTATCCTATGTGCCTAAACACTCATGTAGCAGTCAAATGCTACCCTTTCCTATTGAAAAGGCTGGTGGCAGTGGTTTTATAACAAACTACCATGATTTTTCCCGACCGTGAACACCGATAGCTAAAAATCACGGGAGCCATGTTTTTCAAGATGGCGTCTTAAGCCCCTTTTTTTAAACGGGTCCCGGTCTTCTTTTTTCACCATTTCTTTTTGGAAAGGTCCTTCTAGTGTTTGTCTCTGCGTGCCAAACCAGGTTTGGTCCTTTTGTTCATGTGCCTTTGGTGGGCTTCACGACTGAGGTCCGCCCTTGGCGCCTGAGTGTCTGAGGTGGGCAGGAAGTGAGGGAGGTGCCCGAAACTCCCTGTGCGTAGTCTCCTAGGAGACCCAAATGCACTCTGGCGTGATTGGCTGGCTGACTGTCCGGCAAGGACAGCCATCCTGCTGGGTGAGTGACAGCTAGGCTGGAATGAAAGGGAGAAAACTGTTTAAATGGAGAGTCTCCAGGACTGGAAGTCAGAGTCGACCACTGGAATGAAAGAACCGAAGACGAGCTGGAAGAGGACGGCTGCTGCAACCACTGGACCGTTGGTTTGCCCAGTCAAGCCCTGCTGCAGGTACGAATTGCCAAACTCCATTCAACAGAGAAGCTCCTTCAAGGACGGCTTCTTCCTTTGAGTTGGTGGGACCAATCACCTCATAAGACACCTGGATACCATTCTAAAGGCTGGTTAGGATCAACCAGGGAGAGGGACACCAGTTTGTGTTCTTGAATCTTCAGCTACTGGAATTGAAGTGATTCCATTTTGTTTTCTTTCTTCACCAATCCCGTGCAGTGCAGGAGTCCCCCAACGTCCTCCCTCTTGTCCCCATGACTGAGGCTCAGGAACAGCGAGATCTGCAGGAACTGCCAGGAACCTCGACTTCAGCAACATTTCTTTTCTTCATACAAAGGTACTGTGCCAACCCGATTAGGAGAATGCCACTCCCGTGGTGAAAGTTTGTGAAACTTTCCCAACTTGCAGGCCTAATCAGCTTGTGAGCCCACAAATGATTCTTTTTTGCCTAAACTACTTCTGAGACCTTTTGCAAAGATTTTACAGTTTGATACCAGAACTGCTCTTTGCGATCCAGAGCACTAGCCCATTGACATTGACCTGGCCTATTGACTTGAATTGAACCAGTCTGGTGAACTGAAATTCTTTGCACTGACTAGAAAGTATATATAATCTATTCTACTGACTTTTGTCCTTTTCACTCACTACTAAGTACTGAACTGCCATTTGGCTCCTTTTTCAAGGGAGCTCAAGCTGTCTCAACAACTCAAAGTTTTACATTGGAGTATATTGGTCTATAATATTAAGTTGCCTTCTTCTAGTGAAATGTTTTCTAAATGATTGTGTAAATAAATTAATGTGTTTTACCAAGAAACTCTAAGTATAAGTGTCTACTTGAAGCACTGTGATTGAAAGTCTTTTGTGTACTGCTCACATTCCCTCTTGAGATAAGCCTGGCTGCTCAGCTCGCTACCAACAAACTGTGTGGTACAGACTTATACCAAAGGTTGGTCTTGCTTACACCTGTAGTCCTAATTGTTTGTGGTTGTCCCAGGGGGTACTGCATGCAATTCTGTTTAACAAGGGAAGAGTAGAAGAGGACAAGAAAGACAGAATGGGTGCCATCAGTCAGATGGGAACAGAGCTGCGCCATCCCTGTGCTATGAATCCTGGCCCACCCTATGACTCAGAAAGATGGGTATGTCTGCAGGGAGGATTGTGAATGGCGCTGAGTGACCAGGTGATGACAAGGCGATGGCACTGCTGGCATTGACCTCCCACCACAGTATCTCGAGGGCAGTGCATGAAACTTACTTGATTTCTGTGGCCGGAATGCAACTTGGAAGGGGAGCCAACATTTCAAGGAGCGCGATTCACCAGAATGAGAATGGAAACAGAAAGCCTGTTTATGAAGAAAAGGGCGTATTTAAAATGAAGTATAGCCAGGAAAGCGAAGGCAATAAGTATTGGGAGAGTAATGATGTCGCTATTTTCCGATATACACATTGGTTTACGTTAACCGCATTTTTGCTTTTTAAGAATGGCATTAGAACATACACAAATTAGAATATTTGTTATAGACAATAAAGAAAATAAATATATGACAATTGAAGTAAATGTAGCCAGAAACCTCGTAGAAATAAATGCTTTTGATTGTGGGAACAGCAAATGCTTCCCAGCCTGTCTTCAGTGTGAGTGGAATGCAATTCTACCCCCCGAGCCGGGCTGCCAAGGTCTGGCTGGCTCTACATCCCATTTCCAGCAACGTTTTCAGCCTCCCTGGGGGCCAGCGCCATCACTCTCCGCTGCTTTGCAGGTTTTAGCATCTCGTCTATATATAGTTTTCAACAACATACTAAGGCAGAATAAATGTTTTACAAATTCATTATAGATAAACCCTGAAGGCCACAGTTTCAGTATTAAAAATCCCAGTGTCTCTCAACTGCAGTGCGATCCTACAATTATTTTAAGCAAAAGTCAAAATCGCCAAATAATCTGCCAGTTTCTTAAAGAGTCCAGTATATTAAAACCACCAAAAATGAGAAATGCTATTCTACTAGGTTTAATAAAATAACGTACAGCTTTGCTGATAAAAAGTCATCCCTAGTTACCAGGTGAGGAGTGTCCTGATTATGGGGGGCCCTAGGTAAGGTGCCACAATGCCTGAGGGGGCTCCAGGCACAATGGCCACTGCTTTTATCACCAATGTAGCTGGCAACACTCCATGGTCTTGCACGCTTACTGTAGCTCCTGGGTGTATGTGCACACCACCTGATTACCTGATGGAGGAAGCCTAGAACCAGTTAGAATGGTAAATGATCATTCAAAATTGGTGACAAGAGAAGTTCTGTTTGTTCCACTTAACTTCTATCATCGTAATTTGCACTCATTTTCAAAGAGTTTCAGTCTGTGTTACTATAAACAGGACAGAGGTATTATATGATATGATAAATCATTTATAACATATAATATGCACAGGTGTTTCTAGGCGCGACAAGAGAGGAATGGCAGAGGGATCTTAGTATGCCGTGTGTCATTCAGATCGTGCAAGTGCGACAAGGAGATGTGCAAGGGATGCGGGGGGAGTGCAAGGGAGAGGGAAAGGGGAAACAGGGCACCATTGCTTTGAGTAAGTGCATCCAGGGAAGGGCAGCTCTGGGTAAGTGCAATGAGGCACGGTACTGTAAAGGTTACAGTTACAGCCCCTAAGTGTGTGTGGTAAGCCCAGAGGCAGTGCAGGGGTAACTTATCATGAAACAGCCTGGTACCCAGTGAGGCTCTGAGGGTAGCCAAGCAACCAGTTGGTGCAGCAGACAGGTAGGTCAAGTAGGTCAGCAGAGGAGGCAGGTCAGCATGGGAGGAGAAAGAGAAAGCAGAGGAGAAGAGGAAGGTTTTGAGCTGCTTCTGGAACTTCAGGTGGTCCGGCTCAAGTTTGAGAGGGGCAGGGAGGCCATTCCAGAGGGAGGCACCTGCAGAGGAGAGATATCTACCCCCCACTCTCTGGAGAAGCATCTGACCCTTAGAGAGTTGGAGGCAGCCAAGTGCTCGAGAAGGAAGGTATTTTGGAAGAGAGAGTTGGATGTAGTGTAGGCCCTGGCCCCAGAAAGTCTCGTGGACAATGACAAGGGTCTAGAACGTTATCCTTGCAGGCAGTGGGAGCCAGTGGAGAGATTTCAGGGCTGGAGAGAAACGGTCCCTGGGCTTAAGGCCAAGCATAAGTCTTGCAGTCCTTTTCTGGATTAGTTGCGTAGGGTAGTGGAAGGAAGATTGAGAAAGAGGCTGTTACAGTAGTCCAGCCTAGAGAGAACTAGGACTCTGGAGACAGTGAGCTTCGAGGGGAAGCTGAGAAAGAGAAGAGTACCTTTGAGGAGGTGCAGCTGGTAGTGGGACTTCTTGGCGAGATCTGAGATGAGAGTGGAGTCGAAGATGTGAGACCAAGGGTTTTTGCCTCACAGGAAGGTGAAGGAAGAAGGCCCAAGGAGGGCAGCCAGAGTGAGAGAGGGAAAGCGGGAGCAGGGGTCCCAATGAGAAGGATCTCTGACTTACTGGAATTAAGTTGGAGGTGCACCAATCCTGAATCGCAAATAGACAGTCAGGAATGAGCGAGAGAGGAGAGGATAATGAGAGGAGCCTGAAGGAGAGCTCAGTGTCATCCGCATAACACTGAAAGGTAGAGGAGAAGGTAGAGATCAAGTGGGCCAAAGGGGCCAAGTAGAGATTGAAGAACCAGGGAGAGGGGATAGAGCCCTGGGTAATGCCAGAGGTGGGGAGAGAGGTGGAGGAGAGAAAGGAACCACGTTGGAACTGGGAGTGACGGTCCAGGAGGAATGAGGTCTACTGTTCCAAGGTCTGATCCGTGATGCCCAGGTTCTCACAGAGTCGATTGATTAGGATGGTGTGTTTGACCATGTCAAAGGCAGAGGAAAGGTCAAGGAGGATGAGGACAGAAGGAATGTTGGAATCAAAGTTAGCGAGCAGATCTTCACAGGTGTTCAGGAGAGCAGTTTCCGTGCGTCTACCAGCTCTGAAGCCAGACTGATTGTGGATACACACAACAGATTCAGTGTGGAGAGTAAGCTGAGAGATGGCCAGCTTTTCCAGGAGTTTTTCCAAGAAAAGGGTGATATAGATTGGGTGACCCTTTGCCGGACAGGTAGGATTGACAGACAGCTTCTTAAGGAGGGGGTGAACAAGGGAGTGCTTGAGGAGAGAGGGGAAAGTTCCAGTGACGAAACAGTGATTACATAAATCGGCCAAAGCTGGAGTGAGGTGTCAATATGGTCCTTGATGGTTCTAGAGAGCAGGGGAGCACCTGTTTGGATGGCACTTTCATAGATAGGTCTTGTCTATAACCTTGTCAGGTGTTATCAGAGAGAAAGAGGAGAAAGCAGGAGATGGAGAGTCAGCCAAAAGGGCGCCAAGAGAGTAAGAGGGAGGGGAAGAGGAGATAAAGAACAGGATGTCCTGAGTTTTAATGGTGAAGTGAGAGGCCAGAGCCACTTAGAGGGCCTGGGAAGGAATAGGAGAGGTGGAGACTACAGCAGGATTGGCTAGTACTTTGTAGATTTGAAAGAGTTTGGCCGCGCTTTTAGAGGCGGCAGTGACGGGGCTTGAATGTGCACTATCTTCTTGAACAGAATAGAGAGTCTGTATTGCCTTTGAAGCAGTCGACAGGCCAGATTTTCAGAGGATGTGCCCGATGCCATCCACCTCCACTCATCCACCCTGCACTTGTGTTTCAAGATGGTGAGGTTGCCGTCATACCAAGAGTTGCACTTGGAGGTAGGCTTCAACCAGATTCTCATGACAGGGGCAGGGATGTCCAGAGTGTTGGAGATAGAGAGATCCAATTAGAGAGGACTGTGTCAGAGTGTGAGTCAAGTGCAGTAGTAGGAGGAGCAGAGAAAGTAGAGGCAAAGGCATCCACTGACACAAACTTTATGGGCCAAATGACCGCAAAGGTAGGCCGCAGTGCTGGGGTGGGCTTTGCCTGAGGGACAGAGAGTTTCAAGTGAGAGGAAAGTAGAAAGTGCTCAGTCCAAGAGAAAGGAATGGTGAGAGGGTTAGAGAGGGGGATGTCTGAAGAGATGAGAACATCCAAAGTATGTATGGCAGAGTGTGTTGGACCAGATGGCAGAACTGAGAGAGAGTGTGTCATAGAGGTGGCAGAAAAGCCCAGAGGAAATATTAGAAGCATCCAGGTGAATGCTAGGTCTCAGAGGAGGAGATGTTGAGAGGTAGAGGCAAGGAGAGAAGAGGAGAGGTCAGCCCACTCTGAGAGGAAGATGGCAACCTGGCCATTTGGCCTGTAGATAGTGGCCACAGTCATAGAGAGGCCAGGAGAGATAGAGAGACTGCCAACCAGGAGTTCAAAACAGAAGTAGGCCTCCGTATGAATGACAGAAGCAGAGAGCCACTCAGGAAAGATCAGAACTACTCCACCTCTGGGCCAGTTGGTTCTGCACTCGGAGAGGATCTTGTAGCCGTCAGGGAGGAGAGTGTCAAAACTAGTGACAAAGCTGGCCGTGAACCATGTCTCTGTGAGAGCGAAGATATCCAGGTCAAGTTCTTTGAGGAGGTGACAGATGTCAGCGGAGTGTTTGACAGCAGAGCGAGAGTTGAGGGTAGCAACCTAGAGCAGGTTGGCACATTTGAAAGACTTCCAGGGTGGGTTACACCCAGCAGAAGTGGAAGAGGGGCCCGAGAGTGGGCAGAGGAGCAAGCGAGCTGCTACTAGGAGTAGCAAGAGAAGGAAGGAAGTTGAGAAGACATGGGAGACACCTATCAAACAGGAGGAGATTGGGCTGAGGGCCCTGGACCAAGACGGTGCCATTCAGATAGGCATAGGCATTAATGATGATCTTGGAGGAGTGCAAGGAGGCCAAGAGGGCCTCCCATTGAGTGCCACCATTAATGGGAGAGGAAGAGAAAGGAGAGAGAGCCAAGACCATCTGAAGGTGGTATCTGATCTTCTAAGTGCTACATTCTTCTGAGCATGCAAACACATGGGCTCGTCTTAACAGAGAAGTGTGATCAGCTTAAAGAGATGGTAAAGTATTGATCTCAGAGAGAGGGAAGAGGCTCTCTTCTGCTTTTGCCTTTTCTTTTAAGGGTTATGAATTGTTAATGTTAATGTTAAAGGATATTTGTACCGTGCACAATAACCACTGGAGTCGTCCCCTGGCGCTCTGGCAGATCTGAAAAGGAAAGGGGTGAGGGGGTGAAGTTAGTGGGAACGAGCGGGATAAGTGCAAGAGAGCAGTGATGTGCTGTTGGCAGCTTCAGTTCGGTTAACACTGTTCGCTGAGCTTGGGGGTGCTTTCCGGTCGGTAGCTGTTGTGTGCTGTTGTACGAAGCTATGTGTGGTTTGTTTTGTTGTTGCGGTGTAGTGAAGTTTGTGCAGTTTGTTGTGCTTTAGGGTAGCGATTGTGTTTGGTTAGAGTTTGAGAGGTGTGTGCAGAGGGGTGAAATTGTTAGTGGGTTGGTTATTGGCCTTGCTATCTAGAAGTGATATGTGCTAAATTACCACGTTCTTTCTAGATGTTGCACGTGAATATCCCTGTATTTCTATCTAGATCTAGCACTGGCTAACATTCACAATCCTGTCTATATGACACATGGAAATATTCACTATTATATCCAAATGTGGCACTGGCCCTCCTTCAAATCCTATCTAGATGTGAATCAAGCTACTATTCACAATTCTTTCTAAATATGGCATTGATAATATTCCCAATGCAGTCTAGATGTGACAATGGCTAATATTCGCTACTCTGTCTAGATGTGGCACTGGCCGACATTCACAATCCTGTCTAGATGTGACGCAGGCCAATGTTCACAACTCTATCCAAGGGTGGCACTTGGCAACATTCACAACTCCACTCAACAGTGGCATCGCTAACCCTCGCAATCCCATCTGGATGCGACGCAAGCTAATGTTCACATTAGGTACTTGCTATCATTCACAATTCTGTCTGGGTCCAGCGCAGGCCAATGTTCATGACTCCATCCAAATGTGGTACTTGCTATCATTTACAACTCTGGGCCTGGCGCAGGCAAACCTTAACAATTCTGACTAAATGTGCCACTTGCCAACATTCACAACTTTATCCAAGTGTGGCGCTTGCTAATGTTCATGGAGTGGGTAAGGTTTTTGGTAGTGTTGGGCATGAATGCTAAATCTGTCCTGATGTGGTTGTCACTGATGTTCTATTCCAGCTAGTGTTGTCTCTTTTGTTGTAGTAGGAGTTTCCTTATTTGGTTCTGGGTGTTGTCTGTACCATCATATATTCTGTCAATCTGTTGTTTATGTTTCCTGTTTGATTGTTTAGTTGTTTCAATTTGGTTCCGACGTGTTGAAGAGCCCGTTTCTTAGAAGTTTTCCAAATTTTAGGTTGTCTTTGGTGTTTCTTATTTCTTTCGGGAGGTTGTTCCAGGTTTTGGCGGCCAGGTGGGAGAAAGAGGAGCCCCATAGTTTTTTCTTGACGTATGGTTTTAGTTCCAGGCGGGTTTCATTGCTTGATCTAAGGACTCTGTTAGCTTGTAGATTGGTATTTTCTTTTGTACGAATTCAGCTCCCTGTCCGCTGATTGTCCTGTGTGTTATGCACATTGTTTTGAACGTGATACGATATTTGATTGGCAGCCAATGTAGTATTAATAGTGCTGGAGTGATGTGGTCTGTTCTGGATAGTTTGAGGAGGAGTCTGGCTGCTGGATTTTGGATGTGTCATAATTTCTTCAGGAGGGGTTCTGGTATTCCGAGATAGAGGCTGTTTGCGTAGTCTATTCTTGACATAATGTGGATGACGATTGTCAGTGTTTTGTGGGTGAAGCAGAGGAAAGGTAGGATTCTTCTTATTGTGTGAAGGAGGAAGAAGCATTTCTTGATTATTGCGTTTACTTGTGGTTCTAAAGTTAGGGCGTTGTCCATTAGGACTCCCAGATTTTTTACTACCTTAGATGGTGAGGGCGCGGGTCCCATTTCCATCGGCCAGGGAATGTAAGTGTAGTTCTCTTGGTTTTGGATATAATCATGATTTCTGTCTTTCATGGGTTGATTTTCAAGTTGTTGGTGTTCATCCAGTCAAAGACTTCTTTCAGACATTGTTTTAGGCTTGAGTGATTGGCTTGAGTATCTTCGATTATATAGATGATATGAGTGTCGTCTGCGTAGTTGTAGCATGTAATGTTGTATTTTTTGAAGATCCTGATTACTGGAGTCTGGTAGATGTTGAAGTATAGTTGTACTAGTGAGGATCCTTGTGGTACTCCACAGTCGTTAACTCATGGAGTAGATTTGAAGGGTTTTATCCATATGGTTTCTGTCCTGTCTGCAAGGAATTATTTAATCCAGAGTAGTGCCATGTCCGTTTAACCGATATCTTACAATCTTTTGGTTAGGGTGTCATGCTGTGGAGAGGTCAAGCAGAATCAGAGCCGAGGTTGCGTTGGAATCTGCGTTTGTTTTTAGGTTGCCCCAGATAGATAGTAGTGCCGATTCTGTTCCTCTTGCGGGTCTGAAGCCGACTTGTGCTTGGTCTAGCAAGTGGTGTTTTTCTACATGTTCTTGGGTTAATTTGTATATGCAATTTTCTAGGAGTTTTGCCGGTAGGGAATGTTTGAAATCTTCCTGTACTTTCCCATCTAGGTCTGCCTTCTCCAGTTCTGCTGCTGAAGGTTTGATCATCTCCAGTTGTTCCATTAGGTTGCTTGCTTTGATGGTTTTCCAATTTCTTTTTGTGGTGATTCTGAGCTTGAGGGGTTGGATGCTGACTTGAGTTGGTAGTGTGATCATGAATGGAATGATGAGATGGTCAGTTCAAAGTATTTGCATCGGTGGTGCCGTGGTGATATCTTTATTCTTGTCAAAGATTGCGTCAAGGGTGTGTCCTGCTGTGTGTGTTGCCCCTTTGACCAACTGTTGTAATTTCATGGTTGTTATCTCTCAAATTAGTGAGTTTTGAAAGTTGACGTCTTTTTCTTCGAAACAGATGTTGAAGTGCCACAGGATTACTAGATGTTCCTGCTCGATGGCTATGTTGGTGATAGCTTCTATGAAGTTGTCGACGAAGGTTGCATCGTATGTCGGTGGTCTGTAAACCAGTATGAATTTGATGTTTGTTTTTGGATTCGCCGATAGGTGTATGACCATTTTTTCGCAGTTGATGATGTTAAGAGGTTCATCCGTTTTTATGAATTCAAGAAAGAGCAGTCAATAAAATAGAGTTCATCCCTGACATAAGCCTTACTTGAGCCCACTTAGACCTGTTTGCAGAGTCCTAAAGGCTTGGTTCTGTCCGTTCATGTTTTGAAGTTTTTGCCCAGAAATGTCACACTCCTGTGCTAAATGTCATGTCATATGGCAGAGGAGTTCCTTGCTTCCTTCATGTAGGCCAACAATAATCATTTGAGCAATAAAAACAGTGATACGTCAAAACAATAAGCAAATAATAAATAACTGTAAATACTGAATCTGATTATTTTGACAGGTTAGTTTTGCTCAGTGACAATGCGCGTCTTGGAAGCAAGACGAAGCAGAGCAACACAGGTTCACATCCCGGCTCTGCGCGTGGGTATTAAGCACGTTATAAAATTCAATTATAATAAGATGTTTGTGAAGCTTTATTTTGCCAGTATTTGTCGCAAGTGGGATTTCAGAAATGAGGCCGGCCTGACAGTATTTGATGGCTACTGCCAGGTGTGTTTCGGTGTGATTTTTCCAACAGTTTCCAGACCTGTAAAGGCCAAAACGGTCAAAATATTGTTATTTTTAACACTACTGCTGAAGGTGTGAAAGGGATTTAGACTTGGCTTGTGGAAAACCAGAGTTATGGAAATATGATTGTTGGGCAGAGCTGAGGGAAGTAGCTGGTCTTGAAGGAGCAACTTTGCACTCCATCTGTGAGAGGATGAGCGATGCAGCCTGAGCTAGTGGAAGCCTATGAAATAGAACCTGGAACCACACGCATGTGAGACTTGAGCTAAGTGCACTAATGCAATGTTAAACACAACAAAAGTAAAAGAGCTGCAATCTACTGACTGGAGACTTTGCCACTGCATCATTACAGTTGCCAAACAGCCCATTCAATTGCAGTCAGTGCTTTACGTGGGGTAAGAAATTGAGGGGGGGGCCCTCGTTTGGGGGCGTGGCTTCCATTGTGGGCGTGGCCTAAAACATGCACAAATCATTGTAAGGTGCGCAAACAAATATATAAATGTATGTGAGCATTTATATATTTGTATGCGCACTACTATGGTTTGTGTACCTTTCAAGCCTTATAAACATATCAATGTTACATATTTCTAGGTTTATAAAAAGGTGGCTTGAAAAGTGCACAAACCATAGTAATTTACGCACACTTGTGTGCTTACCTTACTATGGTTTGTGCACTTTTCAAGCCACCTTTTATAAGCATAGACATTTATAACATATTTCTATGTTTATAAAAGACGGCTTGAAACGTAAACAATTCAAGGCATTTTTTATAAAGCGTTGAGGACGGACAAAACCCGAGGTGGCTTTGTCCATCGACAAAGCTTTATAAAAGATGCCTTGAATTGTGCACGTTTCAAGCGGTCTTTTATAAACATAGAAATATTTCTACGTTTATAAAAGATGGCTTGAAACGTACACAATTCAAGGCATCTTTTATAAAGATTTGCCGATGGAGAAAGGCGCCTCGGGCTCTGTGATCTCTGCTCAGAGCAGATAGATCACTGAGCCCGAGGCGCCTTTCACCCTCTGCGAACCCGCGGGCTCCGTGATCTAATCTGCATATTAGATCATGGGGCCTGCAGGTTCGCTGAGGGTCAGTGACAGGCGAGGTCAAATAAAGGAACTGTAACTTCCCTGATGACCCCTCAGATGAGGGGTCATCAGGGAAGTTACAGTGACTGACAGAAGTGCCAGCCAGCCTCAGCGACGCTGTGTCTGGCTGGCACTTCTGTCAGCTCGCCTGCAATTAAACTGGCGGGCGCATCTCCCGTCGCGGCTGCGGTTGCGGTGGGATAATGCATCCTGCCAATGTTGTGTGGGATGGGGGGCCCCGGCAGGGCCCCGGCTCAGTCCCACTTTTTGGAGACTGCCGGGGCCCGGCCCCGGCAGGCCCCGGCCCACTTTAAGCACTGATTGCAGTGACAAGTCCTCTCATGAAGTTCCCCTATCAATGCAGACTCCTGAAGGTGGGGGATGGTGTACAGTTTGAAACAGAAGGAGTAGGGAGCAGGGACAAGGCTAGGCCGGAATACGCAGCAAGGTCCACAGGTCCTTGCATGGAGGCCTGTCCGGGATGCTAGGTGGTTCCTGGACCAGCAGTTGGCAGCTGACCACTAACTGCAAGTGGCGGTTGGGAATGGTAGGGATGTGATTTGTCACGCATAGATCCATGCAAGCCTGCACCTTATCCAGGCCACACCTGAAAGCCTTGTGATTCCAGGTAAGCGCAATGTTTCCCACCTATTAGCACCCTGGTCCCTTAGTGGGACCCGCAAAGGACGTGTGGTCAGACCACACGGCCTTTGCGGGTCCCGTTAAGGGACCTCGGAATTGGGCGGTAAGGGTTTAACGGCACCGGTCTCCTTACCAGTTACCGTTAACCCTTACCGCCCAAATCGGAATGAGGCTGAAACGATAAGGATGATATTTATATAGCGCTTTCCATCGAACATATTAGCATACAATGTCACCCAACCAAAGTTGGTATTCATTAATCGACCTGAAAATGATGAAAACCTGAGTGGGCCTTGTCGGGATGCAAACTTGCGACCGGTAGAATACACACAGATCGCAGGAGCAAGTGCACAACCCACTGATCTATCTCACCAGCTTACCCTTCAGCTGTCTGAGGAAAAGGCAGTGATGCTCTTGAAATCTAGCAGCAAGAAAGATAATATCTTAAATACAACAAAGATTCCTCTTTGCAAGATCATTTGTTATTTTGTCATTTTTATCCTGTGGGCAAGCATTTCTTTCCACACATATTTTTTCTAGAAAGCCACATTGGCACGTGCAAAAGTAGCAATTAGCGGTTGTCCACGATTTGTTCGAATGAGAACTGTCTGAGGGAGAAAAAAAAACAAAAGTCATTTCAAAGAAAATGGGCCTCATTAGGACCCAGGCGGTAAGGGGTTTACGGCGGCGTAAACAGCGCCGACCCTTACCGCCTGATTCCGAGGTCCCTTAGCGCCATCGAGGTTTTAACACCTGCTTTTAGCAGGTGTTAAAATCCATGGCGCTAAGGGACCTTGTTGTTAATTACGCCACTGTAATTTACGGTGGCGTAATTAACGCCTTCCCCACTCCCATTATGCCCTATGGGGCAAAAATTGGAATGGGGAAGGGTAAATGGGTTAATGGGGACTTACCACCCCACTCACCTCGGAATGGGGCGGTAAGTCCGCCAACCACCATGGCGTAAACATAGTTTACGCCATGGTGGTAAAGATACGACCCAGGCGGTAACTTACCGCCTGGGTCGTAATGAGGCCCAATGACATTTGGTTTTTCCTCCCGCTGACATTTCTGGTAACCGATGCCTCTTTATTTACCTTTTGACGGCACACTTCGCTGTTGCCGCCGACTGCTCCATTCCTCTGCAATGCCACTTCCCTTCGCTTACGTGCATGGGAACTGCCACCGGCCGCAGGGTCTTTTTTCTTTTTTTAAATACTTTCTTGTTTAGGTCGCTGGGGCCACCTTCAAACTCCCATTGTGATTATAGTGAACAAGGGTGTGAGGAACACCCCTGCAACCCCTGCTCCCTTTGTTCAATATAATCGATCCGAATAGGATATTTATTCAAAATATTCAGCTACTGTAATTTTCGTTCAGCCGAAATGCGAATACATATCCCATTTGCTTTGAATTTGTTCCGGTCATTTCTGCGGATTCCTCCATTTTCAGGTGAAATGGCGGTATCTCTGCCAGTGTCACTGTGTGTGTTAATGATTCGTGCATGGGAGAGATTGGCATATCCATGGTGAGCAGGAGGGGTTGGTCTCTTTTGGAGGAGTCTAAATGCAGGCCAGGCAGCTGAAATTGCTGCTGTGTGTTGAAGCCACTATAATTATGTCGTGATGGCTCCTGTGGAGCGCAGATAATGCATACATTGTTAATGAGAGGAGAACAAATGCCTCTTCAGATTTTGACTGCTTACAACATTTGTTTCAAAGTACAACTCATTGCTTTTGTTTTTATTGTTTTTAACATATGTGCTTAGAATTTATTTTCGAGACCAGCCTATAGCCAGTTGTGCGCTCCACAAATGCCAATCAACATATCATACAATAACATCACATAATATAACAGAAGGTAATATAGATATAGCACAACATTAGGGATTGTTTCTTAATGTCATATAGATTGGGTGATTTATGTATGTTCGTTAACATCATCGTTATATAGCATGAGACCACGATGCGAAAAGTTAGAGATATTTAACCCTCATTAGCACCCGGGCAAGGGGAGCAGCCAATCGGGTTCCTTGGATCGCGGGTTTGACTACTGATCTAAGCTTGCATTACATGGTACCCGATAACTATTTCCCCCGCCCGCAGCGCTATCTTCTCCCCACCCCTTCCCTTCATGTTTTAAGTAACTTCAACCCTCCCTCCTGGACACTTGCATAAGCATGGTATTGGCTCTTTTGGGATGAGCACTGATGCAGTTTGAGGGAATGACTGTCATTTTGGAGACATAGGGCCTCATCACGACTTGGGCGGTAACCCTTAAAATCGGCGGTAACGCTCTTAGCGCCGATTTTAAGGGTCCGTTGGATCATGACTCCAAATACCGCTGGCGCCATTACAGCCGGCGCAAGTACAGCCCGCTGTACAAGCGCCGGCCATAACAGCGCCAGGAACCATTAGCGCTAAAACATCATCAATCACGAGTCCGGCGTAAGCACTGTTAGCGCCAGAAAAGCGGCGGATAATCTGCCGAAAATACCTCCAGCAAAAAGCTGGAGGTAACAGAACACAGGCCACAGCAATAAGGGCCCAGGTGGAACCAATGCAAATCAGTGGCCTACAAAGGACCCACCCATGCACAACACACCCTCCCCAACACCATTACACCAGCAGGAGCAGGGAGAAGACAGCAATGAGGGCCCAGGTGGAACCAATGCAAATCAGAGGCCTACAAAGGACCCAACCATGCACAACACACCCACCCCAACACCATGCTGCCATTTGGAGCCGGGAGCCTTGATGTCGACTTCTACCTGCTGCGCCTGGAGCTACAGAGGCCAGTCAACCTGGCCAGGGCCCTGGGAGTGCAGGGGGCAGTGGGGATGAGGAGAAGGAGGAGGAGAGCAGCACCAGCAAGGCGGCCAGCCATCCCCAGGGTCAGGCCAACACCCTGGGCCCTGACTGATGGTCAGTTGGTGACAGAATATCGGCTGGACAGGGCAACCATCACCCAGTTGCTGGACACAATCCAGGGTGACACATGCAGCTGCATAGCCACCAGCACGGCAGTACCTCCCCTAGTGAAGCTCGTGTCTTTCTTGGAACTGGCAGCTACCAACATACCGTTGCCATGATGCATGGAATGGCCCAGTCCACATTCAGTGCCATGCTGGGACAGGTGCTTGATGCACGTTGAATCATGTGAACGAACACATTGCATTGCCAGCCACACAGGCACAGGTGCACCAGTTTAAGGGTCAATTCTATGCCATTGCCCAAGTCCCGAATGTAATCGCAGCCCTGGAATGCACACATGTGGCACTTGTACCACCCCAGGCACATGAGGCTGCCTACAGAAACCGTAAACAGTACCATTCCCTCAACGTGCAGATGACATGTGGTCCTGACCTCACCTTCAGCCACTGCTGTGGCCGCTACCCAGGATCCACCTATGACTCCATGGTCCTACGCAACAGTACCCTGCCAGCGTACATGGAAAGGCACCGAGGCCAAAACACATGGCTACTAGGTGAGTACAAATGTATACCACAAAGCATGTCAATCCACAACTGATGGTGCCTGTCACATAATCCATCATTCCCAATAGGCAGCAGCATCACTGCAGCATACACATTCAAGCACCTTGCACGATGAACCTTGGACATGTCCAACACAGCAGAACACACCCATGCAGGATGTAAGACATGTGGTGGCACAGTGACATATGGAAGCCCCACCACAACAAAGCCCCCTGTGTGAGTAGCACCATGGCTCCCAACACTGACACAGTACAGAAATCCCACCCTGCCCATCCGACAGTAATGAAATTCCAAACCATGAGCTGGCACATCCACGAATGCTTCACACATAAGTAGGCCGAGTAATGACAATGCACATCCCACAAACACTGTCCCCAAAATGGCCATGGAAATGCATGGAGAACAGTCCAGAATAGTGAAGAGCAGCAAATGCAACTGTAGCCAAATGGATTTGCAATGACACATGAGGCAGCCACTTCTGTCAAGCAGAAGTAGATGGAAGGGCCCCCTTATCCTGCGACAAGTGAATGAGTACTGTTGCATACAGAAACATAGGCGTACCAAGTGGAGAGTACCCCATTGACCGCACGGGAGGGGCAATGATGTATGCACCAGAAAAAATTGGAAAAATTGTACTGACATGTGCCATGCTGCACAACATCTGTTGTCGCAGAAATGTGCCACTGCCCCCTGATGCTCATGTGCAGCCACCTGAGGATGGTAGTGAGGGCGATGAAGTGTCAGAAGATGTTGCACATGCACAAAGGGTTGGGCTGAGGGAGGGGAGGTTGGCCAGAAAGGGGTTGATTGATGGACTCTTTTAGAAATGGGTAATGGGTAAATTGTAAATATGTCACTTCCATATTAAATTGCATTTGTAACAATCACTACTGTCCATGCATTGTGATTTTTATAACGTGATTTATTTTCCGTCCAACGAACCCCCCTCCCCCCAGTAAACACCCAGCACACAATCCCCACTACCCCCAGTGAACACCCAGCAATCCCCCCTCCCCCCAGTGAACACCCAACAATCCCCCTCTGCCCCCAGTGAACACCCAACAATCCCCCCTCCCCCCAGTGTACAACCCCCAACTGTGCAGTTGCCTCATCAGGCCAACAACAATGATGCCATGCACCACTTGGATGGGCGCGGGCACTTCCCTCTCCCAGGCCCCTCCGGTGTGCGTGCCCTCAGGTGGCACATGGACCGGCGCCTCGGAGATGGCTCTAGTGAACCCTCTGTGGGTGTGGTGGAAGTAGAGGGTACAGAAGCGCTGGCCATCATGTGCTGACGCATGAGGGTATTGGCCTCGCGTTGCTGTTCTGCAAGTGCTGACACTGCCTCTGTGAACTCGCGGACTCGTTGCCCAAAGCCTGTCAGGGCAGCGGTGCATTGTTGTACGACTTGCCGTGTACGCGCATTGTCCCGCAACACGTATTTGCACCCATGCCTGATGGAATGACTGACAGCCTTTATGTGCCTGCTCTGCACCATTGCCATGGCTTCAACCCGGGCCTGTTTGGCCTCGATGATGTCCAGTCGGCCCATGACTGCTGCCCCACTGACAAAGGGCTCCCCTGGTGCGTCACATGGTGGACTGCGAATTGGGCGCTGTCGGGGGATGGGGGGCTGCATGGCGAGAAGCCACCAGCCTGGACTGAACTGCCTGGCTAAGATTGCTGGTCCTCTGGCCTCCCATAGGACGGTGTGTCCATATCTGGCTGCGGTGTGCTGCAGCGACGCACAGGCGCATGGCTAGTCCCTGCCTGCTGTCTGCCTGGGCTTGGGCTTCCATGGGGTGTTGACACCCCTTCTCCATCACTACTACTGTGAGAGTGTAGTGCGGCGGCATGATGCCCACGTGGAGGTGTTGCTCCCACGTCGGACTCCAATTCAAACCTCTCTCTCTCGGCATCGGGGCTGTGGATGGTGGCTGCTGCTGTCTGGCGGGGCTGCGTTGGGGTGAGGTGGGTGTTACCCTGGGTTGTCTCCCTTGGGTGTGGCGTCTTTGTGGGGTGCTGGTGCTGGTGGTGGCACGGTGCTGTGGGTGCGTTGTCGGTGTGGGCTCATCCCCATCATCACCGGGCTGTTGGGATCGACGTGTGCCTGTGGGGTACATAGGGGGTGGTTTGAGTGCAATGCTACATACATTTGTATGATGCAGGTCATGCCAACAAGTGTGATTGAAAACAGTACCAATGACGCACTCAACTTGCATTCTGTTCAGTCACCATGTGGTGCTTGTTGTGGATGTGCATGGAGGTACACTGCATGGGAACGCGTGGTTGGGGTGGACTGCGCTGAGGCTTTTGTGGTTGTGTTGATGCACAGTACCACTCTACGTAGCTGTCCTATGGCTATGGGAGTCTATCCCCTGCCATTCATGCACTGCACGTACGGGGTCGTCTAGGCAGCACTACCGTTCTAGGGATGTGGGCCTCACTTACACGTGTATGCAGTGCCTCAGACATATGTCTTCACTCTCATTCAGATGCATGTATTTGGGGATGGGACTCACCTGCCGTTGGGTCGATGCCAGTCCCTGCCTCCGCTCCACCAATGCCCTCGATGGTTCCAACATCGATCAGGCCCGTCAATTTCTCCTCCCATGGTGTGAGGTCGGGTGGGGGTGGTGGTGGCCCTCCTCCTGTGGCCCTGCTTGCACTCATGTGCTGGGACAGGATGCCTCGCACTCGCACGCGCAGGTCATTCAGCCGCTTGCGGCAGTCCTCCCCATCCCGGGGCATGCGCCCCACGGCACTGACCCTTTGGGCGACAGATCGCCATATTTGGCCTCTACGATCGGCACTGGTTTTCCGCTGCTGCAGCTCATTATGGTATGTCAGTGTCTCCTCCACAAGTACTTCAAGCTCCTGGTCACTGAACTTGGGTTTCCTGACCCTGTCCAGTGCAGACTTTCCCCTAGTGCGCGCTTGACTCTTTTTCCAGCCTTGGATTGCGTGGATGGCTTCCAGTAGCTGTGATATCCGACGGATTGTGATTTCCAAGATGGCCGCCGCTTTATTTCCCGTTCTGGCGGTGACGCGTTTCCCACGCGCTATAAGCGCGACGTGGCAGTAGCGCACGGTGCGCCGGATTTAAGGGTTGGCGCTAATCGCGCTAACGCCAGGGACCGGGCCTCGTGCACGATGACTCGTGATCGGGCGGATTATCCGCCGGGTGTCTTGGCATTAGCACTATTTGGGTCCGGCGGATAATCCGCCACATTTACCGCCCAAGTCGTGATGAGGCCCATACTCATTTACTCTGCACCTTAGATCTACTGCAATCAGAGAACTCCACAATGTCATCCCCTCTTGAAAGGGCAAACACCTTCCACACCTTCCAATACAGCACAAACTGTGTGCAGGGCCCATTACAACATTTGCGAGGCCCTGAGCGGCAAAAGATGTGCAGGAGCTCCTAATGCACATATGTGTTGGCATCACAGAAAGTGAAGACATTTATTTTAAACTCAAGGGCATCATGTGAAGTTGCATTAGAAGAAATTGCCATGAGCAAAACCTGGTAAATAATGTTGTGATGTGCAATATATACATAGTCACTGATTATTACGTATGGAGCCAGGCTATATAGTCAATGTAACCATGATTGAGATGTCTTTAGTTCATGCTTTACACTGTGAAGATTATTAACTGTAGGGGGTGGCTATTGTGGCAGACAATGCACAGTAGCATGGACTGATGTGCCCAGGATCAAACACTTTAGTGAAATAGTGAAGCCAGGGTTTGAGCCATGTATGCATCTTTGTTACTTCTCTGCTCCTGGATCATGCAATGATGTATTCAAGTTTGGCTTCCAATAGCTGGACCAATTCCTATCTGTCTATTCATTAATTCAGACAATAAAAGAAAACCTATCACTAAAACATAAACCAAGAATACTGTGTTATAGAGATTTTCTTGAAAAGAGTTTCAAGTTAAATGCCAAACCAAAGTGACAATACCTTAAATCTTAAAGATACACATAAACAACGGATATGATTGCCGTTTTATGTTTCCAGTCAGGCTGGAGAATGCAGTTTGGTCCTTATAAATCTCCTGGTATTTATAGAAGTTTTAAAGGTGCACAACAAAACAAGCAGTGTCATAGTTACCGCCTAGTAGCTATTTTTTGACAAACACATGCCGAATGCTATTATGTACATTTTCAGTTCTACAAAAAAAGTAATTAGACCCTTTTTGTGCATGTCAACAAGCATACATCACTAGTTAGTCTAAAAAGCGGAAATGATTTCCTGATCCATTTTTGTTGTCTTAAGAGAAGGGACAGGTTTGAGTGGATTACCGTATTTGTGTGTATTGGAGTTCGAGATGCAAATGCCATCATTGCTGCCATTACCCAGCCTTCTCACTCACTTGGGAGGCACATTGACTCCTCCTCGTCTCGCAAAGACCTGCAAAGTTTCTTTTTTGGGGGGCTTTCAGAGGTTCATTGAAATGGACCTCTGGGGCATCACAGATCATTCAAGGGACAGAGAGTTGGCAGGGTCTCGATGGAAACCTGCCTCCAGGGACTTAATTTGGGGGTCGCCAGTGGTCACACATGTGACCCCTGATGTCTCCCTTGCTACCCCTGTGGTATCCATTGCTATTACATAAATATATATATATATATATATATATATATATATATATATATATATATATATATATATTCACTGAAAAAACTTTGTTAAAGAGACATTATGTTTAAGTTGGACTAATAAAAACCTATGAAATTCAAAGAAAAAACTTTGTTAAACGGACATTATGGTTCCAAGTTGAACAAAAAAAAAACTGAAATTCACCAGTTATGGTAATCTAAGCAACCATAACTCGCGCCACCACCGTGAACTGCTAAGACTAACACCCAGGACATCAACGATGACATCACAGATTTCGTTGATGACATCACTGATGACATCACATATCTGGGCCACTTGTTTTTGTTCCTTGACATATATAGGCCAGGTGGTTTTGTTCACTGGCAGTCAGAATAATAACATTTAAAAAGGTGCTATATATCTAGATGTTAACCTTGTCATATGTTCTTTAAGTACTTTCCTTAGGGTTTGGTCTCAGCTCATGGTGCACATACAAGGGGAAATGAGAAGGCCTCAAACACACAATTCATTTGTATACATGAAGATAAACTTTAATGTCATTAACATTTTCTGATGATGCAGTTTCTTTTTTCCTTACTTTAGTTTCCCTGTATGTGCCTCTGATTTGTATGCATTGTGGTGCTTCATATGTATTGTTTGTACCAGCACAAGTGCTGTAAGTCTTGAATTGTTAGCTAGTTATTACATGCTTAACATTACTCAAAACTCTGATAAGGGAGCATTCATTACTGTACTACCCAAAATTACAATATTATAAATAGTGTATTTCTATGGTGCATGCTGCATTCATTGCCTATGTTTATATATAATTAGGTTTCTGTATTAACAACAACACTCCAATACAATGATATTAGATGAGTACATTCTTTAATAGATTAGGTAGTTCATGATAGGTCTCCTGATCACTCCTGACATCTTGTTATCAACAATATAAGCACAACTCCTTGTAGAGACTTTTCATCAAAATGTATTTCACATGCGATGTCATCAGTGATGTCATCAATGACATTTGTGATGTCATCTTTGATGTCCTGGGTGTTAGTCTTAGCAGTGCACAGTGGTGGCGCAAGTTGTGGTTGCTTAGCTTAGCATAACTTGCGAATTTCAGGGGTTTTTCGGTTTTACTTGGAACCATAACGTCCGTTTAACAAAGTTTTTTCTTTGAATTTCATAGGTTTTTATTAGTCCAACTTAACCATACCGTCCCTTTTAACAAAGTTTTTTCATTGAATTTCATAGGTTTTTAATGTCCCTTTAACAAAGTTTTTTCAATGAATTTCATAGGTTTTTATTAGTGCAACTTAACCATCACGTTCCTTTAACAAAGTTGTTTAATTAAATTTCATAGGTTTTTGCCAGTGCATGCTATTTTCCTACAATTTACTAATATCATACTTACCCAATAGAGCAATATTTGTGTCCAATTTCCAAAGTTTCACCTTAAAACTCTGCCATTTCACACCATCTGGAATAATTTTTAACACTTCTATACACTTCTTGCAACTATTTCAACTAGTTTTGCATCCGTAGACGTCTACGAACATCTGACTTCATAGCAGACCTTCCGGACAGTACCACATAACCATACGCTGACGCACGGCATGATGACATGTCTAAGAACCCGTCCGCACTTCACGATAAGATCTCTGCTTGGTGGACAGTTCGGAACTGCATTTTCTACTGATCTAGGAACTTCCAACTTCAAAATTTCCCTTGCACAGCTCCAATAACCTATTCCTACTCATTATCCATTAACAAGCTAGTACACAGTACATACTTTTAGCCAAACTGCTATTTATCTTAAAATGGCATCAGCTAATGCCATCCCTCCTCCCCAAGAGCCACCACCACTCCTGTGATCAAGGAGCATGAGAAACAGTGCCACCTAACTTAGAAATAACACACATGCAACATGTTCCCTTGACCCCTCCATAATAGTGTTTGGTTGCTCTTCCCTCATTTCCCTCCCCACCTTTTGTTCTCAGCTCTCCTGCCAAAAAAAATACTTCCAAAAACAACAAAAGATATATTCCTTTAGGAACCACCTTTCACAGTTAGAAAATAAAACTAAAAAAAAAAATGTATAGACTCCATCTACTTTATATTTCTCAGTAAAGGTCATAGGCCCTCATTACGACCCTGGCGGAAATCGAAAAACGATGGCGGAAATGCAATACCGTCATCGAATAGCGCTCGGTGCGATTATGACCCGTCACCGTAAAGTACGATGCCATTAGCGACACCGTAGTGAACGCCAACGCTAACTGCACCAAGTACGCGCACGCGCGCCATGCCAAACCGTAATTACCACCATGGCGCACCGGTACGCAAATTCTGACCCTAGCGGACATGTACCTAACGCCATCAAGCATGGCGGAAAGTACCATTCCGCCATGGTGAGAAGTACGGCATCGCGAACCAACCGTAAACGGCCCTACTGAGTGCCTGTACACCACTCCCTGGCCACATTGCACAACTCCTCGTAGGTGCAATGAAGTCACACAATGCAACCAGTGAAATGTACAAGTCACCCATGCATGCCAACGAACAAATGAATCTAGGGGCTCCAAGTGCCTTGTGAGTGGCCATCCATATTTGCCATGGCACCATTGCCGCACTGATGCAGCACAGGCATGTGAAGGTTCAAGTCCAGCAACATGAACTGAAATATGAGACAAACAAAAACAGGCCCCCCCATCGACTGACACCAGTGTAAGGCAACATTCAAAGCAGTATCCTGAGTGAGACTGCACCAGCCCTGTACTCCTGCCAGTAAACAAACCAACCATCAGCATAAGCATGTACCACACAAGTTGGCAGAGTGACTGAGCAGCCAGGCTCATCTCAAGAGGGGCCAATGGGAGCTGCAGGGCACAGATGGCACGAATACAGAAGCTATTCCAACGGACATGACCTCAGTCTCCCTCCAAGAAACGCACGCAAACACAGGCACCTGTGACCAGCCATATTCTGATCATCACATCATTCCACCAATCCACCTGGCTGACCGGCATCTGTTACACAAAAGCTAATCCCCCGCCCCTGAGCATGACATCATTAAAACAGTCATAATGGTAGCCCCTATCCCTGACCACACTGGGCTTCGTAGGCAAACGCGGCCAGTACAGTACCACGCAACTATACTCAGAAGCCGGAACCCAATGCAGATCTTCTCACAATACATCGCTCCACAAATAGGAATATGCTACATTACTTGCAAAGAAGAACGCTACACGGTTAATATCAGAATAGAAATTTAATGCACAACAAAATCACCCAGCCCATACAGCCATTAGGTCATGAACTCCAAAATATATTTCATTATTGTGGGCTGCATCCGCAATAAATGACCAGCTTCTTCTTGTGTGACGCCCTGTTCCTTCATGGTACACAGGGGCTACATTCACGTTCAAAAAGGCAACATGGAAGCGCCTAGAACCGCAGGGCCGTCCCATTAGGTAGGCACTAGTCCAGCTGAAAGGTCGATATGTTGCTCCTAGCCACTAGTACTGCGGAAGGGCATGTGGCCCATTGGCGATCGTCCCATAAGATCGTAATGGTGCTCCACTGATTAACACGAAGCAGCAGGTGTCGGGAGTAAAAGCCATCTGCAGGAGTGGCATACAGATGGCAGCGGCAAAAGGGGAGGAGATACCTGTCACCCAAATGAAATGAAAAAGAATAGTATGGGCATCAGAACTTCATTTGAATTACTCACTTCAATAATCACACTAAATCCACAGCCATATGCATGCTAGCCCACTCAAAAGGATTATTCCCACCCAAAAATCACTTGCGAATCATAACTATAAAAATCGAGGTGAAAACACTATTACAAACGAGTGTTTGTGTGCATGCGTCTGTCAAAACAGAATCCATTAGATGGGATTAGTAACGTGCATAGACACAAGTGTTTGAAGGCGCGTCGAGACAGGGAGGGTTCAACAAGGGCAGATAGACGATGGTCCCACCATGGCAGCTCTGCATCACATAGCGCAGGGGAGGTGGATAGATTCCAAAAAGCCCTGTACATGGCAAACTCTCCATTAAATCATCTGTCCATGCATCCATACATCATTCCCTCATCCCGGAATGAAAACGCCTGATTATTTACTCACATAACATGTGAAATTTCCATTGAGTCTGTGCGTAATGCAGTCTGCAAAATCCACTGTGCTCCAGGCCGGAACACCAGTGTTGTGAAGTAACATGTATTTGGGAACGTCCTGCCTTATCGTCCACTACGCTATTGCGCATCCCATACTATTCATATCAATCATTGCATTCTCGCCATGGCCCCTGTCCCAAGGACATTAAACAATAGAACTTTATATCTGCAGTCAGACCTGTGAGCGTCTCCTCGCCGCTAGCTGAAAACCGAAAGCGCTGTCCTTCGAATTCCTCATTTGCAACATCACGTCGAAAAGGCATCTGTGACCGCTTGAAATCACAAATTCATCCATGTAGTGCGGCAGTGTGTGAAAATGGCAACTGGCTTCACTCACAAATGGGACACCCCGCCCGTCGGTGAACCTCGGTACAGTGCTGCATGAGGGTCCACCGTTAATCGAGTACTACATTCCACTGACCCTTCACAAGTTTGTTCGCGACTGCAAAGATAGTATGTGAAACAATGGGACCATAGCAGAATGAACATATGAACCAATATTTCACTGCCATCGGGATCAAATACATGATTGTAATAGCAAGATGCCATGCGTCGAATTGCAGCGTTGTGTGCGGGACGTGCTCGCCCAAAGGGGATTGCAGCTTGCACAGGTGGAATGAATCACCACAGGTGGAGGCTATACAGCCTGAAAACACATAAATTGCACACCCAACCCCCTCCCACAACCACACCCACTCCAAAATGCTACCGGCAGGACTAGCGATGTTGGCCCTGGGCACTGCAAGTACTCCAACTTCAAGAAGAAGACGAACACCAACTACTACAACAACCGGCCGCACAGAGGAGACGCAGGAGGAGGAGGAGGGCAAGGCAGGGCCAGCAAGGCCCGCCAGCACAGCCACTACCACCACGCAGGCAGCCCGCAATCCCACGCCTCCGAGCACATCCGTTCAACCTCACGGATGAGCAGATCCACACCCTCTACCGTTTGGACCGGGACACCATAACCGCCATTGTGGACATGACACAGGCTGACCTTGTCAGCATGATAGATAGCCCAACCGCCATCCCACCCCTACTGAAGGTGGTGTCTGTACTCCACTTCCTGGCCACAGGCACCTACCAGCACACAGTCGGACAGTTGCATGGCATTTCACAGCCAGTGTTCTCACGGACACTATTGCAAGTGCTCGATGCCCTCCTGAAGCACGCAGACGACTACATCTCTCTACCACGCTCGGAGCAGGAAATTACGAACACAAAAGTGGGATTCCATGCACTTGGCGGCATACCGGGTTGCATTGGTGCCATCGACTGCACCCATGTGGAATTGGTCGTCCCACATGCCATGGAGGCCCAGTACCGCAACCGAAAACAATTTCATTCTCTTAATGTACAAATGGTGTGTGACTCCAACAGGATCATTACACATTGTTGTGCCCGATTTCCTGGATCAACCCATGATTCTATGGTCTTGAGGAACTCTACAATACCACGCTACATGGAGCGACACGCAGGGAACAGATCCTGGCTACTCGGTGAGTCTCATTTCATGCATGATAATGTGGGGTATGTGATGCGGCAATGACCTGGCAGGAAGGGGGGGGGTGCGTACGTAGCAATGTCATTCCACAAACATCCTTTATTGTCCACATACAGGTGATGCCGGGTATCCACTGAAGAGATGGCTCCTTACACCACTCCGGAACCCACAGAACCAGCATGAGGAGGACTACAACCATGCCCACTCACGTACCCGTGTAGTCATAGAACAGGCATTCGGCCTACTGAAGACTCGTTTCCGCTGCCTCAGCAGGTCTGGCGGGGCACTCCTGTACCGCCATGAGAAGGTTGCAAAGATGGTCATGGCATGTGTCATGCTACACAACATGTGCGTACGTAGAAATGTGCCCATGCCCCCTGACGCAGAACTGCAAGCACCTGAAGATGGTCATGATGAGGGTGGGGATGTGGCAGCACCTCAAGGAGTCCGCGAGGCACAGGAGGGCCGTGACATTCGTCAGATTCTCATAGATTCATGCTTCTAGCACTCACGCCTGGTGGCTGATACATGGACACGGGACTTGTGGCACTGTGTGTGTCTGGAACATGCACAATATGGACTGTACGCCTATAAAGGCCTCTTACACAAAGATCAATGTCCACACATCTCATTGGATGATCGTGCATTGTTTATAGCATATGTGAAATTATGTTACACACCCCATCGACCCTCCACCCAAGTGAGCCCAACACACCCCCTCCACCCTCCTACCTCCCCCCCGAACACCAGTGTCCAAAGATGCTCATTGTCAGTGGGCAGACGCTATTGCAAGCCCCCTCTCCGGGTATCAGGGGCACCCCTGCCTGTGGAGCGCAGGTTCCTCCCAGATCTACGTTGGGGGCTGCCCTGGACGGAACTTGCAACGGATGATGTCTCTGCCTGCTCACGTCCATGCATGTCCCTAAGGGTTTGTGAGAGCTCAGTGAGCACACGGCGCACAGCGGCAAGTTCAGCACATACGTCTTTGGACGTCGCATGCAGTTCCCCCCTCAGGCTCTCGGTGCTTCTCTCCATTTGTACTCTCAGGCTCTCGGTGCTTCTCTCCATTTGTGCCCTTAGTGTCTCTGTACTTCTCTCCATTTCTGCCCTAAGTGTCTCAGTTGATGTTTCTATGGCTGCCTTAGTACCCCCACATTCATCAGCATGGTCCTTGAGGAGCGTGGCCAGTTGCTGCTGTTGCACGATCACCTGGTCGAGGGACTGTTGCCTCTGCTGTGCCATGGCCATTTGCGGTGGTGTCACAGAGGGGCTGGTCACCTCATGTTGCCTTGCCACAGGGCTTGTGGGAGATGGCCAGTCGTCGTCTTGTGGGTGCCCCTGCGTGGTATCCTCATGGTGTACGGGATGAAACAAACAGGGGGATTGAGACAGGTCATGGATGGATCCTACATCGACATCCCCGTTTTCTGTGTCGGAGCATGCTGCCATTAATGCAGTGTCACCTATGGTGCTGCTGCCACCAGAAGCAGTGCCTTCTGTGGCATCCATTGGGGGGACCTGTGGTGGTGCTGTTGTGGGCATGCGGGCTGCTGGGGTGCCTGTTGATGTTCCCTCCTGTGTGCTGCCACTTGATTTGTGCTGCTGCCGTGTCTTGATCCGTGCAGCTGAGGTGGAGGGTCTTTGGCCGTTGGTCTTGGCCCTCTTTGCAGGTGTGCTGGTAGGGGTGTCCTGGAGCTCGTCGTTTGAATCGGACCCTGTGGTGGAGTAAAGGAGGGCGAGCGTTATTAATGGGTCTGTGGAAATTGGAATGGCAATGTATCACATGCATTGGGGTGGTACCTGAGGGTGATTTGGGTCAGGGCCTTGGAGGTGGTTTCATTTTTGTGTGGATTAAGGATGCAGTTGTTTTGCAGCCTGCAGTTAGGGTGTGCCTGCTGCATGTGTAGAGGGTGTTTTTAGGATTTTTAATTATTAATGTATTTAATGTGAGTTTTAAAGTGCGCTATCAGGCCAATGTATGTGGACGTTCTCCTGGACATGTGTTACTGTTGCACTATGTGGACACATGGTACTTCACATGATTGGACATTGTGGATTTAGCATTGTTTTATCTGGCCCACCTACCTGATTCTTCGGATGTCTGCACTCCTTTCTCCATCCCTCCGACTCCCTCTATACTCTCCATTCCAATGGTGGAGGCACAGATTTCTTCCCAGGGGGTCAACTTGATGGGTGATTCCGATCCTCCCCCGGTAGCTGTGGCAATGTTACGGTTGGCGGATAGTATGCTCCATACGCGTATCCGCAAGTCGTCCCATCGCTTTCTGCATTGCTGTGGGTTGCGGGGTGCCGTCCCCACCGCACTTACCCGCTGTGCCACCAGGGCCCATATGGCCTTCTTGTTCGCAAGTGCCGTCCTGGTCATTTGCGTCGAGAAGACGACGGCAGCATTCTCCTGGAGGGTCTCTGTGAGCACGGTGAGTTCCTCACGGGAGAAGTGGACCTGCCGCTTGCGGTCGCACGCTTTTTTCGCTACTTTTCCCATTTTTATTGCTTTCACTAGGGTGGATGACGGGTTGGGATGTGTCTCAGGGTAGTATTTTTTATGGTTGTGTGGGAATTCTGATTTTATAGGTGTACGGCGTGCTGTTTCCCGTTCCGGGACCATGTTTTTACTTCCGTTTCCGTATATTTACGGTCACCGTACTTTCCGATTGCCGCTCATTACGGTGACCGCTAAGATGGGTGGCGGAATTGCACCTAGGGCGCCGTACGACGGCGGTGAGGGGCGTTTTGGGGACATTTCCGCCATCGCAGACTTTGCACTTCCGCCATGGCGTAGTGCTCGTGCCCGATGGGTCGGAATTAGCCGCACTTTGCTCCGTCGTGCAATGGCGGAAACGCTATTTACGCTATGGCGGTCAGGTCAGTCACTTTCCGCCAGGGTCGTAATGAGGGCCATAGACTAAATAAGATTTTCCAACATTTCCATTTGCATTTTGTGCTATGCTAATGGGAATATTGTGGCGTTCATCCTCTGTTCCAGGGACTGGAACGGTGGATACCGACCCAGCAGCCCAAGCTATCAGCCCAAGCGAAGCAAGGGTGGATAACGAGGTCTCTGGACCATTATCCCCCCATTCCAGCCTCTGAAATGGGGGATGAAGGCCATTAGCACCCTAGGTTCCCAAAGCCGGACACCGGGGTGCTAAAAAATAGGATTTTCCTTTTCCAGGATGGCCACCATGGAAAGGGAAGGTGAGGGTTCCATTACAGGGCTCCTCTTCGCTTTCCATAGCAGCCTGCAGAAGGCAAAAAGAGAAACCTATGACCATATTACCACAAGCACATTTTTCTTCCCTTTCAAATCTATACTAATTTCGAATCACTTTACCACAAAGCCAGACCCAGGAGGACATGGCCACTTTAATCCTATGTTTTGCCCCTTGTGGTCATGGCCAGTAGCCAGATTGTCTGGATCATGACCTTATTCCATGACCCAGACCATCTGGCCACTGCCCATGGCCACAGGCTACCCCTCAGTCACTAAAGGTATACGGCTATTTTTTGTAGCTATAATATGACACTTGTCAAATAATAAAACACTGGCACAATTGCAAAACCATGCTTGTAGGTCCTTGCCAATGCTCCTTACGCAAGTTTGCTGGAAATCCACCCATGTTTATTTTTTCAAAAGTTTCAAATGTATGCACATAAAATCGTCATATAAGCTAGCCCCCACTTGACAAAATCTATTCAGACTTTACGAAAACATCTAAATCTAGATCTATATTCTTTTTGCAAACCTTTGTGTAGATTTGTCAAATGGCACCACATTTATAAGCCTTTACAATATTTTGGGAACCCCACTCTAATTTTGCTCCCTCTTGACAGAATCCTATCAAACTTCGGAAAACCATTCCTATCTAAATGTATTATCAGTTTCCCAAATTAAATGAGGATTCGTCAAATGGTACCTCATTTATAAGCCTTTACATTATTTTGGGACCCCCCTCTAATTTTGCCCCCTCATGACAGAATCCCACCAAGTTTTGCATACTCACTCAGAATCAGCCCAGGAATATACATGCAAAATGTCATGTAGTTCTATTAAGTGGCGCCAAAGTTATAAGCCACACAAGAACTGCATTTCACCAACCCTGTAATGCGGTGCAGTTCGCAAACTTTTCAGGACTGTTCGCGAACATCCGAACTATTTGCGGACTTTCGCGGTAAAAAAAACAATGTTTTTGCTTCTTGCAGCCATATTCCATCCTATCCTCATCACCCCTCACCTCCCCAGAGATTATTTGATAAGTTTGACAAGTGCATTGTTGTGTTTTTTAATATGTTTTTACTGCGATGTCCGCGGACACCGGCCGATGTCCCAAGATGGCAGGCGTTTCCAAAAATCTGATGCACCTCACGCTTCACGCCAACCAATCAGCGAACACGGTGGGTGTCCGCGGACATGACGCAAGTCAATTAGCCAATCAGTGTCCTGTCCGCGGAGCGAACAGGGAAGTGTGTCCGCAGAGCGGACATAGATATCACAAATTCTTTTGCTTTATGTTTTGGTCATTTTATAAAAAATGACTGGACGGATTTACAAAATTAACAAATGCACGCTTTCGGGGCCAAGCCGCCGCTCCTGCTGCAAATTTGGTGAAACTCCGTCCAGCGGTTTGGGCTGTAGGCATGAGCAAAGTTTTTTCCCATTATGTGTATGGGGCAAAAAAAAATGTTGGGTACCCCCCTATAACTTTGCCCCCCCCAGACCAAACCTCACCAAACTTTGCCATATACTCTTTTTGCAAAGTTTGGTGAGGATTCGTCCAGGGGGAGCAGAGTTATAAGCCGCCCAAAAAATGCTCTTCCTATGGAAACAGCGACTTAACCATAACTACACGGCCACTAATGTGGCCGTGTAATATATATATATATAAGACAGATATAAGACAGATATTGTCTTTCTGGACATTAAAGTTTCTGCAACAGATGGCGAACTCACCACCAGCCTACACAGGAAGCCCGCTAGTTCCAACATTCCACTACACGCGAAGAGCAGTCACCCTACAGCCCTAAAATGGAGTATCCCCTATGGGGAATTTGTTCGTATATGAAGAAATTGTTCCAATATTAACACCTTTGATAGTGAATGTGCTTTGATGGCTCACAGGTTTAAAGATTGTGGGTATCCAATTAAAGTATTGGAAAGAGCATTTTTGAAAGCAAGGGACATGAATCGTTCCCTTCTTTTGGTTTCCAACTCTGTTCAAACTAAAAGCACGGATAATGAGGACACACGTTTCATTTTAACCTATGGGAGTGGTGCCAAGAATGTTCGCCAGGTGTTAAAGAAACACTGGCATGTTCTTCGGTTAGATGAACATCTCGGTAAACTATTGGCACCCAAAGTGAACATCACTTTCCGTAGATCGTCCTCATTTAAAGACACCCTTGTACCAAGTTTCATGAGTCCTCTCTACGATCAATTGGGAGCCAGTTGGATGAATACCAAAAGGACTGGCTTCCAAAAATGTTCCAAATGTAAAGCATGTACGTATGCAGTTAATACTAACTGCTACCAACATCCTATTGTAGGAAAGAACATTAAGATCTTATCTAGGATCACTTGTGAAACTGAATTTGTGGTATATGTTTTAAACTGTCCATGTAATAAGTGGTATGTCGGAAGCACCAAAGGCAAACTGAAATTGAGGGTGCTACAACATATTAGGGCTATCAAGAATGCCGATCCGACCTACCCCATGGCCCTCCATTTTAAGAACAAACATGATGGTAAACTAGAGGGTTTTTCGTTTTTTGGAATTCATGCAGTTATTAAACCACCAAGAGGAGGTAACCGTGAACTTACACTCAGACAATTGGAAACTTAATGTATTCTGGACCTCGAGACAAAAAAGCCCAGAGGTTACAACCTCGATGAGGAGTTATATACCTTCCTGGGTACCTGAGGGCCTTTTCCTCTCTTTCCTAAAACTCCTTTCTAGTACTTTTTATATTGGACTCATGTGTATTTTATTCTGGTTATCTGAATTAGGTTTAACACCAGGTGTATATTGGGTAAATAATTTTACTTCTGTTTCTCCTTTAGACATGAAATGAATTTCTTCATTAGGAGTATCGCATGTATGCTTTTTCTATTTTTATTATTTGTTGAATTAATTGAAGTGAACTTTCTAGGTTAGAGTTGATTTCCTTGCAGACTAGAGTGTGTTTTACACCTTTTTAAAATTGTTTAAATTGTCAGCTATATAGGTACTGGCTCTTATATAAGTGCCCTCTCCACTCAGAGATTATTGGACTTGCTTTTGATTTGCCTAAACTGCTATAATCTGAAATTATCATTAATGGGTGTTACACATAGTAATTTTAAAATTGCATTTAAAATTGATTGTTTTTATAATATGATGCGTGAATTTGGGCTAATACTAACTTAACATGATTTATGGGAAAAATCTTTTTAAGAATATGGATACTCAATGCACTTTGCACTTTAGATCAATGCAATATTTGCACGCACTTGGCACTTTATTAAAAGAGGAAACAGGTTTTTTTTCTTTTTCTCTCTTTTTTTAATAAACCAAATAAGCAGCCCATGCATGTATTGATGGCTCTGTAAAATAAACTAATTAGCAGAGATTTTTCTGTAGTTTATTATAATTAGGATATTTATATCCATATATACATAAAAAATCATCTATTCACAGAGCACCATATTAATGGTAGGATTACATGCATGGACGGAGAGCACTTTGCATTCTATTCTTTGCTGCTTTATAATACGCCCAAAAAATTTTAGGTGCTATTTTATTTTTGGCACCTATAATAATAATATAAATATTCTTTTATGTATTCCGCTTCTTTGCATATTTGCACAGCCTAATTAAATAGGCAATACTACCATTAGACATTTTTTCCCATTATACCACCTCCCATCTCCGCTGGAGTATATATATAATCAGTAACCAAAAGTGTGGAGTCACAAACAAGGTACTTGTGCGCTATTTATCACTACTCAATCCGTGAAGCACAATATCAATGAAAAGGGTGTTAGCAGCAGTCCAATACCCACCAACCAATCCACATAGGCTGGCGCTAAATTAACAGTTGTATATTGAGAGGGTAGGATTGCGCTTAACACCATTAAACTACAAAAAATCAACAATCTGGGTACAGTATTTTAATGAAAATATATTGAAGAACAGCCGACACGTGTTTCGACACTTAGGACATCTTCAAGGCTGAATAACAAACATCATTAGCAGATGATAATTAACATATTCAATAGATAACAGTGAAGAAATTGTTGTTGAAATAAATGCAAAAAGGTGTTTTAAGGATATTACAGAATAAAAGACATACCAAGAAACAGGTTAGGGGTGTGGTACAGCAGTTGCGGATCAATGTAGGTACACAATAAAAATAAAAGAAGAAATGGACAATAATCAAAACAGGATTCATCAACACAAGTTAAGGTTAATACCCTATTGCCATCTCTGGACTAGTTATGACCAGCACCCCGTGGCACAACCACATGCAAATCCAGACACCAAAAGAGTTCAGGTTGCTAATCAAAATTCTAGATAACCCCAAAACAATAATTATGATATTTAAAGGAAGAATACAGGAATAAACACATTAACCACTAATTGGTGACAAAAGGCAACTCGAAACACTAGTTATATAGAATCACAACATCCTATAGTAAGGAGTCCGTCAGAGAGTAATAGGACACAATAGAATCACTTACCACACAAAGCTACAAACAATCAGTTCAATGACAATATCCTATTAAGAAAAGAAGTAAAATAGACCTCAGTTCGGAGGCTTCAATGCGTCCTGAATCAGATAATAGAGATTTTAAATAAAAACACTCACCCATTGTATATGCTGAGTGGTTCCCGTCAATCAGGACATATTACGAGTGAAAGAAAACAAAATACAGGATGCCACATTGGCCGGCAAAAATATATAGCCTGAAAGATGACCAAAGTTAGTGAGAAACTGCGGTATTACGGTGAGCAAGAAGCAGATACTCACAAAGAGATAATTACTTACTCGACAAATCGAGTGAGATTCAAATATACCAGGACAAATCCAACCTTCGGTAATCGAGAACGCTCCGAAATAATAGATGCCGCCGGAGACGTCACAGGAGTGACGCCGACGGAAATGTTGACATTTTACGTCGCTGTAGTGACGTATTATGTCAACAAAGTGACGGTAGCAGAAAGAGAAACTACCGCAGTCGCAGGCAATGACGTTTAGTGTCAACACAGCACCGAAAAAAGTTCCAAATACCAGCGATTGCCGGAACACACTACAAGATCACGGTGAGGTTCAAATAGATCAACCTTTCATCAGCATGTGAAAGTTATTTGTTGAACGGGACTCAAATGGAGAGCAAATCTTATTTGGACTCCTTCTGCACAGTAAACATAGAGTATCCAAATGACACCATTAAAAGATATGGTAAGTGCTGGCGATTGGACGCGCATCAGTGGTGCGCCACGGTGATGACTGGCCACAATCAGACAGATGGCTTAATCAATGATGCACACACCTGAGAACGCATTTAAAAACGCAGAATTTAACGTTAATAGGTGAACTGGATTCACAAGAAAACATGCATCTCATGGTCTGAATTTAATCCACGTGTGGTGCATCTCAGAAGACATATTAGCTTTGCTTCCATCTGCCGCAGTTTAAGCTGGAGATTCCCGCCCCTTTTCCCCTTATGTGCTTTCAACAGTCCAATAAAAAGCAAATCAGCGATTGAATCAAGTTGATGCTCTAATTGCCAATGAGTTGCTAGAGGAGATTTTGGTTCACACATCCGGAGACTGGCCAAGTGTTCTCTGATACGAATTCTAAGCTGGCGAATAGTACTGCCCATGTAGAGTCTGCCACAGACACATACAATGGTATATACCACATGGGTTGTCCTACAATTAATAAAATCCTTAATAGTCACTATAGATCCAAACTTATCAGTGAAGGTTTCACACTTGGGAAAAGCCCAAGGACACTGATTGCATTTCCCACATTTGCGAAAACCCGTAAATTACTGTAGCCATGAAGGATTAGCCATTTTGTTATCAAAAAATGAGGGACTCACCCGTGACTTAATAGTAGGTGATCTCAGATAAGTGAATTTCGGTTTGAGTGTCAAATATGGCTCTAAATCCTTGTCGAGTCTCAGGATGTGCCAATGTTTAGCAACCATTTTGTCCAACATAGAAGAATCAGCTGTAAATGGGGTAACCAAAGAGATATGTGGTGAAGAGTCTTTGGGTTTGGGTGCCTTGTTCAAAAGGTCCGGTTGAGTGACATTAGTAAACTTAGCATGGGCTACATTGATTACAGAGGCTTGATATCCTCTGTTTAGAAAGCGTTGATTAATGATATTACATTCCATATCAAAATCAATAGGGCGTGTGCAATTTCGCCTGGCCCTGTGGAACTCTCCCGCAGGGATATTGTTGATAGTAGTTCATCGATGGTTGCTTTCTGCTGCTAATATGGAATTCACCTCAGTGGGTTTCCTATAAGTACGCATATGAATCTGTTGATTCTCAACAAATATGTGTAAATCCAAAAAGTCAATTTGTTTACAATCACATTTACTGGTGAAATTAATCCCAAATGTATTGGTGTTGGCATAGGAAAGAAAGTCATTGAAAGTGTCTTCAGTACCCTTCCAAATCAGGAAAATATCGTCAATAAAACGTCGCCATGTAACGATATTGGCGTTATACTGATTTTGATTCAAAATGTGGGTTTCTTCAAAATATGCCATGAAGAGATTAGCCAAGGAGGGTGCAAATTTAGCCCCCATGGCCACCCCCTTCAATTGAAGATAAAATTGATCATTAAAGAGAAAAACATTATTAAGTAAGACAAATTTCAGAAATTGTTTAAACATAGAAACATGTTCAATGAATGATGCTGAGCAATCTTTGAAAACATAGTCTAATGTAAGTAATGCCAAATCATGATTGATATTAGTGTACAAAGCAACAACATCAATGGTAGCTAGCATGAAGTCTGTTTGCCAGGTAACATAGGCGCTTCATCCAAGTATTTCGACAAGCTCTCTGAAGCCCAATGAATTCTGCTCATGATGGGTCTGACTTCAGGTAAAGCGTCATAAGGTTTGTGAATCTTGTGTAGAAAATACATCGTTGGTATGGTGGGATCAGTAATTAGCAAAAAATCCTTTTCATCATCAGTTAAGTAACCTTTAGAATGCCAATAATCAATCAAATCAATTAAGTCTAATACAACACGTTTAGTAGGATTCGATTTGAGGATTAGATAGCAGCAGGGGGTTTCAAGGTGTTTAAGGCCCATGGTGATGTAGTCACAAGTGTTTAAAATGACAATATTACCCCCCTTGTCTGCCTCTTTAATTACAATATTACTGTCATTAGCTAGTTCTTGAAGAGCAATTTTTTGATTCTTGGTAAGATTAGATTTCCAATGGGGTTTGGAGCGCTTGTCCATATATTGATGGATGTCTCGAGTCAGAGCTTGATGGGTTTAGGTTTATACATAGTCACCTCTGTGGCAAAGTACTCAAGCTCAAAAAGTACTTTGCCACACAGGTGACTATGTATAAACCTAAACCCAAACCTGATCCCCCGAGTGCTCTCAGCATTGGAGATCTTAGAGCTATTGAAACTTTGGTTTCTTTGAATCAGGAGGCCGGTTGTGACATTTCTAATGTTATTCAGGACTTGAATGTTAATCCACTTCATTTGGACATTACGGAACTTAAACCGAAATCCAAGTTCACACCGCAATTTATTGGAGACAATGTCATTGAGACCTTTAATCAATGTCATTTGGATACTCTATGTTTACTGTGCAGAAGGAGTCCAAATAAGATTTGCTCTCCATTTGAGTCCCGTTCAACAAATAACTTTCATATGCTGAAAGGTTGATCTATTTGAACCTCACCGTGATCTTGTAGTGTGTTCCGGCAATCGCCGGTATTTGGAACTTTTTTTGGTGCTGTGTTGACACTAAACGTCATTGCCTGCGACTGCGGTAGCTTCTCTTTCTGCTACCGTCACTTCGTTGACATAATACGTCACTACAGCGACGTAACGTGTCAACGTTTCCGTCGGCGTCACTCCTGTGACGTCTCCGGCGGCATCTATTATTTCAGAGCGTTCTCGATTACCGAAGGTTGGATTTGTCCTGGTATATTTGTATCTCACTCGATTTGTCGAGTAAGTAATTATCTCTTTGTGAGTATCTGCTTCTTGCTCACCATAATACCGCAGTTTCTCACTAACTTTGGTCATCTTTCAGGCTATATATTTTTGACGGCCAATGTGGCATCCTGTATTTTGTTTTCTTTCACTCGTAATATGTCCTGATTGACGGGAACCACTCAGCATATACAATCGGTGAGTGTTTTTATTTAAAATCTCTATTATCTGATTCAGGACGCATTGAAGCCTCCGAACTGAGGTCTATTTTACTTCTTTTCTTAATAGGATATCGTCATTGAACTGATTATTTGTAGCTTTGTGTGGTAAGTGATTCTATTGTGTCCTATTACTCTCTGACGGACTCCTTACTATAGGATGTTGTGATTCTATATAACTGGTGTTTCGAGTTGCCTTTTGTCACCAATTAGTGGTTAATGTGTTTATTCATGTATTCTTCCTTTAAATATCACAATTATTGTTTTGGGGTTATCTAGAATTTTGATTAGCAACCTGAACTCTTTTGGTGTCTGGATTTGCATGTGGTTGTGCCACGGGGTGCTGGTCATAACTAGTCCAGAGATGGCAATAGGGTATTAACCTTAACTTGTGTTGATGAATCCTGTTTTGATTATTGTCCATTTCTTCTTTTATTTTTATTGTGTACCTTCATTGATCCGCAACTGCTGTACCACAACCCTAACATGTTTCTTGGTATGTCTTTTATTCTGTAATATCCTTAAAACACCTTTTTGCATTTATTTCAACAACAATTTCTTCACTGTTATCTATTGAATATGTTAATTATCATCTGCTAATGATGTTTGTTATTCAGCCTTGAAGACGACCCAAGTGTCGAAACACGTGTCGGCTGTTCTTCAATATATTTTCATTAAAATACTGTACCCAGATTGTTGATTTTTTGTAGTTTAATGGTGTTAAGCGCAATCCTACCCCTCTCAATATACAACTATATATATAATCACAGCATTTTTACTTCCAATAGCCATATACAGAATGCTGCACTTTGCTGCTTAAACAGATGGCAGATATAAGTGCTAAGGAACACCTTACTTAAGTTGCTTTGCTGTATTTTTACAAAACGGCACATAGTATTAGTATTTTGAAGTAATGCTGCTAAACATTAGCCATACCATGACACAGTATGTTAAAATTAAATGCTTTCAATGAATGTTCGATCACTCACAAATGTTATATACAACATTTTTTCGTGTCAGTTTTTTATATATATATATAAAAACAGCAATTGCATCCGTTAATTATCACTTTATGTCTTTCTTTATATGTAAAGATGTAGTCTATGTGTACTCACTCTCATTGACTGTGCACCTTTTGTATGTTTAAAGATGTCCGCTTGCTTAAACGTGACAAAGCGGCAAACAACATGTAGACACTCTATACCTATGATCATAGAGTGGTCAAAGCTTAAAATTGCAGTCCATCATCTGTCTTGATTGTTACCTACGTGATCAAGCGGTTTGCATACCGCGAAACGCGTTGTTCCTTTTTTATCAGGATGTTTCCCTTTCCTGCGCATAAATACTATTAAAGAAGAAACTTTTGTTGCCAGGAATCCTTGTGGTGTCTGTTTTTCCTCTTATTTTTTGCACGGATATTTTACTCCACTGCAATTGCTCTTGGGAGTGCACTCCACTAGCAGCCTTTCTCTGGAAAGGCTTCCTTTTGCCATCCATATATATATATATATATATATATATATATATTCATAGGAAAAGCACTTTTAGGCTTATAAATTTGCTCCCCATGGACAAATCCTTACCAAACTTTGCAAAAAAAAGTATAAAGCATCGTCTGAATTCTGTTAGCAAGTCTGGTGAGGTTTCATCAAGGGGGGGCAAAGCTAGAGGGTTTCCCACATTTTAAAAAAACATTTAACTCATGCCTACAGCCCAAACCGCTGGATGGATTTTCATCAAATTTGCGGCAGGAGCAGTAGCTTCGTCCCCAAAGCGTGCTCTTGTAAATTTGGTATAAATCCATCCATTTGTTTTTTAATAAATGGCCCAAAAGTGGGTAAAAGAATTGAGTGTTATTTGGGCTCGGTCCGCGGACCCACTTCCCTGTGTCAAACCAGATATTAAATGATGCCTCTTATTACAAGCGATTTGTATGTATATTGGCCTACACCAAGTTGCTTGAAAATTGTACGCGAATAACTCTCTGCGGCAAGGTCTTGACCTTAGAAATTGATGTAAGCCGCCATCTTGAATCAAGCCTCCATTTTAGGTTAGAAACCGCCATTTTGGGGTTTTATACAAAGTCACCCTGTAATCTAAAATGGCGGTCTCATGTGTCCTTGTTCTTGCCTTAACCTCTCCAACCTCTGTAGGGAAGTTAATGTCCAACCTGCCTTCAGGCTACATGTTAGGGTCATGTAGACCTTGTCCTTTGTTGACCTCGGAGCAGGGGATTACTTGAAATGCCAATATTAAACTACAAGTATACAAGAACAGTAATGCTATCCAAATATAATATGCGAAACATTGTTCTGTCTGTATTAAAGCAATATATAAAGAGTATAAATGTTAAATTGTAGAATAATGGAGTGTACTAGTAAATGTATTGAAAATTAAACCGCATGCACGAGATATGTAAATTAGGAAAGTGAACCTGCCGCGACGCTAGCCCAGTGCATGATTAACCTGTAAGGGGGCTGGACATCATTTTACAAATTGTATAAAAACGCTGATGTCCAGCTAGGAAAGCCCCTCACTGCTCATATTGAACCCTGCGGGTGGTTTCTGTGATGTATTGACGGCCAAATAGCTATTTGTGTACTTTGTTGAATACTGTTCAGTTTTGTAATAAAGATTCTGCGAATCTTTATAAGCCCGTGTCGGTGTATTTCCCTTTGCTCGGTGTAACAGCCGTAATATTGTATTTTTTATGATTCCACGCCTGTTCGGTCCACGGACGGGCATCCGATTGGCTTAGAGAACGATGTCCGCGGATATTGGACGCATCCACTGATTGGATGGTGAAAAGCCTGAAGTGCGTCAGATTTTTGGAAACACCTGTCATGTTGGATTCGCGGACAGTGGGCGGTGTCAGCAAACATTGCGGTAAAAACATATTAAAAACACAACATTGTACTTGTCAAACTTATCAAACGGTTCTATGTCCTTTCATCGTCAGGCATTTCAAAGCCTGCAATTTAAACGTCCCCCGCACCCTCTTCCTGCACCTATTTTTAACTATACACGATCCCCCAACCACTTTTCTGCCCTTCCCCACCCCCCCAAAAAAGTTCGATGAACTTTCATGTTATTTTGTACACATTTAAATTGCAGGCTTTGAAAAGCCAGGTGATGAAAGGATGTTGTACCTAACAAACAATATCTGGGGAGGTGAGGGTTGATGAGGTTGGGATGGAATATGGTGGTAAGAAGCCAAAAAACGTCCACGAACAGTCTGGATTTTCAGGTACAGTCCTGTGATGGTCACGCACACTTCAGATGTTCGGGGGCATCTCTGCTTATTTCTGCATTACAGGGTTGGTGAAAAGCAGTTTTTGGATGGCTTATACCTTTGGCACCACTCAATGAAACTGCATGAAATTTTGGAATTTTACTATAGACCTGATTCTGAATTATATTGGAGCTGTTTTGTCAAGAGGGAACACAATTAGAGGGGGGTTCCAAAATATTGTAAAGGCTTATAAATGTGGTGCTATTTGATGAATCTGCACAAAAGTTTGCAAAACGATTTTAAATCTAGATATAAATGTTTTTATAAAGTTTGGTGAGATTTTGTCAAGAGAGGGCTAAATTAGAGGTGGGGTCTAATTGGTGGGGTAGATGGCTTATAACTTTGTTGCTGTCTGACGAATGTGGACAAACGTTTTCAAAAAGATTATAGACCCAACCTTGAATGTTTATGTAAAGTAAGTTTTATGATTATTGTATGGACATACATTTTGACACTTTAGAAAAAATAAAACATGGGCGGATTTCAAGCAAACTCATTTAAGGAGCATTGGCAAGGATCTTAAAGCCTGGTTTTGCAAATGTGCCTGTTTTTTATTTTTTGACTAGTGTCATAATGTAGTTACAAAACATAGTGATATACCTTTGGTGAGTGAGGTTTAGCCTGTGGCCATGGGCAGTGGCCACATAATCCGGGTCATGGTATAAGGTCAATCTGGCTCCTGGCCATGACCGTGAGCAATGACAAATCGGGGTTAAAGGGGCCATGTCCACCTGGGACTGGCTATGCAGTAAAGTTATTCAAAAGTGGGATAGGTTTGAAAGGGAAAAAAATGTGCTTGTGGTAATATGGTCATAGGGTTCTCTCTTCGCCATCTGCAGGCTGCCATGGAACGGGAAGACAGGGCTCTGTCCATGGCCCCACCTTCTCTTTCCATGGGGGGCATCTTAGAAAACGATTTTCCTTCCTACAGCGGGACGAAAAATCCTTTTTCCTCGTTATCCACCTTTGATTCGCTTGGGCCGATAACTTGGGCTGCCGGGGCGTTAGCCCCTGTTCCAGTTCCTACAGCACTGAGTGAAATTTGGGAGTTGGAGGGGGTCCAGGGACCGAGTTTGCAACACAAAGCATTTTGTAGCCTTCGCTGTAGCTGCGAGTAGCCGACATCTGAACGCAAACTGCGTCACAGAAGCAGCGTGTGCTCTTGCATGAAAGGGAGAGGGCAGTGGTGGTTAGGAGGCCTTCTGAGTAGTGGAGTAAGCTGGCACAGATGAGGAGGGCACATGGTGAGGTGCAGGGAGTAGGAAAGCATTTTGTTCCAGCCGTTTTGCCGATATTCACACCTATATCTGAGCTAACAAAAGACTACAGACAGCCGAGGGTATGTGTAGCACGGTAGTCACGGCCATATAATTCAGGGTGTCAGTGTTTTTCTTTTATATACTTACTTTAGGTATAATGACATTGGGGTGAAAAATCACTTGCTGTAGCCAAAGGCCATGGTCCAGGACCTTGTAGGTACTAGAGAGTCTTTTTTACTTTGCATGAGTGTTTTCAGACTTTTGTGTATGTGAGACTTTGGAGAAAGATAGGAGAAAATAGTTTAACAAAATTAATATAAAAATGAGAAATTGTAGTCTAGTTTTATATATGCCATACAATGTATTTTAGGTTGTGTATTTTCACTTATGGTATTATTTTGTGTGGGTGTGCAATGTTTGGTTATCTAGTTTACTGTTATGTACTTTTTTCATGGTTCTTATTTTGCAGTTACTTTACATAAGTACATGAGTAGTGTTGTTCTGTTAATTTATAATTTAGGTTGGATTGCACTATTAAACTTGAAGTCAGTCCCCCCTTCAAGTGACTTTTTGTAGCCGCCGGGTACGATAAAAGTCAATTAACTGTAGCCACGGGTATAATAAAACATGTTTTTTGCTTATTAATTATTGTATTTGTGTATTTTCTGCACCCCTCTCCCCCACTTTTTGTTTTTTTTCCTTCTCTACCAGAGATGTCATCAGGCCTAATACGGTAGTCGCCTTTCGGTTTCCATTTACTTCCAACTCTTCCCCTCCCTTCCTTATCTATGTCTTAGCTCTTGCACGATCTGAAATGTCATCAGGCCGAGTACGATATTTCATTTCACATCCTTACTGTTTATAGCCTGTAAGAATTTCAATGCATTTCCCTTGTTCCCTCCCTTGCCTTGAAGCTCTTTGAAGCACATTGTGTATAGGCCTTATATAAATAAGCTATCATATCATATCATTTATGTATGATGAATAGTCCTTACAAGGACTGTTTTGGGGTACACTGAGTGTAGAACTTTAGCACATCAGGAGTACTGTTTTGATGTTATCAAGGAACACTGTATTTCCTTCATCAGTTAGGTGTACTTCGTCATGTCTATAGAAATTGGCCATGTAGAACTGTATGTTGTTGTTCGCAATCCATAATTGATTGTGGTCTGCATTGAATGCTGAAACTGCTTTGTTAACATTTCTCTGGGACTTCTCAATTTTACCATTAACTCTGGTGGTCCATTTAGGGAGGACAGCTTAGGGTCAACGTGCTCGCCTTGGTCGCAAGACGAGATGGAGCACCAAAGGTTCGATCCCCGGGTCCATGCTTAGAATCCTCTCGGTATTAAGCGCATTATAAATAACCTATCATATCATATCATCTCCATTTTTGCCTCTGAGTGAGATTGCAAAAGATAAAGATGGTGTGAGGAAATAGTTCAATTAGTTTTCCATTTACTTGTTTCATCATTAAAGTAAGGGTCACCCCTCGAACATTTCCTAAATCATTGCCTCCACAATGAATTAGTGTGATGCCTGGGTGCCCTGTACTTCTCAGACTAAATAAATTGGAAAAACCTGGAACCAACAAATTCTCCTCAATCCAAACCTTTTAATTGTAAAATCTCTTAAACCTTGGTCCATGTTAATATTTCGTTTCTCACAAAAAGCCAGCAACCAAAACAGCCAACTGTCACAAATCAGCCACACATTTTTCAAACCAGCCATGATATCTGCAATATTTCTCTGTTTCCACTGTTTCCATGAAAATGATTCCTAGTTTGAATTTCTAGTAGTTTGTATGAGCATGGTATGTATGATGTGTGTGTGTGTTGTACTTTCTAATTGGTTGATGGTGGTACACCTCCCCATTCTAGCTGCAGCTATATTAGAGCAAGCAATACGTCGTGTGTTTTCGGATGTGTGGTAGCCATAAATACCCAGAATTTTGGGTGGGGTGGCATTTTATATGCCTTGAGTGTTTTGTGGGATTATCAGAGACTAGGGGAGTGGAGGAGGACTATGAGGATTGGAAGGGGTGGGGAGGTGGTAGGCATGTTGGGGACAGTTTTTGTAGTTTGTTGCAGCGGAAATGCAGTTTTGAATTCAAAGTTTTTTCAAATAGCCGTGGCTACCAACAGACATCATGTGCGTAGGCGCGTCAATACTATCCTGTGTTTCATTCGTTACAGATGGAGCCGCGGGTATATTTAAAGCCGCCTCTATAAATATAAAATTGTATGTGCAATAATCACATGTTCATGTGCATGATACAGTACAGAATTTTATTTGTGTGTTATTTTATGTACTTATTTGTTCACTCATTTAATTTGAAGGTTTGAAAGCCAATTTAGTTTGATTTGGTGCTTGCAGGAAAATGTGCGTGTAGCTACGGGTACAAATCAAGATCTGTATCTGCACTGAATAGCCGCGGCTATGAATGATGCTAGGTTGGTTTGTGTCAGTTTCATTGCTTGTTATTGGTTGTTACTTTTGCATTTGTGCAGTACTTAGTGATAGGTTGTGCTGAAAATGTATCAGCCATTTTAGTAGTTCTATTGGTATATTTTCCTCTTTTTTAGGTGTTTGTTTTGGAAAGTATATAAGCCACCATTTTCTGCAGTTTTGTCTTTTTGATTTGTGAACTCTCACTGTGCACATGGCAGGAATGTGACTGATAGGAAATTAAGTGCTAATCTTTATTTACAGATTTGAAGGTGTATTTGTAGTGTTGTGTGTTAGTTGTAGTGACCATTGCTATCAGATAGTGTTCATTATTTTCTTCATTTGCTGTGTTTGAGTGGCAAGTATTTTTGTAAGTTTGAAAAATGTGGACAAGTAGCTTTTGTATTGGTTATTGAGGCTGAAGGTTTCTTTGAGTCTACTTCTTGTACTTCAAATGTATTTTGAGCTATGCATTACTTCTAGGTGTTTCAAATGTTTTGTGAGGTAATTCAGTTGGTGTTGTTGTGCAAGTTCATTTTTGTAATGTGGTTATTTTTGTATTTTCTTGTAGTTGCATTGTTGTCATCATCCCAGTGGAATTGCGCTAAAGGTTGTACATTTAACTCCTGTGAAAGGTCAATCTATATTCGAAAGAAAGTGCTACTGCTGGAGATGGAAGCAGCAGGTGTATGGAAAGCTTTTTTAGTGATCTTTCTTGCCTTTCTAATGATTTTACTCTGTTTGCACATGATTCGCATCATGGAAAGATCGGGAGTCAGTAAAAGAGGAGTCTGTGCATTTGATACCACTTTTGATTTTGTTGCATTAGTGGATGGAGGTGCTGCAGGTGGTGCTGATTTCCGTTTATGTAACAAATGGGACCCATGCATTTTTATTTTATGATGGATTAATCATTATTGATGTTCCTAGACTTTGCGATGGAACATTAGAAGGTCCATGACGTAGAGTATATTGTAGAAGGTGAAGAGTACCTCTGCTGCCTCTTTATTTGCACAGTGTTCCTTCACTTTGTAAAAACGCCAACGGTCTGCTGTTTTTTCATTCATGTGGATTGTTGGTCCAAATTAATGCATTGTAAATACTTGTAGTCTCATGTTCAGACATGTTTGAAGGTTTTAGTAGGGAGCAAAATATAAAACAATACAAATGACAATATGAAAAAGACAATGCTGTAATAAATGAAAAAGTAAAAAAAGTAGTTTGATAAAGTATATTTGTTTGATGACTTGTTCTCCAAGTTTATTTATCCTACCCTATTCTCTTGTTCTCCAAGTTTACTTAACCCACCCTATTTTCTCTTCTCCAGGTTTTATTACCCTTCTCATAATGTGTTCTGCATGCTACCAGTATGATGTTCTTTGTTTACTTTCACCCAGTTTATATATCCCTGTTTGTTTTTGTAGTGGTGTTTTCTTATAGTTTTTTTGATATTGTTGTATGTTTTTTTTAATACAGGTTGGATTTTTTTCCAAATGACCCAATGATTAGCATGTGCAAAGAGAACAACAGTGTGCTGTGCACTAATGTTGTTTCTGTTATATAGTGCATGTGATGCCCTACACATAAAATATGAAGGTCATACAAATCTGAATATTAAATTGTGTTTATTAAAGTGTGTGTGTCATTGAACTGATTCTGTTTTCTTTTCTTCAAATAGAAGGAGATCATATTTTTTAAATATGTATGAGTGTATTGTTTGCAAACAGCTAGTGTAACATTTGGAATACTTTGTAATAAATAATAATGCATACAGGTGCACACACCTGAAAGGGGTAAATAAATATTCAAACACAGTTTGTTGAAAACAAGTTTATTTGGGAGGGAATATGGTTGTGGGTTTTCTCTCAGTTTTAGTTAGGATACATGATATATCTTGTGCTGTAGCCACATTTTCTGCATGTTTACTGTCCATGATTAGTTTTAAATGTTCAATGTCCTTTTTCATTGATTGCATGTATTTATGTGTATTCATCATTATTTCTTTTAATTATATTAAGGAATTCATAATCAGATGTGTGGGTCCCTGTAGTGGTGCTTCCTTTGTGAATCTTCTACAGATCTGAATCACTTCTTCATCTGTTTAAAAATATTTTATATATGTTTAAACAATTGAAAATATAATACACTTTCAAAATATGTGTGTTGGTTGTATACACATTTTTATAGTTTGATAAAAGATAGATACATTATATGTGTTCGATGACTGATATTTGTTAATTTAAATGTAATTGTTAGTCACATTTTACATTAATATATAGAATGTACTTATCCTGATTGTAGTGTATTATCTTCTGGAGTATTGTTTTGAGTGTCTTCTTTTCTAATCTCTTCTTCTGTAGGGTAATTCTCCTCCATCCATTCAATGTATTGTTCCATTATTCCAGTGATATGGAGAAATACTTCTTGCCAGTTCAGTGTTAGAATTTGAAATGGAGGAAGGTTAATGAGGAGAGAAGTTGGAAGGTTTGTGTTTGCTTTGTGATTGGTTGTTCATTGTTTGTGTGGTGGGTGGCTGCCAATAGGATTTCAAGTACCTCAGATGATGTTGAATTCAGTTGTGAAAAGATATTTGAGAATGGGTTTATAGTTTTAAAAAAATTGTATTTGCATTTTTAAAGCGCTCACATAGCCCGGGGGCATCGACGCGCTGTTACAGCGATATGTCTTAGTTGCGTCTTTATAACACGCTTAATACCCAGAGGTTTCTAAGCGCAGACCCGGGGGTCGAACCTGCCTTGCTTTGTGTCATCTTGTTTACAAGGCGAGCATGTTGCCGCTAAGCTATCCTCCCGGGACGTTGATAGTGATGTTGTGGACATAGGGCATGAGTTCCCAAAGCATTGGCTTACAAGGTTTTTTTGTTTTATGATATTATATTGGATGGAGTGTTTGAAATGAGAGGTATATGCTGGAGGAATATTTATGACAAGGAGCACAGTTTTTTTTTTCTTTTTGGAAAATGAAAATTAATTAATCATCTAAAGAAAGAGCACAGACACATTGTCCAAAATGTTTTGAATCATCATAGAGGTGAAGAGTATTTCTCTGATTGAAAATGTTGGTGATATGTTGGTAGAAGAACCCAAAGACTTTTATTTTTTCAGAGCCAACCAGAGAACTTTTTAAGTATATTGGAAAAGGAAAATTGGCGTGTTGCCCTTTATTAAAATAGCCCTGTCAGGCGTATTGCAGCTGTGGGTACCGACCACGGGACAGGCTACATCGGTGGGTATGAGCAGGAAAATGACACGCGTATATTTGGCGGGTGCAGCCGAGACTATAGCTGTCGCATCCTAGCCGCGGGTATGAATGCACCAATTGCATGTTGTGGTATTTGATAGCTGTGGGTACGAGCAGGTGAAATGGCACGTTATGTGTTTTTGGCTGGTGCAGCCGAGGCTATAACTGTCACACCTTAGCTACCGGTACAAATGCACCAATTGCATGCTGCAGTCTTTGATAGCTGTGGGTATGAGCAGGCAAATGGTACATTGTGTATTTTTGGCAGGTGCAGCCGAGGCTATAACTGTCACACCCTAGCTACAGGTATGAATGCACCAATTGCATGCTGCGGTCTTTGATAGCTGTGGGTACGAGCAGGCAAATGGCACATTGTGTATTTTTGGCAGGTGCAGCCGAGGCTATAACTTTCACGCCTTAGCCACAGGTATGAACCCACCAATCACATGTTGCAGTCTTTGATACCCGTGTGTACCAACTACAGGATAGCCATGAGTACAGCTAGGCAAATGGCACATCGTGTTTTTTTGGCGGGGGCATCCGCGAATATCGCTATCGCGACGCTATACTCACGACTATTGCTGGTTGTATTTTGGTGCAGTTATCATATTATAATATGGATGTTTTAACTCAGATTTGTACATGTGTCTCTATTTGGATGTTGTCACCTGAAGGCTAATGTGAATTGATTTTGCAATGTTTGTGATATGTGTTTTTGATCGCATTAGAAAAATGTTTGTGTAGCCGTGACTATAGGTGGGATTTTGTTGTGAAACTGGGGTTATAGCCACAGATATGTTATTGGGAAAAATTAGGATGAATATACATGTTTCTTTTATGTAGTGTGTAAATATTGTATAAAATATTCTTTGAAGGATCGTGTTGGGGTTTATTGATTCATATAGCTTGTAATAGAAATGTGTTTGTCATTTTACTTGTTTGCTTTCTACAGTCCTCTTTTTGTGCTATTGAATTGTGAAAACTATGAAAGTGACATTTGTGTGAACTTTTCACAATATGATCTGAGAATTCAGAGTGTGCACATGTTCTGTTTTTGGGTCTGGTGAAGATCTAGTCATTATTTGGAGCAATTTGCGGTACCGTAATTACCGCCTTCCCCATTCCCATTGAGCCCTATGGGGCAAAAATGGGAATGGGGAAGGGCCAATGGTGAATGGGGAATTACCGCCCACCAACCTTGGAATGGGGCGGTAATGCCGCCATTCACCATGGCGCAATCGTTAAAATACCAGCGTCAACCATGGCGCTAATAGCGCCATGGTTAACGCCTGGGTCGTAATGACCCCCACTGTGTTTGTATCCCTCTTCTCTGTAAACCCTGTTGACTTTCATGAAATTGAGGGAGTTTTTTGGGTCTGATCAGGGTTTGGGTGATGCTGATGCAGAAGGACTCATTCGATTGTCCTTGTATGTGTACTTTTGCCCTGTATGGGCCATTCATCCTCAAAAGGAGTTAAAAGTAGCGGCATGCTATGTTAATCCGAAATATGTGCCCCCACTTATAGTAGTGAGGACAATATAGAAGAGAGCAAGATTAAAGAACTAAAATATATGTCAACACGCAATGAACATAAAGCATGTCATGAAAGAAGGGACAGACAGATAGAGATAGAAGAAGAAGCCAAGAGACAAAAAAGAAGAGAAGGACAAAGCCAAGGAAATAACAATAGTCCAGAACGACTGGATGGGAGGACATATGTTACTTAAATTAGATGGAAAGGGTATTGGCAATGTTAGAGAAAGAGAAGAAGGAGAGGAACGTGAAAAGAAGGAAAAGGAACAAGAAAGGGCATCCAAATAGGAGAGGGGAAAACAGAGGAAGTGAAAGGAAGAACGAAGAAGGTATGAAGAACGGAAAAATTAGAAAGAGAGAATATAGGAGAAGAAATGTGAAGAAATAGACACACATTGAAAGAACATAGGTTGCAAAGACGGCGAGAGGAAGAGAAAAGGGAGATGAGAAGAAGGGAGGAAGAATTGAGGAGGATTAGGGGGACAAAGCGATGATGAAATAGATCACATTGTTAATAGATATATAATACCACAAGAATAATGGGAAGAAGAGAGAGGGTCACAACAGCTCCACAGAGAGCTGCAAGGGATACAGAGAATACAGACATGGGCTGATGAGCATGTGGCAGAAGGCATAGGGAAAAGGTTTGGGGATTTATATAGGCAAATGAGCGAGAAAGATGGTTATAAGGCCAAAATGAGCATCAAAGGATCTCCACTGAAAGAAACAGGAGGAAGATTGGATGACATTATGATGGACACAAATAGAATGCTGTCGCTAAGCAGACTAGATCTTGATGACGAGGAAAGGGATAACAGCCACACCAGCTGGGGTATAATGATGTCAGACGAAGAAAGGGAAGAGTATGAAAGAGCGCGGAGGGAAGCACATGCAGTTTATTGATAGATTCAAATATAGAAAGAGGGTTAAAATTGGTCAGACTTAGAAGACCCAAAAGAAAAAACACCCGAACCAACACTATATTCCGAATGATCACATGCACGGTTGTGCAGCGCAGGGGATATATCCCCACCTTATGTAATTAGATTAAGGTCATTGCCAGGATGAAGACGAACAGGGGAAACTAGCCCCACCTACAAGACAAGAAGTCTAGGTGGGTACGATTGTAGATCAGGATTTACACAATTTGCTTTATTAGAGAAAAGTGGAGGACGACCACAATATGTATCATGGCCACACATGTGCAACGATAACTTGTAATTTAAATTACCTTGTTTGACTGCAGGTGCAGGAAATGGATTTATGAGTTAGAGAGAATGACAGTGGGAATGACGTTAGCAGTGGGTGACATAAAAGGCTTACCAGCCGCTATATTAGGGGAGAGAGTTGATGACATTTGGAGATGAGCAGGATATGCGAGTGTGACAGCGCAAAACATGACACATGACGAAGCACCATTTAATAATTGTAGTGCAGAAATATGGAGGGCGGTTAGAGTACAATATCCTGACACATCAGACATGGGTGCAATTATGACAAGGAAAATGGATGAGGACGAATATCCTTTTGCAATTATTCAGGAGTTTCAAGAATGTTGGCATCTTGAGACGAGAAATCCATGAGATAAAACAGTAGCATTATTCTGTCATATTTTATGTCAGGGACTGCCCGATCCAGTGCAACGGCAGATGAAGAAACAGGTAGAAATGGAAGCGAAGCAATGGCCAGAAATACAGTTGACTATCGCACATCATGGTCAATCATTACAAGAGAAGAATAAGAAAAAAGCTGAGAATTGAAAGCAGGAGGAAGCAAAGTTAGTTCCGAATAAAAAAGACAAGTGGTAAAGTCGTGGCCGCACAAGAGTTACAGCCAGCACTTCCAAGCAATGTAGGGCACCCTATAGATCAAGGTGGGTACAATTGTTTGCCACGCGGTAAAGGAAATGGACCTAGAGGATGAGGAAGTGAATTTCCAAACCCTCAAGGGGGAAGAGGACTTAATGGAGGACAGTTGCAACAATGCTGGAATCGTGTGAGGATAGGACATATGGCCCAAACATGTAGAAGAGAATGGGGCATGCAGCAGAACCACAGCATAACACAGAACCGCATGAGTATTATGCCCACGATCTCACACAGAATCAGACAACTGTGCCACAAATACAGCAAACGCAGCAAGCTCTATTGGAATCACAGTCACCACAAAGGCATCCACAGCAAGCACCTATTCAAACACAACAAGTACAGACTCAGAAAGAACAGAAACAACAAACAATGGTGCCACAATGGAATGTTAATACTGGAGTTCCACAAACACCACACCCAGGATAGGGAGTGTGACAATAGTGGGAGGGAATCCTTTTATAGGTACAGGGATGAATGTGTATCCACAATAGTATAGCCCACAGAGCGGCCTGGTGTGTTCAGTACTATTTATGGCACAGACCCTCAAGAGGAACCAAGGGTCAAGGTAATGATAAGAGCCAAGTCATTTTTGTTTCTTGTACATACTGGAGCGACTCGTTTCTGTGTTCCAGAGGGAAAGTACCCAATGTCTGGCATTGTTTTGAATGGGCAGGGATTCTCTGGAGCTATGAGTTTAGTTCCTTTTACTGACGAACTACCAATGTCTATAGGAGAACATTCTATGCGACTATTGTTTTCTCGGCAGACACAAGTTAACATATTAGGATGTGATTTGATGACAAAACATATCATGATGATGTCTTTCACTTATGAAGGGATATTGCATTCCACTCAGGGGATAGATTATATGAATGTAAGAGTTCCTTTAGACTCAGAAGTATTTTTGTATGGAATAAATATTTTGTTGACATGGCTTCCTGGTAATCTGTTGAGAATACGTGATGAATTTTTGTTCAGGCCAGAAATACCTATGGGCAATGATGAAGGACCGATTCCCCCCATAGAATTGGAGGAAGTGATAGTGAGAGAGAGAAGGGTGCTTATTCATAGGACAAATGATAAGGGAAGAGCATGGAGAACAGTAATCGCCCTTGACGAAGGATACAGACTAACAGAGTTGACAGATGAGGAGCTGTTTAGAGATAAGAATTCAGATGATGAGTTAGTATCTTTCATAAGTCTCCCAGTGAGCCTAAAGAAACACAGCTTCGAACATAAAACACAATGATTGCACATGACACTTTATGTTGGCTATAACTTTGCACACATTTCTGCATGCTGTTTTTGTATACATACTTGTATACATACTTCAGTCTTATCCAGCTTTAGTGAGACAACACGTTGATATTGTCACATATTTTGAAAACCTTAAAAAGAGTCCTTTCACTTGCAGGATTATCATTGTAATAATATTACAATTTCTATTTTAAAAGAGTGTTGTTATTATAAAGCAGAGGTCTGCAACCTTTGCCCCCCCAGATGTTATTGGACTTCAACTCCCATCAGCGCTAGCCAACAGAGTGAACTGTGAGGGATCATGACATTTGTAGTCCAAAACATCTGGAGAGCCAATCGTCGCGGAGCCCTGTTATAAAGAGTAACAAGAATTACACGTTGATAAAAAGAGAACAGGACATTTCCAAAGTATAAGAGACACATTGCCAGCATGATGACCAATGAATTATTTTGCAATACTTCTTGTTACTTCATTCTGTACAATGTTTTGTATTTTCTTCCGTATTATAGCATTATGTCAGATAATGTTCTATAATGCAGATGAAATGTCTAGCAATAAGAAATCAAATTTTATCCCCAACACAAGCATAAGTGATATTTCCTTGATATTTCCAAGCAAATTATCCTACTTAAGAGGGATGCTGAAGAAGATCATGAGGATATAAATACATAGCTTGAAAATTCAGCCCATTTAAAGAATTACATGTGGCATCAGCACATGAAGGAGGTGGGGAGAAGGATTTCAGATGAGAGCTGCTATGTGTGTTCTCTCATCCTTATGCCATTATTACAGCCATAACATTTATTGCAAGATAGATACCTATGCATGATCTGAAGTGTCTCGTCCATCTAGCAGCATGCACAACAAGAGTACAATCTGAAGGAAGATGGGAGACCCTACAATGGAGGTAGAAAAGGACATTCCCATATTGATTGATATTTTATTTCTATCGCGCTCGTACACAAGTGTTTCTGCATACATACAAAAATGCAGAAAATGGAAAAGACCCGGATTGGAAAAGTAGAATGCTCCTATATTCATTCAGTGGTATGACTGGAGAACAGATAAGGACTGTTGAACAAAAGAGACTGGGTTGTGCCGACACATGGGAAACACGAGGATAGTCAGGATGCTGCGAGAGACCACAGCTCTTGGTATACGAATAAGTAGCCACCAGTACAGGATGGGAATAAGAAATGTTTGCATGCAGTGCACATTTATTGATGACAGTACCAGAATAGATAGTGCAAATAGTGAATGATGAATGCCTGAAAGAATGGGCCAAGTATTCAAAATTATTAACATGGGTTGAAAATGAAGAAGGATCTATTTCAATTCTGCCCATGAAGAATACAACACTGTGTTTCAGAAACAATGGCCTGATAAAAGTTGGAGAAAATACAGGATGCAAGCAAATAATTGAGGTACCAGGAATGAATGGAGGAACTGCCATACTAATGGACCACTATTGGGCCTGTGGATCGAAAGCATATATGTAGCTACCTAGAAATTGGGGAGGAATATGCTTGTTAGTGACCATACATGTTTCTGCTTTGATGATTCATCAAAGTGATCTCCATATCGACAGCTTTCTGAAAATGGATGACCAAGGAAAGACGAGGTCGCGCAACTTCATCTGACAGAAGAGACAGAACTATTTTTCAGCTAAATCAATAGAAGCTTATCACAACATTCCAGATGAGCACAAAGTGTTCAGTACACCGTCAGCAATATTTAATGCCATTTTCATGTCATGAACTCAAACTGCAGTGAACGCCAAGTGGTTACAAATAACCAGGTGGGAGCTGCCACAAATAGTTAATATGACAATAAAAGGATATAATGCTATTAGAGAAGAATTGAGGGCAATCAGAATCTTGACCCTGCAGAACAGGTATGTCCTGGACTTAAGTACAGCAGTGGAAGGAGACGTTTGCACCAAGATCGGGCTATCTTTCTGTACATTCATACCTACCCATGATGGAGAAAAATGTCACCCTGACAGAAGCAATAATTATTCTGTCAACTCTGCACATGAAAATGGTGGAAAAAGTTGATGAGACTGAAGAGCAAGACTGGTTTTTGTCCCTGTTCTCATGGGTTCCAACCTCGCTCAGAGCTGTAGGTGAATGTGTCCAGGTAGGGCCATATTCAGGATTGGGCAGAGCAGTAAATGCAGCAGTAATAGCGTTACCGCCACATTTTCTGGCTCTGCCCAGCTCCAGATTAGGTCCTTCTCTCCAGAGGCCAAGACGAGTAATAGCACCCAGTATGATTGAATTAAATAGCACTAAATAGAAGGTCAGAATGGACAAACTCATGGTCTCCTCACACGTGGTGCCAGACCAGGAAACAAGGCCTATTCATTAAGCTCCATACGAAGATAGTAATGTTCCGTCACTCCCTTTAAAGTTTAGAGGAAGAGAACAGTCAGCAAGGTCAACTACATAGAAGAAGCATTTGCTTAGGGTATAACCAATGAGAGATGGTATGCTAATTGGCCAAGTGGGCAGTTGTCTGACGTTGTTCCTCGCACCTGGGTTTTGTTTTTCTTACATGCTGCTAACAAGCCGAATGTCCTTGGTTGGGAGAGAATGCCAACCAATCATGAGGGCCTATGTAATGATGGATTATACATTGTTGCAGAAGCCAATCTGCTGCTGCTATTCTGCTGTTATCTGTATTATACGTAAGAGGTAGTTCAAGGTGTGCATAATTGATAAGGGGCAGCCAATGATGTCACTAACACCTAAATAAGCTGTAAGTATATATGTTCCCTTAACCAATCCCTCATTTCAATTGTTTTTTACTGTTTGCCACGTAGGATGACATCATAGCTGACGTACATTGAGGTATCAAGAGTGTGTGAGCTGCAATATGTTTGTTCACCTGGTTTTCCTAGTTTATTCAGATGATAATAAATTAGTATTTTGCCATATTCTTTGAGTCTTTCTGGTTATCTGGCGCTTGGCGCTTGGCACAATTCAGGTTCTACTGTCTCTAAGGAATCTTGGACACTTGGCAGCTCATCAGGATATGAGCCAGACATAGAGTAGTGGGAGACAGGCCCATGTGGCATTCTTCCTTCAATTGAAATGTACTGAAAAGATGGACATCCAGGAAAAGGTAGGTAGTAAATGTATTGACAAGAAGATCAGTCATAGCAACCCCCAGCTTTGGTCAGCTTCTCTCCAAGTCCCAACTGACCAGATTCCAGAGTAAACATTCCACCAAGGGATTCCACAACCAAAGGTTCCATGGCCTAAGAATGCTCAATAAAACACATCTCCTTTCCTCAACTAATGTACAATTATATTTACATATGCATGGTTAGTTTTGTTTCTTTCACTTGCATTTATTCAAAGCCACCCTGGACAGATTCCATACTGGCCCTGCACACACTCTCACCGTACCTCTCCACACTTACATCACCTGCACAGGATTGGAATACAACTCCCCATTCTTCATCAAGACCTCTTTCACAATCCGCACCCAATCTCCCACACACTCATCCACTCTTTTCTGATCACACTTCTCATTCTCCTTTCTTACCCACACATCTTTCTTTCTATCCAGGGTCCTCCCCGTCTCCTCCACCACACGATCAGTCTCCCTTGCCCTCCATAGCCTGGGTGGTGATACCTTGGTATTAGCTTTCCTCCCCCTCATAAACTCAAATGGGCTCACTCCAGTTGCAGCATGGGGAGCCATGGCAATGCTTACAACCTCTCCCTCACAGCAACCTTTTTATCTATCTCACAAGCTTCTGTCATCCTTACTGCCTCCATCATGTACCTGTTTACTTTTTCATGGTATCGTTCCGTTTCCTTTAAGATGATAAGCCGCTGTTCTCTCATGCTTCACATCACTGCACATCAAATACTCTTCAAAACACCCTCCTACAAATTGCCTGCTGTTATCCGTCAACACGGAACTGGGTAAACCCTCTCTCTCGAACACGCTCTGTAGAAATTCAACCACAGCACTCCCCGTAGTCTCTTCAACAATCTTAAACTATTTCCACCATGACAACAAATCAACTGGAACAAAAAAGACATTTCTCACGACCTCCACCAAGGTCAACTAGACCCAAAATATTCAAGGCCAAGTCACTCAATACTTTCTCTGTGATGTCCACATTTTCCATTGTCTGCAAATGAGCCACCACACCCTTACCCAACTTATCATATTTGTCACATTTACCCAGATCTCTTTCTATATCGCAATCAAACCCAAGCCCCCAGTCCTCCCTCCTCAACACAACTTTGATCTTGGTAATTCCCAGGTGACCTTCAAAAGCGGCCTCCACCATCCTCCTCTGTATGCTCTTTGGAGCAACTGCGCAGTCCCATTGATACAAAACTCCACCTTTGGTACTGTATTCAGAACTTACTTCACAAATGGCCCTCTCTTCATCACTCAACAATCTCTTTTCCGGCCAACCATCGTCCACAAATCCAATTACTCTTCCCAAAATGGTCTCCTCCCTCACAGCTCTACACCAAACTTCTCGAGACACAAACCCATCATGTTTCATGAACACGGTATCCATAATTTACGACACATCACCTTCATTGATGCCACCCAAACTAAACAAATCATCTGCTAACACATTCTCTTTCCCTGGTATCACCAGGACACATTTGTGACCCTGCATTCTGGCTACCCTCCAGCAACTCCCCTAGACACCTTGTCCAACCCTTTTTCTTCAAAAATCACCTTCAGTGGTTTGTGATCCATCTTTATGGTAAACTCTGCCCACCACACAAAGTTTCAAAATGTCTTTACTGCCCAGTGACAAGCAAGGGCTTCCTTTTCTAGAACAGAGTTGTTTTTCTCTGCTCCTCTCAACATCCTTGTGGCATGTGTGATCACATGCTCCAAACCTCGCCAACTTGTGCCAGAATGGTCGAATGCCACTATCACTGGCGTCCACAGTGATGACACACTTTTTATGGGTATCAAATTGTGTAAGCGACTTCGTCAAATCAATTTTGCTATTAATTTCCACAAACTCCCTTTCACACTTCACATCCCACAAGAACTCCACTCTTTTTGTTATTAGCTCGTCATCTTAACCACTTTGTCTGCAAAGATACGCACACATTTCTGATAAAATTAGATAATTCCTAGAAATCACCTCAGTTCACTGTTATCCTTCAGGGATGGCACCTTTTGTTATTGCGTCAATCATGTCACTTTTGGGCCTCAGACCTTCAGCAGAGATTTTGTGCCCCAAATACTCTAAAACACCCTTCCTAAACACACACTTCTCCACTTTTATTGTTAAACCCTTTTATGCAACACTTTCATCAGGGTTTCCTCATGCTTCTCAGGGGTCCCTCCACACACCAAAATATCATCTTGGAAACAATGTACATGCCATAGACCTCTTAAGAGAATGTCCATCATCTTTTGAAAAACAGATGTGAAGCTGAATCCATCCCAAACGGCATCCTGTGGAACTGAAATACTCCTTCATGAGTGATAAAGGTGGTCTACTTCCTTGACTGTTCATCTAACTGTATTTGGTGGTACGCTGGTGCCATGTCAAGCTTAGAGAAATGCACTGTCCTGCCCACGATTGTCGGCATCCCTGTCATATTGGGCAGGGGATGTCTCTCCACAACAACACATTTGTTGAGCTCTTGTAAGTCTACGCAAATCCTCATTTCACCATTAGCCTTCTTCACCACCACCAGGGTGACAACAATTCTACGCTTCCTGCTTTCTATATCACTCTGGACACCCTCAGTTTCTCAAGTTCTGTTTTCACTCCTTCTCTCATCACCAAAGGAACTGAACGAACTTTGCTGCAACTGGGACACTTCCCTCCACCACAGCCTACACATGCAAGCTTATAAGATCTGCCAAACCCTTCCTATCAACCCAGAGCTGCATTACTCTAGCCAGAGCCCTTGTACTATCCAAATTGGATTATTGCAATGCCCTTTATGTAATAAACAGGTTATCAACAAAATCCAGACCCTACAAAATAATGCTCTCAGAGCAGCGCTTAGCTTCCCTAAGAGAGAGCACATCTCTTACATTAGGAGAACCCATAACTGGCTCACTACCATCGACAAAATCCTGCTCAAAGTAGCCTCCTTAACTCACAAATGCCTCAATAATGCAGACCCCCTCCTAAATAACACCGCAAACCTACCATCACTTTAGATGCAATTACATCCAGTGGTTAAAGAACAAAGACCAATGACTGACATCTCCGTGCAAATATTGTAAATATGTATAAATTGGAAATTGTATTGTACTGCTTCCTTCGCAACTGTATTAACTTATGTACACTTTGTAAATTAATGTACAGTACTGTAACTGAGCTGAGAATAACCTTGCTGTGGCTGCGCCCTCATACCCTCGGGTCTAGCGTGCTATATAAATGAATAAACAAACAAACAAAACAAACAAACTATCTTGTGTCGCCATTCCTATCATGCATCATATATTTCTCAATAACACACTGGGATAGGATTCAACTACACTATCACTTTCTCCCACGTACAACACTTGTTCAACCATATTCGGATCAAGCCTTATTTACAATCCTTTCTGCTCCCTCCACCCCAGTAGTGTTTTGCCACTCTTTGTGATGTAAATTTTACTGTGGGCTTCACTGCCCTTAAAATCTAACCTTGCACAAAATATCCAAGAGCATAGATTTTTCCCAAATGATACACACCCTGCTTGATAACGAGAGGCAATGGGTATTTTATCTACCCTTCCACCTCACTCTGGAACACCTCTTGTGACATCAACAAAGACTTTGCACCGGAATCTGCTATCATCCTCACACTCTTACCATCAACTCCAACTTTCACATTCCTCATCACCAGCACATTTGACCATAATGACCAAAATGACTTCTATTTGATCTTATCTTCATCCCCTGAGGATTGCTCTGTCTCTCTGCCACATACAACACTCTTCAACCTACCCCAAGTGTAAAATTCTTGCAGCAACTCATATAAAGACTCCTTCTTTTTCATTTAAAGCACGTAACCTTCCTTCCTTGACATGCTGGGGACCCGGCAAAATTATTTACACTGCAACAGCTAAAACACACATGTTCCTTTGTGTTCTGTCCCTTAGATTTATCACCTTCGGGTTCAGAAGCCTCTCGGACAGGCTGACCACTCCCCTTCTGCTTCTTTTTCTTCCCCTTTCCATCTTCACCCACTTTCAGTATTTCTGTTATTTGTGCTTTACCCTCCTTTTTTGCCAATTTAGCCACACACGCCATTGAAGGCTCAACCGTTTCTGCAATGCATATGACCTCATCCAAACTTGGCATGTCCTTGAGCCACAATTCCTCCCTTCTGTAAGGCACTCCCTATTCACTTTTTCCACAACCACTCGCGGTTGCTCTACAATCACCTCTGCTTTACAGCCTTTATCAGTCCTTCGACCCAGCCTTCTGTGGTAAATACTGGTTCTTCTATTTTTAACTGGCCTCTCTGCCAACACCCAGGGAATTCTCTTCTTCATTTATGAGTGCACTTCAGAAATTGTTGGTCTGCTCTTATTATTTCATCTCTCCTTGGGCCTGAGAATATTTAATGAATTACCACATGTTATGTGTCAATGTCGCTCCTCAGCGACACTTCTTTCATGAAATTATCATCACGTGGAGAATCTTCTTTTGTTACTCACTGCATGGAGATGCTTATTCCCTGAAATTATCCTCTAGTCATTGTGAGGGGTTAGTAATGCGAGGCAGACAACTGCTTGTAGATTTCTCTAAATGTGCCATTTTATTAAAGAAAATATAGTGATAAGCCCCATTCTCCAACGACCCGGAAACTCTGGCAAAAAATTATGATACGGCCATCACAGCAGCAATCAATACCATCGCCCCACTTAAACTTCGGAAAACCAAACCCACCAGACACGCTAATGCGTGGTTCACCCAAGACCTTCTAAAACTACGCTCCGACAAACGGGCAGCATTAGCTCTTTGGCAAACATCACGGGATGAGAAAGACAAACTCAACTTCAAATCCCTTGCAATTAATTACAAGAAAGCCATCATTAAAGCCAAAGCTAAATCCTTCGAAGAGAGAATTACTAAGGCCAAGTCGAACACCAAGGAAATGTTCGCCATTTTCAGGGAACTTGAGAACCCCACACCCACCCCCCAAAACTTCACCAAGGACAAAGAATGGTGTGACAACATCCAAACAGCCATGCGCAATAAGATCAGCTCTCTCCAAGCCAAAATCTTGAACACCAAACTAACACTCTCCACCCACACTACACCCTCCCCACCACCACTGCTCCCATCACCCACTGAGGCCCCACCCACCTTCTCGTTCAAAACCGTCCAAGAAAACGACATGATCAACATTATGAAAAACATAAAACCCTCCAATTGCAAAGGCGACCCCTGTCCTGCCTCCATCATCAAAGACTGCGCAGACACCTTGGCCCCTTTTCTAACAGCCTTCGTCAACGCCTCCTTCACCACAGGGAGAGTCCCCGCCTGCCTAAAGGAAGCATGGGTCCGACCCCTCATAAAGAAACCCACACTTGGCCCCACCTCCCCTAATAACTACCGCCCCATCACCACTGTCCCTTTCCTCCTCAAGATTCTAGACAAAGCAGCCTACCTGCAGGTCCAGCACTTCCTCGAAGAACAGAACCTCCTTGGACTGAGACAATCCGGCTTTCGCCCTAGGCATGGGACAGAGACCGCCCTACTCGACCTAAAAAACCAAATGGATGACGCAAGGGACCAAGGCAAACCTGTCTTGCTCCTTCTCCTGGATCTGTCGGCAGCTTTTGATCTTGTAGACCACGACATCCTCTGCCACCACCTCTCCTCCACAGCCAACTTCTCTCAAGAAGCCATTACATGGATCACCTCCTTCCTCTAAGGCAGGACCATGCAGGTCTTCACCCTCTATCATGCTATGTGGGGTGCCCCAAGGCTCCTGCCTCTCCCCCACCCTCTACAACATCTTCACCCGCCCCCTCTTCCTCATCCTTGACGCCATGGGCATCTCTTACACCAACTACGCCGACGACACACAGATCCTTCTCACTCTGACAGGCGACTATGACACGGACTCTGCTACCCTCAACAACATCTACAACACAATTCAAATGTGGATGGCTATCAACGGCCTCTGCCTTAACTCCGACAAAACTGAGCTCCTACTCGTAGGCTCCCCTGACACCATCAAGAAACTTGACGCTCAGTTCAGCCATTTCACCATTGACTCAATCACGATCCCAGTACTTGACACAGTAAAAACACTAGGCGTCTACTTAGACTCCAATCTATCCATGACCAGACAAGTAAACGCCATTGCCTCCTCGGCCGCTTACCATGCAAAACTCCTTAACGCAATCAGACCTTATCCGTCAAAAGACACTTGCACTAACATAACCAGGGCCATAACCGGCTCGCGACTTGATTACTGCAATATTCTTTTCCTTGGGACCTCCAACAAAAATCTTGAGAAGCTCCAAGTAATACAGAACAGTGCCCTACGCGCTGCACAAGGCATTGCCAAGAGAGAGCACATCACCGCTGCCAGAAAAGCTTCCCACTGGCTCCCCATAAAGGAGAGGATCCTATTCAAGGCTCTAAGCATCACCCACAAATGTGTCCATCTTGCCGCCCCAATGTACCTTTCCCAGAGGATCCACCTGGTCTCCTCCACAAGACCTACTAGATCACCCTATGCCAGCATGCTCTCAGTACCCAGGGTAAAAAGGACCAGAGCAGGGGGCTCCAGTTTCCCGTACCTCGCTGCCGTACACTGGAACACCCTCCCTAGCTCCCTGCGCTCTGAACCCTCACTGACCGCCTTTCGGAAAACCCTGAAAACGACCCTGTTCATCTAACAATTACATGGCCTAGCCCTCATAATTGTATTGTATGATGTATTATGTGGTATATCTGATCACAGGTCACTGCCTACTGTAACCCAAGGCACAACCTGCTCACATTGTAACTAAGTCTTCCTTGCAAGTAACAGTGCCACAATGCCCCTGGGCTGCCTGCGCGCTATATAAATGTAATAAATAAAATAAATAAAAAATAAAATAAATAAAATACCTCACTTGCCCTACTCTACAGAAGAATTCCGTAACTAGCCTAAAGGCTAAGGGGACATTCTCTAGCATGGGTAAACAGACACTCACTCTTAACAACCAATAGACAAAGGAGATTATATAACAACATAAAATAAGATCAACATTTTAACACAGTATCAAAATGGCTTTCTCCTCTCCTGGATAAGGTCCCTTCGCCAGGCTTTAAAGTCACTTCCAAATGTTCAACAAAAGAAAACAAAGTTCAAAGTCAAAACAAATGTTCATCAAACTAAAATCCACTGGTATCTATTCTTTGTTCATTGCTGAAAAGATCCCCTTCCAACGTCCGGAAAGAAAATAGCACCAAGGATAATCCTGGCTATGATATTCCACTTCTTTACAACTTTGTCTGTTACCAGTTTACATTTGGTATATTTGTCAGGATGTTTTCTCTGTGCTGCTGCTTCTTTTTCCAACAACCACACTTCTACTCTTGGTACTATGAGCACAGTCACCTTTGTCCCACAGTTTGTTACTGCTTCAACCACTTCAATTGTACATCTGATGACAATTCTATAAACCACCAGAGTTAAAGTGTAACTATTACTGCTTCAGTATTTGGAAATTATTAGGTAGATTTTAAACAGCCATTTAAACTCTTCAGGTAAGCAAGGCACTCTTCCTTTTAATGGCTTTCTTAAATGGGGCACCCTCGTTGCCTCTTCAGTCTGTCTAACTACCACAAGAACAACAAGCTTCTGCTGAAAAGACTATATCCCTTCTAGCGTTAGCAGTCTGTTGTCACAGGTTGTCTTCTACTTCAGTATATTCTTCACAAGCATTTATTTCCCCTTCCCCAGCTTTGTTCCCAACTTCCCACCAAGTATAAACCTAAGGAATTACCCAGAGGCTTAGGTGCCAGTCTATCAACTTCAGGTAGCAATGGTGTACTCATGTGTGAGTTTCCTTTTCTGCTGAAACCCTCAGTTTGCCTTCTGCTTCTGGCATTAGGCTCCTGCCATTCTACGACTCGGCAGTCACTGCAGCATGGTTCCCATGAGGGAAACTCAGCTTCCTGCATGTTTTCCACTGTGCAGCCACTGCAGTTGAAAGTTTGACAGAAAAGGACTCTCTCAGAGCTTGCAGGTGAAATCTGCTGTCTTCACTCTCCAATATCACTTCTATTTTGCCACATTCTCGTGATTTGCCAGCCTCGTGTTTCTCCTCTACTACTGCTACTACAATCAGCCTTTCAGTCCACAGTCCAACTCCTTCTACTCCTGAGTCTTGCTGGGCACTTTTATGCCCCCCAGCCTGTGTAATAGGCTTTAGGTGTGAGCCCTTAACTTCAATTGCCTGGCTCCTGCAATGGCTACCATTCCTAATTGCTTGACTACTACATGTGCTTTCCTCTTCAGCCCTCGTCTTCATCTCAGTCCCTCTAGGATTCTGCCACTGGAAGTTTGTCCTACAAAAGTTTGGTTTTTCAACTGCTATGTTCTTTTTAAAGGTAGATGTTATTCGCTTCACATTTGTAACAGAGGGGCTGTAAGGTTTAACTTCCACAGAGGAAGATGTTCTAAAATGGACAACGTTTCTATGATCCTTTACGTTGCACCTTTGGGATTGAGGAGGGTATTTGTACTGAGATGCCAATAAGGGTCTTGCATTTCATATAACGTGCTCTGAATGTATCATCTTAGAGTTCACAACCTTAGGTCTCATATAAGGTTGAGAGATATTACAATGACAATATGCTATGATCTCCCTTGGTACAGTGGTAAAAGTCTGTCTATCAGAGGAAACATACGGTGTCTCATCACATGGAATTCCCTCACCACCCTGGACCCTATACCCTCCCAGGCGATTGTCCCACAGCACATCACCCTAGAGTTGGGATCAGGAAGCCTCTGCTTTCCCCTGGCTACTTGGGAGGAGACTTTAGTCAGGGTTTCAGTGAGGGATCTGCAGGATTCTTCACATGCATGCTGCGAGATGTGTCAGGCAGTGTGCTATGTGTGTGGGTACTTCGGTGGCTATAAATGTTCTGGAACAACTTGTGGTGTAGGGTATGAGGTAACAAACAAAACAGCTCTCATCAGATGTCTCCCTCCCCACTCAGATCATGTGTTGATACCACATATTATTCGAGACATGAGCAAGCGTATCAAAATGTTATCCCATAAAGTGTTGATCATCAATTACACTTCTTTGTGCCCTCCTCCCTGGAGTGCTATGTTTGGGATTTGTCTCAGGGTTGTTTCATTTGGCATTACTATACTTATTTTACTGGTGATAACATCATGGAGAACATGAAAGTTTGGTGTTGCCTTGCTGTACATGCTATAGTGCTGTACTGTGAACCAGTAAATAAAGTACAGACACAAAAAGGACAAAAATGTTGCTCCTATCGTGTTTGCTGGGGAAGTTACCTTTTGCAGATACCTTCTAGGCACTAAAATAAAATGTCTCATCTCATTCAATGGTGCATATATCTGTCAAAGGAAATGTTTCTTTTGTTTCTTAAAAAGAGCAAGTGTTTACAAGAAGAACCTGGTTAACAGTGAGAGGCAGTTTCTTTCTAGAACAATATATGCCTTGATGTTAAATAACAATACTGTCAGCCAAATGTTCCAAGGTTCCTAGAAAGGGATATGTGTTTGTTAGGGCAAATTTCTCTTACTGCTAGTTTACCTCTATATTTGTGGACCCCCAAACCTTTTGCTTTTGTTGCAGCATCCTTACCTGACTTTTGCAGTGGAGCACAGCCTTCAGCTGCACTCCACTGGGCATTCACTCATCGTTTTGGGGAAACTGGCATATCCTTCAAGCTGTCAGTACTGAGAAACTTTGTTTCTCTTAGTCGTTTCACTTTGTTGCTACTTATGGCAACTGTATTTCCTTGCGAAAAATACATGAGCGTGCAATGCGGTCCTTGTATTTTCAGGTCCTAGTCATCCACTGTGAATTTTTTGGTGACTGGACAAAATAGGATGGCTATGGGGAACATTTGTTATTTCTCTTTCTCTTTTACTTCGGAAGGGCCACACTTTATTTTTAATTGAACACCTGTTGGAACAGCTGTTCTTGTATGTAAGAAAAAACAATGTTGTTGTGTTGTTGATTGCCTCTTGTCATCGATCTTGTCTGAGGTCTTCACGTGTCTTCTTCACCTTTGGGCTCAGTTTCCACGGACCTGGGCTTCTCACCTTTATATAGTTTTACTTCGCTGAGGTGGATCCAAGCACATCTGCCTTCCACCTTAACTGCAGATGGAGTGACAGCTTCTACAGTAAAAAGGATCTAAAAATGGATCTTGTGCCACTGTCTGGTGAAGGTACGGCACATAACCCTATCACTGGGATAGAGTAAAAGGGCTTTAACAAATTGTCTGGGTCAAGGGGTTCACAATCTTCTTCTGTGGTCTTTGTGCCACCTTTCCAGTATGCAGTTTCCAATTTCTTTAGATGGAGGCCAGAGGCAACAATAAAATGCTCAGACTTCTCATTGTTAAGTGAAAGAAAGTTGTAGGCCATCCATGTTTGGATTTCAGAGTAGATGTTATTCAGTGTTTTATTGTCATCATCACGTTTTCCAGTCAGTTTGAGTAAGATTTGGGTGTCGTCTGCGTAATTAGCATATTGGGAACCCAAATTGTCAAGAAGATCCAGCAAAGGTCTAGTAGAGATGTTGAATAAAGTGGGAGATCAGCAGGATCCCTGCAGCTCTCCACACATAGTGGAAATTGGAAAGGCAGAGGCATGCTTGACAGCAACTCTTGAAATTCTAGGACCCAAGAATGATGGAATCCATGGGGACACTTTCTCTGAGCAGTTGAAGGAGCCTATGATTGATAAGGTCAAATACCACAAAGAGGTCCAACAGCATTAACAGTGCTGGGTGGCCTTTTTCTACGATAGCAGTAATATAAGATTTAAGATCAAGGCGTGCAGCCTCGAATCCTTGTTGTGCCCTAAAGCCCGATTGGTAGGTGCCTAGAATGTTACTGGATTCAACGAAGTTTTGCAGTTGCACAGAGTCAATTTTATCTATGATCTTAAGAAGGTACATCAGATTGTTGATTGGCCGATAGTTTTTTGCAATAGAAGGATCTAGGGTGTTCTTCTTGATTAAGAGAGTTACCCAAACATCTTTTAGTGCGGCAGGAACTGTACAGTTTTTGAAAGACATATTCATCATTTTAGTAATCCAAGGGGTAAGCACATCCAGGGATTCTTTAAGGATGTGAGTAGGGCAAGAGTCCCCAAGACAGGAAGTCAATCTAAGGTTTAAGCTCTGAGCATTCCTGAAACTACAATTTAGGAAGGAGTTTGAGATAATTGCTTTTAGCTTTCACATTGCCGTGAGATACAAGGTGGGCCTGTTGGTTAGTGATATTTAGTTGGTGGCCATTGGTTTTATTCAGGAAATCATCTAGAATTGTCTGACACCATGCTGTATCTTTAATGATTGCATCTCACCCCCATCTAAAGACATTTGAAACTGCATACTCCCACTTCTCCATCATGGGAAATTGCATCTCTGTTAATAAGAGAGTTAAAACACTTGGGGCCACCTTTTATTGAGAACTTTCCATGAAACAACATGATTTTTAGTGTATGCTCTTCCTGTGGCTATTTCATCCAGCTACTCCAACAAATTTGACCATATCTTGACATAAAAATAGATCTTTTCTGGCCACTGCACTTATCAACTTCTGGTTGGACTATTGTAATAGTTTGCTTGCTGGAACATCACACGTCAAACTATGTCATCTCCAGACCACCCAGAACAGTGCTGTCAAAGCTATCTTTGGACTATAAAAATCTGACCATATCTCTGAGTCTATAAGGAACCTTCATTGGCTCCAGATTAAGCAGAGAATCACACATCAAATTCAGTCCCTTGTCTACAAATGTCATAACTCAGTGGCCCCTCATTATCTGACAAAGAGACTCTCAGCTAAGCAACCTATGATAGTATTGCACCTCAATGACAACCTTCTTTTGGTTAAACCTTGATTTCGACAATCATGCTCCAAAAGAATGGAATGTTCTTTCTGTGGCAACAAGGTCTTGGTCCTCCCTAGCTATCTTTAGGAACAAGATCAAAACACTTCTTTTCAACTCTGTGGACTAATTTATCAGCCCCCTATTGACCTGACTCTCTTGCTTTTGTTTAATGTGTTTGTTTATTTGTGTGATATGAGGCCTACAGGTGATGTGGTGCTTTACAAAAATTGAAATAAATAAATAAATGAATAAAAATAGGAGATTCTGTCATAGCTGTCAAATAATTATGCATTTCCTTCCCCAACACAGTTGCAACATTCTCTGTGTCAGTACAAGCTTTTGTGGTAGGGACAATGGGAGTATGCATTCGGCATCCCGTCACCAGCTCATATGGAGTCAGAGGACAGTCATAGCCTGGCTGATTATGTAAGGCAAATAGTGCTAAGGAAGGCAGTGTAGCCAACTCTGTTTAAGAGTGGCCTTTATTTTGGCAATCCATTCTTTTAAGAGGCGTTTAGGTGCTCACATGTGTCATTTGCTTGTGGATGATAGGCAGATGAGGATTTTTGTTTTATCTCCAAAACGATAGTGAATTGCTCAAACAATTCATGGATAAAGTGTAGTCGTTGTCAGAACCTAGCACTTGGCCCAGCCCCACCTTGGAAAAACCTCCCATATGAGGAATTTTGCAGTTGACGTGGGATCTGGGTGGGTGCATGGACCGGCTTTGATCCTACAGGAAAAAGGGCATACGACTACTACCATATACTTATAGCCGTTTCAAATTTGGAGCATATACACATAGTAGATATGCAAATGCTGAACTGGTCCAGTAGGATGGGGTATTGTTCCTCTCACCATTCTCAAAGTGTGGCCAGCAGTGAACTTTTTATATACAAGACAATGTATAAAGAAATGTGTTCATTTAAGTCAGGGACACACCACTCCTCTGATATCAGTACTGCAAGACATTCCCTTGATATGTGTGCTCGGTAATGCAACTGTTCTTGTGCTACTGTAAGCAGCCCTAGAGGCATATCAGGCTTCCTGGAGCTGTGCTACCACCACATTGCTTCTGTGGGGGACAATGAGCACCCCCTCATTTTCCATACTTCCTGTTCTTCTGGTGGTGTCCTTCCCTGCAACTCAATAATTTGCTTAATGGGCTGTGTATTAAAATACCCCTTCAGCACCATTTTGCCTACATGCATGTATTTGTCTGGGGCAGTTGAAATGTCAGATACTTCTGGGAAATATGCTGCCCTTTTTGCTTCTAATTCAGCGGCTTTATTGCCGTGAGAAATCAGATCTGCACCTATAGTGTGCACGGCGCACTTCACCACGGCGAAAATCGATGGAAGTTCAAGTGCGTCTATGAGTCTATCTAGTAATTGAGCATTCTGTACTGGTGTGCCGTCTGCATGCAAGAGGCCCCTCCTTTTCCGACAAGGCTGTCCTGTGTGTACTGTAAACGTCAGATAGGCGGAGCTGGAATACACCATTACCACCTTATCCTTGTGCACTTCAAGTGCCAAAATCAAATCTACCAACTCTGCTGCTTGTGCTGAAAAATGAAATGGCAATCTTGCACTTGTTATTATCTCAAAGCCATCATTTTCTGCTGCTTTCACCACTGCTGTTCCACTATGTCTTTTACCAGACCTCTGATCTATCGTCATGATGCATCAATGAAAAAAATGATCCCCCTACCTAAGGCATTTTCTTTTACATGAGGTACATATTCATAGTAATCAGTGTAGATAGTACAATCATGCACACAATATCCCCCCTTTACTGTTTCTACTTTAATCTGACTGGGATCACTACTCAACACTTAACAATTGTAATCAATGGATTTGATATAATGACTTCATAGCCAGTGGCTCTTTGTGTTGTCGATGTACTTTTGGGCCTTTCAAGGATGGTAAAAAGAGCATGTTCAGTATGTAATGTTACTGAACAGACCACAGTTTTGCTGGACAATTTTGCAAAGGCCGCTGCAACCAATGCTCACTCTCATGGGTAATGGCCTCTCATTACAGGATCTAAGATTCCACTATAGAATGCTAACAGTTTCTATCCCATAGAACCTTTCTTTGCTAGGACAGCTGTCATCACTACTCTATTTGGATGGGAAAACAGTAAAAGGTCTTATTTGTACTCAGAAATCCCTAACACTCGAGCAATGCTAATTGCTAGTTTCAATTCATTAAGGGCATCTATCATCTTGCCTGTCCAGGCTATGTTACTTTTGTCCATTTGTGCTTGTTTTAGTCATTTTAAGAGTGGCCTGCCACATGTGCTGTAGTCAGAAACCCATGCCCTACAATCATTTCAAAAGCCCAGAAATTGCTGTAATTCTATCCCTGTCTCTGACTTGCATGCTTTCATAATTGTTTCCACTCTTTCAGGTGTCACTTTCCTCATTTCCTTTGATATTAGCTGGCATATGTTGATGACATTTACAGAGTATTTCCTGCAAGCTTCCTCTGTGGTGCTGCAGACTAAGATGTCATACACATATTGGATGACTGCACTGCCAAGTTGTACATTTCCTAGGTCCATCTGAAGCACCCTGTTGAAGATCGTGGGTGACTCACAGTATCCCTGGGTAAACAGGATTGTTGCAATCGGATTCCACGATAACTAAACATGGTCAAATACTGTGACTTTTCATGTAAGGGAATTCAAAAGAAAGCGTTATTTAAATCAATTACTGTAAACTATTTAGCTGTAGATGGGATGTTACAAAATATTGTGGCTGGATTCAGCACTAATGAAAATTCTGCCTCATAAATATTATTTAGGGGATGTAGGTCGGTATAAATCTTTATAACCCCCTGTTGCCTTCTTAATCAGGGAAACTGCCATGTTGCATTATGATTCTGAAGGAACTAATATCCCATGTAGCACTAGGGTGGACTTGGTTTCATAGAAACCCTGGTCATCTTCTTTTGACATGGGATACTGTTTTACTTGTGGTAAAATGGCTCCCTTCTTCAGTTTAATTTTGACTGCTCCCACCCTTTTTTTTTTTTTAAATTTGACTTTTATTGTTTTTAACAACGAATATGAACATACAGGTGGTTATACATTGTGCATAGCGAGCTACTTCAGTAGAAACTCCGTGTCCATCTTAACAACAGTTATCAACATTAACGCTCCATATTCCAGGAGAAGGCAGAAAGTAGAAAGAAAAAGAGAATAAAGAAGAGAAAAGAAAAACCCCCCTTCCCTCCCCCCTTCCCACCCCCCTCCCTATCCCCATGTCTCATGTCCGCTTCCTTCGGGGCATTGGCATTCTGAGTCGTAGTGGGCTACGTGACGCGCATCTTGGAACATCCAACGATCATTGTTCTCCTGTGTGGTCTATGACACGCAAGGGTTGTCAGCATGGGGTCTTTCAGTTTTCAGTGATTGGTAGCATGGATCGGGAGCAGTTTCCCTGCTGAGTTGAGTCTTCCATGGTCGGGCGCGAGATGTATTTAGTTATGAAATCGAACCAGAGTTCCTCCTGTCGCGCAGCTCTGTCATGTAATATTGCTGTTACTTTCTCCATAGTGTAAATATTTGTAGCAATCTGTATCCAGTCCCTCTTATTAGGTAGGCGGGGAGCTTTCCATTTTATCACAAGGGCAGCTCTCGCCGCAAGCAAGAGGGGGGATATGAGACCTTTCACTCTTGTCATTTCGTCGTCTTCTTCTTCGAGGCCAAACAGGATCAGGAGGGGCGACAGTTCTCTATTTATGCCTTCCAGCTGTTTGATCCATCCCAGGACCTCCTGCCAGTAGATGCGGACCTTGGGGCAGGCCCACCACATGTGCCAATAGTCGGCGTTCATCCCACAATGTCGCCAGCATCTCGGGCTGGAGGTCTGGAACATTTTGGACAGTCTTTGTGGGTCGTATTGCCATCTATGTAGTAATTTTATAGCGTGCAATTTATATTGGGCCGCAATTGATATTTTGGATGGTGTTTCACATATTTTATTCCAGGCTTGCTGGTCGAACTCTCTGGGAAAGTCTCGTTCCCATTTTGCTTTTAGACGATGGTTGGGTGCATTGTCTTTGGTGATTAGGGCTCTGTACATTCTCGCTATGAGGCATTTGGAGGTAGTAGTTGTGTCTAGGATCGTCTCAAAGGGTGTTAGTTCTCTCTGCGTGGTTTCCTTCCATTCTTTTCTGGATATGACGCCTTTCAGACGTAGGTACAGGAAAACTGGTATCGGGCGGATTTGGAGGGCCTCCTCGAGTTCCGTTATCGAAATGAATTTCCCCTTTCTCCACAGCTGTCCGACCCTCTCAAGGCCGGCATCAAACCAAGATTGGTATCTGGCATGTTCCGGGATTTCCTCTCTGATTCCAGGGACCAAAGATGGCTCAGTGGCGAAGGCCACGTGGTAACTCCTGACATTGCTCTTCCCTTCCTCCATATGTTCCACAACGTGCTTAGTATCGGGTGGTTGCGCAGTTTCCTCGATAGCTTCGATCTGGGGACCCATAACCACTCTGCCAGAGTCACGTTGTATAGAACGTTGTTGTCTAGGTGGACCCATTGGAGGTCTTTCCTTTCTCGGAGATGTGGGATTAAGATCCTGAGCTGTGTGGCCTGATAACAGCGTTCTATGTCTGGTAAACCAACCCCGCCTAGCTCTTTCGGTAGTATTAGGACCTCGTAGGAGATTCTGGGTTTCTTTCCGTTCCACAAGAAGTGTAGGATGGCTTTTCTGACTTGCTTGAAAAAGTGATCCGGAATTGTGATAGGCAGGACCTGAAAGGGGTAGAGAAACCGTGGGAGGGACACCATTTTGATCGCATTCAGGCGTCCCATCCAGGATATCGTTAGCGGTTTCCATTTCTTGAGATCGGCCTTGAGAGCCTCGAGGAGGTGGGGAAAGTTGGCTTCGTAGAGGCCGTCGAGGTGTCGCGTCAGGTTGATTCCCAAATATCTTAATGTCGGGCCTCCGACGATCAGCCCGAGTTGCGCAAGGGTGTTCCGGTGTTCCGACGATGGTTCATGGAGTGGAAAAAGAGTAGATTTGGATTTGTTGATTTTAAATCCCGAGAGCGCGCCGTACTCCTCTATTAGCTGGATCGCTCTCGGAACGGAAGACGTTGGGTTTGACAGGTGGAGCAGAATGTCGTCCGCATACAAGGCTAGTTTGTATTCTTTACCATTCACCTGGATTCCCTCCACTGTGGGATCAGCTCGTAGCATCACGGCGAGAGGTTCTAAGGACAATGCGAACAGTATCGCCGATAGGGGGCAACCTTGTCTTGTACCCCTGTTGAGGGGGAACCATCGGGAGAATTGGGCGTTCGCCGAGACCGATGCTCTTGGAGACTTATAGATTGCTTTGATTCCTCGTCGGAGTGTGGGGCCTATGCCTATCTTTTGCAATGTGGCCTCGAGGAAGTGCCAGTCGACTCTATCGAATGCCTTCTCGGCATCAATTGAGAGTAGCGTTGGATTGTTCTGTGAAGTTTGGGCCTCATGGATTAAGTGTAGGGTTTTCCGGGTGGAGTCTGCTCCTTGTCTGCCTAAAATGAAGCCAACCTGGTCATTGTGGATTATTGCCGGCATTTATGACTCCAGTCTTGCAGCTAGGATTCTCGTATAGATTTTGGCGTCAATGTTTAATAGAGATATAGGGCGGTAGGAGGCGCACAGCTTTGGGTCCTTACCCTCCTTGGGGATGACGGTTATCAGCGCCTCGGAGAAGGAGTCGGGTGCCTCGCCGGAGTATAGGATGTTGTTGAATAGGAGAACCATGAATGGGAGAAGGGCATCTTTAAAAGTTTTATAGAACCCTGCCGTGTATCCATCGTTTCCGGGGGCTTTCCCTGTTGGGAGTCTTTTGATAGCTTCTTCAATTTCCTCTCCTGTTATGGGGGCTTCCAATTTGAGTGCACTATCTGTTGGGAGGGTGGGCAAGGGTGCTCGCTCTAGGTATTCATTTATGGCTCCCGTGTGCAAGGGGGGGCGCGCTGAATATAATTTTTCGTAAAATTCGGCAAAAGCTTCAGGGACACTGGGAGAAGTTGGCTCGTCAGAGTTCTCTTCTGTTTGAATCGTGGGGACCCACCTCTCTTGGCGTTGGCCTCGTAGGGGGCCCGCTTTGTCCCCATGTTCATAGTGCTTCTGCTTCAGGTGCTGTAGTTTACGTGCTACGCTTCCCGCCTCTAGTTGTCTTAATTCCTCTCTCTTATCGTTGGCCTCTTTAATCTTTTGTGGTCTATCCTGATCAGCCGTTTGTGCCATGTGGTCCAGTTGTGTGATTTCATTCCGGATCCTGTTCTCAATTAGTTGTTTTTCTCTTTTTTTGGCTGCTCCTTCTCGGATAAGTAGTCCTCTCCAGGTCGCCTTGCCTGCCTCCCAAACTGTGTTCACAGAGGTTTCCCCTGTGTTGTTGATCTCAAAGTATCGGGTAATGTCCTGTTCCAGTTCCTCACGAAAGGTGGGATCCTTAAAGAGGGTTTCATTACAGCGCCATTTGGAGCATCTTCGGGGCAGGGCCATTTGGTCGAGAGTGACCGTGACCATATCATGGTCCGACCAGGAGACCGGGTTTATGACAGCTTCAGTCATCGCCGTGATGAGATCTGTGGTGAGATACACATAGTCTATTCTGGAGAAGGTTGCATGTGGTGCCGAGAAAAAGGTAAAGCCAGTACGGTTGGGGTTGGCATGCCTCCATGCATCGGTGAGGTTGTAGGCGGTCATCATGTCTGCGGCTAGTGGGCGTCTGGGACCAACGAGTGGAGATGTAGAGAGGCGACCTGATTGTGTATCCTGTTCCGGGTCCATCCACATGTTCAGATCACCTCCAATAATTACTTCGCCTTCTGCTTCGCACATGATTTTAGGTATTATCCTCTGGAGGAATCTGTCTTGGCCTGTATTGGGGGCGTATATTGCCACAAGGGTAACAACCGTGCCCTGTATGCTGCCCACCAGGGCTATTGCTCTACCACTGACGTCCATCCATGACTTTAAGAGTTCAAATTGGATCTTTCTGTTGATTAGTACGCCAACTCCTGCCTTCTTCAGCGGGCCAGAGCCCCAATATTCCGATCCTAGCTTAGCATAGAGAATCTTCCTCTCCTCCCCTCTGCTATATCGAGTTTCTTGTAAGAAAAGAATGTCTAGTTCAGCCCTCTTGAATTCTCTCAGCACCAGTGACCTTTTGGTGGGGGAATTAAGGCCCTTAACATTGAGCGTGCCAATTTTGAGGTTACCCTGCGTGTCATTTGGTTTATCATGTCTGTGTGACATCAGTGCGTCCGTGGGGTTTCTTCGCATCGTCGTGGAGCCCATTGTACGAAATTGCCATATTGGAAGTAGCATTGTGTGTGCCTCTATCTGGCAGAGGCTTTGTCTGAGACTGTGTCATTCCCCGTTTCCCTCCCCCCTCCCATCCCCGTAGGGTATTGGACTGCATACCCATCACCCTCTGGACTATCGCGTCGATCTTTAATTCTACGATGAGGGTTTGTGACTGTCCGTGGTGGCGTCCGAGTTGGACCGGATGTGTACAACCGGTCTTCTGTCGGACCACCAGTGAGGGTCGTACCCGTACGACCCCGTAAACTAATAGTATCAAGGTAACATTTTTGAGCCCCCACCCCCCTGCTCATGAAATCACTTATCAAACAACAGTGTGTCAAACAACAGGGATTCCCACTTCAAGGTAACATATTCTATGATACATGCGGTTTCGGGAATGATCCTTCCTCGGTATCTTCTTTTGGTGGACTGGCAGTTCCCACCTCGTGTGGTGGAACCGCGGACTAAGGGGTGCCATGATCCATTATGTAAGTGGGTTCCCTGCCAGGATCATGAAATCCTGAGTCGGCAGAATGTAGAGTTTGAAGCGACTATGTCATTAGTTGTGTTCAGGTGTGTCGTTGGGCCGCCTGTACTTTCTGGAGCCTTTCACCCGTTTTCTTCTATGGCCCTGAAGTTCCCAGCGTGATCTGTCCTGCGTTAGTGTTCCCTGAGTGCCCCCCTCCGGGGTCTGTCCGAGGAGGTCGGCAATACATTCTCGAATTTCCTCTTCAGAGCGTAGTAGGAACTTTCTGGTTCCATGTTCAAACGCGAGGGAGAAGGGGTATCCCCACCTGTATCTCGTGCCCTGCTCTTTTAGCCATCTCGTGAGGGGGCCGCATAAGCGACGCAATGCCAGTGTCAGTGATGAGAGGTCCTGGTAAATAGTAATCTGGGCTCCCCCGAGTGTAAGAGTGCCTCCAGACCTGGCCTTGGCGAGTATCTTTGTTCTGTCCTGATACCTATGGAATCTGGCAAGGACCGATCTCGGGCCTCCTGGGGGGCCACCGGCTCTATGAATTCTCTCGGTCTTGAGTTCATCGATGTCCTCGTCCGCAGTTAGGATTTTGATGATGTCGCGTATAGTCTGCTTGAGGTCTTCCTCTGTCTCCCCTTCTTTCTCCGGAATTCCAAAAAACCGTAGGTTATTTCTTCTCTCTCTATTTTCCAAATCGTCTATCTTCAGGCGAATCTCATCCTCCTTCTTTTCTATGTTTCGTATTCTGAGCTCCATTTGGGCCTCTAGAGTGTCAATAGAGGCTTGGTTAGTCTCGACCCCTTCTAGTCTCTCCTCGATGTTGTCTATCCTTTGGGTCATCTTATCCATTTTGCCACCGAGATTGGCGCCCATGTTTCGGATTTCGGCTAAAAGGGCGGCAATATCTCCCTTGGTGGCAGCTGCACCCGTTTCGATGGTTTCTACCGACATTGTTGATCCAGGGTCAGGAGCCTGAGCTGCTGGTTTGTAGGCGTATTTGGCAAGCTTGTTCGGTATGTTCATGGATGGGTATCCAACGAGGAGGCACACGCCCCTGGGTCGGGGGCCTTACCCTCGGAACCAGTGTGTTGAAGAGCCCGTGGGGGGTTGTCCTCGTGGCGGGGGTTCCTTTGGCGGGAGTGGGAGGAGGCACACGCCCTGTCTCCAGGGGCTCTACCCTCCGCACTTATGTCCTTCGTCGGATTCAACGCCTTTTCGGGGGGTATTAGGTGTCGATAACGTCCTGTAGCCAGGCCCTGCTGGAGGTGTGTGGGCGCAGGTCTCAGGACGAGGATTTAAGGCGCAGATGCTTGGAGAGGGGCCGCGGGCCACCGTGTAATGCACTGTCCTCCAATTGTAGGGCCTCTTGTCCTGTCTCCGTTCTGCTTGTGGTCTTTTCAGAAGAGGGCACACGCCCCAGGAGTGGGGGCCCAGCCTTCCGCCTCCCCTTTCGTGTGCTTGGTAAATTCACTGCGTAGGGGGAGACCGTAGATTGCAGTTATGGATCCCCAAGAGCACCAGATGTTTCCTTTCTCGCCTGTTGGTGTGCGGGTCCCCTGGTGGGAGCCCGCGTTGCAGCCGGCGGGAGCGATGTTGGGGCTGCGGCACCCCCACCAACCCAGGGCCTCCGGGTGATTTGTGTGCTCCAATCAGGGGGGGGCGCCGTGGGGGGCAGGCTCTTGGCAGGTCTCCTTTGCTTGCGGGAAATTCGGGTCTCCTGCTGGTGCGGGGGGAGTCCTGGTAACGCGGTTCTTCTAGGCCGGGGGGGCGGAGCAAGCCCCCGCCGGGGTGGCGCAGACCGAAGCCCCCACTCCCAGCCGGGCACTTACCTCCGCGAGGTCGATCCCTTGTGGCGTGGGACCGGTTGCTCGAAGAGTCCGCTCTTCGGAAGCGCGGGGGGGGGCGACCCTCCACGCGATCCGGAGCGGGCCGCTGCCTCTCTCCCCGGAGCCCAGGCTCCGCGCTGGTGCTCCTCGATGATGGCCGGGGGCGGAGTCCAGCGCCGCGGGCCGCGGCCTTCTCCCGTGTCCGCGTCTCCACCGGCGGGGGGAGGTCGATTCCTCTCGTGGTTTTCTCGCGGACCAGGGGTCCGATTTCGGCCGGGTTTTCGCTCAGGGGGTGGGGGGGCGTTTCTTGTGGGTCAGGCTGTCGTTGTTGGGTTCGGGGGGGCCAAAGTGGGGGCTCAATTCACTTATGGGGGCCCGTGGGTTAGGAGCTCACACGAAGGCTGACATCGTCCGTGCGCCCCCTGGTGGCATTGGCCGCTCCCACCCTTTTTAATAGACCAATGCCATGTGGACTGCTCGTCCATAATGAACTTGGTGCGTGTGTCATATCTTTTGAAGAAAGGATGGTACTTTCCTCACCAATTACAACCAGAAATGTGATGGGTGGAAGGTTTTGAATACATTTGAAACACTGGCAATGCTCTGGGCAACCTTCTACACCAACTTTTTTTAGTCCATCTGTGCCATTGCAAAAGGGGTCCCGCCATATGCAAACAGTCAGGTACTGCCACCGATGGTAGCAGCCCAGCCCTTATTGCTAGGCCAGATCCCCTTCTGCACAGAAAGACAAGCAACCCCAGACATGTTTTGGCCTTGTTTGGCCTCCTCAGTGAGGTGCAGATTGGTTCCATATGGCACAGCAAGCAAGGGACTCACGTCTGGGCATACGCTCTCTACAACCAAATAAGTGATGGGTGGAATGTTTTGAATAAAGCTGAACCACTGGCAATACTTTGGGCAACCTTTCACACCACCGTTGCAAAAAAGGGCCTGCCAAATGTAAATCAGTCAGGTAGCTACTCCTACTGATGACACCCAATGAGGGTGAAACATGTCTGGGGATGCTTGTGTTATCATGTAGAAGGGATGTTACATAGCACCCCCATTTAGGGGTGGGACCAAGCCTGATATGGCCTTTCTCCTTCCTGTAATGGCTTGGCAGGCAAAGAACAATGGTGTGGAGGGTTGCCCAGAAGAATTTCCAGAGGTTTAAGATTAATTCTAAACCTTCCAGGCATCACCTCTTTGTTTTGTATTGTCACCTCAAGTGGGACGGGTATGCCCAGATGTGGGTCCAGTGCCTGTTGGGACTAGAGAGCCAAGCTACTTATCAATGATGATACCCAATGAGGGTGAAACATGTCTGGGGATGCTTGGGGTCTTGTGTAGAAAGGATGTGACTTAACAGTTTGAGCTGGACTGGTCCTTTGGAGGTGGGACCAAGACTGATTTGAAAATGGTCTTTCCCATTTCTGTAATGGCTTGGCAGGTGAAATAACAATGGTAAGGAGGTTTGCCCAGAGCATTATCCAGAGGTTTAAGATTAAATCTCAGACTTCCAGTCATCACCTCTTTGTTTTGCACTTTCATCACTAATGACATTCTCTAGGGAATTTCTCTGTCCTGAATTTGCAACTGGTATGTGAGATTGATGCTAAACATCATTTTGTCATCTGAGTCCTCATCTGTAAACAATTCTTCATCTGTCAAGTCATTCAGTCTATGTACCAAGTCGAGTGCTATTACCGTGCACTAATGCATTTACATAATGGATCCCTGGGGTAGAACATATTATCTCCTTTTCAGTAAATGAGATTGTCATGTTTAGTTTATTCATCAAGTCTCTGCCCAATATGTTAACTGGTGTCTTGCTAGAATACAACAATGGCAGACATGTTGTGTTCTCCTATAGCAATAGGTAGTTTGTCTATAAAAGGAGCCATTGTTGTCGCCCCAGCAAACCCTTGTTCATCCCCGGAAATTTCTGACTTTGGGAATTTTTCCTCTCTAACAAGATTGAGCCACCCTCGTACTAAGAAGGAAAAATGTCTTGTCACCTATAGTCACTCAACCCTTGGTTCCTCTTGTGGGATTGGTGAAATTGATAGGATGGGACACATAAAGTATTTCTGTGTGCTGTTTTATTGTGGACACATATTCAGTCCTGTACCTGTGAAAGGACTCTCTCCCACTACTGTCACACCCCTATTATAGGTGTAGGTGTCTGCAGTAATATGTTTGCCTCCCATGGTGCCACTGTGTTCTGTTGTGCTGGTGCCTGTGCCTGCATTGGTGCTTGCTGAGTTTGAGGTTGCATTGCCTGTTGTGCCTGCTGTATTTGTTGTGCTGGTGTCTTGGGCATATTATTCTGGTCGTTCTGTACTATATGGTGTGGTGTATGCTGGCCCTCCTCTTGGGTCTACTGGTTGCCAATTCAGTTGCACAACTCCCCGACTTCTGTATACATGTGAAATGTGCTCCATTTTATCGCACATCCAACGCTGTTGTGGGGTTCCTCTCAACTGTGGTTGCCCTCCATTAAACCCTCCTCCTTGCAGAGTTTGGAATCCAAACCCTCTGCCTCGTGGTGTGCATTGTGCTTGTTGTGCTCCTTGTGCAGTATAACCTTCTCCCCCACGTGTCAACAATGCTCCTTCCACTGCAAATTGTGACAGTTTTCTCTGCACCAACTTTGCTTTCTCAATCTTTCTGTCCTCAACTTTCTTTCTATCCTCTTGTTTTAGTCGACAATGTTGAACAATATTCGGTTGTATTTCTGCCAATGGTTTTGCATACATTCCCACAATTTTTCTCATCTTTCTTTGCACTTCTTCAGAGAATCTCTGGCATAAAAGGGGATAAAAAATAGTTATGTTTTTGTCCCACGGTTCATTAGTCTCTAGTCTCCATTTCTCTTGAATGTCCTGTGTATATGCAGGAGGATCTTTGTCTGCTCCCATTTTATGGGCCATAATTTCACTCATATTTGATGAGACTGGGTACTGTACCCTAAGCGCTGTCCATATGTCAGCTCGACAATTAGGTGCTCTGTCATGTTTGGTATTTGATGCAGTCACCCCAGGATATCCTGCTCGCCTACAAATGTCATCTGATTGCTCTCCCAAAATGGAGTCAAACAGGCTTTTCATGTTGCCTAAGGCTAATATCATCACGCCCGTCATCCTTTCCTACTCATAAATCCATTTGCCTGCTGCTAATGTGAGTTACGGTAGCTTACAAATTAAATTGTTGTTATCTGTTTCAGGCCATGGGATATATTGTGGCAGTCTGTCCCCTTTCTCTAATAATGATAATTGTGATAGCCCGGAACCACGTCCAAGCCTAGCCACACTCTTTGTCTTTGTCACCACATCTGTCATGCTAACTCTCTTCCGTCCTGGTAGATTTCTCAGTCTATTCATATTGGGTGTTTGTCCTTCTAGACTAGTTGATTGTACATTTGGGCGACTTGATCATTCAACGGATGCTGGCCTCATTGTCTGTTCTTCTATCTCTGCCCACACTATCACTTTCCCTATCTGTGTATGCGTCGATGGGGCTTGTGCCATCCCCTACTCACTCTCCTGTTCCTCGGCATCTGTTAACTTTGCTTGCAAGCCACATCGCTCGTCATATTCTACGTGTGTGGACATTAGTCAGTGTTTGCTTATTTTCTCTCCACTTATAATGTCTTCACTACTGTATGCAGGGGCAAATATGTGGGATTAGTATATTCTGCTGTTACATGTATTGCTTCTAATGGATATAATCAAGGTGCAGTCGAGGACGGATCACTGCTCTGGGGAGGAGAAGGAGGAGGAGCAGCTGTTAAGTAACACAACCTTTGTCTCTCTCAACCCTTCTTATTGGTACCACAAATGCCACTCAAACTCTGTGCAGCCCCACCTCGCTGCTCCCACAATGGACCACAAACCTCTGTCCACACCACCACTTCACGTCATCAACAATTTCAAAGAAAACCACTTATAAAATACTAAGCTATCTCACAACATAAGGCTGCCACCAGCAATAATTACATCAATAAAATACAGCTGTCTTCTCGACTCTCTGTGAGGTATCCGTCTTTTATTACTGCCCCGTAATGAGGCTTACTACATGATCTTTCCCAACCTTTGTTGGAGGATATCTCTTGTTCACTTTCTTATTTCTTCACAAAACTCACAATATACAACAATACCCCTCCCTTGTTTTGCCATGCCTATGTCATACTTACATCCACTGATCTGTTGAAGGTCTTCGGCATCGAGTCTCCCCTATCAGCCTTTTATCCTCCCTGCCCCATGGAGCAACCTACGGGGACAGGACATTTCATCAAAGGGGGCTCCTGTTGACCTCTCTGTGTTGCATGTAATTCCACTCTCTGCAGGGCGACACCACAGTCCTCAGGACACGGCGACTCCTCGACTGTCCGAAGACACTTATCTGAACCTCCTCTGCTACCATGTTTTAAGGTGGCTCAAAAATACCAGGTTAGGCCTAGAGGAAACAGAGCCAATCCAAACCAGACTCAATGATGGAGTAGAAAAAGTGCAAAGCAAAACCCAACTTTATTCACATTGAAACAATGCTGGGATAGCACACACTCATTGAAATCACTGCTCTCGCCATATTTATCAATAACAGTTGCTTAAGTACTACAAATATGTCATCAATGTCATCATCATCATATCAGTTTACAAAACCTACGGGGAATGGGGATAGGTCAGTGGTTTTGGCTACATATTGATTACATACGGGTTAAACTGTTCATTGGGCTATACGTATCTGATGGCTCGGCCTGGAACCACCCTTATTTTGATAAAGGTTAAACTATATCATCATGCAAGGGATTGGTTGGCATACTACTTGATGGGCAGCATGTCTCTAAGGATTTTGATAGGTGGGAACATTGCTTACCAACTTTGGAAACCTTGGCAGGTCATCAGTATATGAGCCAGACATAGAGTAGGGGAAGGGAAGCCAATGGAACATTCTTCCTTCAATTAAAAGTTACCATCCCTCATTCTCAGGCCATAAAACCGGGCAATCTCTTTGTACTTGGCCTTGTGTGGCAGCTCATGTCTACGTCTGTGTTTAAGAAACACTGCAGGTGTCCTATCTGTGTTTTTGTCTAGTGAATGACCAGTGCTCTCCTATAATTTATTGAGATTTCAGCTAAAATGAATGTGTGTGTCGTGTTTTCTATTACAACTGGGAACACTCTTGAGTGACTCTTCATTGAGTCTTTTGGGTTACTGTTTTGTTGCACCTGGTTAACAAAGGCTGGTTGTGTTAATGTAATTAATCTGGGAGCATACTGCTTGCATATTAGGAATTGCTATCCCGTGCCTTTGCTCTGTAATTTCAATCATCCCTAATTTCACTTTAAACTTGACATTAGTTGTTAGCCACTGTCTGAGCTCTGCATGGTAGGTATTTCTGTGGATTCAGCCCTTTGAGGTTTCCTGAGGCTTTAAGGCCTGCACTTATTCAGGGACATGCTGTGGCTTTCATTTTTAATCAGATAGCTGCCCAACTACACTCTTGCTTCTGTGTTAATGAGCTATATTCGCATGTTGTTCATATCTTCATCTCACATTGTTCGTAAACCCTACTGTAACTGCGGGGGATAAGGGCTGAACCGCTGTTGTCTCAGTAAGTAATGTCTCTCACCTTTGCGGTATTGAGGCGGGGGAAGGGGCAGAAGATATGGATGACGTATTCACCTGCCTCCCAACAGGTGATTTGGAGACTTAGGAGGAGGAGTTACTTTGTCATATGGTAAGTGGCTCTAGTGGGGCAATAGATGTGAAAGTGAACAGGAAATTTGAGTCTGAAGCTTCAGATAGAATCTGCAATAGACTCTCCCATGTAGAGACTCTTCTCAGTGGCCAGCACCAGGCACTCATACACATAGTTTACTCCATGGGGAAAGCCCTCAGTCATTGTGTGAATACAGCCTTACTTCTAGCCAACTCCTAAAGCAATGTATTTATTGTAGGTTACAGAACAATAGGGATGTCATGTCCATCAGAGATAGATGCATTTACAAATGGCCGAGGCAATGCCTAAGTAGGGTGCATTTTGCAATAAGTGATGGTTGTGAGCTGAGAGTACACCAGGTTATGATGGCGTAGTTAAAAAAGGTGCATGGACTAGGGATGGAGAAAAGCGGACAGACATAAATAAAGTATACACAATAGGATTAGGGTTGTGATCTTTAGTACGAACAATTTGCCTATTAAAATGTTTACGTTCGGGATTGATATTGATGGGGGAGATGGGCTGGGGGTTGGTTAAATTTGGAGTGAAATAGCTGGGCTAAGAGATGCTCCCTCATTGGCTGGGAAGTGGAGTTTGAATCGATGTTGGAATAGTTCAATGGGTGTGCCTGCTTTGATAGCTGGGGAAGGGAATTCTAGTGGCGGGGGGGCAAATGAAGAAAGTAGAGTTGGTGATGTGCCTCCAACTCCACCAACCCTTCACATGGCCACCACACCATGCTATAGTCCTTCCAGAAGGAGCACCCTTCCTATGTTTCGGACACAGATGACCTCATATGATATTGATGGACTTGTCAACTGAGGATGATGTCCTTATCTCAACTGCAGGGTTGTGGGTGAGCAAGGGCATTAAAGTGACAGGATTGGGAAGGGAGAGATATAAGGAGAGCCAGGAGGTGAAAGTATCCAAGCGGAGAGAGAGGGTGGGGAGGTGGGAGAGGAGGTATAAGATGGAGTAGAGGTATATGAGAAGATGGAGGCGAAAAGGGAGGGATGTTTCTGATGCTTGTACAGCCACACACACAGTCTCAGGAGGATAGCTCAGTGGCAACGTGCTCGCCTTGGAGGCAAGATGACATGGAGCAACACAGGTTCTATCCCCGGGTCCGCGCTTAGAAACCTCTGGGTATTCAGCACGTTATAAATAACCAATCATATCATACGCTTCCTTTTATTTTGACCAGAAATCCTTGATATCCTTTATTATGGACCTTTTGATGGACATGTTATAACCACGAGGGTCTTTCCCTGTACTTGCTGTGCTCCTCCAGTCACAGGTGGGCCCGCCCCCTAGCCTTTATATAATGGCAGGCCCCTTCATCCTAGATGTCACATTATTTATTGATTTGCGACTCACTTTATCACTGTAATATTGTCTACCTGTGGGTTAATTCAACGATGCATGCATGTGGTGTCCATGGTGTCTGCGTGTGTGCTGGGCCTACTGTGATGATGTCCCAGGGTTGCACACAAGTATTGTGAATTGATAATGGCCTGCTCTGTTTCCTTGGACAGACATGCATGGAGTGTGTCATATGTAAGTGCCATTTACTATATCGGAGCTTCCCAGTCCAATCATGTGTTCCCTCGTGTCCTTGTGTGCATGATAAAGCAGTGCATGAAAGCCCTGGGGGGTGATCAAAGTGCCACAGTTGCTTTGTTTGTGTTGCTGGAGTGGTGCAGTCGAAGGGGCTCATTTTTGGAGTCCCCGTAATTTGATGGCAGCGACTTTTTATGTGTCCATTTTCACGTGCACGGGTGTCTGCCGCCAGGTTATTTTCATTTGCACAGCGGAGTGCAAGAGGGGAGGGAAAAAGGTGACGTAAACGCTTATATGACTCCCCTTTTGCACTCCGCCATGCAAATGAAGTTAACACTGCTTAACATGTACGCCGGTGCAAAAAGTCGCCGGACTCTATAGAAATCCACGGCATTTGCACTGTCATGTAAATCCATGCCAGTGCAAATGCTAGTGTCATTGTATGGTGGAGAGGAAGGGGGTGGCGGAATGTTAAGTTATGATCCGCCCTGCCTCTCCACCATACACATGAAGGAAAATTAGCCATACTGTAAATGAAATGAGTGAAATCCTTACACAAGGCTTTTACGTCTTCCAGTAACATTACGCCCCATAGGAAAAGGAGTTCCTAGATGTGTTGAGCCGAGGGTCACCGTTGATGTGTTCAGTGTGATTGTTTTGGGCTCAGACATGTGGTGAACGAGCATGCCATGTTCTTTGTGTGTGCCATGGGGCCTCCTTTGCATATGAGCAATGTGCAGGCATACCTATCTATTGTACGGCTCAGGCTACTTCCCACTGATCTTTTAACCCTGTTGTGCTGGTGAAGTATGTTTTGAGTCAGTGATGGGCTTTGTTTACTTCAGACACACTCCTGTCACTCCCCCCTCCCCACCCTCCTTATTGTGGGTTTCCTGAGTGTTTGCACGACTTGGCAACTCTGAGTGGTTGAATGAGAGCTTCCAGGTAACGCGTGGCCCTATGAGGCTGTTCTTGGCGCTTAGACGGAGCAGGGAGGGGGTGAGTGCATCTTAGTATGCAATAGCTTTGAGGGTTGGTTCTTTGTGGGACTGCAGTGCATGCTGCAGATGTTAAGGGGCTACTCATGATATTTCGGCTGTCTGAATTGTGGTTTCCGTATCCACCAGAGTTGCTGTATGCTTTGAGAAGACGATTGGTGGCGTTGCCATTACCAGTCATTGTTATCCATTGGCACTCCCTCTGTGGGGAGCGTCTCTACAGTTTTGACACGTGCCGTGTATACTATTGGCGTGCTTCATGAAGCTACGTGCCATGTGTTGTGTAATTGTCTGCTATAGAAAGATTCTGCTGACCAGGCACACGCTTTCGAATGCCAATGAGCTCTCGTGCTACGATCACATCTCTGCAACCATTGTATTCACGACTCAACGCCAAACCACTTGTTTTGGGACTGGTTGCAGTCCCACAGTGTAGATGCAAAACTTTGAGACTGCTTCAACATTTTGTTTGTATATTTCAGATAGCTCTCAAGTCACATGTTATTTGCTCCCATGAGCTGCCACTGCGGAAAGAGGTTGACAAAAACAATATATTCAGCTTGTTCACCTGGTGCAAAAACATGCTATTTATTTATTTATTTTTGCATTGATACAAGCGCACAAAGCCCATCGGCATCCAGGCGCTGGCTGGTTAGAGTGTAGCTGGAAGGCAGAGATATGCATTGAGGTTAGTTAAACAGGTGAGTTTTGAGTTGCTTTCTGAACAGAGCCGGCCTTAGGGGGGGCGAGCTGGGTGACCGCTGAGGGCGCCACGCCCCCCAGGGTGCCTCTAGCCCCCACCACGCTAGCTCAGGGGAGTCTTTCAAGGCTGCCCCGAGCTGGCATAGTGGCAGAAGGCGTGGTAGGCGCCTCATTGTCATTAAATGCACCCGCAGCTGCGGCCTCATTTAAAGAGAATAGGGTGCTGACGCGCCCTATTCATATCATTACCTCCTCAACCGAGCGAGGAGGTTTAAAAAAAAAAGAGTGGCCCTCCTGGCCCGCCCCTTTTGCCCCGCCCCCTGTTAACCAGGGGCGTGCAGAGGGCAAGGGGGGGCGCTGCTGCCCTTAAGGCCGGCCCTGTTTTTGAACAGGTGGAAGCAGGGCTCGGCTCGCAGAGGAAGGGGGAGGTTGTTGCCCAGGCCGGCAGTGCTCTTTTGCATTGTATCTTGGAAGCAGCAGCACTTGATAGCCTGTGCAACTCTGCTGCGCTCATCAGGCATTGAGCAATTGCAGACATTCCGTGGATGGTTTCTAGGAGGTTGCCATGGTCCGGGCTGGGTGTTTCCTAGTGGAACGTGCTGTCCTGTACATGGAAGGCCTCTGGACATATTACTTCTCACGCCATGTACTCCAACCAGTGTTTTCTCGCGCTTATCTGTTAGACACAGGTTCACCCCAAGGAGAGACGGCGGTCAGGGCCTTATCGTTCCCCTTTGTGTGCAAATGGGAAGTACGTCTCTCCGTGGAGCGTTATTGGGCGTTATCTGCGAGGCTGTTCCTGTGCAAAGCGTCTTTATCTGGAGGACAATTCATTGCATGAAGAAGGGTGCCTTCGAGCCTAGACGTGAGGCCGCCTCACTCAACCCTCTCCACCCCCCACGCTCCTTTCCCCTTCTACTCTTTTATATTGGTCCAATCAGTAAAACAGAATCAGTCATGCAGAACCTGTTCTTTCATTTTAGCCTCCATCACACTGCACTGTAAATCGTGGTGCATTCTAACATAACTGCTGCATTGCAGTACTGTTATTTTTATTTATCCTCAATCATGTTTAAGATAAACATTAATTACGGGGAATAAAATCGTTATCTCTTGTCATATGCAAAACTTGCGAGCGAGGACCCCACTATTGAGGAACTAACACTGTGTCCTTACAACGTTAACCAAACAGTGTCTGAGTGTCAGAGGGGATATGTTATAGCACTCACATTTTAAGTACCGAAGATTTACTCATCTTAGGTTTGCTATTAATGCGGTGCCAGGCTACTCATTCATTAAACCGTCCTGCACGCGTTTTCAGATTTAATTTCTTGAGGGTCCCCTTTAATTTGTTCCCAACATCTGAGATTGTGGGTGCTAGATAAGGAATACAGAGGTCTGCTAGATGGTGCTGTTGCTGTCATCTAGCAATAGAGACGTGTACCTTTATCAGTTAAATGTACTCGTTTACAAACACAGCAGTTCCATTTTTTAGAAAATGTACTCACGCTGATACCCTGCTTTTGACTGTTCAATTTTGGCACCGCATTTTAAATGCACAGGGCATTTCTTTATAGATAGCCGATTTTAGCTTTTGTAACACAGATTTTAAAACACTGAGTATAGATAATTGGCCTAATTCACAGAAGCGTTTTATTATGACAAAACCCCATTGGAAAAAGCTCTGCGAATAAGACCTAATACTGGAGATGTATTTATGATAAACTGCTGTTGTTATTGTATGGAAGAATTACATTGTTGTTTTTGCACAAGGTTTACTCTAGACAATAATGCTATAAAGATTGATTGTTTATAATGTATGGATGTTCTCACTTATTGAGAGTTGAGGTTCAAAAATCCAGGCAAAGAACACATGGGGAAGGTGGTGGGGGGTAAAAGGTAACATTCTGTCACAACGACAAAGACTCTCATTAGCATCGCAATGACCTCTAAAAAGCTCTGATTAGTTCATATGATGTTTATTTAAAAATATATGGTGTTTTCATTACAAATAACATTTTTTTATTGTTCTCTATCATCTGAGATCAGTCCATGGCTACTTTCTTTCACTTTCTTAAACACCAGGATTTAAAGTTCTCCTCCATGCTTCAGCTCTTAAACATTCACTAAGGAAGAACACACTTTATTCACTCTCCCGTGTTTGCTGCCTATAGATTCAAGATTCCATTATTCTTCTCTCTCAGGTGTCAATGGACACTTTGGAACTTTAACTGCAGTTGCCAGAGTTCAGTGACTGTATGAATGTTCTCTAAAAGCATTCCCTGGGCACTGGAACTTTAACTAAAGTTGCCAGAGTTCAGTGACTCAATGAATGTTCTCTCACAGCCTTCCATGGGCACTGGAACTTTAACTACAGTTGCCAGAGTTCAGTGACTCTATGCATGTTCTCTCACAGCCTTTCGTGGACACTGGAACTTTAACTACAATTGCCAGAGTTCAGTGACTCTATGAATGTTCTTTCACAGCCTTTCCTGGACACTACAACTTTAACTACAATTGCCAGAGTTCAGTGACTCTGAATGTTCTCTCACAGCCTTCCCTGGGCACTGGAACTTTCACTACAGTTGCCAGAGTTCAGTGACTCTATGAATGTTCTCTCACAGCCTTCCCTGGGTACTGGAAGTTTAACTGCAGTTACCAGAGTTCAGTAACTAGATGAATGTCCTCTCACAGCCTTCCCTGGGCACTGGAACTTTAACTGAAGTTGCCAGAGTTCAGTGACTGTATGAATGTCCTCTCACAGCCTTCCCTGGGCACTGGAACTTTAACTACAGTTGCCAGAGTTCAATGACTCTATGAATGTTCTCTCAGCCTTCCTCGGGTACTGGAACTTTAACTGCAGTTACCAGAGTTCAGTGACTGTATGAATGTCCTCTCACAGCCTTCCCTGGGCACTGGAACTTTAACTGAAGTTGCCAGAGTTCAGTGACCGTGTGAATGTCCTCTCACAGCCTTCCCTGGTCATTGGAACTTTAACTGAAGTTGCCAGAGTTCAGTGACCGTATGAATGTCCTCTCACAGCCTTCCCTGGGCACTGGAACTTTAACTGAAATTGCCAGAGTTCAGTGACCATATGAATGTCCTCTCACAGCCTTCCCTGGGCACTTGAACTTTATCTACAGTTGCCAGAGTTCAGTGTCTCTATGAATGTTCTCTCACAGCCTTCCCTGGGTACTAGAACTTTAACTGCAGTTACCAGAGATCAGGAACTAGATGAATGTCCTCCCACAGCCTTCCCTGGGCACTGGAACTTTAACTGAAGTTGCCAGAGTTCAGTGACTCTATGAATGGGCTCTCACAGCCTTCCTCGGGTACTGGAACTTTAACTGCAGTTACCAGAGTTCAGTGACTGTATGAATGTCCTCTCATAGCCTTCCCTGGGCACTGGAACTTTAACTGAAGTTGCCAGAGTTCAGTGACAGTATGAATGTCCTCTCACAGCCTTCCCTGGTCATTGGAACTTTAACTGAAGTTGCCAGAGTTCAGTGACCGTATGAATGTCCTCTCACAGCCTTCCCTGGGCACTGGAACTTTAACTGAAGTTGCCAGAGTTCAGTGACTGTATGACTGTCCTCTCACAGCCTTCCCTGGGCACTGGAACTTTATCTACAGTTGCCAGAGTTCAGTGACTCTAGGAATGTTCTCTCACAGCCTTCCCTGGGTACTGGAACTTTAACTGCAGTTACCAGAGTTCAGGAACTAGATGAATGTCCTCCCACAGCCTTCCCTGGGCACTGGAACTTTAACTGAAGTTGCCAGAGTTCAGTGACTGTATGAATGTCCTCTCACAGCCTTCCCTGGTCATTGGAACTTTAACTACAGTTTGCAAATGTAGGATCTGTACTTTCCTTTACTCACGTGCTTCATTAGATGACTTGCTGCTTTGACTACAGTTCCCAGAGTACAATTTCTCTACTTTCCTTCTCTCACAGTCTTTTACGTGCATCTGCTAATGACACTCACTAAGTGCTACTGCAGGGTTCGTGGGCTACCAGCCCCAGCACCTTTCTCCAAGCGTACCTTGACCAGGTGCTACTCCCTCCTCTTCAGGGTACACAACATCTCTCTGATGCCATATCATCCTCGTTTAAGGGCAATGAGTGCTTCTCGCCAGTGCTACCACCTCCTCTGAATCAGGATTCGGACCGCATCTCAGCAGTGCTACTTCACTCATGGATTATTCGAGCCTTTTTCACTTCTGACTCCAGCAGTTCAGGTCACTGAGGGCCTCTCTTCAAGCGCTGTCCCTCTGTCATTTCAGAGAGCGGAGCACCTCTCAGCAAGAACCATTTCCAGCAACAATTCAGGGCACTGAGCACCTCTCCTCAAGTGCTGTTCTTTCAGCAATTTATGGTATTGAGTGCCTCTATCCATTTGCTATCATTGTGGCAACCTTTCAAATGGCTTCCATTCCGTTTCCCATTTCCTTCTGTTCTTTTCCTGGCGTGAGTCTATTCTGAGAGTGTCCGTTCATCCCAACCGGCTTTCTATTATACAATCTCCTTGCATTGCATCGGCTAAGGCTTTATATTCCTGCCTCTAGTTCAAGGCGATGTGATAGTTATTGTTCAAGAACCCCCCCCCCTTTTCAGGTGGTACCTTTAGCTTTTGAAAAGGGTGTTTCCGATCTTGGATTTCAGACAAGCATGCTTAGGCCCCAGGGCAGTCTCCTTGTGCAATGTCCGGAGGAGTTTGTTATCCTGCCAGCGAATTCCCAGTGCTGCGATCCATCCCTGGTGTCCACGTGCAGGCTGAACGAATGCCCAGCGCTAGCCTCCATTTGAGGCCTTTTACTGATATGTAGAGCAAGATTCCCATGCATGCAAGGCATTCCACTGGGATTAACCTTGAACATTCTTCATGGTCTGGGTTACCGTCTTTAAAACACTTTTTTCATTGATGTCTCGATGACAGTACAATCATATGCTCTTGGCACACTAGAGGGTTTTCCCATTTCACGGCTGACGACGGTCTTTTAAAATCGATGGATGGTATAATATGATAGGTTATTTATAATGCGCTTAATACCCAGAGGTTTATAAGTGCTGACCTGGGGATCGAACCTGTGTTGCTCTGTATCGTCTTGCTTCCAAGGCGAGCACGTTGCCTTTGAGCTATCCTCCCCGATCGCTTCAGTAACATAGTGTTACAAAAAACATGACTGAACCATGTCATATTGACGGTAGGAGTGATTTATAGGTCCCAGCTACAAAGGGACCTATTTGACGTCCCAAGGGTGGACTATTGGTTACGACCCCGTAACCCATTGGTTTTAAGTGAAGTTATAGGGTCATCTGCAATGGTACAGGTGGTAAAAATTGCTACTAATCAGACTGAGATGTTCTGGCTGAATGTACATTATCCACCCAATGCTATAGCAACAAAACATAATGTTGCTACACTGAAAAAGATTCTTGATAAGATCAACTGCCTTAAACCAGTATAGCTAGTTGGCGATTTCAATGCAAGTCTAGATGCAAATAATATAGATCAAGCTTACATAGGGGAATCGGCACTGATTAAACCCTCACAATTAAATCAACAAGGCAAAGCATGGGCTAACCTGCTATATTCCTTTGTATTTAATAGGTTAAATGAACTTTGCCCAGGAGACGCCCATGAAGCATTTACGCAGGTGAGTCGGAGCAGTGCATCGACTATCGACTATGTGTTTGCAAATATAGCAGCACTAGCAGCACTAGCCCTGGTGGAGGATACGGAGGATATGGCAGTCGTCACACAGTGACCACATGCCATTATGCGTACTACTAAAATCTACATTGAAAAATGCTGTGCCCAGAATGGGGATATATATATTAATAATGGTCAGAACCGCATCCAGTGGAATGCGCCTAATCTACATAAGACACAGGAGGATATGGGTGAGCTGTGACCTGTATTTATAGATCAGTATGATGATAACTGTCAGAAAAGAGGATCAGATATAATGGCAGACTTCCTGAAGCTCATGACGTGTGTCAAGGATGCCATAAAACAGAAAAGAAATGATAAGAGCATACAAGAGAGGTGGAGCAAAGATCACAAAAAGGGACAACATAATGAAAGTCGAATAACAGCTGCAAAAAAACTACTACGCATAAGTATTGCTGCAGTTCTCAGCCCAGTGAAGGGCCTGTATACTACAGTGGAAATCACAGCAGAAATCACACTGATTAAAGCTGAGTATCACAGGTGGTTGAGAAACCATCAAAGGCAATGCGAGATGGAAGAATGGCAGCAGATAATGAACTTTGTCAATACTGGAAATCATACTGGTATATGGACAGTGCTAAGGGGGCAGTCAAAAGAGAGATTTGCCTTTCAGCAATGTCTTAGAGAAAGATTGGTGCACCCACATAGAGTCAATATTGGGCCCAAGTATAGCGATAGATGAGGACCTAATCTTGCCATCAGTAAAATGGGTATGCAAAGTATCAGTGAGTGAAATAACTACGACTATAGAGAGGCTACATAATTCTCGGGCAGCTGGCCCACCTGACATGTGTGCAAAAGCTTTGTGTATTCTCTGTGCATATTGGGGAATGTGGTATCCTACCAGAATCCTGGAGGGAGAGCCACAATCTCCCTGTGCACAAGAAGGGCACATGGTCAGAACCCTCTAATTAAAGAATGTTGGCAGTGTTAGATATACCTAGGAGGATTTTTACAAAGGCACTATTGACAGAATTGAACCAATGGATCAAGGACAATAGTATGCTCCCCCTAATCAGACTGGATTTAGAGCTAGCTCAAGCACAACACATAATGTACTGATCCTAGATTCTGCGTTTGAACGGCTAGATGTAATACCGCTGTCTATGGTGCTTACATCGAATACAGTGCCGCATTCGATACAGTTATGCAAAATAGGTTGTGGAAGAAACTAGTGGGATGGAATATCCCCCAAGGCTCATTAAAGATGATAATGCTATTATATGAAGACACAAGTATAAAAGTACAACTTGATGGCCAAGGTACACTCTCAGGGAAAATCTGTACAGGTAAAGGGGTTAAACAGGGATGTCTAGTGGCAACTACACTCTAACTTGTACTTAGCTGATCTGGTTAATGTCTTCGATAGTATAGATCACTACCCCATCAAAGTGGGGACACAAAGAATTGGCTTGTTAGGCTATGCAGATGATCTACTCCTCCTTGATAACACCCCCAAGGGCCTGCAAAACATGTTAGATGCTCTGGGTACATATGCTAAAAACAATGGCCTATGTGTTAATATCACAAAAAGTAAGATCATGGTGTTCACAAACGAAAATAAAGCAACTAATAAATTGGTGTGGAAGATCGATGGTGATTTCATGGAACGGGTAAGGCACTATACATATTTAGGAGTGGTTGCTGATTATAAGCTTAAATGGCACATACACTGGGAAGAAACAAAAACACATGTACAAATAAAGTAAATACAATTAGTGCATTTATTGGTAGAAACAGAGGCTGCTCAATAGATATTATTTTACTCCTATATAATATCAAGATTGCGTCAGTCCTGATGTATGGGATTGAGGTGTGGGGTCTTAATCTGTGTGGTGAAATGCGTAAATGTGAGGAAAAAATGTTGCAGAAATTGTTTAGAATGCCAAACACACTATCAGTTGAGTACATGCAATTGGACATTGACTTGAAGTGTAGTTTGGCAGCCTTCACATTCAGAGTCGCCATGTGCTACGAAAGATTGCTACATCTGGAGAATGCATACAGTATGGTTAGCTATTGTCAGGCTTTCGCCAAATTAGGTCGATGTGAAAACATAGGTACCCTGGGAACGAAATTGAGCATACACAATAAATGGTTTGATGGGCATAGGCAGACAAATAGTGGCTCACAGCGTAGGTCGCGTACATGTTGGCTCAAACAGAAACCTATAGCACTGAGAATAATTTGATCCGACTATCATCTAATATAAATAGTGGCACATATGTACACTATAGAATGCTCCAGGCCTCCAAACCGAACGACACCTCAGCATACCCAAACAGTGGTGTCATTAAACAATACTTACTACTCAAATTTAACATTAGTGAAGTGTTGGAGTGTAGAGACGTAAACATTGGTATTGATAGATCCAATCGCATGTGTTGGCTGTGTGGAGAAAATGTATTGGAAACATTAGAGCACATATTGGTTTATTGCATAAGTCTGAGCAAGATTAGATCTAATCATATGAAAGCATATAATAATGCAATTCACTGTGATGACAGTACATACGTATGGACTAGATTTATGGAAGGACGTGACTTAAATGTTATCAATTTTATTGTGAAATGTTATCTGAACTGTAGTGAATTTGTATATGACCTATGACCTATCCAAGGGAATTTTAGATTGATCAGAATGTAATCATCTGTTTTTGTTTATCAAAGTATCAAATTGCTATTTATATTGTAGAACTAATTCCTAGCCATAGGTAATGTATTGGAATCTTGAACTTGGAAGGTGGAAGTGTTTGAATTGGAAAAACACGTACATTTCATGTGTTCACATATATGTAGTTTGTAACGTATATACAAAGCCATCTTGGCTATATGTATATGAAATAAACTCTTACATAAAAGGGTGTTTCCGATCTTGGATTTCAGACAAGCATGCTTAGGCCCCATGGCAGTCTCCTTGTGCAATGTTCAGAGGAGTTGGTTAATTTGCCAGCGAATCTCCTGTGTTGCGATCCATCCCTGGTGTCCACGTGCGGACTGAGAGAATGCTCAGTGCTAGCTCCATTTGAAGCCCTTTACTGACATATAGAACATGATTCCCATGCATGCAAAGCTATGTGGCATTCCACTGGGATTCTCCTTAAACATTCTTCATGGTCTGGGTTGCTGCAGCGATACTTCCCCTAACAAAACAAGTCATTTTCTGGTACACTGTCATACTCTGTCATGGCTCTGTGCAAGCAGTTTATGTATCAGAGTTCTTTTTGTCCATGCCTCTTCCTTGGAAAATTTAAAAAAAGAAGAAAAAACAAAATGTGCTTGAAATTGTTGGAATTCTGGAACTGTTTTATTGCACATTTTCATAATGCTGCCATTTTGTGAGCTTTTTAATACCTTAATCTGGCTTGCTATTTTGAAAGCATGAGTGTTCCCACTATTGCCTGCTTATTTGACTGATTTCTGGCACTTCCAAGATGGCTGCCATGGTAGGCAGCCTGGCTAAGCTGCCTTTCCCTGTGCAGCACTCTCATTGTTTGCTGAGTGTCTTCTTCCATCCAAACACAGACCGGCAAGCTTTAGCCGGCCCCCTCAGCAAAGGCAATGGGTTAGTTCCCTCCTTCTGGACTCACTCCCACCACCTTTGACTATGACTGTTCTTTCTGCTTGTTTCTCCCATGTTGTCATTTTGATGTGCAGTGCTTCTTAAAACCCTTTGCTAACATCTGAATCCCTGATTGGAAAGTCAAATCTTGCTGTTTTTGCTATTATGTCAAATCTTGCTGTTTTTGCTTTTTGCTAGAAAGTCAAAGCTTGCTGCCCATTGCTAAATTCTCTGTACTTTGCTTTGTATATGGTTGCTTCTCTGTAACTTGCCGGCCCAGTGACCTCACCACTCTCTTTGTCCCACACCTACCTGACTTAGCCCCCAGCTTCTCTCTCCTCTCCTCACTTCCACCTCCATGGCGCTTTCTGTTTCTCCTATCTTTTCGAACTGCTTCTCAATTGACTATCCTTCCCTTCTCACTAAGTCTGGCAGAAAGAAGTTCAAAAATGATATCTTGGACTCTGGTCTTCCTATCACGGACACCTACTCCAATGCTTCCTCCGGACAGACCCTCACAGACATCCTCTTTGTTGTTTCTTTGCCAGATCTATGGAATCTTCATATGATCTCTGTGCTCTGTCCTATCTCCTTCTCTCCCATTAATTATGGCACTCACTGGGAAGTTCATATGGCTTCCTTTGACTCCTCTAAAGTCATTAATGTCTACCTTAATGGCACTGTCATGGTCCAAAACCCTCAGGCCAATCTCCTTCTCTTTCTCTTTGATAGCCGCTTCCCTCGCCTCAACAATTTCCTCTCATCTCCTGCTGTCCCCTCCTCTCCCCCCTTGGCTACCTTGCCCTCTCTCTCCTCCTCCTCTGCCACTTCTAGGGCTCTATCGCCTCCACAGGGCGTACCTCTGATCTGTACCCCTCCCCGGAAGGTCTTTAAGGATGGCAACATTCTTCATCTTGCCACTCTCAACTCTCGCGCTGCTGTCAAACACTCCTTGGACATCTGCCACCTCCTTCAAGAATTAGACCTTGATGTCCTTACTGAGACATGGTTCATGGCCAGCTCTGTCACAAGCTTTGACACTCTCCTCCCTGATGGCTACAAGATCCGCTCTGCAGCCATATCCTCCTGGTCTGGTGGGGGGTGGGGGGGGTTAGCCCTGATCTTTCCTGAGTGGATTCTTGCCTCAATCATTCCCACTCAGACCTGCTCCTCTTTTGAATGCCTTATCTGTAGGCTCTCTGTTGTCTGTAGGCTCTCTGTCTCTCCTACCAATTCTCTTACTGTGGTTACCATCTACTGGCCTCCTCCCTCCTGGCCTTTACCACTCAACTCCTCCTCCTGGGTGAACTCAATATCCATTTAGACTCTCCTTGTTCCTCCTCTTTACACTTCCGTGACCTCTGCAACTCCCTCTCCCTGTCCATCCTTCCTCCGGCCCAACTCACTCTGCAGGGCACACACTCGATGTCTTGATCTCCTCTGACCGCCCCCTCTCCATCCCTCTGACCACTCCTCTATCCTGGAGCGATCATTCCTTCCTCGCCTCTCATTTCTCCCTCTCCTCCCCCCAAGCCGAGCCTACCCCAACATTGCCACCTACTATCTCGGACATCCGGGCCATGAAGTGGGTGTCAGTTGAGGCTTTTGCTGCCACCTTCTCTCCCCCTATCCACCTCTGACTGACACACATCCTGACACAGCCTTGTTTCTGCTCTACTCTTCTATTTCTAATACTCTTGATGCTCTTGCCCCTGTCATGAGGATCCATTTGAAGTCCAAAGCCAAGTGCAATTCCTGGTATGACCAGGGCTGGACTGGGAACTAAAAGAGGCCCTGGAAATAATTACTGCGGACCAAAAGAGGCCCTGGAAATAAAGTTCAAAGTGGCCCTATATGACACATTTTCAGCAAGCCCAATGCTTTTCCTATGAGAAAATTTGGAAATACCACAGAAAAGAGGCCCAGGGTGCAGAGGCCCACCGGGAAATCTCCAGAGTTCCCTAAAGGCCAGTCCACCCCTGGGTATGACTCCGACCTAGCTACACCTAAAAGTAAGTGTAGGGCAGCTGAGAGGAAATGGAGGGCTTCTTGTTCATCCTCTGACAAACTGGCCTGTCGCCTGCTCCATATGCAATACTGACTCTCTGTCCTCACCAAGAAGAGAGTCCACATTGAAGCTCGTGTCTCTGCGGCATCTAACAACTCGGTCAAACTTTTTAAAATCTGCAAGGAGCTGGCTAACCCTGCTACAGTCTCTACCCATCCTATTGCCTCCCATGCTCTTTGCAATGCCCTTGCCTCTCACTTCATCTAAAAAATCCAGGGCATCCTGTCCACCCTCTCCTCCCCTCTCCTTCCTCTCCCCTTTCCATCTGTGCTTGCCGACCCTCCTTCAGCCACCCCCCACCCTCCTTCTCGTCCTTTCATTTTTTCTCCCTGATGAGGTCACTAGACAAGTCCGATCTATGAAAGCCTTGTTCAACAGGTTTATCCCTGTTCCTCTAAAACCATCAAGGACCACATTGATACCCTCACTCCAGCCCTTGATGATTTTTGCAACCACTCCTTTGCCTCAGGATCCTAACCCTCCCCTTTGAAGCACTCCCTTGTGCATCCTCCCCACAGCTGATTCTTCTTGTCCGGCTAACTATCGCCCAATTTCCATTACTCCCTTTCTGGGCAAACTCCAGGAAAAGCTGGCCATCTCTCATCTTAACCTTCATTCCGATTCTGTTGGTTGTATCCATGACCACCAGTCTGGCTTCAAAGCTACCAGAAGCACGGAAACTGCTCTCCTGAACATCCGTGAAGATCTGCTCTCCAACCTTGACTTTAACATTCCCTGAGTCTTCATCCTACCCGATCACTCTTCTGCCTTCGACACAGTCAACCATACCATCCTGCTCAACCGTCTCTGTGATTACCTGGGTATTACCGATCAGGATCTGCCCTGGCTGACCTCTTTCCTCTCTGATCGACCCTCCCAGGTCCAACTTGGGTCCTTCCTATCATCTATCTCCCTCTCTACCTGTGGTGTTCCCCAGGGGTCTAGCCTCTCGCCCTGGCTTTTCAACCAATACCTGGTAGCTCTCGCCCACTGCATTGCCATTTTCTGCTCAAATCTACAGTGCTACTCTGACAACACTCAACTCATTTTCAGGCTGCCCTCTGCCACCTCCTCTCCCTCTCTTATCTCTGATTGCCTCACTGCCATTCAAGATTGGTGTGCTGCCAACAATCTTTATCTGAATGCAAGCAAGATGGAGATCCTCCTCATTGGCACACCTTCACCATCCTTTCCCCTCGCTCTCTGGCCGGCCTCCCTTGGCCCTCCTCCTACCCCCACCTGCGAGGCTAAGAATCTCAGCGTGATCTTTGACACCACACTTTCCTTCTCCGCCCACATCTCTGATGTTTCTAAAAAGTCACACTTCCTACTGCTCTTCCTCAGAGGTACTCTGCCTTTCCTCTCCTTCCCCCAGTAGCTCACTGTCTCACAGCCTCTTTCTAAATCTACCTGCCTCTATTCTCCACCCTCTGCAACTAATCTAGAACAGGACTGCAAGACTTGTCCTTGGCCTCAAGCCTTGGGATCCTATCTCTCCAGCTCTGAAATCTCTCCATTGGCTTGCAGTGGATGCAAGGATTAAATTCCAAACCCTCTGCATTGTCCACAAGGCTTTCTGGGGCCTGGGTCCAAAATACCTTCAGCTATCCCTTTGCAAATCCCTCCCCCCTCGAGCTCTTCGCTCCTCTACCTCTAACTCCCTCAGGGTCAGTTGTTTTTCAAAGAAACAAGCTGGGGGTAGATCTCTGTCTTCGGCTGGGGCCTCCCTCTGGAACAGGCTCCCTGCCACTCTAAAACCTGAGGAGAACCATCTTTGGATCCGGAAGCACCTCAAGACCTTCCTCATTGCTTATGCCTTCAACCCCCCTGTCCCACGCTGATCTGTTCTCTCTCTGCACCATGCAGCTGGGCACCCTCTGTCCTCTAGGCCCAGTTACCTGCTCACCCTGCCACCCTCCTGCACTGCCTTCGGGCCACACCTTGCACTGGGGTATGTATCTGTACCCATACTGTCCCCACCTTTTTTCTTCCTGCAATTATAAGACCTACCCTGTTTGCTGCCTTAAACCTAGCACTTGCCACTTGCTGGCTGCACTACCACTGTTTGTTGCCTTTATTATTTATTTATTTGTTATTATTTATCTGTTTCTCCTTTGCTCCGCACTTTCCCCTTCTCCCCCCTTCCATGCACTTTTCCCCTCTCCCTCTCCCATGCACTTGCGTGTTCTCAATATCACTGGGCCTAGTAAGATCGTGGTTTTGTTTTCCCCTGTTCCCCTCCCTTGCCTTGTCGTGCTCTGAAACACTTGTCTACGAGCGCGATAGAAAAAAATATCAATTCAATTCAATTCAATTCAATTCAAAAATACAATGCAAAAGAACAAAAAGTATGCACACATGCTCCTGCTAGGCCTTGTGGCTTTCGGACGTGCAAATGTTACTCAAATCATCTACAAAATGGATACCAGCAAGGACATAGATCAAACCCTTGTCAACTGCCTCTCACAAATGAACACACGGATGAGCAACAAAAGCCTTACACTCATCCCGGTCAAAACTGAAATCATTATCATAACCAACAACTTCTCTACACAACGGCATGTACAATGGCCTATTGTAACGGGCGCCAGATTAGAAGCATCCAAAGTAGTTAAAGATGTCAGAATTATGATGCACCACGACCTAACACAGGAACTTTGAGGCAATTCAGTAGTAAAGAAATTATTCTTCCACCCACATACTATCACATCTCACTTTCCCACATAGAACTCTTGGTAGTATCTCTCTCATCATTGCAAGAATATACTACGCCAACAGGAATGCCTGACTTACTCACTCAAAAACTGCAACTGCTACAGAAAACCATAGCAAGACTCCTTTAAAGACAGTGCTAAAATCCCTACACTGGCTACCAGCCAAGTAAGAGATGTATTTCAAAACACTTTGTATTGTTCAAAGAACAAATCATGGCCAAGGCGCAAAATTCCTTAAGAAAATAATCTCCAGCTAGCGACCAAAACGAATCCTATGGTCTAGCAAGGACATACGTCTTGAACCCAAACAATAATTGAACATGAAATATGCTGGTTCAGCCTTTTTACACATCTCGATAAATCTCTGAAACTCCCTCTCCAAGTGAGCACGCACAGAGGAACATCTGACTTTGAGGAAAACATTAAATGCATGGCTCCTTGATTTGCCTACCTTACTTGCCAAAACTTGACCCACAGTCAAAGAGAAGTGAGCAGCTTTAATGTAAAGAGAGACAGCAAGAATTACTGGGTCTTGGATCGGGATTCCCAGGTCGCATGATACCAGCGGATTGGCCTAATGGTGAAAGAGAGGCCAAACATATTTAATTAGCACACAGTGGGTTTCCGATTACTTGATATACAAGCTTCACAGCAATCATTAAACCTTACACCCTGATACGAAGTTCACCTTTTTCTCTTATTAACCCTACTAAAACTTTCCATACTTCTGCAAACACACCACACACACGGACCAACTACACCACAACACTGACACCAAACAGCAACATTCCACACCTCCTCCAATAACTCACATGCAATGCGGTTAAAGCAGATCCACCTGAGACCCTCAAAACCATGCAAATGGTAGCAGTATAAAATAAATCCCATTATCATAACATAAAATATTGCATTGGCAAAGGTATGGCCTTGTTGTTGAGACACCTTTACAGTCAAGGAGCAGAGACAGGACAAGTCCATGAAAATGACAATTTTCAGGTGAAAAGCCCCCAGGGCACCTGCCTCTGCTTATGGTTTACTATGCTGGTAACTGGATCTCCTGTTGAATCAGACCCAACTGGGCTCCTTTAATGTTGCTACACTAGAGAGGGATGGTGAGGTCTGCTTAATGAAGCTGGGGTGTTCTACAGACCTTCTGGTCTGGAGACCCTGGAAGCAAATGAGTTGCAGACAGGTGCCAAACATGGTTAACATATAGCTTGGCTCTCAGAGGGATAGTTGGCATGAAGGGTATGTGGCAATGGATAAGCAGTTGAGGAAGCTTTGCAGTTGCAAGTCTATGACTTTGACAGCTGTCAGTTATCTAAGTTCTTGTGGGTCCTGGATTCCAGTGGCAGGGTCACACCCTTCATCTTCGTTGGTGAGACGTAGACGGCACGATTGTGCAGGCATTTATAATGATTGTTCCAACCGAGACAGGAGCCCTGGTCCCACTCAGGAAAATAGTCTGGTTCCCATGGTAAAAGCAGAGAATCAGAGCCAGGGAGGTCATGTAGCAAGATTCCTCACTCTTTCTACAGGTCAGGCATCGTCTTCCGTTTGACCCAGACTACATGGCACATGCACTTCCTTTATAGTGGGTTAAGCCTAAGGGTTCAGAGCCCTAAGCATACAGTTGTATCTTTTTAAACCTTCATCGGCCACTCAACACAGAGTTGTCACCACATTAAAACATTTTGCAGGCTTCTGTTCAGACAATCTCTAGGAATGTGGACTCAATCAAGACTCATGATATTACAGTCACAATTTATTATTATTATCATCATTATTATAATTATTGTTATTATTGTTGTTTTTATTGAGCGCAGAACTTGCTCCAAGAAGCAACAGAGAGTTTTACAGAGGAAAACAACAATACAGATACACAACGGAGCACTTTACAGAGGCATACAACAGTACAGATGCATAACAGAGTGTTTTTCAGATGTAACAACAGAACAGATATACAGCGGGGGTAGGACACAGAGGGGCACAGAAGAGGGGTACAGCTGTACCAGTTGGCTGGGAGGAGAGGGGCAGACAGCATCTAGCGAGTCAGGTGGCACGGGGGACGATGTGATGGCCTAGATGTTGAGGAGGAGAGACTCCTTGAAAAGGTGGGTCTTGAGTTCATTTCTGAATTGTCGGAGCGTGGGGGTGAGTCTGCTGCTGACAGGGCACCTGTTCCATAGTCTTGGGGCATAGCCAGAGAAGGCTTGTTTTCTGGTCCTTTCCTTTTTGCACTTGTCCTGGCTTCTGGTGCTGCATTATCTGCCAGAGATGCTGAGTTTTAACGTGAGGTAGCTGCGTGACTTGAGGGTGACTGTCTTAAAGATGAAACAGCAAGACTTGAAGGTGATTTGTGCGTGCAGTGGGAGCCAGTGAAGGTCTATGAGGACGGGTGATGTGTTCATATCTGCATAGACCCTTGATAAGGCGTGCAACTGCGTAACTAATCAGAGGCACAAGGCAGAACAGAAGGAGGCCTTCGAGAAGGGCATTGCCACCATTCAGGTGGGATAGCACCAGTGCTTGAACAGTGGATCTATAGCTGTCCGGAGAGAGGAAGGGCTTGACTTTCCGGATCTGCCGGATCTAGTCTCCACTATGATAACTCTGAAAATACTATGAGTGTACGTCGTCACAACGTAATGCCACTTGCATGTTGCGCCATCACCCTTCCTAGGCAAAACAGAATTTGAAAATAATATCACTGACTGTTCATGGCCATTTTTTGGAGCTTTTAAGACTTCAAAAGACTTGCTCCCACTCACAAAATAAGCATTCATAATCATGCAATTATCAATATAAATCAGATGGCAATATAAAAGGGCACCTACCATACATTTAACTTTGGCGTGACAGTTCTTAGAACAGAGACATCTAGAGCCCTCGCATTGGCTCTTTCATTTATCGCTATTGTCATTGGTATAGTTAGGCTGTCATTATGCGTCTTGTGCTATATAATGAAAATTCAGTCCAGTCGCCCACGACTGCAGTCATTAAGTAGTTTCTTTCAGAGTTGATTTTATGGTTATCAACAGGGAACACTTTGGAAAAGTGTCGTTTTGTTTAATTTGTATTAGTCTGAGAGAGAGCACCTGCCACGCTCTTGCGTGCTCTGTGTTGCAAAAATGGGCCCCTGTAGTTGTCGTCCCCAATGGGAATATGAAGAAAAGTATTACACAGAATATGTGATAATTTGTGTTGGTCCTGTAAAATGGAGTAAATTCATTTGGACCATGAATCACGTGAATGTGCACTCTATTTTATATTATAAAGACTGGGGAAAAACGACGCGACTGGCTGTAAAAGTACCCTTCCTCTGGAGCTTCTCTTGTGAAACACAAGAACAACAAAAAGTAACCATGTTAATAACAAGACTGAGACCCAAGCCAGGTCTTTAACCACTGACAAAAGCATAAAAGGTAAGCAATCTGACCCAAAGAGACAGGCAGCATATTTCAAAACACGCGCACAAGTCCGGAAAGCGACCTGCAGATGGTAGAGGCATAACTCTTTGGGGCCTCCAGATGGGACTGGGGCACTCACAGGCAAACTGATACCCAGAGTTTGTCAGCTAAAAACGCTGAACTGTTGGCGTGCATAGTTCTATGATTAAGGCATGATCCCTCAAGTCACTAGCCAGGCTGCAGTATGGAGATGATCCTTCATGGGAGAGAGAGAGGACAGATATTAGCAAGTGATACAGATTGGACAAGAAGCCAGAAATCAGAAAGAGGAACAAAAGCTGCTAAAATACGTCTAATATATCTGGGTCAGCAGCAAGAAATGATATCAGTGTTTATAACTGCGTGTGTTGTCTTTTGGTGGCTGCATCAAATGCAAGTTGCAAAGGCAAGCATTCTAATTCTTCGTAGGCAGGAGGAGATGTTTCATGAATGCACCAATGTTAAATGGCAGACCAAATACTAGTTGTTGGTAGTTGCACAGAACAAGGTTTTGTAACACTTAGACGGCAGGAGAATATTGTATTAAGTGTCTTTCAGCAAGTTCATTGTCTTTTAGCAGCCATACACATTATTAGTTGTGGAGAAAAGCGTTACCTTTTTTTGTAGGCCATAGGATTTCATTTTCAGTGGCTATAGGTGTCTACACTATCTTTTCATGGCTAGACCAAATATAAGTTAGTTGCTGCAGAGAAAATATATTATAAATCTTGGCAAGCAGAAGAGAAGGAGATTATATTTAGTGGATGTAACTGAGTCAGCAATAACCAAGACTGATGTGCATACAGCCGGTCCCCTTCTGCAATGGTGCAGACTTGCTAACAATGAGGGTCTGAAAGCTTGCTGAGTGCAATTACGGTGGTCAAGATTAATGTATTACCTTCCATTTGTCTCATGCTTGGATTATAGTATCTCCCCCTGAGAGAGAGGGGGCATGCCTAGCCATGACTTCTTTGATTGTAGCGCCATTGGGAACTAAGTTGCACCCCACTGATGAGACCCAATCAATACATCTGAAATATGTCTATGGTTGCTGCCGTGTCCGTGAAGAGTGGACCTTCTCTTGCAGTTTGGGTTGGATGCAGGACCAAGACTGATTTGTATATGTTGGTACCTTTCTGCAATGGTGCATACCGCCTAAAGAATGGTGGTGTGGAAGGTTGCAGAGAGTAATGTCAGTGATTATGATTAATTCTTAACTTTACACATAATGTTTGGTCATAGTAATTAGTTTGAGTAAAAAAAAATGTATGGAGCACTGAATCTTGCCTTATGCTAAAATGGAATTTCCCTACGTGAACGAAACTAAGGAAAGTCTGAGTCAAAGAGTTCAACTTAAAAAAAATGTATGTCTATGTCCAAACATACCCCTCCCCTCACAACTACAATTAACCAATGTGTTAGGAATGCCAGAGTCAAAAGAAATAGTGTTCATCTTAAAGTTCCAAGCTTCTTCTAGCGTACAGCTTACTTTCAGCTCCCCTTCCACAGGCACACGAAAGTTCCATGAAATAGTCTAAAAGTTTACCTTCTCCCAGTTCAGGGCGGCACAGTTCCAAAGCAATCTTTGGGGTTCCCTTCCCCAAGGTTCAAGTAACACAATCAAAAAGCAAAAAAGGGTCTTGAGGCTCCACTCTCAAGACAACAAAGGTGGTTCTTGTAAGCCTCAGGGTTCCATTCCCTGAGGCTTCAGTTCTGCCGCCTATACTTGTTATAGTCTTTCCAAAGGAACATGTCTTCCCAAAACACCAACTCCACCTGATCTTCTTTCTGGCCCAGTTTGCCAGCTCGGATGCAGTGGTTTCCTAATGCTGTGGTTCAGAGTCCATATGGTTTACTATGCAGGGCTGTCCGGTCTAGGCGCAGTTGTTAGACCACACAATCCACCTATTACATGTCATGCAACCAGTGGCCCAGAACTCCCTGGAACACACACACAGGTTTACTTGGTACTGGGGCCTGGGAGCCAAGTCACCTTCACTTGGCTCCTTTTGTTGGTCTCTTGGCTTTGGGGTTATTCTTACACTTCCTTGGCTTCTTCTTGTTAGACTTGTGGCCCTGCCACCATGTGTTCCTCACCCCCTTGCCAAGTTGCGGCCCTGTCACACTGCTTTCACTCACAAAAGGTTCACTATCTTTGAATGTGCACTTTTATTGTTCAAATGTTTTAAAAGTTCTACACAGGATTACATGTGCACCTTTTATTTCAATATTTAAGTGTCCCTTTTGGTTGGTAATTAATGAGCCATTAGTTGTTCAAGTAAAGTTTTTCTTTAGCTCAGTATTCAATGAGCATTGAATTTTTCAAAAAAACGTTTCTCGTTAGCTCGGTATAACCGCATTGCTGTATTTATACTGTAGATTGGAGTTCCTTTGCTGACTTGTTGGAGCGCACCGGAGCCTTACTGGACTTCTGTACATTACCGGCGTAAGTCCCACTCACCAGCCTTTTGCTTCTCTCTGCACGCCTCGGTAGGCACACGGGCAGCGTCATCTCTGTTCCAGCTTCAAGAGTCTGGATGTTCCCAGGCTTGGGGAAGTCATATGGCCCCCTTGCTTTGGGTCCTCAAAGTCTGCTGGTTGACTTGCGGGCGTCCTGGCTTGCACTTCTCCAGTTCCACCACGGCTTCCTCTTCACATGTTGCTCTACGTCCCACGCTCCTTCTCTCTTTCTCTGGTTGCTGGATTTCCATGTATACATCTGCAGCCCCTTGACAGGCTGCAGGTGTGGCTGACTCATTAGTCCTGCCTGACCATAATCAGAGGTACATGCCTGATCCTCACAACTCTTAGTAGCCATCTTCCTCGTCGCACTACCAAAGAAGTGAAAAGAGACAATCTTCACTCCTCTTGATGGTCTGTTCTATATCTCAGTACTGTCAAGTGTTATATGTGGAAGATTGAGGGGAATTGGCTTATAATAGCCCATAAAGGTTGGGAGAGGGTTAGACTGGTTGTCATTAGGAAAAGGGGAATACCATGTCTTGTCCAGCTTATCCTTTCTTCTTTTCCTCCTCCTTCTAACATGTTTAGGCTTATCATATTTCCTGTTATTGGGACATGGGGAACAAAATCCCATAACCACTTTTGGAGTAGTGTCTTCTTCCTGAAGGGATAATATGGGATACTGTGTCTCGCCTGAGAATGTTTCTCTCCCAATACCTAAGGACCCTCCACCCAGGTAATCCTTGCTCGCTTCACTGCCCACAGGGTCAGGATCCAAAAGCACCTGTTTACCTGGCCACCTGTGTAGAGGCTCCAAGGGGAGGAGAATCCTCTCAGTTTTCTCACAGAGGACAAACGAGGCACTTGCCCCAGCCCCCCACCTTGGAGGGGGCCGCACAATGCTGTCTGATATTAAGGTCAGTTCACATTGTTTACCAAACTTAATAGTACACGTCTGGATATTTTATGGTGTGCTGCTGAGGCTCTAATGACTAAAACTATTGCCTCTCTGTTGTTGACAAGTACACTTCGCTCTGATCAGTTCATCCTGTATTGCTTTCTGAGCTCACTGTAGTATACATCGTTTCTGCGTTCACTACGGCACAACTATTATAGCATATACCTTTCTGTCGGGAAGAACTTGATCATGTGCAATAATCAAAGTTGAAATGCATATTGATAAATGTAATTGCTGCGATGTATCAGAAGATAGCTAAGTGTGTTAAGCACTCATTGCAGAAATCTGCGTTTTTATGCAAGATTATGAATACCAAATTACAGCAAGGTCGGCCCACCTTTTCCTATGTCTGAAGTTGATAAACCTGCATGTGTATGTACCTTGTAGCACAGCAGGTGCTATTATTAGCAATGTGCCTGCATCAGATAGTGGTTGTTATATAAAAAACCGAACATAGGTCTACAAATTGGTTTGTTCAGATAGGTAGTTGTTAACCTTAGGCAGCCACCTCTAATGAGGAGCATAAGTGTTAGTCTGAGAGGTGATTTTGTAGCCAAATTCAAGACTGTGGAAATAAAGCGTTCATGATTGTATCCTGGCTTTGCCAGCAGACGTTACAGTGATCCTAGATTAATCTTGTATCACTCACATTACTGTGCTGTATTCTGTTGAAAAGTTTCCCTTCTCACATGCTGGTGACATTGTATAGCCCATTACCTGATCGTTCTTTGTATGTAGACCATTTTAGTGGAAAGGGTTCTAGTCAGAAGAGAACAGAGCCAGATATCACAGGCCTCTGGCAAGCATGTTTTCAGGTCTGTTCATTTGACACAAACCCCTTTTCCATTTGTACAGTTCAAAGGTTGTTCTGCATGTTTATAAATATAAATTTCAGTTGTGTTTTGTAGTATTTAAAGCTTTAAAATACAAATTGAAACCCAGATGAAATCCTTTAAGATCACATCAATTAGTATGTTAGTACTTCTGTACTCCCCTTGATGATGGAGACAGTGAAGGTAGAATCAGTCCCATTGTGCATGATATGAGATATGGGGTTATGTGATTTGTGTACTTTCCAAATAAGTTCTATAAAATGGGATCATTTAAATTCATGGCAAAAACTGGAAAACAAAGTGGTAATGTGCATACATTTCTGAGTGTGCACAAATCCCAGCTTCACAGCTTAACTGATATGTGATCCTGGGCATCGCATTTAATCTTGTATTGCCTAACATGTCATAATTACCAGTCCCTAAACCTTTCAAAATGGTTGTCCTTCAGAGTGCTTTCGTTCTCAGTGTATGATCTTCAAAAAGCCTCACTCATGGGGTCTCTGGCTGTAGCGTGGCTTTCTCTATGATAAAAGTGAGCATTGATCTATAGCACACTACAGCTGTTTGTTTCTTTGCTCTTTAATGGCAACACTAAGTAAAAACAATGTCCCTCTTGTAATCTCAGTCGGTCTGGATATGGACACCTTCCCAGTAGCTTCTAAACATCAGCCACTATCCTTCTGTGTTGCTTTATTTTTCCTTGCTTCCGTTTGGTCTCCTGTATCACTGCTTAAGTTTTTTTTGCATTCAGTGTGGCAGCTGATCTTCGTCCTCTGTCTATTCTAGATTATGTGCCCCTTTTTCATGTGTACTGTATCCTGCATTTATGCTATGGCCGGTATACCCTCCTTGTGGCTGCTACTGATGCTAGAAGACAAGTCCTGGATGGTTAGTGTTGCCCTTGATATGCTACATGTTTACCATTCTGTTTGCAGCAAGAACGAAGACTGAAAGGGAGTACCCATGCGTATTTTGATCACTCCGAGGCAGCACATCAAGATGCGAGGCAGCATATAAAGATATGTGTTATGATGGCGACGGGTGGGGTGCAACCAGATATTCTGGATCCATAACTTCCTTTGGTTTGGTGGAAGGGGCCCCAAACGTGTCTTTTCCGCTGGCCCAAAAGTGCTAAAGATGTCCCTGACTCTTTCACGTTTCTACAAAGTATTTCAAAGACAGCCTTGCAGAGCTCAACGTGAACAACGTCAGCATCAAATCATCACGTCCTGCAACGTCTTCATGGGCGGAAGAGCATAGGAGGACACATCCTCTTGCTCCCGCAGGATCAATGCTGTACAATGTCTTCATACTTCAGTATGCCAGCATCTCACCACCTACAATCTGTTCTATTAAACTGTGCACTAGGAAATGTTTTTGACCAAGATGGGTTCCACGTCTTTTCAGTGGCAGAAGTTGCTACACCGTGGACGGGACTGGGATGAAACCGGAAGACTTCTCCTGCAGCCTTTCAGCACCATTAGCCACTCGCCATGCTGCCACAATTCTGTACCGTAAATGGCCATAGATAGATTGACTGACTGCAGTTAGGGTGATCGCCTAATAAGAGCTGCCATTAGTGTTGGTCATATGATTGCTTTCGTCTTAAATCTTTCTCATTGATATCCGCTAGTTTAAAACCACAGTAATGCACATGGAGCTGCCTTCCAACAGGACAGATAGGAGTAGGCCTGACCATTTTCCAGTTCCCCATTTAGAACAAGAGCTGAAAAAAAGGTTTTTGGTCAACACCATTTCCTGCTAGTCAAAAGGGCACACACACTGGAAACATATTACACACGTTTCAGAAGTTGCTTTTGAAAACCCATTGATAGCCCCAGGATATCAATGACAAGACAGAAAATCCTTAGAACTAACCAAATAGGATGTTCAAAACGAACTCGTCTAACAAGTGTGTTTTTTAACATATCACATCATTTTCTGCTTAATATGCTCATGTGTGCAATTGACTTCAGTGGTGGCTTGGTGTGTTTTCAATACATCTCCACCATGTCAAGAAGTTTGAATTAAAAAGGGGGCCTATTCCTAGTTAGCATATGGTCCGTGCTGCTGATGAAAGGTGTACAGTGATAACATGTGGAACGCAATTCATTGGATTTATGCCATCTGAAGGTTTCATGACCGGAATCCATCAATTTCGGGTTATAGACTGAAACAATGTGGGCCAAAATGTGGTCAAATATTTTCATTCTCTCCTGGACCAGCTCTGTTTACTCCTCACATCCGTTCTCACATGCATTCACTCTCTTTTTATCTCTGCAGACAGTGGTGCAACTAAGCAGAGTTCGGCGCTGAGTTCCAGTCAGCCCAGTCAGTGCGGACCCTGCTTTGCCTATTTTCAGAGAGGAGCTGCAGCGACGTTCGAGAGACACTGCACCTTTAATTCTCAACTTTCCTTTATAAACGAACTTCCAGCGCGGAGCGCGGCACGGAGTTCGGCGCTGAGTTCCAGTCAGCCCAGTCAGTGCGGACACTGCTTTCCCTGTTTTCAGAGAGGAGCTACAGCGACGTTCGAGAGACACTGCACCTTTAATTCTCAACTTTCCTTTATAAACGAACTTCCGGCACGGAGCACAGCGCGGAGTTCGGCGCTGAGTTCCAGTCAGCCCAGTCAGTGCGGACCCTGCTTTCCCTGTTTTCAGAGAGGAGCTGCAGCGACGTTCGAGAGACACTGCACCTTTAATTCTCAACTTTCCTTTATAAACGAACTTCCGGCGCAGAGCGGGGCGCGGAGTTCGGCGCTGAGTTCCAGTCAGCCCAGTCAGTGCGGACCCTGCTTTCCTTGTTTTCAGAGAGGAGCTGCAGCAACGTTCGAGAGACACTGCACCTTTAATTCTCAACTTTCCTTTATAAACGAACTTCCGGCGCGGAGCGCGGTGCGGAGTTCGGCGTTGAGTTCCAGTCAGCCCAGTCCGCCTCTGTCCGACGTGGGAGACGCCATGGATTCTACTTCCAATGTTTCCAACGATCAGGAAGTGTCGTTATCAGGAGTTGCTCTTCACACGCGAAACCGTCTACAACAGCTGCGGCGGCTGCAAACCAAAGCAGCCTGTAAAACAAAGGTAAGCGATGTGTGTGATTCGTCTGGTCCCCCCCGGGCAGCTCTAAGCTACGGGAGATGGGACTAATGCGTGACTCTTTGCCTAAAGCAGGATGCACCTCTGTGTGTACTCCTGCTGCAGCGATGGTGGTAGCTGCAGTACATCAGCCCCCTGTGGCGCAAATGAGTTTTTCTACCGCAATCACCGTCACTACCGCCATCAACACTTTGACTGAAAGCGGCAGAGACACATCAGAGGAAGTGATGTTGAAATCTACTGTAGGCGCTGAAAGTGAAAGGGGAAATTATGTAAAGAGCACGAACGAAAGAGATGCAGTATTAGAAAAAATATTAGCTCTTACCCAGCCAGGTCCTGAACTATTGACGTTGAATACTGTACCTAAGCAAGATGGTGACTCATTGAAGCAGGGTATAAGCCAAGGTGGGAGTGTAGCATTGCGGGACAAGCAAGTAACAATTTCAGAAATGAATACTCCTCCACCAGCTACAGTATACCATGATGCTTCAGAGACAACTTTCTCTTTTGACATAACAGACGCTGATATCTTAGCGGTAAAGTCACCTGCAGAGGGTGTACCCCAGAGATTATTTCCGAAGGAAAGCTCCTTTCAACAACAAAACGAGCATTGTACAGAATCTGAGAGAAACTGTAAAACACCAGAGGCTGCCAACACCCCAGAAGTGGTGATTACAAAAAAGCAGTTGAAACAAGACGTATACATCAATTTGGAGGAAAACATGGGCCCTCATTACGACCCTGGCGGTAAGTGAAAAACGATGCCGGTAAATGATTACCGGCATCGTTCTCCGCTAGGTACGATCATGACCCTTGAAAGTGCTCTTAGCGGCATCGTAGTTAACGGTGCCGCTAACTGCACCAAGGTCGCGCGCACGCGACCTTCCACGCCGTAAATACCGGCATTGCGCAAAGGTACGCGAATCACGAACCAAGCGGACATGCTCTTAACGCCATCACAAAGGCCGTTAAGTACCTCACCACCATGGTGCTAATTCCGCCATCGGGAACCAACCGTAAATGGCCATGTGCAGTGTACCCAGCTGCCACAGGTGCACAGAATCAGCACAGGTGGAGGCAATACAGACTCACCAAGCACAAAAAGAGCACACCCCACCCCTTCCCACACCCAGTCACACTCCACAATGATTCCCATACGACTAGCAATGTTGGGGCTGGAGGACCTGATTGCAATGCAAGTGCTACAACTACAACTACAACTACAACAACAACAACAACAACAGGGATCACAGAGGAGGCGCAGGAGGAGAAGGAGGGCAAGGGAGGGCCAGCAAGCCCCACCAGCACAGCCAGTGCCACCACGCAGGCAGCCCCCAATCCCACGCATCAGAGCCAGTCCATTCAACCTCACCGCTGAGCAGATCCACACCCTGTACTGTTTGGACCGGGACACCATCACCACCATCGTGGACATGATACACAACGACATCGTCAGCATGATAGAAACACCCACCGCCATCCCCCCCTACTGAAGGTAGTGTCCGTGCTCCACTTCCTGGCCACAGGCACCTACCAGCACACAGTGGGGCACTTGCATGACATTTCACAACCATTATTCTCACGTACACTGATCCAAGTGCTCGATCCCCTCCTCAAGCACACAGACGACCACATCTCATTACCACGGTCTGCCCAGGAGATTGCAAACACCAAAGTGGGTTTCCATGCACTAGCCGGCATATCTGGTTGCATTGGTGCCATCGATTGCACCCATGTTGAATTAGTGGTCCCACATGCCATGGAGGTACCGTACCGCAACCGTAAACTATTTCACTCAATCAACGTGCAAATGGTCTGTGACTCCAAAAGGATCTTCACACATTGTTGTGCCCGATTCCCCGGATCAACCCATGATTCAATGGTCCTGAGGAACTCCACAATACCACGCTACATGGAGCGACATGCAGGGCCAAGATCCTGGCTACTCGGTGAGCCCCATGCAATGGCCATGGAAATATGAAGTGGGTAGGTGATTGACGTACCAATGCATACTTTACCTGGCTGAAAGGGGGGGGGGATGATGCATACTTTACCTGGCTGAAAGGGGGGGGATGATGCATACTTCACCTGGCTGAAAGGGGGGGGTTAACGATGCATAGTTAACCTGGATGCGAGTAGCAGAGGCAATGGAGCCAGCTCATACCCTAAAGCAGCACAAACGTCAGCTGACACCTGTACACATAATGCCCGATGTTAGCAGCCCTACCATGTGAATGAAGGTGTGCCCCAACCATGACACAACCATCTGCAAGTGCATTGTACTGATTTGGACCACATTGACTTCAACGAAATGCACCTACATGCACGGCACCAAACACCATCAACTGAAAGGCCTGTCCCCCATAACTGCGCACAAAGGAGGCACATGACAGACAGAAACATCAATACACTATTACACAGACAGCGAGGCCCCAAAAATGTCCCTATCAACATCAGTAGTGCTCAGTGGGGTCATCATGAGGCTGACAGCAATGTTGCCATGATGTGAGGGTTGATATCACAGGACACGTGCCAGGTCACCAAAACAAACGCCATGAACGAACACAGTGGATGGGCACTCACAAGGCACTTGACCCCCCTGCATACATTGGTTGATGGCATGCAAAACAGTCCATGAGAGGAATACACATATAACGGTCACATAGTGTGAATCCATTTGTGCATGTCAAATTGGTACAAAGTAACAGTCAAATGCATGCCATGGTGGCACATCATGTTTGGTATTTGATGTCATGACTGACACATACATTGTTGCCCACATACAGGTGATGCAGGCTATCCCCTGAAGAGGTGGCTCCTTACACCAGTCCGGAACCCACAGAACCAGCACGAGGAGGACTTCAACCGTGCACATACACGTACCCGTGTGGTGATTGAGAAGGCATTCGGCCTACTGAAGGCACGGTTTTGCTGCCTCAGCAGGTCTGGTGGGGCACTCCTGTACCGCCATGAGAAGGTTTCAAAGATCGTCATGGCATGTGTCATGCTACACAATATGTGCATCAGACGAAATGTGGCCCTGCCCCCTGACGCTGAACTGCAACCATCTGACAATGAGGATGAGGAGGGTGGGGATGGGGCAGCACCTCAGGGAGGCAGCGATGCACAGGAGGGGCGTGAAATGCGTCAGACTCTGATCAACCAATGTTTCTAGCACACACAAATGGGGGGTGTCACATGGAGATGGCAATTGGGGCACTGTGTGTGTCTGGGATATGGACACTGCAGACTGTTCACCAATAAAGCACACATACGCAATGAGCAATGTCCACACATGTGATTTGTGGTCAAGAAAAAATATATTGCAAATGTGAATTCAATTAACACACCCACTCCCTCCTCCACCCTCCACTCCCCAACACACCCACTCCCGCCTCCCCCCTCAACTCCCCACAAAAGTGCATTGATCACTGTGTTGCAGTGCCTAATGTGGAATTGATCCACTGGGCGGCCTCTACTGGCAGCCCCCTCTGCCGGCCCCCGTGGGACCCCTGCCTGTACTCCGCAGGTTCCTGGCCGACCTGCGGACGGGGCTTCTTGGGGCAGAACTGGCAGCGGAGGAGGTACTGGGCTGCTCGCTACGCCGCATGTCCCTCATTGTCTGTACGAGCTCACTGAGCACGTTCCGCACCGCGGCTAGTTCAGTACAGATGTCTTTGCTGGAGGATTCGATGGCTGCCTTGACAGTCTTGGCACTTCTTTGCATGTCTGCACTGGCACCTCCACAATCAGCCACATGCTGCGTGAGGAGTGAGGACAGTTGGTGTTGCCTCGTCAATATTTGGTCCAGCGATTGTTGGTAATTTGGGGCATTGGATGATGCAATTGCCGGGCTCATTGGGCTACTCCCCTCCTCCACACCTACCATGGGCAGGGAGTGGCTGGCCAGGAGTTCTCAGAGGATAGCCCCTGTGTGTTGTCATCGTGCAGGCTACTTAGGGACAGGTGGGGGGAATGAAGGTGGGCAGTGGGGGGACATTCTGTGTCATCCTCATCATTCCCCACATCACTGTCAGAGCAGGCTGCAATGGCAGCAGTCTCCCCAATTGTACTGCTTCCTGCAGACACATTCCCCTCAGTGGGCACCAGTTGTTGCGTGTCTTCTGTGGGTGGTAGCATGCTGCTTGCCTTGGTTTGTTCAGATAGGTAGTTGTACCTGGGCGTGTTGTGGCAGGCAATTTTGGCTGCTGTGATTTGTTTTTGGGTCCAGCAGAGGTGGAGGGTTGGTGTGCTGTTGCATTTGGCCTGGCCATCTTGGCAGGTGTGGTGCCACTCTCGTCCCTGCCGGTGTCCGATTGGGAGCCTGTGGTGGAGCAGAGGAGGGAAAGTGTTATTGATGGGTCAGCAGACATTGAGCAGGCATTGTGATGACTGCCATGAATTTGATGGATAGATGGTGCACTTTGTAGGCTGTGACATACAGGTTGTCTCCCTTTTGGGTGGGTTGAGCATGCAGGAATGTGGGTGCCTACTGTGGAGTGTGCATACTGCATGTGTGCAGGGTGTAGGTCAATGATGCCTGTTGCCAGTCCTCTGCTGATGTGTTGTGTTAACCCTATAGGGCAACATTATGATTCCCATGTAAGTGGACTTCAGGGAGTTTCGCATGTCTTAATTGGAGGCACCTACCTGTGTCACCTGATGTCGGGGCTCCTCTCTCCATTCCACCGACCCCCTCGATGCTCTCAATGCCGATCGTCGTGGCACATATCTCCTCCCATGGCTGCATTTTAATTGGGGAGTCTGCTCCTCCGCCAGTTGCCATGCCCATGTTGCGGTTGGCCGACAGTATGCTCCTTACCCGGAGCCGGAGGTCATCCCACCTTTTACGGCACTGTTTGGTGGTGCGGGGTGTAGTTCCTACGGCACTGACCCATTGTGCAACTAGTTCCCATATGGCCTTTTTGCGTGCCGTGGCCGGTCTGGTCATTTCGGTGGATAATACGATGTCCGCCTTTTCCTGGAGCGTTTCCGCCAACATTGTTAGCTCTTCCCTGCTGAAGCGGTCCTGCCGCTGCCGATCGCAGGCTTTATTAACAACTTTTGGCTTTGTGGGGATGTGTGGATGTGGGTGTAGTTTTCTGCAAGGTCTCGGGGTCAGATGTGCAGTGGTTGTGGAGGATTGCAATGGATTGTGTTTTTAAAGATGGCCGCCGGTGCAATGGCGTAATTTCCGGATCTGGCTTTTTACGGTCACCGCTAATAGCGATCACTGCTAATAGCGGTGACCGCTATTTGCGGTGCACGCTAACATCGGTGGGTAGGGAGGCGGTGGTGCAGTTTACACGGCATACGATGGCGGTAGCTGACATTTTTGGGAGGTTACCGGCATGGCGCTGATTACATTAACGGCATGGCGCAATGCTTGTGCCCGAGAGGTCGTAATTTACCGCTTTTAACGGTTCAAGACCACGTTAGTTGCGCCATGCCGGTAATGTCCATTACTTACCGCCGGGGTCGTAATGAGGGCCATGGACCCTAAGACCAAGGAGCATTTGTCTGAAGTAAATGCATCCAGCGGAGATATCGAATCTGCAACAGAAAAAGAAAATAATAAAACAGATCAGGTAGAACCTGCAAATACCCCGATACAAAGGCCCAATCCGAGACTAGTGGTAAACACCACAACAAACTTTGATGTGGCGGCACGTGAAGTGCGCCTTACCGAACGGTTAAAAGCAGACTTCATCCAAATGAGAGAGCGCCTCAACGATAGTTTTCCTAAGAAAAAAGATTAGAATCTTTGGATCAAACGAAACTTGAGCACTCTGACAAAGGAATCTACGCACAGAAACGGTAAAGAAACCTCATTACAAAATCCATTGATAACATTATGCCCCATCAACCTCGACATCTCAGATGAGGGCCAAGAAACAAGCGGAAGTAACCTTGGACCAGGAGGAGGAAGTGCCAGTGTCAGGAAGAAAAACGAAAAAGAAATGCTTAAATGAAGCTCAGCAAGCAGCCAATCACCATCATGAAAATCCAACAACCTCCAAAGGGAACATTTCTATAGCCGCAGGGATACAGATCCATAATAATGTTTTGGCTGCCACATCCATCTCGATGATGCCATTTATGAAATTATATGAATCATTAAACGATGCACTGCGAGATCAGAACTCTGTTCTAGGAACCTTAAACAACAAAATCTTGGCAATGGAGAAATTGAATGAGCATTTAATTTCACGGTTGGACTCGGAAGCAGCAACTTCGCGACAATGTCATACGCGACTCAACGAAATAACGAAGCGTGAAGCCCATGAAAAACTTGATTTAACGGAAGCCATTGTCGAATGTACAAAGTGGATCAGACACAATGTAGCGGTACAGCCGCTAGGCTGTTGCGAGAGAAGCAGACGTAGTAGCCAGCAACAGTGTAACAACTTGGGGTTTCTTACCCAGACAAGCAACACAATGTCACAATCTACAAAGGACGTTTCACCAAAAGAAGCAGTTGCACTAAAAGAGAAGTCGAGAGACAAGGAGTCTAGCAGTTTAACAACAACAGCTGAAAAGGATGGCCGTAAGGCTGAGACCAACGAAAGTGCGGTTGCAGAAGTAGAGAACTCTAAATTGCCAGGCACACATGAGGCAAGTAAGAATACGGCAATTGAAACACAAGTGGGCAGTACATCTACTGAAGTGGTAATTATACCACAATCAAATCATAAGAGTGGTGACACAGTAGAGGAACAAATGGCCTCCTTTGGGATCTTTTCTGGTACTGCAAAATCAATTAAAGTAGTAGCCGCCAAGTCAGCATCGCAAAAAAGTAAAACAGTAAAAACTACACAAACAAAAGGCAAGGGGCCTGCCTCCAAACGTCCCCGTACAAATGGGGCAAAAAAATTCATACGAAATCTGACAACTCCACCTCGACTAGAAAGTGAGAAAAGCAGTAAAACTACTGTGCAAATCGAGAATCCAGTCAAAGAGTCGAATCCTCTCTTAATGTTACCCAAGGAAACAGTGAAAATCCAACAACTGGCTACAAAATGTTCTCGTGATGAGACAATGTCTGCAGAAGAGGGGGTTGATAATAATTCAATAGACCTATGTGATCTATCGACTTATACAATTGATGATGAAGCTGACTCAGAAAATATGATAAAGACGAATGAAGATCATGAAACATTGACAGAGGAAGAGATCAGCAAAGATCTCAAAAGAAAAATTATGTGGCGCAGCCGGTATGTGCAGTTGCACCCAAAAGAACAACCACAAAACAGTAACAAGAGATACCCAGTCATTTCGGATGCCCGAGAAAAAACAAGTAATAAGTTGCAAGATGCATTACAAAATGCGCCTTCAAAGTGTAATCCCAAATACACCACTGCTCAAGCTCAAAAACAAAAGCAAAAAACGCAGAGTGAAAAGGCGACTGCGTATTCATAAGAAAAAAACAGTTGGTGGAAACTGGAATTGGAAAATATATTGGAAGATAACAGTGACCTAAATTTAAACAGAGCAAATGTAATGAGGTTATTACATTATGTACCAGCACTACGTAATATAAAATCGGACGACATTGCCATCGTCGAATACAAATCAGAAAGAAGATCAGATTGGGTGGTGCTCCATATGAAATCTAAGAACTTAGCCAAACCACTTTTAGAAGCAAAAGAAGATCTCCTGTTTTTTGGGTTTGATCTGACAGTTTGTGATGCCCAACAGCCACCAATGGACGAGGCAAATGAGCAGAAACAGAATAGATCCTCAAATAACAACAAAAGAGACGACTTATGGAAACAAATGAAACAGCAATCATCTAACGCAACTAGAATGCATGACGACAAGATCCATGCTTACGATCACGCAGGGTCAAGAGGTGTGACCCAACTCCTAACATCTTGGAATACCTGTGGTTTTGCTCATTTATTCAAGGATGACGATATACAAGATCTAAAAAGTACCTTTATTTGCCTGCAAGAAACGTGGCTGCGAGAGCCTCCATCAAGTGATGGATATACGATATTTCTAAACACAGCAGGAAAAAATATATTTGGACGTCCCTTTTATGGCCTTCTAACCATGGTAAAGAACTCGGCAGGATGGGAAGTGTTATACACCCATAATCCAAATTTGTTCGTTCAAGCTTTAACATTGCAAACAGTAGTTGAAACCCAGGATGGGAAATCTTCAAATAAACAACTACTGCTATTGAACTTATATTGGAATCCTGTGATGATTGCCGAAAAAGAATTTCTAGATGTGGTTACAACGGAAATAGATAAATGCTATGCATCTTTCTCTGACCCATTTGTAATAACATGTGGAGATTTAAACTATACATGGTTTGTTAAGGTTAAAATGTGTAAGCCATGCAAACTACTAAAAAGTCCATCAGAGTCAGACAATTGCAGTACAAAATGGGAATTCCAGTTGATGCTGCGACAATGTGCAATGCTGAACGGTGTAATCAAGGGAGACATCCCTGCAGCCGATACGTGGCAGCGAGGGGACACGTCAAAAACCCTTGATTATATTTGGGCCTCCGTAAATCTTCATTCGCATATTACAAACCTTGTGATAAAGAAGAGTGTAAAAAGTGACCATGATCCGCTAGTGCTGTCGTGGGAGAACCCGTACAAAAAGCAGCTGCAAAGATATATAATTCCACTAGACATAAATAATGCCCAAAATCGAATACGAATTAACAGTAAGCAGATTGACAAATTAACAACGGGATATATTCAAACACAGAAATCACAGAATCAAGTGGAATACATATCATTACTAAAAAAGTTTTCCCACACAAACAAACCAAAAGTAGGAAGTATCTCAAATATGCATCAATTCAGCCCAGCCTTAGATGAGGCAAAGAAACAGCTGCAAAAAGACCTGAAGCAGATAAGGAAAAAAGGTGGACTAAAAAAAGAGTTGTTGATGAAGAGAAGACGCCAACGTCATCGTAGTTGGCTAAAGTCATTCAATCACATACGATCTCAAGAACAAGCCGAACTGATGCTCCGTCTATTAATACAAAAAGATAGCCGTAACATCTGGCAAATTATAAATACTGGCAAATTGAAGAAGACAGACGCACTAGCGAATGGAGTGAATGCAACCAGTTGGGTAAATCACTTTACAACAGTATTCAATGACCAGGAAAGTGGGAAGTTAATCAATCCATGGGTCGAAGCAGAAAGATGGAATGTCATTGAAACCATAGAAGACATCGAATTAGCAATTCAGAAATTGACAACGTCGCGAGCAGCCGGACCAGATGGCATTTCAAATTTAATGCTCAAAGCACATAAAGAAAATTGGCCGAAATTTATCAAAACACTATTTGAGCATATTGCAATGACAAAAAAGATACCTGCATCTTGGACAAGCGCGGTGGTAGTTCCAATTTTTAAAAAAGGAAACCGTGGTGATCCAGAGAACTACCACCCCATTGGGCTGCTAGATACTATGGGTAAAATCTTTGCCACATTCCTCCAAAGAAGAATTGCTCAATGGGCGGAAGACGCATTAATATCAGATAACAGACAAACAGGCTTTACAAAAGGCGTAGGAGTGTAATAGAATCTAGTGATATTGAATATAGCCAAACTGAATGCGTTAAAACAAAAGAAGAGGCTATTTTTGGCATTCGTCGATTTAAAACAAGCTTTTGACAGTATCAACCGCCAACTCCTCTGGAACAAACTGAAAAACTGGGGCTGTCCAAATCAACTATTGCCTCCGCTAATGGCACTTTATGCAAATACTAGCATTCGTGTACGTTTAAACAGGGAAGGTGATTTAACAGATGAAATATTAACTACAAAGTGCGTGAAACAAGGCTGTCCCCTAGAGGCTCTATTATTTAAACTGTTTATTGCTGATCTCCCAGCTGTACTAAGACAAACAAGGTGTTTTCCGCCAAAAGTAAATGGAAACCAGATAAACCATATAGTACATGCTGATGACATAGTATTACTAGACAGCACGGAAATTGGACTCCAAAGACTGCTGTCGTCTTTACAAGCATATCTATCAGCAAATCACATGACAATAAATGTAAAGAAGTCGCAAGTCATTGCACTGGGTCCAAAAACAAACTTCAAGGGTAAAACATTTACATGGAAAATAAACAACGAAGTCCTGTGTAAAGCAGATACAACTAGATATCTGGGAGTTGTGTTCAATATCTCGACAAGAGAGTGGAACTGGACAAACGAAGTAACTTCACGAATGAAAATCCGAGCTCTACAAGGAGCAAAACTACACGCTACCTATGAGAAATTTTCATTACTACCACTAATCACCTTCTACTCCCAAAAAGTGATTCCAATATTATGTTTTGGCAGCGAAACAAGTTGGAATATTAACGCGAACTTTTGGTCCCAAGTGGAAGGCAAATTCTGGCGCAAAGCTCTCAAACTACCACAATGTACCCCAATGGTGGGAATCCGTAATGAGCTTGGGCTTAACTCTTTGTACTCGGTAGTTCTATGGAAGTCAATATGTTTGCTCCGTAAAATGAGGATAACATCAGGAGCAAAACCATATTTGATTCTAAATAAGAAGAGTCAAGATCCGTCCGCAGAATTGCTAAACAGCTGGGAAGAGAAATAGCTGTCTACTCTAGAAGCGGCAGACATAAATATGCCAATGGTAATGAATACTCCACAATTGGCGAAAGTCAAGTTCAACCAATGGAACTGGATCATAAATACCAATATGAGAGTCGCATTGCCTATGAATATTGATTCAGGTATGTTTTCAACAAAAGTAGGAGACCTACCTAAGTATCTTACCAGATTTCCATCACAATACCATAGAAACCAATTCTTAAGACTGCGACTCAATCTTTACCACACTCGCGAGATCTTGATGAAAAGGAAAGATCCGGCGACAACAAGTGCCATCTGTCGTTATTGTTTGACAGAGATCGAATCATTGAAACATCTGATAATTGAATGCCCAAAGATTGCCAACCAGCGTTCACTACACTTGTCGTGCTTTGCGCCAAAGAATGGAAACATGGCTGAATGGTGGAGTTATGTAATATCAGGGATTAACACCAATTTGACATGCTCGCTCATTAATTTTGTTGATATGATACTCCCAAAGCAAAGAAAGCTGAGTGACAGTGAGACGTGAAGTATCAAATTCAAGCAGGGGGAGCTGATGAAGAGAACTGAATAGAGAATAATGATGAGTTGAGTGGGACTTTGACGACTGGAAGAGATAAACTGTGGTGGAAAGGCAAACAGGAGGAGAATTGATGGCCATGCTCTTGCCTTGTTGTTCTTCCGTTCCATCGCTGGTTGTCCCCTGGTTTCAGGCCTTTCCCCTTTTCCGTTTTCCCTTTTTCCTCCCACGCTCAATAATCCCATTTCTTGCTCCCCTTTAGGAAATTGGAATGTAGTGATGAAAACTGTGACAAAAAAGTTTGTTTATTTTTCCAAACTAAAGTCAATAAATAAAAAAAAACAAAAAATAAGCTGCTTCTGCAACTCACTGGAGAGCGACTCCTACAACATTTGGGGATCATTCCTCCAGCTGAGAGATCAGTAACCTAACCTGTACTTTCCCTACCAATTGGCCAAGTGCCTTGTCAGTAACCTACAAGAGGGTTGGATGAGCCGAAGCATGCTCCCCTCCATAGTATCCACCACAGCTTCCCCTGACTGGCAATAGAGGCAGTGTATACCATTATGATGCATCATTTGGTCCCGCAGGGACTGACCAAAGAGTGGCAAACCCAGAGGGTTACCAACAGCAAGCTCCAACGGTGGGAGTGTTTGAGCTGGCAGTGGGAACAAGGCCCTGATGGTTGAAAGTGCCACTGCCACAGTATGTAGTGAGCATACACAGGTGCTTGGACAGGTGGATAGAGAAGAGGGACTGATTACTGCTTTTTCCAGTGTGTCTAAGACTGGAGATGGCAGGTGTGTCTTCACTTCCATTCACAACATTGCAGGTGTAGTGGGATAAGGTTCGGGTCAATGCAAGCTGGCCTGCAGTCAGGAATAGTCAGGCTAGCTTTCCTTTGAAGGTGGAAGAAACCCTCCTTTGTTGTGCCCTACTTTCCGGGGGTGTTGATTGGGTTACATATGACAGTACCATCCTGCCTCCACACTGTCTTACCCTCCAGCAACCTATAGAGCTGCCGTTCCCATTCCTAGCCAGTCAGATATTACAGCGAGTAGAGTGCTTGCTTTGACATATGTACAGACCCTGCTGACGCAGGTTCGAATCCTAGCAGTGCGAAACCCAGCCTTTCATCCTTCCGAGGTTGATAAATGAGCACCACACACCATGGGTAAATAAAAACCAGTGCTCAGATGCCTGTGGGTTCATAGCACTATATAAATGCAAAATTATTATGAAGTGGGCACTGTATGGGCCAGAAATGTTGTATGTCTTGCTTGACACATGATAAGGGACACCTTGAAAGATGCAGATGCAATAAGTAAAATTTGAGAACAAAAATGCTTCTTATTCTGGTGCCTACGTTTGTCAATTGTGCAGTTGCCTTATCCTTGTTATCCTTGTGAGAAACATGCTGGGGACATCTCCTACACTTATTGGTCTTCTTTCTCCTTTTATCCACCTGTACCAGCACCTACACCCTCTCCTTGTGTGGTTCTAGGTAGCCCAACACCACTGCTACACACCCCAACCCCCTCTATCACAGTTTATTAAGTGGTCACACTCAACTCAGGGAGTCCGCCCCTACCAAGCAAGGTGGCGCACAATAAAGCACTTTACAGAGTCAAATTTGGTGAGTTCTCCAACCCCTCTCGCACCCACCCCAACAAATATCCTGTGTCACCAATGGACTAGGAACCAGGCTGGTGTATTATAAGAATATATTTATTTATTTATGGTTTGACAAAGAAGACTATCAGCCAATATCAGCCACCAATGCTGTGGCAACACCCAATATCACAACTCTATTTACTTTTGGTTATTAAAACAACACAAGCCAAATTTTGAAACATGCAGTTACAATTTACAACGGATTTAATTTCAATTTCACCAATAGGATACATTCAGAATACAATGGAAAAATCATTTTGGCTTCTTAGTTAAAAAGACACTGGGCTTCATTACAAGTTTCCGGTCCGGGAACTATGGTACCAGTAAGCTTGCCGGAACTCGTAGTTTCCCAGACCGGCAAACTACGAGTTCTGCTTGCGGGTGCCATTACAGCCGCCAGGTCTGACCTGGCAGCCGTACTGGCACCCGCGAGCAGAGCATGTCGGACGCACCGGCAACATTCTGAATGGTGCCGGTACATCCGACCTCCCCATTCCCATTGAGCCCTATGGGGCTCAATGGGAATGGGGAGCATTCCATTCCGGCACCCGCGAATGGGCAATTACTTGGTCTGGCAGGGCCATAATGACTCGGTAATTGCCCATTCGCCGGTGCCGGAAAAAACTGCTAATTTGGTGGCAGCCTGCCGGTTTTACCGTCAAGGCTACCGCCAAACTTGTAATGAGGCCAACTGTTTGGGAAGGGAATTCAATGGGAAAAATCTTTTTGGGCTTGTTACTAGAAATGCAATATTAGGGAAAGGAATACAGTTGGAAAATCATATTTTGCAACACACATGAAAAGAAAGGCAGGGCTTTGTGATTTGGGTCAGAGAAAAATGGGGACAAAATCGGAAATTTTGTTTTGCAACACAGACAAATGAGATGTAATGCTTTGTAATTCGGATTTAAAATGAATGGGAATATATGGGAGATTTTGTTTTGTTTCCTCTACACTGACTTGAAAGACAGCGTTTTGTGGATTACTTCTTTTGGGATTCAGGACCCCCCCCCTTTTCAGTACAGAAGTCAATGGTTTCAGAAACAGTCAACCAAGTCTTTATGGGCTATACCGACTCTAACGCAATGGGCATGAACGTTATTAGTTTAGAATTCTAACGACACCCATCCTGTGAATTTCTATATGGGAAATAATTGATTTACTTTAATCAAATGTGCTAAGGGTCTACACAGTGTCTCCCCCTTGCCCACCAATTTAATGGAAAGGATTAAGGCAGGCAGTTCCCAATGCAATTCAATTTCAAGAAAGAGGGTGGTTTTCAACAGGGAAATAATTTAATGAGGTTTAATAAATTGTGCAAAGGGCCTATCCTTTACCCACTAATGGAAAGGAATAAAGGCAGATGGCTCCTCACGCAATTGATGGCTTTGGGATATCTACTTACATGGGATCTCTCTGCTCTTTGCTCAGGATGCCAGCCAGGTGTTTTTAGGACCCTCTTTTGGGAGGCAGCTCACACCAGGCCTCTCCCACAGCAAGTTCACTCCAGATATGCCTCTATCAGATAGGGCTCCCAGGTTTTCAGGCAAGGTTTGCCCTGATTGTCTTAGTAGCTCCCCTTGCCTCTCTGCTAGTTGTTCCCTGCTATAGTCCAGCAGCAGGCCACCTCCCAGAATCAAGTGAAAAAGCCCTGTTCTGATGCAAACCTGCCTTCTTGTAGTGCTGATGACACTCCAACATTGTCATAATTTCCACGTTCAGGATTGGCTGGCTCACTCCCTTCCACACCCCCTGGCTTCTGGTAGGACCAGGAATTGAGAGAAGTGTATGATGTAGTCTGAGGGAGGAGAAAAGATACATCATTTCAAAATTACAGGGAGTTTTACATTTTATGTTCTGAAAATATATGAACATAGCAACTACCTTATTTTTTCAGATAGCCACCTGAATATATATATATATATATATATATATATATATATATATATATATATATATATATATATATATATTTGACCTCTACATTTTATGGCGAGTCAGACCATACTCATTTTATTTCAGCACACCCTCCCTGGGCAGAGCTACCATTTTTCGCAGTTTGCTGCTGTACCAAAATAGCTAAAAATGGGACCATATCCAATTCAAACCTTACTTTCAGGATCTATCACTTTGCCAACTTTCCCATTTCTCACATGTATGAACATGGAAGAAATATAATTTTCCACATGACTGAGCTCCCAATGGACTTTTTATTCTTTTTAATATAAGCCTTGATTGACCCTGGTGGGGCAACTGCTGCACTTTTTATTTAAGGAAACATGTTCCATGTTTGTCAATGGCAATGCATTACATGTGTCAGTAAGTTTCATTTTTCTTCCAACCATTCCTTAAGTTTCAATTTCCCCGAGTCCACTTACAGGAAATCTGGCTTTCAGACCATGAGATTCTGCCCTTTTTTGGCTTCAAAGGTCTTGGTTCAGAGCTAATGCACTTTTTTATGGGAAGGCCTGAATTTAAGGTCACTTCTGCAGGACATGTTATCAGCAACTCCCATAATTTCAATGTACTTCTTTGTATATCTTAGCATTTAAATTGACAGTCAGACCTGTTTCCTTGATGGACCCAGCACCAAAGGTCTTGAGTACAGATTTTCAAAGGGTCTTTGTTCAGAACTAATGCACCATTCACCTGACCTTGTAAGTGGTTTCTGTTGGTTGTGTTATCAGTAACTAACCACAATTCCAATCTCTTTCTCTGTATATTTAAGCATTTACTTGAAACCAGCCCTGCGTTCCTGGTCCACATCAACCAATGGGCTGCGAGGTCAGGATCCAGATACACTATTCAGCTCACAGTTCAGTTCGGGATTTCAGCTCAGACAGAAAAACAAGTTGCCATTTACCATTCTGAAAGGCTAGCATATTACATGTACTCACCATGCACATGTAACGTTTAATACTTCACCAGGGCCTGTTGTTCACAATATAATCTTTTCCTTATACAATATTAGAACAGAAGTCAATGAAACAATTCCCTGCCTACAGAATAGGCCATAGTTAGCACAGGGAATCAGTGTCCTTTTCTGAAAAATGAAATAGGCCTTTCTTTTACAAATGTCATTTTGATGTGCTGAAATCAAGTCTCTTATTACTGGATAAAAACAGGGTGTCATTTGACTTTATTTCTGAATTGAAAAGACACTATTCCTCCTTTTTAACTTCCAAATGTACAACTATTTCTTTTCATCCCATGTACAGTGCGGCTGTTTTTAAATCTGCCCATGTGTGATGTATTTCTTTAATATAACAGTTGAAAAGACATGAGTATCCCTTCGGTGTTATCTACGAATAGGCCATTATTTACCATGTGAAAACGATGTCCCCTGTAATACTCCAAGTAGGCCTTTCCATTTAAATGTCAGTTTGTTAGTGAAAAGTAAGTGTCTTTCTCCACTTGCGCACTTCATCATTTTAGTAGAATTTATCGAGGCCCATTTTTTTCCATGTCACTAGGCCTTGGACTGGCTTGCATTTTTCAATGGATAGCACCAGCCAGCTTCACTGTTAAATGCTGGCCTGGCCTATTAACTTCTTACATTCAGGGGCTATATTTTACCCCACACCTCTAACCAACTTCAGTGTTGATTAATACATTATCCACAAATATGTCCAGTTGATCCACAACTACAAAAACCCTCTCCTGCATTACTTCGAATAAGTATGTCAAATATAGCCTGTCAGTCCTATGGTCACACAAAAAACTTCAGGCATAAGGACTCCATGCACTAGCTCTGCCTCCTCCTCCCCCCTCCTCCATCACCTCCTGCTCCAGTCGCAAACCCTTCATCTGCTCAAAGACTCTTGCACCTCAGGCAACATCTGTAGAGGATTTGAGCATTTGAGATTTACATTGCTTTGGACCACGAGATGCACAGCGTTCCTCTCCAAGACCTTCACCAGTCAATCAATATCCTTGTCACACAATAAGTCAACACCTTCTTCCGCCTTTAAATCCTAATCCTGCTTCATCATTTAAATTCCCTTCTTATTAGGAAGGTCTACCACACAGAAACAACAAAACATGTGACAATAGGGAAAACAAACGCATTCACACAAGGTTCTCAGATGCACAAAAAGGTGACTAAAACAAGAAGGATACTGTGGTTTACACACATATGGGAACATTTGTAAGGTCAGCAAATAAGCGGGAACAAGAAAGGGAACAGGTTGTTGCTGTTTTATTTTCTTTATTTGTTGGTAAAGACATGGAACGAGTCACACAAGGCCTAGTAGGCCAAACAGAAAGCTAAGTGGATTAGTAATGCAAAAGGGAGACTTTTTTGCTTGTTTTTCAAACTTTCTGGGGTGACAAAAAGGGTAAAAGGAATAGGGGAAATTACAAGGAAACAGTTTTGAGTGAGAGAAACTAAGGGTGAAAAGAATAGATGACAAAGAGGGCCAAATAATCCAATAGACAAAAGAGGGCCTTTAGAGACCAAAAGGCACTCAAATCAGATGCATTCTAAAGAAAGAGCACCACAATCCCACAAATGTACTGAAACGTCTTTAAAAAAAGTTGTTGGATTTAGCTCTAGGTTCCTGCTCCAACCGGGTAATAATCACAGTGAGAAAGTGAAAGAGATTCCATGATTCTGGCTTGCCAAATAGAACACTGTCTACCCAGAGAATCATCACTGTGCATCCTGTTGGTCAGATCTGGCATGTATCTTTACATAAGGCCCTCTTGTCCTAATTCTCCTAAAACAAATATTGACGATAGCTCTTCCAGTGCCTGTGATCAATTCCCCTGCCCCCTACCATTTTTGATTCTTTGATTGCCCTTTTCAGTTCAGGTACTGTCAAGATTGAAGTCATAGAGCAGGAATACGACACCCCCAGGTCCCTTAACCCTTTCACTAGTTTTAAAGACATGGTTTCCATCCCTTTCATTGATGATGCCTTAACGTCACCAGCAACCGTATGGATTTAGCCTCAGAGTTTCTCATTCTAAATGCCAAGTGAACGCATACTGTGATCACTTTTGCCTCAAAGGACATCAAGCCAAGTGACAGGCAGATTGCTGCCCCAGAAGCCACCCAATTCGCTTCCTGGAATGGCTTCCAAATGACACAGTGTGGGGTGTTCAGATTAGAGTTGTTTGTGGAATTCTATTATTCTGCTGCCCATACAAAATGTTAGCTGTATTTTACCTGCCTGCATTAAGTTCTTTCACAAGGGCCACGGTCTTCCCAGCCATTCCCTTATGACATGATTCTGCACCATATTGTCGTGAATTTTCTATACCAATTTGGAATCGAGCGCCAGGCCAAGATAACTTATTCTAACACCCGCCTCAATTGTGTCCCATCAATAAAAACAACATTTCACCAGGTCTTGTGCTAAAAATCATTGGGGCTCATTCTGAATTGGCTGGTAAAATGGCAAAAATATTGGCATGCCGGTATTACTGTTTCCGGCAGGGAGGTTGCCTGAATTACTGGCATAGTATGAGTCTGTGGGCACCTGCACATCCCCCTGCCGGAAACGTTAATACCGGCATGCCAGAATTACCAGCTGATAAGTGCCAGTAATAAGTACAACTGCATCTATACATGCATGGGCCCCCCCAATTGCATGCATTCACCAGCAAAGCTGTACATAATGGGCATGGAAAATGATTTGACACATGGCAGGCACAGCAAATGGGCAGTACGTGCACGCACACATGTCAATGGATTTGGTTGAATATAATACACATGCATGCACAGTATACACACTCAGCAGGCACCACCATCACCAGCACATACATGTAATGTATGTGCACCCGTCAGAGCAATAGCACCCAAGCGACCTACCTGAAACATTGAACTCTGGGACACACACATTGTGGCATGAGTGTAATTGATATTGATATTTATATTTAATTTCTAGCGCGTTCCCATACAAGTGTTTCAGAGCGCGACAAGGCAAAGGAGGAGAACAGGGGGGAACAAAACAGCAATCTTACTAGGCCCAGTGACATACAGAACGAGCAAGTGCATGGGGGAGGAGGAGGGGAAAAGTGCATGGAAGAGGGGAGAAGTGGAAAGTGGGAAGCAAAGGAGAAACAGATAAATAATAATAAATAAATAAATAAATAATAAAGGCAACAAACAGTGGAAGTGCAACCAGCAATTTGCAAGTGCTAGGTTTAAGGCAGCAGAAAGGGTAGGTCTGATAAGTGCAGGAAGTAAAAGGGGGGGGCTGTATGGGTACAGATACAGACCAGAGTCCAAGGGGGGGCCCGTAGGCAGTGTGGGAGGGTGGCAGGGTGAGCAGGTACCTGGGCCCCGAGGACAGAGGGTGGCCATGTGCACAGTGCCGAGAACAGATCCGCAGGGGAGAGGGGGAAGCGAAGGCCGAAGAAAAGAGCAAGGTCTTGAGGTGCTTCCGGAACCGGAGATGGTTCTCCTCAAGTTTTAGACTGGCAGGGAGGCTGTTCCAGAGGGAGGCCCCAGCCGAAGACAGAGATATACCCCAAGTTTGTTTCTTTGTAAAATGACTGACCCTGAAGGAGTTGGAGGAAGAGGAGCCAAGAGCTCGAGAGGGGAGGTATTTGCGGAGGGATAGCTGAAGGTATTTTGGACCAAGGCCCCAGAAAGCCTTGTCGACAATGCAGAGGGTTTTGAATGTAATCCTTGCATCCACTGGGAGCCAATGGAGAGATTTCAGAGCTGGAGAGATACGATCCCAGGACTTGAGGCCAAGAACAAGTCTCACAGTTCTGTTCTGGATTGGTGCCAGAGGGCGGAGAGTAGAGGCAGGTAGATTTAGAAAGAGGCTGTTACAATAGTCCAACCTTGAGAGAACCAGAGCTTGGGATACCAAGAGGTTTTGGGGAAGGAGAGGAAAGGCAGAGTACCTCTGAAGAGGTGCAGTAGGAAGTTTGACTTTTTAGAGACCTCAGAGATGTGGGCAGAGAAGGAAAGGGTGGAGTCAAAGATGACCCCGGGGTTCTTAGCCTCGCAGGTGGGGGTAGGAGGAGGGCCAAGGGATGCCAACTAGAGAGTGAGGGGAAAGGATGGTGAACGTGTGCCGATGAGGAGGATCTCCGTCTTGCTAGCATTCAGACAAAGATCATTGGCAGAACACCAATCTTGAATGGCAGTTAGGCAGTCAGAGATGAGAGAGGGAGAGGAGGTGGCCGAGGGCACCCTGAAAATGAGTTGAGTGTTGTCAGCGTAGCACTGGAAATTTGAGCAGAAAATGGCAATGAAGTGGGCGAGAGTTGCCCGGTATTGGTTGAAAAGCCAGGGCAAGAGGTTAGACCCCTGGGGAACACCACAGGTAGAGAGGAAGTTAGATGATAGGAAGGATCCAAGTTGGACCTGGGAGGGTCGATCAGAGAGAAAAGAGGCCAGCCAGGCCAGAGCCTTATCAGTGATACCCAGGTTTTCACGGAGACGGTTGAGCAGGATGCTATGGTTGACCGTGTCGAAGGCAGAAGAGAGATCGAGGAGGATGATGACAGAGGGAATGTTAGAGTCAAGGTTGGAGAGAAGATCTTCACAGATGTTCAGCAGAGCAGTTTCTGTGCTTCTGGCAGCTCTGAAGCCAGACTGGTGGTCAAGGAGACAGCCAACAGAATTGGAATGAAGGTTAAAGCTGAGAGATGGCCAACTTTCCCATGGGTTTGCCTAGAAAGGGAGTAATGGTAATTGGATGATAGTTAGTTGGACAAGAAGGATCAGCTGTGGGTTTCTTGAGAAGAGGATGCACAAGGGAGTGCTTCAGAGGGGAGGGGATGGATCCTGAGGCAAATGAGTGGTTGCAAAAAACAGCAAGGGCCGGAGCGAGGGTGTCAATGTGGTCCTTGATGATTTTAGAGGAACAGGGATGAACCTGTTTTGACAAGGCTTTCATAGATCAGACTTGTCTAGCGACCTCGTCATGGGAGAAAAGAGGAAAGGACGAGAAGGATGGTGGGGGGGTGTCCAGCTCTTTGCAGATTTTAAAGCGTTTGGCCGAGTTGTTAGATGCTGCAGAGACATGAGCTTGAATGTGGACTCTCTTCTTGGTGAAAAAACAGCAAGGGCCGGAGCGAGGGTGTCAATGTGGTCCTTGATGATTTTAGAGGAACAGGGATGAACCTGTTTTGACGAGGCTTCCATAGATCGGACTTGTCTAGCGACCTCGTCATGGGAGAAAAGAGGAAAGGATGAGAAGGATGGTGGGGGGTGGCTAAAGGAGGGTCAGCAAGCACCGATGGAGAGGGGAGAGGAGGGGTGGGGTGGAAAGGGTGGACCGGATGTCCTAGTTTTTTAAATGAAGTGAGAGGCAAGGGCATTGCAAAGGGCCTGGGAGGCAACAGGAGGGGTAGAGACTGCAGCAGGGTTGGCCTGCTCTTTGCAGATTTTAAAGCAATTGGCCGAGTTGTTAGATGCTGCAGAGACATGAGCTTGAATGTGGACTCTCTTCTTGGTGAGGACAGAGAGTCGGTATTGCCTTTGTAGCAGGCGACAGGCCAGTTTGCCAGAGGATGAACAGGAAGCCCTCCATTTCCTCTCAGCCGCCCTACACTTACGTTTAAGTGTAGCTAGGTCAGAGTCATACCAGGAATTGCACTTGGCAATTCTCTACATGGCTAAATTTGAAAAGGATTTTGTACTTTCAAATCTCAACATGTACCGTTATATTGACAATGTCATTTTCATCTGGACTGGTACCCTAACCCAACTAACAGCATTCTGGACCTGACTGAATACCTGCAAACCCGATATCCAGTTTACTATGGACGACAGTAACTCTGAAATTAAATTCCTGGATTTGTCCATACGACCAAAAAATGGCAAATTAGAATGTGATCTCTACCGAAAACCAACAGCTAGAAACACTTTATTACACTACGCCAGCAATCATCCTGTCCACACCAAAGATAACCTACTGTACGGACAATACCTTCGAATACGTAGGAACTGCACATCGATCGAGGACTACAAGCAACATTATGGAAGTCTGTCTATACACCCGACTACTAGCAATAGGATACCCCAAGAGACGATTGGAACAGGACAAAAAAGAGCTCGGAATAGCAATAGAGACATCCTCTTCCAACTGCAACGAGAAGATACAGATATTAAAGAAGATCGCCTGACCTGTGTCGTTACCTTTGGGACTCATACTTCACAAATAAAGAAAATCATTAACAAGCATTGGCACATAGCACGCCTGAACCTACCGGCTGAACCAATCCCAAGATTTTCCTACAAACGGGCCAAGAACATCAGAGGACACCTAGTACACTCTCTATTCCAACCAACTAGAAATGTCACCCGTATCTACGAACTTTACAAAGACACTATCCATGTGGCAATAACGTCGCCTGCCAGTTCATAAAAAAGATGAAATCTTTTAAAATTGGAAGATGAAAATGGACACTCAGGGATCTCACAAACTGCAAGAGCCAGAATGCAGTATACTGCATTGAATGCCCATGTGGCCTCCGCTACATCGGCCAAACCACACTAGCCGTCAACATCAGAATTTCCGAACATAGATCGAAAATCAGATGCAAAAACCTAACAGCACGTCTAGTGGAACATTTCATAACGGCTAACCATACTCCGAATGACATCCTCTGGTGGATAGTTGAGAAAATCAAAGAAGGCCCTGACATTCAACACAGCCTCCTCAGAAAAGAATCCAGGTGGATCCACAGGCTTGACACTTCCCACTACGGCCTGAATGAGATTTTCCAGCCCGTAATATAAACCCTGCATCCAGGATCCCCTCCATATTACAACTGGTATCTCCCTGCAGCACTTACTCAACATCTATGACATATGCTTTGAGTCCGAACCATGCTAGCAGATTTTAGACCTTCAACCCTGTGGTGCAGCGACATAAATTGCCATTCGTGGAACCAAGCCATGTTTGACTGCATATGAGCCCCTCGATTGTAGCCACAAAGCGTTAGCCATACCCCCTGACACACCACCACACCACCAGACAAAATATCAACAGTGTATATCCATCACCCAGGGTTCTGAGCTCCATTCCGTATCATAGTCTGACTACGTGACCCCACTGGGTCAGTCCCCACATTACAGGAATGAATGCATTAGTATGATTTTCACTTGTATTATGATTTTCACTTTCACCCATTGGGGATCTTGGTCGCGCAACCCACCACCAGATGGCGCAAGCCCTATAATCCTCACAATCCTTGCGCCTGACACACAGTATGTGTACAGATTCCAGACCAATTGGCACCCGAATGCAGGGAACAACACCATGATCGTTTGTCAAGTCGGGCATGCGGGGACTGCACCTTTATTCTAGTTTACAATAACTTACATTGCCACTAGTCCATGCACATCAGGGCACCCTGTCGTTCGATGGACTTTGAATGAGGTTCGCACTAGCGGGAGCCGTCACTGATGCAGTTACTATAGCACAGACTCGCCCCGCCCCCTGCCTTCTACCCAAATTGAGCCCACAGGAATAAGCACGCGCAATCTCCATGACAACTGTAGTAAACAAAGAACGCGATCACCGCGCACACGTGATCCCCATGGCAACGGGCTAAATACCCTGTGCATGCTGCGCGTGCACACCTTCCATTCTGGCTGCACGGGCCAGACAGCGCTCCCCTCACCTTCGCACGGCTCCAGCTGACTAACGCGGCTGCAGCACACAAAACGCTGCGCAAGAGGTAAGCCTTGGCTTTTCTTTGACACAACAACAAACCTCCAGGCTATCTTTTACCTCTCATATTGAGACCGCGTTTTGGGCCACTCTGCTTGCTCACTGAAACTTAATGATTGCATATAACTCTCCCAGCACTCCGTCTGAAATTGAAAATTAAACATACAAATCCAGAGATTTTCTTTTCTTTTTCTTTTCATTTCCCTCATTTTTTAAATAATAACTGCAGTACATATAGCCACCCAGCTGCATCACAGTACAACCATACTGTCCTAAATGAGGTTCTGGTTCCTTGCCTTTGCCTCTTCTTAGGAGTCAACTTCAAGGGCTTAAACCAGCATTGGCTACCAGCCAATACCTGACGCCTATGGCCTGGAGTACAATCAAATGATGACACTGCATCCAGACCTATACAGGTACAAGACACCCCTTAATTGTTTGTTCAATCCATGTGCCCATGGCTGTATAGCTAAGTACAGAGTTACACTTATCTTTGTACAATATTATATGAGATACTGGTACTCATCTCATGTAGCCTCATTATTTTGAATCCATATAGAAACACCTTTATGTGAACCTGACTGGGAATCTTCACATTCTGCTGATTATCTACATGACTGTCCCTGTTGTCTGACACCAATCCTATGTGGGGTGAACCCGAGCACTTGGGATCTGAAGCACCGGCAGGTAAGACACTTGACCGGCGCTGAGAGAATAGACCCACACTAGCAGTGCCCTATTACCACGGGCACCCGCAGTATAATTCCACTCACTAGATAGCTACGTACATGTTACAGGGTCCTCGATTAGGAGCCCTGATGAAGGTGGACTTGCCACAGCACACCACCGCCGAAACGTGAAGAGCACAGGTAACATTTGAACACCTGTATCCCTGTCTTCAGATTCTTTTGTCCAACAGACATCTGTCACGTTGGCAAGGATAATATATCTTGTATTTAATAACCCTGTAGCATTTATTGTTTCTCGAAAAATAATTTTGCTCTTTTAGGGACAACTAAGTACCCATCTTGGGCTCAATAATGCAATGGACTTATTGAATTCTCAACATGCATTTGAGTCACCCCCTCCAAGAAAACTGCTTTGATAGTGATTTAAATAATAAGCATTGCTCTTTTCTTATGTGTATTTTTCAAAAAATTCTAAAAATTCTTTTTGCATTTTTGAACACTATTGTAAACTGCACTCAATCACGCGCACTATGTTGATCTTTTGTTATGCCAACTGTTGAAAATATATGATTGTATTTTCCACAACTTTGTTTTCCTGTTCAGACACTCACATGTTATCTTTAGTAACAACATAATAAATATATGTTTAAGAATAACCCAGAACATTGATTTAGTGGGTGGTAATTTGCATACAGCAGTTGATTCACTCTTAGGATTTTCGAAATAAGGAAACCTAATTTAAATACACTAGTGGACAGCTCTAAAAACTCTAGTATCTGTCCACCCAAAATCTTTGTGGTTTTAAACATTATTAGTAAGGGTACATTCTTTTGGTTAGATGCTAGGTCAGAGTCATACCTGGAATTGCACTTTCCTTTGGACTTCAAACGGATCCTCATGACAGGGGCAAGAGCATCAAGAGTATCAGAAATTGAAGAGTAGAGCAGAGACAGGGCTGTGTCAGGATGTGAGACAGCCAGAGGTGGAGGGGGGGAGAGAAGGTGGCGGCACAAGCCTCAACTGACACATGCTTCATGGGCCGGATGTCTGAGAAGGTTGGTGGCAGTGTTGGGGTAGGCTTGGCTTGGGGGGAAGAGAGGGAGAGAGGAGAGGAGAGAGTGATCGCTCCAGGAGAGAGGAGTGGTCAGAGGGATGGAGAGGGGGAGGTCAGAGGAGATCATGACATTGGGTGTGTGCCCTGCAGAGTGAATCGGGCCAGACGGGAGGATGTGCAGGGAGAGGGAGTCACAGAGGTCACAGAAGAGTACAGAGCAGGAACAAGGAGAGTCTAAATATATATTGTGGTCACAGAGGAGGAGGAAGTGAGTGGTAGAGGCCAGGAGGGAGGAGGAGAGGTCCCCCCACTCAGAGAGAAATGAGGTGATTTGACCAGGAGGCCGGTAGATGGTAGCCACAGTAAGAGAATGGGTAGGCGAGAGAGAAAGCCTACAGACAAGGCATTCAAAAGAGGAGTAGGTCTGAGTGGGAATGATAGAGGCAGGAATCCACTCAAGAAAGATCAGGGCTACCCCCCCACTGGACCGGTAGGATCTGGGTGCAGAGAGGATCTTGCAGCCATCATGGAGGTGAGTGTCAAAGCTCATGACAGAGCTGGCTGTGAACCATGTCTCAGTAAGACCAAGGACATCAAGGTCTAGTTCTTCAAGGAGGTGGCAGATGTCAGAGGTGTGTTTGACAGCAGAGCGAGAGTTGAGAGTGACAATATGAAGAAGGTTGCCAGCCTTACCTTAAAGACCTTCCGGGGAGGGGTACAGATCAGAGGTATGCCCTGCGGAGCAGAAAGAGCCCTAGGAGGGGCAGAGGATGAGGAGGAGAGAGAGGGCAAGGTAACCAAGGGGGGAGAGGAGGGGACAGCAGGAGATGAGAGGAAATTAATGAGGCGAGGGAAGCGCCTATCAAAGAGGAGGAGATTGGCCTGAGGGCCTTGGACCATGACAGTGCCATTTAGGTAGACATTAATGATGACTTTAGAGGAGTCGAAGGAAGCCCTGAGAACTTCCCAGCGAGTGGCACCATTAATGTGAGAGGAGGAGATAGGACAGAGCACAGAGATCATATGAGGAGTTCATAGATCTGGTGAAGGAACGACAAAGAGGATGTTGGTGAGGGTCTGTCTGGAGGAAGCATTGGAGTAGGTGTCGGTGATAGGAAGACCAGGGTTAGAGGCCAAGATATCCTTTTTGAACTTCTTCCTACCAGACTTAGTGAGAAGGGAAGGATGGTCAATGGGGAAGCAGTTGGAAAAGATAGGATAAACAGAAAGCGCCATGGAGTGGAAGTGAGGAGAGGATGGAGAAACTGGGGGAGACTTGGCAGGTAGGTGTGGGAGAAAAGAGAGTGGTGAGGTCACTGGGCTGGCAAGTTACAGAGAAGCATCAGTATACAAGCAAAATACAGAGAATTTCGCAATGGGCAGCAAGATTTGACTTTTTTGCACAAAGCTAAAACAGAAAGAATTAACTTTTTAGCACAAAGCAAAAACAGCAAGATTTGACTTTCCAATCTTGGATTCAGATGTTAGCAAAGGGTTTTAGGGAGCACTGCGCATCAGGAAGACAACATGTGAGTAAGAAGCAGAAAGAACAGTGATAGTCAAAGGTGGTAGGAGTGAGTCCATAAGGAGGGAACTAACCCATAGTTCTGGAGGAGGCAAAGTCAAGGCAGTCTGGATTTCTTAGAGGAGTGAGGTGGCAGCATCATTGTGGATAAGGTGCAGGGAGGACCCCAATTAGTGTTCCGGAAGCAGACAGGGGAGCATACAGGGGCCTTAGAAGTGGGCCTTGCTGAGAGGGCTGGCTAAAGCCTGCCGGTCCTGGATTGGATGGAAGGAAACACTCAGCAACCAATGGGAGTGCTGCACAGGGAGAGGTGGTTCAGCACAGCCTGCCTACACAACAAAGAAAACCTTGGTAGCCATCTTGGAAGAGGCAAAAAACAGTCAAATAAGCAGGCAATAGTGGGAAAACTTGTGCTTTCAAAATAGCAGGGCAGCTCCAGGTATTAAAAAGCTAAACAAATGGCAGTACGATGAAAATGCCAAATAAAACAGTCCTTTCCAACAATTTTATGCAAATGTAATTTTTTTTCTTCTTTTTTTCAAATTTTTATTTGTCATGTTCAACAATTCCCCTGAGGTGCAGTAATGCACGGAAAGTGCACCTTCCTAATTGAATGGTCAGCAGCCAGGCACAAACTCTACATGTGCAGGAAAACAACAGATGGCCAGAAACAGGACCTCACTCTCAGTGAAAAGCAGATGAAAAAAAAAGAAAAAAAAAAGCAAGTCCATAGACATGTCTGCCAAATAACAAACAACATGTCATTCCTTGCAAACAGGTACACTGTCCACATACAGTGGAGAGCCCGCACCCTCGACGCCAGCCACTTCAACTGCCCCCACCCCTGCATAGGCCAAACCACCTACCAGCAGGAGCCAGCAGCAGGGCAGTACTTGTGGCCCAACACCAGTACCACCACCAGCACCAAAACCAGCACTGCTTCCATTGCTAGCACCACCACCACCTCCACCTCCCACTGGTGTCAAGATACCATCAAGCCCTGAAGTGGAAACAATACCCATGCCTGTGGAAATTGCCCCCCTTCCTGCACATGCACGCCAGCATCCCCATCACATGGAGTGCGGCCCCTGGTGCTTTTCGCCAGAGCCCCTGTCCCTTCCACTGAAGGGCAAGAGGAGGAGGAGGAGTATGAGAGTGATATGACACCTAGCTTCAGCCCCAGCCAGCCACCAAGTCCACACAGTTCACCTCCCCTGCCTGAGTTTAACTTGCTGGCAATAAGTGTAAGATTGGACACTATTGAGACGCAGCAGGCGGACATGCATTGCAGGCCAACAGCTCCATGAAATGCGAGTGATTGGGTACCGCCTGCAGGGATGTACCAGACATATTGCGCGCTCACTTGGCCATGTCACTGCCGCTATGGAGGCAATGGGCCAAAGGGTGTGCTGAGGGTGGGTGTTTGGGGAGGGTGTGCTGAGGTTGGGTGTTTGGGCAGGGTGTGCTTTTGTGGGGATGTTGGTTTCATGTTGCATGTTGTTAGATTTAAAAAAATCACTTAAAGCAATGAGTGGACATTCTTCATTGAATGAATGTGTTTAATGTGCGCTGTCAGTATACACTTCACAAAGGTGCAAGGGTAGTGACATTTTGTGTCCTCATCCAATTAAGTTGTCAATGAGTTCCTGGCGAGCCAGTCACTCAAACCTGGCCTCTACACGCTCAGGGTGTGCATGTGTGCCACTCACAGCCACCGTGTCAGGGGCATGTTGTGGTGGATGCATAGGCTGTGCAACATAGCCCATGCCAGCACTAACTGGCCCACTTTCTCTGGCCTGTATATGAGCACACCCACAGTCCAGTGTAGACATTCGAAGCAGGCCTTCCACAGCCCGAAGGTGCACTCAATTGACACGCTGGCCCTGATGTGGGCCCAGTTGTCTGCCACCTCTGGTGGCAACCAGGGATTCCTCAGAAGAGGCCTCAGCCACGGGAGCTGTGGGTATCCTGGGTCACCTGCAAGGGGGAGTGGCATGGGTGTCAATCATGATGGTCTGTGGGTGAGTTTCCTACAACTGCAGCATCTTAATTGACAGTTTGTGCATGCATGTCACATGTGTCATCCCACTATGCTCATTTGCATGTCGATTGCTCAGGGTGGGGTGGGCGTCTGGACTGTCATGTCACATCGTGTACACATTCAACACCCGTAGCTTACATGGCCGGTGCTTGATAGATCAACATGCCATGTTGGGTGGTTTGGACCTGTGCATTGCTCACATGCATGGTTCATGATGGGATTCTGGTTTACACCTGCATGTCGCCTTTGTGGATCAATTGATGGATTAAAATGCATGGTTCCCTGATAACATGCCATGTCAAATCCCAGTGTTATGTCCTTCAGATGCAGTTTATCAGGGTGACGTTATTTGTATGGCAGTTTACTGCAAGCCTTGACATGATGGAAACCCTATGGGATCAATTGGTGTTGGTGGGCGATACCCTTGGTCATTCCTCCAACCACCCAGCTTGCACCAAGGGTGTCTGGGGCAGGGCAGGCTGTTCTAACATCCAGGATGCTGTAGTGCAAAGTACTCTACTTATGTGTACATTGTAATGTGTGGTTAGGCTTTTCATGGGCTCTAACCTTGTTCATTCAGTATATTGCTATCTGTGATCTTTGCACTTCTTCCTTGGCTCTTGGGTAAACCCATGGACATACTTTGGACACCCATAAGTCGGCCGGTCCCACCCCCCTTGCAGACCATGCATGTAGTGGGATGTGCAATGTTGCATTCTGGTACATGTGGTCCAGTGATTGTGACTGGCCTGCTAGTGTACCATGTCTTTGCCCTTCAATGCTGCATCATGAGTAATGTCCTACTCCAGTGGGTTGCAGCCTGTTATGTGTTGGTTTTGCGTGTGGGTCCTGCAAGTATGTGGCCTAGTCAGGGCATGCAATTGCTATGTGTGTCTGATCCCCCGCATCCCCTCCCTCTGCATGCCACTTGTACAGCAAGGTTAGTGTGATGAAACATGTTCTCTCCCAATGCCCCTCATGCATGCTGGCAGCATGATTTTCCGCAGGATCATGGCGTCATGGGCTCATGGGTTAATCCAAGGAACTGGGCACAGCAGTGTATGATCATGGGGTCAGCATCAAAGGTGACTTGGACATTAAGTGAATGGAACTGCTTCTGATTCTTGTACACTTCCTCCAATCTCTGAGGTGCCACAAGCTCAACATGCGTGCAATCCAGTGTTGCCACCACATTGGGCATGCCTTCAATGGCATATAATCTTGCCTTTGTGGTGTTCACCTGTGACAGGGTGGTGGGGAGTGCAGTGTGCTGTTCCACATGCTGCAGGAGTGCACCGAGCAACTAACCCAGCAGTTTGGAGAATGCAGACTGTGTGAAATGCCATGCAGCTGACTCACAGTGTGCTGGAACGTGCCTGTGGCAAGAAAGTGCAGAACTGACACCAGCTTTACCAGCTGCGGTATGGTTGTCCTGATGCCAATCCTGCTCTCGAAGTCTTCCTGGATCAGGCGGAGGTCACATGCAATGTTCTCCCTATCATGATTGTACAGGGTGAGGATTTGCATGTCAGAGAGGGTCCAAGGTGTGGCCCTTTCACGGGGCATGGGCGCATGGTTTGCATGGCGTCTCCTCCTCAAAATCCTCCTGCCTCTCTCCACTGCCTCTTGTTCCCTGTGCAGCTCTATGTTGGCATTTAGCAGCTGCATGTCAATGCTGACTGTGATCAGCGGCAGCATGGTGGTTAAGGGAAGTGTTTTTGTGGAAGGTGTGGCCTTTTAGTACTCTTCCAGGGTGGACTGGGTGCACCTAGGTGCATTGTGTGCACCTGTGCCCTCATTTCCAAAATCTGAATGCATTTACCGGAATGAGCCTCGTTGTTTTATTTGTTTGTTTATTTATCTGCACGTTTTCACAAATAAAGTACCAGGCCATCTCTGGAGGTTGATGGGAGTCTAGAATTGCACAATATCTTTTGAAGACTGGATTATAGTTCTGCTATGCAACGTGAGAGGAAAGGTGCTTGCCATGTCGATGACAAACGGAAGATCCCAAAAATAGAGGTTAAAAAAGAAAGAAAGAAGAAAAGACCACGCCGGAACAAGCCAAAACTAGCAGAAGATGTAATTGTGGAACAGGCATGTTCATGGGGTAGATGCCGGAAACAATGACAACAATTAACCATGTCCAGCGTCAAACAAGAACGTTTTCAGACGCTTCTTGAAAAGAGCTGTTGAGTCACTGTCAGCAAGGTGTTTCGGGAATGTATTCCATGAGGTTGGAACCCAGAGATTAAAACTGGTGCCACCAATTGTCTTCAAAGAAGAACGTGGTTGTGACAGGCGGATGGTGTCATTAGAACGTAAAATACGTCCGATTGATTTATTTTTAAGCCTGGAGATGAAGTAAGGTGTAGCTTCACCATGAAGGCACTTAAATACAGTAGCTAAGCCCTTGTGCTGTAGTCCTTGTTGAATGGGCAGCCAGTGTAGGCGCCTTCTGGCTTCCGTGATGTGCGCATTGCGTTTAAGTCCACACACGGCACGTACGGCACCTTTCTGAATTACTTGTAGTTTTTGTATATTGGCCTGTGAAGTGCCATTGCAAAAATCAAACTTGTAATTTATGATAGCAGCTGATTTTCAGTAGACAGAAAGGGACGGATCAGCCAGAGTAACTGTGTAAAGTAGCAGGAGGATGATTTTAAGTAACCAACCTGATGATTAAACGACAGTTGGGGATAAAAAAAACTCCCAAAGTCTTAACAGTCTTTAAATATGAATTTACTGTATGTTTGCTTCCTTGAATGTTACACTGTACTGTGTAGAACAACACAGATGTATTTTGAATCCGCCATCCTTGCTACATTGACTTTTGTAGATATTCACTCTCTGGTTTGGCCATTTGTCTTTTAACAGTGACTCATGCTTGCTTTCATATGATTTGATGCTTAATGTGAAGAAAGTGCAAGGTTAGTTCTTAATAAATATATATATATATATACATATATATATATATATATATATATATATATATATATGTATATATATATATATATGCAAGATTCACTGTACATTAGTGTACAATTAAATATGGATAGATAGAGGTTTAATTGGCTGCCAAGTAAAGTCTCAAACTGGGAAAACTGGGCTAAAATCCAGGCTTCCCAACATAACCAAATGATATGACCCTTGACAAATCAAACTTATCTGCTGTGCCTTATTTTTGTTAGTTGCTAAAACTGTGATAACTTGCACACTACACAATTATCCTCACTCATGCATGGCTTAGTTTGGCATTAGAGCTAAGTGTTATCAGCACTAATGTAACTTAATTACCTACAACCAAAGTTAAAGGGTCTCTAGAATGAGTTACGGGTAATAAGCCTCATCAGTATCTGTCCCTGCTCGGTCTAAAGTTAGTATTAACTTGCTGCTGGGCCAGTTATTAAATATGGTCCCTCATTTTTAATTTAATTGTGTACTCCTAAGACAAGCAATCATCATCATGCAACAGAGAAAAGAAAGGTGACAACTGCAAATAAACCCGGCATAGGTGGGTTCCATGTAAACTCTTCATAAACAGTTGTCATGGGAAAAGTCCCATTTGATTATTGAAGAAGAGAAATCCCAGCCACAGTGCAGAAAGAACTACACAAATATAGAGACAAAATGTGCCTCAGGTGGGGGTACACGTTGATGCCAGTCCAGGATAGTCTGAGTGAAGGAGCGTGCAATACGAAGAGAATGACATAAAGAAAGATAAGGAGGCGCATCAAGAGAGAAGAACACAGTGGTGGGAGCACAAGGATTGTCAAGAGTATTTCCACATGAAAAGCTTTTAATGAATTATGAATAACTAATGGCAGTTCGTACCTGACTTCGTTTGTAGCAGATTAGTGGGAACTCTCTCAATGTTTGGATGCGGATACTAATAAAACATTAATGCCCCTATGTGAGGGCACCAACAGGATTTAAACGCTCATAACACAAGTTAATGGTCCTGAGTGAAGCCCTGTTACTGTCTGGAACATCCGGTAAATCAGGAGAAATGTGATGTACCAAAAAACTATCCAGTTGTGAAAATATTTAAGGAAAAACACACCCATGATAGCCAGGACGGGGGGGGGGCGATCCAGGAGCAATACCCTTTCCATTCCCATAAGTACAGACAGTCTATTGCTTATTTACATTCAGACATAAATACCTAGATACCCTTTTCACACGACAGAGTTGTTTTAGTCTTTCCCAGGTGCGCACGTTGCAAATGTGACTCTTTGAAATTGAATGGTGAAATGTACTTGTACTCTTTTCAACATCTCTCCTTTTGCTAACTTATCCTTCAAGTTCCAATCACATTTAAGATACATTGCAGTGTAATCATGCTCCCAATAATGCACACCAACTAAAATAAGGGAGAAAACCAAGGTGCTTGAAGAATCCAGCTTTATTGATACATTCGGCAGAGGGAAGCTCCACGGATATTCCAGCTACTTCTTGGTAGCCCAGGGGTTACAAACTCAACACATGACATTGTCATAATCATAAAAACTAAGTTTACAAGTTGCCATTGGCTGTTAAAAAAAGGTCACATATATATGTTATGTACATTTTCCCTTGCTTTTGGTCAATTATTATCGTTGAGCCTGCCCAGAGTCCCTCCCACTATGCGAGATGCCATGTTGAAGATGTCATCGGAGCATGCTCTGCTTGTTTGGAACCGCATCTTGCTGAAATCGTTGTAATACTGGTACGTGTTACTGACGTGGCCTTGGGTGTTACACATATCCCCAATAGTCCAATTAGCTTCTGGTGGGAAAGGAGAAATCGAAACGCTGCCTTGGCCAAAGAACTATCAAAACTCACTCACATCTCATCATCCTCATGCCAGGCCCCAACTTTCCAGACAGTTTTCTCAGCCTCCGACAGCTCAGGTCATGCTCCTGCTGATTCATTTAGCTGCCTGCAGATGTTTCATCTAATTGGGTCATACATGCATAGCTTATTCATTCTAGAGTGAGGCCGTTGTATGACCCGTTTGCTTTAAATGTATTCAACCTATTAATGTGTTCTTAGTGTATGCATTGAACTGCTTTCACCATTGGGGGTGCTGTGGGTGTACCTTGCTAGTGTGTTACTGGCAACATTACTGCATGCTCCTGTCAATGGAAACTTGTATAATTCTGTCTGCTAGCAACAAATTGAACTTAATTGTTACTTATCTAAACTGAACCCATGGCAAAGGCCTACTCGTGCAGTTACAACCTTTCTCCCTTTCTCTCAGCTTTGGCACTTCTAGTCGTCTGAACACCATCGTGGACCAACACAAATCCCTATTAAGCTATTTAAATGGCAATGCTGTGCTTTCTTAACAATATGCTGTGCGGGGCCTTGAAAAGGGAAACATTGTGTTTCTCTTGTCATCTATAATACTGCTCTATATGTGTTTACCCAACCTACCTGTTCATACTACCATTTATTATGTGCCCTCTCTGTGCTTCAGCAACCTAACCATCTCTATAATGTGGCAAATTAGCCCTCTACAGTGTGTCAAACTAACTCTAATGCTACTTGTGTTATATTCCACATAGCAGTGGAATACACAAAATGGCGCCTTATTCTAGCTTTGTTATTCAATATTTTCTCTGTCGCTTTTGAACAGGTGGGGGCATGGCCTTATGCGTTACAGGTCTTATCTGCACCATCACATTCCCCCATGGTCAATTTATTGACGAAAAGTCCATTATCTGCCATCCTGTCATACTCATCTTTGGGGATCCATGCTCTACAGACCCCCCTCAAGCTGCTTCCTCTTTTCACATATTCCTCCGGTCCACCGGTCATAAAGAAGCAACCTCCATCACCCTCACAATCTACAAAGTGTTGTGTATACATTTCAGGATCAAAAGAAAGCATAAACCTATTTCTGGCCTCTCAATGGGAATCATCTTAATTTCATCAGCAGCATTTGTCTGTGTATCAGTGTTCAGCAGGCCAGCAGTATATTCCATAGTAGCAATAGTAAGGGACATCATGATTTTTTCCTCCTTTCTCTTACTATGTTACATACTTTACAGTATCCCATTATTATATGCATTATTATATGCAGGATGCACATGCTTACTAGTAGCACCAACAAAAGAGGCACCACTGTTTTAAATATTTTACCTAGTCAGGGAGGCACCCATGGTACCAGTCCTCATCTACTACTTTAGTACTCACTTTTTCCATGTGTGTGTGCAGTGTACAAGGTAGATATTGCTTCGGTTAAAGTGCTGTTCTGTTTGTCATTTGCAGCTTGAAGAGTGCAGCAGCGTGCACCTATTTATGTGCACACTCCTGCCTCCATAGCAGTGAGATGGTCAAGCAGATACCTATTCTGGAGAGCAGTTAGCCTGACAGCCCGCAGTTCCTCTTTAGTGGCATTCAGACCCCTCTCTGTGGTGTTGGCCAATTGCAAGAACTCCTACCAAGTTATTTGGAGTCATTTTGCATTACTCCAGGGGCCAGCAGGGATGCAATAAATACAGCTGGATGCAAAAAATACAGCTGCCTTGCTAAACAGTCTGTATTTTGCCAGTTTATCCATTAATCTGTCTGCAGAATCTTGTGACAAGTAATTCTCTCTCTTACTCCTTTGTAAGCCCATACACCTCCGGCCCCCCTCCTGTTGGACATACCTATTACTGTGAGATGTTTACTATTTGGCACAATGTAGCTCTGGGGCACTACAAACGCTGGTGAGTGCAGGGTGGTAAGAGAGCAAATTCTGTTCCACCATAATGGGAGGTGCAAGTATGCACCCGTGCCACAGGATGAATAATAGTCCATCAATACTGCAGTGCCTAACTTCATCCCTGGAAAATCCATAATTCGTTTGCATCCTTCATTTTTCCCTTTGTTTTCTGTGCAATTATTTCTAAAACATAATGACGTGGTGGTTGTTCTTTGTATATGCATTCGCTCTCTGTTGACATCAACCCCTGTGTTTGCAAATTAGCGTACTTCCCCCAATCACCAAAGCACTTGCTATTCAGGAATGTGGCCATTTCTTCTGCTACCCCAACCATTATTTCTGCAATGCATCCCATCATTACGTCAGTCGAACCTGATTTTGAAAAAGAAATCCCCATTATAAGGACCTCTGGCCTGGTCCCACACCATGGCAGCACTGCTCCTACGGCATTAGTGCACTTTTTAAATTTGTGTCATTGATAAGTAACCTCCCCTATGTGTGGCCCTTTTAAAGTACATTTCACTACTGTGTGTTTTCCAGCCAAACTATCTAACATCCTTTGTTATTTAACATAATCATCTACAAAAAGTGAAAAATACTCTTTACTATCCAACCACTTTATGCAGGCCCAATGACCTTGGAACAGTCTTCTTGTTTTACCAACTGCAAGATGGACCAGACACTGTGCCATCTCTGCTGGTATTTATTGTGCTACAAACAGTCTAGGATTACCTATTGTATTTGCAATGAGAGAGCAAATATTGCAACTTTCATTGGATCTTACTCTACCCAGTGCGTGCATATGACAATTTTGGCCTAAAATAATATCTTTTCTCAAAACAGTACTGAAAAATCTAAATCTGTGCCTGTTACTGGCTGCAATGTTCCAAAAAATGCAACTTTAGTAAAGGTCCTCTTTCACTATCTCTTTTTGCTCCTGGTTGTTGGACAGGGGGGCGGTGCTGCTGCTCTTCTTGATGTCTCCAATGTGAACCCATCGCCTCCTCTCTCGAACTTTGACAGCTGATTCGGTAACCCACTGTACTGCATAAGATCCTAAAAATCATGAGGCGTCACACTTCCCCACAAAGTTCTTGATAAGAACCCCATCCCCAGGGTACAGTTGGAAGGGCAGTGTAATCTAAGCTGTTGGATCTGTATCTTCCCCATCACTTTCCATCGCTGTTGCTGGACACCCCTCTCGCAGATTTACCTGGCGGGATATGAATTTCAGAACATTAGTCATGGGGGTCAAATATGCATGAAACGATTCTCCTAAAACAGTGGCATTACTATGAGCATAAAATTTGCTATGTGCAGCAACAGAGGGAACATTCATTCTCCTGCCTGTAACCAATTTGTGTGGGGTGAGGTGATGATCTGAACTTGGCTCATTGCGTGAGGCAAAAAGAGTCAGTAGGAAGCAGTACAGCCAATTTTTGTTCAGTGTGGTGTGCAATGTAGCAATGTGCTCTTTTAGCAGGCTGTTGAGGCATTCTACCACACTGTTCACCTGGGTGATAGGCACAGCGTAATGTGTGTTTTATGCACAATAAAGTGACAATGGGCCTCATTATGACCCCAGCGGTAGCCATGCCAGTAAAAAATGGCACGGCTGCCTCCGGAGTCATTTATTTCCAGCGCCCGGCAATGGGGCGGTGGCAGCAATTGCCCATTGCCGGTGCGATGGGAAAAATTACTCCCCATTCACATTCGAGTCCCATTGGACTCGATGGGAATGGGAAGGATGGATGCACCGGCCCTGTGTGCAACAGTGCCAGTGCATCCGTCAAGGTCTGCGAGCGGGTAACATTTTGCCTGCCAGGTCAAACCTGGTGGGCTGAAAGGCACCCGCTCGTATAACTCAGAGTATGCTGGTCCGGTAACATTGTTACCGGACTGGCATACTTTTAATGAGACCCAATGTCTTTGAGCAAATCATTTGCAAATAGCAGTCCATTATCAGATAGTATCACTTCACACACTCCCCAGCGGGGAAATACATCAAGTACGAGGAATTTAGCTGCTGATTTGGTGTCTGGATGGGCACATGGCGCTGCCTCTATCCAGCATGAAAAATGACAAATCATGTCAATCATATACCAATGGCCATTACATTGTTGTGTCCTAACAACATAATCAATATGGAGATGCCGAAATTGCCCAGAAGGGTAGGGTGATATTGCCTTGACCGTCCTCAATGTATGCCACACAGTGAATTGCTGACAAACTGCACAGTTAACAATAACATTTTGAATATGCTCCTGCAAATTGGGAATGAATCACTTTTCATGCGATTCCACTGCTATGTATTTTCTAGACGCATGCACAGGGTAGTGAAACTGTTCAAATGCTACTGTAAATAATTCCAGTAGCAAAACAGGCTTTCCGATGATATTCTGCCGCCACACCAGGTCTGCAAGGGACAATGAACAGCCCCCTTTTGTCCATAATTCATGCTCTTCCTGGGACATGCATCCTTGCAACTCAATAATCTGTGTCAGTGAAACTGTACTACATGGTTCTGCTATTTCCTTGTGGTGTACTTTCACATTACTTGTTGACAATACTAAACCTAACATCTCTGTCAAATAGGTAGCTTCTTTGGCTGCCTGGTTTGCTGCATCATTGCTGTGTGCTATCAAATCTGTACCATTAGTATGGGCGAAGCACTTCATCACTGCTACTGATGTAAGCATTGAGAGCCCATCAATCCCTTTGGACAACAGTATGGCATGCTGCACTAGCATGCCGTCTGATTGCTGGAACACCCTTCATTTCCAACGGGACAATCCTTTATGTACTGTGGATGTCACTTACGCCGAATCGAAAACATAGTCAGCTCTCTATCGGTGTACAACTGTAATGCTGTTATTAATGCCACTAGTTCCGCTGCTTGCCCTGAATAGTGTGGAGGCAATCGCTGTCTTGCTATTACATCAAGGTCTCCATCCTCACTATGAACAACTGATGAGTCCTAATGTCTCAATCCCATGCTAGGATCGATCGTCGATGAACCATCAACAAACACAATTTCTTCCCCTCAAGTGAATTCTCATTCACCTGGGGTATGTCATCATATATATATGTAGAACAATCAAGTACGTAATGGCTGTCCTCTACCAGTTCAGCGATAAAGGCTGCCTGATTCACAATGCAGCACCTTGCAATCTTAACTGCAGGATTGGATATGATCACTTCATAGCCAGACACTCACTGTGTCATGAGCATGCTTTTCGGTTTCAGAACAATTGCAAACAGGGTGTGCTACGCATAAGGTGTCAATGTACAGCCCGTCATTATTGATACTGATTTCTCAATAGCAAATACTGCTGCAGCCAATGCTTGCTCACATGGGAAATGTCCCTTCGTTACTGGGTCAAACAGCGCACTGTAACATGCTAGGGGTTTGTACCCCATCAAGTATTTCTGTGTGAGGACAGCTATCATCAAAACTCTCTACTGCATAATCTGGTGGTGCTAAAACTGGAGTGTGTATAATTGCATCTTTAAATTCATTCAATGTTTCAGCCATCTCTTCTGTCCATCTGAGCGCTTCATGTTCTTTCCGAGCCTCTTTTAACCCTTCCAACAGGGGTTTGATATACGTATTGTAGTCAAAAACCCATGATCAGCAGCAATTGCACAATGTTAATGTTAATCCCATTTCTTTCACTGTGGCTGGGTGGGGCATTTTGTGGATAGCCTCTGCTCTTTCTAGTGTCATCTTCCTTCTGCTAAAATTATCTGTCCCCGATAAATTACCTCTTTCTGACAAGACTGGAAATTGTCTTTGTCAACCTTGTACCCCTTTTCTGCCAATAATGTTAAGAGCATCACTGAATCTTCCCTACATTCTTCTTCTGTGGTACTATACACCAACATGTCATCAACATATTGTATTACTGTGCATAGGGTTTGTATGTTTTCCAAATCCATCTGTAAAACTCTATTAAACACCAGGGGATTCACAATACCTCTTTGACAATCTTGTGTGCTGAAGTATTTTCCCTCTATAGGCAAACAAAGTAAGGTACAGTGAGTCTGGATGCTATGGAACAGAAAAGAAGGTGTTCTTCAAATCAGTAACTGTAAAAGCTTTGGCAATAGTGGGTATGTTACACACCCTTGATGCTGTATTGGAATCAATTGGGAACTCTGCTTCCACTATGTTGTTCAAGGGGTGCTAATCTTGTATGAATCTCCATTTCCCTCCCTTTGCTTTTTTCACTGGATACACAGCCATGTTACATGAGGATTGTGATGGTACTAGTATGCCTTGCTGTATCAGCGCAGTCTCGTATTTTCCTTCGTCCTCCTCTCTTGACATAGGGTATTACTTTACTCAGGGTAATATTGCTCCCTTCTTCAATGTAATTCTAACTGCTGCTAAGCTTTTAAGACAAACTACATCATGAGGATTACTGGTCCATAATTCCTGGAGCAACTTCTCAAAATCTTCGGGACAATACAGTGACACTCTTTTAGCCAGTAATATTCTCTTGGGGTCCTCTGTGTATTATATTTTCAATTGACATGGGATACTTGTCTGACAAATAAAATCATTGTCATCGTCATCATCTTAGAGCAACTGTTTGTCAGTAATGTTGCTCAGTCGCAGCACTGGATCAATTGCTAAAACTATACACCAGTCAATGCCTTCTTCATCTATCGCATGCAAAATCACTCTACATTCCCTCACCACTGCTGCTTTTATATGCACCATATTCGCTGTGTCTTGCTCCCTGTCCGCTAATACATTGGGCCAAAAGAAAAACTCTGTGGGATAAAAGAATAATAGTTTGTCATTTTTTCTGGGGACCCATCCTAACAACACCTGCAATCCATAAGAAAACAATTGTGTAGTAAGTGGCACTCCTCTCATAACTCTCATAACTCTCTGGCCACAAAACAGTTGAATTAATGTTTTGGCATTCAGATAATGAATGCCTAGCATGGAACACACTATGCCCTTCTCTGTAAATGAAAAGTTCAGGTTCAATTTGTGCATCAAATCTCCACCTAAGATGTTCACTGGTGTGCTACGTGAATATAACAAAGGTACTGACAATGTACATGACCCAATTGTAACTGGTAAATATTCAGTAAAATAAACCATCATCATAGCCCCAGGATATCCCTGTGCGTCCATAATCATGCCTGGCAACGGTAATCCTCCTCCTTGAAGAAATACCTAGGCGCCCCTGTGTCAACTAATAAAGAGAATGTCCTATTCCCTATCCTCACATCCACCATTGGTACCTCTTCTGGGTCTTTAGTTACTGATAGTACTGGACAAAGCAGAGCCCCCTGTGGGCTGTCCTATTGCGGGTACATGCTTGTGCCTGTTGATAGAAAGCGATTCCCTCCCATAAATGCAGCCCCCCCAAAAATGTGGTACAACACCAGCTGGTATCAAACATTTATTCCACTGTGCTGTCTGCTGAACTTGGCCTTGTAAAGTGTTTGTTTGCTGCTGATGAACTTGGGGATGTGCTTGTTGTTGTGTATAATCATGACTATTTGTCTGGACATATGGCATATGCTGTGTTTGTGGTGCATGATATGAATACTGTGTCTGCTGTTGTGGAGAATATGTGGTTGCAAAATGTGCTGTCCTTCCTCTGTTACCCAGTGGCACCAATCCATATGGTGCTATTCCTCTGCTTTTACAGTCTTGTGCATAATGTACTGTCATTCCAGATGTCCAACATTGTCCTCCAAAATTCCCATAGTCACCAAATCTAGATCTACTGCTGACAAATCCCTCATCCATATACTTGTCCAAATCCACCCCCCTCCTCTCTGCAACTTTCCTCTCCCTCTGGGATAATACATCTGTTCTCCTCTTCTTTCATTAAATCCCATTGGTGCCTCCTGCTGGTAACCCTGCTGATATTGTTCTTCCCCAGTGTGTGTAATCATTGCTCCTTCTACTGCTCTCCTCGCCAATTTCATTTGCGCTCATTTTTCTTCCTCACTCACTCTGTCTTCTACTTTCTTTCTCCTGTTTCAATCTACAAAAATGAACAATATGCAATTGAATTTCAGGCCATGTTTCCATCTTGATCCCTACTACCTTTTGCAGATGCATTTGCACGCTGTCAGGAAGACCTTGACATGCAATGCAATAAAATATGGGGATATTTTTGTCTCACCCAGATATTTTTTCTAATCTCCACTTTTTCTTCATCTCTTCAATTTACTGCACGTGGTCCTCATCTGGTTTTATTTTCGGCGTCACTATGCCCGTCATGTCTGATGTATCTGGGTACATTACTCTTAATTCTTTCTACACATTTGCCCTACAATTATTAAATGGCAACCCATCATGCTGATTACTATTTGCTATTACTCCTGGCTATCCTGCCCTCTTCCAGAGGTCATCTGCCTGGTCTCTGGTCTCCCAATATCAAAGTCAATGAGCTCTTCATGTCTGCCACAGCTAGCGTTATTCCTGCTGTTTTCTTTTCCAGTATATGAATCCACTTGCCGCCCCTGCTTTCAGGGACAGCACATAAGCTATTCAATTATCCTTATCTGTCTGGAGCCATGGGATGTACTGCACCAATCCTTAGGAGGATAGCTCGGGGGCAACGTCCTCACCTTGGAAGCAAGATGACATGGAGCAACACAGGTTCGATCCCCAGGTCCGCACTTAGAAACCTCTGGGTATTAAGGGCATTATAACTACCCAATCATATCATATCTTAACCCTGTCCCATTCTGTAACAAGAGACACTGCGTACTCCGCTTCATGCATGTGTGTACAAGCTTTGCTTTTTGCCCTGTGGCCATGGCCATACAGTGACCTGGCAGGCATTGAAGCCTATATCTACATTATGATTCGATTCTCTCATTTACCAGGGGAGTGGGGAATGGGGGCCTTGGTAACCCTTCCTCTTCAGCTTGCTGGTCGTTGCCATGAACATCATCAAACTCTTCTTCATTACCCACCCATTCCTCTACATTGTCCCCATGAACTGCATCATAGACAATACTGCAAGATTGTCCAACACTCAGAGCAGTCTCTCTCCCCCTTATTTGTTCACTCAAACCCTCCGGCACTCAGCCGGACCCCCTCTGTCTCTGTGCAGTAACTTCTGCAGGCAGTCTCACTTTGGGGTCAAACATATGTTGTCCTGCTCTCTATTTATTTGGAGCTGTCCCTATTTCTAGCCCTTTCTTCTTGCTTGCCTCTCCATTTGTAACTCTTCCTTTGCCTTTCACACCTGCGCTTCTAAATGCCAGCACACCCCATTCTCTACCTGCAATTCAAGAGTTTTGTGTATCCTCTTTTATCTGTCCTGCCCTTTTGTCACTGTCTTCATTGGGGGATATAAACCGGGGATTTGTATATCCCGTGGCTGGCTGTTACTGTAACTGCCTGGTTAATACTGGAGAGCATTGCGGAAGAGGTGGAGCAGTTGCGGCACGTGCATTTCATTGCACTTCACATAAATAAAATCGAACTTGCTTTCCTCCTCATTCTCAAACATCTTCCATAGTTTGAGAATATTTAGTCTGTTTTTAAAATTCTTCCCGATATATGTGGCAGTCAAGTGTGTGTGTATATGCTGCAATATTTCCATTGTGTGTGTCTTCTCCCTGGGCCATTGCCTAACCATTTTACCTGCTTTTTCCTGTACTCATTCTGTGTGGTATTTGAAAATGTTCTCCTGATATTGGAGTAGTGATTTGCACATGTGTGCCATGGGGAATCCATCATATACAGTAATATACTCTACTTAACAATATTATTATTCAACACTGTTCGAGTAGTGCTCATCACCTTATTCCCCTTTCCCTTAATCAAATTACCCTGCCAACTTTTATTATATACCCCAAAAAGCACTTTATCCAAAATTCCAGTCCAACTTACACCCCTCCATACACATCAATATCTCATCATAAACCTCTACTCACCTCAACACAAAAATACTACTCTGTCAAAATGTACAACAACCAATATCTATACAAAACACCAATGCTTTATAACTAGGTCCTTTCCACATATTCAGGACCGTCCTACACTGCACAGCATGCCCTTCCCCCTCTGAGGAATATCCTCTTTTCTTTCCAATACTAAACCTACGTAATGCTGTCATCCTTTAATATAATAGGGGCATCTTCTTCTTCAATATCTCCTTATAATTTCTATTTCTACAACCACGTGGTCTCTCCGGGTCACATCAACAGCATATCACTCCCTAGTTCACCAGAAATATTTCTTTATCCTCTTCTTCCAGGCCTCCACACCTAAAAAAAAACAAATCATACATAAGTACACAGCTATTGTTCTTCGTGAACAGGCATACTCACGTTTTAGGATTTCTGAGGCGACTCTGATGCAGAACCTCCCACAAATGCTGCACTTCCCTGGTCCCGCGTGTTCACCCATGAGATCGTGCAGGACTGTTGCAGAACTCTTCTTCTGCTTCTCCTGGCTGCTCTTCATCCAACAGAGGGGCTTGCGTATATATCTTTTCCCATCACCTATATGCATCCACGCTTTCTTTCAACACACTTTTACTGCAGAGGGGGTTGCATACTGGACAGAATATGGGCCCTCGAATCATGGCTTGCGGATGAAGTGCCTCACATATATTTAATCATCTGGGACAAGTTATAAGTGGGGTATTACAGCATTTACATCTACAATTCCCTCTCTGTTATCATTGGTTGCCTCTTGGCCCCCCGCCACACCTTTATCTGTTGAGAAATAAATTGCAAACAGTAGTCATGGTAGTTAAATAATCATGCATCTCATCACCTAGGACAGTAGCAGAGCTCTCTGCATCCAATCGAGCCTGTGAGGGAGGAGCGATGGGGACTTGACTTCTTCTGCCTGTCACTATTTCATGGTGCGTGAGGTGGTGGTCTGAGCCTGGCTGATTGCGTAAAGGCAACAAGAGCCAGGGGAAGGCAGTGCAGCAAATGTTTGTGATTCGTATTTCTCGATTTCGCTATGGGTTCCTTCAACAGGCTATTTATGGCATTCCACAACACTGTCAGCCTCAAGGTGGTAAGCAGAAGAAAGTTTGTGCTTGATGCCACGCAGGGATGTAATTTCAGAAAAAATGCTCACTTGCAAAGTTTGGTCTGTAATCTGATGACAGCACTTCACACACTAACCATCGGGGAAACACTTGACGTACAAGGAATTTAGCAGCAAACTTTGTGTCTGAATGGGTACATGGTCCTTCTTCTATCCAGCGTGAAAAGGGACACACCACCATGATCATGTATTGGTATCCATTTTGAAGCATATTCACATACTCTATACGCAAATGACGAAATGGGCCTGTAGAGTGGGGTATTGCTGCTCTTATCATTCTCAAGGTGTGTTCAACACTATATTGCTGACACAGAGCACAATTGACAATAAAGTTCACCACATGCTCATGCAAGTTTGGAACAAACCACTCTCTGAAACATCTGCTGCAACATATTCCCTTGGGAGGTGTGCTGGGTAGTATACTTGTTCCATCACAACTGTAAGTAGCTCAAGTGGCATCACAGGTTTCCCTGTGCTGTTTTGTCACTATACCAGATCGGTAGGGGATAACGAGCATCCCCATTTTATCCGTTGATCCTGTTCTGTCTGTGCTGCACATCCCTGTAGCTCCACTATTTCTGTCAATGCTAAGGCATTATAGCCCTCCTGTATCTTCATGTTGAGCATTATTTATTGTGGGGAAATTGCTATATCTGCTATTTGTGGGAAACATGCTGTCCTTTTTACTTCTGCATCTGTAACTTCATAGCTACTGGAAATTAAGTCTGAGTCCCTAGTGTGGAATGTGCTCTTCACCACTGCGGCAGCCATGGGATATACCAGTGCATCTAGTTCTTCCTAGTAATGGGGCATGCTGTACTGCTGTGCCGTCTGCATGCTGAAAGCCCCTCCTTTTCCACTGTGACAGTCCTGGATGTACTGTAGATATCACATGGGAGTCAGAAAGTATTGTCACTACAAGGTCTGTGTGCTCTGCGAATCTAATATCATTGCTACTAACTCAGCTGCCTGCACGGAACAATTTTCTGGTAATCTGATACTTGCCACAATCTCAAAATCATTGCCCCTATTCCTCATCACTGCTTCTACTGAATGCCTCAAGCCCACACTCTAATCATTGACGATAAAACATCAACGAAGACCACCTCTGCTCCCTTTTGACTTTGTTTCTTTTTCTGGGGCAGATATTATCATGTATGCCACTGTGTGCAGAACAGTAATTAACCATTCTACTCCCTCTACTGGTTCAGCAATGAATCTCACAGGATTGATCGTGCAACATCTAACAAGGTTTATTGATAGATTGGATATTATGACCTCATATCTTGATGCTCGCTGTGTAGTCTGTGTGGACGTTGTTTTTTCAAGAACGTGTCATGAAAAGCCTCTAGGCGCTTGCAGTAACCTGCACTTGCATTAACCTATTGAGCTATCTTGCGTATATTTAGAGCTTATTCGAAGCGTGGAGGAAAATGCTGATCCAGCCAGGCCTCTTGAACTGGGTAAACCTGCATGCTTGTAAGGGGTTAACTGCGAAAACCCTTCTTGAAGACAAAGTTTTGCAAGTGCCTCTGCACAGCCTTTGGGAGCCAGGCAGAGCCTTGCACAGCCTTGCTCTTCTTTGCTCGGCGAGTCAGGTGCACTGATAATACAGGAATGTAAGGCCTTCCCAAATACACAGAGCCTGGGAGCCAAAACTGGCTGTTTCTTCTAGTAACTTACCAGGCGAAAACATGCTTTGCCGCACAAAGGTTGGGCCCAGAAGATTCTCGAAAAGCTAGTACGTCATAGTGATTGACATGCAGCCGCTAATAAGAGAACTTAGCCTGGGCCAGCTAGGGAGGGACTCATCCTGGGCTGTTTGTGAGATGCGCGCACGAAGAGAAACAGCACCTGGATGACCAGCTGTGCACTAGAGGGCCGAGACTCCTAGCATCACATCCCCGCTCTGGTGCAGGCCTTTGGGGGGGCTAGGCCTGTCCCCCCCCTTCCGAGGGGTGCCGGGCACTTTGAGTGGCGTCGGTCCTGGGTGTGATTCAATCGTATCTTCATCCACGATTCCTAGGAGCGTATGATCCATAATTGCATATTCATCTGTGATTGATAATTGGTATTATCCAGCTTGCACTTTCATTCCCATATTATTGTAAAATGATGCTTAGTTCTCATTAGACACTGTAGTAATAAATGCAAGCATCAAAATTTCTGTGTGTTCTGCTTTCTTCCAGACTGAGTTCACTGTGCTTCGCATGGATACTTACTTGTGTGGGAGGGTGATTAGGAGTGATTTTATTGCACTAAGGCCTGGCCCCAGGGAAGTGTGGGTTCCCCCTTTTCACTACATTTGGCGCTGTGAGCAGGGTTTGCGAGCACAATGCCTTTCTGGAAGAAACAGGCAGAAGGATGAATGCAATGAGGGAGATAGTGCACTCTGTCACATTCCAGGATGGCCGGCAACAAATGCCTGGTCGGGCATGGCAGACATTTTGCATCAGTATTCGGCCCTGAGGGCAGGGGACATGCTTGAAAATGATGTTTCCCCAGCGGTAATTAGTGAGTGTTTGGAGAGTTTGCCGCTTGGGAAATGCAGATGGGAGCAAAAAGCAGCAGGAAACGTAGGCTGGTTATTCCTGCAGGTGCTCAGGAAGTTGCATGAGAATGAATTGCTAAAAGACACACAGATTTGCAAACTGAACGATGAGATTTCCCTGCTCCAGGAGCAACAAATCATTATGAGAGAGACCCTTGAATCATCCGTTAAGCGGGCCGATCAGATGGAGGACAGGTGTGCCTCTTTAGCTGTGCGTGTAGCCATGCACAGGCACAGACAGCGGCGGGGCAATCCGTCGAAGATAAGGATTCGCACATTATTTAGGAAAGATAACTGGGACCCAAATTTATGGTCTGGTGAGGTTAGTGAAAGCGAAACCGAACAGGCATTTGACTGGGATGAATTCGTTGAAGTCAGACTTGCAGAGTTGGACTGTTCTGAGTGAGAGGAGCTGGAATGTGCTCCAAAGAAATGTGATTATCCAGCGCGACCATTAATCACTAACAAGTCAAAAGGCCAAGCTGGCGGTGGAAACTTTCAGAATACTAGGATTGTCCACGATTACACTCAGACAGAGCTTTTAGACATTGCCAAGTTGTTTAGACAGAGGGCAGGTGAACTGATTTTGAAGTGGCTTTTAAGAGGGTGGGATACATGTGTGGATGGCATCTTCTTAACCCCAGAAGAACTATTAAAAATGGGTTCAATCACTACTAATGTAATGCTGGGAAAGATGTTGCGCGGCGCGCTCGGGCAGCAAGGCTCACATTCCTTGTTTAATTGGCTTCAGACTGCCCTAATAAATCTGTATGCAAGCCCAATGGATATGGAAGAAACTTGGGACCCCTGGGGGTCCCTACCTGAAGCGACAGATAATCTTAGAGAGATGGGGTTACAGTGCGCAATGTACAGTGCAAATTTTGCAGGGCCTGACATAGAGATGTTTACAGCTGAAATGCGCGTGTGCTTGCTGAGGAATGCCCCAGGTCATATAAAGGGAGCATTGCTTTCGCTGCTGGGCCAAGCTCAAGGTAAAGCCATTGGTGAGGTTGCACTTCTGCTAGGGCAATTAGAAGGGTTGGATGTGCGCAAAGTGGCGCGCCTAGTGGCGGCGAGTAATGATTCAGAGAGAAAACTGACACAATTGAAGTCACGCGCATGCAAATGTGGGTGGACCTGCTAAAAGCGGGCGTTCCAAAGGAAGAGATAGCCGGTAAACCTACACCTGTGCTGCTTGAGAAATGGAAAAAACTGAAGAAACAGGTGTCAGGCAAAAACTAGGCCTTCTGCACATTCTGAAGAAGAGGTGTTGAACCCAAAGTGAGAGCAAAAGGTTACCCTGATTTTGCAAAGGACAAGTGGGAGGTCCCAACCCCATTTTTGATTGAAGGGCTTGGCTCTGTCTTTGATGTAGGGTTTATAAAGAGAACCAGTCCCAGAGACAGACGCTCTTTTGTGCCACTTGCATTGTATTTGGATGAGAAAGTAAAACACGCATTGGCTCTATTAGACACGGGAGTTGAGGTAACCATTTTGAATGGCAATCCCAGTAAATTATCTGGTCCCAGAGTTTTAGTCAATGATTATGGGGGAGTAGAAACTGTTGCAAAAGCCTTTAATGTAAAGATGTCAATTGGCGAGGGATTTCCTTTCACAGTAAATGTCTTGATTGCAGACATTCTGGAGTACATATTGGGCATGGATGTGTTGTTGGACAAAAGTGTGACTACAGATTTAGGTGAATTTGTTTTTGGCAATCGGAATATCCATGTGAGAGTTGTTAACCCTGTGGTGGTTGGGCATGCAAAATGGTCCCCCTTGCATTTACATTCTCCTGCTGAGCCAGTGGGCGTGAAACAGTACAGGTTGCCAAGAGGGCACAAAGAGATTGGGGAAACTATTGAGTCATTGGTGAAAGCTGGCATAATGAGGCTGGCAGTCAGTCCATTCAACTCACCGATCTGGCCTGTTTGCCGCCAGATGGGGCACGGCGTCTGACAATTGATTTTCGTGCTTTGAACAAGAAGGTGCCACCCTTAGCTGTGGCGGTGTCAGACATAATTACCCTGATTGAAAACCTTACGAAAGAAGTGGGTGAATGGCATGTGGTCCTTGACTTGGCCAATGCATTTTTCTCCATTGATATTGACACTGAATCACAAGACCAATTTGCTATCACTTGGGGAGACAGACAATTTACCTTCACTAAATTGCCCCAGGGGTATTTGCATAGTCCCGCTCTGTGTCATGGATTGATTGCCAGAGACTTGAAGATGGTACAGTTGGATGATGTGTATGTTGCTCATTACATTGATGACATCAAGCTGACCAGTGCTGAGAAAGAACATGTAGAAAAGGCTGCTGAAAAGTTGATCACACACATGCAAAACCGAGGGGGGGCCATAAATCCCAAAAAGGTAAAGGGGCCCGCTCAAGATGAAATTTTTTTAAGTGCAATCTAGTCTGGGTCAGTTAAGAAAATTCCCGACCCTGTAAATGACATGGTTCAGCAGATGACTCCACCAGCAAATAAAAAAGAGGCACAAAGGTTCATTGGGTTAATGGGTTTTTGGAGAAATCACATACCTTATTTAAGCCTGATACTGAAACCCATCTACAAAGTCACCAGAAAGAAACATGATTTTACATGGGGCCTAGAGCAACAGTCTGTCTTTCAGCAGACTACGGACGCTTTGCAGAATTACATCACTCTGGGCCCCATGATAAAAACTGATCCTTTTAAACTGGAAATTCTTGTCTACAATGATGTTGCTGTGTGGAGCTTGTGGCAAAAGCAAGGACAGAAAAGAGTGCTGCACGGTTTCTGGTCAAGAAAACTCACAGCTCCTATGACAAGATATACTCCGTTTGAGAAACAAGTTGCTGCAGTGTACTGGGATCTAGTTGAGACTGAAAGAATCACAGGCGAGCAAACAGTGACAATTTGCACAGAAATTCCGATCATGGGCTGGGTACGCGACACTGCTGCAAGCGGAAAAAGTGGCAGAGCGCAAGACGCTACTCATGTCAAATGGAAATGGTATTTACAGCAACTTTCGAAAGTTGGCCGCACAGAGGTTTCCAGACTGCAAGAACAAATGCTGGAGGCAATGGATCTGGAAGCGATGCCTGAACCGAGCACCCCAGTGGCATTGCCAGAATCTCCCTTCAAAGTCGCACCCGCCTATGATACATTGACAGAGGAAGAACAAAATTCTGCATGGTTCACAGACGGCACCGCAATGTATGATAAAGGGCATTGACACTGGCAAGCTGTTGCATTCCAGCCCCACCGAGAAACACTGCTGATGAGAGAAGGTGTGGGAGGATCCAGTCAATATGCTGAACTGCAGGCGGTGGCCTCCGTGATTAAACAGGTGAAAGAGACAGAGACTGCATACATATACACGGACAGTTGGGCCACATATCAAGGCCTGACGCATTGGGCGCCGGCATGGAGAAGAGACGGCTGGCAGATCAAGAACACTCCGATCTGGGAAGGGCCGGACATCTGGGAAGAGATGTGGTGTAAAGGTGAGAGGTGCAAAATCTGCATTGGGCATGTCGATGCACACATGCCCCCTGACACCTCACTGGCTGCCCTGTTCAACAACGAAGTGGATAAAATGGCAAAGATTCGCCCAGTGACAAAACCTGAAGAAGCTGAGGTATTGAGAGGCATGGCGGACTGGGCACAACAAACATCAGGGCGTCTAGGGCAAGCAGGTACCTATGAATGGGCTAAGAGGAGACAATTGCCCATTACCCTGGATCATGCCAAGCAAGCTGCCTCCCAATGTTCCGTGTGCTGCGAAGTGAAGCACTACCCGCTGGAGAGGAAGCCTCAAGGCCCTTTGAGAAGAGGTGAAAGAGCTGCTAGCGTATGGCAAGTTGACTACATTGGCCCTTTACCACCCGAAAATGGAAAGCATTATGTGTTGACCATGGTAGACACCTATTTTGGACTGCTTTTAGCCTATCCAGTTGCCCATGCAGATCAACGGGCTACCTTGCAAGGAATGCAATACCTCATCAGGCACTATGGCATTCCAGATGAAATCCAATCAGATCACGGCAGCCATTTTGCTGGACACAATGTGCAGAACTGGGCGCTAGAACAAGGCATCAAATGGACACTGCACATCAGTCGATACCCAGAATCCTCTGCTCTGGTGGAGCGCAGCAATGGGCTGCTCAAGCAACAAATAAAGAAACTGACTAAGACCCACACTCTCAAGGGGTGGTCCAAACACCTGGCACAAGCACTGTTTGAACTGAACAATCGTCCATTGGGAAACCGGCAGACACCCTTTGTGAGACTGACAAGTGAGAAAATGGAATCCACAAAGACTCTTATTGTGTGGAAAACTGACAAAGAAGCAAAGCTGCCTGTGCAAGCCACTGCAGGCAGCATTGGACTTGATTTATCTACCTATGAAGATGATGTTATACCAGCGGGGCAAACCAAATCCATATTGCTGGGTATTGGCATCAAATTGCCGGCTGGCACTTATGGACGCATTGATCCAGCCTGGCGAAAAAAGGCATTGACATTTTGGGAGGTCTGATTGATCCTGATTATAGAGGGACTGTTTCGGTACTTTTACATAATGCTGGTGCATCTGCAGTACCATTAACCAAATATGACTGAATTGCACAATTGATTTGTGAGCAATCAGTTTTTCCCCTAGTGGTTGAAAGTAAGCAAGCCCCAGACACTACACTGAAGGGAGAAGGAGGCTTCGGTAGCATGGGAAAAAAGGTGTAGGTTCACCATCCAAACAAAAAGCCTGAGGCTGGGGAGGTGTTAAGTCAAGGTGTTGGAAGTACTTGTGTTGTACTTTTGCAGAATTCTGACATGCCTGCTTATATTCCTGCTACTAGGCTCACACCACAAACGTAGAGCAGTATGAAGGGGACAGGACTTGTCTTGCTGTGGATGTTCCTGACCTGCCAAGCAAACGCTTTCTCTGTAAAGAATGGGTTGATGCAAGACGCTACATGGACTCTGAGAATCTCATGCACTATACCTGATGCTCCAGTCCTGCGTGATAACTACAACCGCACCGTAACCTGTGAGAAAAGCGCTACAAAGAGTATCCACATGGAACTGCAAAAGTACTGGCATGGCACATTGTCTGGCATCTTTTGTCACTGACTCATATGATTGGCGTTTATGAAATCTTAGGGCCAAACGTTTCAGTGAATGGATCCAATAATTTGTTTGATGTTTCATGTTTCTTCTGCCCCTAGGACTGCAGCGAGTGTACTCGCCAAGCTTTTTTGGGCTATAATAAGCTAAATGCATTTCATACAATTGTGTGTTGAAACAGCCATGGTAGTATGGTGTTTGTATCTAAAACTAATATTGCATATGGTAGGCATCCCACTTGGAGAATGGTATTCTTTAAGTCACACAAAGTAGAAACTGTTGACATGTTAGATTTTCCAGTAGTAAGACAACATTTAAATTGCAAACACATAATGCACGCCTCTATCATTACAGAGGTACACTTAGACATAGATTTATCACGAGGCAATGTTTCTTTATTGCTACCAAGCTGCTACAAATGGAGTCAATTTCTATGGCCCATCGCCAAATTGCGCTTAGCTAGGAGGCTAGATTCATTGATTGAGGGAGCAGTGGGGGTGGGAACGGGAGCTCTAAACGCTTTTGTCATAGAAACTGTGCACAATAAGTTAGCCACTATGGGTTCTAATGCCAGCGCTGCTGTAAAATTTCTGGCCCAATGGGGCCCCTTGATAAACCCGACTCTGCGAAACACTGCTACAAGTATTGGCAACCACTGGAGATGGCAAAATTTAGCTATGAAGACATTTTTTCTGCCATAGGGCAGGTCAACAAGACTGCTAAAGACACACAATGCATTTTATGGCAAACTTTGTTAAATCAGCAGGTGTTGGCTTTTCGCTCCGAGTGGGGGCGACTATCCTCAACCCACTGGCATACAGAACTACAGTTACCAGCAAACATATGGATTAAACCGCTTGCTTTTGATTGCATGAATAACACATGCCACGCTTTAATGCAATTTAGCAGAACCGCTTATACTTTAGAAATATGGTGCCCCTTTATAGTCTTGTCAATGAAAATAAATGGTTCCTGGTGGGTTCCGCAGATACGAGGAGAATGGTTAGACAGCCAAAACTACACCATCCACAGTCACACCTGCATGCCCTGGGATCAGGGGTGGGTGTATCCCCAAACTGGAAGGATTCCGGACCCATGCATGCACCCCATAGCCGGGGAGTGCACCTGGATGCAATACCACATTAATGGGACTGACATTTTCCAGATAGACCAACATAAAGCCTGCGTAGTTACTAATCATTCCTTGCTTATTAACAATTATAGGTTATTAGGGAATCCTCAAGTTTTTTGCGTAGATCAGGTTGTGACTATCTTAGACATTGTTACTCACACCTTATATTCATTGACGCAGTGGTCTAACACTACTCTGCATGCCGAGCACACACATCTTCTTAACTGGACTCTACCCTATGGGGTGATTACTGCCCTGCTTCAAGCTATTAGACAATTTGCTCAAACTGCTTGGAAATATTTCCAAACGCTAGCTACCTCAGTTATCTCTGCAGAGTGCAAGTTTATGATAGGCAGGAATAAATTAATCAAAACTGCTGACCATCTGCAATCGGTTACTACTCACCACTGGTGGGATGTATTCACTGTATGGTCTCCCTCCTCCACCAGGCTGCTTAATATAATGTTGCATCCCTTGCCGTGGCTGCTGATCTCCCTAATACTAATTGCTATAGTTTTTATTGGGCTCTTGCGCAGGATGACATTTGTCTATAATAGAATGACTGCGCTGGAAAAAAGGTTGATCGGCCTACAGCACACCGTACATGCTTCTAAACCATGGCACTGAGACAGCATTTTCTGGCCTCACTTCGAAAGGGGTGGAATGTCATGAAAAGCCACTAGGTGCTTGCAGTAACCTGGACTTGCATTAACCTATTGAGCTATCTTGCATGTATTTAGAGCTTATTCGAAGCGTGGAGGAAAATGCTGATCCAGCCAGGCCTCTTGAACTGGGTGAGCAATCATGCTTGTAAGGGGTTAACTGCGAAAGCCCTTCTTGAAGATATAAACATCTAGTTTTGCAAGAGGCTCTGCGCAGCCTTTGGGAGCCAGGCAGAGCCTTGCACAGCCTTGCTCTTCTTCGCTCGTCGAGTCAGGTTCACTGACAACACACGAATGTAAGACCTTCCCAAAACAACGTACACGAAGCCTGGAAGCCAAGAGTGGCTGTTTCCAGTCTTGTAACTTTCCAGGCGAAAACATACTTTGCCGCATAAAGGTTGGGCCCAGAAGATTCTCGAAAAGCTAGTATGTCATAGTGATTGACATGCAGCCCCTAATAAGAGAACTTCACCTGGGCCAGCTAGGGATGGACTCATCCTGGGCTGTTCGTGAGACACGCACACGAAGAGAAACAGCACCTGGACAACCAGCCTTGCATTAGAGGGCCGAGACCCCTAGCATCACATCCCTGCTCTGGTGCAGGCCTTTGGGGGGCTAGGCCAGCCCCACCTTCCGAGGGGTGCCGGGCACTTTGAGTGGCGTGGGTCCTGGGTGTGATTCAATCGTATCTCCATCCACGATTCCTAGGAGCGTAAGATCCATAATTGCATATTCATCTGTGATTGATAATTGGTATTATCCAGCTTGCACTTTCATTCCCATATTATTGTAAAATGCTGCTTAGTTCTCATTAGACACTGTAGTAATACATGCAAGCATCAAAGTTTCTGTGTGATTGGCTTTCTTCCAGACTGAGTTCACTGTGCTTCACATAGATACTCACTTGTGTGGGAGGGTGATTAGGAGTGATTTTATTGTACTAAGGGTGGCCCCAGGGCAGTGTGTGTTCCCCCTTTTCACTACAGAACTTCAAACAGGGCATGCTTCACATACAATGTTACTGCACAGCCCATCGCTGTTGTAGATGGTTTCTCTATTGCAAAGTCGCTGCAGCCAGTGCTTGTTCACATGGGAAATTCCTTCTCATCACTGGATCTATGACCTGCTGTAATATGCCAATGGTTTGTGCCCCATGAAGTTTTTTGTGTGAGGACAGCCATCACCACATATCCGTTTGAATGTGAGAATAAATACAATTCTTCCATGTAATCTGGTGTCCTAACAGGGGGTCTGTTCTTTCAGGGTCTTAAATACTTTGAACTTCTTGTCTATCCGCATTATGGGTTCTTTTTGTGCTTCCTTCAATCCTTCTAGAAGGGGGTGAACTTATGCGCTGTAGTCAAAGACCCATACACATCAGTGGTTACATAGCCCCAGGATTTCCTGTAATTCTTTCACTGTCTCTGGATATGAGGCATTTTTTGCAATTGCTCCTGCTCTGTCAGGCATCACCATCCTCCCTTCCTTTGATATTTCTGGCCAAAATATAGTACTTCTTTCTAGCGCACTGCAATGTCAACCTCATATCCATTCTCAGCCAACACTGTTAATAATGTTACCAAGTCTCTTCCTATGTGGTGCTGCCTACTAGCAAAGTATCAAGACCACTGGGTGTCTGTAAGTCTCCTAAGTCCATCTATAGCACTCTGGTGAAGACAATGGGGCACTCACAGTACCCCTTTGGTAGCCTTGTGTGTTGGAGCTTGATCCCGTGATATGCAAACACTGTAAAATAATGACAGTGTATGTGGAATGGAAAATAAAGTGTTTTTAGGTCAATCACTGTAAAAATGTAGCAGTCAGTGGTATGTTACACAAAGGTGTAGCCGGGTTGGGCACAACTGTAAATTCCACCTCCACAATATTGTCCAGGAGGCGTGAATCTTGTATGAATTGGCAGATCCTCCTTTTGCTTTTTTACACTGGATACACTGTCGTGTTACATGGGTTTTCAGAGGGCACAATAATAGCCTGTCACATCAAGGCAGCAATTGTTTCATAAATGCCTTTCTCTGTTTCCCTTGATATGGGATACTGTTTACCCTGGGGTAAGATTGCTCCCTCATTTAATTTTATTCATACTCCACCAATCAATTTCAGTAGACTAACATCATAGGAGCTACTGGTTCATTGTACACTTGGTACTTTTGCCAAAACTTGTTGCAATAAATATGGTGCCTTTTTAGTCAAAGGTATTATCTAAGTGGTTCCCTGCACTGTATTTGCAATTGGTATGGAATAGAGCACTTCATCATCTGTATCCTCGTCTTCGAAAAGCTTATCATCTGTCATGCCGCTCAAACACTGTGTTGAGTCCAGTGCTATGGTGGTGTGACAGTTAATAGCTTCTGCGTCTGTCCCATTGAACACTACTCTGTCCTCTTGCACCAGTACAGCTTCTAAATGTATTGTTATTATCTCCCCTTCTGCTACATCTGTGGGTACTTCAGCTCTAAACAAAAATTCTGTGGGTAATCATTACAATGGGCTTCATTATAAGTGTGCCAGTCTCTAATCAATGGTGCTGGTAAGCTTACTGGCACTGTTGTTTCTGGACCGGCACACTAGAACTCTGGTCGGGCCGGTGCCCTCCTGCCTGGCAGGTTAGACCTGCCGGGTGGGACGGTACCTGCCCGTAGTTGTTTCACAGGAGCACCGGCACCATTACCAGCGGAGCCAGTGCTCCCGTGTCCCCATCCCCATAGTCCTATGGGACAGTAGTACCGGCAGGGTTACCGCTGGACCCGTAATGAGGTCCAATGTATCCTTTATTTGCAGATGCCCTCCTAACAACAGCTATACCACATAAAGGAATCATTTTGAATTTAAGAGCATCGTTCGTAATGCTTTCCATCCATGGAATGCTTGTAGGCACACTCTTGTATTTGCATAATTAATGCCTGGTGTTGAGCATATTATTACCTTCTCAGTAAATGAGATTGTCATGTTTAGTGTCCTCATCAAATCTCTTCCCAATAGTTAACCAGTGGCTTCCGGTAATGCAGCAATGGTGCAGCCATTGTATCATCTCCCATTGTTATAGGTAGCTCTTCTGTGAATGGAACCGTTGTCATAGCCACAGAGAAAATGTGTGTGTCCATCGTTAATTGTGACAGTGTAAACCTTCCTTCCCTGACACAATATTTTGGCGCCCAAGTTAATCAAAAAGGAAAACACCCTATACTCTATTGTCAGCCCCACATGGGGTTCCTCTTCCAGAACAAAAGTTACTGATAGTACTGGACACATAAAGCTTCTCTGTGGGATGCCCTAGTGGGGGGAAATGCTCCTACCTGTTCCTATAAAGGAGTTCCCTCCCACCATTGTTGCACCCCCTGTTGTGGGTACTGGCATTTGTGGTAATATATTCCTGCCCCACTGTCCAGACTATTGTGTTTGCATTTGTTATGGATTCAATGATTGTTGTATTTGTGGCTGCTGCAGATTGATGTATCTTGGTGTCAGCTGCTGTAGTGACTGGTGCATCTGCGGCTGTGTCTGTGGTTGCATGTCATGTTGTGGGAACGGTTGCTCTGGCATGTACATGTATGTGCCCTGATCTTGCTGTGTCTGTGCAGAATATTGGGGGAATATAGGCCCTGCTCTTGGGCTGGGTTGCTGCCATGCCTTGTTTATGGCCCCTCTGCTCCTACATGCCCGTTCATAATGCCCTGTCCTCCTACACATCCAACACTGTGCTCCAAAACCTTCATAACCTCCAAATCGTGGTCCTGACCCAAAAAAACCTCATCCATATCCACTTCCAATTCCAGACCCTCTTCTCCTCTGTGTGTACCCCCTTGCCCTAAGGTAATCATTACTTTCTCTTCTTCCTCCCACATATCTGCTTGCCCCCTGCCCTTGACATTCCTGCTCATCATTTTCTCTCCCAAATGTCATTATCACTGCTCCCTTTACTGTTATTCTCAACACTTTCTTTTGCCCCAAATATGCTTCCTCTCTTTGCCTCTCTTCGACTTTTCTCCCCTCCTTCTCTTGTCTCATTTCACAATAATGAACCATATTATACTGTATCTTGGCCGTTTGTTTTATTTCAATCCCTGCAATTTTCTATAGTTGTTTCTGCACTTCTTTGAGGAAAACTCTGGCATAAAATGTGATAAAACACAGGTATATTTTTATCCCAATCCTCCCATTTTCTAAACACCACTTCCCTTGTATTTCCTGTATATATGCCACTTGATCCTCCTCTTTTTTCATAATCACACTCACGTCTTATGTACTGCACCCTCAATGCCCTCCAAACATCAGTTCTGCAATTGTTAAATGGCAAACCTTCATGTGCATTATTTTGTGCCATCACATAGGGATAACCTTCCCTTTTCCATATATCATGGGATTGCTCTCCCAATATCGAAGCAGATAAACCCTTCTCGTCCCCTCCTGCCAATTTTGTTCCTGCCATCTGTTTTTCTAACTCATGAATCCACTTTCCTGCCCCTGTGGTCAATGATGGTAAGCTAGCCATCAAATTGGTTGCATCTGTTTGTGGCCATGATACATACTGAGCCAGTTCCCTCCCCTTTTGGAGCAAGGGTAACTGCATCATCCCTGCCTTGCATACGGGTGTAACCACACCCTTCATCCGTTTAGAGGTTATTGACATGCAGCTTGCTCGACGGCCTGGGAAATTCCTTAATCTGTTCATACATGGTATTTTCTCTCCTAAATTTATTGGGAGAAGCTCTGGGAGCAATGGGCCCCCGCTCCGTAATAGCTTGTCATCCCACAAATCTATCAGTGGATATTCTAGTGTTTCGGTCACACTTGTTTGCGGAGCATGTGTTGCCTCCTCTTGCTCTTCCTCCCCTTCAACTTCCCACTCTTCTTCCTCTCACTCTACCTCTTTCTGCTTCGTTCTCTTGACACTTCCAAGACCTTCCCTCACATATACTCCTCTTTCTATTTCCTCTATTATATTTCTGCTGACTCTGTCAGTGACCTCCTTCATGGTCCCTTCACCTTCTCTGTCCCCGTCACCCTTCTACTAGCATTAACCTTACTTCTGTACTCTTCTCTCCTTCTCTCCTGCTCATCCCCTCTTTCTGATGCTTTTACATTGTTATTGTTCAGTTTCTGTCCATGTATTTTGAATAATGTCTGCAAGCACACCGATGTGTCCGGTTTCACTGTTCCCACTCATTTGCATATAATACATTTGTACATGAAGGGGGAACAATATGGACCAGGACATGGTAGGATGCGGTGCCAGGATACAGAGGACGTTCCAAATACAGATCTGTAAGTGCTAGAAATTTGACTAGCAAAGAAAAGAGCTGCAATAAGTGGTAGATATAATATGATCTACATATGAGATACAAAGATATTAGTCGGTTATATAAAAAAAAACATACCTGATAATAAGAAGATCGAGGCCAGCACAACTTAGAATCAGATGTGACAATCATATGCAGAATGCAGAGATTATGCTTGTATGTAATGAAAGGAGAACTGTGAGTCTTCCAACATGCCCGATATCAGGCAAGGAAAAAAGAAAAAAATATCAGCAGCAGTCTAGCTCCTATAAGACCGCTATAAATCACAAGTTGTGAGAGCAGCGGTTGATTGCCACAGAAAACTCTGTCCACTGTCAATGGCACATTGAATCGACATCAGTGGAAAGAACGAGTGAAGTGAGTTTATGCCGCACTCCATGACGTATAGAATAAATATAATCAATAAGTGTGTATACACAAGGTAGTTACACTGTCCCGCTCTTGTGTTTTATTTGTAGAATGATTATCTGTGGGTAAATCATTTAAAAGACGGCCGCACTGGATCATCAAAAACACGGCCACACTGGATCATCAAAAACACACGTGCGTCCTGAATTATAGAAGCATTTTGACTTATGCAGCATCAATAGAAGCTCATTGTAGCAGAGTATCCAAGGTACCTAATTAGCACACGTACCCTGAAATGTTGACAGATCAATAAAGAATTTCCAATGCGGAGCATTAAAGCATTTGATAATTACATGTATACGAATCTACCAATTGGGCTAGAGCTCATGTGTGTTTCCTTGTTTACGTCTCGTCATGCAGAGTTGGGACGTTGGTATAACTGACACCGTACAGACTGAGACGGGCTGTTTAAAACCACAGATGGACACTGAATAATGGCAACACCCTGGGTTATGTGGCAACTAAAAACTCTGGTGTGAACACATTGCCAAAGGTAATCTATCAAGCAGAAATGCTATGATTGTATAAAAATATGGGAATATAAGCCAATATATGGTGGCAATCACACCTGTAGGTTGACAATATGTTATTTATTAATGCAATATGGTTGCTGGTAATAAAAAACAGGCCTCTACAGTTAAGGTTGATTGAGTTTTAAATGAAATATTGTTAAAAAGATGATTTGTTTATGAAGATCGAGCCAAGTATAAGTGAAATGCCGGCTGGGAGGTCCAGAGAGAATAATTGGTTCCTCCTCTCTTGTTCAGTTTGAAATTAAATTAATACATCGGACAGCCTCATTAAATGACACATTCCTCAAAAAAGCTTCACACACAACTAAGCAATTGAAGGTTATATAAATTGGGATATTGCTCATGTCAGAATATGCTAAATAGCTATGGTCAGGTTTTTAAATTGGTTTTTGTATGTGATTTTTTCTGCAGTGTCCAATGTGCATGATGACATGTACTGGAAGATACGTGTAAAGGTCACACGTCTGATTAACAACCTGTGTCCTGAAGACAGATCCAAGAGAATACAGAAACAAGATTGGGTCACACATGTGTTCTTTTGCATCTAGAAACACAAAAGTGTTTAGACCCTAAAATAGGGAGGGCTATTATATGTGCATGACTGCAACCAAGCCTTTCACTTGTGTTACTAACCTCACATGGAAAAATAAAAAAAAAACTGTCTTCCAGAGCAGACACTCAACATCTGATTTGTGTTTGAGACATCAGTAGACATTTATTTATTTTGGATACAACAGTTACTTGTGTACAATTTTATATTTTATGTTTTTACATTTGTTTTAATATGCAAATAGATTTTCACTGACCGTGGTATTCTGCCTAAACAACATTACACAGTTCTATATAGCCTGATGTCTGAGCTCCCACAGCCTAAGTGTGTGAAAGCAGGGTAGATAGTTAGTAATCATCATAAAAACGTCTGCTCTCTTACTTGATTTGTTAGTGGAATATAGAACACATAGTTATCTATAGGTGAACCTTTTTACTATTGCTTCTTTCACAACTAATAACTCCTAGATGCATCCTTCTACAGATAATACATTTCAAATTACCATGCCATTCATTGGCACTATACCAAACTGTTTGATAGGAAGAACTTAGTCTTATTGGCCAGTTATTGCTCATCCAGCTTCTGACACTTTTATGCTGTGCCAGGAACATGGTGGGAAGGAAAGGTGGGTGAACCGCTCTGATCCAGTTTGAAGAAGTTGCTCCCTTCTCATTCCCAGACCTGAGGCATAATCTGCTAGTCTGTTTGTGGCTTTTGCATGTCGTCTCTGTGTCTGGATGTGCTAAGGAAGTGGCAGGTGCACTTTCTAATTGGGCCTGGAATAAATGACCATTTTTACATCATGTACTAGAGGACCACTGTTCAGAGCTCACTTTTGGCTATTTATTGGCTCTTTCGCTGTCTTAATGTGTGTGTGCTTTTCTCCAGCGGCCGCTTGGGGCACTTTGTATTCATTAGTTATGGGATCAATAGGCGCCGTGACTACTTGCACCTGGCATTCAAGGATATGTGTGTTTCTCAATGCTACCAATTGAAACTAATTTAAATTAATAATTGCATTCTGTGTTCCCTGGGAAACGTTATCTGGTGCAGTTTCATCTTCTAAACAGAAGTCCCTTCAGCACACTGACCTTGGTGTTTGGGCTACTGCCTGAGCATTGTGAGGCCTGGATTTAATAGTTAAGTAATTTTATGTCAGCATGCAGTATTTCAGAATTACAGTCTTGCAGGCTCTGATATAGGTAATGGCAGCACTTCTGTTCTTTCGCTGCCATGTTAATGTTCTTCGTGTCTTTGCATGCCACTATTTAATTATTCCCTGCCCGTGTATGCTGCAACCTCTACCTGCCTATCTATCTTTATAGTACTTGTATAAACTTTCCTTGATGTTCTGCAACCTTTCCCTACTGCTGTGAATGCAAACTACTTCTCGTCCTAGTTTGTGTCGCAAAACCTATTCCACTCGTATGGCGGCTGCATGATCATTGGTGTTTTACTAACAGTCTACTGAACCGTTCTCAGTTTATACTTTCGTTCATGATTAGGAAGAGGTGGGGGAATCATCAGACTTGGTTAAACTCTCATCTTCATTATCACAAGAGTGAGTCTGTGTGTCTGCATATATGTGTGTTTGAGAGAGCGAAAGAGAGAGATGTGTGTGTGTGTTTGTGTACTTTTGTCAGGAGGAAGGGGTTGCACCAGCAGCATGACTGTGTTGTCCAGTGACATGCTGGCATCTATGGGGCACAGCAACATCAATGGACAATGCTGACACAAATTGCAACAAGCAGTGTCAAAATGTGTTTGGACATTGCTGGCTTCTATTAGGCACTGCAAGTATAAACACATGCTTTAAAAGTGGTAATTCTGGCAAATATTGGGTAGAGCTAGCAGTTACCAGTTTTGCAGTGACAAAAGTGGAGTGGCAAAACTGCCATATATTGGGAGCAGCCAGCACAAACATGTTCTTGCAGTGATTATTATTAGATATTGGATATAGCTAGCCTGGGAATGTTTTACAGTGGCAATACTGGCACATACAAGGCACAGGCAGCAGGAAGATGTGCTTTTGTTTGCACTTTTAGATAAGCATTCCAATATAAATAAAGCCTGCTCACGTGGATTTAATAATTCTAAATTCAAGGCTCTCTAAATTTTATAAAAGGTTGAATGGCAGCTACAGCAAACACTGGCAATGGTATTCTAAGGCCCCATCAAATCTGCCTGCAAACTTGTTAACAATCATTTGAGATTTCTGGAAATAAAATGAAGCATGTTTTACTAGTAAATGTATAGGTTGGTCAATGACTGCTCTACACACCACCACCCCAAAATAAATGGGTATAACAACAACGCATAAGTCTACAATTCACTAAGTGCAGTAAAATGGCACAACTATTATTTTGTATTTTCCAATTTTTTCTAATTAGTTCAAAATTTGGTTTTTATCCAGCATTGTCATTATAAAACAAAATTTTTATACTGCTTGTGGCAAAGAAAATAACGAGCCTGTCTAAACAATGTTTGCCAGCTTGAACACTGCAATGCAAATTTTCATACTACTTGTCCAAAGGAAATCGTGAGGTCTGCCTGAACAAAAAATACCAGCATTGTCAAAGTGAAACACATGTTCACGCTGCTGATACCCTAACAATAATTACTACCCGCATTGGAACTGTAAAAGATATTTTCATTCTGTGGGTGTCTAAGTTGAGAGCAGTTACTGAAGACCCATGCTGCGCATTGTACTGAGACTTTTTACTGAGTTCTTCTACCGAGCTTCAGGACTCCAGTTTCTTTTGCTGTGTTTTTTTTTACTGTAATCATCCCTTGAGTCAAACACAGCAATATGCCTTTAAGAAAACAATTACAGCATCAGGGGATGCTGTGTTGAGCGGATGAGCTCCACCCGCCTACTTCCTTACTTAGACCCACTCGCACCGCAAATCAGCCGCAAAGTGGGGGTCTAAGGTGAGCGCAGTTACTGCAGACCCACGCTCTGCATTGTACTGAGACCTTCTACTGAGTTATTCTACCAAACTTCACGACTCTGGGTGCTTTTGCTGTGTTTGTTTGGCTGTAATCATCCCTTGAGTCAAACACGGCAATACGCCTTTAAGAAAAAATGGCAGCATCGGAGGACGTCATGTTGAGCAGACGAGCTCCACCTCACTTCTTCCTTACTTACACCCACTCGCACCGCGAAGCGGCCACAAAGTGGGTGTCCAAGTGGAGCGCAGTTACTGCAGACCCATGAGACTTTCTACTGAGTTCTTCTACTGAGCTTCAGGACTCCGAGTGCTTTTGCTCTGTTTGTTTGGCTGTAATCATCCCTTGAGTCAAACCCGGCAATACGTCTTTAAGAAAAAAATGACAGCATCAGGGGAACGACATGTTGAGCGAATGAGCTCCACCTTATTTTGAAAGCACAAGCTTTCACTCTATTGCCTGCTTATTTGACTGTTTTTTGGCCCTTCCAAGATGGCCACCATGGTTTTCTTTGTTGTGTAGGCAGGCTGTGCTGAACCACCTCTTCCTGTGCTGCACTCCCATTGGTTGCTGAGTGTTTTCTTGCATCCAATCAGGGACCGGCAGGCTTTAGACGGCCCTCTCAGCAAGGCCCACTTCTAGTGCCCCTGTCGGCTCCACGTCCGCTGCCAGAACGCAAATTGGGGTCCTCCCTGCACCTTAACCACAATGATGCTGCCACCTCACTCCTCTAAGAAATCCAGACTGCCTTGACTTTGCCTCCTCCAGAACTATGGGTTAGCTCCCTCCTTATGGACTCACTCCTACCACCTTTGAGGACCACTGCTCTTTGTGCTTGTTTCTCCCATGTTGTCATCCTGATGCACAGTGCTTCCTAAAACCCTCTGCTAACATCTGAATCCAAGATTGAAAAGACAAATCTTGTTTTTTTTGCTTTGTGCTAAAAAGTCAAATCTTGCTGTGTTTGCTGTGTGCTAAAAAGTAAAATCTTGCTGGCCATTGCGAAAGTCTCTGTATTTTGCCTGTATATTGATCCCTTATACATGCCAGCCCAGTGACCTCACCACTCTATTTTGTCCCACACCTACCTGGCTTAGCCCCACCAGTTTCTCCATCCTCTCCTCACTGCCACCCCATGGCGCTTTCTGTTTCTCCTATCTTTTCCAACTGCTTCTCCATTGACTATCCTTCCCATCTCACTAAGTCTGGTAGGAAGAAGTTCAAAAAGGATATCTTGGCCTCTAACCCTGGTCTTCCTATCGCCAACACCTACTCCAAAGCTTCCTCCAGACAGACCCTCACCGACATCCACTTTGTCGTTCCTTCGCCAGATCTATGGACTCCTCATATGATCTCTGTGCTCTGTCCTATCTCCTCCTCTCCCATTAATGGTGGCACTCGCTGGGAAGCTCTCATGACTTCCTTCGACTCCTCTAAAGTCATCATTAATATCTACCTAAATGGCACTGTCATGGTCCAAGGCCCTAAGGCCAAACTCCTCCTCTTATTGATAGGCGCTTCCCTCGCCTCATCAATTTCATCTCATCTCCTGCTGTCCCCCGAGGTCCCCCCTTGGCTACCTTGCTCTCTCTCCTCCTCCTCCTCTGCACCTCCCAGGGCTCTTTCTCCTCCGCAGGGCGTACCTCTGATTTTTACCCCTCATCGGAAGGTCTTTAAGGTGGGCAACCTTCTTCATATTGCCAATCTCAACTATCGCTCTGCTGTCAAACACTCTTCTGACATCTGCCCCCTCCTTGAAGAACTAGACCTTGATGTCCTTGGTCTTACTGAGGCATGGATCATGGCCAGCTCTGTCACAAGCTTTGACACTCTCCTCCCTGATGGCTACAAGATCCTCTCCGCACCCAGATCCTCACGGTCCAGTGGGGGGTAGCCCTGATCTTTCCTGAGTGGATTCCTGCCTCTATCATTCCTACTCAGACCTATTCCTCTTTTGAATGCCTTGTCTGTAAGCTTTCTCTCTCACCTACCCATTCTCTTACTGTGGCTACCATCTACCAGCCGCCTGGTCAAATCACCTCATTTCTCTCTGAGTGGGCAGACCTCTCCTCCTCCCTCCTGGCCTCTACCACTCAACTCCTCCTCCTCGGTGACCTCAATAAACATTTAGACTCTCCTTGTTCCTCCTCTGTACTCTTCCATGACCTCTGTGAATCCCTCTCCCTGTCCATCCTCCCCCTCTGGCCCAACTCACTCTGCAGGGCACACACTCGATGTCTTCATCTCCTCTGACCTCCCCCTCTCCATCCCTCTGCCCACTCCTCTCTCCTGGAGCAATCACTCCCTCCTCTCCTCTCATCTCTCCCTCTCTTCCCCCCAAGCCAAGCCTACCCCAACACTGCCACCTACCTTCTGGGACATCTGGCCCATGAAGCGTGTGTCAGTTGAGGCTTTTGCCACCACTCTCTTCTCCCCCCTCCACCTCTAGCTGTCTCACATCCTGACACAGCCCTGTCTCTGCTCTACTCTTCAATGTCTGATGCTCTTGATGCTCTTGCCCCTGTCATGAGAATGTGTTTGAAGTCCAAAGCCAAGTACAATTCCTGGTATGACTCTGACTCAGCTGCCCTGCACTTACCTTAATCGTAAGTGTAGGGCAGCTGAGAGGAAATGGAGAGCTTCTTGTTCATCCTCTGACAAACTGGCCTGTCGCCTGCTACAAAGGCAATACGGACTGTCAGTCCACATTCAAGCTTGTGTCTCTTCAGCATCTAACAACTCGGCCAAACTCTTTAAAATCTGCAAGGAGCTGGCCAACCCTGCTGCAGTCTCAACCCCTCCTGTTGCCTCCCAGGGTCTTTGCAATGCCCTTGCCTCTCACTTCATTTCAAAAACCCAGGACATCCTATCCACCCTCTCCACTCTCCATCTGTGCTTGCTGACCCTCCTTTAGCCACCCCCCCACCATCCTTCTCGTCCTTTCCTCTTTTCTCCCCTGACGAGGTCACTAGACAAGTCCGATCTATGAAAGCCTCATCAAAACAGGTTCGACTCTGTTCCTCTAAAACTATCAAGGACCACATTGACACCCTCGCTCTGGCACTTGCTGATTTTGGCAACCACTCCTGTGCCTCAGGATCCTTCCCCTCCCCTCCCCTTTGAAGCACCCCTTGTGCATCCTCTTCTCAAGAAACCCACAGCTGATCCTTCTTGTCCGGCTAACTATCGCCCAATTTCTATTACTCCCTTTCTGGGCAAACGCCTGGAAAAGTTGGCCATCTCTCAGCTTAACCTTAATTCAAATTCTGTTGGCTGTTTCCATGATGACCAATCTGGTTTCAGAGCTGCCAGAAGCACGGAACTGCTCTCCTGAACATCCGTGAAGATCTGCTCTCCAACCTTGACTCTAACATTCCCTCTGTCCTCATCCTCCTCGCTCTCCCTTCTGCCTTCGACACAGTCAACCATACCATCCTGCTCAACCATCTCTGTGAAAACCTGGGTATCACTGATCAGGCTCTGGCCTGGCTGACCTCTTTCCTCTCTGATCGACCCTCCCAGGTCCAACTTGGGTCCTTCCTATCATCTATCTTCCCCAGGGGTATAACCTCTCGCCCTGGCTTTTCAACCAATACCTGGCAACTCTCGGCCACTGCATTGTCATTTTCTTCTCAAATTTCCAGTGCTACGCTGATGACACTCAACTCATTTTCAGGCTGCCCTCGGCCACCTCCTCTCCCTCTCTCATCTCTGATTGCCTAACTGCCATTCAAGATTGGTGTGCCGCCAACGATCTTTACCTGAATGCTAGCAAGACAGAGATCCTCCTCATTGGCACACCTTCATGATCCTTTCCCGTCACTCTCTGGCCGGCTTCCCTTGGCCCTCCTCCTACCCCCAACTGCGTGGCTAAGAACCTCAGGGTTATCTTTGACTCCACCCTTTCCTTCTCCGCCCACATCTCTGAGGTCTCTAAAATGTCAAACTTCCTACTGCACCTCCTCAGAGGTACTCTGCCTTTCCTCTCTTTCCCCCAGAAGCTCATGGTATCCCAAGCTCTGGTTCTCTCTAGGTTGGACTATTGTAACAGTCTCTTTCTAAATCTTCCTGCCTCTACTCTCCGCCCTCTGCAACTAATCCAGAACAGGACTGCAAGACTTGTCCTTGGCCTCAAGCCCTGGGATCGTATCTCTCCAGATCTGAAATATCTCCATTGGCTCCCAGTGGATGCATGGAATAAATTCAAAACCCTCTGCATTGGCCACAAGGTTTCTGGGACCTGGGTCCAAAATACCTTCAGCTATCCCTCCCAAATACCTCCCCTCTCGAGCTCTTCGCTCCCGTGACCTCTGCGACTCCCTCTCCCTGTCCATCCTCCCCTCCGGCCCGACTCACTCTGCAGGGCACACACTCAATGTCTTTATCTCCTCGGACTTCCCCCTCTCCATCCCTCTGACCACTCCTCTCTCCTGGAGCGATGATTCCTTCCTCTCCTCTCATCTCTCCCTCTCTTCCCCCCAAGCCAAGCCTACCCCAACATTGCCACCTACTATCTCGGACAGCTGGGCCATGAAGTGGGTGTCAGTTGAGGCTTTTGCTGCCACCTTCTCTCCCCCCATCCACCTCTGGCTGACACACATCCTGACACAGCCTTGTTTCTGCTCTACTCTTCTATTTCTGATTCTCTTGATGCTCTTGCCCCTGTCATGATGATTCATTTGAAGTCCAAAGCCAAGTGCAATTCCTGGTATGACCCCGACCTAGCTACACCTAAAAGTAAGTGTAGGGCAGCTGAGAGGAAATGGAGGGCTTCTTGTTCATCCCCTGACAAACTGGCCTGTCGCTTGCTCCAAATGCAATACTGACTCTCTGTCTTCACCAAGAAGAGAGTCCACATTGAAGCTTGTGTCTCTGCGGCATCTAACAACTCGGCCAAACTCTTTAAAATCTGCAAGGAGCTGGCTAACCCTGCTACAGTCTCTACCCATCCTATTGCCTCCCATGCTCTTTGCAATGCCCTTGCCTCTCACTTCATCTAAAAAAAACCAGGACATTCTTTCCACCTTCTCCTCCCCTCTCCTTCCTTTCCCCTTTCCATCTGTGCTTGCCGACCCTCCTTCAGCCACCCCATACCCTCCTTTTCATCCTTTCCTCTTTTCTCCCATGATGAGGTCACTAGACAAGTCCGATCTATGAAAGCCTCGTTGAACAGGTGTATCCCTGTTACTCTAAAACCGTCAAGGAACACATTGATACCCTCGCTCCAGCCCTTGATGATTTTTGCAACCACTCTTTTGCCTCAGGATCCTAACCTTCCACTCTGAAGCACTCCCTTGTTCATCCTCTTCTCAAGAAACCCACAGCTGATTGTTCTTGTCCGGCTAACTATCGCCCAATTTCCATTACTCCCTTTCTGGGCCAACTCCAGGAAAAGCAGGCCATCTCTCATCTTAACCTACATTCTGATTCTGTTGGCTGTCTCCATGACCACCAGTCTGGCTTCAGAGCTGCCAGAAGCATGGAAACTGCTCTCCTGAACATCCGTGAAGATCTGCTCTCCAACCTGACTCTAACATTCCCTGAGTCTTCATCCTACCCGATCTCTCTTCTGCCTTCGACACAGTCAACCATACCATCCTGCTCGACCGTCTCTGTGATTACCTGGGTATCACTGATCAGGATCTGCCCTGGCTGACCTCTTTCCTCTCTGATCGACCCTCCCAGATCCAACTTGGTTCCTTCCTATCATCTATCTCCCTCTCTACCTGTGGTGTTCCCCAGGGTCTAACCTCTCGCCCTGGCTTTTCAACCAATACCTGGTAACTCTCGCCCACTGCATTGCCATTTTCCGCTCAAATGTCCAGTGCTACTCTGACAACACTGAACTCATTTTCAGGCTGCCCTCTGCCACCTCCTATCCCTCTCTTATCTCTGATTGCCTAACTGCCATTCAAGACTGGTGTGCCACCAACAATCTTTATCTGAATGCAAGCAAGATGGAGATCCTCCTCATTGGCACACCTTCACCATCCTTTCCCCTCGCTCTCTGGCCGGCCTCCCTTGGCCCTCCTCCTACCTCCACCTGCGAGGCTAAGAATCCCAGGGTAATCTTTGACACCACACTTTCCTTCTCCGCCCACATCTCTGATGTCTCTAAAAAGTCAAACTTCCTTCTGCTCTTCCTCAGAGGTGCTCTGCCTTTCCTCTCCTTCCCCCAGTAGCTCACTGTCTCACAGCCTCTTTCTAAATCTACCTGCCTCTATTCTCCACCTTCTGCAACTAATCCAGAACAGGACTGCAAGACGTGTCCTTGGCCTCAAGCCTTGGGATCATATCTCTCCAGCTCTGAAATCTCTCCATTGGCTCGCAGTGGATGCAAGGATTAAATTCCAAACCCTCTGCATTGTCCATAAGGCTTTCTGGGGCATGGGTCCAAAATACCTTCAGCTATCCCTCTGGAAATGCCTCCCCCTCGAGCTCTTCGCTCCTCTACCTCTAACTCCCTCAGGGACAGTCGTTTTTCAAAGAAACAAGCTGGGGGTAGATCTCTGTCTTTGGCTGGGGCCTCCCTCTGGAACAGCCTTCCTGCCACTCTACAACTTGAGGAGAACCATCTCCGGTTCCGGAAGCACCTCAAGGCACCGTGCACCTGGCCACCCTCTGTCCTCCGGGCCCAGGTACCTGCTCACCCTGCCACCCTCCCGCACTGCCTTCAGGCCACCCCTTGCACTGGGGTCTGTATCTGGACCCATACCGCCCCCACTTTTTCTTCCTGCCCTTATCAGACCTACCCTGTCTGCTGCCTTAAACCTAGCACTTGCAAATTGCTGGCTGCACTACCACTGTTTGTGCCTTTATTATTTTTTTTTTTATTATTATTTATGTGTTTCTCCTCTGCTTCGCACTTTCCACTTCTCCCCCCTTCCATGCATTTTCCCCTCCCCCTCTCCCATGCACTTGCACCTTCTCAAAGTCACTGGGCCTAGTAAGATTGCTGGTTTGTTCTACCCTGTTCCCCTCCCTTGCCTTGTCGCGCTCTGAAACACTTGTGTACGAGCGCGATAGAAATAAAATATCAGTATCAATATCAATATCACCCCCCTACTTCCTTACTTAGACCCACTTGCACTGTGAAGTGGCCGCAAAGTGGTTGTATAAGTGGAGCGCAGTTACTGCAGTTAACACAGTAAATGCAGCTGCCCTTTACGCTGAAAAAATTTACTTCATGTAACATCTACCTATGTTCAAAAGTCGGGAACTTGACTGTGGAGTACTTTGTGGGAGCGGTGAAGCCCTACAGCGAGTGACTTCATTCTGCAAAATAAGCAGAGCAACCGTCATCGGACCATCTCCACAAGAAAGTGCGTGGTCCTTTTATCAAGGGGGAACAACTTGCGGCGCGAAGACTGTGGGAGTATACTTCTTTGATCTCGACCGCACAGTACGCCTTTCTTTTTCCACCACTGAAAGCCCTTTAAGAACGTGCACCAGTTCAACATTGTGCGTCCCCTGCTTCAAGTTTCAAGGCTTAAATCCTGCCACTCGGAACTGCTTCTTGCTGCTTTCTGAGCCTCTAGAGGCACGAGAAGGTGGGCACCTTAACAATGACAGCTACAGAGGAAAGCACACCGATAGACTTAACAGGGGTCAGTGAGGTTCTCGATCTGACCGACGAGCGCATCATTGCCATACCTACAACTCTGAATGCTATTTCCTCTACTGGAGGGTTACCGAAGGTGGTTGATTTCTCACCTCAAGTCTCACCAGTGGCTCTAAAGAAGTCCAAAATTAAGGAACCTTTTGGAAACCCTGTGACTGTCTCCTCAAACCTACAGTGGGAAAAACCTTTGAAGGACGAAGATCTCCTGATGGACCTGGCAGTCTCCCACATGGAAGACCAGGCAGCAAGTAAGGCGCTATTGGATATGAATGTAATCAGCACAATGACATTAACCCTCGCTCCATATATGAAACTACATGATGCCTTGAATGATCAGATTAGAGATCAATCTACGCTGCTGGCCATGATCAACTCCAAGATGGTATTTTTGTAAAGCTCTGTGATTGCAATTCAGTCTAACCTAGATAAGAATAAAGAGCAAATAACAGCTATACACCATAGTGTAATCGACCCGATATTACAAGACAAAATGAGATGGGCGGAACAGGACAGACATCTGGAGGCTGGAAGACGAGGTGAACACGGCAGCAAGTACTTCAGTGAAACCGACAGAAGCGGAGACGGAAAGGTTATGTACTGCTGGCCCAGACTCACTCACCTACAAAGAGCATTTAGGGGGCACTGTAGGCCTCGACTCACTCCCTCATAAAGAATACAAAGGGTGCACTCCAATAGGGGGCACTCCAACTCATTTATTGGAGAGCGGCGAAGATACCTTCCGTCTTAGAATGTCTCCACGGTCTTGTAAAGGAGCCGGCTTGCACAAGGACGGTTTTACATCTCCAATTGGAAACTCAGTGCCCATAGTCGCGGACTCAGAACAGGAGGTGAGTAAATTGGACACTGCCGATCCTGTGCCCAAAAAGAATATATTTTCTAAATTGCCTCCCAATATAAAAAAGGGTCTTTCACCACAGACAAAAAGAAAACCTTTGAAAAAGGTTGTGTCTAATTCATGTAAGCAACAAAAAACAATGACTCAGATCCGTATAAAGGGGTTTGACGATTCCAAGTTCTCCACCCCCAACAGTCATTAGAAACCCCTTGGCCCTCGCTGCAGTCGTCTCCCTGAAACAAGCAACAATGGAAGAAGAAGGACGGTCAGAACCGGCTGGCAATAAAAATCAACTCTCTTCAGATCTGGCCCAGTAGAGTGATGACTTGGTAAACCTTATAGACCTATCAACGTATACCGTCACGGAAAACGAAATCAGTACAGCTGACCAAGACCTTATCAAATCCATCATTAGTTTAAACAAAGAAGTGCCATCATGTCATTCGGGGGCTGGCAAGGAATGCAGGTGCAGATGTAGATCCTCGGCAAATATAAGGATACGTGTAGACTTTGTTAAACGTATGGATCTTCGAGAAGAAACAAGCAGGCAACCGCCTTTGATTTTTCAAGATGACATCAACAAACCGCTGAGCCCATTTGTGCCCCTAAAACATCCAAGGCTGGTAAGAACATTGTCTGACACTTTTTTAACAATGGATCAAAATAGGAAGAATATTCAAAACCAGAAACAGAAACGGAAGTCAAGGGCGTTTGGAAAAGTCAACACAATCAAAGACAATAGGGTAAACGGTTCTGGGGAAAAGCACAAAGATCACATAGTCTATACTGTTCATCAGTTGCTTCTTGAGAGATTATTAGTATTCAATGATGAGCTAACCTTGTACAGGGCGAACAAGCTGCTCTTGCATCACTGTGTGCATTCCATGAAAATCATAAGTTCCTCTGACTTATACTTGTTGGTATTACAAGAGGAGGAAAAACTAGATAAAGTTATTCTCTATGTGCCTACTTTAAAAATGAAAAACCTTTTAATGAATGAGGGGAAAAAAACTGCTTTGTCTGGGATTCGTGATAACAACCTATGACGGGGAGGACGGCCTACCCAGTTTCACATCAGACACTAGTTACTTGTCAACAAGAAACAAGCCAATTTAGGGCCATACAACTTTTAGAGCCTCGCTCGCCCAGAAACCACAGAACCATGGAGTTCCCAGAGACCACAGGACCCCGCAACATAGGTCCCAGAAATTAAGCTTGCAAATTAAATTTGACAATACCAAGAAACTAGGTGACTTCTACCAGAGTAGCCCAAAGAGACGTGACCAAACCACGTCTTGGGCATGGTTAGCAAGGGCACTGGCAAACGACCATCAAACAGCATAGCCGCGACTTGGACTTGACAGTGCTGTACTGAAAGAGTCACCAGGCTGTATTTTGTTGGTTTCCTGGAACACTAGAGGTTACACCCACCTCTGTAAGGGCTGTGAGCTTAAATTTGACGACTACAACATCGTCTGTCTCTAGGAAACCTGGCTACTTCACAAATCCCTTTTGGAGGATTTTAACATCTACATAAACCCTGCCACTAAGGGACTTACTGGCAGGCCAATGGCCGGTTTGTTGATTGCCCTTAAGAATACTTTAACAACAAAGGTAATCTTTGAAAAATGCCTGTCACCTTTAATCCAAGCCTTGATGATACTAACGGGGGCAACTGAGGGAAGATCAGAACGTCCTCTCCTCCTACTTAATCTTTACTGGAACACGGCCTCACTGGCTACTGAGGGCTTTGCTAGTACGGTTATGGACCTGGTTGAAGATGCGATGGGCACCTCGGTGAGTATGGACATTTTGATTTGTGGAGACCTGAACATCCAGTGCGTTGACACTAGTGGATTGCCCAGATCGTTGGGGGCTTCTTAACCTCAAAAGAAACAAGGGGCACGACATGGAGGACAGGAACATCTAATGGGCAGACCAAAGGAGATGTTGCAGCCAACTGTACCTGGAGAAGAGGGGATGATAACAAAATACTACATCTTTGTTTCAGAGAACTTATTCTTCAACTTGAAAACTGTGACAGTGAGGCCATCGTCAGCAAGTGACCATGGCATGGTCTGTGTAACCTTTAAGGGTTGGAGGAGGATCAAAAGGCTGATGAGTCACGCTGAATTCACTGTCAATCAAAGGTGTAATTGACTCATTTCTTTTAACAAGGTCTACACAGATATAACGCAACAGGTACCATCCCAAGTCCATAATAAAGATCCATCAACACTACTAATCTTTAAAGAAGGAGGGACGACCGTCCCATGTCACCCTTTTGTAAGGCTTCACACTTTTGACAAGGAGGTCCATCTTAAGAAGAAAAAACTGATAAAAGAAATTAAGGATCAACAACTTAATGACCCTGGTAATATTCTTGCATGTAAAAAACTCAGACAGCAATATACAAATTGGCTGCAAAGTAATAAATGGCAAATGCACCAGTGGACGCGGAATTAATACTCAATGCAATCTCAGCCAAGAACACATCGCAAATGTGGAGACACTTTAGTAATCAATTCACTCCGCAGGAAGCCCTTACCCTTAACGCCATACCAGAGGAGTTGTGGATTAAAAATGTTCGCTGTCTTTTCACGCCAACAAAACACCATTATTCAGGGACCGACGAAGGAGGGCTTGTCTTTTTCCACGGATAGAGATACTATAGAGGAATGAATCAAGGCAGCAAGTAACTCCAGAGCTGCAGCTCTGGACGGTATGACAGACCTCACTTTGAAGCAAGATGTAGCTAGATTGGCTCTTACTCTGCATGCCCACTTTTGCAAGATAATAAGAACAGGCACCAGTTCAACTTCCTGACACACCTCTATTGTGGTTCCAATTTTCAAGAAGGGGAATAGGACTGATCCTGTTAAATACAGACTTAGCATCCTCTTTGACGTGTCAGGAAAGTTATTTGGAGCCCTACTGTTGAAGTTGATCGTAACCTGGAGCAGAACCATGGGTCACTTTGACAAGTGGCAGACCGGCTTTATCAGGGAAATAGGGAAGGCCCTAAATCTCTTTTTGATCAACTTGCTTAAAATTACATCTAAGCTGAAAGGCTCAGGCAAGATATACTTGGCATCAACCGACCTTTCTCAGGCGTTCGATACAATCGAACGCCATCATTTGTGGAAGAAACTAAAAACTTGTGATTGTCCCAATGACATAAGGGAAGCTTTAATATCTCTGCACTCTGAAACCATCCTTCAGGTCAGACTGGACAGAAAGGACTCTCTATCGAATCCCATCGCTACTTCTAAAGGCTTGAAGCAGGGGTGCTCTTTAGCACACGCGCTTTTCAACTTATTCATCTCAGACATGTAACAAGCCTTTGGTGAAATTTGCTGTTTTCCACCGCGAATAGCAGGGGAACAGATCAATTGCCTGCTTTACGCAGACGATATAATTCTTCTGGATCAGACAGTGGTCGGCCTTCAGAGACAATTGAACGTCTTGGAAAGGTATTTAGAGGATAACAGCTTAAACATTAACCTTACAAAATCTAACATCTTGACTATAGGGGGAAAGTTGGCCATAAGAATTGAACAGGAATATCTGCTTGGTTTCTGAAAGGGAAAAAACGGAGTCAAGTTTCATTGCTCACATATTTGGGTATGATGATCAACAACAGTGTATGTGATGCACAAAGGGTGGCAGCCCTTACAAGCAAAACTCGTAATTTGGCCGCTCAGGCCCGCCTCCTGGCAGTAAAATACTGCACGTTTTCCTTGAAGCCATTAGTAGAATTGTATTGCCTTAAAGTCACTCCGATTCTAACGTATGGAGCTGAGTCTTCTTTCTCGTTGTCAACATCAGTGTGGCCAAAATTTGAGGGCATGTTTTGGCGCAGGGTCCTTCTTCTCCCACATTGCTTACCTGTCCAAATAATAACGTCCTTATACGCCATTTCAGTTTGGAAAACTCTGGCCTTCTACAGAAAATGTCTTTTGTGTGAAACAGAAGGAGGATTTTAAGTATTACATAGTACACTCCAGTCTTCAAAGGAGCCAACGTTAACTGCATGGAAACAAATCTGTGTGGCAATACTCCAGCACCTGGGGTATTCAGAAGTCGTTTTGACACTTTCACCTGGGAAAGTGAAATGCAAGTTATTCAACCAGGACTGGATAGACACCTCTGAAAACACGACTTCAAAGAACCTCTATGGCCATTCTGACCTAGTGTCTAGAGTTAAAGGAACTCTACCTAAATACCTGCTCAGATTCCCAGACCACTGACTCAGACAACAGTTCATGAGACTTTGCATGGACCTCTTGCCAACAAGAGAAATTATCGATGCAAGGACGAAAAGCAAAACATCTGGAACGACTGCCTGCAGACTTTGCAACGCGCCAAGTGAAACTTTGTTCCATCTACCATTAATGTTTTTGTCGCAGTGTTAACAAAGAACACGTTGGCTAGGTAAATTCCTTATACACCTGACTACCTTGTCGACCAAGGAACTATGGGCGCTTTTGCTTAGAGAAGAACGCATTTCTATTACACTCGCCTTGCTTGTTTATCTTAAGGAGCTTTTTTGCCTGTCGGAAACAAAGGATTAACTAACAAAAAGGAAAAAACCTTATATTAATACTCTGATCTGTCTATACGTTTTCTACTTGGAATCACTTCACAAATGGATAAGGGGGGCTAAACCCTTCTTTTTTCGTTATTTATTTTTCTTATTTGTCTTTTCATTTATTTGCTGTTTTATTTTAATATGTTGGTGTAATTCATGTAAATAATGCATTCATAGTGAAAGGTTTGATTTATTAAACCAATACTAACAAAACATAAATCAAAATTTGCCAGGTTTGCCACAATCAACCACATTTTTATGTTGCTGGTATGATGTAGAGGAGCAGCTATATACATCTGCAGGAGTTCCCGCCCCGTACATCCCCTGTATTAGAAACATACGACCTTGCCTGGACTGATACCAGCTATCATACCAATACCACAGCAAGTATTTGGAAGGAGTAACCCTTGAGACAACCCTATCTAATGTACTCCCGAAATGATGACAACCTACAGGAGGAACTCCCTGAAGGAATATGAGAAAGAGCTAATTAAATGAACTGAGGACGTCATAAGAAAGTGTGCACCACCTCCTGAGATACTGACTGAAGACAATGTATGGATACTAGCGGACAATTGATGAAGTAAAGAATTCAGTGAGCTATTAACGGGGAAAAGAAGATTACATGTTAACAAAGTGCTGCAGAAAACAGAAGTGCAATGAATGTACAGATGCTGAAACGCAAGGTAGATCAAGTCATCATATAGGATAGCTATGAGTAGAAAATAGAATGCTGAGTACAGAAACTGGGCATTGGTATCATGAAATAAATAAGTCAGAAACCATGAAGGGGGAATGGAAAAGCTGTGTCACAGCAGAATAGCAGGCTCATGGAGCTGCGTGGTGAGGCTTCTGGCCTGAAGTCAAGATCGTAGGAATCAAGGTCAGCTTTCTCCTCTGAAGAAGAACGAGTGTGCGGAGGATGAATCTTCTCACGTTACAGTGTAAGAAAGAACACAAAGAATGCCAAGTTTTAATTCATTTAGAGCATTTAAAAACTGCAAAATGGACCAGATTGTGGTCTCCTGTCACGTGAGCCAAGGATGGAAATAGAGCTTGAACTTCGGGTTCCAGACATTCCAGACTCCCGTGCATTCCCAAAGACAAGAATACTCTACAAGACCAAGTACAAAGGCACTTTCATGGTAGAAGGCATGGGTGATGAGAGATGCTGGGCTAATTGGGTGGTGAGGAAGCTTCATGTCCTATCTCCCTGCACCGGAGTCTGGGCTTATGTGCTGCTAAATTACCTGAATGTTCCAGACATGGCACAAGCGTGCCAACTAATCGTATTACTCCATATAACAAATTACCTTATAGCTTGTAAAACCAATGAGAAACTGTGTATCTAATGTTTCTGAAATTACGTTTTTAGAGGTAGGCATAAGTTGTCTACCTAATAAGGGATAGCCAATAACAATCCCAGCTCCTTATTCTGGTATAATCCTATTCATTACATATGCATGTTCCATAGGATCATAAGCTCAATTATATCTCAAGAATATATGCCATCATCACCCTACTTTCATGCTGGCTGCACCCAAAAAAAGTAATTATGTCTGCCCCAACAATATATGCAACCATCATTCCATGCTTCTGCTGCTGCTGCCCCAAATCTACTCCCAGGTCACTTTCCCAGCTCCTGTTCTGTCCCATTTGTCTTCATTGGCCATGTGATTCTCACAACCCAGTTTAGTGTTATGTGGTTTTTGATGTGTACTCCCATCCCTTCCACCTTGTGGCTCTCATTGCCCAGTTCTGATCTCCTTGTGGCCCTCTTGCCTAGTGTTGACCTCATTTGGCTCACAGTGCCACGTTTTCTCACAAACCCATCTGCCTTTCACTGAATAGTTCTGCCACTGCTATGACTCTTGGTCCACACTTTCTGAACCAATTATGCTCTCAGTACTCAACCTCTGCCCAGTGCAGCTATAGCAACCACATACGTGCCTACATTCATCTACCCACACACACTTCCTCCTCCCCACCCACACACCTACACACATGTATTTCTTTATCAGACTTAACAACTGAACTTTTGACTGTCCAGTCCCTCAGCTGTGCATCTCCCACCAGCCCGGCTCTTGCTGCTCTGCGCCAATAAGAAACCATGAGGAGGGCGTCATCATGACACTTCCAAGGTACCCTATTTGGCCAGACTTGCAAAGTGCCATTCAGTGTCCTCAAGGACGGAGGCCCTGTAGGTCACATCAGGAATGACATTCTGTGTCTGGAATAGGAGCCGGCAGGGATTCTGTCCATGCAGGAAGTATGAGCCGCTGCCAAGTAGAGCACTTCCTGTCAGATTTGCTTCTAGATAATGGTCAGCATGATAAATAGCAGCGGTGGTCACTCCATATAGGAAGGTCACCCCCCTTCATCCTGTATGCACGTGCAGTACAAGGATGAAGACATGAGTGGCTCCTGCGGGGATTCAAACCCGTATTGCCGGTAGAAAACCGATTGCACCTGTGCAGCTTAACTCACTCAACTGTCTGATTGGGTTATTTACAGCAATTGGAGAATATTGATCAGCCTCTGAGGGACGAAATATTGGGTCAACACACCATGGTTGTATTCTGAGGCAGTCATGTTGCAAACAGATCTCTGCAGAGAGTGCATTCGCCCACTGAGCTACCACCACATAATGCAGCAAGTTAGGAGATATAACTGCAAGCAAATGCATCCTTAAGTAGCGCATTCGTAGTTGCTTTAATAGAAGGTTAGTCGTTTCTTTGTATGATTTGAATGCCTTGTATTGTTATCTTGTGTTGAAAAAGAAAAACTCGCCTCAACTGCTGAAACCGCAGAGGAAGCCGTTCCTCGCTGGTAGACGAGAGATCCAAAGGGGGGATTTTGAGAAGTGGGCTACATTAAGGTGAATTTTCGCCGTTTATGACCAGAGGAAACAATTGTGAAACGGAGGCGGTATTATCAAAACATTAATGTTTCATGTTGCTGTTCATCAGTCAACATATCCTCCCTTTCTCTCATCTCACTTGGTACACGTCTTAAGTGGCCGTGGAACAAAATAAGCAGATAGCTTTGATGAGGAAGAAACGCTCTCCTCTGAGGTACTCTGAGCTCTGTGCCAGGGGCGCGCCGCCAGCGCAGTGCAGGCGGCCGCTATGAAAATCCCAGCATGCAGAGCCCAGAGCTCTTTGATATTAACAGCCCTTCTGAACTTGCAAGTGCAGAGGCTGTAATAACATGCAAAGGAATCGGATAATGCCTAAACAAGCATCCACAAAGCCAACAGTCGTAGGCATGCATGTATGCTCAGACCATGTTCCAATTATTGCCACCGTATTCCCAGGATGTACCATTGTTGTGACGTACGTCCATGCTACTCACTGGTGTTAACATTCTACGGGAGGTGTTTTTTTTTTTATCATACACCAGACAATGAACTCAAAATCCTTAGTGATTCCACAAAATGCTGGGTTTGTTTTGAACATCAAACACATTCACATCATGGCCATCGAAAGCCCAGTCTTGGTGTGCTGCTAATGATCTCTGCCTCAATGCCAGTAAGACAGAGATCGTCCTCATTGGGACTCCTACTCCTGCTTTCCCAATTTCTCACTCGCCGGCCTCCCTTGACCTTGCGTCTCCACCTATTAGTGAGGCAAAAAAGCTGGGGATCATCTTCGACTCCACTCTCTCCTCATCTCACATCTCGGACATCTCCAAGAAGTCTCACTAGCAGCTGTGCCTCCTCAGAGGTATTCTACCTTTTCTCACTTTCCCCCAAAGTCTCCAGAGTCATGGTTCTCTCCAGGCTTGTCTACTGCTACAGCCTCTTTCTCAATTTTCCTACTTCTACTCTCCATCCGCTACAACTCATCCAGAAGAGAACTGCAAGACTTATCCTTTGCCTCAAGCCCTGGAACCCCATCTCTCTGGCACTGACATCCCTTCACTCGCTCCCTGTGGCTGCTAGGATCAAGTTCAAGACCCTCTGCACAGTCCACAAGGCTTCCTGGGGCCGGGGCCCACACTATCTACAATGCTCTCTTCCGAAATACTCTCCTTCTCGAGGCCTCTGCTCGTCCTCCTCGAACTCTTGGCAGTTAAGCCGGTTTTTCCAAACAGAGATTTGGGGGTAGATCTTTATCCTCTGCTGGTGCCTCCCTCTGGAACAGCCTCCCTGCCTCTCTATGCCTTGAGCCGGACCTTCTAAAGTTCTGGAAACTCCTCAAGACCTTCCTCTTCGCTTCCTCCTTTTCTCTCCCTCTCCCCTCCTAACCTCCTCTCCTTTTCTCTGCTTCCTCACTCCTCCTACCCTTTCCTGAGTCTGTTCAGTTTTAATGACTGGTAGCCTGGTTCACCTTCAGAGCCTCACAGGTCCCAGGCTTCCTCACCAGTCTTTCACTTGCCTTCGGGCCTCTGCACTATGCACAGACTACTACACTTTTCAGCATACACTCCATGATAGATATAACCTCTCTGCACTTAACCCAGGGCCCTGCTGGACTGGGCGCACCTAACCCCCCCCTCGCACGACCGTCTGCACACTGCATGACCTGAATTTACTAGGATTAGTACGTTTTGTCTTGTCCCCCTTTTGTCTCCCCACCCTAGTTTGGTTGCGCCTGAAATACTTCATGCACGTGCACTAGGAGAAATGGTGTCAGGCCTAGTATGCTAGTTACTTTTTGGTTAGATCATTCGGAAACTTCAATGCCTAAGAATAAGTAATGTATTCTCTTGCTCCCTCCCCACCTTGAAGCGCTTTGAAGCACTTCACTTGTGTATAAGCGCTGTACAAATAAACAATGAATAAAAATACATAAAATGAATCCACACAGCATTAATAGTAAAATGCTTAAAGGGTGTGTCCATTATGCTAAGTTATCACAATAATGCCAGATGCACTTAGGCCCCATTAGATCAACAATGGCATGCTTCTCTGTACCAACTTTGTACACCAAGGGCCCGATTCATAGAAAAGTGTGCATATATCCTGCAAAGATCATGCAGGACTTCCTCCTGAGGCATCTGTACGCGATCTGTATATTCATGGCATCTTCCTCGCAAAGTAACCCTAAGCACAAGTTGCGGCCGGAACACCTCCAACACTGTATACACGCATTTCACCACAGTATTTTTCATCGCGTGTTTTTTCATCGCCGTGTTGATTTCGAAAAAAAACTCGTTTTTTTTGGGGGGGGGTTTAAAAAATTAAATATATGGTTGTGGGTGTAAGGGAATAAAAAAAAATTAAAAAAAGGGGGCTTGGGTGGGAAACCCCCCCAAAAAAAAAAGTTGAGTTTTTTGGAAAAAAAATACAGCGATGAAAAAACCTGCGATGAAAAATACCACGGCGAAATAACATGGAACCCTCCAACACGCCCCCTGCAAAGCAAATGTAGCCACCTATGCGCGGTTGTGAGGTGCAAACTCATGCACCCCGGTAATCCTGCATGGGGTCCCCCGCAACCAAACCAACCCCCCGGCGACACTGCGTAGGGTCCCCTGTAACTGTTCACAGCACCCCGATAACATGCGCACCATGTTCTGTAACTCCAGTAATTTCAGGGTCAAGCTGCGTGCGATACCCCATAAACCGTGCCTGCACCCTGCTACACTGCTTAGGTGCACCCCTAAGTCTGTTTGGAACCCAGACTGCGTGTACGCACCCTTAAATCCAAAATGCAATCTTACCTCTGCACAGTGATTCCTATGCGCAAGTGTCTGTACGCCTGCCTTCGGGTGGCAGTTAGATCTGGAGCTTTGTGTGTTCATTTCACCAACGTGAGGTTGCTCAGTCAGGTCCAGGAATACGATTTGTTCTGTGTAGTTGTGCGCGAGCATTGTCCTCGCGGCAGTTCGTACCTTGGCACGCCCACATGTTCCCATGTTCTTCCTCATTTTGCATGTTCCACCCCCTATTATGGACTCTGCGTAGGCCCAACCCACACTCTGCGAGGAGTCTCGTGCAAGGTGATCGATTGCTTGCAGAGGCGTGCCAGACCTGCACGAAGTCCACACAAGTCCCAGAAAACTCCAGCGCAGTTGATTCCATGAATCGACAAACAGGGTTTTGCATTCATAGTGGCACGCAAAGTCCCGTTTTTCAGCACAGATAATTCCATGAACAGGGCCTAAGGCTGCATAGCACGATGCCCAGTTAGCACAGCAGTGCCTGACTCCATGTTGTGGACATAGCACAGGATTGCAGGTTTCGATGAGCATCAGCTAGAAAAGTAGGGCCAGATTCCATTATTCCCAGTTAGCAAAGTAAGGCCACATACAGGTATGTTCATTTGCACAATAAGGCCAGATTCTAATGCCCAGTTAATACAGTGAGACTCCACCATGAACAGTACATTAGTGCCAGCTTGCATTATACTCAGGGAGCAGGGCAGTACCAGGTTCCATAGGTGCAATGAGCACAGCAATGCCTAATCATTCTCTGCATTCTATTCTATAACATGGGCTGGGGCTGGGATCTGTTTGACAGGATGAGAGTGCTAGAAAGCCCCATCCCTGACATATGTTAAAATGAGCCCTACTCCCAAACACTCACCCGCATTCTCTCAAGGGGCACAGCAGCCTAACAGCTGGATGGAGCAAAGTACTGGCGCAGCAGAAGGCTCCGGGGTTGACAGTCAGTCTGATATTATAGGCTGTGGCACTGGGGACCTCACGGGTTTGGCTTGTGATAGTGAACAAATATTTGCCAGCCACATTTGTGGGAGCAACCGGCCACTACCACCCTTCTCTCCCCTCCGTCCCACGCAAACCTATGCCTCTCAATCCATCCAACTAGAACCCACGGCTTCCTTCCCTTACAAACAATTTTTCAGATGTTCAGAACAAGAGCATTGGAGTTAGAAAAACGATTGACACGCCACCCTTCCTGGCATCCAAGGCCATAATAGGGCAGTGGGGAAAGATGGAGGTCCCTCTGGGGGACGGCAGCAACTTGATTGTCCAAGGTCAACCTTGAACTTTTCCCCACTCTAACCACACACAGTTTGGGGAGTTTGAGTTATCCAAAACCTAGTTCATCGAGACCTGTGTGTAGCTATGGCCGTAAAAGCTTGATTTCAGAGCTCAAGAGGACTTCACAAGGCACTAGGACCTTTGACCACCAATCACTTGATAAGAGGAGGCTAGCAGAGGCCAGGCTCCACCAGGCATTCATTCCCTTTAATAAAGCCCCCAGAGACACTCGACATCATCCCATCAGTTCCCCGCCACTCATAACTGCGCGGATAGCAGAAGGAGGGGCTGCATTCCAGCCCAAGCCATTACCAGGGCTCCATGCAATACAGCAGGGGGCATGTCCTCGTCTCAGCCAGATATCTACCACCGCTCAGGACTGGCCTGCCCTACAGGGCAATGGGGCAGTGCCGGGGGCCGTGCCCCATAGGCTAGTAAGGGCCACATTGATGAGTTACTGTTGGCAGTTTTGGGCAATATTGCTGATCAACAATGCTTTCTATTTGCAACACATATTACCCAGAGCTCTCCACTGGGTAGTACTCAAAAAAGTAATGAATTGCCGCTTGCAATTGTGCACCTTTTCCATTGGTGCCCGAGCCGACTTGATGTCCCATTACCACGCTGCCACCTATAATCAGTGGGCTAGAAATGCTGCACTGATGATGATGCCCAGACCATAGAGGTATCCCAGATGTGTGTTTTGTTCTATTATCTTCTTCACCTTACTTATAGGCAAGAAGGTAAAGGTAAGTATACTTATAGGGAATAATCACAGGTCCATCCATCACTCATACCAGTCACCGCTAAACTTAGATCACTGCATTTACACTCTGAGAACACTTACTCACAAAGTTACCAGCACATTCATGACATCACCCGGAGCACATTCTGTCACACATCCCCTTCCTTTGCTCAATTAGAGACAGGAAGGAGCAGCATCCTCCAAAACTACACCCACTCAGCACATCTGCTGGAGTCATGCATCACAATCATTATCATTATAATAATAATAATAATAATAATTATTATTATTATTATTATTATGATTAATAATGTTATGAATATGAATATTACATGTGCCCCCCTGTGCATCGCCAAACACTCTGGTGCCTCACAGCACCTATACACTGGAGAGAAAGACTGATTCTCCTAGCATCGCAAGAACACTGATGCCGCCTATCCATCCACCGGAACACTGATGGGCTCAGCGTGTATTTAATTACACCGGAACACTGATGCACCTCACAGTGCATTTAGGTTCACTTTACTTTACATGCTAATTCTCATTTCCGCACACAGAACTTACTGATACATCATGGGACTGGATGCATACTCCCGAACCACAGCCCTCATATTGTGTTTGCCGGTTTTATTCCAGACCGACAAAACAGCGGTCTGCCGGTGAGGGCCATGGATCTCCCGGCAGGCCATACCTGCCAGTACATCAGGCCCCCACCTGCAGATAAATGCCTGAATCACCAGCAACGGTACTCCCGGTGCCGGTGATTCGGACAATGCCAACCCATGGTATGGGACTCCATGAGAACGCCATGGGAATGGGAACGTACCATCACTCCTCCGCCCGTAATATCTGGGTAATACCGGGATATCGTACAGCGGAGACGGCAACCCTGTAATGATCGTGATAGATTCATCTTACTCTACAGGATCCCCCAAATAAATGTAAACCCCTCTCCCTGAACTACAGTAAATTGAACAACCAGGGAAATCACAGGAATGACAGATCACAATAACCTCACATTTCCTAGCTCATCGCAGCAAAACTAAACTCCTGAGAAAACATTTATTGTATCTCCTCATAACAGGGATTTACTTGCTTCTGACCTCGGCTCCATGACATACCAAGATAGCTTCTAGTCACGCTCGTGTTATGCGCCTCCCATCCTGCTCTTCCCAACGTCAGGCCTGTGCCACAGCGATTCAACCTTTTCCATCGAAATGGGCCGTCCATCATTCCGGGGTTGGGGGTGGGGAGGGTGGGTATTGCTGAGAGGGTGCCGTGACACTAACAAAGAAAGCTTAATCTGATCCTTCCTTACTTTAGCTAATAACACACCTCCCCTTGAAAAGGAGCAAACCTTTGCTTCTGTCTCACTCTGCTGCAAAATTTAACCATTCAAACTCTTGCATCCTGAAATTGATGAAACCCTCATCCTGGTTTCGCTGTTACAGGCCCAAACGAGTCCCGGGCCTAATTCACAAAGCGTTTTTCATTGGAAAACCTGGTCTTTCTTATTAGCTTCAAACCAAGTCCCAAGGCCTGGTTCCATTTTAAGGGGAAATTAGTGCCTGTCTTTGCTGCTTCCCCCACCACAGCACAACTATGGTCTTTCTTCAGTGGTCAGCCTTGTAATGATGATGATCAGAGCGTAGTAGCATAAGAGATGTATGTTACATTATTGCTTCTTCATCTTATTATAGGTAAGTAGTTAAGGGTAATTAGAAGCCAGCAGGGAGTGGTGCCCTCCAACCGATTCAGGAGGCTCAGGGTGGTGTTTGTACCAGATGGTAAAAGCGCTGCTCCCAGCCTCCTTGGAAGCTGGAGATTGCCATCTTCCCTTCCCTGGCAATTCTTTTCTCCTCCCTTAAGTTTTCTCAATTACCTTAAGATTCCTCTCTTGTCCTTGGCCTTCCTGCAACCCATCTGACCCCTCTCCAGTTTGTTGGCAATTCATCGATTCAACTCTTTTCTTTATCATCTCGTTACTCTATTTCTCCTGCCCTTGCTTCTCTCTAATGGCTTTCCTTTGAATAACATCTTTCTTTGCTTTCCTGCTACTCACCTTCTCGTTCTCTTCATTCACAATCTTTTCTGCCTCTCGTTTTTGTTCTGTTTCTCTTTTGGCCTCCAAACATTGGAACTCTTTCTTATTTTCCTATTTGCGTTCCCGTCTTAAAACTCATTTGCTAGCTTATTCATTTTGTTGTTTCATGTTTCACTTGAGTTGTACCATTTTCTTTTTTTTAAGCACTTTGGCGTATAGTGCTTTATAAATAGACTCAAAATACAAATACAAATACAGAGTATTTCTAAGCCCAGGATCTTGCATAAGTCGAGGCGGGCCATGGGAAAGCGGGATGTTATGATGCTGTCCACCGTCGCGTTTCCTCATTTCACCCCATTCTGGTCGTGCTCGAGGAAGCACAGCAGAAGCTTTTTTTAGCTTCGCAGGAAAAGCAACATTGAAATAATTGTTTTTGTTGTCAGATTCAATTTCCTCTCACTTCAATGTGGAAATTGCTTTTCCCGTGTATAAAAATAAAAAGCGAAGATTCACCGTACGTCATATTGTTTTTGCCAGGCTCAGAATTGGGGTCCTTTTACAAAACATGAAAAACAGGCGTGTTATTTACCAAAGATATATTTCGTGCTATGGTGGCAGCGCGCACCCCTCACCTCGAGTGAGTGGATCAATTTAAAACAGTTATTATTTCGAGGACAGCAAAAACAATGATTACACATTCTGAATGATGAAGCAGTAAACTAATAGAACGTACAGCCACGATCATGTCTGGATTCTGTGTACAACAATTGACATTAGTGCCCGGCACGCCACGTCCATGGGAAACACAACGTGGATTGGCTCGTATCCGAGCCATACCACAGTGTAATCCCGTGGACGCACGAACGTTGTTCGCTTGCCGGGTGCACTCTTTTTTTCAAGGAAGCCTTGCAAAGGGAGAATGGACCACAGGTAGCCCCTTCTCCCTTTTCCAAGGTGGTCTTTTTTTTTTTTTTTTTGTCCCATTCATTAGTATGGAGTAACTTTTCCCAAAATAGCGCCCTGTTGCTCCGTACTAATGAAGCAGTACACACGGTCTAGTGTTCCTAGAACCAGCGCCAGGGGCGTTGCTAGGGGAGGGGGATAAGGGGGCTATAGCCCCTGATCTCTTGGTTGTAGCCCCGGATAGAATCTCAGGAGCTACAGCCAAAAGAGTAGCTAGCCCCCAGTCCCAACAGTTCCGACATTAGCTTAGCCCCGGGTCTTTTCCAGACCTAACAACTCCCCTGACCAGCGCATACTGCAACAAAACATTTTCAAATGGCAAACACATGCCGCTTGAAAGGGTTTCGTAAGCCATTAGTGTTCCAGGGCTGCAAACTCAGGAAAACCAGTTTCCCGAGCCTGTAGACCCCAGAATACCAATGGCAATAAACACCTCGACGGCGGGCCAATACCACCCACGGCAATGCCCCCGGGTCCTTCTGTAAGTATGGGCCCCGGGGGCATTACCTGGGGTGGTATTGGCCCGCCGTTTCGGGGCTTATTGTCACATTGTAAACAATCGAAATCCATGGACAAATATTGTCTACAGAAAGTCGAAGTCACAATTGAACGTCAGCATTTCTATAACCATGAACAGAAGCTATGTAAAACCTATTAAGAGTACATAGCAGCACACACCATCTTTTACACATGCAGACTTTGGGCCCTTTCTGGACAAAGTCCTCTGTGACCAGCACATAGTGCACTCGTGTCTCAACTATATGTGAGAAAAACTATGTCCTGCATCTGACCCAACTGGCAAAGCCATTGCATTTGCAAACTGTGTTCAGCACTCTATGGCATCATCTAACACCAAATCCCAGGAGAAAAGAAGTAGACATTTCTTGCTCACCTCCTTCCAAAATTAGTGTGCTCAACAACTACAAGCCCCGGATTCGTCCCTCCAACAGATCTCACCCACACAGCATACAGTTGTACAATTGCGGCATCGAAGAGCATGGGTCAGGCTACAAACTGTGTTCTATCATAGGCAAGAAGTGCATTCACTGTGGAAAACCCAAGCACTTCAAATCAGTATGCAGACCGTGCCGCAGTTCACAAACTGTCATGGAACACCTCACTAACCAGCAAGTTCCACAGCACCCCATTATAGCCACCGTTGAACCAGAGTCAAAGCAGAAGAAGCCATTCAATTGGCAGAGTTAGAGGAGGCTATGAAAAAGCATGACACTGATGGTCTCTGACAACCTACTATCAGATGATGGCAGTGGTTCCTCTTGGCTCACTTGCTGTGATTCAGTGGCTAGCATTGATATGCCCCTGATGACCAATGCAGGATCACTCCTTACAGCAATAGCAAAAGAAGTCTATGAGACAAAGTGCATGGCTATGTGAATGATTGATGTCCCCATAACATGCTCCCATGTGCATACTCAGGTAATGTCATTGACATTGTTTGTTTGTTCATAGTTGAGCTTTCTTTCAAGTGAAGGAGGAGAGTGGGAACAGACCGAAAGGGCAACCAATGGAGTATCCATTTTAACTTGGTAGCAGCAAGGAAATTGTGCACGTCTTACGGAAGGTAGTTTTCCAATTACATTGAGAAACTCACAATAGTTCAACATACCATCAGGAGAGTTCCATTATACATACATGGTCAGTTTAAGGAAAATCTAATTTAAATGAACAAAGAAGGAATAATTAAATATAGAATTCTCAAACGGGCAATCTCCCATTGTCTTAACCCGCAAGGCAAACAACAGCCTTTGGTTTTGCATTGATCTTCAGAGCCTCAACAAGTCATCTAAGTAGGCTGTCATCCTCTCCCAAATTACAGATAGATGGTCAGCAAGGTGTGAGGCACCAAAGTATTCTCCAAAGTAGACCTACACTCATCATATCATCAGCTAGATCGAATTGATGATTGAATACAAGCCTCTCAAAGCATTTATTACATCATGTCATGGGGAGCATGTCAGCTCACCATGATTCTGTGTGGGTTAGCGTCATCAGCCTCTGTGTTGTAGAATATTATCTGATCGAATGAAATCCTTTTTATTAAACAGTATAAGGTCAGAATAATACTTAACACTGAAAAAAGCAAGTAATCAATGTTAAAGAGATAAAACAAAGTAAAAATGAAGTTCACCAGTTATTTTTCACTAAGTGACCACAGCTGAAGGGAAGGAAGGCCTGCTGTTAGATATTTATGAGATTTGCTTCAATATTCGAGTTCTAAAAAATGCATTCAAAGTAAAGATTGACTTTATCATTCATTTAGCTTTATCATTTATTCTATGGCAATGCTACTTCCAGACAGACTATCACCGACATCCTCTTCTCTGTCCCTTCCAAGGACCTATGGACTCCCCACCTGGTCTCTGCTCTTTCCCCTTTCCCCTCTTCTCCCATTAATGATGGCACCATATGTCCCAAGGTTCTCAACCTACCCATCTCCTCGTTGACTGGCGCCTGCCCGCTCTCATTAACTTCTTCCCCTCTCCTGCTCTGCCTCCTTCCTCCTTTCCTTTACCCCCCACCACCACTGATAATGATGTGTTATTTATATAGCGCCTTGATCCAAAGCGCTTTACAGAGCACATATTTACATACCATATCACCCAAACGAAATTGGTTCTCATTTATCGACCTCGAAAGGATGAAAGGCTGAGTTGGCCTTGTCGGGATTCGAAACTTTCGACCTGCAGATAAGGCTCAGATCGCAGCAGCGAGCACTCAACCTGCTGAGCTATCTTACTGGCATACTAATGGGAGTACCACGCTCCTGTACCCCCCTCAGAAAACCTTCAAAGATCGTAACCAGCTTCACTTAGCTACTCCTAATGTTTGCTCTGCCATCAAACACTACTCTCACATCTGTCTCCTTTTTGAAGACTTTGACCTTGACATCCTCGCCCTTACCGAGACATGGTTCAGTGCCAGCTCTGCCACTGCTCTTGGCACTCTCCTTCCTGAGGGCTACAAAATCCTCTCCAAACCTAGACCAAACAGGCCTGGAGGTGGAGTGGCACTGATCTTCCCAGGGTGGGTCCCTGCTTCTATCATACCTACTCAATCCTACTCCTCTTTTGAATGTCTCGTCTGTAGGCCTGGTGTCTCACCTACTCTCCCTCACCCTCACTAACATCTCCAGGCCCCATGGTCCTATTTCTTTCTTCCTCTCTGAATGGGCTGACCTTGCCTCCTCCCTCTCTACCTCCTCTTCCAAATTCCTCCTCGTTGGTGACTTCATTATCCACCTCTACTCCCTTGAATCAGCCACCTCACAGATCTGTGTCCTCTGTGACTCCCTCTCTCTCACTATTCTTCCTTCCGGTGTGACCCACTCAGCTGGACACTCTGGATACCTTTATTTCTGGTGACATCCCTATCTCCAAACTGGTCACCACTCCCCTCTCCTGGTCTGACCACTCTCCTCTCTCTTCCCGCTTGGAGCCCCTTGGTCCTCTGTCTGAGCCACACTCAGCACTGCTAGCCTCCTTCACAGTCATTTGACTGAGTTAGCAAATGTCACTCACAGCTTTTGCTTCCACTTTCATCCCCACACCCACCTTGGCCTCTGACTCTGTCCTTGCTAATATGCACCTCTCCATCTCTAACACCCTCAATATCCTGGCCCCTGTCTTGAGGATCCATCTGAAGCCTACCTCCAAGTGCAATGGCTGGTATGACCCCGATCTAGCATCTCTAAAATGTAAGTGCTGAGTTGCAGAATGGATGTGGAAGACCTCGGGCTCATCTTCTGACGATTTGGCCTGTCGCCTGCTCCTAAGTCAATATAGCTTCTCTATCCGCTCCAAGAAGAGGCTCTACATCCAAGCCCCCATCTCTGGATCCACTAACAACACGACTCAATTTTTCAAAATCTGCAATTAACTCGCCAGCCTAACTGCAGTCTCTACCTCTCCCCATCACTCCCAGGCTCTTTGCATCACTTCGGCCTCCCACTTCACATCTAAAACTCAGGACATCCTGTCCTCATTCTCTTCCACCCCCATTCCCACTCCTGCTCAAGCCCCCTTGCCTCCCATGGCTCCCCTCCTTCCACCCCTCCTCTCTCTGTCCTCTAGCCCATAGCACTGGATGAGGTCACCAAAGCAATGGATGAGGTCACCAAAGCTGTCTGCTCTATGAAGGTCTCCTACTAACAGGTGCCCCCCTGCTCCTCCAGAACCATTAAGGACAACATCTCCTCTCTTGCTGACTTCTGCAACCACTCCTTTGCCACTGGCTCTTTCCCTCTACCCCTCAAGCATTCCCCTGTGCACCCTCTCTTTAAAAAGCTGTCTTGCCCGGCTATCTATTGCCCTATCTCCACAACCTCCTTCCCGGACGAAATCTTGGAGAAATTGGTCTTCCCCCAACTGACCCTTCACACTGAACTTGTTTGCTGCCTCCATGATCATCAATGTGGATTCTGGGCATCCAGAGGCACAGAAACTGCTTTCCTGAACACCTGTGAAGACATGCTCATAAATCTTGACTCTAACTCTCCTGCTGTTCTCATTCTCCTTGATCTCTCCTCTGCCTGTGACACAGTCAACTATTCTATCCTCATAAATTGACTACATGATACCCTTGACATCACAGACCGGGCGCTGGATTGGTTGAACTCTTTCCACCCCTCCAAGTTGCAACTGGGCCCTGCACCACCACACTGTATACATGCAGCGTCTCTCAGGGCTCTAATGTATCGCTGTGGCTCTTGAATATCTATCTCGCCCCTCTTGCGCATCTGATCTCCTCATTCTCTCCACATTTCCAGTGTTATGCTGATGGTACACAGCTTTATTTCAAACTTCTCTCTACTACCTCTTCTGCCTCTCTCATTCCTGATTATCTGACCACCATCCAGGCATTGTGTACAGCTAATGATCTCTGTCTTAATGCCAATAAGACATAGATCCTTCTCACTGGGCCACCTGTGCCCTGTTTCCCTCCTACCCTCTGGCCACCCTTCTTGCCCCCCTACCCTCACCAATCTGCAAGGCCAAAAACCCTGGGGTCATCTTCATCTCCACGCTTCCCTTCACCCCTCACATCTTGGACCTTGCCAAGAAGGCCATCTCCCACTTTGACCTACTCAGAGGTATTCTTCCTTTCATCATCTTTCCCCAGAAGCTCAATGTCTCCAGAGCTCTGGGCCTCTCTAGGCTGGACTAATGCAATAGCCTCTTCCTCAATCTCCAACTTCTATCCCCACCCTCCCTTCAGCTAATCCAGAATAGGGCTGCAAGACTTATGCTTGGCCACAATCCCACGTATGACATCTCTCCAGCCCTAAAATCTCTCCACTGGCTCCCAGTGCCCACAAGGATCCAATTCAAGACCTTTTGTATCATCCACAAGGCTTTCTGGTGCCTGAGACCATATTATCTCCAACTTTCTCTCCCTAAATACTCCCCTGCTAGAGCCCTCCACTCCTCTAATTCGAACTCTCTGCTTGTCAAATGCTTCTCCAAGCAGAGAACAGGGGCAGATCTCTCTCCTCGGCTGGTGCCTCCCTTTGTAACAGTCTCCTTGCCATTCTCAGACTTGAGCCGGACCTCTTAAATTCTGGAAATTCATCAAAACTTATTTTCTCTACCTCTTCCCCTCTTCCCCTTCCTTGCTAATCACCACACTGCCACTGAGACTGGTGGCCTGGTCCTCATGAATCACACAGTTTACCAGGCCTTCCACCCAGTCGTCTCCAGCACCCCCATTCCCTCAGCACTGCCTTTTGTGGGCCCCGTGGTGGCTATGCATCCCACCCTGGGATTCGTCCACCCTAACACTTAGCCTAAGGCCCTCCCTTGGCTCCCCCTGGGACTTTCCTCTGGGCTCCCACCAGCACTTGTCCATTCTTTGCACCCCCCATCCATCCATGTCCTGCAATTCTCCTCACTGCACTTGCATGCCACAAGGCCTAGTAGGAACACAATTGTATATTTACTGGCAATGTTATTTCTCCCCTTTTTCCCTCCCCATTGTGCTGGGTTGCGTCTGGAAACACCATTCGGTGGTATAGGTGCCTAGCAAATGCTCAATAAATAGAATAAATATATATAGGTATATTATTATTCCTCCTATTTTGTTAACATATATCGAGTCCTCGAAGGTGGGAGCGCCACAGTGTAGGCTACCCCCTTCACTGTGGGTAAATTGATGGGGGGGGGGGGTGAGTGGGATCCCTGCAGTGTGCCACTACAGCTACCAGAAGCCCTTGCTATGAATTAACTTCAATTGAGAACACCTGCACTGGCTGCAAGGTGCAAGTTAAGACTGCCTCCCTGATGAGGTGATTTTACTTTCATTTGTTTATTTGGCGCATATCCTCCAGGGAAAGGGAGAAACTGAGCAGGCTAAACTGCATATGGGTGACGATTTTACACAAAACATGCAACTTAATCTCAAAACAGAAACTATAGTTGATTAATAAAAAAGATACTTTTAAAGTTTTTTTTTCCTTCAAAAAGGCAGTTACGAATCTTTAATTCTAAGATCAATAGGAAGTGAGTACCATAATCGGGGGCCAAGGACCAAAACGTGCATGTCATCTATATGGACAAAGTGGGAGAAAGGTACTACTAGATGGAGAGACAGGTACTACTAGAAGATTTTGATCGGAGGATCGTAATGATCATAATGATCGTACAGGAGAATAAGGTGCAAGTCTTGACGCAAGATAGGTGTGGGCAAGTCCATTTAGACCCTTAAAAAGAAAACAGGGCATTGTATTAACAATTCTCTGTTGTACAGGCAGCCAGTGAAGTGCCCTTCAATACTGTGAAAAAGGCGATCATTTTGGTTTGGGATACAGAAAATACATCTCAAGGCTGCATTTGTGCCTTTTATGATCGTACAAGCTGTTTTGCTGGAATCCCTGTTAAAATAGCACTACCGTAATCCAATTTGGATTTATCAATGAGCTGTCCACCACAAGTTCGCCTGCCGCCCAAATGAGGACACCTAGTTCCACACACCCTGTACTCACTACCCTACCTGAGACTCTGTGACCTGCTCCCCACTGTCGCCTCCTCTAGTTGCTTGTAGATTACTTTTAGATCCCTTGCTGCAAATTGCCCACCCTCACCCTCTCCTCTTAGTTCCCCACTCCCTTTTTCTCTGCTTCCTTCACTGTGTTCTTTCTGTACTGTAAAGAGCTTAGTTGCTTCCCTAAGCTAGATCTGGCTCAATATATACTCTAATAATAATAATAATAATAATAATAATAATAATAATAATAATAATAATAATAATAATAATAACAATAAAGGGAAAGAATCGGTCACAAAAGACACAGATGAATGTAAATAGATTTGACTATGTTCCCAACATAATAATCACAATCCAAGTTGTATTGCCAAGTGCAACCCAGATTTCGTGTCTGGTGTTTATTTTATGTGTTTATTTATTTATTGTGCATTTGTAAGGAACATCAAGACTTTGGCCCTCATTACGGGTCCGGTGGAAACCATGCAGGTAAAACCGGCAGGTAGCTGCCGGACCCGTAATGATTTACAGCCGCCTGACTTGCCGCAAACACTGGGGCATTACAGCCCCGGTGGTCCGGTAAGTCAGGTGCTGGTAAAATGTTGATCCCCATTCCCATAGAGTCCCGTAGGACTCTATGGGAGTAGGGAGCACGGAAGCACCGGCATTGTTAATAACGGTGCAAGTACTTTCCTGACGGTCTTCAGGCGGATGCCGTTCCGCCCAAAAGGTCTGATCCTGGCTGGTGGAAAGGCACCTGCCTGCAGACTCGTAATTTGCCGGGCTGGAAACAACGGTGTCGGTAAGCTTACCGGACCGGCAAACCCCGTTGTTTCCGGACCGGCAAACTTGTAATTAGGGCCAGTGTGTTTCAAAGCGCTCACAGGTCAAAGGGGAGGGAACATGGGAACACAGGCAAATAGAATAATCTGATGAACAGGAAAGGGGCGGTCCTACTAGGCTTTGGGAGGATTCAGAATGTGGAAGTGCAGGGAGAGAGAAAAGTGACAGGGAAGGGGGTAAGTGCTAGGACTTCCACAGAGGGAAGTGCCAAGGAGTCAGTTGTGTGCAACAATAAGAGCCTGGTAGAGACCTCTTTGTACAGAGTGATCACCTGCCAATAATAAGTGCAGGCCTGTGAGAACAAATTTCAGTGGGTCCCAAAGGCAAGTGCTGAGATGGGACATAAGGCTGAGGGTGATTGGGCGGAAGGCCAGACACAGAAGGACACATAAGGTCCCAGGCCAACAATCTCAGTGACTGTGGGGTATTAGCACAGGAGTGAAAGGGGGATGAGGAGGTGAAGAGGAGGGGGCAGAGAGAGGAAGAGGGTAGATTAAGGAAGAGGCTGTTGCAATAGTTCAGCCTAGAGAGTAGCACTGCTCTAGAGACATGGGCCTCATTACGAGGTTGGAGGTAGCCTTGCCAGTAAAATCGCAAAGGCTACCTACAAACTCGCATCCGGATCCGGCACCCGCGAATGGGCAATTACCGGGCTGTTCTGGCCCAGCCAGACCCGGTAATTGCCCTTTCGCGGGTGCCGGGCCCGGTACATCCCCATTCTCATTTGAACCCCATTGGGCTCAATGTTAATGGGGAGGGTGGTAGCACCGATACTGTTAATAATGCTACTGGGGCTACCGTCATGTTCTGCTCGTGGGTGCCGGTACGGCCACCAGGTCAGATCTGGTGGCTGCAAGGGCACCAGCGAGCAGAACTCGTAATATGGAGGTACGGTAGCAACGGTGCCGGTAGCGATATCGGCATCATTGTTGCCTTACCACCATACTTGTAATGAGCTTCTGGGGAAAAGTGAGGAGAGGAAGAATACCTCTGAGGAGGTGGAGTTTAAAATGGGCCTTCTTGCCAAGGTCCAAGATGTGAGCGAGGAAAGAGAGAGAGGAGTCTAAGATGACTCCAAGGTTTCTGGCTTCAGGTGCAGGAGAAGTGGGGGAGCCCATATAGACTGGCCAAAGTGAAGGGTGGAAAGAAGGAGTGGGAGCCCCAATATGAAGGATCTCAGTCTTGCTAGCATTGAGGCAGAGATCATTGGAGGCACACCGGGACTGGATAGCAGATAGGCAGTCAGGAATGGCAGAGAAAGTAGGGAGAGCATCAGAGGGAAGTTTGAAGAAGAGTTTGGTGTCATCTGCATAACACTGGAAGTGAGGGCAGAAAGTGGAGAAGCAAGAGAGTGATTGCATATATCAGCAAGTGCCGGGGCAAGGTGAGGCAATGTTGTCCTAAATAGCTCTGTAAGAACAAGGGGAGACCTATTTGGAGGAGACCTTCATAGAGTGGACAACCCTAGAGACCGCGGTTGACGTGATAGGAGAGAAGGAGCAGAGAAAGGCTGAGGGAAGATGGTAGGCCAGGGCCGGCAGAGGGATAGTAGGAGGAGGGAGAAGGGGAAGAAGAAAGAGTGCTCAGGGTTTCCTAAGCTTTTGCAGTGAATTGGGTGGCCAGTGTAGTTCAGAAGACCCAAGAGGGAAGAGGCGAGGTGGAGATTGCAGAAGGATTGGCTAGTTCCTTGCAGATTTTAAAGATTTCAGCCATGTTGTCGGATGCTCCAGAGACACAGGCCTGGATTGCGGCCCTCTTCTTAGAACAAATGATTGCCTTTGGAGAAGGTTACAGGCCAGTTTGTCAGAAGATGAGCTTGTTGTCTGCCACTTACGTTCTGCAGCTCTGCATTTGCGCTTTAGGTCTGATGGATCAGAGTTGCACCAAGTGTTATGCTTGGTGGTGTGTTTTAGGCGGAACCTCATGACTGGAGCAAGAATGTTGAGAGTGTTAGAGATGGCAAGATGGAGGTTGCTGAGAGCAGAGTTGGAGGTACAGTCTGCAGTGGAGGAGAGGGTGGGATGAAGGTGGATGCAAAGGAAGTCACTGACACTCGTTTCATTGGGTGGATGTCCATGCACATGGTTGGCAGAGCTGGGGAGGTGTGGTCAGAGGGTTGAGAGGGCCCAGGTGGGAGGAAAGGATGAAAGGATGGAGTGGTCTGACCAGGAGAGCGGGTTGGCGAGTTGTTCAGAAAGCAAAAGATCTGTGTGGATACAGGCATCAAGAGTGTTTCCAGCTGAATAGGAAGGACCAGAGAGGAGAATGGAGAGGGAGAACGAGGTGTAGAGGTCCCAGAAGAGAGTTGAGGCTGTGCTTGAAGAATCAAGGTCGATATTGAAGTCACCTAGTAGAATGAGTTTAGAGGAAGATGTCAGAGGAGAGAAGGAGAAATCAGCCCATTCAGAGAATAACAGGGTGATAGAGCCAGGTGGCTTATATATAGTGGCAATGGTCAGGGGAAGAGGTAGGAGAGATGACCATCTTACAGACCAAGCTCTCGAAGGAGGGGTATGGCTGGGTGGCTATGAGGGAAGAATGGACCCACTCAGGGAATATCAGGACAACCCCACCACCAGAACTGTTAGGGCAAGGCTTAGAGATGATCTTGTAGCCATCAGGGAACCATGTCTCGTTAAGAGCGAGGATGTCAAGGTCAATGGGGGTCATTACAACCATGGCGGTAGGGAGTTAACAGGGCTGATAGAGCTTCCGGCCCCGTTAACCCCCTACCGCCTCATTACGCTAAGGATGCCTGGTAAAACCAGGCGTCCTTAGCCGGTCCTGCGAGCAGTCCAACATGCTAACAATGGGCCCATCATTAACGGGCCCGTTGTTAGCATGCTCCCCATTCCCATTGAGCCCTATGGGGGCTCCAGTGGGAATGGGGATGCACAGGGTCTGGCTTCCCTGAATGGGGAAATACCGGGCCCGCCAAGGTCGGAATGGCTGCTAAAAGCGGCATGGCTACCTCCATACTCGGAATGACCCCCAATGTCTTCAGGGAGGAGGCAGATGTTACCAGAGTGTTTGATAGCATAGCAAGCATTAAGCGTGGCTAGATGAACCAGGTTTCTGCCTTTGAAGGTTTTCAGAGGAGGGTTTCAAGGGTGTGGTACACCAGTCGGAGGCGGGGGAAGAGGGTCAGGGAGAGAGGAGGAAGGAGTAGTACGTGCAGGAAGGAAGTTGATGAGGGGCGGCAGGTGCTGGTCAAAGAGGTGGAGGTTGGATTGACGACCCTGAGCCATGATAGTGCCATTGCGATAGATATTAATGATACACCTGGATTAAGAGAAGCCCACCAAGAGTACTTCCCATCTAGTGCCACCATTAGTGGGTGAGGATAGAAAAGGAGAGAGAGAGTAGAGATAAGATGAGGGGTCCAGAGATCTGGAGATGGGATAGTAAAAAGGATATCAGTGCCATACTGTCTGAAAGTTTCACTGACATAGCTCCCTGCAATGGGTAGACCATGGTTGATGGTCAGGAAGTCTTGTTGAAACTTTTTCCTTCCAGATTTCATGAGAGAAGGGGGCTAGGTGATAGTAAAGCCGTTATAATAAATAGGTGAGATAGTGAGTGCCACAGGGGTAGCAGAGAGATAAGGATGGAGAAAAGAAGGAGAGACTGCACAACATGAGCGCAAACTCACCAAACACCCTAGTACCCAAAAAGGACAGGTGTACAGTTGTTAAACAAACCTAGATTTGAAATTGGCCAATTAGCTCACAAATGCAATGCAAAATGGGGTGCAGGGTGTACAGTTGTTAAACACACCTTGAACACACCTAGATTTAAAATTGCGCAAACAGCACAAACATGCAATGCAAAATGGAGGGCAGGGGTGCATAGTTATTAAACACAACTACATTCAAAATTGCCCAAACAGCACACAGATGCAATGCAATATGGGGGTGTATAGTTATTAAACACACCTAGATTCACAATTTCAAAACAGCACATAGTTGCAATCCAAAATGGGGAGATGTACAGTGATTAAACAAACCTAGATTTGAAATTGCCCAGACAGCACACAAATGCAATGGAATATGGGGGTGTATAGTTATTAAACACACCTAGATTCACAATTTCAAAACAGCACATAGTTGCAATCCAAAAAGGGGGGATGTACAGGTGTTAAACACACTTAGATTTGAAATTCGCCAAACAGCACACAAATGCAGTAGAATAAAGGAGGTATAGAAGGTATAGGTGAAACAGCAGAAAACTACCTTTGGCACAACCCGATTCAACAATGGTGAGTTAGTGATTAAACATCTGGTAGACAGATCATAACTCATAGGTGCTCTTCAATGGGCGAACAAGGCTCCAGCAAAGTCACAAGAACTTGGAGTCACTGGCTGCATGCTTGGGGATTGTTACATGACGTGGTGGAGCGTGAGTTGTTGTGGGGGAGAGGATGGGGGAACCATGTGAGCCCTCCCAGGCCCAGACAGGCTCAGACAGGGGCCAAAGGAGGGGGCCTTTAGTGGGGCCATGCATTTGCCTGCTGGCTCCCTGATTGGCTTTGATGTGTGGGGCTCAGCCAATCACAGAAACATTAGGCTGAAGACGCAAAGCACTGTGGTGCTCGTGTGCGGGTCGGACATTTTGGAATGGTGGAGGATCCCAAAACTAAGTATGGCTGGAGTGGGGTAATAATATTACTTGCAAGTAGTCAGTTGCTTAAAGACACAAAATAGTGGAATCTGCTCAAAAAATGCTTTAGTGCTTATTTCGGAATAATCTGCCCCTGTACTGTGGCAAGCCCAAATAGGCTAACCTAGTGCTGTGATTGAAGTCGATGGTCCTGCTGCTCTTGAAGGCTTGTGGTGGTAGGAGATGCTCTGCAGCAGGCAGCTTTGGGATGCAGCCAGCCTCACGTTGTTGGCAAAGACATTGTTTAAAAAATATAGACAAGGAGGCAGCTTTGAGGGGTTATGAAGAATGTTTTTGGGGCAAAAAAGGATGAGCTCTGATTTAGAAGGGTTCATTGCAACTTATTTGATACCATCCCGTTCCAAACTACTCATGCAAAATCCACAACACAATGAAGGGAATCAGAAGAATTGTTCATATGCATGTAAATTTTCATAGCATCGGTATGAGTTGATAAGAAAGATTGAACTTTGTAAAGATGTGCAAATAGATATTAAACAGTAAAAGAGATAAGGAAGAACCCTGGGGACTGGGGTTGGGTTGGAGTAATAAGAGCCAATTTTAACCTGGTGTGTCCTATCGGTTAAAAATGATTCAAACCCTTTCAAAAATTTCTGAGACACATGGGTGACTTCAATGAGTCTGGCCTTTAGTATTTCGAAATTGACTGCGTCAAACGCTGCTGAGAGGTCAAGCTTGACCAGCAGGGTAAAAGCACCTTCATGAGCGAAATTTCAGAATATCATCCCATACAGTAATTGTTCTGTGGGATAGTCAAAAGCAAACTGAAATTAGTCCAAGAGTTGTTTTTTTGTTTACACAAAGATGTGTAGCTGTAGGTTGAACATCTTTTAAAAAATTCTTTAGATACAAAATCACCCAGCAATGGGACTATAATTTTGCAGCAAATTGTGATCCAAGGAAGGTCTTAGCAGGGGTGTCAGTAGTGACTTTCAACTCGTTCGGAATGCTTCCTTTAAAATAGAAGAGGTGATAAATGTGCTTAATGGGCTTATCTGGCGGCGGGCAAGACAGGCTGGTAGATAATGATAGTTGAAGATAGTAGATTTGAACGTAGCAAGCAATGATGATATTGCCTCACTAGAACATTGAGAAAGCTCACAATGACAAGTAGAATGAGAAACCGTCGACGTTTCTTCTAGTATAAAAGTCCCGTTAGTCATTGGTAACATGGCAATATGATCTCTAATCATATTGATTTTATTCCAGAAAAAAACATTAAACAAAGCTACCTATATCATTAAAACCCAAGGGCTTATATAGTGCAGAATTACCACTGGGATTTGTTGCATCATACAATCAGCAATGAAATGGGTAGGATTAGCCAGACTGCAGGAAAAGGGGGGCAACACAATGGATGACTTTTTTTTTTTTTACAGAAGGGAGCCTGACCACATTCGAACAATGGAGGATGACTTATGACATGTCAAGTGGGCACTTTCTATCCTATGGGAGAATGGTCAGAAGATTAGCAAAACTATGGGATGGCATACCGGAGGAACCAGAGGAAAACCCACTAAAGCACTTAATGCTGTCATGGAGGGACAGACATGGAAGGGTATCACAGTTATACAGAGCTTTACTTGGAGAACAGCAAAAAGCAGAGCTTGCTGTCAAGAGTGAATGGGAAAGGGATGTTGGCTTCTCCATATTGGAGAGAAAATGTTATTGAATCTGGGAGCAGGTGAAGAAGGTATCACGTAATGCAAGGTTTCAACATATGCAATTTTTACACTTACATATGGTGTATATGACCCTGGTGAAGCTACATGCAATCAACTCCTCTCTGGCTCATGAATACCCACATTGCGGCAGGAGAACAAAAGGGGTTTTGGCACATGGTATGGGACTGCCCTTTATTAACCAAGCTTGAGTAGGAAGTCAATGAGCTTCTACTCTTGCACACCGTCTGAATGTTTGTGGGGGTTGATTCTGGGTGGAAAGAAACATAAAACTCAGAGGAAGATAGCACCATTTTTGCTGATATTGGCGAAAATGAGCAAAGCCATATCTTGGAAATGTCCACATGGCCATGAAATTAAACAATGGCATAAAGATTTCAAACAGTGTAGGTTAGCGGAACCGCAGGTTCTATGTAAAAATAAGAACCCGGAAGGAGGAGGAAGGGGCGGCCCTGGACTGAGGCCAGTTACTTAATGAACTTACCTCATGCCCAGACTTTAAGCCCCTGTGATATAGCTAAGAAATTTATGATTAAAGTTGTAGGGGTTAAATTCTATGAAACTAGAGGTGAACAGAAGAGGGCCAGGTCGAAAGGACTGTGGAGGGAGAAAAAGATACAGCAAGGGAGGACTGGATAGAGGGTATGGTTGAAGGGAGAGATGTCACCATGAAGATCGGTGTCATGTGTCGCAAGGTGGTAGTTTTTGAATAGGACCCCATTGAATTAGGCATTTGAAAAGTTGTGAAGTATTGCATGTTATTATGTTGAAAACCAATAAAAAGATGAAAACAATACAGGAAATAATCATTAAACGCATTTGCCAGTTGTGAAGTTAATAACAGCCTTGAGGATATACAATTTGGATTATCCATTTTTTATAATATCAAAATGTTCTTTAGACATATTTACAGCATGTTGATGTGGTTCTGAAGATAGCTAGACTCTGCAGAAAAAAATTGCCTTTTCTAGGTCCTGAGGCTAATTTTTACTGCTTGACGTATTCCATGTTCTTTGTTTTTTTGCTTCAACTATTCTTTTTTTTGTACAGTCCTGCCTAAGAACCCGAAGGGAGACAGAGTGCCAGTTATTGCATTTGTTTTGAAATTAGTTGTCTGATTTTAATAGGAGCAATATTACTGCATACTTTCTGAACCTCAACCATATTTGATTGGAAATAGTCCTCGCATATAGAGTTCGGCCTGAAACTGACTATAACTGAAGAGTGATCTTGCTAAGTAATTTTATATAAATACTTTGGGCTTCATGAGGCATGGCATAGCCCAAATTGAACAGTTCTAAGATGATCATTCCAGATCGTAAATATCCTAGCAAAGTGATCCGACCAGGAGATTGGTAGTGCATTAAGATGGTTAATACCTATATCTATATACAATATAAAATCAAGACAATGGACCTCATTACATGTTGGCCGCTGTGGTCATAATGTTCTGGTAATTAAGTATGCCAGTATGTTACCACACCAGCCAACTACGAATTTGCCCGTGGGTGGAGGAATTAGCTCCAGCTAAGAACTGGAGGTCATTCGGCCACCACACTGGCAAAAATCTGCAGTAGTACAGGAGCCGGTAATACTGCCACCTATAATACTGACAAATCCCCCATGGAATCATATGGGAATGGGGATTAACACTTTCACCCGGCACTTGTAATCTGGTGGACATTCCACCGGACCGAGTGCCAGTATCAGTAATACAGTTTGCCAGTATCCCGGCGGATTTGCCACCAGGATAACGGCAAACATATAATGAGCCACAATGCCACTGACAGTGAGATGGTGATGAAACAAGCAATGAGACTTTATGTGTAAAAAGAAATTCTTTTAATGTAACTGTACAAGGATTATTTAGAACGTCATACTTAAAAATGTCATCTGGAATAACGAAGAGCTTTTGTCTGAAGAAATTCATCCATTTTATCTAAGAATAGATTGGCAGGGCTTGGAGGACAATCATAGAGCACAGTATAAACTAGTCTGGCTAGCGGATAGGAGTAAATTAAAAGTACAGATCTGAGAAAAATCAATCCAGGCCTGAGATCCTGAATTGCTTAGAGATAAAGAAGAGTTTAAAAGATCTGCAACCGCTGAAAACGTTTGGTGGAGACGATCAAGTAGCCGAGAGGCATACCAAGCAGAGAACCATAGTGCACCCATTCCTCCTGTTTTTTTAATATGTACATTATATGGTAGTGGTCCCCGCCCTATAATTAAGGTGAAATCATTGTACATAGACTTCAAACAATTCTATTGCTAATAGTTTTTGACTCGCTGGATGTCCCCCCAAAAAAGCTTTGTCAAAAGCCCCATTAAGCTGAAAATGTTGGGAATAATTTGTTAAAAATGAAAAAGCTATTAAGAAAACAAACGCAATGCTGCTATTGGTCTAATTCCATTAATTTTCCCAAAGAGAAAAAGTTCAATTTTGGGAAGCCATAGTGCAAAAACGCCCGCTGGATTTGGACCAAATAGCAGACAAATGATTGTCTTAATTGCATTGACTGGTTTGGGATAAATCGGTTCAGTACTTTTAAAAATATTTGATGGGAAAGAGTTGCCCTCTGCAACCAAAAACCTTATATATCTCCTATGGTGCTTTGCAGGCAGCAAAGAGGCTTTTCAGAAACGGAAAGCAGCCAGTTTTTTTTTTTGCTCGATGTAAGCGATAATACCTTGGGAAGCTAAAAATGAAAATTGCACAAAAAGCTATTTGCAGGAGGAAAAAGCATGCAATGGCATTACGCGAGAGATGGAGATGGGGATAGAGGACACCATGTGAATTTGGGGGGTAATCTGGGGAGCCAGTTACAGTTAGAACATTTTCAGCTTTTTGGGGGATCACCACGGGAATCTTGTGAGATTCCCACAGCAATAATACATGACGTGCTAGGAAAAGAAGCTGTGTCACACGAAACAAAGAGTGATGGGGGTAATGGGAGAGGGAAAATGTAATTGAGGGGAGTCGGCGCGGGGCAAGGAAAGAAGATGATGGCACATGGCGAGTGCCTGTGAGGAGAGAGAAGAGTTTTTGATTTGCAAGCGCTGTCAGGGGAATACCGGAGGAATCTCTCTAGAATCGGAACTCCGTTGGCATTACCGGGGGAATTTTGTGAGAATAGACAGTGGAAAAAATATATAATTTACTTGGCAGGGGGCAATGGATTCTTTGTGCCACTGGCCAAAAGAAACCTATTGGTGCAGTATGTACAATGGCAATGGCCAAAGGCCATGGCTAGTGTGCCCCAAACAGATTTATTGGTGCAACATGTAGAGTGGGCATGGAGCAAGTCTGTGGCAACTGGCCAGGGCTGAAGGGTCATGGCTAGGGAGCCCCAAAGAAAATTACTGGTGCAACATGTGCAGTGGCCAACTCAGATGGCCATGACTAGTGGGCCTCAAAGAAACCTGTCAGTAAAACATGCACAGTGGTGACGCACAAAGACTGTGGCCACTGGCCATTGCCGAAAGCCATGGCTGGTGGCTCCCAGAGAAACCTAGAGGTACAACATGCAAAGTGGCCACTGACCATGCCATGGCTACTGAGCCCCAAAGAAACCTATTGGTGCAGCATGTAAAGTGGCCAAGGCAATGGGTCGTGGGCCCAAAAGAAACCGATTGGTGCAACATGTACAGTGGCCACACCCAAAGTTTAGAGAGAGTTAAGGTGATCAGATATAATGTGAAATACACATGGCAACACAAACTTAGACATCATACATGACAACACTGATGAGATTAATAATTATATCATATATGACATTACTGATTATACAAGTTAGAACATTTTTGCTGCTCTCTTTTCATACATATTTTACTAGATGACACTTAACAATAATGACAACATGACATGCGGACTACTACACTGAAACATAAGTCTGATATGATTATGTGTGGAGCATTAATTAGCATTACTCATAAACTAAAATATGTAAGATTATAAAAATGGTTTGAATTTCATGTACTAGTAAGCACAATTATAATCTCCCAAAGGTATAGCTATATTTCCTGGGTGTTTTGCAGCAGAGAGGCTTAACAGAAATGAAAATGCCACCATTTTTTAATTTATTTTTGTTGATGTGAGAGATAACCAGGTTTATAGAAGGAATATCCGGGGTAAGCGTAAAACAGAAAGGGAAAATAATGCCATTTAGTGGAGGAAAAAGGATGAAATGACATTAGGCTAGAGGTGGGAAGGGGGAAGTGGACACAATGAGAAATAGTTGAGGGGTGGGCTAAGGACCATGTTCAGAGCTCAACATTATTGGTAATTAACACCACAAGAACAAAACGTAAGTGCTTTAGAACATCAGATCAAAAAAGGAATACATTTAGATGGACATTGGTGGATAACTGCAAATATCTTACGATTATGATTGACTGCCACATGACATGGGGAGCACAAATGGAGCAAACCTGCACAGCGATTAGATAAATATTAGCCGAGTACACACCTTTGCTGTGAGACATGCAGGGTATGCCTTAATTGCTCCGAGGGAAACTTACCCGCTAAAATATTTCCCACCATACTGTATGGTTCATAAACGAGATCACCTGGAAAAGAAAGCATACTTAATAAAATGGAAGACTATAGCATACGCACAATATTTAGCCTTGCAGAGATCTTCCCTGTAGAGTACTTGAGGGCAGAGCTGTTGCTGATATCTAATAATGCCGTACAGCAACAATATATGCTAGCTAGAAAATATGAAATGTCTGACCCTGGGCCATTACCATGCATCATCTATAATGGGTGTAAAGTACAGGCAAATAGTCTAAAATGATTAACTAATGAAGCTGCACACTGGAAGCAGTATTATGAAACTGTATCGAGAACATTTTGGTTGAATGCTTAAATTGACTAAAAAAAGAAAAGTCCAAAATATTGACGATGAACAAAATAAGATTGATCTTGCAACCAAAGTACTGTCAGACAAATATTATAAATATATGCCTGACCTGGGGGTCCTGTCCTCGTACATACGTGCATTTCCGTATCCAAATGTGCATAAGGACTATCTGCAAATAAAAATCAATATGGTCTTCTCTGAAGAGATTATTGGGATCAGGAATGGCTGTGCAAGAGGTGATATTATTTGATGGTTTTGTGACATGGCAAAAGTCAAAAGAAGCAGACATTTACTGATAGAATGTGCATATTTTAAAGATATTCAAAATAAATATTTAATGGAATATGGAGGTATTAAAGCAATTTGTATTGAACCTAAAATAATATGGAAGAGCTACATGCTGGGTGAAGATACAGCACTTATCTACCATCTGACCCACCTACGGTGGGGAACTGAGAAATTCTTAACTTGACTCAATTGATTGTGGCCACTGTGCGTACTCCATTACCATTTTTTGTCTAGACCACAATATGTAATTCAATGCATTAAATTTATAAAACTGAACAATTGGCAAGATGGTGCTACACAGTCTTTATACCTAAAGTGCTTGAAGGCACTGAAATGTATTTTTCATCATCTCCAGATGATCTTTTCAGGTCAATGTATTATCAATTAAACCACTTAAGTATTTATATTTTACAAACACTTCAGATTATAGTTGGCAATATGCCATATGTGCTTTGCAGTTCATGATGTTCCCTTAAATAGCATACTTTTGGTTTTGTATGCATTCATTACCAGAGATTGTAAATTGGCATATTCAGTCAGTGCAGCTTTTTCCGATACATAATTAGAATGTCTTCTGCATGCCCATGGCACTGGATTTTAAATTGGCAAATTTTTGAAGGTATTGATTCATCAGTGATAGCTTTACCCATATCCGCCAAGTACAGAAAAAAAGTGTCGGTCAAGAGCACATCCTTGCTTTAACCCAGATATAGTTTTAATCAAGTCTTTCAAAGGGCCCTGTTTATCCAATCGCACCTCTACAATTTTGATATTGTGGGGTGCAATGAACATGGCTAGCAATCCCTGTGGGTTCCCCCATCACTGAAGTTTAGACCGCATGTGATTTCTAGTGACTGTGTAGAAAGCAGGGCTTAGGCCCAAAAAGTCAGTATAAACTGGAGCATTGCACTAGAGTTTGGCTTTTTCCACATTCGTATTCAGTGTGAGAATGTTAACAAGCATGCTAGTACCCTTCTTAAAACCAGTTGTCTGCGATGGTAAAATCTAATTGTCAATTATCCATAAGGTACGTGGTAAAGCTTCTGCATATATTTAGAGTGAAATAAAACATGAGTCTTAGCCTGACCTGAGGTGTGGGTGTAGTCCCATTGTAATTCAAGTGGGGGATCACCAGTCATATTATGTTGATGCAAGTATATTTAATAAAATAACTTGTTATTGCAAATACGTTTCTTACTTCTCTCAAAGTGTGAATTGTGGGATTGTTACTTTCTAAATGATTAAACTGAGGGCTGTCTGGAACTGGAAATTGACACTCACATAGAGAAAAGGTAGTTATGCGTGTCTTGTTCAGGGTCAGTTTCTAAGCCTCCTTAAGTGGGGTGTCATCTTACTGAGATGTACAAATAATCAGACAGTGCTTCAGTTTCCATGGACCACCTATTTCCCACTCTTAATTATGTAATATTCTTCCAGGACGATTATCTAAAATGTTCTCCGGACTGGCAACTGCAACATGCTACTCTAACACACATACTCAGGTTATAGTGCACTCAGGGTCTCAATCACTTTAGTTGCTGACCCCAGTAGTCTGCTTTCCCCTCTCTCATTCTTGGGCATGTTTTCCAATTTTCAGTGATATCGACATCTTGAGGGCTGCTAAGGCCCTTAAATCGGCCTCTCCTGCTGGTCCTATTCTGCTCTCCCTCTTGAAGATGATTCTCCCTTTGATCAGTACTTGGGTGTCATCCGCTGTTAACTGTTCTTTGCCTGATAGCTGTATTCCTTCTCCCTTTAAGCACGCTATGGTGATTCCTCTTTTTAAAAAAAACTTCTCTGGACTCCACTATTCTTTCCAATTTCCGACCTATTTCTCTTCTTCCTTTTTCCATGAAAGTGTTTGAATCTCTGGTGATGCCTTTACTTCATTCCTTCTTAGAAGTTTCTGGTTTTCTGACTCTATTTCAATCTGGTTTCTTGCCCAGGCAAGGGACTGAGTCTGTATTGGTGTCTGTTGTGGATGACCTGCGTTGCCTGGTGGATCAGGGTGGTGTTGGGGCGCTGATTTTGTTAGATCTGTTGGCAGCCCTTGACACCATTGATCATGCCATGCTGCGGGACAGGCTGACCTCGGTGGGTATCTCAGGCTTGGTGCATGTTTGGTTCTGCTCTTTTCTTTCAGATCGGTCACAATTTCTTTTGTTTCTCCTTTCTGTTTGGCTGCCTCACCTGTCTCTTGTGGGGTGCCGTAAAGTTCGGCTCTTTCTCCTCCCCTCTTCAATATCTATATTCAGCCTTTGGTTATGCGTATTAACTCTTTTGGTTTTAGGTGTTACTCGTACATGGATGGCACCCAAATACTGGTCCGTTTAGAATTTGCTATAGCAGCACATGGCGTCACGTTGTCATGCTTGTCGACGTCATGTTGTCAGGCTTGTCTGCTGGCGATTAACACCTGGACCAAAGACAACTGGCTTCTTTTGAATGGCAACAAGACCGAGGTCTTGGTAGTGGTCATAGTCTTGAGTTCCGTGCTGTGGACCACTTACTTCTGGCCTCCCTCCCTTGGTCCTCTGCCAAAGCCTGTGCAGGTTGTGAAGAACTTAGACATTAAACTGTCATCTACCCTGTCCTTTGAGCCTCAGGTTAGTTCAGTCTGCCAGTCTGTCTGTTTCAAGCTCAAAGTTGTTTGCAAAGTTCTTGCGTACCTTTCAGCTCACTTTCACTCTGTGGTGATATCTTCTATGGTGGCAGGTTCTTTGGATTACTGTAATGCCCTGTATTTGGCTCAGCCTCTCTACCTGTTTCATCGTTTACAGGTCCTGAAGAACACCGCTCAAGCAAAGAGGTGATGGCTGGAAGGTTTAGAATGAATTTGAACTGCTGGCATCAGTGAATAGTAGCTTAGGCCCAGCAGGCAAAGGACCCACGTCTGGGCATACCCGTCCCACTTGGGGTGACAAAGCAAAAACAAAGAGCTGATGGCTGGAAGGTTTAGAATTAATTTTAACCACTTGCATTGCTCTGGGTAACCCTGCAGACCATCGTTCTTCGCCTGCCAAGCCATTACCAAAGTGGAAAGACCAAATGAAAATCAGGCTTGATCCCACCCCAAAAGGGGCAGTCCAGCCCGAACTGCTAGGTCACATCCCTTCTGCACGAGACAACAAGCAACCCCAGACATGTTTCAGCCTTGTTGGGTCTCATCAGAGAGGAGTAGCTTGGGTCTCTAGGCCCAGCAGGTACGGGACCCACGTCTGGGCATACCCGTCCCACTCGGGGTCACAAAGCACAAACAAAGAGGTGATGGCTGGAAGGTTTAGAATGATTCTTAACCACTGACATCTGCAGAACACTGCTGCCAGAATGGTGACTGGGCTTCTTTTCGGGCTTCTGCCCCCCTACCCCCATTCTCGCCTCAATTCACTGGCTTCCTGTGGTGAAGTGTGTAGATTTTACAGCACTCTGTATGGCACATCGAGCCTTCTATGCAGGGGAGTTGCTAGGTCTGGAAAAGACCCGGGGCTATGCTAATGTCGGGACTGGTGGGACTCGGGGCTGGCTAGTTTTTTGGCTGTGGCTCCTGAGATTCTATCCGGGGCTACAACCAAAATATCAGGGGCTATAGCCCCCTTAGCCCCCCCTAGCAACGCCCCTGCTTCTATGGCTCTGGTCCTGAGTTTTTACAAGAAATATTTCTCCCATATATCCCCTCTCACTTCCTCTGTTCAGAAACTTAACTTCTTGTTCAGATCCCCCATTTTCACTGCTCCAGATCAGGGCGCCATGCTTTTTCTGTTACGGCTGCCAGGCTATGGAATTCTCTTTCGCTGGCCCTGTGTATCACACAGGAACACCAGCTTTTCCACTGCGCCTTGAAGACTTTTCTTGCACTTCTCTATACTTGGTCTTTGCTGTTTTTTCTTGTCTATCTCCCATTAGTGCCGTGATGCCCGGGTTGGTGAAGATGCACTTTTTAAATAAATAAGTGAAATAAATAAATAGTATGAGATCTTTTGTGGAAAGATTAATTGTAGATATGTTGTATCATTTGTGTGTATTAATGTCTGTATATGTGATTGTTTTATGGACCATAAATGACTGAATTGAAATAAACAAATCAAACCTAAATCTTTTAATTTGCTAAAGATTACAATCACACATATCTCTTTATTAAAATCGCAAGGGTTTCACCAATCTTCATAATAATTTCTTCATGGCACCGAAATCCATAGATTCTGCATTTTCTTAAGACATTTGGATTTTAAACTAGCAAATGAGCAGTGGATTAATTCATCTGGCTGCTTTTCCCCTCATCTTAAATGTCTTCACCTTAACAATGCAGACATAAAGTCAAAATGGGATCACTGACAGCAAACCTCTTGCAGCAAAGAGGTTTCCGCGTCTTTCATTTGATATCCTTCTGCGTGACAGTCTCCTTCATGCTCCGCTTGCCTCGCTGCATTTTCCTTGCGGAGCTGCCAATTGACTTCTGCCCTGCAGGAGTACAAGGTTGAGTAGAGGGTAAAGTGCCTATTTTGCCCACGCACTTCAACAAGCTAAGAGCCAACCCAAACATAAAGCTACTTTTAGCATGGTGCTTATGAAAGGGAGATCTGAAGGTGATCCAGTAGCAACCAAAACAGCAGAGTAAAACACTCCAAAATAAAGGGAATGTCCAATCAAGGTTCCATAAAAATATACATACTTGCATTAAGCACACCATATGCAATAACAACGAACAAGAAAAACAGTACACAAAACCCACCCCTGTGGAAAGAACGTAGAATATGCAAAGATAGACAAATGCAGCACCCTGGTTAGCGAAACAGGGGTTAGAGGCATTTAAAAACTACAATGCTCTTTAAAAAGATATGGTTTCTTATCGAAAAGGTGCTACAAGGTGGCTTATTAGTCTCGAGGGTCCCAAAACTGGACCACGGGGGACAGGGCATCTTAAGAGTACCGTATTCTGTTCGTTGGTTGTTTCGGAGCTTCAAAACCAGGCTTCTATGTGCTGTCCTACAGCTTGAACCAGTTTGAAAGCTGCAAGCAGCAGCAGCTCAAAGATGAGAAGAGTGTAAAAACATCACAGTGGGTCCTGTGTTGTGTTGAAGAGTGTCAAACGCAATTCGAATTTGGGTCAAACCTGTGTAAACAAGGCTACTGTATTGGTTTGAAGGGTGTTACATGTGGTTAGAATTTGGTTTTAACTTGTGTAAACAGGTCCCCTTTGCTGGTTAGAAGAGAGTTGAACGCGGTTCGAATTTGGTTTGAACCTGTGTAAACTGGGGTTTTGTGTTGTTCAAATGCACTTTCAATGCATTTTGAAGCTGTGTGGACAGAATTCCAGCTTCTTTGTCTTCTCAGGTGCTGTGAGTCCTACTCCAGGGGCTCAGGGACAAGATAGGTCTGTGTTCCCAGTCTTCCAAACATGGGGACACTGGCACATACCTGCATGGGTTGGTTTTCAGTAGTGACGGCTGGGGGGGGGGGGTGCGGTGGGGTTCTCCCCCGTGAAAACTTTGGGAAAATGGCCTCCAAAATGTGCAATTTACTGTCCAAAAAACCCACCGAAATATGACAAAAAGCATTAGGTTTTACATACTAATGGTGGTACATAATTCTTACGGTGCAAGTGTGATTGTGTATTTTACAGCAGCTTGTATTGAGAATAGCTGGTACTATGGTGTATAAATAAAAGAAATTCATTATATAGTCAGTAATGATGGAAACATATGTTTGTCATGCTCTTACTAGCATATGCGTTCATCCTTTACTAAGGTGGGATTGGTTGGATTTGTTCATGTAAGGTGTTTCTGATGGTCTGTAAAGAGAAAGTGAGAGACTGATCTGAGAAAGGGCAACATAGGCTCAGAGCAGTATTGAAATGGTTTTCAGACATGAAGGAGAGAGTTAACTGCTTGTAACATTGAAGCTGTACCAGAATACTCATTAGTACAATGTGTAAAGAAAGTACCAGCAACTACCACCATGTGCCAGTCATCAGTTGTACAACGCCAATGTATACATTTCTATAATGTTTTCATTCTGGGGCTTTAAATGTGCGCTTTGCGGATCTCACATTACAAAATTCATTTGCTGCAGCCCTTCAGGTACCCGATTTTATAAGCACTATGCATGTCCTTCGCTGAAGTCCTGATAAAAAACAGCATTGGCAAAGCCACTGAGGTCCTGTTCAAACACAAGCATTGACAAGGCCAAAATGTTTGGCTTGTGCATACGTTTTAAGCTTTTGCCAGGCAAAACCCTGACATTAGAAATAGCTGCAGCACTTCATAGAAGTCTTCCATCCGGACTGGGCGAGAGGAAGGAAAAGAATATAGGCCACAAGAATCACTTGGCGCATACAAACATAGTTCTTCACCACAGGGCCCATGGCCATGAGTGACTAAGGGTAGTCAGCCAACCCTCCCCTCCCCCAGTCTCCTGTAAAGGGGCGAATGCAGTCCTTCTGCATCTCAGTGTACCTCATCATAAGGCTTTAAGTAGTAGAGCCCACAGCTGGAAATTGACACAATTTACTGTGGGAACTCCCTCCCCCTGCCAACTTTGCGCATGCAGGGGTTGGGGGTATCAGGTTGGGGGTGGGTGGGCAAGTGGATTGTCTGTGGTGTGGGCAGGGCTGAGAGGGGGAGCAAGGTGTCGATTAATGTGGGTGCCAGGAATATAGGATGCTGGCTGCTTTGCATAAAAACAAAGTGCATTTTGGGAACATAAGAATGACCATCAATTTATCAAACATGTCTGGGAGAGTAATTCAAATGCACATTCCTTCTGAGCATGCAATGCACATTCAGCATGATATAGTGAAATGTGTGCAAAGCACGAGACATACATACAGCTTTGGTTTGTTTCATTGTTTGAGTTTGGGCTGCCCTGGTGAGCAAAGGACGACTTTCAGATGCAATTAGTATTGAGAATCCAAACAAAGGAAACTCGCAAGACAGTTTTTGCTGGAGCGCAGCTCTGTCTTGTTAATTAGTTAAATCATCTTTTATAACGCGCACAATACCGGAGACCAGCCTCTAAACTCGGAACTTGGATGCAAACTTGTGTTGCTCTGCTTTGTCTTGCTTCCAAAACAAGGACATTGCCCGAGTTATCCTTCCGGCCCAATTCCTTCCCTGGAAGAGCCAGGCTGGTAAGCTTTTTATCAAGCTCCACATCAAGGATTTATGCCAAAGAGCGCAACCAACACAGGTAGTAAAGCTCAGTGGAAACAGGCTCCTCTTGGAAGCAAGATGATGCAGAGCAACGCAGGTTCGAATCCCAGGTCTGCGTTTAAAAATCTCTTCGGTAATAAGCGCGCTATAAATAACCAATTCAATTGAAACCAAGTCCAACACAGTCAAAACAAAATCATCTGCCAAATCCAAAGCTCCCAAAATATCGACCGTGAACGTATGAAAAGCTCAGACCTACCTCACCTGGAGTGAAATCCAAAACGGGGCAGACTGACCAGTAATTAGTGAGTGGGCATTCACCTGACTGCTGGGTGCCTGCTGTGTTAGGGCTGCCTAGCCGAATGCGCTGGCTGACCTTCTCCCTACCCCCACCAAGCTAAGGGCTTAATCGACAGAAACAAAACAAAATCATAACATTACTTTCAAGATATTATTTTGATTGAGTGACCTAAAGCATGGATCATAAAAGTACACTTTTTAAGTGAAATCGCAATGCTTTATTTTAAGTTACTATACAAGAGAATGCCAACCCACAGTCACGCATTCAAGCCTACTTTCAAGACACATTGGTGAAAGTTCACAATGTACATCCCATCATGTTCAAGCCAGAAATAACTACCTCTTGTTTTTCATCCTTCTGGAATTGATTGTTTACCATTACGATGGCTGAACATGTGTGCTGTGAAGCAGGGCAGCAAGCACTATAGCCAAAGAATCAGTATACTACAACTTGTGGACAGTGCCTGTAACAGTGGTAAATTAAAGGGAACATTTTTAAAAGTTTCAAAAAGTCTCTTACACCCAGGGCTGCTGGTGGCATGTCAGTTTGCGCCTGCCAATAGGCGACCCTACCCACATGCAGCACTGACCGCCTGGTTATGTGCCCAACATCCAATCCCAGGGCCACCCCACCATTCCACCCCCCGCCCCCGAGACACACGTTGCTCTTCATTTACTAGCACAACTTTTCAGTGTCTCTCTCCCTCCCGAACCGGCTCCTTGGACACGTCTTGGAAAAACCTTTCAATCGAAGAGGCCGTGGTTTCGTTTTCGTGGACGACCTCTTCGATTGAAAGGTTTTTCAAAGACGTTTCTGAGCTCTCCTTGGCACAGAAAAAGCTGGCCGAGTTTTCCGACACAACTTTGGGGCCTTGTGTGACACAAGGCCCCAAGTTGCCTACACGGCCCAACACACCCTGCGCCACCTCCTGCAAAGATACAGTAATGTTATTGGCTGTTTGCCAGCCAATGCAAGGATTGTCATTGGCTGGAAAACAGCCAATGACATTACTGTAGCTACGGAGGGAGGGATTCTTCAGTGCGCTGTTTGCGCACATTTTATACTGGAGGGGCCACCCCTCAGGCGCCCCGCCAGCCTACTAATGAAAAGGCTTACGTAGAGTGCGTGGAGCTACGAGCTCCATGCACTCTGCTATAGTAAAAAGCAGAGTAAAACAGGATGCGCCCCGCTGTGGCAGCCGGCCCGACGCACGTAGGAGTTCCAATGGACAATGTCATTGCCACAGCACCCCCGCGCTGTTGGCAGCCGCAAATGCAAGAGGATTCAGAAGAGATTCTTCTGAATCTTTGTGCTTCTGCTCTGCTTTCTCTTGCTCTTCTTTTTGGAGGGGCGCCGCCCTGCCGCCCTACAATAGCAGCCGCCACTGAGTGTGAAGTCCAAGGGGACGTGAGAGTGGGAAGTGCAAGGGAGAGGGGAAGGGGAAGGGAAAGTGCAAACAGGGCAGCTTGATTCTGAGTAAGTGCAGCCAGGGTATTGTGGCTTAAGTTAAGTGCTAGGAGGCAGGGGGGCTGTAGGGGTTACAGCTTACAGATCCTAAGTGCACGGTAGGCCAAGAGACACAGTGCAAGGAAGAATGGTGTAGGGGGAGCCTGGTACCCAGTGAGACTCTAAGTGAGAGTTGTGCAACCAGTTGGCGCAAAAGACAGATAAGTTAGCAGGGAAGCGTGAGAGCGAAGGCAGCAGCGAAAAGCAAGGTCTTGAGCTGCTTCCAGACCTTTAGGTGATCCACCTCAAGTCTGCGAGGGGCAGGGAGGCCGTTCCAGAAGGAGGCACCTATGGAAGAGAACAATCTACCCACCAGTCTCTGTCTAGAGAAGCGTCTGACCCTCAGAGAGTTAGAGGTAGCAGAGTGAAGTGCTCTAGAAGGAAGGTATTTTGGCAGAGAGAGTTGGATGTAGGGTGGCCCCTGCCCCAGAAAGCCTTGTGGATGATGCAGAGGGTCTTGAACTTGATTCCTGCAGCCACCGGGAGCCAGTGGAGAGATCACAGGGCTGGAGAGATACAGTCCTTGGGCTTCAGGCCAAGAATATGTCTTGCATTGCTGTTCTGGATTAGTTGCAGAGGGTGGAGAGTGGAGACATGTAGATTTAGAAAGAGCTTGTTGCAGTAGTCCAGCCCTAAAAAAACAGTGCTCTGGAGACAGTGAGCTTCTGGGGAAAGTGAGAAAAGGTAGAATACCTCTGAGGAGGTGCAGCAGGAAGTGGGCCTTTTTGACAAGGTTTGTGATGTGAGGAGAAAAGTAGAGGGTGGAGTCGAAGATGACAGCAAGGTTTTTTACCTCAAAGGAAGGCAAGGGTAAAGGGCCCAAGGAGGGTGGCCAGAGTGAACGAGGGAAAGCGAGCCCAGATGGAACTCCGTCTTTCTGGCATTAAGGCATAGATCGTTGGAAGCACACCAATCTGTGTCGTGGATAGACAGTCAGGAATGAGCGAGGAAGATGAGAGGGCTCAGTGTCATCCACATAACACTGAAAGTTAGAAGATAAGGTGCAGATTCAGTGGACCAAAGGGGCCAGATAGGCATTGAAGAGCCAGGGTGAGAGGCTAGAGCCCTGGGGAACACCACATGTGGAGAGAGAGGTGGTGGAAACAAAGGACCCAAGTTTGACCTGGCAGGGTCGGTCCAGGCAGTGCCAGATTAAACCCTGTGGAGGCCACTATAGCCCCCCTCACAAATGATCACCTAATACGTTTTATATTTTACCAACCAACAATTTTAATAAAACAATTGTATTACAATTGTATTACTCAAAGCTAAACATTAACTAAGCATTAACACTTATTAATGTTATTTTTTATTTTATTGTAATAAACCAACAAAACTAAACATTTTGAATTTCCTCAATTTGTTTGTGGTGAGGGCCAGGTTTTTTGACCAATGTGAACCATTTTGATGAGTTACTTCACTAAGCGGCTAGTAGTTATGGCCAGGGTTGCTGAATAAATACCATCATGTTGAAAGTGGCCCTACATATCTTCAGCCAGGCCTAGTTGTGAGTGATGACGCTCATCGCATGCAATATTGCATTTCCTGCCTGCTGTAAGGTTGCAGATGGGAGTGGTGTCCATTGTGGTGTGAGAGCCGACACCACATATTGTCAATTGGTTGGTGCATTCTGTGAGCAATGTTTCCGGATGAACCTGCTCGGGTGGCACCTATTGTGGCTCTGCCTTCGTGGGAACCACAAATATGGATGTATTCTCCAGAAGTGCACCCTCGTTAGCCATCATCACTCATGTGCAACAGTGGAACATCTCACTCCGGTTATACTTTAACAGGCCCTGCATGATTGATCCGGAACAATACAATATTCTCCATGCCTTGTCCTCTATTAACAATGCACCCAAGGCCTGTGCTCGGAAGCGGAAGTCGCGGAGGACACCTTGACACTTTGTCAATGCTCTCTGATGCAGGAGATGTTCCTGCCCCTGCACCCCATCCCTCTAGGGGGGGAAATCACGGGAACAGAAACTGCAGTCACACCATGAAAGAAAACATTGCAGGGAAACACAGGGGTAGGAATGCATTGTTTGTACTATCGGCCCAAGGGACCTTTCTACGATTAGTACCACATAGGGAAACAATAACCCAGGTAAACACATTGAGCAGGGAAGCCCCCAGGATATCCCCTGCCTGGGAACCCCCACTCTAAACACATGATCACCACCCCGCAGGTCAGGGAGGAGGGAGACAGATCTCAAGCTGCTCATCACAGGCAAGGCTGAAGCAACTTAGACAACACTGGGTGATGTAATGAAAGGGCGACAAGCCAATCCTGTGGACAATCGGGGGTAGAGGGAAAGTGGACGTGAGCCAGAGAACTGTTTACATGGTCAAAAGTGCCTATTGGCCGGTGGCTATGGGAAAGGGGAAACTGGACAGAGGACCTGGTTCCTTGAAGGACCAATCCAATGGTAAGTTTTAATGTCTTTGGAAGGTGTCCAGCCTTCAGAGTATCTACTACAAGGTTGGTGAAGGCTGATATCTAGCAGGTACTGTGTGAATGTCTCCCTTCCCACCAGAAGCATGGTGTCTCATGTTCTTTCCTTAATGGTGCTGACCAATGGCAGTATAATAAAGTTCCAGCAGTCAGCACAAATGCTATTTTACTATTTGCAAACTGGTCCTGGGAGTGGTGAGAATCGATGTGGTGCCACATGGCGAGACGATGAGTCAGGATTTTGTTGATCTGTCAGCTCCAATCACGTTCTACTAACATATGTTAGCTCTAAGGATATGACATAGCTTAGCCAATGAGTTTCTTGGGAACGATAGAAAATATGAGGATTCAAGCTGTAACTGGGTCTAATGCCTTGACCATTGTATTTGCAGTATACAACCAACATTCCCTGTATGCACAGATGTCAGCTCTCATCAATCAGTTCCATTCCACTGTTCTGTTTGATTTGTGCTCGCCCAGCTGTAATAAACAGTGTTATTTCTTGCCCGGTGTGTGCTCCTTTTTTAATCAATTTTTATATGGTGGGATCAATGGACCCCTGAGTATATCTTTGGAGACCCCAGCGCGATCCTCAGTCCTCCCAGTTAGCAGAGGGTATCCAAGCTGCCCTCCCTTGGCGCGGGCCCAGCGACTGCAGACCTGACCAATGCGCATCATGGAGGAGGCCCTGCAGATGGCGAGTTCACGGAAGTCTACCTGGTCCTGGGCATCACCCGTTCTCAGTGCTGTTGTGAGCCCGTGCTGGAGGCTCAAAGCCATGGGGGCTCGAGGGACTCTAGGACATGAGTTAAACCATGCAAGAATGTGCTGTATAGTGATGCATCTCAAGGAGAGAGGACAATTGGCTGTAGTAGTTTTAGAAATTAGTGCATGCCACCCAATAGGGAGTGGACGGAAGTGTGGGCATTGCATCATTAGAGCATGAGAGGTGCACAGTGTGTGGCAAACCCTGTCAGATGGGAGTAGCACATTGTACCGGCGATTGTATAGTTGCCTCATTAGAGTTGTGTTATTGAATTGTTCTTGTTCTGGGGGTTGTGAGAAACCTGAGGGTATTCTCCCAAGTAGAACTCAGGAGTCCCTGATTCAGGTGGCCAGGGAAGGGCTCGTGATCTCAGATCCCAACCCTTGGGGTGGACGAGTGAGGGAGGATCACCGGGGTTGGGGAACCCAGGGAGGGGCTCAGGGAAGTGCCCTTGGTGAGATGCAGTATGGCACCAGAGAGGAAGAAGGAGAGGAGGATGAGATCCCTAAGATCTTTATAGGTTATAATACATCTGCCTCGCTTCCTCCCAATAATACTTTCCTGCCCAGATCCAACAACACCTCCGTACATAACCAATCCTCTAAGGTCCCAAACCCAGTTGCACCCAAAAGGTATATATGTTATGTTATGTTATGTTATTTTGCACTTATATAGCGCCTTATATACCATTGGTCTGAAGGCGCTGGTAGGTTGAACGCCCTTGGGAACCGAAGTTCTTGTCAGTAGAGGGAGGAGAGAGGATCCAAAAGGTGCGAGTGCGCATCTGGTATGTGTGCAGCTGGTGCGAAAATTCCTGTGGAAGCTGCTTCATAGCGGTAGGTGTGGTGGCTGAGAGGTCTCAGAATATCTCAGAATCCCTGTTTCCCTTTTTTTTCCAGACTCCCAGTCTGCTCTGACAAGACACTACCATTCCCACAATTCCCCATATTCAGGACACAATGTGAACTCAGCATTCTCATTTGTCTCACAAACCCCACCCTTCTCACCCTTCCGAAAATACCTTTACTCCATCCTACCCCGTAGGATATTCAAACACTCTAACTCACCCCTTTCCGACATGAACACCTTCGCACAACACGAAAGACAACAGACTAATTTTAGAACTGTTCACCTGACATATCCCAACCTAAGCGTCAGGCAAAGTCAGGCAATTGACCAAAATCACACACACCTGATGGCACTTTCCTTTCCCTACAGGGATAAAAGGTGTAGCAAGAGAGCACAAGAGGAGCAAGGCAGACCGCAGAAGCAAACTCAGCATGGCAGTTCAAGAGGAGGAAAAAGGTGGTACAGACTGAGAGGGTGTCAGGGAGAAAAGCAACCTTGCCCTTTCCAAGCAAGGCCCGTGAATCCTCCATGGAAGGAATCAAAAGACCGCAAACAATAGCCAGAATGTGTTGCAACAGATGTCTACAGTATGCAAGACCCTCCTCTGCTGATAACCAAGCTGGGGAAGGATGCTGGTCTTGGTGGTACTGACCTTGACTCCAAGAATAAAGAAAGGCAAGCGCCTATACACTGGTCTATAGGCGCGTTATAAATGCCATATCATATCATATCATATTATATCATAAGCAGTTCATCACAGCCGGTGAGTTAAGGGTAGAATCGATAATAATCCAAACTGTGTTTAACGAAAAGTATTCAATGGTTAATTTTGAACATTGAAATTATTGAAGATACAATTGACAAGAGAGGGAAAAACCAGCAACAGAGGAGTCTGGCACCACGTGGGTGCGCAGGCAGGAAACTCTGGGTGATTACCCAATGGGAAAAACAAACCTAACCAGAAGACCTTGGGAAAAGGCGAGAAGAGGTCAAAGTGGACATACAATGGTCTCCTAAAATCCTCTGTAGAGGAGGTCCCAGATATAGCCTGCACTCCAGCCACCCATTTGAAATACCAGGAACATACTCGCCGAGATATGTGATGTATGAGGAGCAAATAAACCAACAGAGAGCAGCACTAGGGATCTGCCCAGTGCCCATCAGAAGAGCAATACCTGTTGAAGTGGCAATAACCAGACAAACATGGGCAGCACGGTACCCATTGAGACAACCGTACCAACAGCTGACACAAAATGAAGACTACTTACAAACTTTACCCGAAGAGACCCAAAGGGCCTTATATGAAGGAGAATGGTGATGATACAAGGGCCCAGATAGACATTCAGAAGAACAAAAGGATAATCGAAAGATGACACACAAAGACGAAATGTAAGGCATAATGATGTAATGGACTTAAAAGGAGAAGCGATGATGAACTTTAAAGAAACGTAACCATAAAACAGGATGAAGATATGCAACTAGCTAACGCCTGTAAATAGGCTTGGAACGCAAGAAGCTAAGGAAACAGTACTGCTTGCTATGCTTAGTAGAAGAATAGGGCGGCAAGCGGCAACTATATATCTACCTCAATAAAGCACATTATATAAGTGCATAACCACTTTATACAAAAGCAGAAATAAGCCCAGGATGATAGTGGTCAAACAGGCCAGGATTCATATACCAGCACAAAGCCAGACGAAAGAGCGGAATCGAAACTTAGGAAGAAGAGCTCATGCCTGGGAATTCGAGGTTACACAAGGAAGGGAGGAGAGCAGCAACTTCGAAGAATCAGAACTTAAGAGCATAGCAGGCAGCCCCGTGAAGGTCGAGATAAGTAGGCCCAGGCAGGTGGCAAGGCTGAAGGGAGAATCAAATACGCAAATAGAAGGAAAATGAAGCAACTTCACGGTGTACTAACACGTGACCTACCAAGCGTGGAGAGGTACCAATGTCTGATGTCACCCAAAACCAGAGGATGCCATAACCTTTCCTGATAAGAAGCTACAGTTTCGAGGCCATCCTCTGCCAACTAATTGACACATTACCCTAAAGTACTGATTGATGGGAGGGAGGCAGGGTGAATCTTGGGGCATGCAGCATCTGGGTGACCCTTCTGCATGCTGCTAATTAAAGTGGAGATTTATGCCTAGGGGTGTAACCGACCCAATCACAATGGACCAAATAATCTAGGGTCCTATAGCTAGTAGAACCAATGAGTCGTCGTACCTTTAGTGACGTCTAGCACAAGTGATATAGAGTGATGGGTTTAGATGCCCACCCGATAAGAGTTATCCAATCCTCACACTCCGTTACCAAATACAGATATAGTAGCTATACTTAAGTTATCTTTTTAACCAATAGAATTGCATGACAAACTTTTGAGTGTTACACGTCAATGATGATGAGAATTTGCTATAACTATTGCTGTCTGAATGAAGAATCTGAAAGTTGAAGCGAGACGGGCAATCGCATCACTGATGATTTCCTATTGTTTCCCAATTTTTGTACTTGCCATTGAACAGAATTCCCTTTGCCAAACCATTGGGTTGTCATTATTGATTGGTGTTGGAGTAAGAGAATCCCGCACCCCTTCCACCTCAAGGTGCAGCTATCTCGTCTTAAAGTACTCAAGGGTGAGCTCTGATCCCATGGGCCCGTCAGAGGTCGCTCAGCCCTCCTGTAGACTTGGTAGCGGAGAGGATGGTTTTTACCATTGATTATTGATTATTTATTAAAATAAGACACCTATTGACCATGGACACAAAGTAACTCTAGGTCTTCGGCAATGTCACAAGTCCTTTGCCATTTGACCGAGTAGACTGTGAAGCATCCTGTGGGTAATCATAGTTTGAATGTATCCAAATCTGCAGTGGGTCTGAAAACATAAACCCTTGCATTCCTACGGGCAGCGGAACAGGCGAAAGACTAAAGGAGGCGGTAACGGAGGCGGTGATCCCGAGGATCCAGAGAAGAACGATGTGAGCAGTGAGTGAAACAAAAAATGTAATGCTTTGGAAAAATGTCATAGGCATTAGAACAAGTAAGGGAAAAGGTAACAGAGGGAGGTGGAGAAAACACAATAGAAGTAGAGAAGAATGTATATATATATATATGGGGATAATGACTCGAGAATAACTGAATAAATAGTGAATACCGGGGTAGACACCTGAGAAAAGAGAGAATACCGGGGTAGACACCTGAGAAAAAAGAGAATACTGGGGTAGACACCCGAGAAAAGTTAGAATACTGGGGCAGACACCTGAAAAGAGAGAGGCTACCAGGGCGGACACCTGAGAAGAAAGAGGATACTAGGGCGGACACCTGAGATAAAGAGAGAGGATATGCCTTATTCCTGAGCTTTAATACAACGGTCAGAAGAAACGTGAACTCAGAGCCCATATAATAGGGGATGATTAGGCTACCACCACGTTTAAAGATGTTGTGAACAGAGTTCGTTTAAACTCCATGTCGGGGTACAAATTAGAGGCAGAGATAGTTGTGTCCAGCTGGTGTCTGTCTAGTCTGTCAAGTATCTATTGAATGTGTTCTGTTGTATGTCATATGTAAGGAATTTTGTCTCTTTGTTGTTTGAAACTAAGTAGGGTTTTTACGCGATTCTATAGTTGAGAGGGAATCGCACACAAATTCATGTTCTTGAGTAAATTGGTGATACAAAAGTTTTGATGGGAAAAGATTGGATTTGAGCTTGCGGTATTTGGTGCTCACTCATATTGCTGGGTGTGTTGAAGTTGCATGAAAATTGTGTTAGAAACAGATTTAATCATGGAAGACATTACTCCATTAGCACACTTATGTAAACAACTGCCGAAACATGCACCCAAGCTTAAGAAATACAGCACTGAGTGTGTTAAGTGTACCGCCCACAAGATGTTTATGCTGTGGCCACAAAATGGGTCTTTATCAAAAGCCGTCTTACAACATATGATGACTTACTTACATGCCACATATACAGGCAAGAAACTAGAGAAACGCCTTGCTGTTCTAGAGCTTTGGAAAATGTTCGAACAGTAGAAGGAGGAAGAGCCACCTGCTGACTGGATATTAAATGTATGCACAGATGGGGGTGAGACACCTACGGTGCAACCTGCCCCACCTGAAACAGAAACTGATGGAAGTAAGCCTGAGGGACTCTACCCATTAAGAAAGCTTAAGGCAGCCACAGGGTATAGCAACCCCGCATACGAGTCACCTACGTACAGTAGTGACGAAAATAAAGGGAAGGATCAGGATAAGAACCTTACCTCTGCAGTCCCGAGGGACAAGGAGAGATGCGATAATGAGAGGAAGGATCAGGCATAGATTAGTGCATCTCTCGATAAAGAGAGAGAGGGAAAGAAATGGAAAGGAGGTGAAAGCATAACTGATGAGATAGCATTCACAAAAGACAAATGGATGGGAGGACAGATATTGTTGAAACTCGATGGAAAAGGAAGTGATGATGTGAGACCTAAAGAGAAGTCAGATGAGGCACAGAGAAGGGAGAAGGAGAAGGAAAAGGAGTTAAGGGACAAAAGAATAAGAAGGAAAGATAGGCTGAGGCAGAACAGCTATATCGCGAGGAGCAAGAAAAGCAGCTCGATCGCAAACAGAAAGCAGCCTATGACCAGTACAAACAGAAACAGCTAAGGTTGGAAGAAGAGCAAAGGGTACGTGAAAAAGGATAAGGAGATGAAAAGATGAGGACTGGGCAGATGAACGTAGAAATGAAAGGAGAAGGAAAGAAGATAAGGTCACAGAAGAGGCGAGGAAGCGCAAAGAATTTGATGATGATATGGAACGTAAGCGTAGACAGAGGGCATGCAATCTCGAATATCTGGAGCGGGAAGTTAAAAAACCCAATCCTGTTGTACAATGGAAAGACATTGAAGAATTATTTTCTGCGTACGACTCAGTACCAGGCACGTCTAGGGCAAATATTGAAGATGACTTTGACACCAGAAGCATTGGGGAAACGATCGATGAGATATATGATGAAATGGGGCTAGAGCAAATATCCCAAGGAGAAGGGGAAGACGAGCGCTTGGAATGCACTCAGCTGTATGACACTGAGGATGTCACCGGAAGTAGTGGGAACAGGAGACTGTCCCTGGATAGACTAGAAATCAGTAAAAACAATGATGACACAAGGAGTTGCGTGAATTGGGAACAATCAATGTCTGACTCCAGAGAGGAGTCTGAGTGCGCGACAAATAAAGAAGGAAGAAGGCACGAAAAGTGGCTCCCAAGGGACAAAGGGGTAAGATGGTCAGACGCTAGCGAGTCATCACTGAGGACATCAGAATATGCTGCGCAGTCTGACCAGCCTGAAGGAACACCCCATGGTCAGAGGGGGGTGTCAGCACCCGCCTATGTAGACAGGTTGAGGCCATTGCCAGGCAGACAGCGATGCGGGAATGTTACCCAGCGATAGACAGGAGAGCTATGGGGGAAGAGAAAGAAGGCTGCACATTCCAATTTCTGCTATTAGAAAAGGGGGGAGCAAGACCGCAATATATTACATGGCCACACATGGATCGAGAAAACCTGAAAAACAAACTCCCAATGCTGACATCGGGAGCTGAGAAGTGGATAAATGAGTTAGAAAAAATGACAGGAGGTGTTGCGTTTGCTATATGGGACATTACAGGTCTCCTGATCGCCATACTTGGTGCGAGAGCAGACGATGTGTGGACACGGGCAGGGTACCGTTGTGTAACCATAATTAACACTGCACAAGACGGAGCGCCATTTAATAATTGCCGAGCAGCAGTATGGAAAGCGCTACGAGTGCTTTACCCAGACACTTCCAATATGGGAGCTATAATGACTCGAAAAATGAAGGAGTCAGAAGATCCGTTGATTTATATCCAGAATTTCCAAGACGCGTGGGTGCTCGAAACACATGAATCCTGGATGAAATCTATACCAGTGTTTTATCACATATTGTGCCAAGGTTTGTCAGAACCAGTGCAGAAACAGCTCAAGAAATTGGTAGGGGTTGAGGCTAAACCTTGGGCTGAAATACTGTTAACTATCGCACATTACTGTAGATTGTTGCAAGAAAAGAATCAGAAAAAGGAGGCAACTCGAAAGGGAGAGGAAGCGAAGTTGGTGCAAAAGAAATTATCAAAGTATGCTCTTGAAGGAGCCATGCTAACTAACCCAGCTGAACAGAACATACAACAGGTGGTTAACCCACAGCAGAATAACCCGGGTAACGTAGGACAGTACCCAAGGGGAAGAGGATTTAGAGGAAGAGGATGGCAGAGTAATCAAGGAGGTTTCCAAAGTAATCAAGGAGGCTTTCAAAACGTGCAAACAGGCAGCCTAGATATGTCAAACGGAGACATAATCCGACCACTGTCAAGGTTTTGGCTGCGTGGAATGACGGGGCATTTAGCGCGCATGTTTAGAAGTCAAGGCACGTGGAAGAATAGCCAAGGAATGGGAGCAGGCACAGCGAATCCACCTGCAATCTCACAACAGGGTGGTGCACAGAATCACAGAGTGCAGCAGCAAGCACCAGGCGTGCAACAAGGGGTTCAACCCCCGAACATGGGGAATTTGTGACAAGGGCAATTTCAACAGGCACCACTGCAAACTTCTCAGGGCACAAACTCCGGAAGGAGAGGCAACCCAGGGAATGGAGAAAATTCACAAGTGTACAGTGGACTGAGTTTATATATGAACTAGGACAGCTCACTGGGAACTAGTTGACACGGGTGCAACATGCTCGTGCATTCGAGAATGCAAGTTTTCCTTGTACGGCAAGGCCATTGACACTCAGAGTTTTACAGGAGCTCACAGTCGAGTTCCCTTTACAGACGCACTCCCAGTCTCCCAGTCTCCGTAGGAGGGTGCAAGATGAATGTACCTTTATTATATTCATGTCAGACCCCAGTAAACATTTTGGGTCGAGACTTAATGACAAAATTGAACATGACGATCTCGTTCACGGAGGAGGGCATAGTATGCTCCATTCCAGGAATGCATTATTCAAACGTGTGCGAAATGATCAGGGCGTACTCAGGAAACATAGACATGAGACCTATACGTAGCATTGGTCGACGGATACGATGATGAAGGCAGACAATGGTGCGCAATTATCGCCATTGAAGAAGGGTATCGAGTGACTGACATCACCGATGACGATATGTTTGAAGAACACCCAGACTCAGAAGAGACAAGGGTGGAAGTGAGACTCATATTTTGGGTAAAAATTATCAAAAGGGAAGTGCCTCAGAGAATGATGTTGACGCTGATACGTCCGGAATACTTTGATGACGACATGGCCCAGGTGCCTGTCTCAGTGTGGACTACAGGACCATATGACGTAGGTCTCCTGAAGGGGGTGGGAGAAGTGAAAATTGAACTGAAACCAGGAGCAATTTTACCGAGGGCGCGACAATATCCCATGTCCAGAGAGGCGGATGAAGGGATTGTGAAGACAATTTCCGCCATGATGGACCAGGGCATCTTAGTGACGTCAGAGTCACCCTGTAATACAGTGATTTATCCCGTCAAGAAATCAAAGGGAGGGTCTTGGCGTTTAATGCAAGATTTAAGAGCATTAAACGATATTGTTGAAGCCGAGTTCCCTCTAGTCCCTAACCCGTCTACAATCCTATGTAATATACCCATCGAGGCAAAATATTTCACGGTGATTGACTTGAAAAACGCCTTTTTCTCAATCCCGTTGCAACGTGACTCACAAGATCTGATGTCGTTTACGTTCAGGCAAATGCGTCTGAAAAGCACGAGGTTGCCACAGGGGTACTGTAAGTCCTTGTCCATTTTCAACCGAGTCCTACAGATGGACCTAAGCAATATTGCATTAGAAAATGTTGTCTTGCAGTATATGGACAACATCTTAATCTGCAGTACTACAGAGGAGCAATGCAGGCGCAATTCTGCTCAGCTATTGTCTATACTGGCTGAGAAAGGTTATAAGGTTGACAAGGAAAAGCTACAATATTATCAACAGGAGGTGCTATACATAGGCCAGCTAATCTCGAATGAAGGAAAAAAGGTGACCCCAGAAAGGGCTGAAGCCATCATGAACACGGCTAAGGCACTCACGATAAAGCAAATGCAGAGCTTTTTAGGCGTGTGCAATTATGTTAGAGCATGGGTCGTCGATTACAGCTCGTATACCAAGCCATTGCTCCAGGCCCTGAAGAAGGCCCAGGTGACAAAGGAAAAGATTGAATGGGCTGAGGCAATGGAAAAGGGGTTTGCAGAACTCAAGAGAGTGATTTGTATGGCTCCAGTTCTCAGGATTCCTAATTATGCAGAGCAATTCTACCTGTTCTCGCACACAGATGGCAACGTTTTGACAGCAGTGCTCGCTCAAAAAACCTCATTGGGGTACAAGCCCCTAACATATTACAGTGAGAACCTGGACCCAGTAATGAGAGGCCACTTCCCATGAGAACAAAGCTCAGCTGCCACAGAATTCACCATAGAGAATGCGACAACATTGTAATGGGATGTTCTATGACGTTATACGTTGAGCACTCATTATTCGCCATTTTAGAGAAACCAAAGGGCACATTGACATCTCAAAGAGCTTCTGCCTATGAAGTGAGTATATCTAATCCATCAATCAAAATAGTTCTATGTAGAACAGTGAACCCAGCTACATTCATAGCTGAGCCAGTCACAGAAGGAGAGCCGATACATGACTGTGCAAACTATGAAGAATTCTATGATGAAATCCCCAGGGTAAAAGAAAATGCCCTGTCGGGAGGAGAGATCATTTTTATTGATGGATCTTTGAGAATTGACCAAGAAGACGGACAAAGATACACAGGCGTCGCTGTCATGAAACACATGGCGAACAGAGAATTCCGAGCACTCGTCAGTGCTCGAATTCCATCTCATTATTCAGCGCAGGCTGCAGAATTATTGGCGTTGATACTCGCCATTGAGAATCACGCAGACCAGGAAGTTAAGGTGTACAGTGACTCTGCCTATGGGACGTCCACAGTGCACGGAGGACTAGCGTGCTGGAAAAGGAGGGGCTACCTCCGAGCAGACGGCACGCCAGTGCAGCATGCAGCCTTATTGGACAGGCTGATCAATTCACTACAGCTCCCAGTGGCATTGCGGTCGTGAAATGCGCCGCCCACACAAAAGGGACAGATTTCGTGTCATGCAGAAACCACGCAACAGACACGGAAGCCAAGCGTATGGCCTCCAAAAGTGAGACAATCATGGAAGTGGAAGTGACGTGCACCCATGAGAGAATGATGGTGGCACATACCACACCCGAAGCCTATAGTAATCTGGGGCAGACACAACTAATGGAGCTTCAAGGGGAGGCACCATAGGACGAGAAGAACCTGTGGAAACGTCGAGGGTGTTCTTTAAACCCCTCAGACGGATTGTGGCGGCAAATCAGCACTGGTAAACCAGTAATGCCTGTAGCCCTACTAAAAATAGCATTGGAGCAATTGCATTACCCATTACACATGTCAAAAGAAAATCTAGCAGCAACGCTGGCAGAAGACTGGTTTATACCGAATTTAGCAGAGCATGTTGCATTCTTTATGGTGAACTGCATAATCTGCCAGCAATTCACTGCTGGATCTCACATTAAAGGTAGTGAGAGGAGTCATCCCCTGGCCAAATGGGCCTTTTCAGCACTTACATATCGACTATGTCGACATGATTCAAGTGTGTAACGGGTACAGATACTTAATTGTAGTGGTGTGTCTATTCTCTATATGGATAGAAGCAGGTCCATGTACACACCCAGACTCTACCAGTGCGGCCAAATTCCTAGTGAGGGAAGTGTTCCCTAGATGGGGGGTGTGTGAAGTGATGATATCAGATAATGGGGCTCATTTTGTAAATACAGTCTTTGAACAGATTAGCTTGTTGCTTGGTATAAAGCACAAGTTCTCGTCGGCATATCATCCGGAAGGTAACAGTGTTTGTGAGAGGCTCAATGGCTTGTTAAAGGAAAGGATAGTCAAGTTGAAGCTTACTCCAAAGAGGGGATAGTTGCACTGCCTTCCATTGGCATTGTATGCTCTTCGGAATCAACCTCGCTCTGACCATCATCTTACGCTGCAAGAGATAGTCACACGAAGAAGAATGAATACTCCCCTAGCCCCTCAAGACAAAGCTAGATGTGATGCCCAGACTACCCAAGAGGTCCTGGGAACTGAAATGAACAAATATTTGAACTGCATGACATCCACCCTTACTGTAATTTCAGACCAAATGCAACGGCGACGAAAACGGTGCAGCACAGCACGAAACACAGCAGGAGACACTGAAACAGACGCAGTTCAAGGTCTATGTGTTCCACTCACCTTCCCTGGAGATGCCGTGTTGGTAAAAAACCATATGAGAAAAAAGTGTGACGAGACGAGATTCAATGGTCCTTTCATCGTGGAGGCCTGCACTCCTCATCTGTAAAACTACAGGGCAGGAGAGCATGGATTTTTCTCAATGATATTAAGCCCTATATCAGAGAAAGCCCTCTAGCTGCACCCCACCGCAAAAAAACTACAGACAACGGGGAAGAACCACAGCACGTGCAGACGAGATCTATGATGAGGAAAAAGGACGCATGAGTAGCAAAGCCAAGACAAAAGAACCCATTTGCAAGTTGTGGCTTAAATTGGACATTTCCTCTAAGCAAAAAAAGGGGATAAGGACATAAAATGGACACTCTGTACATCCTAGTTGTGGGGTGAAGAAGAAAATTGCGCATGTAAGCCACAACACGTTTGCTGACATGAACTTGTAAACCAAGCCACACTTAAGCATTGTTGAGAAACAAGACCCTAACAGGCAGTGATCAAGGACTTTTACTTTAACAGCAAAAAACAGTATCCTGAATCATCCAATACTAAGACTTTGTTTGGCAGCCCTTATCGTGTCCCCCAGCAGAAACATCAGAAAGGATGTGCTCACCTACTTCCAGTTAGTATTGGTATCATATCCGTCACTAGTAGGGAGGGTCACCAGTGTCTCAGACTTTATCCAAGATCCTGCCAACAAGAAGGTAATCTGGCAACTACTTACCGTCATCGCGGAAGCCTTCATTGTACTACCTGAATACAGTGACAAGGACACAAATGCTTCCACCACAGGCGATTCTAGATGAACTCATCAATACACTTTTCTTTCGCATAGTCGAAGAATGCCCATCTATTGTCGGGAGAACAATTGACACTCTGACCTTTATTCGAGATCCAGCAAACTCTGAACATTTGAGCCAGCTGTGGAACAAACTAAGCTATTTGGTCGCAATCCACGCTTCAGGAAAGTGCAAGGATTGTTTACGTCAAGGGAAGGGCCTGTAATCTTGAACCCAGCAAGGCAGGACAAATGTCCCTGCCACCCATAGACAGCCGACTGGCATACAACGCCCTCTTTCGCCTAGTCACTGACTTTCCAGAGATGGTGGGGAGACCTATCGAGGTTGACATCCTCACCTTCATCAGAGATCCAGCTAATGTCGCGCAGATGGGAACGCTCCTCCATGGCATAATGTTGCAGGTGGAGCTGTCAAACTTTCAGAGAGATTATCTAAGGATATTCCAGTGAATCTTTCTGCCGAGGGACAGATCGAGGGAGCAGAGACAAGAACTTCACGTTTTGTTATTTGATTGCCATTTTCCAATTTTTTCGCAGTGACCAGTGTCCAGCATGTCCTCAGGGCTGAAGCAGATTTGGGCGGTGGACTGGGAACTCACCTACTTTGAACATGTACAGTAAAAGTGACTTATCGAGGTGTTAGTCTAATCTTTGTTTCCATAGTCTTGCAAGGATACTGCATCCTGTATCAAGAGACAATAGTCACCCACAAAAGGGGGGACACTTGTGAAGCACCAGTCACTTTATGATACAAATTGTTCAAGAACAATATTGAATTTGGAGAATCCAATAAGATTGACATTGGATAAATGATTGAGATAGGGGCCCAGAACAGTAACCTGGTCCTCCCACAAGCAGATGGGCAGTCTTGCTTCTCTGGGAGAAAATGCTGCTGCCTCACTTACCATACCATCATGTATTTATGCATTGTGTTTATCATTATTTTGCTGTCATTGACTATCAGAACTGCATTTTTTCTTGGTGCAAGAAGCGATCCAATTTCAGTGCACCCACCCGATGGTATACAAATGAGTCCTACAAAAGCACCCCAACCCTATATAGTAATTCCAGTCCTGAGAAAATCTGATAGTAAGGTAAATGACCTGAAAATTAATATAGTTAGCATTGACACATACACACTTGAGGTAACGAATGAAGAGAAAAGCTGGAGACTGGGTCAGCACGGAATGAATGAAAACCTAGCACTGACAACTACACGCACACACAAACTGAATGCACACGACCCAGGGCATGTGTCAATGGCCACAGAACCTCAATCGAAGGCAACAGAGAGCATGGACTGCCTACCGAAAAATCAGTCACCAGAAATAATGAGAGAGACCGGAAAGAATCATGCGAAAGGCCAACTAAAGCAGACTTAACAAAATCCCTTAAGAAGACGGAAGCGGTTGTAGGAGAATTCATTGCAAGGACACAAATGTAAATAGATCATTATAGCTAGAGCGAAGAAACGGCATGAGGAACTGAGAAATAAAACCGCAGAGACTGTATGGACAAGCACGCAAATTCCAACACAAGGAACAGGTACCTGGCCCACGATGCAGCCATACACTGGACCGGTGACAGGCTGGTGGTTGATAAAGGAACTTATAGACGGCAGAAAAAGAATGCAGGAAGACAAGGAGAGAACTGCAAAACCTCCACCTACCTCATCGATGCGAATAATGAAACCTGCTCCATGGACCAGAATGCCTGAGAGTCCTCCACCAAGGAAAAGTCACACAGACGCTTTTAGAGATGTAGTTATAGCTAACTACAGGAAGACACTAAGGATAAAGAAAAGCCTGCTTGAAGATAACAGTGAACTGAACGACTACCTGGACAGCACATCTAGGAAACAACATCTGGTACCAACACATGAAAGAAGTCGGAAGAAGAAATCAGAAGCAGACTGCTTCGTTTGTGCACTTCTACCGTACAGCATGGGGAAATCCAACATCTTTGTGGCTGTACAAATCGATGTCTCGACAGCACACACGTAGCAATGTGCAACACCAGTGGACAGTTTATGGGAAGGGATGCCTCATTGATATGGGCAACTGAAACGGATTACCCTGATGAAGATGACTATGTCCAGGACATTAAGACAAGAAATAGAGCTCATACTAGGAATCACGTGATCAGGTATGAAAAGCCTGAAGTCAAAGGATCATGAATAAGATGGGAAATTAAGCCAAGACTGAACGTCCAAGGAAAAACTCCAGAAGTAGCTCAGATTTGGAAGAACAGAGGCAAGATGCAGATTTGGAGAACAGTGCTTTCACCAAACGAATGGGAAGAAGGAGTGGTGATCTGCCAAGCATGGATGGTCCTTGGAGCCTGCAAGGAAGCAATAGAAAACTCACAGAGATTGTGCAAACCTTTATGGCCGAAACTCACAAAATTACTAACATGGGTCGAAGACAGGGGAGGACCCTTGCAGATAGTGCCACTGGAAAGCCCAAAATTGTGCTTCAGGAACAATGGCACGAGGAAGATGGGAGAGAATCAGAACTGCAGACACATTTTTGAAGCTGCAGGATTGACTCACAGAACCGCAGTAATTATGGATCATTACTCGGTGTGTGGATCCAAAGCATACATAAGACTGCCGAAAAACTGGGGAAGCATATCCACAATAGTGAATGTCCACGTTCCTGCACTAGTGATCCTGAAAAGTAACCTGAATATAGACAGTTTTCCGAGAGCAGATGCCCACCTGAGGAAAAGGAGATCTGTGGAGCTGGTATCCTGAATGAAGAAAGAAAACTACTTTTCTGCCAAATCAGAAGAGGCATTCCATGCAATCCCGTATGAACACAGGCTTTTCAGCTTCACCTCATCAGTGTTCACAGCAATGCCAAGAATACAAGTTGGAGTGAATACCAAATGGTTGCAGATAACCAGATGGGAGTTATTGCAGACCATTAACACTACCATAAAAGGATTCAATGCGATTAAGGAAGAACTAAGAGCAATCAGATTGATGACTCTACAGAACAGATATGTACTTGACATGATCACAGCGATGGATGGAGGCATTTGTGCAAAAATCGGAGAATCATGTTGCACGTTTATACCTTCACATGACAAAGAAAATGGAACTTTAACAGAAGCCATAAGTATGCTGACAAACCTACAGAACCAGATGATCAATGAAACTGACGAAGTTGATGATGACAATGGATGGCAAACATATTAAAGTTTCTGGGAGCCCTGCTATTAATGATACTACTAGGATTTTGTGTCATTAAGATAATAATCTCACAATGCCAGAAAACTGCAAAGTAAGCCATAGGGATGAAGCTCATGATCAATGTCAAACCAGGATGGAAGCCCAGAGACCTGACGGATGAAGAAATAAGAGACTTTGTGACGGCCAGTGAATATGTGCCAGAAGGAACAAAGTTCCTGTATCCCAGGAAACGTAGAAATTATGAAGGAAAATGAATCTATTGTAGTCCAAATGGACAATGTCAACTAATGACATGGAATAAGCAGGAAGTTTGAAAGGAGTGATACAAATTTGGACTCCTAAGAGACACTCTTTCACACCATCATGTACAAACCCAGAAGACGAAGAAATGGATACAGAAGAACCAAGCAAGACGAATCCAAAAGAGGAAGCAGAAGTGGTCGATGAACCGACCAGAGGGGGGAGTGTAGAGGAGGTCCCTGATATGGCCTGCACTCCAGCCACCAATTTTGAAATACCAGGAACATACTCGCCGAGGTATGTGACGTATGATGAGCAAATAAACCAACAGAAAGCAGCACTAGGGCTCTGCCCAGTGCCCATCAGAAGAACAATACCTGTTGAAGTGCAAATAACCAGACAACCATGGGCAGCACGGTACCCACTGAGACAACCGTACCAACAGCTGACACGAAATGAAGACTACTTACAAACTTTCCCCACAGAGACCCAAAGGGCCTAAATTGAAGGTGAATTGTGATGACACAAGGGCCCGGACAGACATTCAGAAGAACAAAAGGATAATCGAAAGATAACACGCAAAGACGAAATGTAAGGAATAATGATGTAATGGACTTAAAAGGAGAAACGATGCTGAACTTTAAAGAAACGTAACCATAAAACAGGATGAAGATACGCAACTAGCTAACACTTGTAAATAGGCTTGGAACGCAAGAAGCTAAGGAAACAGTACTGCTTGCTATGCTTAGTAGAAGAATAGAGCGGCAAGCGCCAACTATATATATACCTCAATAAAGCACATTATATAAGTGCAACACCACTTTATACAAAAGCAAAATTAAGCCAGGATGATAGTGGTCACACAGGCAGGATTCATATACCAGCACAAAGCCAGACGAAAGAGCGGAATCGAAACTTAGCAAAAATAGCTCATGCCTGGGAATTTGAAGTTATCCAAGGAAGGAAGGAGAGCAGCAACTTCGAAGAATCGAAACTTAAGAGCATAGCAGCCAGTTATCTTTTTAACCAATAGAATTGCATGACAAACATTTGAGTGTTACACTTCAATGATGACGATAATTTGCTGTAACTATTGCTGTCTGAATGAAGAATTTGGAAGTTGAAGTGAGACGGGCGATCGTATAACTGATGATTTCCTATTGGCTCCCCGTTTTTTGTACTTGTCCTTAAACAGACTTCCCTTTACCAAACCATTCAGTTGTCCTTATTGATTGGTGTTGGAGTAAGAGAATCCCACACCCCATCCACCTCAAGGTGCAGCTATCTCGTCTTAAAGTACTTGAGGGTGAGCTCTGATCCCAGGGACCCGTCAGAGGTCGCTCAGCCCTCCTGTGCACCTCTCCACCGTCAAAAGTCTTTCACCGACAAATGATTGTGAAAGAAAGGGAAATTAATCCCGCTTGATGAATTGAGCACTTGAACAGAGTTTTGCAGAAGTTAGCAAGAGTGAACCCAGCGGAGGGATGTTAATGAGACGGGACAAAGTCTAACGTCCCATAGTGAACTGTTTGGTAAAAGGTTGGCAAGAGTGAACCTGGCGAAGGGATGCTTACAAAAAGGGGAGAAGTCCATTGTCACGAAGTACAGTGGACTGTTTGTAGAAGTTGGCGAAAGAGAACCCAGAAGAAGGAAGCCAACAATCAGAGACTAAGCCTGAAGTACTGTTTGTAAAGACATTAAGACTTGTGAAACTAAGAGGTATTGGAAGACCTGGGGAAGTGAATTGTCCCCCTTGTCAAGTGGGTTTGAGCACAGTTGAGGGAGATCCAGGAATGAAAAGTCATCACCAAAAGTTCATTGAGAAAGGAACTGTTCAATTGATTGGTTGAATACGATACATGAGGGGTCAGCGCCCGGAAGATGGGGACCCAGGTTGAAGCCATCACCCAACGTGAACTGTGGAAAATAACTTTTGTTTGTGTTTATTCGTTGGATACATCAGGCCTCAAAAGGCAAGAGATGTTTTAATGCAAAGAGACTTTACCATCGAAGAACCTGATAGCTGGAATGGAACTGTTGGCTTGTGCTGAGAAAGCTCGAGAGTGCGCTGTGCTAGCTGGAATGGAACTGGCTGCTCATGCTGAGAAAGCTTGAGCGTGTGCTGTGCTCCAAGGTCTCACCTTGTCCTGTGCTGAAAACGTGGGGAAGGGAGACCCCTGGCAATCACATCTTGAGTTATTATTTTGAACACTTCTTTCTTTATTGAAAACCCTATCCCACACTATTTCTGTAATTAGTTGTAAGGATTTGGCAATAGTTTTTTGTTTAGTATAGGCCTTTTATTTTGACACAACATTACTAGGACTACCTTAATTTTCATTTGATGAACAACGCTTGCTCCCATCTTAGATTTAGGTTTAGGTTAGGCGTTTTTCCACCCTGCATTTATTGGTCAATACACACCCTTGAAATGTGATCACTTGTGTCTGTCTTTACTGTTTCCACCATGAGTTCCTTACAGGGTATAGAGCGGGACACACGTGTGGTAGTTACTGTTGCCTTATGGTGTGGACTTGTGGAAGAAGAGTCAACACCAGGAAGTACCTCATGTGAAATAATGTGCTTGGAATTGTAGCCGTGGGTGTGTGCAAATAGTGCAGAGGAGGCATGGTGCATACTTGCTCTAACATGGGGAACGGTAGGCCCGTGGAGAGCGCCGTTGCATAGTAACATTGAGTGAGTGGTTGTTCCTGCAGAGAGGACCAGCGTGGTGAGTGGAGTGCCTGGTCGGGCCTGTGGAGTGGGCCAGAGTGAACGCTGAGTTAGACGTGATTGGGGGTGAGTGTGTGGATAGTGTGAGAAAGGTGGAAACGTAACACAGGGTAGCTGGGATCAAGAATAAATTGAGATAGGGGAATAATGGCTTATCGAGACAGCCCCCTGGACCACATGTGCCAAAAATTGCCCTACTACCACGATAAACTATTAAAGTAACATTTTCAATGGGCCCTGGAGACTGCAGGCCAGTGCTTCCATGCATAGCCCGGGGAAGGAACATTTGACAGCAAATAATAGAAAATAAGTTCTTGTATCTGTTAACAAAATACAAGGGCTCCAAGTTTGAAAGCAATTAGAACACATTGGCGCTCTGAAAGTTATATGAAGAGACAAAAGGGGAAAAAGTGAAAAGGAGGAAGAGGAGACTGCCGCACAGCAAACCCCAGTGAGGAAATTCGGAAGAGCACCAGGAAAAAAATGACAGGGGAGAAGAACAGAGATACACAGAGGGGTGAAATACACACAAGGGGAGAGAGGAAATACCTAGCGGACATATAAAAGAATATGCAGCAGCAGGTAGAAGCATAATTGATTGAGGCCGAACGAGTGATAGAGGAGGAGGTGTGGAGGAAGAGTAAGGGAGACAACAGAGAATGGCTATCAGGGAGAATGAAATTAAAATTAGATGAAGAGGAGGAAGACGGGAAGAAGAAAGAAGCAGAAGAAGGGACCGTGGATGATGCCGCCTCAGCCAAAGGTCTGCTAAGGGATGTCTGGAGTGCTGGGGACAGTGATGAATGGACTCCAGATAAAAAAGGAGGAGCAGAGGAAAGAGTGAAAGCGATAGGACAGTGGCCGAAGTGACAGGAACAGGTCAACCTCCCTCTGCAGCATGGTAAGGAATTTGAAAATAGGATTGACTCACACCAACAAAGGAGGAGGGATAGGTGCAAAGACATGAGTGATGCAATTTCTACAGAAAGGGAGAGGGGGTGCGCATTATGTGCAATGGCAGACAATGGACAGGGACAACCAAATATGCAGTCTACCCTCCCTTGCGGCAGGTGCAGTAAATGGATACAGGCACTTGAGAAAAAGATGGCAGGGGTGACCTTAGCAATAAGGGACATGAAAGGTTTGTTCGCGGCCATCATAGGCGAGCAGGCATCCAACATATGGAGCCAGGCAGGGTACAAAGGGGTGAAATTTAGCACAAATACCCATGACAGAGCTCCCTTTAACAACTGTCGAGCACACGTCTCAGAGGTTCTGATAAGTATGTATCCTGACAGTTACGACCTAGGGATGGTAATGGCTCATAAAATGGAAAGCAACGATGAACCAGCAGATTATATAAAATGGGTGCAGGACTTATGGTCGCAACTGATGCAATGTTCCTGGGATGAATGCATACCCTTGTTCCATTACATACTGATAAAGGTACTGCCGATAGAAGTACAGTCATCATTAGATAAGATTGTGGACATTGAAGCTAAGGGCCGGCCAGAAATACAGGCAATGATAGTAAATTATTGCAAACGAAAACAAGAAAGTGAGAGACAGGCGGCAGAAAACAAACTGGTGCAAAAGAAACTAACAAAATACACAATGGAAGGGGCAATGCTCATGCCAGACGCTGCAGTAGTGGTACTGCACCACAGGGAGGGTTTCCTGCGGAGAGCCTACCGCAATAAAAGGGCTACATGCAGCCGCAATACACACCACAATGGGGAACACCACTACAAGGGAATTGCATACATACACAGGGGATTTTTCTTTTGGGAAGAGGGTACCCACAATGAGGAAGAGGGGGATATAGAGGATCAGGGTACTGGGTCTTCGTACCGTGTTACATATGTCAGAACATAGGGCACCTGGCACACAGCTGCCATTTTGTGCAGCAAGCCCAGGCACAGGCGATCCAAGTGGCACAGCAACAGGGCTTCGATACAGTAAAGCCACAGTGGCAGCAGATGCAACTTCTTGCAGCAGAATCACAACAAGCACAGATGCCCACACAACAGGGTGGGACACAAATACAAGGAGGGACAATGGATGGTGGGATAGTAGTCCCAGCAGTGACACAACTACCAGCAGTGACAGCAGAGACTGCAGTGGTGCTAGGACAGAACGTGGTGCCCCAATATACTCGGGTCAGCGCTGTAGACAGAAATACTTTTCCTTTCCCACCAAGTAACATGCAACAACAGGGGGGCCTACAGAAAGCCTGAGTGTGTCCAGTCCTAGCAGTAACTGATGACTCCGAAGAGGAACTGGAGGTAGCAGTGAAAATAGGACCAAGAGAATGTTCCTTTCTTATAGACACAGGAGCAACCAAATCCTGTATTAAGGAGGGGGAATTTCCATTATCAAATAAGGTAATGGATATGCAAGCCTTATGTGGGGTGGTGGTCATGGTTCCAGTGTAGGGAATTACCATATTGTAGCGCCACTACTGTATTCCAAAGACACTCCTATCAATATATTGGGGAGAGATTTGCTCAGCAAGCTAAACACAACAATATCATTCACATAGAGAGGGATAGTGTATACCACACCAGGCATTTATTATACACACACGCCGTCACACTCCTCTTGGCAGCAAATGCACAGAGCACTCTGTGAGCACAGCCCTTGTAGCCAAGCATGCTCCTGTACGTGGTCGAGATCCTGCTAGGATGGGTCCTGGGGATACAAGGGAAGGTGTTCCGATTGGCCTCAGAATTTCTGTTTAGACCACAGTGCCAGAATGATGACATGAACGGGATAACAGTTGTGTTACAAATAGAGGAAGTAATGATACGCAAAGACATGGTGATCCTGTGTGGGACAGTTAATGACAACATGGAATGATATGATATGGCATTTATAACGCACCTATATGCAAGTATTTCAAGGTGCGACGAGGCAAGGGAGAGGGAACAAAGGGAAGACAAAGACAACGATCCTACTAGGCCAGGGGACATTGAGATCACGCAAGTGCAGGGGAGGGAGGAAAGGGAAAAGTGAGGGGGCAGTGCAGTACATACGATAACAGTAAAATAAATAAAAAAACAATAAATAAAATGAATAAGAAGTGCAGCCAAGTGGAAGCAAGTGCAGAGGTAAGTGCAGACATCAGGTGTCAGGTGCTGGTAGGGGGCTGTAGGTATACAGAGAAAAGCCCCAAGTGCAGGGGAGATGCCTGGGGGGCAGTGCAGGTGTGCAACTGGTGTGGCGGGGACCTGGGCCCGAGAACATAGGGTAGCCAGGTGACCAGTGCAAATTCAGTTCCAGCCGGAGTTCAGCAGGGTAGAAGAGGAGAGAAATCAGAAGCAAAGAGGAAGGTCTTGAGGTGCTTCCGGAACCAGAGATGGTTCTCCTCAAGTTTCAGTGAGGCAGGGAGGCTGTTCCAGAGGGAGGCCCCCACTGAAGAAAAAACAGATCTACCACCAACTCGTTGCTTGGAGAAGCAACTGACCATGAGGGAGATGGAGGTGGATGAGCGAAAGGCTCGAGAAGGAAGATAGTTAGGAAGAGAGAATTGAAGGCATTGAGGCCCCAGGCCCCAGAATGCCGTGTGGACAATGCAGAGGGGTTTGAACTTAATCCTTACAGCCACTGGGAGCAGGTGCAGAGATTTAAGTCCTGGAGAGATACGATCTCTGCGCTTCAGGCCAAGGAGAAGCCTCTCAGTCCTGTTTTGGATGAGTTGCAGAGGGCGCAGTGTAGATGCAGGCAGATTTAGAAAGAGGCTGTTGCAGTAGTCCAGCCTAGAGAGAACCAGAGCTCTGGAGACAGTGAGCTTCTGGGGGAAGGAGAGGAAAGGAAGAATACCACTGAGGAGGTGCAGCTGGTAGTGTGACTTCTTAGAGACATCAGAGATGTGAGGAGAGAAGGAGAGTGTGGAGTCAAAGATGACACCAAGGTTTTTATCCTTACAGGTGGGAGTAGTGAGGGGGCCAAGAGAGGCCGGCCAAAGAGTGACAGGAAAGGAGGGAGCAGGTGTGCTGATTTGCAGAATCTCCATCTTACTGGCATTAAGGCAGAGATCATTGGCGGCACACCACTCGTGGATAGCAGACAGACAGTCAGAGATGAGAGAAGGAGATGAAGTGGCTGAAGGGAGCCTGAATATGAGTTGAGTGTCATCCGCATAGCACTGAAAGTTGGGGCAGAGAGAAGCAATGCCCGAACCAGGTATAGGTTGAAAAGCCAGGGAGAATGACGTATGGTGCTCCTACACTGACCATTGCAGGTGTATCGGATGAACAATTGTTTCCTGAAGAGTAAGAGGAGGGAGAGTTGGAGTTTCAGATATAGATACCTTGCCCAATTTAAGTAATGGAACAACTGGTACCAATACTAATGCAGTTAGTGAAACAAGGAAACAAACACACAGAAGAAGATATCAAAAAAGTGGCAGAGAAATTATAGACCAAGGGGCCCCACAATGTAGGGGTATTGAAAGGAGCGGGGTGAGTGAAGAAAAAACTAAGAGTAAGGGATGCTATTGCCCATGCAAAACAATACCCATAGCCCAGAGAAGCAGATGAGGGAATATACTCTACTCTACATGAATTATGGAAGCAGTGCATCATCCAGACATCCTCATTGCCATGCAACACAGCGATATACCCAATAAAGAAATCAAAGGGTGGGTCATGGCACTTTAGTCAGGATCGGCACCCTCTAACCGATGTGGTTGAAGCAGAATTTGCCTTGGTTCCAAACCCGGAAACAATATTGTGTAACATCTCAACAAAGGCGAAGTACTTCACCATCATTGACTTGAAGAACGCTTTCTTTTCTATTCCCTTAAATCCAGACTCAAGATACATGACAGCGTTCATATATAGAGGAACCAAGTTCATGCACACTTGTCTGCCTCAAGGGTACTGCGGGTCACCCAGCATTTTTAACAGGGTGATCCCAATGGACCTGTGCAATGTACAAATGCCAAGCACAGTGATTCAGTATTTTGACGATTTGTTGAAATGCAGTAAGACGGCAGAACAGTGTAGAGCAGACTCAGTACCCCTTCTGGCATTGCTAGTAGAAAAAAGATAAAAGGTAGACAAAGCTAAATTGCAATGTAGCCAGGAAGAGCTTGTGTATCTGGGACAAGGTGAAGGAAATTCAGAGGTTTCAGGGACTATTCAACAATTGCAGGGCATGGGTGTTCAATTACTCCACCTACACAAAACCCATACTGCAGGACCTAAAGGAAGCACACAAAGAGAAGAGGGTACTGAAATGGACCTCTGAGATGAATGAGAGCTTCACGGAACAAAAAGAAGCAGTGGCCCACGCACCAATACTGGCCACCCCAAACTACAGAGACATTTTGTATTTGTTCTCATATTCAGATGTCTCAGTGATGACAGCGGCTCTCACACAAAAGAAGCCCCAGGGACAAAATCCTGTGGCATATTACAGCAATATTCTAGACCCAGTGATGCAGGGACACTTCCCCTGCGAACAAGCGCTACAGCTGCGGCGTTTGAAATAGAGAAGGCAGCAACAATCACTATGAGGTGTCCCAAAGTACTGTATATGGAACACTCACTATTTGCCATCCTCGAAAAAATCAAAAAGCACATTACCAACACAGAGGGCATCAGGCTACAAAGTAATCCTGACAAACCCAGCCATTGAGTTGGTGAGATGTCATCTGGTGAGCCCAGCTACCTACATAGAAGAACCTGTAGAGGAAGGGGACTATGTACACGATTGTGCGGCATACATAGATAAAATGGAAGGGAACATGCAGATAAAAGAGGAGGACATAGCAGGGACAGACATAGTTCATATTGATGGGTCATCGAGTAAGGACCCAGAGACGGGAAGAAAACATACCGGGCGGCAGTGGTGTACAGTATAAATGGGAAAAATGCAATAGCATTCCAACAACGACTACCGTCCCACTACTCAGCACAGGCAGCAGAGTTAGTGGCAATGATAAGTGCATTAAACATGATGGAAGTACATGCTTCTAACATTTTCTAAGATTCCGCCCATGTTACATCAACAATACATTTAGGATTAACACGGTGGGAAAGGAGAGGGCTCAGAAGAGCTGCTTAACAGTTGATGGATGTCTTAAAAGTTCTAGTAGAAGTGGCGATAATAAAATGCACCGTCCACAAAGGGAAACAAGACAGAATATCATTAGGAAACAACATGGCTGACAGAGCAGCAAGAAAAAACGCCTATTTACCTGAAAGATGTATAAGAAGGTACCCCGGGGCAACAGAAACAGCCCCACATATGGCAGTAGAAAGGAAGGAGGGTGGGGAGGAAGTGAGAGAAGAACGTTTCAACACAATACCCATTGTCCAAATTATAGAGCTGCAAGGAAAAGCACCAAAAGAGGAAAAAGACTTGTGGACACAGCGTGGCTGCTCACTCTCACCCACTGACTTAATTTGTTGACAGAATAGCACAGGGAAGCTTGTAATTCCCAGAAAATTGGTAAGTGTAGCACAAGAACAGACGCACTTTCCCACCCATGCATCAGAAGTATAGCAGCAGAAATTAATGAAGGATGGTATGTACCCAATCTGAACGAGAGAGTGGCTGAGTTCATGGGAAACTGTGTGACATGTTAACACATTCTGTCTGGTCATACTTTGAAAAGCATCTGGAAAACAATACCTCGGTCAGAAGGGCCCTTCTGGCACTTGCAGATTGACCTTATTGAAATGAAAGAAAGATGTGCCTCCTATGGATATATGATAGTCATTGTCTTTCCATTCTCACGTTGGCTTGAGGCAGGACCCTGTGAAAAAAACTGCCCAAAATCTGTGGCCGAATTCTTGGTGAGGGAGGTGTTTCCAAGATGGGGAGTGAGTGAAGAGATGAGGTCAGATAATGGCCAGCATTTCGCCAACAGCATTTTTAATGAGATTACGCATCTCTTAGGCATAAAACATAAGCTTTTGACAGTGTACTGGCCACAGGAGAATGGGATTGTTGAACGACTCAATGGCTTACTAAAAGAACGGTAGGCAAAACTGACCTCTTCTCTGTGCCAAAATGGGCTTTCTTTCCTCCCCCTTGCTCCCCCTTGCTCCATGTAACACGCCCAGCACAGATCACCACTTTACTCTGCAATAAATTGTAATGGGAAGCTCAAATGGCTATGCTATAAGACTGAGATCTTTCTTATTGGGAATCCTGCTACCGTTTTCCCCACTCTATGGCCCCCCCTTCTTGGGCCCCCTCTCTTCACCCACTTGTGAGGCAAAACATCTTGGGATCATGTTAGGCTTTTCTCTTTCCTTCTCCCCTCACATCACAGACCAAGCCAAGAAGTTCAACTTTCTACTCCACCTCCTCAGAGCTATTCTCCCTTTCCTCACCTTTCCCCAGAAGCTCAATGTCTCCAGAGCCCTGTTTCTCACTAGGCTGGACTACTACAACAGCCTCAATCTGCCTCTTTCCTCACTTCGCCCTCTGCAATTAATCCAGAATAGGGACACAACTTACCTTTGGCTTCAGGTCTAGGGTCTGCATCTTTCCAGCCCCAAAATCTCTCATCTGGCTCTCAGTGGCCGCTGTGACAGGTGCCTTATGTACCCTACTTCAGCCAAGCCCTCCTCATCCAGTCCACCCCAGTACTCCTACCATCACTTGCCCACGGGCTTCCTCACCTGACCAGGTTGATTCTGGTCCACTAGTGAAACACGTTTTATCCTTATTTTATAGCTTTTGAAATTTACCCTGTTTGGGCAGCAAGCTTTTCCTGAGAGGGTGATACAAATTCTAAGGTTAGTTAATCTGAACTGAGCCATTGCAAGTTTATTCTTTAATAAACATATTACAAACTAAGTAATCTAGATATATCAATTCATGTCTCACAGAAAACAATCCAATACTCTTAAACCTGAAGAAGGGTATAATTACCCGAAACGCGTAGTTTAAAGATAGGAAACTATATTGGGAAACCTATCAAGATTATTGGATCGCGTGAACAAATAACAGTTGGAAACATATGAGAAAAATATGTAAAAGAAACGTGTATTGTAAAAAACATATGAGTTAATATGTCAATATTTTGTTTATGATGCACAACTTTGATTTTCCTTATGAAGCAATGTCTGAAACACAAAAATAAATGCTTTCTTTTATATGAAAGATGTTGAATATGAATTAATATGTACCTACTGAATAATCGACTATATGATAGTATTTCAAGAAATTGTATTGAATTAGAAGCAAAATTTGTTTTGCCCTATGCTGTGCCCCAGTTTGTACAACAAGGTTATCGTTGGACCATTCACTTACCACATTTGATTCTGGCCCACTGCCTCCCCTGCACTTTCTACCCTGTTCTCTGCCTCCCTCTGGCACTTACCCTCCTGGGCCCCTTCAGCACTTTCCCAAACCTGGTTCTGTGCCTTACAGCACTTCCGCCCCCCTTCCCTCACCCCAGTCCTTCCTCCCTGACCTACCCCCTCCAAACCGCACTTATTGTCAATGCACTTGCACAATCCAAATGTCACAAGGCTTGGTAGGACCGTCCTTGCTGTTATTATTCTTCCTCTGTCCCCCGCCCCCTTTATGTTGTCTTATGTTGTGCCTGAAACACTTTTGTATAGGCAACATAGAAATGTCCAATAAATAAATGCTATGTGTGGGGGCGTAGCTAAGCAGCCGATGTAGTGAGACGTGCCGTTGAGGAGCTCCGGAGCGATCCTGACAAAATCCGACAAAACTAGCATAAATTGGTTACAGAAGACTGCCTGAGTCTCTCCACAGAGACCGGAACACCTGCTGCCCACCCGGCGAAGCCCCCGGAGAAAATCGGGCAGTGGAAAAGAAGATAGACCGCCAAGGAGGAATTGTCCCGTGAAATCAAAATGGCAGACGCGCAAGCTGTGGTAGGACCCGGCCGCGTAATGCAGAGTGAGCCGGAGAATCTACATGATTGGCGAGAAGGACATCGGCCGCGTAGAACGCAGAAACCTGTGCAGGGAAGACCCGAGCCTGAGTCAACCCCACGAAGTGGAGACCAGCGCGACCGGTGGAAGTGGGACGCAGAAGCGGGAGAGGCCCGGAGGCGTAGACGGGGACTGCAGTACACAACCTACGGAGACCAGCGCCGCCGGAGAGAGAAGGGCGGCAAAACGGAGGAGACCCGAGGACGCAGATGGGGATCAAAGCATACATTCTCCGAACGGCTAACCCCGCCCGCGAAACCCAGCGAGGGCGTCAGAGGTGCACAGAGCCGCACCACAGAGAAGGCCGTTGAGGCTGGAGGATAGAGAACCCCTGCATCAGTACTGAAGCTGAACCCCAGTGCCGTCGAACACCGACATAGGGGCAAACCTACCCCCTGATACGGTGAGGTGACTCCTGGAGCGCTCATACGCAACGCAGGCAACACGGGGGCACAAGCAGCAGGCACGGGAAAGGCCCGAGCCTGAGGCGACATCCGACAGGCGACATCTGACAGCAAAAAGCGCCTTGAGCAATGAGGGCGTCAAGGATACGAAGGCCCAACGTATATACCTGCCGGAAGAGTGTAACAACCCTATTACAAGGTGGAAGGTGCCCGAGAAACATACGCCAGAGAGACCCGCAAACACCGAGGAGCAGGAAGAGCAGGGCTGAGGAAAAACAGGGGCCACGGCACGTGGGGCACAGCCGAGACTGGTACTAGCAACACAGGCAGAGGACGGTACCCCCCGCGATGCCAAACAAGAAAACAGAAGGGAAAACCAAGCAAGTAAGCATGGAAACCTTTACTGAGGCATCCGGACACAAACTGTCGCCGTCAGTGGCCAAGGCAGCAGCAGCAGATGACACCTCACACCCAGCGGAAGCCGCTAACGAAGGCACGATACTGGAGGCAATCGCCTCCATGAAAGCATCCCTCAAAAACAAGATGGACACAGCAATAGGGGCTCTGAAAGCATCTCTAGAAAATAAACTGGATACAGTAATGGTAGATGTGGGCCTCCTCTGCCAGGACGCAAGGAACTTAACAGAGAGAGTGACGGTGACGGAACAGCAGGTGCACCAAAATACGGCAGGGGTTGCTGTAACGCAGACACAGATGTCGGAGGTATTACAGAGAATCAAGGTTCTGGAAAGGAGGGCGTAAGATGCAGAGGGGAGAGCGCGGAGGAGCAGCATCTGCATAATTGGAATTCCGGAAGGTGAGGAAGGCAAAGACCCCACCGAGTACGTGGAAAACATGCTCCTCCAGGAGGTCGGAGCAGGTGTACTATCCCAGGGCTTTGTGGTAGAAAGGGCACACAGAGCCCTGACTGGAAGACCCCAGCCGGGTGCCCCCCCGAGAGCGATGATTGCTAGGATCATGAACTACAAAGACAGGGAGAAAATACTAGCGTTCTCAAGGAGGGGGGGAATCATCATAAACTCTTCCAAGATCACAATGTATCCGGACTATACGGCTATGGTTCAGAGGCAACGGGCACAGTTCGGCCCAACAAAAGAACGCCTCAGGATCGCGGGGGTGAAATACATGCTCCTGTTCCCCGCTAAACTCAAGGTGATACACCAAGGCAAAACATGTTTCTTCGACTCCACCCAAGAGGCCCACAGTTGGATGGACTCACAAGGCATCCCTCAGCTGAGGCAGAGAAATGCTAGCAATGCCGGAAATAGACCCCGATGAGGTGTAACAAAGGCAACCCATGAACAAAGAAAATAAGCATTATATAAGTTAAAAGAAACTAGAAGAAAGCATAGAGGAGCAATTAGCCCCACTTTAGCTGTGTTAGCTGAGAGAAGCGGCGCCCCCGGGAAGAATTAACTACTAGTTTGGATGTCAGTTTTAAGGCATCACACTGCGGCGAGTCTGCCCCCCTCATAGGAGCATGACGAGAGAAGCGGCGGAGCCCGAGCAGGGGGAGGGTGGCTGGGCGTTAGTTTTCCAGTTTCTGTTGAAGTTAAGGACGTTGAATGGAGTGAATGGGCGGCACACGGCACAAACTACGGAAGGACTACTGCAAAGGACATTAAAATAATACAAACAATAAGCGACCGGAGTAACATGGGGCAGGAATCCTGTGACAGCAACAGTGGCTGCATCAAGAGGCAAGGATCCAGGACCAGGACACCGAGGGAGATAGGTACGAGGAGACCAAAGGGCAGGGTGCAAGGACACGGCAGTGGGATAATGAAGCCAGGCAAACAGAGAAGATCATAGGACCAGACACATTGACAATAGCTACCTGCAATGTGAGAGGACTCAATGCGTATGTCAAGAGACTTAGGGTTTATGCCTGGCTAAACCAGATGAAAATCAAGATGGCGATGTTGCAGGAGACACACCGCACAAGAGACAGACAGGCCAAGGTGGATAAGAAATGGGGAGGACAGATATACAGTGCCACATATTCAAATTACGCACAAGGAGTACTAATATGGATTGCCCCAGGGGTCCCGTTCCAGCTACTCAAGCAGGAGACTGACACAGAGGGATGGCTGGTATTAGTGCATGGCATGCTAGAAAACAAAGAGGTGTGCCTGGTCAACACCTACGCACCAAATAATGACGCAACAGACTTCTTCAAAAAGTTAGCGCCCAAGTTGGCGCAATATAGGGAGGCAACGTTCATCTAGGCCGGCGACTTCAACTGCACCTTGAATCCCCTCCTCGACAGGTCTGATAGTAAACACAAGAAGCCGGCACCCCCAGCCAAAGAACTGCATAGGATCCTGGAGCAGCTACAGCTAGCGGACGTATGGAGGCAGGTACATGGAGAGGGGAGGGGGTTATACACCCTACAGCGCACCACATGGAACATTCACACGTATAGACTATATATTCGCGGGCAGGGAATCACTACAAGATATCACGGGAATCACCATGAAAGTACGCACACTTTTTGATCATGCCCCAATAGTGGCGACATGGGCACACACCAATAGGAAAGCCCCTATTCCAACATGGCGACCTCGAGCAGAGGCTCTGAGAGAGGGTGAGTTTGAGGAACACCTCCAGGAGGTGATCGATGATTACTTCGAGCAGAACGAGAGCAGTGTTGAGAGTGGCGCCGTATTATGGGACGCATTTAAGGTAGTAATAAGGGGAGCAGCAATAGGCAAAACAGGAGGATTGATGGGAGCGGCCATGAGGGAGTTGAATGAACTCAAGAGGGTGATCGAATTGAGAGAACAATGAGCGGGAATAGAGGGGGAGGAACCGGGAAAGCTGATAGAGCTGCGAGCTAAATGTATGTTGCTCTGGGAAAAACTAGGGAGGCTAAACTATGGGAGGTACATACAGCGGTTACACGCGGAAGGGGACAAACCTAGTAGGCTCCTGGCCTGGCTCACCAGACAGGAGAGTAAAAAAGATCCCATAACGGTGCTAGAAGACCACACCCGGACAGAGATCAGGGACCAAGAGCACATTAACGCTATGTTTGCGCGTTTCTACGAGCAACTGTATGCCCCGAATCCGTAAATAGACCCGGAGGACATAGCAGATGCACTGGTAGAAATAGAGTTGCAGAGGCTGGAGGAAGAACAGGTCCAGCTATTGGACGCACCCCTCACGGTGGAAGAAATAGAGACTTTGATCACAGAACTTCCCACCGGCAAAACCCTGGGCCCGGACGGGCTTCCGGGAGAGTTCTACAAGACGTACAAGAGCGCCATTGCCCCGAAACTACAAGAGACATTCCAAGACACATATGAGACCATGCATCTCTCGACAAGCCTGTCAGAATCAATAATTGTCCCGATCCTCAAACCAGGGAAGCCCCCCAGGAAATGCGCCTCTTCCCCTTGGCAGGTCTAAAACACGTCCCCCCACATTGTCTGCCAGACCTGGGCCTGACATGGGCGCCCTGCACCTTCAAATATTTGGGTATAGGGGTACATCATGACACCGCTGATACCCATACATCCAACACGCTCGTCGCTCTAGAAAGAACACGGCGGTCAATGACCTTCTGAGGGACACTCCCACTACTTAGCAGGGCAGCTGCAATTTCCAGTAAAATGGCTGGGGGAAGACAGAACAATAGACACACGCATTTTCCAGCCAGCACTGAAACAATTTTATCTAAGGGAAATACTATGGCTCGACAGACTCCGGCTCAGAACCCTGACGAACATGCTCAACATTGCAGTGGATTTATGGAAAAGAGTGTGGAAACTCCAAGGGGTAAAAGATCCGCAGTCGGCACAAATCCCTCTAGCGGGCCTCCTGGGAGGGAACACAAATACATTAGCAACATATCAAGCACATTGGGAGGCTAAAGGTGTAGCTGAAATTGGAGACCTGAGAAGGGAGGGAAGGTGGGCGGACTTCCACGAAATGGTAGACGAATATGAAATACATGTGGGTCAATTAATCCTATATACCGGCATGCTGAGGAACATTACGAGAAGATGGCCAGATTGGGAAGACCAGGATGAAGAGACAGCATTAGACGTATGGTATGACATTGCGGAGGGAACGCACACAACCTCCAGGTTATATGAACAGCTACTGAAAGTTAAAAACCCACAGGAGCAACACACGAGGCAGCGTTGGGAGGAGGAGTTGGGGAGACCCCTCAGCGACCAAGAATGGACCAGAGCCCTACGATACCCAAAAAAGGTATCCAGAAATGCAAGATTTAGGCAGACGCAGCTGTATGTAACGCACAGAGCATATCTCAAACCCAAAAAGATGAATAAAGTCCAGATGGGAGGCCAGAGCGGGTGCCCCCGCTGCTCGTCGGAAGAAGCGGACATGGTACACATGTTCTGGTCCTGCCCAGTGATACAAGAGTTCTGGGACGAGATCAGACTTAAGATAGCAAGAAGCAGACTTCAAATCCAGGCGGAATACCCAGAAAAGTACCTTCTGGGCCTCTTCTTGATTGGGGGTAAACACGAATCGCATCTTGCAAAGATGAAAGATTTAATAAGTATACTGGCCAAGAGAGGATAGCAATGACATGGAAGTCAAGGGAGGGCCCGCGCGTAGAAGCATGGTGGTCAGACCTTCAGAAGTGGACGCAAGCAGAGACAGTGGTGGGGACGAGAGCAGTGATAAGAGGGGAAGGTGAAACTGCGCACAAGTTGACTGGATGGAACACACTGATACAAGACCTCTTTGGCCACCCGGAGGAGGGAAACTCCGAAGATCACTCGGAAACAGAGGGTCCATAGACGAAATAGAAAGACCAAGCACGAAGCCCAAGAATAGAACATTATGCATACCAGACCTGGTGTTCGACCCAACGGGAGGTCCGGACTGAACTAACAAGGTCGTTGGGGAAACTATGAAACTACAGAGGAAGGGCAAGATCCGTACAAAGTGCCAATAAGCCATTTATGTTATGGTTGTTTGTATGTTATGTGTTTTGTTGTTGTTAAAAGAAAACAATAAAGAAATGTAAAAAAATGCTATGTGTGTTCACTCATCCCACAACTCACAGGGACACCAAAACAATTCCTGCCACAAGAGGTAACATTAGAGGAAGGGGGATGTCTACTGCATGTGTCCCTATGCGAAACACGGTAGAAGTGAAATGGATAGATGAGGGGGGAGGAGGTGTACACCGATAACTGTTAATGTTAATGTTAAAGGATATTTTTACCGCGCACTATCACCAACGGAGTGGTCCCCTGGCGCTCTGGCAGCTCTGAAAAAAAGGGGAGGGGTGGGGATGAGTTAGTGGGAATAAGCTGAAAAAGTGCAAAAGAGCAGTGATGTGGTGTTGGCAGCCTCAACTAGGTGGGTCCGTTGACTGGGCCTAGGGTGTTTTTCAGTTGGTAGTCATTGTGTGCTGTTGTGCGAATCTATGTGTGGTTTGTTTATTTGTTGCAGTGTAGTGAAGTTTGTGCGGGCTGTTATGTTGTAGGCTTGTGGTTGTGTTTGGTTGGAGTTTGAGAGGTGTATGCAGAGGGGTGAAATTGTTGGTGGATTGGTTAATTGGTATTGCTGTCCTGGTGGGAGCATCTCTGTGTCTCTGTCCTGACCTAGACCATCCGATACTCACAGTCCCTTTCACACATGGCATACACTCACCTTCATAACCTTACCCAAGTTTGGCCTCGGCCACCTACGTGAAACCTGTCTGTATGCGGGGCAGGCGGGCGTTTGAGCGTCCCTTCATATCTGGCACAGAGAGCAATCCCAATCAGTCAGTGCGAGGGATTAACTCGCTAAGGCTACTACATCCATACGTGGAGGGTGGTTGGCCTTCATCATCTTATTCAGTTATTTATTTTGCAGGCTATCGCTCCGGCCCCTTGGAAATGTGGCACATGCTAATGCTTGCAATTACACCCAGGGGCGGCACCTGCCTTCATTCACAACTCCATATGGTCAATGCCCATGCCAATGTCCACAACTTAATTCAAGTTGGGCAAGCACTAACATTCACACAACTCTATAGAAGTATGCTACCTGGTAGCAATTATGGGGCGGGTGAGGTTGTTGGCTGGAGTTGGCTAGGGATGCTGATTCTGTCCTCATGGGTGTCACTTTTGTCCTATTCGACTTAGCATCGTCTCTCTTGCTGTAGTAAGAGTTTATCTGATCAGTTCTGGGTGTTGTGAGTGTCATCCTAAATTTAGGCATCCTTTTCTTTGTGTTTCCTGTTCGGTTGTTTCGATTTTTCAGTTTAAATCTGTGTTGTTGAAGAGCCAGGTTTTCTGTAATTTTCAGAATTGTAGGTGGTCTTTGGTGTTTCTTATTTCTTTCAGGATGTTGTTCCAGGTTTTTGCAGCTAAGTGGGAGAAGGAGGAGCCTCCAAGTTTTTTCTTAAAGTATGGTTTTTGTTCCAGGCGGATTTCATTGCTTGATCTGAGGTGTCTCTTTGGCTTGTAGATTGTTATTTTCTTTTGTAGGAATTCAGCTCCTTGTCCGCTGATTGCCCTGTGTGTTATGCACATTGTTTTGAAGGTGATGCAATGTTTGGCTGGGAGCCAGTGCAGTGATTTTAGGGCTGGAGTGATGTGGTCTCTTCTGGATAGTTTGAGGAGCAATCTGGCTGCTGTATTTTGGATCCCTAGTAGTTTCTACAGGAGGTATTCTGGTATCCTGAGATAGAGGCTGTTTGGATAGTCGATTCTTGACATGATGAGGGCGACGATAGTGAGTGTTTTGTGGGTGAATGAGAGGAAAGGTAGGATTCTTCTTGCCGTGTGGAGGAGGAAGAAGCATTTCTTGATGATTGCATTTATTTGTGGTTCTAAGGTTAGGGTGTTGTCCATCAGGACTCCCAGATTTGTTTACTACCTTAGATGGTGTTGGTGCGGTTCCCATTTCCGTTGGCTATGGAATGTAGGTCTTGTTCTCCTGGTTTTTTTGATATAATCATGATTTCTGTCTTTCCTGGATTGATGTTCAAGTTGTTGGAATTCATCCAGTTAAAAACTTCTTTAAGACACTCGATTAGGGTTGAGTGATCGACTTGGGTGTCTTCAATTTTGTAGATGATTTGAGTGTCACCTGTGTAGTTGTAGCATATAATGTTGTATTTTTTGAAGATTCTGATACTGGAGTCTGGTAGATGTTGAAGTACAGTGGTGATAGTGAGGACGCTTGTGGTACTCCACAGTCGTTAACTTGTGGGGTGGATTTGAAGGGTTTTATCCACACAGTTTCTGTTCTGTCTGCTAGGAATAATTTAATCCAGAGTAGTGCCATGTCCGTTATGCCTATGTCTTCTCATTTTTTGGTTAGGGTGTCATGGCTAACTGTGTCGAAGGCTGCAGAGAGGTCGGGCAGAATCAGGGCTGAGGTTGTGTTGGAGTCTGCATTCATTTTTTAGGTCGTCCCAGATGGATAGTAGTGCTGTTTCTGTTCCTCTTGTGGGTCTGAAACCGACTTGTGCTTGGTCTAGCAGGTGGTGTTTTTCTACGTGTTCTTGGATTAATTTGTATGCGTACATTTCAAGGTGCTTTGCTGGGTAGGGAATGTTCGAAATCGGCATGTAGTTGGAGAGGTGTTCTACGTTGCCTCTTGTGTTTTTTAAAAGCGTTTTGATATATGCTGATTTGAAGGCTCTTGGTACAGTTCCTGTTGCTATTGAGAGATTTAGGAGGTTTCTGTAATATTTTGATGGCATCCTTGTGCGAGGATTGATTTGTAGATGTCAGGGGGGCAGGGATCCATGGGTGATCCTGCTTTCTTGCTGTGGTTTACCTACAAGACGAATGCCTCTGCTGATATTTCTGGATAGTTTTGGAATTTGTGCTGCAGCTCTGTGTTAGGTCCGGTTGGTTGAATGTTGTGGTTCATTGGTCTGTTTTGTGTGATTTGTCGGATGTCGTTGATTTTGTTCTTGAAGTGGTCTGCCAGGTAATTGCAAAGTTTCTCTCAGGGGGTTGGGGTGTTGTCACAGCCTGGTGGGTTTCTCATTTCTTTAATGATGTTGAACATTTCTTTTTGTGTGTTGGTGGCATTGGTGATTCTGCCATCATAATGCCTTCTCTTCGCCTTTTGTATTTCCTTCTTGTATGCGCGGATTTGTTTCTGGAACAGTATTTACTGGGTTGTGTTTTTTCCTTCATTCCAGTTCCATCTTCTTGTTGTCCTTTTTCATGGCGCTTAGTAGTGGGGTGAACCATTTTGCCATTGCTCTTTTTATTAATGGAGTGAATGGTTTTCCGGGGCGATCTTATCAATTGTATCAGCAATCCATTTGTGTAGTAGCTCCGCCTTCCCGTCTAGGTAAGCCAGCTCTAGTTCCATATTTGAGGGGTTGGTCATCTCCAGTTGTTCAAATAGGTTGCTTGCTTTGACACGTTTCCAGTTTCTTTTTGTGGTGGGTGTGAGTTTGGGGGGTTGGATGCAGATTTGAGTTGGTAGTCTGATCACAAATGGGATGATGAGATGTTCGCCCAATAGTATTTGTATCGGTGGTGCCGTGGTGATAGGTTTTTCCTTGGCAAAGATTGAGTTGAGGGTATGTCCTGCTGAGTGTGTTGCTCTTTTGACCAGCTGTCGTAGTTTCATGGTTGTAAGTTGTCCAATCAGTGAATTTTGGGAGTTGGCGTGACTTTCTTCAAACCAGATAAGTACCCCAGTATGATAAGATGTTCGTGCTTGATGGCTATATTGGTGATGGCTTATATGCCCTATATGCAATTAGAAAGTATGGCCCTGGGAAAAGCAATCAAGCACATGATACTGGAATATAACACAGAAGGGGCACAGAGGGGAAAACAGGTCATACTGCCCGCAAGAGAATATTCTGCAAGAGTACAATGGGACAGGATATACCATGGTGCCCACCACGCCCCTGAGGCGAATCTGAGGTTCGGTGTATCACAATGGAAGATGGGAAAGAGGAATGGTACAGTGCCACGCAGTAGGGCTGGTGGGGTTTGAAGAGAAAGTGGTAAAGAAAATAGGTACAGGGTGTAGGAAAATATGGAATACCAATGTACATGCCTTAACATGGATAGATGAAAAACACTGCTCAGTCTACATGAAAGCGCTCACATAGTATTCTTTGTGTTTCAGAGCAAACGGGATGGTGGCGCCAGCGATGAACACCGGCTGTGAGAGGACGATGAATATTGCGACGTTGCAGAAAGGGACCGCAGCAGTGATGGACGTATGGTGGGCCTGTGGAACAAGAGCGTGTGCCTAGATTGGGGAGAGTCTGTGCATCGATGACCCTCCACAGGCCTGCATTGGTGGTGCCCCATGCAGATTTGGTGCCATTCAACAAGCTATACACTCAGAAATGGAAGAATAAAGCAAGAGGGCCACAGGAGACACGAGAAGAACAAACAAAGATAACAAGGAGGAAGAGGGCCATCAATTATCTATCAGCAGAATCCATCCAGAGCTTGGATGCTATCCCACCACATCTAAGACTCATCACCAAGGCGTCCGTGTTATTCAGCTGGCTCCTACTACCCGGGGTGAAAACAGTGGCTAACGCAAAATGGCTTCAGATAACGCATTGCAAGCTGCTCCAATTGTCTAATGCAACAACAAAAGGTCTGAATGCAGTGCGACAAGAGCTCTGAGCTTTTTGTCTAACGGCACTGCAAAATCTCTATATATTGGACCTCATCGTTAGGGAGATTTATCATTTATGTGCTTCATACCCTAGTGAGGCCCCCAACACTTTTTCCTAGACCTTTTGACGTTTTTCTTTCAATCCGGAATGAGTGGAGCATTTTTCTTCTCATTCACTCTTGTGGGCTCTGTCATTCTCTATTCTTTGTATCCTACCTGTACTATGGAGTCTGTCTGCTCCATAGTCCTGAGAGAACCAAGAGGGAAGTTACCAACAAACTACCTATTTCTATCCTCACCGGAGGTCACACACCTGGGTCTGACACCAAAACCATGTGTTTTAAACCATCAATCTTTTAACAAATATAAAGAGATGGAGGGCTCAATTGTAACAAAAATAGTTCATCAGTTTATTATATTTACTAATAAAACAGACCGTTTGGTCACATTTACAACTCATTATACATAAAAACACAAGTAAAAAGAGACAAATAATCTGTAAATTCAAACTTGTGTTGTGTTCGCACAATACTTGGTAATCACAATATTGATGTTAGTAGCACAATGGGTGACTTAGAAATTAGCCTGATCTTGTTTAGCTAAAACATCCCCACTGTCTGACACAAAGACAGTGGGGACGTTTTAGCTAAACAAGATCAGGCTAATTTCTAAGTCACCCATTGTGACCAAACGGTAACTTCCCTCTTGGTTCTCTCTGTACCTAGTCCTCTTTCAACAAGCCCCTAAAAAAAGAGGACTCATGCTGTAAATGCATGCTCACTGTTTTTGTATAAGTGCTCCATAGTCCTTAAAGGCATCTGTGTTTTACTACTGCAGCACACATCTCCTTATGGGCAGTGTTGCTGGGGACCCTTGTGGCCCTCCTTTAAGATTTATTTTCTATATTCTCAAGTAGCTACAGTTCTTAAAGATAGAGAGCTACTTAGTATCTCTCGCAAAACTCTATAGTCTGAGAGATTGGCACACACCACCTGTAGTGGAGTGCCAAAGGGATACCTAGTATCCCCCTTCTCTCTGCTCCTCTGACTTTTTAGTCACATAGACGATCATCTAGTTATGGCTGGTGACAGTGGACTTGATCTACCAACTGTTGTGTGTTTTTGTACTGCAGGCTATGTCCATAGCCATGGTACTGCACAATAGGGGCACCCAAGTACCAGCTTGGGGCCTCACTTTTTTTCACCATTGCTAGCCTGGTTGTTCTTTGTTAGCCCTTCTTCTACCATTCTGGGAGGTTGGGTCTGTATGTGTGTTTTGCCTTTGGCAGTAACAAGTAGGTATCCCCGCCTAGGCTCCCGAGTGTCCGGGCAGGCAGGAAGTGGGGGAGGAGTTTCCACCCCCTGTCCTTTTTATATGCCAGAGTGCCTGAATAGGTCCAGCTCCTACAGGGATTGGATAGCCAAATGCCCCTTTCTGTAAAATGCTGAGAGGGATTGGGATCGGTATAAAAGGTGAGGCTTCTGGAGTGAAAAACAAGTAGACCACAGGAAACAGAAGTAACCGAAGAAGAAGACGACCAGAGATGCATGCAGACCCTTTGCAAGACCGTGAAGCAACCACTGCTGTCTTGATTTGGTTTTCTGTGCGACAGAGTAGCTCCAAAGAGGGTGACTCCTTCCCTTTGGTTGGCGCGAACAACTAGAACCAACAGTAACTCTAAAACGGGCCATCTCCCGAGGTCCTAGAAGCTTCCAGAGCTGCAGAACCCCAAAAACCAGGAGATCTGCTGCCCATTTCAAGTGCATCATTGTGGAAAGGCCAAATCCATCCAAATCTTTGCTGAACCTGTAAGGACCTTCCAGAGATCCGATCCGACAAGCCCAGAACCTCACACCAGGGTGTCGGAGTGCAGGAAGAAAAGAAGCATGACTGGATGATCCAAGTCATTTGTTGGTGCTGCAGAAAAGGCCCCAAAACCGCAGAGTGAACCAAGAAGAATGCTGCTGAGAGACACAGTCCATTGTCCTGCCTTTCATCATCAGACCAAGGACTCCGGAGGTCAGATCCAGAGCTGCAACTTCACAGAGCATCCAGCACAAATATTTTCTTCTAACCTAAGGTACTGTGGGGGAAAAGGGTATTGCTTACCTTATTCCAAGAAGTCGCTGCAGAGCATTGGCGTGTACATAGAGGTGTCCAGGGCATCACCCTCTTACCTCTGACCCAAGCCGCTGCTTGTGTCTCCTTCTTGAGTCAGTTTTATGCTCTCCTTTCTTAGTTGCTAACTTGCTGCTTCGATAACTCTAGATACTGGTAAAATACACTGGGACTCTTTGTAATTCACTGTTAGTCAAGACTTCAATACTTCTCAGACCTGCCTTCAACTAGGGTTGTGTTTTTGGACTTAAAATACTTGCCAGGCGAAGAAACCTTTTCTAGAACCTTGAACTAAGTTCATGTTGCACTACCTAACCATTTTCCTACCTTTAACTGACTTTTCTATATGTGTTTGCAGAGTAAATGCATTACTGTATAACCTCTTGCAAACCGCATGAGTGCGCAGTAATCGATAATTCAATAACCTTGTATTTTCCCTTTCTAACGTTGCTACAAATGTAACCGTGAACAAACACAAAAGTGTAAGTGCCCTTTGAAGGGTATTATCAAGTGATTCTAAGTGTTTTTGTATAAACGTATAACGTATTTAAGGTGATCCTGGTGTAAATTTAATAAATATACTCTTTTTATGTAACTATATGTGTAAGTGCTTCTTTGTTGTGCCTGTCTAGCTAAGATGCAGTGTACTTACTTACAGCTCCCATCTTCCCCTTAAGATAAAACTTGCTGCTTTGCCACTCTACCAGTGTCTTGAGCTAGTACAGACTGATACTAAGAGTTGGGGATCTACAAACGACTGGGATAGCTTACTAAAGTCTTACTGCCAATAGGACTATAGGAAAACTGCCCTAACACTGGTGTTACAGCTAGTGGGATTTGTGTAGGTTGGATTACACAGATTTCTGGCTGGGAAGGGATGCCCCTAAACACTCACACCAGAGAGAATACAACCCAATTGGGAAGAAATGCCCAAGTCGATCTTGTAAGGAGGATAACAAGTTTTAATCTCACACGTAGAAGAGAGCAACAGCAAATAACTCTGCTGCTAAGAACGTTCTGCCAAAAAGAGGTACACGCAGAAACATTTAAAGGTACACAGTGTCATGATGATGCGACAACATACAGTAAAAACCCACGCGGCTGATTGAATAGACCCTAGACCTGTACCACCTTTATCCATAAGGGATGCCACTATATTGGTCCCAGCCCAGTCCATCCATAGTCCATCATGTAGGTGCTGCAGGGCTCATCTTGTTCTCACGTCGAAGATGAGCAAACAAATTAATTATACTCCTGCTATACAGCTTGTTTTATCACTCATACTGTGCCCTTGGCAGGCCTTAAGATGGACACAAAGGAGGTTATGGGGCACTCTACCCTTCACACACTCATTTCACTCACCCCCATCCATGCCATCCTTCTCCAAGGTCTCCACCCTCATTTTAAACTATAATGTATCCCTCCCAGCACCTCACAATACAAATCACACAATTGTTGATTCAATGATATGCCCTGTCCGTCCTCTTTGAACATTTCAGGACTTGTTACTTTGGTGTTGGTGGTCAAAGGGGCACCTGGTGCCATGGAATTCAGAGGTCTTAGGGGTTAGTCAGTTATATGGCCTATAACTCGTGGTCGCTCAGGAATTGTCCGGGTCTTGCTTTGGCCAGTGTGAGATAACATGCACACCAGGTGCCGATCTTTGATCGTGGCCTTGTAGGGCACATTCCTCTAGGGTGAAAAACACTTTTGGAACCCTGAATAGAAGTTGTGACGTTTGGGGGTGTGAGTTGTCCTTATGGGAGCTTGGGCATGGGTGGGGATTTCTGGGGTCTCGTGAATTTGGGCCTAGTGCATGCAATGCTGCATTTACCGCACAGGCCTTCCCTTCTACATATGATTACTAATATCTACACAAAATAGCGATGCCGCTCGCGCCTTGGGCCACACTGTGTAGTTAGACTATATTTGGTTATGTTAAAATGGGGTCCTGTTAAACCGGAATGTGTTCCTCTCACTGTTCCCCCTTCCCGCTGCTCCATAACAGTGCCTCAAATGCATCTTACCCCACTTTAAATTGCCCATGGGGGGACGGGGCCATCCCCTTCCCAACATTCCCCCTTTTGTTACTTCTACAGTAATGAATTCTAGAATGCTTCTGCACTCCCGTGCTTCTGTTTCTGCATCCAGATATGACTGAGTCCCCTTTATTGGCACCCAAGCCCTATAACCTGATCGCAAACTCTCCACCCTACGTGCATGCTCTTCAGGTGAACAAGTCATATACATGCATCCCCCCTCCCACGCTAGGCCTATCTAACCCGCTGTGCGATTTTCTGGGTCAGGGGGTGGGGAAATTATAGTGTGGTATAGAGGATGAACTTCCTCTCCATACGGGATGGGGAACATTTCATACTTCTGGCCGCCCTGTGGGATATCAGTTTGTACTTCAATATTTTTTGTTTCGTGAGGTGCTTTTGGAACCCCAATTGATACCATCATTCTTGGGCTATCAGGTGCCACAGTGGCACAGAATAAAGGGTCAGCTGCCAAATGTAGAAAATGACCCGGATGGACAGAATGATCAGCATTAACATCTTCCCGATCGCTCCTTCCCACAATGGGGCCCAGTTAAATTCCATAGTCAGCAATCACTGTCCTGTATTCCTCCCTCCGCCTTCATGAGAACACCCAGGCCATGGACAGCTGCAATGATGTGGGATAATGATCCGTTCTTCACATCCTCTGGAGGCACAAATGTAGAGCAGGAATCACCAATTATTTTGCAAATCCCACCTTCCATGGCGGTTAACAAATCCAGCACGTAACGATTTTGCCTTGTCATAACTTTCAATACCCGCAACTCAACCTTGATCACGTTGAACCCGTTCTCTGTATTGTTCGCAAGCTGGACCAGTTTCCACCACATTATTTGCAACCATTTCAAATTGGCTGTTGCCTACACTCCTGGCAAGAGTAAAGATGTGCTGAGCTGAAAAGCTGGTATTCTTCTGGCATTTCAGCAAGCAAGGTGGAAGAGTCTTTGGATATGTAATTTGATCTTTTCATCTTCTGTGGTTGTTGGAACTGTCCTTTTCCAGCCTGATGTGGGTCTTTTGTGTTGGTATCATGCTCTTATATTCATTTTTGACTGTAAGGAAACTAGTTGGCCCCTCTGCAGGCAGTACTACCCCCTTCAGGTGTTCTTCTAGGATTACTAATAGACCTGAGTGCAATATGGCCAGCTAACAACATGCTTGTCGGCCGCAGGCTCAGTAGTAATCCATCAGTGCCACCGTTCCTATCTTGTGATCAAGAGAGTTTTATTGCAGTGTTCAAATGCGCCGACAAAGACCGTACCCTTGCTGCAGAAACAGAGTCTATTTATCCTTGTACACTCACACTGGCTTTTCCATTGTTGCAATCTACGTCAGCTTTGTGATATGCTCTGGCCAGATTTTCTCACAGACAGTGACAACTCGCGCTATCTTTTCTTTAACCAAATGTTACCAGTCCCTCTGCCAAGCATGGTAGTGTGATGTCCTGCAAGTTGTTAGTGACATGTTTCCACCTTTCACCACCAGATAGGGTAGCTCCACACACTTGATGTTTTTGGGTGTTCATTGCACTTTACAAAATCTGGGCCCACCATTTGCACTTGCACACTATGTGCCTGGAACGTTCCTTTTATTCTGCATAGCACAAGATGAACTAGACATTGAGCCTCTATAATTTGGACTGCTTGCGATAATAGCACCTTGGGAGCCCCTGACAGGTGTGGAATGAGTGAACACACATAACAGTTCCCATTCACAGTGTTTCTCAACCCACCACTCATATCAGAGTACCATGAATTAGTGAACTCGGGGTGATGAATATCCTCGATCACATAAAAACCCAGCCCTTTCTATGTGTCACACTTTTGTCGTACTTCTCTCTTCATTCTTCTATATATACTCTCAGGGATGGACACTTTAATAGTGCTATCAGTGGTAGACAAACCCCTACTTTCTGAAGACAACCTATTCACTGTCTCCCACACTGATGCATTGTGCTTATTAAGGTCAGTAAATTAATTTCCATTATTATTAGTAATATTCACATTAGTGCTAATATATTTAAATCCACTCATATTATTAACATGTATATGTATCGTCCGATTTGGATAATATACAATCCTATTTCCTCAATTCCACCATTCCTCCCCTTTATAGGACCTCCCCCTAAAATACCCTGGCCAATACACTCCCAGTAGTACTAGCAATATCACACACGGTCATCCAGCAATAACTGACCCACAATAATAGATATAGATCCACATTCTCTCATTCGTGTGTCTATGCCTCTGGCCCTATTTGACAAATTATTTACAATAGCTATGTCTATCTTCTTTCCTGAAATAGAAGCAAATACACACAAGACAACGAAAGGAAGAAATGTACAAGATGTACTTTGTATACAAAAGAAGAAGAAATGAGAGTGAGGGAGAAAGAGAAAAGAGAGAAAAAGGAGAGAAAGAGAGCGAGAGAGAGAGAAAAAGAGAAAAGAGAGAAAGAAAGATAAAGAGGGAGAGAAAGAATGAAAGCGCTCCCAGAAAAAATAAAAATACAGAGATTGCTGCTGAGCTTTGGCCTGCCACTTGAGCATGCCACCACACCCGTATTGCCCCTGGACAGGCCGGTGAGATAGTCGGGGTACAAGTACTGTTACCCCTCGTTCCTAGATAACTGATGCACTAGTGTGTTCTCGGTAGGTGCCCTATGAACGTCAGAGCGGTGGATGCAGTAGCGCTATTCCTTCACTGTGACTGCGAGGAGAGTACAAAACATCACCCTCGTAAGGCCCCTGGAACCGAGGGTTAATCCATCTGTATATAAAATTGTGGATATAAATGGAGTCCCCAGGCAGCAGTGGTCATGTGGTCATATGCTCAGGATCTGGTAGTAGGCTCAGCAATTGACGTCTCTGCCGTCACAATCCTGAGAGGTTCAATCTGTCGGGAGACACATTTAATGGCACGAGTTAGTGTAGTCAAATATTCTTTGAACACCTCTCCTATCACCGTTGCTGCCCTATGTGCGTCAGAAGCACCGGCCATTGACCACTAAATGGGGTTACAGATGGTGGTCTTTGCTTGCCTGCGCATGTAAACTGAAGAGGGCCAGGGGCAAACAGTGCACCCAGTTTTTCTTCAGCGTGATGCACAGTTTGGCTAAATTACTTTTAAGGAGCCCATTTATTCTCTCCACAACACCATTGGCCTATCAGAGATAAATCAAACATATCCGATGCTTGATGCCAAGTAGTGCTTTAACATGTTGGAATAACACACTAAAGTAATGTACGCCATTGTCTGACCTTAAAATCTCACACACACCCCATTGTGGGAATACTTCCTGCACTAAAAACCTCTCAGCACACTTGACATCTGGGTGTGCATACAGTCCTGCTTCCACCCACCTAGAGAAAGGACAGACTACCACAATGAGGTACCTAGATCCATTGCAATGCTCACCCATATCAGTGTAATCTATGTGTAATTCACAGAATGCCCCAGTAGGGAGGGCAAGGTGCCTTGTAACATCAATGCGTGTCAATCCTGTACTGAAACCTTGACATGTGGTGCAATGTATGGCCATTTCTGTAATGCTTTCCTGGATGTTTGGTATAAACCAGTCCTCCCGTATGTCTGTTGATATGTGCTGCTTTGAACTGTAGGATTGATAATGTAACTGTATGAAGGCTACTTTTAGCAGCTCTTTGGGCATTACTGTCTTCCCAGAGGTCTCTTGTCTCCATAACAGATCTGTCGGGGATTGCTTCCAACCTCTGCATAACCACAACTCTTTCTCCCTTTCAGGTGCCCTTCCATATAGCTCGATAATCTGGGCGATAGGCAATGCTGTGTAAGGTGCTAGATGTTCACTTGCAGGCAGGGCAGTCACCACGTACTCATTGGGTATTTCATTTGGCAGATACACCACCATTTTAGCCACCACATCGGAGGCTGCGTCCCCCATTGATATTTCATTTCTCCCGTTCGTGTGGGTGGTGCACTTAACGATCGCCACAGCAGATGGCTGTGATTATGCTTCTACTAGCATTTCTAACAGTGCTGCATGCTGCACTGGGGATCTATCCACCCTCCGAAACCCCTTCCTCTTCCAGCGGGATAAACCGGCGTGTACCGTTGTTGTTACATACGCTGATTCAGAATATTTAGTGACATGGCACTCTTGTGATGCTCTCAGTACTTCGATGAGCACCACAAGTTCTGCCGCTTGTGCAGAATAATGCGTAGGCAACCTTTTCATGACCACCATCTTGTACTCCGCTTCCTCAAGTTATACCACTGATGCCCTTGTCTGTCTCTGCCAACTCTCTTGATCAATTTTGGATAAGCCGTCAACAAAGAGTATCTCACCCTCTGTCAATGCACAGTCCCTTGCTTTGGGAGTGTCATCCTACTCCCCCTCGTATGTGGAAGAGTCGTGATCTGACAGGTCCTCTGTAGTAGGCACATCTGTTAAAAAGGTGGCAGGATTCACTGTTTTATACATAACCCCATGAATATGGGATTTAGAAATGATGATCCCATATGTCGATGACTTTTGCTCAGCCAGGGCAGATTTTGACCTTTCTAGAATGGCAAACAAAGAAAGTTCCACATACGTTACTGAACACCCCATTAAGATTGTGGAACTTTTTCTATCACAAAAGCTGCCGCTGCTAAAGCTTGTTTGAACGCAAATTGCCCTTGCATCACTGTATCCAAAGTGCCACTATAATAGGCCAATGGCTTATTGCCCATTGTGCTTTTCTGCGTGAACACTGCTGTCATGAGCTGGCCATTCGAATGTGAAAACAAATACAATTCCTGTGTATAATCTGGGGTGGCCAGTGCAGGTGCCAAACTAATCACTTCTTTTAAGTCGTAAAACTGTCTGTACATTTCAGCCATCCACTGTAACTTATGGTCCTTTGTCTTTTGTGCTTCCCTAAGGGCCTGTTACAGTGGTGTTGTGTATGCTGCGTAATCTAGGATCCAGGCCCTACAGTAATTACACAGGCCCAGAAACATCTGCATCTCTTTAACTGAGGCGGGTCTGATGGTGGGACGTACGGACGCTGCCCTGTCGGGTAGTATTCTCTTACCATTCGCCAATATGAACTCCCCCAAAGGTTTCTCTTTAGGGTGGAGGGTCATCGACAAGACCTAGCTGGGTCCTCATCATCCCCCATAGTATACTGCATCAATGACTGTAAATAAGGGTTATCTGGGAAAGCCCTCTGTAGTGCGTCCTGTACCATTGCTGTAACTACATTAAATGGTGCTCCATCATGTGCATCATCCCCCAGGGTTTCTCCTGGATATCTGGCCTCAACCCACACTTCCCCAGCCTGGTCCTCAATTACGGCAACCAGCAAGCTCTTAAGATCCCCTATCGCCAGGGAGACCCCTGCTGTTTGCTTTTTGAATATGTATATTCACTTACTCGTCCCTGCTGTGAGCTGCGGAAGTGCCTTAATGAAATTATTCTTATACACCTGGAGCCAGGGCACATACTGTGTCCTCCCAGCCCCCTTATGTATGAGGGGCATCGGCATCTTTGGCCTACTTCCCACAGCCTTCTTCATACCTCCTCTTCTCTCTCCCAATGCCATTCGGCCAGCCCTGTTCCTCAACTTGCCCCCTGCCATAGACCTTCTACTCAGGAGGTATACTCAGCCACCTTTTCACCCCCCCTTTCTCCTTCACTCTGATCCTCAGTAAACATATCAGCATCCTCTTCTGCCACATTCTCTCCCAACACTGTATTCTCCTCTCCCTGGATGATCCACCCACCCAGGCTTCTTTCTTTCTCAACACCTAAATGTCTTATTACTTCAGTATCCATCTTAAGCAGCACTTCCCCTGATTTCTATTCTCCAACCCATCTTTCTTGGTTAAGATGCGTTAACGCCAACCTGGACCGAAGTAAGTGAGACATTTTGTCCACTTTAGCTAACAACATTGAATTTGATTATATAAACAAGCTTATTTTTTCCATCTATGTGATAGTACTTTGAAATGAAGTTGTGAAAACGCCTTTGAAATAATTTGGCGATTATAAAACGTAAACAGAGGATAAAAATCCTTGTCTGACATTTGTCACAGGTTTCAAATTCTGCTTGGGACACTAATGAACAATGGGTGATACACTGAACATCAGGTTCTAGAAAATTAAAATCGTACACGGCTACTATTGAGCCAGTTTGCAAGCTCATGTCTGTACTACATGTAAGTGAAGGCTTGGTAATATTTTATTTCTTTACTGTATTGTTATAGTTTGATACATATGCTAGAGTTGTGTCACATCTAAACATGTCAATTAATGAATTTAAGAAAAAAACAGCTAGATCAATGTATTAGATCTGTGTACTGTATATAAAGAAAGCTGATGTATGATAGAACCACGATCGTATATAATGTGTTGTACTGTTTGTTTTTAGATATTGTCAAACCTGTTATGGGGTATATGAGAAAGTTTAATTACTACATCTGAAGAAATTGTCTGTCCTGAAGAAGGCCGCAGAAAGTAACGGTTGAATGGACACTAGAGATAGTGCTCTAAATTCCAGAAAGGCCGAAACATGTTGACAACTGACAAAAGACATATGAATTATTGAAGTCTTGTATCCAACACTTTCAAATCGAATGTAGTTAGTGTTTCATTGATCCAACTAACCCCTTTACAGATGATACTGTTTTTTTTTTAAGAATGGGTTGAGAATACCATGTATTGTTTAATGTGTTGCATACATGTTAAAATCTTTCTCTCTCTTTTTCATTTTTCTAAATTTTTCTTAAAGTGAATACATTTGTATGGACTGATTTTTTTGATTTTTTGAATGTTTAATAGAGATGTGGTTTTATAGATATGTGGCATCAGTCTTAGAAGGTAGCGCTAAGACTAACAGCTGTTAGCACCATTGAAATGGTATATATGTGTACTAGAACCTAGGATAGTACAACCTATCACCAAGCCTTGCTCTGTACTGACATAGAGAGGGGTAATCAATTTTCTCACCTTTGTATAGTGCTTCAATGATATGCCATGTCTGTCCTCTTTGAACATTTCAGGACTTGTTCTTTTGGGGTTGGTGGTCAAAGGGCACCTGGTGACATGGAATTCAGAGGTCTTAGGGTTTAGTCAGTTATATGGGCTATAACTCGTGGTCACCCGGGAATGGGCCAGGTCATGTGAGATAACATGCACACCAGACACCGGTCTCTGATCATGACCTTGTAGGGCACATTCCACTTGGGTGTAAAACACATCTTTGAAATGCTTTTGGAACAATGAATAGATGTTTTGGTGGTTCGGGGTGTGAGCTCTCCTCATTGGAGCTTGGGCATGGCTGGGGATTTCTGTGGTCTCACCAATTTGGATCTATTGCATGCAATGCAATACCTATGAATACTAATATCTACTCAAAATAGTGATGCCTCTTGTGCCTTGGGCCACACCATGTAGTTAGACTATATTTGGTTATTTTAAAATGGGGTTCATTTAAATGGGAAGGCGTCGCTCTCCCTGTTCCCCCTCCCAGCTGAACCATCACAGTGCCTCCAATGTATCTCGCCTCACTTTAAAGCACCTTGGGGGGCTGTCCGCTGCCCATCATTTGTATTGCACACAATGAATCCATACTCCTACTCACTAAACTGTAAAGTACTAAAATTATGTCCACTATGGAAAACTTTAAGGCAGAATCTCTTATGTCTCTTACTGTTGAAAAACAGAAAGAAATGTGCAAAAGATTAATGTCTTAGAACAAAAGGGGAAAAACAGAGTTAATCCAAAGCTTGTTGGATCACCAAACTGTAAGTATGCATGTAACACCTGCTTCCAGAATAGATCTAGAAGAAAATGATGGTCAAAGTGTAACCCTTAGCTCCCAACTTCCATTTAATGAGGTAGAACATGATGTGTATGAAAGTACAGTCTGAAATGAGAGACACAGAAATGAGGAAAGAACTGCAACTCAGGGAAACAGATATGCAGCATGAACTAGAGATGAAAAGGTTGTCCCTCGTTTCTACTTCTGTTTCAGAATTCTCTTTGCCAGACCACTCCAGAAGCAGGAAGCCTTGTTTTTGCAAAGATTTGGTGAGTTTCTATGGTGTGAAAATTGATATTCTTGATTGGCTGAGTACATTTGAATTTACATGCAGGTATTTGTGAAAGTGATTTTTTCTATGGGTAATCTCTATGCTCCCCCAGAATAGCTGTGATGGAGTTGAATGATGTTGATACATAAGAATACCAGTTAGTAAAAACTGCTCTTATAGCCAGGTTTGGGAAGACTCCTTCCCAATACATAAAAGGGTTTAGGGACCACAAGAAGAGAGACGGTAACTTGTGAGCCACTTGCATGTGTGAAAGCCTGGAAAACTCAGATGAGTGGATTACAGGCTACAAGGTGAGTTCTTATGAAGGCATGAGGTGTCTCTTCATGCTGGAAAGTATTTTTGATGCTTGTTTCCGAGAGCTGAGACAGCACCTGGCTGACTCTAAGAACTGGACCCCAAGAGGCTAGCAGTGGCTGCTAACTTGTGGGTGGCCAACAGGGCTACTCCGAACGATGCTGGGACTCCTCACAAGAAAGAGGAGGGGAAAAGCATAAAAAGGATGAGAAGAATCATTCCAAAAATCCCCCACCAACAGGAGGCCACAAACATAACAAGGTTAAATGTCCCCATAACCAACCATATAGGGCTAGTGAAACCTCTGGGCCCAAACCAGAGGGAGGTTATAAGAAACTCCCATTCCAAAAGACATTTGGGAAATGTGTGTGTGTGAGTCTGGTGACCATGTGAAAGGAGATCCCAGGTGTAAGGGTCCCCTCTTTCAGCTTAGAATTCACGCATGATGCAGATATTCCAATGACAGGGGCTAGCTTTCATCCTCATGCTGAAGAACCCATTGGTGTTCAGGCTAGAGTTTCTTTAGTATCTCTAGGACTGTGGGAACAACAGAACATTGAGGCCTATAATTCCATTCCTGGTAATACTAAAGAGTTTTATAAAGACAGTTTACTTGTAAATAGTCAGGACACCCCTGCTATCAGGGACACTGGGGCCCAAATGCAATGAGATGACTGTAGATATTCCTGTAAGTGTTCGGTCAGAAGCCAGGAAGGGTACTGTGGGGCAATGATTTGAAGGCCTTAGGTGTAGTCTCCAGCCACCCAAACCTCCCTCTAAGAAGAGAAGGGAGTTGACCAAGAAAGCAAGAGAGATACCCTTAAAGGAGTTTCCATCTAATAACAAGGGGAAACATAGAGTCTCGAAAGGGAAGGAGGCACCAAAGCCCAAGACTTCCACAAGGAAAAAGGTTCCTGTAGAAATCCTAGAGGTCACCCCTGTGACCATACCACCAGCAGAGTTTGAGTTGTTGTCAGAGGAATCCCCTGAATAACCTTCTACGGATGAGTCAAAGGAGGAGGAGAATCAACCCTCTCTAGATGATCTGCATCCTAGGGACCATCCTGAGCTGCAGACTTTGCTTGCAGAAGGTAGGCCCTCAAGGACAGACTCCCGTAGGGGACAAAGAGAGGATCCCTCTCTAGAAGGTCTATATCAGCAGGCAGCTTTCCAGAGTGAAGGGCAAGACCCTGGGAAGAATAGGCTATAATGGGAAGATGGACTTCTATAAAGTGAGCCTATGGAGTCTCATGAGACTGGTGGCACCCTAGGAATTAAAACCCACATTTCTACAGTCAGCATATGCAATCCCCCTTGCTGGTTACATGAGCTCTAAGAGGACCATGAAGAGGATTTCTCTGTACTTTTACTGGCCCAAGTCGGGTGCAGAGTTAGGACAACACTGTAGTAGTTGTCATACCTGCCAGTTATCTGGTAAGAGTGGAGCCAATAATGTGGCACCCTTAATGCCTCTCTCAGTTGTGGGAGTCCATTTGAGAGGGTGGGGATTGGCATTGTTGGTCCCCTAGACCCTCCAACATCTTCAGGATTTATGTTGGTGGACCATGCCACCAGGTACCCTGAAGCTATGAGGACTGTTACTTCTCAGGCAGTGGCTAAGGCCCTACTTGGTATTTTTACCAGAGTAGGATTTCCTAAGAAGGTTGTATCTGACAGGGGGTAAAATTATATGTCACACTACATGCAGGCCATGTTGAAAACATGTGGGGTCACCTGCAAGTTCTCACCTTCCTACCACCCTCATACAAATGGGGTGGTAGAGAGGTTTAATAGAACCATGAGGAACATGATTGATTGGAGCTTTGGAAGAACCACGTAAAAGAAAGTGGGACCTGGTACTGCCATGCCTTCTATTTGCCTATAGAGACGTTCCTCAAGCTGGAGTGGGCTTTAGCCCCTTTGAGTTACTCTATGGTCATCCAGTCAGAGGCCCTTTGGCCCTGATTAAGCAGGGTCTGGAGAGTGCTCCTTCCCTCAATCTAGTAAGGATTACTGACTATGCGCTTGGCATCAGACAGAGGATGGCACTCATGATGACAGAGGCTAGTGACAATTTGAAAGCAGATCAATCTCTGGTTATGAATTGGCACAACCAGAAGGTAAACAGGGTACAGTTTACTCCAGACCAGCAAGTTCTCATTAAGGTCAGAGTAAGACAGAGGGTCTTACAGGACAAAAGGTCAGGACCCTTCAAAGTTGTGCGAAAACTTGGAGAGGTCAATTATTTCGTAGACTTGGGCAACTCCAAGGAGGCCCCTAGGGTCTTTCATGCCAACCATCTGAAGGCCTATGTTTCCAGGCCAGAGATAAGAGCTTTGCTCTTAGCATCTGATCAAGAAGAAGACAAGCGCAAGCCTCTCCCAGATCTTCTAAGGGGACACCCTTCAGATGGGTCAGAAGAAGGGGTAGAACACTCTACTAATCTGACAATGCAACAACAGGAGTGCAAAGCTTTGTTGACTCACTTTAACCCCTCTGTTTTCACTTACACCAGGCTTGACCCCTTGTAGCCAAAGACAGGGGCTACAGGATGTCAGATAATGTGAGGAATCACTTACAAGAAAAGAACAATTAAATACTTGACCTTGGAGTGATTGAACATTCCACAAGTCCATCGGCTACCCCAGTTGTCTTAGTACCAAAGGCACGCACCAGAGCAAGTACTGTCAAGTACCACTTTGCCGTGGGATACTCTGCTGCTAACCCGTTTACTGTGGATTCACTGTAATTCTGAGACTGTAATACACAGTTTACTGTTGTGGCCACACACCCTTCTTGGCATTCCCTACTTCAACCAGAATGCGCACGCACCAGAGCAAGTAACGTCAATTACTGCTTTGCCGCGTGGCAGCAGCCTGCAGCCTAACGTACTTGCCGGTACTATGCTCAAGATAGATTTTCACTCAATCTGGTAAACCTTCTAACAGCCCTTGAGTCTGCTTCCAATTGCTTGCATGTGTTCTACTTTGTATATGTTAAAATCCAATATGCCAGCCACTATCACCTCTCGACTCTAACTCGAGCAAGCTCACAATCAGTGAGACACGTATCGAAAAAAAGACATCACACTCTCACCAGCGATACTTAACACAACACACTGTGCTCATATTCGTGGGTTTTGTACACCGTGTAATCTCTAGAGAGAATTGCTGATAAATGCTTTTGTAAAACCGAGCATGCTCTCTGTTTCATCAAGCACTCAGCAATGTATAACTTCATCTTAGATGCATATCGAAAACTCACAAACAATGGACTCACTAATCTCTGCAGGATTTAGTGGCAAACCTGACAAATGTTATATTGTATCAATTGAGGACAGCTGTGTTCACAGCCTGAACAAACAAACCGGCGTGTAAAACCTGCCTCCAAATTTAAATTTAAGCATAGAAAGAGCAGCTGCTGCCCGTATCGTGGCAAGCCCATCAATTACTTGTGTAAATAGAAATTGCTCACCTCTTGATCATCGAATGCCCTGTCAGGGTAGTAGCAATCAAACTTGCATTCCATCTCTGATGTATCTATTCATGCAAGCCATTCTGATTCAGCTAGCATGCAGAACCTTTCACAATCTCCTATCATGTTCCATCATGAATTGTGCGACCTGTCTGCTGTATCAGTCTCTTTCGTTGCTCCTACTCTGCGCAGGCCGAACTCGTAACCAAAACAAAAGAGTGACTCCAGCCAACAAACTATGCTGGAGATCACATTGACAGCCATGAATATGGCTGTAATTAGCTTAACCAAACTTTGTGAGACCCTGGATCAAAAAATTACTTTACAACCAACTCAGATTGACTATATTGCTGACTGGATAAGCAAAACTACATGCCTCAAAGGCGCTTGCCCAAAAATGCCTGTTTGAGCATTGAATAAAGATCTAATTCAATGTGACAACTATAATCAACCAAAGATTGCTTCTTAAGATGCATAAAACATGACATCTGTGCTACCTATGTTCCCTGCAGTCATTGGACCAACAAATGATGAATTCGCGTTCGCAAGTAAAGCACATGGATCCTTGCCTACAAGGACATCTGAGCATTGACCTGATGGCAATCGACTGAAGCCACCAAACAATGAAATTATCAACAACAGAACTACACACTCTAAAATCATTAAAACAAAACAACAGTGGCACACTTTAATAATGAAATGTCGATGAGGCCCATACAAATTATTGACATTATGTAGAGCCAACATCCTGAGCATTTTTTACAATATACCTTTGCTTGGAGACATTTCTTCCATTGATATCAATCAGGTGGAATTTCTAAATCCAAATGATTCAACAACTGTTAGACTGTGGATCCCTTCAGGAATCGTTCTCAATGCCATATGGTTGGCCAGGATGGAGTTGTTTACTCTAGGATTTGTTATACTACAAGATAATCATCACAAAGACACTCTACTTATGACAACACCCAACAAAAATTGTTCATCAAACAACTCCAATTGTGTCTGTCACAACTCACATTCGCAGATGCAAAGAGATGAGCCCCAAGCATAACAATCCGATAGAGGCAAGGAAAAACAATGGAGAACAAACAAAGATAACAATAAAAAAAAATTAAAAAATTGTCAATCTTACTAGCTGGAACACACGTGGGCATGGTCATTTTATGGATTCATCTGTCAATTGGATCAATGAATTTGATATACTTGCAGTCCATGAAACGTGGTTGACAGACTCTCCAACTTGGAATGATCATAACATTGCCCTACTTACAGCTATAGCTGCACCAAAGGGCTGACCAACCTCTGGGCTCTTAGTAGTTCTAAAAATAAGTACCGGTTTCACATTACAACCATGGATTCCACCGAATAATTTCATGCAATTGGTGAAGATCTTCTATGAAAATCGAGTCCTGGCCTTACTAAACATCTACAAAAACCTAGCTGGTATGTCAGATATTCGATTCTGCAAAGATCTGAAATTTATTTTAGACACAATTGCCGCTAATCCAACAATTACTAATACCATCATTGCTGGGGACTTGAACATGCGCTGTCTTGGTTCAACGACAAAACATACTATGATACAACTAAATGGACATCAATAATGACTGTGAGAAATCTTCAAATGAAAAATGTATCATTGCAAGGAGACTTGCCATCATGAAGCACGTGGCCCTGCGGTCTGTCGGAAAGCATAATTGACTACCTTATTTTGGATCGACAATTATATGAGGAAGCAGACAAATTTGAAATAGTGAAACAGCTGCACAGCGATCATAATATGCTAACATTTAGCTGGAATCTTGAAAATATCGCAGAGGAAAGGGAGTGCCATACTCAAGAACTAAATGTCAACAATCTAAAAACACGCTTACAATGGACGGAATCCAATTTAGCGAGACTCAAAGGAAACATCATACAGATCCAACTGAAGCAGAGCAAAACATCCTTTACAACTGCCCTTAACTTCTTTAAAACTAACATTAGGGTCCTGCACTCATACTCGAAAAAGATGGCACAATGCTTTGACGTTTAGCTAAAAGGAAAAAAAAAGTGAATATCGATGCCTTAAGAAATGCATCAGAATGCTACCGATCGCTGAGAGTGAAATAGACGGGGCGTCCTATAAACACATTTTTATAATTGCAACCATTTAATGCAAACTAATTTTCCTTTGTTGTGTATCACTGAGACAAGAACCTCTTTGCCTGACTAATCACCAAAGCATAAAATTCAAAATCACACTCTAATCAAGTGGTGTTAAAGCGGCTTTTTATTACTTGGCTGCTCATCTGATTATAATTTTTTTTGTTTTTTTTTTGTCCCTTGCCAAGCATAGATGAACTAGTGGATAAGCTGGGTTCAGCAAAATTCCTCAGTACTTTTGACCTGACAAGTGATTATTATTATTTATTTATTAGATATACATATAGCAACAAATGCTTTGTATAACACATGACATATAAAACATAAAAGAACAGTTAAATTAAAATATCTATAATCCTGTACATATAAAGTCATCAAGGATACGCAAAATCTATTGAAGACAATTAATAATTTCAACAACATAGATATAAAACCTTACAGTGTGATAGATTAAATTTATATAATTTCCTTGTATAAAAACAAACCATAGAGAAGACATTTCATTCATCATGATATCATTATTGAATGCTTTAAAAAATTTCATGCAGACTGATATTAGAGCTTCACATTCAATAAGCAAATGAAAAACAGACTCATTGATTAAGTTACCACATAATCGACAGAAAGTATGGTGATACAACGTTAGCGAATTCCATCTCCTAGGGGTGATAGGGCCACCGTTGCATTAAATTTGATTAGTAGGTAATAACGAAATATATGAGGACTTAGATAAGCTGTGATGTAAAGTAGTTGTGAAGTTCTAAATGATCTCACAATGCAGTAGTCGCAAGTACATTGCATGTTCTCCAAATGGGACATATTTTCCGCATAAGCTGCGGTACGTAGCTTAGTTTTTAGCCAATGCTTAGGGCCTCATTACACGGTATGCAGTAAGGGTCTACCGGTACCGGTAGGGGTACCGGTACCGGTAAAGCCTTACCGCCTTACTACGAGGTCCCTTTGCCAGACCCGACCTCAACAGCTGATTTTAGCAGCCGTTAAGTAACGGGCCCGCAAATGGACCTTGGTGCTAATTACGGTACCGCAATTTGCGGTACCGTAAATAGCTCCTTCCCCATTCCCATTGAGCCCTATGGGGGCAAAAATGGGAATGGGGAAGTGCCTTGGTGAATGGGGAATTACCGCCCCCGTTTACCTTGGAGTAGGGTGGTAATTCCGCCATCCACCAAGGCGGACACAGTAAAATATCGGCGGCAACCATGGCGCTGGTAGCACCATGGTTACCGTATACCATATAATGAGGCCCTTAATGCCACCAGTTGGTAGAGAGTCTCTACCCGCATGTAGCCATTGCATACAAAGCTTTTTTAGCATACCAAATGTACCTACAGTTTGTAGACGTTCAAACAGCCGAACACACTGAGATATATAGATATTCCAAATGCCGCTAATGTTGAATTCGAGATAAAAATATTGGACACTAATACACTGCGGAAGACAGTTTCCTAAGTAGCTTGGCTTCAAAAATAATAATGGGTTTCTTAAACTGATGCCCCCATGTGGCAATTGCATACGATAATATTGCAGAGATTTTGGCATTATAAATACATAAAACTGAGATGTGCAAAAGCCACTATTACGGCCAATAAAAGCGCTAAGTGCACTAACCGATAAATTACATCGTTGCTTTAAATCAGCCCAATGTAGATCCCATTTCATTTTATCATCAAAGATAAGCCCTATATATTTGTAGGATTTTACTTGTTCAAGAGGTTGTGCTGTTAGTGACCAAGCACATTGTTTAGGACAAAGTTTCTGAGAGAAAACCATAGTTTTGGTTTTCGCGATGTTAATAATGAGACCATTAGCAGCCGAATATGTTCCAGAGCATTCAACATTAGTTGCAACCCAGCAGGGGTATAATCTAGAAGAACAAGTCATCCGCATGGGCAATCCAGCCTATGGTGACGGTCTTAATTTTGATCGGATTAGCAGCATAAATGTTGAATGCATCGCACATATCAGACAAATAGAGGTTGAATAATATTGCGCTATCATACACCCCTGTTTGACACCACAGTATGTTTTTATTGGACTAGACAGTTTCCCAAGTGCATTTAAGCGTACTCGAACAGATGTATCTTCATGGATGAGCATCAGCATACGAAGTAAGCCGGGAGGTATCCCCCAGTGATCGAGATCCGCCACAGCCGATTCTGATTTACGGTGTCGAATGCGGCGGAAAAATCAATGAATGCACAATGTACGTCCAATTTACGACGTTGCCAAGAATGCTCAATGGCAGAACTCAAAATGAGTAAGTTATGTGCTGTACTCGATTTATTTCTAAAACCTATTTGGGTCTGGGGTAGAATCTTTTTAGTAGTTATCCAGACATTAAGTTCTAGGAAAAGTTGCAACTGTGCCTGCACTTATTTACGCCAAGATATATTACTGGTGTATTTCCTTTTGCTATGAATGACAAATCCAAAAGTTCTGTTGTATTTGATAAAGTTTTTTATTTTGAATTTTCAGCTCCTCTTGGATGACACGTGTTTTGGCATACAACCTGCGCCTTTTTCAAATCTGGGCCTTTAATGTGTCATTATGGTTCACACAAAGAATAATGTTCTTGTTGTAAATGAAGCACTTTTAGTCTTGGGCTCAATCCCACCTGAAAATTCAGATGCTCGCACTACAAGCGTCGGGTTTCCTAGACAAGAACATTATTCTTTGTGTGAACCATAATGACACATTAAAAGCCCGGATTTGAAAAAGGCGCAGGTTGTACGCCGAAACACGTGTCATCCAAGAGGGGCTGAAAATTCAAAATAAAAAACTTTATCAAATACAACAGAACTTTTGGATTTGTCATTCATAGCAAAAGGAAATACACCAGTAATTTATCTTGGCGCAAATAAGTGCAGGCACAGTTGCAACTTTTCCTACAGTTTACAAACGGAGTAAAGGAACTCAGTGTCTCCATAGTGACCTACACTCATGCGACAAAGAACCAACCACAAAAGACAAAAACCCTAAAAAGGCTAATAATCACCAAGTAACCCCAATTTGGTCGCGAAGGTACAGGCCTATGATATCTCAAAAAAGTTCCTCAATGTTAGAAAACAGATATTAAGTTCATAGAGAAGAACCTTCGTAAAGATTTTAGAAGTGGAATCTAACATAGCAAGCATACGGAAATTAGACGGTACATCCCAAGCGCCTTTCTTGTGAATTGTCAAGATGTTACTAGAGCGCCAGGACAGCGGGAGGGTACCATGTTCTCCAATATGTGAACAAAGGATGTGCAAAGCTGCCCCCCATAATGGGGGGTCACTTTTGATGACCAGATTACTAATGCCATCAGGTCCGGCAGCACGTGATGATTTTAGTTTCTCGATAATAACAATGATATCGAGAACAGTCGCCGTGCAATACCATTGAACAATGGGAATCGGGAAGACAGGATCAAAAGATTCTACTCGGCCAAGTGTCGAAGTGACATGAGTCGGCCATGCTTCCTCATTAATACAATTGAGAGATAAGTCTCTTTTTTTTATTTTTCACGAGTAAACGCCATATTCCATTACCATCACCGGTCAAAGCAAGACGGGCACGTTTCTGCCAGTGTTGCAGCTCGATCGCTTTTTTATGGTTTTTTAACCAAGATTTATAGGTTTGTTTGACAGATCTAATCTCAGCCATAATTGATTGCACCGGAAACTGCATATACTGTTGATCAATGGTGTTTTTAATTGTGTGCCGCAAGGCTCTTTTGGTTAGTTGAATAGATTTATCATTGCCAGTTCTTAATGTCAAAGGTAAATTCACACGTTCAAATACAGTTTTATAGGAGCAGAGTTCAACTAACTTTCCTTGTATTTCGGTCATAATTACAGAGAAGTTATTTATCATTTTGTTGGTTGAATTGCAATCTAATCCATAGGAGCTAATACATTTCGGTAGAAGTAGCTGGGCTGGGGTTTTGGCTTTGAGAATGTTGTGGTTCTTCCTCAAGATACGATTCTGGCACGGATTGAGTAATAACTGCCCATTTAAGTCATGTGCTGAAGAGAGATTATCAACATGGTTAGTAGTCATGAGAAGACATAATGGCAAGTGGTCACTCTCATTGCGACTCACAATACCCATATCAACGATAAATTGCCCCCCAAGGTAATTAGAAAAGATATAGTCGATAGTGGTGGCCGATTGACACGCAATACATGTGGGGGCTAAATAGGGGTCGCTAGGTGTAATGCCATTCAATCGTACCATGTTGTGCAACTGTAATGTCTTACGCCATTTATTCCCTTGGATGTTAAAAGTATGCTTGATAGCTTCTGATTTAATAGCTTCAGAAGATAAATCCTTGGTTAAGTTCAATTCGACAATCTTGGCGTTAAAATCACCAAGTAGCCATATAGCGAAATGATCAGAGTAACGCTTTAGTGCGGAATTCACAATTCTCATATTTACGGTAGTTAACAGTGCTCTTGGTGGATCGTAAACATTAATTCTAATAATATTTATTGCCATGAAGTAAAGCTTGGCTGTTAAGACACAGGATGTAGATTGCAGCAATTTAACGATCGACCAGGGAGCCTGGACAGATATTAAAAGCCCACCCTTAGGGCGCCCAAGGTGCCCTTTTGTAGCGACTTTGTGGAAAGTGCATCGGTCATCGAGTTGAAGCTCAATTGAGCCATGTTTCTTGAAGGCCCACAATAGAAAACATCTGAATATTACATAATAATCCATCAGCGTCAAAGATGTGTGAATAGCTGCGAGTATTCCATGAACAAAGGAATTCAAAATGGCATGGTCAATTATGGGAACTAGAGAAGTGTTCTTTAAATGTTAACGGCAGCCATTGCCAATAACCCTCTGGTACATCGTTGGAGACTCGCTTACTAGTGGACAAATCAGGTTCCAAGGCGAGACAGGGTGGCAAACCTGTGGAGCATGTAGTAGTATTAAGTGGTTATTGGCAGATTGCCATTACTGACCATTCTAAGTAGAAGACAGCATTCTCAACCCCAGAAGGCCGTGCACAGCCAGGGACCGCGACCACTGACAGCTTGCTCTGCAGCGCTCATCCTTCCTTCAACCACAGGCCCTCACACTTGCGGTTGACTTTGCGTACTCATCACGCCAGCCTGTTCCACCCATAATGTGCGCGGCAATAGGCCCTCAAGGAACGGCCACCTCGAGGACCTCGAAAATCCTCCAGTGTGCTCCTGACACTGCTACTCCCTGAGCCACTGCGCTCCCAAGTTCCGACCTCACAAGATACTTCCCGCCTTGGAATATCTCGTCCTGATGAAGGCCACACCATCAGAGCTCATCCAAGCTCACTTTCTGGCCGAAACACTGTCGTGTTGACTGTTTTATTGTCTGCGTTGTCCTTGTTCAACCCCACATTGTTTTGATGTATATGTGCTGATTATTACATGCTATCACCTCACTAAATCCACTGGTCTCCTTCCCAAGGACCGCTCAGTGGATGTGTAAGCATTGAAAAGACGTTACAAATATTTGAAATTTGTCACCCACAAACTGGTTACTGTACCTTCAAAATGTGTAAATACTGTTGTATCTTGTGTTACTCCCAATTAAGTGTATCTACAAACACGTAAACTGCAGTTGTATTAAAATCTATCTGCAGTACTCGGAACTGTCCTGTTACATTTTTGTCAGAAGTCATTCACAGTTACTTGTACACACTTACCAAGGTGTAACCCCCATAGGTGTGTGTTCACCCTTCGTTCATCAGCCAGGTATCCCATGACCTTGCTCATTTTTGCTCTTTAATACGTAACTACCCACCTGGGTAGAGCAAGGCATCAACCAGGTGCCCTTTTTGATAAACATTCCAGTTGAAGGTCATGCCATTTGCTTTGAAGAATGCACCTGCCATATTCCAGAGAATGGTTAACCATGTTCTGAATGGGTTAGAGAACATCTGCATGGCATACTTGGATGACATAGCAATGTTCAGCCCTACCTGGGAAGAACATCTTGACCACCTGGCACATTTGTTGCCGGACATTCAACAGGCCAATCTGACCTTCAAATCAAGTAAGTACCAAGTTGGTGAGAGTTAAGGGGTCTACCTTGATCATGAGGTAGGAGGAGGGGAGATTAAGCCCTTACCCAGCAAAATACAGGCTGAACAAGACTGGGTCACTCCAACTACTCAAACTCACGTAAGAGCCTTCTTTGGATTTACTGGTTATTAGAGGAATCTCTTTGAGAACTATGGGACCATAGCTTCTACTCTGAATACCATATCATCTCCCAAGTACCCTAAACAGGTCAAGTGGAATGAGGACTGTGAAAAAGCCTTAGAAGGGCTGACAAATGCCCTTTGTAAAGCTACAGTGCTGAGAGCTCCAGATTACACTCAGGCCTTCCTAGTCCAAACTGATGCTTCCAACACAGGGATAGGAAAAGTCCTGAGCCAATTTGATAGCAAAGACAGGGAGCTTCCCATCTGCTTTATTAGTAGAACATTAAAAGATAGGGAAACAAGATGGGCAACCATTGAACGTGAGTGTCATTCTATTGTGTGGGCCATGAAGAAATTCAGACCATACCCCTATGGAACTAGTTTAAAGATTCAAACTGACCACCAATCCTTAAGGTTGCTGATGTAGATGAAAGGATAAACCCCTAATTGCTCAGGTGGTCCATAAGCCTACAAAGCTTCAACTTCACTATTCAGCACAGGTCAGGTACCCAACATAATAATGCTGATGGTCTCTCCATAAATTATGAACGATTGGATCAAGAGAGCAATCCAGGAGTGGATGAGATCCTCTTGTCCCTTGTCTTGGGGATGAGTGTTAGGGAGATTTAACATGTTTGTGCTTCATCCCCTCTCCTAGTGAGACCCTCAGCACTTTTTTGCTGGGCTTCTGGACGCTTTTCTTTCAATCCTGAATGAGTGGAGCATTCTTCGTCTCATTCATTGTTGTGGTCTTTTGGAAATCTATTCTTTGTATCCTACCTGTACTATGGGGTCTGTCTGCTCGATAGTCCTTAAAGGCATCTGTGTTTTACTACTGCAGCACACAGCTCCTTATGGGCAGTGTTGCTGGGCACCCTTGGGGTCCTCCTTCAAGATTCTTTTTCTATATACTCAAGTAACTACAGTTCTTAAGGATAGAGAGATACTTAGTATCTCTCCCAACACTCTATAGTATGAGAGATTTTCACACACCACCTTCAGTGGAGTGCCAAAGGGATACCTAGTATCCCCCTTCTCTCTGCTCCTGTGACTTTTTAGTCATAAACGATCATCTAGTTATGGCTGGCAGCAGTGGACTTGATCTACCAACTTGTGTGTGTTTTTGTACTGCAGGCTATGTCCATAGCCTTGGTACTGCACAATAGGGGCACCCAAGTACCAGCTCGGGGCCTCACTTTTTTTTCACTATTGCTAGCCTGGTTGTTCTTTGTTAGCCCTTCTTCTACCATTCTGGGAGGGGGGTCTTTATGTGTGTTTTGCCTTTGGCGGGCACCAGTAGGTATCCCCGCCTAGGCTCCAGAGTGTCTGGGCAGGCAGGAAGTGGGGGAGAAGTTTTCCACCCCCCCCTTGTTCTTTGTCTGCCAGAGTGCCCGAATAGGTGCAGATTCCAGGGTTTTGGCTGTCTTGATTGGACAGCTAAACGCCCCTTCTGTAAAATACTGAGAGAGATTGCAGAGGAGTGTTATATTATTATTATTATTATTATTATTATTATTATTATTATTATTATTAGTGTGTGCAGGAACTGTATAAAAGGTGAGGCTTCCGGAGTGAAAAGCAAATCGAGAACACAGGAAACAGAAGGAACCAAAGAAGAAGATGACCTGAGATGCCTGCAGACCCTTTGCAAGACCATGAAACGACACTGTTGCCCTGACCCCATTTTCTATGTGACAGAGGAGCTCTGAAGAGGCTGAATCCTTCCCTTTGGCTGGTGGGAACAACCAGACCCAAGATGAAATCTGAAACAAGCTATCTCCCGAGCAGCCCATTTCGAGTACATTGTGGAGAGACCAATTCCGTCCAAATGTTTGCTGAACATGTAAGGACTCTCCAGAGATCCAGTCCAACTCACCGAGGCCCTCTCACCAGCGTGTGGGACTGTAGGTAATGAAGACGGTTGACCGGACAGTCCGAGTCATTTGTTGGTGCTGCAGAAAAGGCGCCCCCCCATCGCAGACTGAACCAAGAAGTTTCTTAAAGTCATGCCAAAGGTCCTCCCTAGAGACTGCTGCTGAAAGACACTGTCCATTGTCCTGCCTTTCGTCATCATACCAAGGAATCCGGAGGTCGGGTCCAGAGCTGCAACATCCACCACAAACATTTTCTTCTAACCTAAGGTACTGTGGGGAAAAAGGTATAGCTTACCTGATTTCAAGAAATCGCTTCAGAGCATTGGAGTGCACATAGAGGTGTTCAGGGCAACCCCCTCTTACCTCTGACCCAAGCCGCTGCTTGTGTCACCTTCTCGAGCCTGTTTTAAAGTCTCATTTGTCAATTGCTAACTTGCTGCTTCTATAACTCTAGACACTGGAAGAAATCCACTGGAACCCTCTGTAATTCTCTGTTTGTCAAGACTTCAAGCACTCTCTGAACTGCCTTTAGCTAGGGTTGTGATTTTTGGACTTATAAGACTTGCCAAGCAAAGAAACCGTCTCTAGAACCTTGAACTAAGCTCATGTTGCACTAACTAACCATTTCCTCCTTTTAAGTGACTTTTCTATATGTGTTTGCAGAGAAAATGCATTACTGTATAACCTGTTGAAAACCGCATGATTGCGCAATAACCGATAATACGAGAACCCTGTCTTTTCCCTTTTTAACATTGCGACAAATGTATCCGCAAACAAACACAGAAGGGATATGCCCTTTGAAGGGTATTATCAAGTTATTCTAAGTGTTCTAGTATACACATATTAAGTATTTAAGGAGATTCTGGTATAAATATAATAAATATGTACTTTTTATATAAATATATGTGTAACTGCTTCTTTGTTGTGCCTGTCTAGCTAAGATTTAGTGTACTTACATACAGCTCACATCTTCCCCTTAAGATAAGCTTGGCTGCTTTGCCACCCTAAAAGGGTCTTGAGCTAGTACAGACTGATACTAAGAGTTGGAGATCTACAAACCACTGGGATAGTTTACTAAATTCTTAATGCCAGCTGTACTTTAGAAAAGCTCCCCTAACACCCAAGACTGCTTTGCAAGGCGGTGTGTGCCACAGGGTCAGGAGCACGTCAACGGAATCCTCACAGAGGCTGTTGAGGAGATATGAACAATACATGAAAGAATGATGAAAATAGATACAAGAGATCACATCAAACACCTGGATGGACGCACCATTTTCCTGGGTCCCAGTTTGGCTGGCATTGATATTCAAAATAAGTCTCCCTTTGCTCGTTGTGATGCTTGTCGCCATCTCTATCGGCCAGTGGGTCATCGGCTGGTACAATTGCCACCAAAGAACAGCATGGTACATAATGTCTGCAAATAAAATTGAGTTTGGTGACATGTTAGGTGAGGAGTATCCAAGCGTGAATGACAGTGAGGATGATGTGGAGTTCATTTTTACAGCACCCACACAAGACCTAGAAAACTATGAAGCCCATTGGGGCAGGTGCTCACCTGATGGGACAAAGATAGTAGTATTTGGAAAATACCTAGGAGTGTCTGAAGAAGAAGGGGAGATAAACAGGGTGTGAGTTGCACAAGGAAAAGGGTGAGGAAATAAGCGGGAAGTAATGTAATAAAGGTGATAATTCTGTACCATATAGGGGGGGTGCACCAATCACCTCGAAAGTAAGCAAGGTGAGGACAGGGTACCCTCTAGGGAGGAAAAACACAGCAACACAAACAAACTGCAGGCACACCATGAAAGAAGACCTTGCAGGGAAACACAGTGGTAGGAATGCATTGCGTGTACTATTGGCCCAAGAGACCTTTCTATGATTAGCACCAACACAGTACCAATCTGTCTGCACTATTGTCCCTCTACATCTGCGCTGCTCCGCTGTAACCATTGAACCGTTGGGCCATACATCTTATTATTGTCCCTGTAACTACTGTCCCTTTAACCTAATGTCCGTACTGGTCACTAGTAGTTGTTGCTGCACTCCACCTGCCTGCTCTCAACCATAGTATTGCTTGTGTACTGTAATTGCCTCTGCTCATTAGTTGATAATCCGCTGTAACCATAAAACCATCTTTCAAAATGGCCTGCTGTTTCCACATAACACTATTATCTTTGCCTGTCCTCACTTTTGCCTGTCCTCCCCGTCCCCTTGCAATTAACCTATCATTACTGTGTTAAGTGCCAGGAACTGGTTCACCTGTAACGATGGAACCAGCTGGTAATTCCACTATGCCTATTACTATCGTAACTAAGTAAGCACTAATGTAAGAGCACCATGATGCCTAAGGGCCGATTTGTGCGCTTTATAAATATAAAAATAAATAAATACATATGGGGGGGACAGGTAAACACATTCAACAGGGATGCCCCCAGGATAGGCCCTGCCCAGGAAGTCCCTCTATAAACACATGATCACCACCCGCTGGCCAGGGAAGAGGGAGACGGATATCTCAGGCAAGACTGAAGCAGCTAACACAACACTGGGGAAATGTAATGACAGGGTGGCAAGACAATCTTGTGGGGACTCGGGGGTAGAGGGAAAGTGGACTTCAGTCTGAGAACCGTTCACATGGTCACAAGTGCCTGTCGGCAGGTGGATATGGGAAGGGGAAACTGGACAGAGTGACGTTCCGGGGAGGACCAATTAAATGGTAAATTTTGATGTCTTTGGGTGTGGTCAGCATTCAGAGTATCAACTACAAGGTTTGCAAAGGCGGATATCTAGCAGGTACCTTGTGAATATCTCCCTTACCACCAGAATCAGGGTGTCTTGTCTTCTTTCCTCAATGGTGCTGACGAATGGCAGTATAATAAAGTTCCGGCAGTCAGCACAAATTATATTTTACTAATTGTAAACTGTTCCTGGGAGGGGTGAGAATTGATGTGGTGCCACATGAGGAGGCGATGAGTTGGGATATTGTTGATCTGTTAGCTCCAGTCACGTTCTACTAACATACGTTAGCTCTAAGGATATGATGTAGCTTAGCCAATGAGTTTCTAGGGAACGGTAGAAAATACAAAGATTCAAGCTGTAATTGTGTCTAATGCCTTGACCATTGTATTCATTGTATAAAACTAACATTCCCTGTATGGTTCCAGTCCACTGTTCTGTTTGATTTGTGCTCGCCAAGCTTGAATAAATAGAGGTGTTTCTTTTCAGTGTGTCATCGTTTTTCTAGTGCGATTTTTATATGCTGGGATCCATGGACCCCTGAATACAGCTTCAGGCAGAGGCAAGCTTTTTAATGGAATCTGCCTAATTTAAGGACAGTTGTCCCTGACATTACCACCCATGCTAACATTACATGCCTTCTGTAGCCTAGATCCAGCACAGGAAAGCAGCCACACCACGTCCCGACCCTTGCATCTGCCATCTGGTATCCTATTTTAGCTCCACTACACAGGACCATCACACCACCAAGCTCTGCCATCAACAACATTGTAAGATGATGTAATTTTCCACCGGGGTCTCCTGGTCATTTTTGCCAAAATGGACACTCCAGCCATAAAGCCCGGTGGCCCCACCCCACACACACACTTACCATTTCGTAGATCTACAATGGTGTTTAATTAGGCTTTTGGAGCAGGTGTGGAAAGAGGTGGAAGAGTCTGCGGCCATTGTTCAGGCCTCCAGACCAAAGTCATGTTCAATGTTCAAAATATGTGGAACTATCATCTTCTGCTTCACGCCTTTCCGAGCATATTATGCAGTTGCCATGTTGTGTCCATGGTTTTGGTGTATACTGATGATCATCTCCATCCAATGGCATTGCCCTGAAGAGGTCTTCCAACCCCACCTGGCTTCTTACCAATAGGGTTGAGTATATACCGCATGCACATGCCCAGCTCATTGTATTACTGACTGACTTCTCCACCCTTTAGACACTCGCAATGCAACCTGAAAGGGCAATCCAGCAGCATGTATCAGGTTGGTTATTAGGATGGGCTGTTTAGGTCTGAGTTGTATGTAACAATGCGCAAACATGCTGGCACTTGCTCCGTTGCCAATCCACGTGTATTAGGTGATTAGCCAATCCAGCTCCAAAAAAAAGTCCCTTCATAACAGGCATAGGGCTTTTTGCACATGTTAGACTGGTGCATACATGAGCAAACGCTCCCTTGAAACGAGCCCAAGGTTTCCCTTTACAAGATACAGGTTTCAAATGTCCTGTGTGCCTCAAAGGGAAGTTGCAGTTTCCATCGCTATCCAACAATGAGGCGGTTTGTGGTTTGAGCTCGGAAGCTGCGAATGTCCAGACGTGAGTTTGTCAGGGTGTGCCTGGTTGCACCTCGAGAATGCAGAACCAAACACCCATGAGTGCCAGGCAGGTGATGCAACAGCCGCCGCCAGTGAGGAATGCATCCTGGCCGCCTGGAAGGGCTAGCCCTTAGGGCACTCAGATGAAATGCGGGCTAGCCATGTGCTGTCCCCGTGCGGGGATCATCCGGCACGTTTTATTGTCAGACTGCGTGAACAATACCCACAGAGACCTGTGGAAAGGTGAGCAAGATCCGTATTTAGGACAAGATTCGGTGTGTTATGAACATTATAATGGGTAATGAATTCCTGTCAGTAGTGCTAAAATAACTGTCATCATTTGCTTTCAGAGGCCTTGTGCACAACACCTTCCATTGATAATGCAACGGACGTATAAAAACCTGACCTCGCTTTTAAAACTTTTTTTTTATCAAGGGCATTTTTTTTTTAGAAGTGTCTATGCTGAGATGTTTATGGTCATTTCGTGAGATGGGGATATTTAATGATTTTTAAAAATGGCAGTCAGTCAGTGAGAATACAAGTTTTCGCTATCAAAACAGCTTGAATCCCATAACGTCATTCTTATCCCAATCAAATTAATTGGGGAGACGAACAATGATTTCCATTTTTTTTATTGGTTTATTCATAATGTTCTTATTTTATGTATTTATATTTGCAATTATAGCAGTGCACCAAACCCTCATGCATCAGAGCGCTAGTTACAGTAAGTGTGAAGTGAAGTTCTTAAAGTGCAAGCCACGCATACAGACTAAACATACAGGTGCTTCTTAAAGCATATTCTGGCAAAGCCACGTCTCATGATACAGGGGTTACATTAGGTATAAATATAAGTGAGGGACACAATTAGGGTAAAGGCACAGTCTGGCAAAGCACACCTCATAGTACATGGGGCTACATCAGGTGTACAGGGTCTTCATTTGGGGGTGTCCAGGGGTCAAACATGCAACCCCTGAGGTCTCCCTTGCTACCCATGTGGCCTCCCTTGCTACCCCTAAACATTTTTTAAAAACAAATCAAAAAATCATTTTTCTTTTAAAATATAATCTCCTGGGCTGAGGCCAGCACCATGTGGCTCTTTGTTTCTAGAGTGGTTGTTCAGGCCTTTTAAAAAACAGAGGGTTCCACAAGTGGCACACTTTGAGCAGTGACCCTAAATAACAATTAATAGGAATAACAAATAATTTGTCTTTTTGGAATTCTATTGGATAATCGCTAGACTCATTGTTAAAAGTTTATTTCAAACAGACTTCATGGGGTGAGTCACTGATTAGATCTGTTCTTAAACACCTCAATTCAGCCTTTCATCCTTCTGAGGTCAATAAATGAGTACCAACACAGAATGATATTGTATGCATATTTGTTCTATATAAAGTGCTTCAGCGTAAGTGCCATATATAACACATCATTATCATTTGGCCTTGAACGTCTGCTTGCATTCACAGTAATTTGGTAATATGGGCCTATAGATATTGATATTAATGATACATATGGTGATCCATTCTTGTTTGAAATGTATATCACATTATAGTGATATCGTAACCATATTTTTTGTTGTGTACTTAGGAACAATGCTATGTGCTGCCAATTCCTGTTTTGTCAATGGGTGAAAGGTCGTGTTCCATCGCTTCCAGTGATGTCACTTAAGGGTGGGGTCAAATGACATAACTTCCTGTTATGTCATCAGAGGTCAAGAGTCATGCGATGTCACGTCTGCTACCACTGGAATTTTGGGGAAATGACGTCCCTGCAGGTATACATATAAAGGAGGGACACAATTAAGGAAAAAGGCACATTCTGGCGAAGCCATGCCTCATTGTATGAAGGCTAAATCAGGTATGCGTATACATGAACGACAAAATGAGGGTAAATGCACATTCTGGCAAAGCTACTTCAGGTACAGATATACATGAGGGACAGAATTAGGGCAAATGCACATTCTGGTGAAGCGACGCCTCTTGGTACGGGGGCTACTTCAGGTACAGATATACACTAGGGACAAAATGAGGGTAAATGCATGGTCTGGCAAAGCCATGCCTCATTGTATGAAGGCTAAATCAGGTATGCGTATACATGAACGACAAAATGAGGGTAAATGCACATTCTGGCAAAGCTACTTCAGGTACAGATATACATGAGGGACAGAATTAGGGCAAATGCACATTCTGGTGAAGCGACGCCTCTTGGTACGGGGGCTACTTCAGGTACAGATATACACTAGGGACAAAATGAGGGTAAATGCATGGTCTGGCATAGCCATGCTTCATGGTACGGGGGCTGCGAGCAAAGCGTGAGGCAGGAATAAAGTGCGTCCTTAGGTAGGATTCATTTAATGTTGATGAACTGCAGAATGCAACATGCATGCCGGATTAGGGCCATATACAGCAAAAAGCAGAATTAGGTCAGATGAGCTAAATTCCAAGTAGGTTCAAGTGCAGCGCACAGGCTGCCAGGTTACAATTCGCTAGTTACAGACATGATAAGGTTTAAATACAGTGCACAGGTTGCCAGGTCAAGACCGGTAGTTGAGTGGGACCATAGATTCTCCAGATCCATATTTGGATAAAACAAAAGTAACAACTGAGTACAGGTAGGCAACATGTAGAAACGCATTGAGGAGCATACAGAGAAGTCGTATATGAACAGGCAGGGACAGCCACACCTCATTAAACGAGGGGCTACAATTGGTGTGCATGTGCTGGAGTACAAAGAATATGCCATTTGGTAAATACAAGAAGCACACGGATACAGCCAAATCTAGGTTCACAGTCAGTGCAAAGCCACACTTGCAGGCATCGCCTCAAAGCACAATTGTCATGCGAGATCAAGTGTGCAGGCAGGGGAGCAGTCAAGCGATGGTGAGAAGATAATGAGGAGAGGGCAGAGTCATTGCGTAAGGTGGGACTTAGCTGTTCATAGGGGTGAAGCTGCACATGGCCACTGGCACAACTGGTGTGTGGAAAATGGAGCAGGTAGATATGCTAGCATACGAAGACCATAGCATTTGCAGGTGTGGATACACAAGACAGAGACGAGAAGATAAGCCGGCGAGAAGTATTAAATCACATACCAAATACGTTCCAGGCAGGAGACAAGGTGCATAGTGCAGCTAAAGAGATCAGTGGTTATTACTAGTTAGTCTCTTAATATGAATTATAGAGAAGCTCTTCAAATATCCTAAGACTCATTTCACTAGTTTTATCCTATCCATACAAGTCAGTAAACAATGCCCAGATGTCTTCATATAAGTCACTCATATCTTGCCTGCTGCACATTACTTTCTCATAATCCGACAATACACGGAGATCATGAATCCAGCTATGGACTTGGGACTTCTTCCCAGTCTTCCACACTTTCAGAATGTGTTTTTGAACTACTGCCAAGGCTCTGTCCATCCACATTTCTATTCCATTACTAATATTCATGTGATATCCCTCTAAACACAATCTATCTGCTTCGGGTATCTAGTAATGTTTACAGTTGCTAACATATCTACCCTGTCTAGTGCATATGTCCAGAATACAGTAACCTTTGAGCAATTCCATAACATATGTTCTTTAACCCCCCCCCCCCCGGCCCCCAACGGTGATAATCCTAGAGGCCTAGAGATTGCATTCTGTCTGTAGTCCAATATAGTCTACCTATTATCTTCTGTAGTATTATGCGTAGGTTAATATCTCATTTCACCTTGGTAGCCCTTCCAGACATTGTTTCCCAATGCTCCTTAGATATTTCACACTCTAGTTCTGATTTTACATTAATTGATCAAAGCATGTGCCATTGTCCCTGATATAGGGGTTGCTTTTGGTGAGTTTCCATCATGAACTGGCATGTATTAGGTGTGCTAATTTGCATCTGCAAGGATCTAGGGCACACCCTAACACACATGCCATGGTGTTCCTCTGGGATTTAGTGTGCCTGTGATTATGTAACGTGAACTTTGTTGTATCGTACTAATGCATTTATGTGTTTAGACCTCGAATGGGGAGGTTGCTGGGGAACGTGGAGTGTGGGGAGAGTAGGCGGTTGGTCGATATAGATGGCAGCTTGTTGATGATGCTGCTGGGCTGCTTATCCTGTACACTTAAGAACTTAATAAAAGACCACGTACCAGTACCCACTCCTTTGTGCAGCATTTCATATTGGTGACGAGCAGGCAGGAATGTAGGACCACCATAAATATGGGGAAAACCGTGTGTCATGAAGACAGATCACAAAGCATTAGTCAAAGTATTATCAGTAGACGGCATGGGAAGGTCTACCCCCCGGCTTGTCCATTCGAGTCTCAAGGCTCAGGAATTTGATTAGGTTGTAGAGTGTGTACCAGGGGTGAAGAACACAGCCGTGGATTTCTTGTCCCTAATGCTTCTGGCATGGAAGTATGGTGTGAAGGAAGAATAGATGGGTGGCAGCTAGTGTGCTTATGGGAAGAGGTGAAATGGTGTCGTAGGAGGAATGGGAGGTAGAAATGTGAAAAGATGCATTACCTTTTAAGGACAGAATGTGGATTGAAGAAGGGTCGCCTGAGAAGAGGCATATTGGAGAGGAGTGTTGGCTGTTCTGGAGGTGAAAGACGAGTTGTCGATGGAAGAAAAGATATTGATGAGGGGGCACATGTTGGTGCCACCAATTTCGTTGATGAGAAAGTTGGTAGAATTAGCTCATGTGGGGCATCTAGGCGTTCCTGGCACCAAGAGGAAAAGCGATACGCACTGGTGGCCAGGTATGGATTTGTTTTTGGAGAGGTTAGTGTGGAAATGTTGGCCATGTCATTATTCAGACAATGGACATTTTTAAACATGAAGATGTTTGTATGGTTCCACCAGAGGGGATATGGCAATGAGTGGGAATGGACATCTTGGGCCCCTACAACATGTTTGGGCTAAGAATATAATTTCTTATTGTCATGGTAGACCATTTCTCGAATTGGTCAGAGGTGAGAATAGTAAGGCATACGCAAGCTGATGGTGTGATTGCATTTCTGGAACATGCATTTAGGAGCGAAGAATATCCTAAAGCAGTGGTCTTCAAACCTTTTAGACCTGGGCCCCCCCAAGCAAAATATGGGCACGGCGGGCCCCCCCAAAAATGCCAAATGTACAGTAAGTCCAAATGACTATGAACTATTGCATGCCGTCACTGCACCCTACTCGCAATATAGCCTCTGGGCTCCCCCACCTGCTCCCATCACAGTCGCAGGGCTCCTTCATCCCACTCCTACCCAGTGCCTGGGGTCTCCCCGCCTATTCTCCTCCCACCACAGTCCTTGTCCTCCCCACCCTGCTTCCAGCACAGTCCCACGGCCAGTGGAGGGGCATAAATATTTCCCCCATAATAACCAAGCGAGGGAGCCCAAACCAATCAAGGGGGGATCGGGGAGTTTACCTCCCGGAAATGTATTTTAAATAATTTATTTTAAATAATGGGTTAACATTTTGCATTTTAGAGCAAACCTTTTAAAAAAATGGGTAAAAAGCCAAACAGTTTGCAATTGGTACTGACAAGCCCAGGCATGATTCTTTTTGCTGGACATCAATGATAGATGTCCAGTAAAACAATACCATCCCTGTCCCCCTGGGCCCCAGAGTGCATAACACAATCAACATGATTATGTGTGTATGCAAGGTGTTGGGGTCGCAGGGGGAAAGCATGGTATTTTCGACTTGATATCTGTGATAGATGTCCAGTAAAAAAAATACCATCCCTGTCTCCTGTGCTCCACAGCACCTCAGAAGAAGAGCTGCAGGTGGGTAGGGGGATTGTGCAATAAGGGCATTTTTAAAATGTTTTTGTTGTACAACCCTCCTCCCCCCTACTCACCAAAATCAGCACACAATCCTCCATACACATATTTAAATAAAAAATAAATGAACACATAAACTTACCTTCTGCCCCGGTCCTGAAGTTTCCTCCCCAGTGCTCAGGCTCCTTCATCATGAACAGGAATTGGGAAGCAAGAGCTTCCTGGTTCCTGCACATTCGGGTGCTGAAACGCCCCACTCCAGGATGCTCTATCCATATGTGTGTGGAGGCGCAGAAGTTCCCCCCTGCACATACAGACATGCAGTTCCCCAGCCAGCATTTCCAATGAGCTATGCAAGGCTTGCGAAGCAAAACGCCCCCAGGCTGGCTTGGCTCAGTGAGCATGTGCAGCAGGGGAACTGAACTGTCAAAGGGAACAGGGTTTCCCTTTGACAGTTCTGCCAGCCCAGGACACTCCATCAGCTGGAAAAAGCAGCTGAGGGAGTTCTCAGTGTTTCACTGGGCTGGCTCCTCGGCTCCTGCATAATGGGTGAGAGGGCAACGCCCCCTCGCCCATTATGGATGAGCAGCCAGGCTCGGACTGGCCTATAGGGCAGTGCCCGAACCAAAAATTCAAAATGCTAGTATGGACCATTTTTGTGGGTCAAAATGGGCCACTTTTCTGGCCAATGTGGGCTAGTTTGATGAGTTACTTCCCTATGTAGCTAGTAGTTTTGACCATTGTTGCTGAATAATATTCTTTAAATATCACAATTTGCTTACATTTTAACAAAAACACCCTTGTGGGTATTATTCAAACAGTTATCACTAAATGAATGAATTGCCATTTGCAACTGTGTGCCCCTTTTTCAATTGGTGCTTGAGACAGTTTTATGCTCCAGTCCGACCCTGTGCCCATTTACTCCATTTAAAAAAACAAAAATGATTTCTTAAAATGTTCAGGCTGCTGTCTCATGCCCCCCACCTCCAGAATGCAGCTGCACCCCTCTAGGGGTTGTGGGGTTGGGGGGTATCGTAGTTTGAAGACATTTGCCCTAGGGTGATGTTCAGTGATAATGGAACACAATTTAAAAGTAGAGAATTGGCAGCATATTGCATGGAAAAAGGTGATGAAATTGAGTTTCATGTCGAATTCTCATCCTTGATCCAATGAAAAGGTAGAGAGATTTATTCGGGGGTTGGTGGAGACAATGAAAAATGGCTGGGAGAAACAGTATGGATGTAGAGAGGGTGGTAGAAGAGATGATTTGTAGTGTCAGGTCATCCCCAAAGAGGATGACGGGCGTTTCGCCATATGAGTTGATGCAGGGTAGGAAATTGAAATCTCGAGTTCACATTAGTTGAATGTGATGAGCAAGATGAATACTTGTACCCTGGAAGAGGTGAGGGACAACATGAGTAAGTAACAGGAGTGAGGTGTTGAAGGAGTGAAGAAGTTGAAGTTGACGGAGAAGGAAACTATTAAGGGAAAGGGATTTGCTTAGAATGAAGAAGGGGAGGATAGTTAACAAAGGGATGCCAAGGTTTTCGGAGCTATGGTGGTCATAGAGGTATTCACCAAGGCTGTGAAAGCGGAGCATGAATCCATATGGAATGTGAACAGAGTATTCAGCTGTAAAGGAAACATGGACGTATGAGGAGGCAGTGGCGGAGAAAACGAATTTGGGTTGGGGGGAGGAAATATGGAGAGAGAAAGCGAGGAGAGTTAATGTAGAGGATGTTTCATTGAGGGATGAGCACGTGACAGATAGGGCAGTGTCTCAGGTGCTGGAAATAAGAAAAAGTGTTCCTACACAGTGATTGAGGAAATTGATTATTCGGTATAGGGATTTCAAAATGGGTGAGTGTTGATGTGGTGGGAGAGTCATGTAGTATTGGTTTATGTTTAACTCATGCTAATTCTGTTCTTGGTAATGACTATATTATAGTGCAGCACTCGCCGCACTATAGTTAAGTTGAATATCAAGTTCCATAGGAAACCCAAAAATGTAATTGCTAAGACCTGTTGACTTGCATGACTGATTTTGCTGATATTTTGAAACAAAACGTGTATAACGGGCCCCCAGACTGGAGATCCTGGGAAAGATTTGTTAATAATGAAAATGTTATTAAGACAGCAAAAAACACTGTTTTCGGCTTACTAGCATTCATTTCTGCACAGCGCACAGACGAAACTTCTGGACGGAATTAGACCAGGGATGAAACAACTTGGACATGAAGAGTTGACTCATTTTCTGGGAAGAGACTGGGGTTATTCTATTCAGTAGTTGTTCAAATATTTGACGGAGTGCCCCCTTCTCCCAAAATTATAGCTACATTTTTCCTAGGGTGCTTCGAAAAAAAAAAGCATTTTTTGTTTGTTATTCGATGCGAGAGATAACCGTTCCATGCAAGAGATAACCAGGGTTTTAACGGGTATAAGCAGGGTTAGCCAAAAACCTAAAGTTGAAAAAATAGCATTTCAAGGAGGAAAAGGGATGAAATGGCATCAGGCTAGAGGTGGGGAGGTGGAAACAGAATACCATGAGAAATTAGGGAGTTGAGGGGGTGGTCTGGGGATCAAGTTCAGAGCACGAACATTTTCCCATACCCAGGGTTATTTTTGCATATCCAGGGTTATAGTAGAAACTGGGATCGGGAATAAAAGTGCATCACACAAATAACTAGGGGTATTTTATGAATAACCAGGGTTATTTTACAGAGAACCATGGCTATTTGTAGGCCACAGGCCGTGCCATTGCTAATGGGTCCAAATGAAACCTATTGGGGCAATATGTCAAGGGACCACGGCAAAAGGCTGTGGCCAAAGGCCAAAGGCTGTGACTAGTGGCCGCATTTAGGAAACCTATTGGAGCAATATGTAGTATGGCCACGGCTAAAATGCCCTGGCCAGTGGAGGAGAAGAAAGCTATTGAGGAAACATGTAAAGGGGCCACGACAGAAGGAGGGGCCAATGGTCATAGGGGAAGGTCATGGCTAGTGAGCAGGAAAGAAAGCTAGTGTTTTAAAAGATACAATGGGCACAACCCAAGGCTGTGCTCCCTTGCCAGGGCTCTACTGGCAAGTGGGCCTGAAAGACATTGGCCTTGGCAACCTAGTGGGTAATAAAACATATTGGGGGAACATAAAAACCCTTGAAATTCATTGAAAAGAACCTTAGTTAAGGTGCAGTTAAGTTATGCAGCTCCTTGAAATTCACCTGATGCAGGAAGTCATAACCAGCTTAACGCGGCGTATTCCCATTGCAAAGCCCATGAACACATACAGATCATTAGAGATGGGATTCACAATAACATACAAAATGGCATTATGGTGAACATGGCATTATGATATGATATGATATGATATGATATGGCATTTGTAACGCGCCTATACACAAGTGTTTCAAGGCGAAACAAGGCAGGAGGGAGGGGAAAAAGGGGAGACAGACAACAATCCTACTAGGCCAGGTGTCATTCAGATCGCGCAAGTGCAAGGGTAGAGGGGACTGGGAAAAGTGGAAGGGGAGAGGGGGAAGTGCAGTACATGGTTAGTAGAGTACAAGATAAATAATAGGGCCAGCTGGTGGCAAGTGCAAGGAAAGTGCCGGGAGGAGGGGCTGTGGGATACAGAGACAGTCCCGTAGTGCAGGTAGACAGTGCAGGGAAGAGTGGCTGGGCCAAGGACCGAGATCGGTGAGTGGCCCAGTTGCAGATTCAGTGAAGGTTCAGTGATTTTAGCAGGGGAGAGAGGGAGAGAAAACGGAGGCAAAGAGGAAGGTTTTGAGGTGCTTCCGGAACCGGAGATGGTTCTCCTCAAGTTTCAGGGAGGCAGGAAGGCTGTTCCAGAGGGAGACCCCTGCTGCGGAGAGAGATCTACCCCCAGCTCGTTGCTTGGAGAAGCGGCTGACCCTGAGGTAGGTGGAGGTGGATGAGCGAAGAGATCGAGAAGGAAGATATTTAGGAAGAGAGAGTTGAAGGTATTTTGGCCCAAGGCCCCAGGAGGCCTTGTGGATAATGCAGAGGGTTTTGAACTTAATCCTCGCAGCCACTGTGAGCCAGTGTAGTGATTTCAGTCCTTGAGAGATACGGTCCCTGGGCTCGAGGCCAAGGACAAGTCTCGCGGTCCTGTTCTGGATGAGTTGCAAAGGGCGGAGAGTAGAGGCAGGAAGATTTAGATTGAGGCTATTACAGTAGTCCAGCTTCGAGAGAACCAGGGCTCTGGAGACAGTGAGCTTCTGGGGGAAGGAGAGGAAAGGAAGGATACCTCTGAGGAGGTGCAGCTGATAGTGTGACTTCTTAGAGACGTCAGATATGTGAGGAGAGAAAGAGAGTGTGGAGTCGAAGATGACCCCGAGGTTTTTTGCCTTGCAGGTAGGAGCAGGAAGAGGGCCAAGGGAGGCCAGCCAGAGAGCTTCTATGGCGCACATCAACGGTCATGCCTTCCAGCATATGCTGAATTTCAAGTGTTTTTACCAATTTTGTGCCAGGGGCGACGGCTTGGTCCAGAAAGCATGCTTTTGTAAATTTTGTGTAAATCTGTCCAGTAGATTTTTTAACATGGTCAAAAAGCAGGAAAAAATATAAGTGATATCTGGGACCAGTGATTAGTCAATTATAAATGTGAGGTGCGTCAAAACCTTTGAAACTGACACCATGTTGGATTCGCAAACAGCTGACATTGTAGTAAAACATCAAAAAACATAACATTGCCCTTGTCAAACTAATGAAACTAATGAAACTATCTCTGGGATGTAGAGGGGTCATGAGGATGGGATGGGATGTGGCCATAAAAAGCCAAAATCTGGTGTTTTTCCTTTACAAAGTCCTCAGGTTCATACATGCATATTTCTGCATAACAGGTTAGGTGAAAAGCCGGTTTTGGATGGCTTACAACTTTGGGGCCACTCAATGATACTTCATGACATATTGCAATATGATTTTAGACATGTCCCTGAATGGTTCTGCAAAGTTTGGTGTTGATTTGCCAAGAGGGGGAAAAACTAGAAGGGGGACCCACAATATTTGTTGCCGTTTGACGAATGTGTACATAGGTTTGTATATAGATTCTAGACCATGATTTGAATGTTTTTGCAACATTTGGTGGCATTCTGTCAAGAGGGGGCAAAATTAGAGGGGGAGTCTTAACCTTTTTAGATGGCTTATAACTTTGTTGCTGTTTGACAAATCTGCACAAAAGATTATAGACCCAACCTTGAAAGTTTGTGCAAAGTCTGAATGAATTTTGTCAAGTGGGGGCTAAGTTATTTGACTATTTTTTTAAGTACATTTTGATACTTTTCAAAAATAAAACATGGACGGATTTGCAGCAAACTCGTGCAAGGTGCATTGGCAAGGATCAAAAAGCATGGTTTTTGAACCATGTTTGATTTTTTGAAAAGTGTCATAATGAAGGTACAATGATATAATATGATATGGCACTTATAACGCACTTATTCACAAGTGTTTCAAGGCGCGACAAGGCAAGGGAGGGGAAACAGAGAGAAGACCGAGACAGCGATCCTACTAGGCCAGTTGACATTGAGATTGCGCAAGTGCAAGGAACGTGGGAAGGGGAAAAGTGCGGGGGGAAAGGGGAGGGGGCAGTGCAGTGCATAGGATAGCAGTAAAATAAATAGAGACTATAAATAGTAAATAAAAGTGCGGCCAGCTGGAGGCAAGTGCACGGGTAAGTGCAGACATAAATAGTGATAAATAATGATATACCTTTGGTGACTGAGTATAGCCTGTGGCCATGGGCAGTGGCCAGATTATCTGGGTCATGTTGAAAGGCCGTGACACGGACAATCTATCTAGTGGCCATGACCATGAGGGACTGGCAATGGGGTTATAGTCGGCATGGTCACCAGGGATCGGCTATGTGGTACATTTTTTGAAATGTAGATAGGTTTGAATGGCCTACAGCCCGAAGTGCTGGACAGGATTGCAGCAAACATTTGCGAGGAGCACAAGCAAGGACTTCAAAGCATGCTTTTGCAAACCTGTCCTGTGTTTTATTTTTTCTAAAGTGTCAAAATATAAGTTGAAAACATTGTGATATAACGTTGGTGCCTGGGCAATGGGACTGGCCCTGAGCAAGGACAAATGTGTACTGTGATTTGCTTTTTGGGGCATGCGGCAAGGCCGAAATACTAGGTTTGAATGGGAAAAAATATTCTGCTAGCGGCTACAGTCTCAAGTGGTGGACTGAATTACAACAAACCTCCGCGAGGAGCATCAGCAAGGACCGAAAAGCATGCTTTTGCAAATCTGTCTTGTGTTTTATTTTTCCAAAGTGTCAAAATGTAAGCACAAAAAATAGTGATATAACTTGGACAGTGGGCCTGGCCCTCAGCAAGGACAAACGCCACTCTAATTTACTTATTGGGGCATGCAGCATAGCCAAAGCCCTAGATTTAAATCAGCCCGAAATGCTGGATGGGATTTCAGCAAACATGCGTGAGGAGTATAGGTAAGGAACTGAAAGCCTGCTTTTGCAAATCCGTCCAAAGTGTCAAAAAGTAAGTACACAAAATAGTGATATAACTTTGCTGCCTGGGCAGTGGGCCTGGCCCTCGGCAAGGACACTTATCTACTCTGATTTGCCTATTGGTGAATGTGGCATGGCCTAAGCCCTTGCCCCATGGATTGTTGGGACTGGCCATGGCTGCAAGCCATTAGCACTGTCCATTGGTCACATTATGAGGGTGGACACTGAACTAGGATGCAGGGTAAGTGCAGTGGATCATTTATTTATTTATTTTATTGTGTTCCACAGTACAAATGTACTTTTAACACATTACATAAAACCAAAGACACATAGTTAGGTCACAAAAATATAAGTCTTAAAAAAGTATTACAGCATTCTTTAAATATTCTAAAACATGGATACACAGACTCAATTCATTGCCCTTTAGAATCCTCTTCCACTCAATTCATTGCCCTTTAGAATCCTCCTCCACTCAATTCATTGCAATTTAGAATCCTCCTCCACAGTTCTTCTTCAGATGAGTGCCCTCTCCCAAAGAAAAATTGAATTCTCAAAGTTTCCAAATTGGGCACCCAGCACATAGATGCTTTAGAGTCTCAATCTCAGTCTTACAGTGACAGCACAGTCTCTAGTCTCGTGGAATATTAAGGTGCCGGCCCAATATTTCTTAAGTTGGGGCCAGATTCAATCTAATTCCTAATAGTTGAGACCCTCGAAGGGTGTTTTTTCAGATAGGGAGCAAGAACATTGAAGCTTTTGCAAGTCCACAGTGGATAATGTGGGTGGTTTTGTGGGGTTGGGGTCATGGTCGAGTTTCATGCCCAAGGCAATTCAACCATGACTTGCACCCCCAACAGGCGCTGCTGATAATGACACACATCAGTATGCGTTGCAATAAATATGTTTGTTAAAGAAGGTTTACAGTTCTTTCGTATATGTTAAAAGAGGGATTATTAATAACTTGTATACAGTTATGTAACATCATGAAACATTTTCACTCATAGAAACCTATGAAAAACACGTGGTTAAAGGGATGTTATGGTAAAGTTGCACTAATGAAAACTTATGAAATTCAGTGAAAAACTTTGTTAAAGGGAAGTTATGGTTATAAGTAAAACTGAAAACCCCCAGAAATGTGCAAGTTATGGTAAGCTAAGCAACTATAACCTGCGCCACTGCTGTGCACTGCTAAAATTAACACCTAGGACATCAAAGATGACATCGCAAATTTCATTGATAACATCAATGATGACATCAGACATGAAATTAATTTTTATGAAAAGTCCCTACCAGGTGTTGTGTTTATAATGTTAGCAACAAGATGCCAGGGGTGATCGGGATACCTATCATGAACTACTAAATGTATTAAAGAATGTACTAATCTAAACAAAACATGAAATTGGAGTGTTTTTGTTAGTACAGGAACCTAATCATACATAGGCAATGACTACAGCATGCACCACAGAACTAAAATATTTTTTATCTGGTAATTTTGGATAGTAAAATAATGAATGCTAACTTATCAGAGTTTTCAGTAATATCAATGGAATAAATAGCTAACAATTCAAGACTTACTACACACTTGTGTTAGTACCAAGAATACATATGAAGACCCTCAATGCATATAAATCAGAGGCTCATACAGGGAAACTAAAGTAAGGAAGAAAAAAAGCCAACATCACCAGAAAATGTCAATAACAGTAAAGGTCATCTTCATATATACCAATGAATTGTGTGTTTGAGGTCTGCTTTTTGTCCCGTTATGTGCACTATGAGCTGAGACCAAATTCTAAGGAAAGTAGTTGAAGAACATACAACAAGGTTAACATCTAGATATATAGCATCTTTTGAATTTCCATATTCTGCCTGCCAATGAACAAAAACATCTAGCGTAGATATGTCAGTGAACAAAACCAAGTGGCCTACATCCATCAGTAATGCCATCAATTACATTTGTGATGTCATTTTTGATGTCCTGGGTTTTAGTCTGAGCAGAGCATGGTGGTGGTGTGAGTTATGGTTGCTTAGTTTACCATAACTGGTGAATTTATGGGGGGTTTTGGTTTTAAATTAATGAAGTTTATTCACTGAATTTCATAGGTTTATATTAGCGCAACTTAACCATAACTTCCTTTTAACAAAGTGTTTTCACTGATATATATCATTCGCCGCCCTATAGTTAAGGTGATTAGGTGATTTGGAGACACATAGGAACCCCTCAAAATTCTATTGTTAATAACTTTTGGTTGGAATAACATTGTTGGCCGAAATTATGAGAGTGATTAGAGACCCGCTGGCCCACCCAGATTTTAAAGTTTTGTAAAGATTAGTTAAAAAATAAAAAAGTTATTAAGTGAAACGAAAACAAAAAATCTGAAGCGTGGTGTACTTCCCACTCATTTTCCCATAGACAAACAAGATCAATTTTTCCGAAAAACTGCACAGCTCAAACTGCTGGATGGCTTTGGACCAGGTCTGAAACAACTTGGACACAAAGCGTTGACTCCAGATCCATGCATAGTTTGGGGTTATTCTGTGCCGTGGTTTTTTAAATATTTGACAGAGAATGGGGTGCCCCTGCAGGAAAATAGATAGCGATATTTAGGAGATTTACCCAAAGCTGGGTGTTTTTAGAAATGAAATAACTGCTGTCTTTTTTGTCTCTCAATGATATTCACGGCTATAGCCGAGGATATGGGAAAATGAAACACAGGAAAAATACTAGAGGTGGGGTTGCGGGAGGCTAGAGGGCACCCAGTGAAATTTTGGAATTTGGACTTTGGGGGGGTCTAGGGACTGAGCTTGCATCATGAAGCTTTCCGTACCCTCGGCTATAACCGAGAATAGCAGACATCCGAAAGCAAAAAGTGGCACAGAAACAGAGTGTGTTGTGGGATAAAGGGAGACGGCAGGGGGTTGAGGAGGCCATCTGGGGAGTGGGAGGAGCTGGCAAAGATGAGGGGGCACTTAGTGAGGTTCTGGGGGTAGGAAAGAATTTATTTTTTCGGTCGTTCTGCCTATATTCGTGGCCATATCCCAGGCTACAATGGACTACGGATAACCACAGGTGTAAGTAGTTATTTTCCTATTGCGGGTGAAGAGACAGTCATGGCCAAAGGCCTTGGCCAGTGACCTGGTAGGTATTTGGGACTCTTTTTTATTTTGGCAGTGTGTTTTCAGCCTTTTGTATATGTGAGACTTTGGAGAGAAAGAGAAGAAATTAGTTTAACAAAATTAATATAAAAAGGATCAATCATATTCCATTTTTAGATGCCCTGTACAATGTATGTTAGGTTGTTTGTTCTTAATTATGGTATTATGTTGTATGGCTCTGAAATTTTTGTTTACCCTGTTTACTTTTATGTATTATTCTCTGCTTGCTTTATTTTCATTTACTTTATATAATTACATAAGTAGTGTTGTACTGAATAGATCTTTTAAGTTGTATTGTATTATGAAACCTGAGTGATGTCCCCTTTTTATCCAGTTTATGTAACTGCGGTTATGATGAAAGCCAATGAAGTATAATAAAATCCTTGTGTTTGTTTATTTGTGTATTTAGACTGCATTTTCTTCATCGTTTAGGTGTTCTGAGTTATGTTTATACAAATGTGCCATGCACAACTGTATCTGCGGCTAATCCAGTGTGCAGCGTTGCTATTCATGGGTAGATGTGGTACCCTGTGCAGCCATGTCAATTTTAGGGCAACATCATGTGTTTGTGGACGTGCGATGGATGTGGTTATGCAACATTTTGGGGGAAGTAGCATCATAGATCTGTTGAGTGTTTTGGGGAAATTGGGAGATATCAGGGGAGTGGATGAGGATAATGGGGAGTGGAGAGGGGCTGGTATATGTGCTAGGGGCACTTGTTTGGAGTTTGGGGGAGTGGAAGTACATTTCTTATTTCATAGTTTTTGTGAATAGCCGTGGGTAGCAGCAAACGTCCATATGTGGGTCTTATATAACCGCGTGTATAAAACTCATGTGTGTATAAAATGTGTATACAATGCTTTTCGTCTTTTCATTGATTGTCTCTGTAGGCAGGGTTATATGTATGGCTGCGTCTATAAATAAACATTTTCTGTGCAACGATCATATTGTTATGTGGCTGATATAGCACATAATTGTATCTGTGTGTGTTATTTAGCGTGTTTAGGTGTTGTCTTGTCGTATTTATAGTTTTGAAGGTTGGCTTAGTTTGTTTTTTAGTTTGTAGAAAATGTGTGTGTAGCTGCAGCTACAGGTAAGGTTTGTAGCCACTTTGATTATTCATGGCTATTAGTGATGCTGGGCAGGTTTTTGTATGGATTTTTGCCCCCCTGGCTGGGGTTTCTATTGTAAATGTGCACTTCATTGTGAAAGGTTGCAGTGCATATGTCAACCATTTTATTATTTTTCTTACAACATAGTCCTCTTTTTCTGGTTTTGATTTTGGAAAGTATAAAACTCCCCATTTTGTCTACCTTTCTCATTTTGACTGCAGAACTCACACTGTGCAGTTCATGTTACCTGTGATAAAATATGATTGCCATCAATCATTGTTTTGTCATTGTTCTGTTGAAAGTTTGATTTGATAATATGTTAATAATGGGGTGTTAAGGGTGATACTCTCTCCCCTCTGCCCACCTGCTTGCATGTATGATGAGTGCCTGAGTGGTGATGTCATGAACGGAGTGTTTGGGTATGATTGTGTGGAATGATGTGTGGTCAGTGATCTACCCAGGGACAGTTGAGATTATGTAGCTTGGAGCCAGGGGGCTTAGCTCTGAATCGTCTTATGTACTCCTGATGCCATATAATTAAAGTAACTGAAGTTTCCTCCTAGTTCCCAGCGTATCCTTTGACCTTCAGACCCCACTTAGGGTCACAACATAAATTGGCTACGAGGATGGGATGATGGAAACCCAAGAGAAGGAGCTACTGATAGGTACCTGTGTGTGTTTGGGGCCAGAGGGAGTGAAGAGAAAGCAAAATTAAGAGACTCACAGAGGAGAAAGGAGACTGCTACAGGGGGTGCAGTGTAGGATCACAAAGAGACTGAGTGAAGGGAGGGAGCCCACTGCCCCCCATGTTGTGTCCCACCACCCAGGGGTGAGGAGGTGTCTTGCATGTCTCCCAGAGAAGGAGAGTGTAGATGGATGAGGCACCCATGAGAAATAGGAGAGGAATCGCTTGTTTGGCACTCAGGGGGAACAAAGAAACTAGCACAGCAGGTCCCTGATGGATGCAATAGTGCCAGAGCGTCCCAGCTGAAGCTGCTCCAAGGTAGAAGGCTCTCTGACAGAGTTGAAAAAGGAGCTTGACTGAGAACAGGTGGTGTGTGTCTTTGGTCAGCAGAGGGTGCTTATTGATGCGCCTGAAGGAACGTACTTGCACTGAGTATTGGGCTGAAAACCGATCCTGGAAGCGATGGGAGCCACGGGGACCGTTGGGCCTGTGGAGCTCTGCTCAGGAGCCTTCCTAAGGAGAGTGTGATGATGTCAACGCTTATACTGGGGGTGATGGCGATTGTTTAGTACATCCCTACGTAACATCATACAATAAGTATTCTTCGTTGTGAGATGTCGGAGATCATTAGAGAAGGGAACCTGATCACGCTTCTTGTTGCGTGTTGACGTCGGCAGACTTCTTTGTCGGGACTCGCAAGAAGGGTCCAAGCTTTAACTAGTATGGAGAAAGATTCTGTAGCTATGGGACAAAGGATAACGTGAAATTAGAGGAAGTGTGTTGAACACTATGTTGTTCGGCGGCTGGCTTAGTGTTTTTATGTAGCCGCACATGTCCCGAAGAGAGATTGCTGTGAGTTGAGGTAAGCGGATGGGCCCAGATCACTTCCTGAACGTGAAAGACGCTTTGCTGGCCTGTTCTGAGATTTTGTCATCTCATTGTGTTATGCATATGTGGATGCTATGTAATTGAAACAAGAGTAGATATGTAATTGAACCACAGTGGTTAATTTCTGATGTTTATTGTATATTAGATTTGTCAAGGAGTGTGGGTATTCTAATGAGTTGCAGGTGAACAGAGTCAGGTGTTTGCTGTGGCTTTCGAGTGAATGAGTTAATCCTTTTCACTGCATGAGAGAAATAACTGCTTTAAGGCTGTGCAGGGTTTGGAATTAACCATGGACTGTGAAGTAGCCTATTTTTCTTGTTATCGGTTCAGTTGTGTTGGGATGGAGATATGTAGCTGTGGTTTGGAAGGAGGTTGGTGTTTGTTTGTGCTAGCTAACGGTTTGAGGAATTTCAGGTAATTTAAGTTGCACTCGAATGGCAACATGGACTTTTAGGTTTTAAGGAAAAATTGATGTACGGTTACATTTTTGTAGGGACATTTTATATGTATACATAGCTGCAAAGACATAACATCCTGTTATTTGCTGCTTGGGACAACAATTTGTTTAAAGTGTGATGTGAGATAGAATGGAGAGAGATTGCTGTGTGTGGTTTGAGTGTTGTTGCATGATAGCATGAGTTGTGAATAACTCATTATTGGTGTGGTATGCAGTGTGCTACATGAACAGTAGTGTTAGATGCTATTGATGTATGGGTTGTGGGTAACCCATTGATGGTGTAGGAACATGAGTGTGTAGTGAGCTGCATGTTTTAGTTGTGCTTTGGCATGGGTTGTAGGCAACCCATAGATGGTGTAAAGGCAGGTGGTGTCTAGGCATGGGTTGTAGTCAACCCATTAATGATGTTTGGGCATGTGGGTACATGCCTGTGAGTATTAGCATGGGTTTGTGTTGCCCATTGAAGTGTGTTGTTGAGGATGGGTGTGAGTTGCCCATTAATGTGTGTTATGAGCATGAGTGTGTGTTTTCTCCATTGATGTGCATTATAAGCATGGGTGTGTGTTGCCCCTTAATGAGGGTTACTTTTGGTTTTGTTTAGAGGTAGCTGAGTTTTTAGGAATGGGTGTGGAGCAGGACGCTGCCCGCATGCTGTTTGCGACGCGAGAGTGTGGGATGCCCTCATTTCTTGAGTCTGATGATGTGTGTGTGTCTTAAGGGGCGTTCTTGACCATGGTGGGGCTAATGTGCCCAACGGTACCAATGTAGTGTGTTGTTCAAGTTGTGAGTTGGCTTGGTTAGGTTTTGGTATTTTCTTAAACTGTTCCCACGGGAGTGTCATTTTACGGTGGCGCTTCCCTGTAATTTTAGGGCAAATTTTGACATTTCCATCTAGTTGTCAGAGATTTTTGTCATTGTTAGCGTTGTGTTGGGTTGAGACTTGACGGTTGATGGCTCAGGTTGGCACGGCTGCCAATCTGGGATCAGTGCTTGGGTACTTGTTTTGGAATTCCTCCGGTTGTAGTGGCCCTGTTGTGAATGAGGTGTGAGTGAGCTGATGGTTGTCTGGTAAGGGTGTGTGGTATATGGGTCCTGGTGTCTGATTAAGATTTCCCTTGGGTGATTGTTTGATAGTTAGTTAGTGCCTGCTTCATTGGTGCAGGACCTGTTTTATCCCGATGTAGGGAGTTTGTGTGTGGGTGCGGCAGCCCCACGATTCGCCCGTGGCAGTGGTTGAATAAAAAAAGTGAAGAATTCTTTGAGGGTTTGTAGTTGTGTATGGTGTGGTTGCCCATGGTGGGGCTGGTTGTGCTCGTAGGTGGCAGCTGCGCGGTTCCCTGGTGGTGGTGGGGAACGGAAGTTGATCTGTCTTTCTGTTTGGGTTGTGAGAGTTGTTGAGGTGGCTGAGTTTTGCTCTTTGTTGGTTTGTCATGTTTGGAGACACTTCCCCTGGTGCCTGGAACTGGAGGGTGGTGTGTGTGTGTGCGTGTGTTGCGTTTTGCCTTGTGTGTGTTTGTGCATTTGAAGGAAGGGAGGTGTTAGGGATGTTATGCTCTGAAGGAAAGGAGGTGTTAATGGTGATACTCTCTCCCCTCTGCCCACCCGCCTGCATGTATGATGAGTGCCTGAGTGATGATGTCATGAATGGAGTGTTTGGGTATGATTGTGTGGAATGATGTGTGGTGAGTGTTCTAGCCGGGATTATGTAGCTTTGGTGGTGGGAGCCAGTGGTCTCAGCTCTGATCCTGAATCATCCTATGTACTAATGATATCATCTAATTAAAGTAACTGAAGATTCCTCCCGGCTCCCAGCATATCCTTTGACCTGCAGATCCCACTTAGGGTCACATCATGGGGCTCTGTGTTTTTTTACTGTATTTGTTAAAAATGAAATGGTCCTGCTGTGTATGTAGGCAATGGGTGGGAATTATTATTGGAAGTGGTTGATTAGGAAAGAAATTGAATTTTAGTGAGGTGTATGATATAGAACCATGTAGTATACTTGTTGCATTCAAAATAAAAGAATGCTCACAGAGCAGTGGACATGTGATTGTATCTACAATGCTTTTTTTAATTACTTATGGTGTGTGTGAAAGTGAATTCTGAAGTGATATGATATGCTATTTAATACAGAAGGAGATTATGTGTATAGTTTGAGAACTCAGAATATGTGTAGGAAATATCTCTGATTTTGTTTATGCCTTGTTCATTCTGAATGAGGGATAGGTGCTGTGAACTATATGTCATAGTTGCTTCTACCATTTTCTGGATGGTGTGGCCTATACTTGGTTGCACATTGTGCAAGAAAGCACTAAGATGTGGTCCTTTTAATGTTCTGTCAGATATATTGGTAATATGCAACAGTTTAAAATAGAAAACACACTATTTTTTAAAATGTTCTTGAAACTGTCCTGCTACTTGATATACACATAGTATCAGTTCTTAATGGCAGTTTACTGGGAACACTGTTTCTTGCATTGAGTTAAGGTGAATATTTAGCATGCTCTTAGTTACAGGTCCAACTAACAAGAGAACTTTGAGAAAGACCGGGGGCATTAACTGATGCAGGAATGCCCCCCTGGCTGTGGGTTTATTGCTATTAGGATTGTGTTGCTTGACACGGATGTAGTAATAGTGTTTTTATTTGCTTGGAAGACAGACTGGAATTTTGTAACTGAGAAAGATTTATGCCATGGAATGGTATAGAAAGTCTGTTCACTCTTTCAAAGGTTGCTATTTAATACAGGACGATTATGTCTCAAACTAGCACTTAATGCCTTCTGAATGGTATGGCCCAAACTGGGATGCAGCGTTTTTTGGCTTACATGTGGTTTTACCTTTTAATTGTAGCTGCGAGTGGTGGTTGTGTAGAATCAACCTCCACCCATTTAAGATGCTACCAGCAACAGCCAGAGTGTTGAAACACCTGTAGAACTGAAGTACTGCATTTGAAGATGAGAGAGATTTAGAGAGGAGGCTTCATTTTATTCTGGCATTGTCTTTTTCGTGTTGTCATTTTTATTATTTTACATATTTCTACTCATTTGGAAATTCCAACATGTCTGGCCACAAGAGTAGCAGTAGTGTTAATTATGTCATCATTTGGGTTCTGATTCCATTGCCACTGAGGAAGAAGGAAACTGGGGTGAAAACAATTGCTGACATTTGGTGCTTCTTTCAAGTCAAACTACAGTTTTGTAGAAAAGACATAGAGGAGGTACTTTGCACAAGTTCTACATCACCAACACTTAATGAACTGGTGATTTTGGCAGACTGTCAACTTCATATGTTGTAGTTTTACTGGCTGCTAATGTGTAGATTAGGAGAGTGTATTTGTTGTGTTATTTAGAGCTTGCTTAATTAAAATGCAGTGTTTACCTTCTTTCAGATTTATAGTTGCAGCTTCACGAATATTTGTACATTTAGTTTTATGAATACATTTTTTATTTAAAAAGAAAAATATGTAAAGAAATCAACGGGATGCAAAGTCTCTTCACCCTTTCGATGTTTGCTTTTTATTACCGGAGGAGGTCATGGGCATACTTTGAGAACTCAGAATACTTTTAAGCAATATTTCTGATCTTCTCCATGCCTTGGGTGAATTTTAACTAATTCTGTATGAGAGATTGATGCTGTGAACTATGTGTTATAGTAGTATGTAACGTCTTCTGGGTGGTGTGGGCTATACTTAGTCGTACATTGTGCAAGAATACAGTAAGACGTGGTCCTTCTAATGGTCATTCACAAATATTGGGAATATGCAACAGTTTAAAATAGGAAACACACTGATTTCTTTGTAGTTTGAGCATGGATGGAGTTTTTGAAAAGCGGAACTCCCTCTCTCCTGCGCACTCCTTGTTCGTTGGATTACTATGTCAGCCTGCAGCCTAAGTCCTGGTTTGTCAAGGAACCAACTCCAGGGTTCCTGATTGTGAAGACAGATTGTGGGGTTTGACAAACTGTGGACCTAAATGCGCTGGTTGGATTAGATAGTCTGGTGTTTGCTAGTTAAGCCACTTTGTCAGGTAATGGATGAGTCAGATTTGTTTGGTGTTGAACAAGTGATTTGTTTTATTTCCTTAGTTAAACAGCACTAATGAAATACAATCTTAAACGTAGAGCTGCCAGTTTTAACATATTGACACATTACACAGCCGATGCGCGTTTCAACCTTAGTCTTTTTTGAGGCCAGTTGAGTTATTTCCTGAGCTTCAAAAATGTGGGCTGGTCCTGCCCAATTAAGGGTGCCAGGTGGCTGGATAGCCGTTCTGGTCCGGTTAGGAAGAAAGGTGCAGGAATAACTCAATAACACAGTTTGTCAAACCCCACACACTAATTTCTTTGTTATGTTCTTGAAACTGTACTACTACTTGATACAGACATACTGTCAGTTCTCAGTGGCAGTTTACTGGGCACACTGGTTCTTGCATGGAGTTAAGGTGAATATTTAGTGTGCCCAAAGTTACAGGTCCAACTAGCATGAGGGCTTTAATAAAGCCACTGGGGCATTATCTGATGCAGGAATGCCCCCCTGGCTGTGGGTTTATTTCTATTAGGGTTGTGTTCCATGAGACTGGAGTAGTAATAGTGTTGTTATTTGCTCAGAAGACAAACCAGAATTTTGCAACTGAGAAAGATTTCTGCCATGGAATGCGGACGGAAAGTCTGTTTACTCTTTCAGTGGTTGCTATTTCAAAGAGGAGGATTATGTCTCAAACTAGCACTTAAAGCCTGTTTGTTTATTATTTTACATGTATTTGAATGGCTGCTATGGAAAGGGAGAACGGACTATGTGTAGGTTTGGTGGCCATTTTTGTTTGCTTTTGTTTTAGTTAAGAAATGGTCACTGTGTCATTTGTCAGCATGTCTATTCATGAGATTAGTCGCAGCAACAATGATTGTAATACCATTTGGGTCCCCAATACATCAACACCAGGAAGACATTCATAAGAATACAAATGCGTGCAGACAGTTGGAGATATTTAAGGGGAACTTTAAGCTCAATTATGATAAATTATCTGGTGTGAGTTTGCTGGGATGATGCGGTTGATGCGTATTGGAAATTTCATGAGCAGCACAAAATAAATATGTATTATGTGTATGGAAATTGACGGCACGTTGAGTAGGTGATTCCACCAGTCGGATGCCAGCAATAATGAATCCTTGACTTTGACAGTAGTGTCATCTCCACATTTTTCAGTTTTACTATTTGCCAATGTCTAAGAATTCTGAACAAGAAAACTCCTCTCTTTCTAAAAGTGGCTGCATGTTTGAAATATCTAATGCAGGAATAAATGCACCCTAAAAATAGCACAAATTCCTAAAGCTACATCTCATGCTCATGTAATAAATATGTATTATGTAGAAACAGTTTTAATAGAATATTATTATCTATAGTTTTATTGGCATATATAAACATCACTCAATAAAATACATTCTCCGATAGGTTCAATAATTCAACTTCATCTGACATAGTTGACATGCTATTGGCAACTACCCATGACATAGACAATGTACAATGAATCAGAAAGTTCATATAAATATTTGATTATCTCTTCTCGTGTACTGTTTTTCTATTTCTAATTCTAATACGGCAAGTGACAAGCAGTATTTCTATCTAGCACACTAAAGCAGACAACTACATGCAATGGCCATAGGACAATTATCCTAAAGAAGAAATAAATACAGTAGAAGTCGTTGAACAAAAAGAAGCAACAAATAATACACCAAATGCAGCATCTTGTAAGTCCATTCTTCATATATATATAAAATGAGACTAAAAATAATATTTTAAGGAAGAAATATGAGTCACCAAACATATATGCTTTGTTTGCCTACTAGAAATTGTTTATACAACCAACCCAATTATTTTTACAGTATATTATATCTCCAATTGTTTAAAAATATTTGAAATACTTTCAAACAGATGAAGAAGTTATTCAAGTATGACAAAGAATTAAACAAGAAGCACCACAATAACTGCTTACGAAACTAATCCTGGATGAATTAAAAAAACTAAAACAACTATTAATTAATGTTGGAAAAGAAGTACAATAAATCAAAAAGTATATTAAGACAAATTATGGACAGTAAAGATCACATTGTGTAAGAAAACACAAAGACGTGGCATTTTTAATGTTCCGTCTGAAACATTGCAAACATGAATTATGATAAATGATCTAGTGCAAGTCTCCTGGAATGATGTGGATGATGTATATTGGAAATTGGACGAGATGGTCTGGCACATAGTGGGTTGCAGCTTTTTTGGGTTTGGTGTGGTCTTATATTTTGATTGTAGTTGTAAGTGGTGGTTGTGCATATTTGTCCTCACCAATTAAAGGTACACCTAGAAACAGCTAGAGTCAGGAAATAGTGACAGCACAGGAACACTCTATTGGAAGAGTCATTGGAAATGCTAGAGAGGTTCATAGAGGAGGCTTAATTTTTGTGGCATTCTGTTTTTAGAGCTGTCATTTATGTTATGTTATAGTTTCATCACCACTTGGATATTTCTATATGTCTAACATTGCAATTCATATTGTAAAGCACTAACAGGCTGCCAACCATAGATTTTGGCCTTTACCAGTGGATACAGCTTTCAACTATTTCCACTGTATATTGCATACAGTGATCAGGTACTAGCTATAGACTTTAGCACAAAACTGGCCAGTGGCCATAATCTTCGGATGTGCTTGCTATATATTCTAATATATAAATGGCCCACTAGCATACCCTTTGTCCTTTAGCAGTTTGTACATGTTTTGGCCATGTCCACTGTTTGTTTTAAAATAATACAATGCAATAAGTGATGGCATTTGACCACTGAGTATCATTAAACTCTAACTAGCCGCTAGCTATAGCTCTCGGCCGTGCCCACTGTATATTATGTACACTAACTAGCCACTAGCCATGGTTTTGAACACAATATTAGCTAGTGGCTACGGTCTTTGGCTGTGCTGACTGTATGTTCTAACATATTAATAGGCACTAGCTATGGCATTTAGCTATGGACACAGACTACAACTTCCAACATTGACCATTGTATAATTTAGAACAGTGAAGGGCTACTAGGCATTTAATCAAGCACATTGGTATTTTTAACACTAACCGGCCACTACTTATGGCATTTGGTGATGGACAGTGATCCCAGCATTTTTCATGGTTAAGTCCATTGGTCAAGTGCATTGCCAAAAAGAACTACCGCTGACAGAAGAGAAAAGTCCCTATACTTAACACCATACCTCGCAAACAACCACTCACCAGAACAAACCCACCCAATGAAGGAATTAAGAAAGACCGACAACAGAACACAACCACGCAGAAGAAGAACGGACAAAGCTATAGGGAGCAAGAACACGATCAACGCCATAACCCAATCACAAAAACACCCTTCAACAGCCACAACATTTAGAAGATGAACCTGAAGAAAACAAAAACCTAAGACTTAACCTAGAAGAGCTATTCGTCCACGACACAAACACAGCTGTGCCACCACCACAACCGAGATCTATATGGAAGAAAACCAAAACAGCAATCAGAAGACAACACCGATAATAAAGCACAAACCAAATTATATCATAACAATCCACTGCAACCTAATTAACGCAAGATCAATGTCAAAACACTCAACAGAGATCTTGAATCTGCTATGCGACACGGTTTCAACATCCTATTCATCACAGAAACATGGCTGGACGACAAATGCAAAATCACACTCTAAAGCTGCCTCTCGATCAACTTCAAGGCCTACAGTTAAACAGGAAAGGAAAAAAAGAGAAGGCCTCGCAATAGCATTCAAAGAACACCTGAAAATAAAAAACAGATGAACCTCTAAACATCGAGAACTGTGAATCCATGGTCATACACTTATCAGCGAACCCAAAAACAAGCATTGCGTTCATATTGCTGCACCCCTCTCCCTCACCTTTTGTTTTTCTCCAGCTCTACCAGAAATGTCATCAGGCCTAGTACAGTAGTCGCCTGTCTGTTTCCATTTCCTTCCCACTCTCCCCCTCCCTTCCTTATCTATGTCTTAACTCTTGCACTATCTGAAATGTCGTCAGGCCGAGTATGATAGTTAATTTCACAACCTTACTGTTCATGGCCTGTAAGAATGTGGTTGTATTTTCCCTTGTTCCCTCCGTTGCCTTGAAGCGCTTTGAAACACATTGTGTATAGGCGCTATATAAATAAACAATCATATCATATCATATTGGTTTACAAACCATTGACATGCGATGCAACCTTCGTCGAAAAACTTCATAGAAGCCATCACCAACATAGCCATCCAACATGAGCATCTGATAATCCTGGGGGACTTCAACATGTGGTTCAAAGAAAGACACGCCAACTCACAAAGCTCACTAATCAGACAACTAGTAACAATGAAACTACAACTGGTCAAAGGAGCAATACACTCGGCTGGGCACACACTCGACACAATTTTTGCCAACAAAAAATGTATCACCCCTACACCGCCAATAAAGATACTTTGGAGCGACCATCTCATCATCCCATTTGTGATCACGCTACCAACTAAAGCTAGCAACTAGCCCCTCAAACTCCCAACCACCACAAAAAGAAACTAGAAAACCATAAAAGCAAGCAACCCTTTAGAACAACTGGAGCTGACAAAACTATCTGCGACTAGAGAAGGCAGACCTAGATGGAAAAACAGACCTACTACATGAATGGATTTGTGAGTCAATCAAAAACATCTCCCCGGAAAGTCATTTACCCCCCTCGAGAAAAAGAGCATTGGCAAAATGGTTCACCCCACTACTAAGCACCAGGAAAAATAACAACAACAAGCCGGAAATAGAATGGAGGAAAGAATGTAACAAAGGTAAGAAAACTCAGTTCCAGAGACAAATCCAATCATACAAAAAGAGCATTCAAAAGGCTAAGAAAAGGCATTATGACGACAGAATCACCAAAGCCACCAACACACAAAAAGAAATGTTCAACATCATAAACGAAAGGAGAAACCCACCAGGTTGCAACAAAATTATAATACCTTCACAGAAACTATGCAACAACCTAGCAGATCATTTCAAAAATAAAAATCAAAAACATCTGACAAATCATACAAAACAGACTGACCAATCCTAACACACAACCAACCAGATCCAACGAGGAGCCAGAGAACAAACTCCAAATCTTCCCACAAATATCAGTGGAGACATTCTTCAAGCTGATAAAACAGAGCAAGAAAGCTGGCTCGCCCATGGATCCCTGACCCCCAAACATCTACAAATCAATCCTCACACAAGGAACACCATCAGAACATTACAGAAATCTCTTGAATCTGTCGCTCGAGACAGGGACCGCACCACAATCCTTCAAATCAGCATATATAAAACCACTACTTAAGAACACAAGTGGCCACGTGGAAGACCCCTCCAATTACAGACCTATTTCAAATATCCCCTACACGTCAAAACTCCTTGAATTCTATGTATACAAACTAACCCAAGAGCATAAAGAAAATCATTAGTTGCTGGACCAAGCACAAGTCTGCTTCAGGACTACAAGAGGAACAGAATCAGCACTCCTATCCATCTTGGATTATCTAAAGACAAACGCCGACTTGAACACAACCTCGACCCTGATCCTACCCGACCTCTTGGCAGTATTTGACACACTAAGCCATGAAACCCTCATCAAGAGATTAGAAGAGATAGGTATAACCAACTTAGCACTACTCTGGATAAAATCATTCCTAGCAAACAAAACAGAAACTGTCTGGATAAAGCCTTCAAATGTGCTCCACAAGTTAACGACCGCAGAGTACCACAAGGGTCCTCACTAACACCACTGTACTTCAACATCTACCAGACTCCGCTAACCAAGATCTTAAAATATACAATCTTACGTGCTACAACTACGGAGATGACACTCGAATCATCTACAAAATATAAGATGCACAAGAAGAACTCTAACCTTTAGGAGAATATCTCAAAGAAATCTATGACTGGATGAACGCCAACAACCTTAAAATCAACCCAGGAAAAACAGAAATCATGATTATATCCATAAACCAAGAGAACAATACCTACATACGTGGCCGATAGAATTGGGAACCGCGCCCACACCTTCAAACATAGTAAAAAACCTTCATGCAGTGGACAACTCTGGTGACTTCTTCTTCTGGTAAAACAAGGAGGCAGGAGGAGGGTGAGTGGCCAAGGGAGGCAAGGGGATGAGGGATGGGTTGGGAGAGTGAGTGACAAGGCTTTTCAGAATGTCTAGAGTTTTGGTGTTGAAGTGAGTGGCGAGAGCATTGCACAGGGCCTGTGCTCTCAAACTCTATATTTCCATCCATCCCCTCATACCCACACCACCAAGCCCACTCCCCTACCACAAGCATCTCGCTACCCCAGATACCACACGAACCATGCCACATCACACACCAGGTGTCGTAACTATGCACAGACTAGAAAGACTTAGGGCTCGCACACAGACCACAGAACTTAGCACACTACCCCTTCCCACAGAATACAGAAACTATAGACTGAGTTCTCGCACCACTTCCAAATGCTGCCCCCGCACGGGATACCCACTCCCCCACAGTCCACCACCCACTAACCTCGCCACACCTCACAATACCACCTCACATAACACTTCGGTCACGACCACCACTCGCACCTCCACAAACAAACCTCTCACACCTCACATCAAGTGTGCCCTCCTCAATGTCAGATCTCTCCCAGCTCATGCACCTGATATCCATGACCTCATAACCAACAATAACATTGACCTATTAGCTATCACTGAAACATGGTTACATGAAGCATCAGGCCCCGCCGTTGCACTTGCACTACCACCTGGCTTCACCATACTCAGACAAGATAGGCCAGATCGAATAGGAGGAGGAGTAGCCCTCATCTACAAGGAGAACCTTCAGCTCCGACCTGTCAGTCAAGCCTCGACGAACAACTCTGACCGCCTATCGGCCAAACTCACACTATCACCCAACAGCACCATCAACATTCACCTACTATACCGTCCCCCAGGCATCACCACAGACTCCCAGGAAAACATCATTCACATCCTCAGCAATAATATTAAAAGCTCCACCAAAACCCTACTATTAGGAGACATCAATCTTGGATTCAACGATCCAAAGGACAAACCTGCAGCCACTCTCACCAAGGAACTCAATGACTTGGGCTTCACCCAAAAAGTTGAAAGTCCTACTCACATCAAAGGCCGCATTCTTGACTGGATTGCAGACCATAACTGCCTCACCACTGTCACCTCTAACTCCTCACTGCCCTGGACTGACCACAACTGCATCGAGTTCTCTATTCCCATCACCAAAAACCACAAAATTCTGACCCCAGCCAGCGCTGCACAAGTCAGAAGCTCTAAAAAACTCATAGAGGAGAACCTGCGCCCATACCTCAATACCCCTGAGTTAGCTCCCCCATTCGCTAATGACCCCAATATCCTAGCAGACATCTACAAAGATGTCATCACCAAAGCTATCAATGAAATAGCACCACTTGTATGGAAAAAAGAGAAGAAATCCCTACACACCAACTCATGGTTTACTGAAGAACTGCACTCAATGCGATCCCACAAAAGAGCAGCACTAAAAAACTGGCAATCGGACCCCTGCACCAATACTAAGAACAAATTCAATTCAATCTCCCACCAATACAAGATAGCTATCACCAATGCCAAAGCCAACGCTTTCAACACGCGTATCTCCAATGCCAAATCACACTCCAAAGAGATCTTCGCCATCTTTAATGAGCTTATCTCCCCTCCTAATACACCGGACGAAATAATCAAAGATGAAGCTTGGTGTACCAGCATTCAAACTGCCATGCTACACAAAATTGACCTTCTCCAAAAAAAAATCAAAGACCACTGCAAAGCACTTCCCCAACAGACTGAAACTAAACCCACCAGCACCACACCCACCTCGCCCAAGCCCACCATACCCGTCTTCTCCTTCAGAGACGTCACTGAATCAGAAGTTATTAACCTACTAAAAAATCTCAAACCCTCCCCCTGTAAAGGAGACATTTGCCCACCAAAACTCGTCAAAGACTGCGCAGACTGCTTTGCGCCGCTCTTCACGGCATTCATCAACACGTCTTTTAAAACAGGCATCATCCCAGCCAACCTCAAAGAGGCCTGGGTCCGGCCTCTTTTAAAAAAAACCACTCTCGACCCCTTACAACCAAACAACTACAGACCCATAACCACGGTGCCATTTCTGCTGAAACTACTGGACAAAGCTGCACACTGCCAAATCCAACACTTTCTGGAAACCCATTCCATCCTCGGGACTAGGCAATCAGGCTTCCGGAAAGGACATGGCACGGAAACAGCCCTGGTAGATCTGAAGAATCAGATCACCCAAATCATGGACAAAGGCAAGCCTGCTCTTTTGCTCCTTTTAGATCTCTCAGCCGCGTTTGATCTGGTTGATCACAAGACTCTCACTTCACACCTCACACACTCAGCCAACTTCTCCAAAGAAGCAGCCCTCTGGATCACTTCCTTCCTCGAGGGAAGAGCCATGAAAGTCTTCTCAGACATCGCCAACGCCACTCCCACGACAATCCACTGCGGGGTCCCTCAAGGATCTTGCACTGCACCCACACTCTACAACTTGTTCACCAAGCCCCTCTTTGACAAACTTGACTCATACGGCATCACATACACAAACTACGCGGACGACACACAAGTACTTCTACCCCTTTCAGGATCATACAACAAAGACGCCAAGGCACTCCACACAATCTACTCCGTCATCAAGGCCTGGATGGCTGTCAATGGCCTCTGCCTCAATGGTGACAAAACGGAAATCATGATATTAGGTCAACAGAACACCCTAGACAAACTTGACAAACTGTACGCCAACTTCTCCATTGACAACTCCATCATCCCTGTTTCCACAGCCGTAAAGACTCTGGGAGTATACCTTGACTCCTCACTATCCATGACTAGACAAGTCAGCGCAATCACATCCGCATCCGCACACACCACCAAACTCATAAACGCCATCAAGCCCTACCTCTCTAAACCAAATTGCCTCTCTATAGCAAGGGCAACCATTGGAGCCAAACTGGACTACTGCAATGCACTCCTAGCAGGCACATCAGCCAAAAACATAAACAGACTACAAATCACCCAGAACAATGCTCTCCGGGCCGCTCTTAGTATCCCAAGAAGAGAGCATATCACCCAGGCCAGGCACTCAGCCCAATGGCTCCCGGTCAAAGAACGGATCACTCTCAAAATCCTCACCCTCACTCACAAATGTCTCTCTCTCTCCGCCCCGTCCTATCTATCAGAAACCATCCTCAAACCCTCCTCCTCCCGTCCCACCAGGACGCAATACTCCAACCTAATCTGCATCCCACGCATCAAAAGAGCCAAAGCCGGAGGTCTAAGTTTCCCCTACATTGCAGCCAAGACCTGGAACGCTCTCCCTGCTGACATTAGAGCGGAAAACGCACTCCCCACTTTTCGCAGGAAACTGAAAACCTCATTCCTTGCGAAATATCCGTGAAACTCTCAGGAATCCATGTAAATATACTGCATTGCTAATGTATACATCCACTGTAAATTCTGTATTTTATGTAATTACTGTATCCTATGTAACTAAGATATTGTCTGTAACAAGCGCCACGATGCCTCCGGGCTGACGTGCGCTCTATAAATCTGAATAAATAAATAAATAAATAAATAAAGAATGAATAGGGGAGGAGGATACTGCGGAAGGGTTGGCTAGTTCCCTGCTGCAGATTTTGAAAAGTTCAGCCATGTTGTTGGAGGCACCAGGTACCCGTGCCTGAATGTTGGTCCTTTTCTTGGCATGGATAAACAGTCTGTGTTGCCTTTAGAGCAGGCGTCAGGCCAGTTGGTCTTAGTCGTGATGTCATTGACTCTCTGCACAGTCTCAGTCAGTCCATTTGCTCCATCATCTGCCAGTTTATCCTATCTATGATGTCATCGGGTAGGGTTTGAATGGATGTCTGAGTCAAAAACATTTCTCGCATCTGCGGTACAGTGGTGATGGGGAGGACGGGGCCAGGAATGATGAGCACCTTTAATTTCTGTAACATTGAGATGAGGGAGGGACCAGAAATACGCGGGCCATATTCATCTGCCCCTCTTCACATTGATGTGAGCAGCACCAGGGCCAACTGGGTCTGTGAGGGGCAGACAGAGTTATCCAGTGCTGTGTGAAGTGGCTACTGCAGGGGGAAGTGTGTGGCCCACAAATCACAAGCGACAGATAGAGCAGTACTGCTGAAGGCATTTGATAGACTGTGGTGCCAGTCAGACCTGCAAGGGACAGCCTACCTATGTGACTGTCTCCATGTGCCTTTGGCTGTGAAGAGAGGTGGTCACTGAATGTCCATGAGGATTGTGGTTGTAGGATTTTGAGTCGCCTTACCTTCAAGCCGGGAAGGAGAGTGGAAGAGGTGCGTTGAGCTGTTCAGGAGGTCTCGTGAGAGGCAGCGGCTGGTAGGTTTACTCTCTGAAGCGTGGCTGTCACTGTGGGAATGGGATCCATGCTGACAGGATTGCGTCAGACCAGTGTGCTGTTTCTGATCTGTTGTGGGACAGGAACCCTTTCCCAAGGGGCGGGCAAATCTGCAGCAGGAGTTCTTTTGCAGTCACAGGGACTGTTGAAGCCAGGAGATCTATCCTGCTCTGTGTTTCACCCATAATGGTGCTGTCACACAGGGTCCCTGAGGTGATCGAGTGGCGAGTGTTACTGCAGACGAACATTCTGAGCGTTTTCAGAACTATGAAGCTGTGAGATGAGAAAAGAACCCTGCAACATTCTGTCAACTTTGTGGCGTGATCTCACTGCGTGTCATGTCCGGGAAACTGTTGTTCGCATAGAGGGTCCTTCCTCTTCTTTGCAGGTGTGAAGAGGGAGGTGGAGCGTTTGGCCATTCGGATATGGTGGTGCTAGAGACTGCTGTGCGGGACGATAGGAAAGGTGAGCAGTGGCAAGTCAAAGTTTAACGTTGCAATTTGGTTGACTGCAGTGTTTCAGCGAATCGTGATCATGAATCATTACGAGTTTCTAACCCGAGGGGGAGGTAGATGATCTGTGCCGCCAAGGGGCTCCAAAATTCGTTATCAAGGAGACAACGTTGTGTTGGTTGTATTGTTTACTGTTGAAGAGGGAAGATGTGCTGTGTGTTGTATTTCCCGGCACCTTGTCCTGTATACATGGAAGGCCAGGAGTGACTGACATGGAATGCTGTGGGTGAGAATGTTATCTTTTGCATGGTTCTGAGAGTGTGAGTTGGAAGATGGGTTAACAGAGAGAGGATGCCAGTGGATGTTATCCCCACATAGCATACCTGAGGTTCCCTAAATATGCCTTGTACTGAGACTGGAACTTCAGTAAAGATGTTTCCTGTTCCTACACCAGTGTCAGTGTCATCTCTGGCCAAGACCCCATCTCTACAGCATCCTATCCATGAATTGCCTCTGTCATTTGCATTGCTTCCTATTTGTTTCGTTTCTTCAAAGAGACATCTCTGAAGTTCAATAAATATTTTAAATACAATCCAATAAATTCAGTCTAACGGCAAATTAGAGCACCATACCTGCCTTGCACTAAGGAACTCAGTTGCTTCAGTGCGTCTCTTCTGTTTACAGGTAAGGGCCATAAAAGTGCTCCTCAAGTACAAAAAAGGGGTTACGTTTTATATTAAAGGAGCCGATTAGGAAAAGACGCTCGTATACTTGGCGGTAACTGCTGAGATCCTACATGTGTGGAAAGCACTGTTAGGATTCCAATTTTGGTAGTGACTGTGGGGGATCTGTTTGGGGTCAGTGTGTGCAGTTTGTAAGGATCGGTCATTGAAAGTGGAATTGGTGTTGGCATTTGTGACATTTGACACGCAGAGTCACATTCATTTCTTTCAGGATGCTACATTAGTTAGTGACGAGCAGTGACGTTAGTGACGAGCATCGGATCGTGAGGTTTTTGCATGTCACTGTAGATCTGGTCACGTGCGCTCGCTGAAGTTAGGGCAAGATTGGTACAGAGAGTGTACATGCTGTTTTCATAAATCCAGGAGGGATGCAACTTTAATGCACTTTCCCTGTTGATGTTTGTTTTCTCCCAGAGCATATTTCCAAACCGACAAGGGAGTAGATATTCTTAGCGCCAACGTATAAACATGCACAAAAACACCCCCAAATCATTTTCTTGTGGTCCATCGACCCTCAATCAATGACTTTGACTTTACATCAGATGCTCTTGGCATCATCCGACCAGGCTTGACATTGTTAAACAAAACTCTGAACTTTAGAGATTTTAACCAGGTTTTGCAGATTCATCTGACCCCTTACCGGATTCTTGTCCTCATTCAGTGAAGTTGGTTTGCCGCAGTCACTTTTTTCTCCCATGAGAAGGGACACTCACTATTTAACTGAGATATTTAAGCGAGATAAATACACCCTACATGTAGACACTCTCTCCCCTTTGATCACCAGAACAACTGTTGGGGTCCCGTTAAGACTGCACCTGAGCACCTTTGCCCAGCTCTGTGCAGTATCTCCCACTATCTGCAGTAACTGACCGGGGCGCCCAAGACAGAATCTTTTTGCTTTTTAATAATAAAAAGAAGTGGTGAATTCTGTTTCTGAAAGTGGGATCTGCTAATCAGATCACACTTTCATTCTGCTCCATGCCTATGTGCTTTGCTGTGTACATGCACTTTGCTGTGACTGCCCCATGACATCCCAAGCACTTGTCCTGCAGTGGCAGTTGGGCAGGCGAAAGGTCACATGTGCTTTCCTGAAAAAACTGGTGGAAAACAAAAGTTGCAGCAGGCATAAGTGGCCATTTAACCGAATGCACGTCTGCTTCAAAATATTATAATTGGGCATCCCAGCAGCCTTGTAGCAGTTATTAATATCTAAATTTAAGCCATGTCTAGTAATGACATGGTGGATACTGAGATTAAACAATTATACATCCAAAAGGATTGGATATCATAATATTGTCAGCTTGGTGAACAGGGACTCACAAGACATTGGCAGGTCCAAAATAGCCACCATGCGTAGGTGAACCCGGAACAACCATGTAGGGCTAGCTCAGGTAACTTGTTTTTGAATCCCCTGGGGAGGGCTGACACTTTCCTCCATGGAGCAGGAACAATCCCCTAGAGGTACCTTGGGAACCAGTGCTTGAAAGAGAGCACTCTCATGACAATGGCTATCTCAAACCAGTGTGATGATTTCTGGAGACCTTTTAATGTAGGCAGACAGAGGACGGGGTGGAGTTAGCATAGCTCAAATGAGGGCTGAAGTCCACAGAGGGGTCTCATCATCTTAAATTTTGCCGAGGCTCCCATATTTCTTTTGACCCCTCCTGACTTCCTGCAGTCAAGACAATCTGGGTATGGCTTCAGCAGGTGAAGGACACTTATTACAACAGCCAGGATTGGACACTTACAAACAGGCTTAATTTTGAACCAACCTGCTGTAGCAATTCCCCAATATCGGAAGTGCAGTCTATTCCTTAGTCCTTGGCTTTCAAATGGAAGACAGGAGTATTGAGGAAGCAGAATGTTCTTCTCCCTAACAATCACAAGGGACCATATGAGATGACTGGACAAGGCATAATGTAACTACAACACTGGTACCCAGGACTGTGCTAATTGGATATGAAGCAATCCATCAATTGCTCTCTACAAACCTTCCAGGTTGGGAAGGGCACACAAAAGGACTCATCAAGCCCTTTAGGGCATGGTTTGGCTCTCCCAGGAACCGGAGAAGAAAGGAAGAGATCTGTGGCTCTACCTCCATTCAGAACCACCTCCAAATGCATTTGTGTTCTTTCAGCACTGTTTGCTTGCTGAAAGGGACCCACCAGAATCATCTCTGACCTCAATACCCATCCACATCTGCATCTTTGAGTTCCACTTATCAACGCTGAAGCTTCATCTTCACTGTAGCTGAGAACCTCCAAGTATTTAAGTGTCTTCAACCTGACACTGATCACATGGTTACCAGCTTCTTTGAGCTCAAAGCCATCTCAGCTGCTGTATAATAATGGTTCATTGAGCCAGTCGAGCTTGCTTTCCACTGAAGGCAAGTTTTAGCTTCCCAGCACCACCAAGACTTCCAGTGCTGCTGACCGATAAAACCTACTGTTCATAGCATATCCGACCTGAAAGCCATCATTGCTGCCGAGCAACATTGCATCGTTGGAACCTGTCACTTCCTGAATCAACCCTGGGCTTGCACAGCAAGAGCCCAATAATCTGGTCTAACATCAAAAAGCTTGGGTAGATGCTGATTTACACCAAAGGCAAGAACAGAGGTCATGCCCCCTGGTCAGCTTTAAAGGACCCTATTAACTATCAAGTCTCACTTTTCTACTCTTTGAGGGACATATTCATAAACTTTGACATTTTGCTGCTGAAAGCTTTTCGTAAGCACACATGTCTTTAAACCCAGAGTGTCCTTTTATTCTAAAAACTGATTTCTCTGTATTTTCACTCTAGATGTGAACCAGTAGTTTTTTAATTAATTGTGTGCATTTTTGTTAGTTTAAATAAAGATCCTTTTCTACAGACCCATAGTTAGACCCTGTTTTACTTTGGTACTATTGTACTATTGTTGTTTGTATTGCTTCTATGCCAGCTCACACCACTTCCCAAGAGTATAGAGTGCCTTCAGCACATGTTACAAAAAGAGACCAGGGAAGTATACATGCCAGGCTGTGTCTCTTTCACATTTATGAATGGGATCACTGCTGGTTTAGTGGTAATGTCTGCCTGAGTTGGTGCTTTAGCCTGTACCCTCCCTGTAGGTTTTTTTGCGGTTTATTACGTGGTCACCTAAACTCAGGGAGTTCTTTTGCCCCAATGAATGTGGTGCAGAATAAAGCACTATTAGTTTTGTCAAGTTTCAATGTGGTAAGGCCTCCAACCTATCTCGCACCCAACCCCAACAAGTACCCAATGCCACAGTGGGCTAAGAACCAGGCAGGTGTGTAGTCAGACTATATGTATTTATTAATATATTTAACCCAAATTTGAAAAACAGACTAACATCAGCCACCAGTGTTTTGGCAACACAAGAACAAAAAGATAACACTGAGATATGCAGTTACAATTATTTATTTTTAAATCACCCACCAACACAGAAAAAGAACAATTCAAGACACACAGCGATAGCTGATTTGGTTATGATGCTTTTCTCCCAGTGACCCCCACCCTCCAAACATTAATTTGACTTGACCCCTCTCAATTGAAGGCCAGTGGCAGAGAGAGGGGACACAATGGGAAAATCGGTTTAAGGATTCTAATCACAGATGCAATAGGAGGGAAAGAAGAAAAGAAGAGCAATGGGGAATTTGTTTTTACTGCACCTAAAAAGAAAAGGCAGGGCTTTGTGGTTTTGGTCAGAGCACAATGGGGGTAAGTGGGCAATTTCGTTTTGCTCCCTGCACATGCAAAAGGCACCACCAGGCTAGGATTCACACTTCTGATTTAAAATGAAACGGTTCAATTGGGAATTTAGTTTTGCTCCCTGCATACTCACGTGGAAAAAGGGTTTTGGGATTCATTCTTTTGGGAAATCTTTATGTCTATACCGGCTCAAAACACTGGGAAGGGATTGTTGGTTTCAAATGCCAACAACACCACCACCCATGTTTTCTATACTGGAATCAATACATTTATTTTACTTAAATATGCTAAGGATCTACACAAACAAACAGGATATTTTGCTATGGGGAAATAACTAAAACAATACGTGAAAAATGCAGAGCCTACACAATCTATGGTTTTGTTGATAGTATTACCTACATGAAAGGCCTTGAAATGGGCATTAAGGAACAGCAGGATAGCAAGGGGATCAGTTAAGGATCTCCTCTGAATCCTCCAAGGAGTCCCAGTCAGCTTCTATGTCTCCTGGTTCCTGTCTCCAATGCAAGATTTGGGCCTCTCTGCTGGGATGTTTTTCGCCAGATTTTAGCAGCAGGTTGCCTCCCGGAATAAGTGGGAAAAGTCCAGTTCTAATGCAAACTGATCTACTTATAGGGCAAATGACATCACTCACTTGCCATGATTCTCGCAAAAGGCATTGGCTGGTTTTCTCTACCCACCTCGCACCTGTGTGCTAATAGGACAAGGAGATGAGGGGAGGGAGACAGGACAACTATGGGAAGAGAAAGCTTCATAATTCCACTTTGACAGGTGGGTTCGGCATGTTTTAAAACAGAAAGATCTCTCAACATGGCAAGTACCCTAATCTTTACACAGGTGAATATATTTTTAAGAACTACATTTTAGGGCGAATCAGATTATGCTAATCTGAAATCGGCACACCCTTCCTATGCAGACATATGTTTTTCTTCATTTTACTCAGGAACCATATCAGTGGAAAATATGCCACTTTATAGTCCTCATGTTAATTATTTCCATCACGCTCATACCAACTTTCAAATCTCTCGAATTCAAGGGAGGGCCCACATCACATTTTCATTAATAACTTTGGTTATGTTTATCACACCAAAATCATTTTAGCATGGCTACAAAGGGGTTACTATCACCTTTAATAAAAGTCTGGAATTAAAGTTATGGCACACATGTTGCCCTTTTTATGCAATAAAATATAATTTTATATTAATCAAATTGTAGCCTTCACAGGCCTCACTCTATCCCCCACCCTTACTCCTCTAAGTTTCATTTATCCTTAAACATGTGACTAGGCAGAGGCTGGCTCATGGTTATGTTAGCCTATCCCTCTTCAAGGCCTGTAAGGCCCTGATAGCAACACTAGTGGATCTTTTATGGGAATTGTGACCTCAAGGTCACTTCGGCTGCAAGCTCATCCGACTCCAGCTCCCAGCGAATAAGGAAGGAAGGGCTGGAGCCCTATCCTCCCTGAGGGACAGCCTGTACCTGGCTGCAATCACCGACTCCACTCCGATGCAGGAGCACGGTGAGAAACACAAATTCTGTGCTGATATTTACAAGGCTTCACTTTAAAAAGCCTGCAACCGCCTGATCAGCTTCCTACAAGAAGCAAATCCCTTTATTTCTTCTGATTTCACCGAAGCCGACACTGAAATCGCCATTCCAAAATGGCCATCGTCTTTTCACACCTATACTAGGTGCAACATTGCCTCCTGTTCGTGCCCTGATTGGCCAGCTCCCCCTACTACAGCCAATCGTGGTGGCCCGTAGGTGGAAGCCGGCACAATCTCACAAAGGCACCACCCACTAAGGCACTGCACTGTCTGTGCCTGTCTTCATCCGACTCCAGCTCCCAGCGACGAAGGAAGGAAGGGCTGGAGCCCTATCCTCCCTGAGGGACAGCCTGTACCTGGCTGCAATCACCGACTCCACTCCGATGCAGGAGCACGGTGAGAAACACGAATTCTGCGCTGATATTCACAAGGCCTCACTTCAAAAAGCCTGCAACCGCCTGATCAGCTTCCTACAAGAAGCAAATCCCTTTATTTCTTCTGATTTCACCGAAGCCGACACTGAAATCGCCGTCGTCTTTTCACACCTATACTAGGTGCAACATTGCCTTCTGTTCGTGCCCTGATTGGCCAGCTCCCCCTACTACAGCCAATCGTGGTGGCCGGTAGGCGGAAGCCGGCACAATCTCACAAAGGCACCACCCACTAAGGCACTGCACTGTCTGTGCCTCCGATGCCCCGGGCCATTCTTGCGGTATCACCAGAGCATAATCATCATTTTTGCCCTAGGACCGCCTGCATCACACAAGTAAGACAAAACTACTCACCCGTTATGCCGCAATGTATACGCCCAATTTCAGCAAGCTGCTGATTGCCTATCCCACCAGTCACATCCCGCTCTCGGCTGTAAGCCCAAACAACTTTTGACTTCAGTACCAACTTCGCAAAAGCAAACTTTTGCACTTTCACGTCATCACCAGCTCACTGTTACTTACCGCAACTATTGCTTGCCAAATAATGCTCCCATTTCCCATTGCTCCCAATGCTAGCGTTTTCATATCAGTGTTAACACACCAGTGTTCATTGCAACACTTACATCATTCTGTCTAAACTAATATGCTGCCCGACCACGCTATTGCCTACAACTATGTATTGCTTATTGCTGCCTGATTTGATCACTCGATATTTGAAATAACGCACATTACCTATGCATTAACTGCTGTGGATTTCGTGTTGTATCTACAGTCGCCTATTTACTGTTGCCCTTCTTGATCACTCGATATTTGAAATAACGCTCATTACCAATGCATTAACTGCTGTTGATCTCGCACTGCATCTACAGCTATTTACTGTTGCATTACTTGCAATTCAACTATTCGACTCTAAAACACACTACAATCAGTAGCAGCGAGTCACCTAACCACAGCTCCAGAGCACCATCGCACTTCACTCGGCGACCACATTTCTGAGCCATCTCAAACAGATGCTTGCATTTGTATTAGTCAAACAGGCCAACTCTATCTATTAGACAAACGCCTCAGATAGACGCTCATATCTTGTATTAGTGTGCAATGCACCGCATCCACCACTACCACATCTAGCTCGCTATATGCCAACTCTATAGGCACTACACCTATCCTGCTACTCACCATTGCGACCTATAGAGTCACCACCACCTCTTACTCCATGGTCAGCCTACCACCATCATTCCCATCATAAAAAGCCAGCCAAGAGAATGATACTCCTTGCCTTGTTTCTCACTGCTTTCTGTGCCATGCCCCTCCATCACACAACCCCTAGTACACTCTATACCTGCAACCCTCACAGTGGAAGTCACCACATCACCATGCCCAACCTGCTACTTTCTGACAACATAGCCCCAACTCGATTTTTACCAGCATACATCCTCCCTAATCTAGGTCACCAGATCATCACAAATATTCTATTGCCAAACCCCACACTCCCTGAAAACATAGCCCCAACCTGGTTTCTTCCACCGTGCCTTCCAAATCAGCGCACCCTGACCCATGAACACCCATCCCAACAAATCCTCATACCATCCATGCCACATGCTACCAACCTGCCACTACTCTACCTAGCACAATTACAATCAGAAACAGCAGACTAGGCTCCAGGACGCACCAAAACTGCACTCCTAACATTGTACAGCGGAAATCTAACCCTGCCACTCTCCCCATACAATCCGCATTATTGCCAGACAACACGCACAACCCCACATCACCACCACACACAAGAAAACCACAGCCCATCACACAAACCATCAAAGGTGCTCTCATTAACGCAAGATCATTAACTGCACATGCTCTTGACATAGCTGACATTATTACATCCAACAACCTTGACTTCATAGCTATCACAGAGACATGGCTCCATGCAGCATCAGGACCAGCCCTTGCTCTAGCCATCCCTAAGGAATATTCCATATTCCGCCAGGACAGACAAACAAACAAAGGCAGAGGCGTCGCCTTTATAGCTAAGACCTCTCTCAATATCAGACACATAGTCAACCAAACATCCCCTTCTGCTGAACTGACAACCATCAAGCCAGCCTCAACCAACACTAACACCACCACCATCCATCTCATCTACAGACCACCTGGTCCCATCTCCACCTTCAATGACGACATCGCCCTCCTACTCTCCAACAACACCAAACCCAATTCACAGTTACTCATACTTGGCGACTTCAATCTTGGCTATAGCGACTCCAAAGACGACAGAGCCAACCTGATCGCTAGCACCATCTCAGAGCTAGGATTCTCCCACCATATCCTACAACCCACGCACAACAAAGGAAGAACCCTCGACTGGTTAGCAGACCTCAACTGCGACACCACCATCCTATCCAATACACCCTGTGCCTGGACTGTCCACCATCTAATCACATTCACTATCAACAAAAACAAACACGCACCACCACCCTCTCCTAATGCCCCACCCGCATTCACTAGAAACAGTAAATATATCACAGCTGAGAAACTTATCCCACTACTACAACCTATCATTGACTTCACACCAACCATTGCCAACCCCACAGATCTAGTTGATCTCTACAACTCAACTATTCTCAAAGCCATCAACACCATTGCACCACTCAAACTACGCAAAGCCAAACCACGCGCTCACCTCAACTCCTGGTTCAACCCTGAATTAAAAATGCTTTGTAAAATCAAGAGACATGCCGAATCAGTATGGAGACATTCCCCCTCAATCAACAACAAACTGACATATTCCTCAGCCTCCAACAATTGTAAGCAAGCCATCATCAAAACCAAAAACAACATGTACAACGAAAGAATCAGCAAGGCCAATTCCAACACAAAAGAGCTCTTCAATATCCTAAGAGAACTTGAATCTCCATCTCCCATACCTGACACATGCACCAAAGATACCTTGTGGTGCTCAAATATACAAAAAGCCCTCCTCGGCAAAATTGCCATGCTCCAAGCTAAAATTGAAGCTAAAAAAACAAGCCTCATAACTGCTAACAATATCTCACCTTCTCCTCCCATCAAACAAACAGACTACAGCATCCCGTTCGAATTCTCTACCATCACCACCAAAGAGGTTGAAGACATCATATCCACCCTGAAACCATCCAAATGCCAAGGTGACACCTGCCCTGCCCCAGTAGTCAAAGACGCGGCCAAACAGCTAGCTCCATTCATTACCTCACTCATTAACTCCTCATTCACCTCAAGCATAGTACCTGTCAACCTTAAGGACTCCTGGGTCTTACCACTGATCAAGAAACCTACATTGGACCCCAGCATCCCCACCAACTACAGACCTATCACAACAGTGCCTTTTCTCTTAAAAATTCTAGATAGAGCAGCCTACCTGCAGATCCAGCGTCACCTAGAAAATAACAATCTACTTGGCCAAAGACAATCTGGTTTCCGCCCTAAACATGGAACAGAAAATGCTCTACTCGACCTCAAGACACAAATGGACAAATTGAAAGACAACGGCAAACTGGCCCTCCTACTCCTCCTTGATCTATCAGCCGCTTTCTACTTAGTAAATCATGACATTCTCTGCAAACACTTAGCCTCTGCAGCCAACTTCTCAGACAAAGCAAACGCCTGGATCCAATCCTTCCTGAGCAATAGATCCATGAGGGTATTTGCACCCACCGCTGCTGCCGAACCAGCCCCCGTTACATGCGGCGTCCCACAAGGATCTTGCGTCTCGCCTACACTATACAACGTGTTTACCAAACCTCTATTTGACATTCTGGATCATCTGGGAGTCATCTACACAAATTACGCAGATGACACTCAAATTCTCATCACTCTAACAGGCGACTACTCCTCTGACAGCAAAGCCCTCAACAACATCTATTCTATCATCCAAGACTGGATGGCCAAGCATGGACTATGCCTCAATGACGACAAGACTGAGCTTCTTCTCCTAGGCTCCCAACCCAGACTTAACAACATTGATAAACTTTACCAATCATTCACCATTGACGGCAACAACATCACTGTCTCCAACCATGTAAAAACCTTAGGTATCTACCTCGACTCTTCCCTCACCCTGACTAGACAAATTAACGCCATCTCATCCTCCACCGCTTACACATGCAAGCTCATAAACTCCTGCAGACCTTACCTCTCCATAGCCAACTGCACAACCCTTGCCAGAGCGTTAATTCTCTTGAAAGTTGACTATTGTAATGCATTATATTTAGGCACTAGTCAAAAGAACATTGACAAGCTCCAAGTAATTCAAAATAACGCTCTCAGAGCAGCCCTGAACATATCTAAAACGGAACACATCTCTGACCAGAGACGAACTGCCCACTGGCTATCGATACCCCAGAGAATCGAATACAAAACGTTGTCTCTCACCCATAAATGCCTGACCAATCAAGCCCCCAAATACCTGGCTGACAATTTCACCCGCAACAGCTCATCAAGGCCAACCAGGTCAGCCCAATCCCACAGTCTAAATGTCCCTAGACACAAACTCCAAAGGGCAGGCGGCGCAAGCTTCCAAGTCCTTGCCTCGAAGCTCTGGAACTCCTTACCACTAGCTCTCAGAACCGAACCCTCCTACCTGCGTTTCAGACAAAATGCCAAAACATGGCTTATCGCCAAAGAAGCCTAACCCCCACCCTCACTAACCTGAGTCACTTGTACATATATCCACTGCCAACACACCTGCGAAACTTGCTCCTGTGTCACCAGTACATATATCTACTGACATACCTAGCCTACACACTTGTGAAACCATGTTTGTGCAATCTTACCTGTATCACCATGTTCCACAACGGACTGTATCAATTATGTATAACATGCTGAAATCTGCATACATATTCACTGTCCTGTACTAGAACAACTGTGTGTACTAAACAACCATGTATATTCTTATCTGCTTGTAACCACGTCAAGCGCCCAGTTGCCATTTGGCCAGGCTGCGCTATACAAATAATAAACTAAACTAAACTAAACAGGCATGGCTTTATCGGTCTTTACCATGGTTTTGATCTGAGCAAAGCATTTCTTTGTATATTTTTAAGTAATGGCTTTGATAGTTGACAGACAGGCCTCTTTTTATAGGGCAGCAGAGGAAAGGTCTTGGAGGTTAGTTACATGTTTGAAGAAATGACCAGCTCATGTACCCTGCATGCCATGGCCCTTTAAACTCACACACAATGAATTTTACATGACATCTTATAAGCCTTTCACAGTTTCAAACTACATGAGTATCACTTCTGGATTGTCAATATGTAAAAGGCAGTTATATTAGAAAACCATGTTCAAACTTTGAAGTCTAGCAAACATTTTCTCTGCATAATGTCATTTGGATGAGGGAAGAACGAACAGGAAAATCTTTTATTTCTTGCAAAGGCGCAACGTAGACCAGGCTGAAACAATATTTCAAGGGACTTTGGCCTAATTGATTCTGTGTTTAGATCTAGTAGGAAGAATATGTTGATCTTAAATAAAGGGGAAAAAAACATATTTAGAAAGAAAACTAAATGGCGGCTGCGATTCCTACAGGAATTTCGGCCACAAGGGGATCTGAGCCCCAGTGACTCTGTTAAGTGCTCTGGGAAACTGGGGAGAATGCACATCTGTTTGGGAGATAGAGGAGCTGAGTGTAATAAGGGAAGGAGGGCGGTCTAATAGCACATATTTTTGAGAATTTGTAGTACTTTCTACAATATATTAACAACATTGGGAAAGGCTTGTGAATTACTGAGCTGTTTGGAGTTAAAAGGGTATTGTCATACTGATTAATTATTATTTGGAAAGAGCATGTTATGGTAATACATAAGTATTCGAGGAAATGGGTGAGGGTGAGCTGCAGCTGGATTTTGCAATAATACATTGAGTCACTACATTTTAATGAAAGGCAGGTTAGCTGGCGTTATCAGTGGTGGTCACACCAGCAGCTGTAAATGTAACACCTGCCATATGGAAAGTAACATTGGGGGAAGAACACTACATTAGGTAATCATGGGTAATCAATTTTCAGCAAATAAGTGCAGCATGTGCAATAGTGGTACCTGATGGCTTTCTTAACAGGGACCAAGGGAACCATCCCGGGACAGGCAAAACGAGAAAAGGAACCTACATTATTGTGTAAGTCATAACACATTGAGTGAGTAAAACATGTGACGATGTGAGAAGTAACAGGTGGGAATTCAAATGGTTTGAAGTTTTGTCTAATTAATAACAGGGGCATCAAACAGCAACATATTTTACAATGCATGAGTTGCTAATGAACAATAGGTCAATGCAAATAGAAAGTGGATTCAGCATCTTACTACATAGTCAGTATTGAGAAGTGAGGCTAATGGGCTATATCTCAAGATATGTTTATTAGAAACATAGAGGGCATTATCATGTTAATTAATTGATTGGCTATATACAATCCAATGAGTATCTACACTATAGTTTTGTTGTTTGTTTTCTCTGTTTTGTCTGTTTATGTTTTTTGCTACATTTTTTCTCTTACCACTTCAATCCTACCCTACTCCAACCCCTTATTCTCTGTCTGGGACTTGAGTATGTTATGGTCTTGTAAAATGTTTATGATTTCATAGCACATGTCCGGTTTTGAAAAAGTCCTCAAGGCCTGTAGGGCTCGAGACCTTCTAGGATCAATGATCAGTAGCCCCTGTCCAAGAGAAAAGTTGATAAGAGAGGCATTCTGTTTGTACCAATGTATATCCAGATGTGCCACCCTTTTTCACAGGCTCAACATATATTCCATCGCATTTGTGGTTGGTGAAGGAAAGGGTTTTTACCACTGTTCCTTTACCAGGGCTCTGTGGCCAGAAACTAGTTCAAAGAGGCTCAAGACATTGTGGTACCTCTCTGAAAGCAAATAAAGAGAGCAAATAACTGCAGAGGCAAAGTGGGGCACCTGAGTTACATCGAGCTAGGAGCTGGAGTTAAGTCAGACATCTTACCGGCAGAAATTGCCGGTATTACCGGCACCAGTGTTACCGGTGCTGGTGATACTGGCAAATCCCCCATGGAGACCTATGGGACGCCATAGAATGGGGATATACTGCCCTTAGCGGCACTTGTAATCTACCGGTAATTCCGCCAGACCAAATGCTGGTAATGGTAATTCCGTTTGCTGGAATCCTGGTGGTATTACCACCAGGATACTGGCAAACCCTTACAATGCTCATTGTAGGAACAGAGCCTAATTCCTACTACCAGGGCATCCATCATGCTATTTAATGTCCTGTTCAATCACTCAAGCAGTCCATGTGTATGTGGATGCTAAACTGAGGAGAATTTGTAAGAAACTCCACATTCATTCCACATTGCCTGCATATGATTGGTCATGTAGTTGGTCCCTAGCTCACACACAGCATATTTAGAGAATCTCATTTGCTATTTGGTTAAAAATATGTATCACGGCCTAAGCAGCTGACTTTGCCATAACATTTCTAAGGGGGATCACCTCAGGATGTCTGGTGGCATGGTCAATGATCACCAACATAAACAAGTTGCCCGTAGGTGAAGCAGACCAACCTTGTCAATCCCTACCCTCCCAAATGCTAAATCTACTACCATGAGAGGCACCAAAGGTGCCTGGATTTTTTCCCCACTTTTGCCAGAAAGCTTGCAGTTAGGGCAGCTCCTCTAGTGGCCTTCTATATGTACACCTATTTTTGGGCAGCTAAAGTACAAGGATAACCTATCCCTATTCCTCTTAATGTTAACATGACCTGCAAGGTGGACCTCATGTACTAGATGCAGCAGGAATGTTTTGCTTGATGGCCCGAATATCAATCCCCTATGGTCTCCATCTGAAGACTGCATGGGCTCAAAATAAAGGATCAGATTTTCTCAATAATTCCTATGCTTCCCAGGGGCCTTACCCAATGTCTGGGAGCAGGCTGGTCCCATTAGACCTTCAAAAGGAGAACCATCATATGACCTTGGCTGGTGTCTCCCCTATATGATCTTCTTTTGCAAGTAGACTCCACAGTTCAGAGCAGTCCTCAGGTTTTAGAGCATGAGAAATCATCTTCCCTTCAACATCAGGTTCAGGTGTAGGGTGTGGTACCTCAGCAGCAATTGATTCATCCACCTTTAATCTCTCTTTTCTGTCTTTTCCTTGTGTGCCCCCTTCGCCTTAGACTTTGCCTTAAAATTGGCTAAGGCAGCAGCCTTTTTGTCTGGCCCTGAATCTTGGCAGAAGCTCTGTAATATCACCTACCAGAACTACGTCCTTTCAGTCCTTACCTAGCAGAACCTTCCCAAAGACTTGCCTCTAAGCACTCACTGGTATCATAACAGTCCTATAATTTACTGAGAACACAACATGCATCACTGGGAACATTTGCCACTTTAGTAGGTCACAGAGGAGCTTTTGGAAGTTTTTCTGCATTTACAAATGTGAAATCTATCTGTCCGACTGACTCTTGTGTTCCTGGTGCTAGTGCACTCACTGCCTTCAATATGCACACTATTCTTAAGGTAGCACTTTGCATATTCTGGGATGGTGACATATTCATCAGCAACTTGATGCTTCCAGGACCAAAACATGTTTGTACAACTTCAGTTCTGACAGCTCCGGGTACAGAGTCAGAAGAGAAAAATCTACCTGTGAGAAGGTTTCTGTCTATCTGAGAGAAGGATAGATATACAGTGTGGACCTCAACATCTTACCTTCACATCTGGGATCCACCTTCAGATGGTCATTTGCTGCACAACTGAGGCATGCACCAAAAGACTTAAGGAACGGATACTTAAGGACCATAATCCCCACTACCTTTTACGTTTTCACCGTGTGACTTACCCCACTTATTCTTTTTGTAGGCCTTAAAGGATGCATGTTTATAACTGGAACTATCCTCTTACTCTTTTTTGCTTTAGCTTTCTGATTACTGTAAAGCCCGTTTTCCCCCAGTTGTCGACTCTGCCTCTAGTCCCAAAACCCTTGCCTTTCATGCAGGTTTTTCCCATTCATGCATGGCTTAGTGTAACGCTCACCTGATATCCACGGGGACGCCACTCAGCCGGTCCGGACTTCCGACCACTTCGAACCCTTCCCTGGACTTGCTCAACCAAGCACTTGGCCTGAAACACAGTATTATCAGAGGTCAATTCCCTATTGGTCTTGCTTGTCTGCCCCCCCTTTTCTTCCCTGGGTCCCAACCCTCCCCCAGACCTCTCCTCACCTTTATTTTTGATGTGAGGCACTCTCCGTCCTGCCTTCGATGCAGGGGTGCTTTGGGTGATGTGGGCTGGAGGGTGCCTAGTTGCTTCACTGGCACGGGCCCGGCGGACGGGGCTTGCTGCGGCTTCAGCCTGACCGGTAATTGGAATGAAAAAAAAAAAATCTGTTACGTGTGAATTGGAGAGGAGCCGTTGAATCTGAGGTGAAGAGGTGCGCTTCTGGAATTGCATTATACATTTCTATAATCAGCAGGATGCTTTACATTGGATGCGGGGTACTGGAAGTCCTGAATTTGGATTGGATTGGCTATTGATTTGCCTTAGAGTTCGGCAATCACATTTCACTTGTTGAGGACGGCAGGAGTATTCGCAGGGATCCTGGTTCTGTGTACGTCGTGCACAGACAGATGCACAGACAGAGACTCTATTTTCTTTGACAACATTCCCACTGTGAGATATTTTTGCTCCTGAAGAAGGGGATAGTCCCCGAAACGCGTAGAGCTTGAAGCTGCAGTTCAAAATTGGGAGCTTATTTTTTTGTCTGGTTTGATTTGTTTTTCATGCTGGCCATATTGGAAGTCAGTTGATACCTTTTTTCTGTACTTTTATGAAGATATTTTGTTACCTATGTTCTAAATTGACAATTCTTTCTATATATAAAAGTGCAAATGTTATGAAATTTGACTGATTTATTTCAGCTTGTAAGGTGTGCATGGGACGGGAGTGTCTTTAAGTTTAGACACTTTTTGTTTTATGTTTAACACATGCTCCAGTGTCAGGGCGTGTATTCCTCCCCAGCACCCAGAATTGTAATACAATTTCTCTAAATAGTTATTTAGTTTTTGAGTAATTAGGTGTGCTCTGATAGATACTTCTTTTTGTAATTCGGTAATTGGAATGAGTCTTACCTAAAGTTCTGATGGCTCTAGTCCCTTTAATACTGTGTCTTTCTTTCCTTAGGTGATGAAGGTCTTGAGGATGGTGATGCGCTGCTGAAGTAAGTAGGAATGCGGAGCGTGATGCTTATTGGCTTCCTTAGCACTAACCAATGTTCTTCTTTTCCGTGTCCTTTTAGGTGCCGTAGTAACCCAGCATGGAAGCGAGCTGAGGAGATGAGCTGGGGTGAAAAAGCGCGATGTGCGGCGCCTCTTAAATGTTTTGCGCTAACCTGATGTGTCTTTTACCCTTTTTCAGATCGGCGGGATGCTCCGGAGCAGAAGTTGTCCGATCGACGGGAGTTCAGGTAAGGATTAAACTCTATTTGCAAATTCGAGAGAGCTAAGTATTGCAGAATGCTTACTAACGTCTTTTCTTCTATTCTTTTCCCCTTTGGTAGGACATGGCGTTGCGAGATGGAGATGACTCTGCCGTAGGAATCCGCAAGACTGGGAAGAGCTGGACAGAAGTTGGATGCTCATCGAGGTGAGTATTGGCAATGACATTCTTATTCTTGCAGGTGTGCTGGCGCTGAAGAAAGAAGTGGGCCTCTTCAGGATATCTGAGCACGGTGAGTGTCACGCTGCAGGTGCAGAGAAACGCAAAGCATGTTTCTCAGGCCGGGTGTGGTTTAAATAGTCTATAGGAATCCCAGGTATCCCTGGGCTGAGCCACACCCAAAAGACTAGACCGCTCATCCAGTTCAAGGAACTGAATTACATGGGGGCATCCATTTCCCCATAATAAATTGCAAGTCCAATACTAAGTGGATCTCAGGACTGTGTGTGAGCTTGGTGCCAAAGGTGCCAAGTCTGAGTCCAAGTAGGTGTCTGGGGAGATGAGGCCCTTAGGGGCCGACTAGGTGGCCGTGACCTGGCTCCAGCCTGATATGCTGGGGGTCTGGGGGCAGGAATCGTGACACCTAGGCTGTCACTCACACAGCAAGGTGGCTGTCCTGTAAGGACAGCCAGCCACCCAAGCAGGACTGGTTGCATTCAGGCCCGCCTAGAGACAAAGAACAGGGGAGTTTCGGGAACCTCCCTCACATCCTGCCTTTCCAGACACACTGGAGCCAGAGGCGGCTTCAGGGCTAAAGCTCTTCAAATGAAAAATGAACAAATGGCTCAAACATGGCTCAATGCAAAGAGTAAAACCCAAGAAAGACCTCACAAACAGAAAATGGCGAAAAAAGAAGACCAGGCCATTTGAAAAAATGGTCACCGATGGGTGCTGTACTGCAGCTGAGGATTCAACTACTGCCACTAGCCATTTAAAGTAGTGAGGGTAACATAACAATGTTACATGGGAATGTGTGGATAAGGGGCTACTAGTTAACCTCCCAGCACTCCACATAAGATGGGGTGTGCTAGGCCTACAAGAAGAAAAGGGAAGTAAAGTCAATTTCACTTTACTATTCTTGGGAATGATAGTTCACACAAGCAAATATATTTAAACCTTGTGAGAAATCTAAAGGATTTCTCTGTGACACTGCACTGAGGGTGCTGTGTGTCAACATGCAAACAGTAAATACCTATGGAGTTTGTCAGACTCCAAAAACAGAGGAAACACATAATCCAAATCAGGCCAAAACACATGAGAGAGCGAGAAAAAGGTCTCACCCAATCCAAGGTTAAAATTAAAACGTTCTTAAGTCCAGCAAAAGAGCTGAGGGTCTCTAAGGTTGAAGGGAATTAGCAGAGAAAGGAGAATTCTCCCTAGAAAGGATCAAATTCAAATCCCTCTGCATCATCCGTAATGCTGTCTGGGGCCAGGGACCACACTTTCTACAACTTGCTCTCACCAAATACTCTCCCTCCAGATCTCTGTGTTCCTCCGGCTCCAACTCTCTGTGTGTCAAGCCCTTCTCTAAGCAACAATCTGGAGGCAGATCGCTTTCCTCTGCTGACTCCCTTCTCTGGAACAGCCTCCCCCTCTCTCTCCGTCTTGAGCCGGATCTCCTCAAATTCCAGAAGCGCCTCAAGACTTTCCTCTTCACCTCCTCCATCCTCCTCCCATGCTAAATCCCACATTCGCTGAAATTGGTGGCCTGGGCCCTTATGTGTCCTTCTGGGTCCTGGTCTTCCTCCCAATCACCTTCAGCCCTCTCCCGCTCCCAGCACTTGCCCTTGGGCACCCACTGGCCTATGTTCTCTCACAGGACTGCACTTTATTGGCAGGTGAGCACTCTTTACTTTGCAGGCACTTACAGGCTCCCGGCAACTTACTCCCTTTCACCCCCACCCACTCTGCGGAATTCCCAGCACTTACCCCCTTCACTTATCCCTTCTCTCTCCTGACACTTGCACAATCCGAATACTCACAAGGCCTAGTATGACCAACTCTATCCTCTTCATCATTGTACTCTATTGCCTTTGTTCCCATGTTCCGTCCCATTGCCATATGGGCGCTCTAAAACAACATTGTTTTATAAGCACCTTACAAATGCACAATAAACAAAAACATCCCAGTCTCTCACTAGGAGTCTTATTAGTTGTCTATCGCTCACACGACAAGCAACGCTATCTCCTCCTCTGCCATGCACACTGTCATACTGACCAATGCCTGCAGCGGCTTCCTATCCACCGACAGTCACCACTCCATTGCCCATGCCATTGCTTCAGCCTAGACTACTGCAATGCCCTGCTTGCCGGCACCTCCCAGCTCAATATTCACTAACTATAAGTGATCCAAAACAACATCCTCTGTTCCATAATAGAACATCCCCAAACAGGAGCACATCTCATCTGCGAGGAGATCAGCACACTGGCTGCCCATTCAAGAACGTATCAAATCCAAAACACTGACCATGACCCACAAATGTCTCTCCAAGACAGCCCACCCATACCTCATCCAGAAGTTCTCCAGATCTCAGACTTCCAGGCCAACCAGAACCGCCTACACAAACCGACTGGCTCTACCTAATTTCAGACTCTCCAAAGCCGGAGGTTCCAGCTTCCCGTCACTGCAGCTTAACTGTGGAACACCCTACCCCCCAACCTGAGAGTGGATCAATCATACTGGTTTTACCACACAAGTCTAAGAACATGTCTCTTTTCCTATAGCATCTATGTCTTATGTATGTCTAATGTATGCATTACAATGATCATGTATGCCAAGTTTTTCCCAGCTCATGTACAGTGCCTTGATAACCCTGGGTTTAGTGTGCTTAATGAATGAGAAAACAAAACACATTGAATGCCCCGTCTGGGGCAAAATACCCTGTGATTTTAGATTTGGGGTCATTATGCACTTAGCTTTTGCCCAGTTTTATCTTTATCAGCAGACTCGCAGTCCGTTGATTCATGGGCCGAGCAGTAGGAAGTGCATCCCTTCTTATTGCGGTCCCTGATTCTGAGGTTATAGCTGCCTTTATGTTTTTTTCTGTTGGACCATCCTCACAAAGAGCTCCTGGCTCTTGCACTGTGTGTGTGCTCAACCAAGCCCAGCTGAGCACACAATGTGCACAAACCCTCGAGCAAACAGTGATTAACTTCTACACCGTTCATACGCAACGCATCCTTTGAAAACCTGGGACGATAAGAAGATCCAATAGCATTACTGGATCCCTTACTCCAGTCAATTTAGGCAAATACGTTTGCACTTATACCTTTTCTATCTGAAATCTTTTTTTTCTCTTTCATCAGCTTCCTTCTGTGTCTTTTTCTACCCTGTCTGCATCTATCTGGGAAATGTGAGCAATATCTCTATTTTCTCAATTCTCAGATTTTTATTCCTTAACTCTATTAGGGAGGAAGCCTGAGAGGTGGTGATAGAAGGGTTGCGGGAAGGAAGACCCCCAGTAGGAGGTAATTCAGGGACACTATCAAAAGGCTATACACCGGCTTAATCTCCACCATCAGTGGGAGGGCTAAAATTACTTGGTGATCTATGGGTCTCTGGACAACTTACTGTGTGTACCAAATGTAGCTAATCCCTTCTCGGGTTTCTTTATCAGATTCCCTAGCCAATCAGGGACATCTTAGGTGATTCATCCTGTTCATTCTGCCAATCAGAGCCCATGAATATCCTAAAGGATGTTTGTCCTCTGTATAAGGCATAGCTCATCTGCTGCTCCTTTGTCGGTTTTGCTAGGCTGTCACCAGCGTTCAGAGTGATTTGAGGCATTTTATATGTCTATTGTTGCCCTTTTGTTATGTTAAATTAAACAAACATTTAAAGCGCAGCATTCACCAAAAAGACATCTCGGTGCTAATTCAGGCAGGTGAGGAAAAGCAGAACTCTAGAACAGGTAAGATTTAAGCAGACGCCTAAAGAAAGATGGTCATCCACAGGGAAGAGAATTCCACAGCGTTGCAGCAGCTATAGAAAAACAATGTCTGCCAATACGGGCGGCTTTGAATCAAGGAACAGAAACAAGACAAGCGTCCGTCGAATGAAGAGTCCAGGCAGGGATACATGGGTGAAATTTAAACTAAAGGTACACAAAACCTTCAGTCTGCAAAACGTGGAGCTGTTGCAGAAGGTAGGTGGGTTGAGCCAAAAATAATAAAGCATTCGAATATTCAATAGACGAAACGACTAAAGAAGAGACAACAGGAGCTCGTAATTAGGGTGGAAGAAAACAGAGAACATTATGCAGGGTTTTAAGTTGAAAGTGACCCTTCTGACAAACTGCCCTAATCTGGGCGTCCATAGATAGGATGAGGAAATCTTTACTCCCAGTAGTTTGCTGGCGAAATAGTACAACGGGCAAGCAATGCCGCCATATGAACAGTTTGATTCAGGGGCAACACAGTCCCTGTGAAACGAGAATTAGAAAAAATAGCAACCCCACCGCTGATACGAGGGTTGGGGGACCGGTCAACATGCAAAATGCTAAAATTAGTAGACAAAATTTGGACCACAGCAGGGCCAGAGAAATTAGAAAAACTGGTTTCAGTAACACACAGGAAATCAGTGAGGAACTCACCCAATCAATCATGACAATCAGCAGCGTGTGCCATGAGTGAGCAGGCATTTAAGAGGAAGCATTTTTGTGAGCCAAATGGACTGGAAACGGGTTGACAAACACCAGCCAAGGAGAAACCTGTGGGGAAGTCTTTACGGTCAGGGGCCAGCTAGAGAAGCAGCCTACGTGAAAGAGGGCCAGTAAAATCATTAGCTGAGATTTCCCACAGGTAAGCAGCCTGATTGCTGGCAAATGCACAGACGGGCACAGATGGGCTTGCCTTTATCGTCCCTTTGGTATGATGCAGGCGCAGCACAAAAGCGCTAAAAATCACATGGGGCGGGCGGAGACGTGGCACAAATGGAAATAAAAGAAAGACTTCCTGAATTCAATATTTTAAAAACACTAATGCCACAACACAATGCAGTAACACATTGGGGTTTAAAGGTTCCCTCAATGAACGCAAACAGATAAAATCAAAGTAATAATAAAAAAGGAAGCAGTGTAAATGAAGGTAAGCAGCCTCACCATGACCCGATCCGGGTCCGCATCCGCTCACCCCGGCACACACATAGGATGGGCGGAGACGCAGCGCACATGTAAGTAAAAGAAAGAGTTGTTGAATTCCATGTTTTAAGAACACTAATGCCACAAACACAATATAGTAAAACAAGGATTGGGTTTTATAAGTTTCCCCAATGAAGGCAAGCACACAAGACTGCATTGGTTTCAGCAAACCTTACTCACACACAGGTGAAACCAAGCACCTGTAATAGTTCAAATCTGGCTCAGATACAGGAAGGGTAAGATACGAGCACCATGAAGCCAAGGTGCCCTGGAAGGCGCAGCAGAGACATTAATAGTGTTCTCGCTCCTTGTACATAAACAAGATACAGAACATGCAGCAAAACCACAACCCCTCACGCAGACAACGGGTCGCCAGGGGCCACAGCGGTGCAAAATGTCATGAGAAACAGGAATAGCACATGGCCCAGCATTGCAGACTTCCCATTTCACCCACAAATAGAACAGATAAAAAACGCACATCTTCAGCAATTTAAGGTTGTAAATGCTCACTTCACACAGAACAGACCCAAGTCAACTGGAACATTGCAATCTTTCATTGAACACACAGATAAGATGTATAATGAACATCAACAGTGCAATCTTCCCACACCGAAAAGGTTTGAAGTAGAGTAAGTTCCCTACAACATCAAAAGCAGGTAGGATGCATCAGTGCCAGCTTCCAGCATGCCACACAAGTACTGCATGTGCCACAGCAGTGTAAAACACCACCTCACAAAGAATAAGCCATCAGCTTCAACAACTTGTATTCATATATTAAAAGAACAGTTTCTAGAAAATATACATAGTACAGATAGTATACACACTTTCAAATTCTAAAATTCACATATCGTTTTCATAAAACCTAAGAGCCAAGAGATTATCTTTGCAAGTTAGTAATTGAGGAGAGTGGCTCCCAGCCTCACAAAACCATTGGAATTGGGCAATTTCCCCACGAACAATTGTGGCTCTGAGTCATTTTATGCCATGTGATCTCTGTTTTACAGAGTGTTTAATCCGTGCATCCAGGCCTTGTGTATGTAATGGGCAGTTGTGAATACCACAAGAGGCAATACAGAGTGCTTGCATACAGTCAGCGCCTCACTTGTTACATACATCCCAGCTGTTTTGGATATTGGGCGCAAGGAGAGACGCCTAAATGTAAAGGACATTGGGCAAATCAGAAGAAAAAAAAAATACTTTTTCATCTTCTGGCCCGCAAAGCAGGCATTCTGTGGTCCCATTGCTTCGCCAGGCTTTTGTGAATGATGCCAGTGGCAATAATCCTAGCCTGAATCGGACATGCATTGCTCTTTCAAACGGGGGATTCCTTCAATGTAGATAACATTTAAACCCTGTCCCTCTTTTATGCAATAGATGATCTGGGCCCAATTGTAGCCTGTTTGCCGCTTCTGCCAGGTGGTCTCTTGATCTTGCATCACCAGCTATGACTAGTTTGGTACGAGTTGAGCCGTTTAAACTCTGGGGGATCTCCCATGCTTCACTCGCACCTAAATCCCTAAGGGCGTCCTTAACGCAGAATACGCCTCAGCAGTGCAAACCTCCCTCACAAGGAAGATGTCCAACATGGGTCTCAGCAGTGCAAACATAGCACACAAATATCATGCCCAGAATGTGTCTCGGCACTGCAAAACTTCCTTACAAAGCGCAGGTCCATCGTGCGCCTTTGGGGTGCAAGTTTCCCTCATAATGAACAGGACAAGCATGTTACTTCTGCAGCAATACCTCAGCAGTGCAAGCTCCTCACATGAAACATGTCCAACATGGTCGCTACCAATGCAAGGTTCCCTCACAAGGTGTATTTCAGGAATGGGCCTCTGGGGTGCAACCTTATCTCAGAAGGAACATGGCCAGTGTTTGTCTTACCTGTATGCACTTCCATCACAAGGAAAATATCCAGCATGGGCCTTAGCACTGCAAGGAGCCCTAGCATGGCGCAATTCAGGAATGGGCCTCTGAGGTGCAACCTTATCTCAGAAGGAACATGGCCAGTGTTTGTCTTATGCACTTCCATCACAAGGAATATAACCAGCATGGGCCTTGAAAGTATAAGCTTCCTTTAGGAGAAACCGGTCTATCATGGGCCTTGGCAATGGATGCTTCACCCACATGTAACAGGTCCAGCATGAACCTCTGCAGTGCAAGCTTCCCTCACAGCAAACATGTTTAGCATGGGCCTTCACAGTGCAAGGTTCCCTAACAAGAGTTCCTGCGTGGTCCTTTGCAGTGAAAAGGTTCCTTCTGGGGGAAAAGGCCTGAATGAGCCTCAGCAGTGGAACTCCAAGTACATAGAACGGGCACTTAAGGGCAGTGAATATTCCAAGTACATAGATAAGCTGTGCTGTTTAAGTCAGATGCGCTTCATGCAGTAGGGCTTGAGTAAACCATAATTTCAATTCAAAATATATGGGCAAGGTAGATGCTGAACCCTACCAAGAAGAAATACTACATTTCCTTATTATCATAGTGCATGGGCAGGACAAAGACTGATATGCAGGGAAATTTCTTCTCTGTGAAAGGGACAGTGAGCTAAAGACTTGGTAGAGTCTCTCCCAGGGGTTATTCACCCAAGAACAGGTCATTGGGCTGTGTTTGTTCTGGTAGAGAGATTCCCAGACCCCCCTTTGTTTTGCATAAATTAACTTTGGGTCTCACCCTAAGTTACCAGGGCGATCCAGACGTGGACCCCTTGCTCACTGTTCTTAGACAGGCACAGCTTCACCTCACTGATGATGCCCAACAAGGCTGAAACACGTGTATGGGGTTGCTGTTGCTACTCTTGTTCAGAGAAGAATTGCCTAGTATTTCGGTGCTGGACTGCCCCTGGGCAGGACAAAGACTGATATGCAGGGAAATGTCTTCTCTGTGAAAGGGACAGTGAGCTAAAGACTTGGTAGAGTCTCTCCCAGGGGTTATTCACCCAAGAACAGGTCATTGGGCTGTATTTGTGCTGGTAGAGAGATTCCCAGACCCCCCTTTGTTCTTCAGCACAATGTCCTTGCATGTCAAGCATGTGGTGAATGGTTAAGATACTGTCACTTAATATCTCTGAGTTTATTTGTAGTTCCACAATTGATTCAACAGTTGTAAACTTGTTAAATTGACTTCCTTCTGATTAGTATAGTCTGATGACAGTTGAATTCACTCCATTCAATAGTCTGATTGCTATACTATTCACTCCATTCAATAGTCTGATTGCTAAACTTTTACTTCTTGTAAATGTTTATATTGTTCGTCAACACTCCTGCACCTACTGAGCATTAATCCTGGTTGTTTGCTCCCCAACATGTGTTTCCCTGCTTATTGTATCTAGCGGTTCTTCAGGAGGCAAATGTTGGATTCAAAATAGAAATTGTTCCTGAGATATAAATTATATTGTGCTGTGATTGTTCTTACAGTAATTTGTTGTAAATTAGGTAGCCACATTTGGTATGGAGAAATTGTCACATTACCCTAGGGAAACCAAGACAAAACCAAACTATATTCTATATAGCCTTGTTTTTATGGTCTGAAATAAGTTCACAAACGCTTCGAATACAATTACTTACAGTTGAGCAGCTGTGTTTCTGTTATGATTGTATAGCTTCGCTAGTTACTTCAAAAGTTGGGCTTAAATTCTACCTCTGATGTTTTAAACTATCTGAATCCTGAATCAAAAATCGACAATCTTTCGCACCACCTTCACGGCGCAGTCTTGAGCCGCACTCCCGGAGTTGTGTGCCAACCTCGAAGTCGACACTTACGTTCTCAGAGAACTTGCCACAGCCAAAATTAGAATTAAAATCTTCTTCTTTATTGTTTACAAATGTTAAAAAGTCTGTGTGGAAACCTCCAGCCCTCGCCCAGCCAAAAGGAAAGTTCTACGATGATGACGCGTTTCGCTACGACTTGTAGCTTGGTCACATGATTTCACAATACGAACAGACACATAATTTAAACCCTTTCTCCCTCTGAGTAGTAGTCAGAATAGAAATAGGACTAAGATCATTTGCACAAAGCAGTGTTGTTGCCTCCCCAGACCGCCCGCCATTTTGGAGTGGTTTCATTGTAAAGCGTAATATTTGTTCTGAACAATGGAACAAACTAAATGGCTCTCCCATTCAGATAAAAGTGCAGGCCCTATATTTTTATAAAGGAAATCACATCTTAGTAACACTCAGATTCTATTGAATGCTAAATGTACGTAAGTGGACCTCAAGTCAATTGAATGTCCCTATCATTCTATTGAGTTTAAAACACCCTAGAATGCAAAGGTGTATGCTTGCTGGGTGCCAATGTATCCCTTCCTAGTGCACCTAGCCTTATCTAAGAAATATAAAACCCTGCAATGTACATACATTGCGGTCGGGCAATAGTATAAAGTGCATAGTGCATTCACTATATATCTCTCCCACGGTACTGCAGCGGAATCTATCAACAGTATAGTCAATCAATAAAGTGTATCAGGATACCATAAAGTGCCTAGTGCTTATTACCAAAATGAGAGCGAACAACCCTGGTTGATTCGCCTTGTCTCATCGATCGCATAATGCAGAACCCTACCATGTATCCGGCGGGCATTTTTCTAATCTTTCTGTGTAGTAACCCAAAGTGCACCTCGCATAATGACTCAATAGGGCCACTTACAGCATTGTTTTACAAAAAGCAATAATGACATTCTACTGTTTGCTTTGACCACTTTACCACCTGGGGGATGGGCCTGGAGGGTTGCAGATGATTATGGGTTAGGGTTGGGTAGCAAATGTCTGAAAATTACATAAAAACAGTCTCCCATTCGATGTCCATCGATGGGAGTGATACAACTCTTACTAAATATGAGCAATAGAAGGGAAAAGGTAAGCAGATAATTAGTGAACAACCATTGTTCTAATTTTCACAGTATAATTCAGAGGCAGTAAGGTAACTTTGTCTCTCATTCGCCTAAGAAAGTGTAAAGTTCCTCGTCAATATTGTGTCCCAGCGGGAACTTACTCTCGAAATCAGTAATGCATCTTGTTTCCCGTTGGCTCAACAACTTTTCTCTGTCTCCTCCCCTGGGTCCAATGTTGACTTGTTGTAACCGAATAAACGAAAAGTCACATATATATATATACATTTATAAATATATATATATATATATATATGAAGCCATAAGCAAATTTGAATGTTTACCAAATGAAAACTTTAACTAAGTAAAAGGGAAGGCCTTGATATGAGTAGCATATTTTTACCTGAATGTCATTTTGCCTTACCATGAGCGTCTTGCAATTCCTCATGGTTCGATCGTCATATTTGTGTTTGAAACATGGCCACTGTAAATACTACACAGTGACGTTGTCTCGCATACGTGCGCAATGACGTCACGCATTATGTGCGTTCAATCGCCATTTTGGGTCAGGATAGCGAACCACACCGCCCATTGTTCCTTTATTTATTGGTATTTATTACATTATCTAATGGTATTGATCATTTGTGCATTCAATATAGGTGCAGACGGACTCTATTACAGTTTGGTTTGTCTTGGTTCTTATATTAAAAATGGAAATTAATTACTATTAATTACTATTACTATTAATTAATTACTATTACTATTAATTAATTACTTAGCCTCTGCAGCCAACTTCTCAGACAAAGCAAACGCCTGGATCCAATCCTTCCTGAGCAATAGATCCATGAGGGTATTTGCACCCACCGCTGCTGCCGAACCCGCCCCCGTCACAATGCGCTTTACTTATGTGGTTTAAGTAACATATTCATGCATTGGTCTATTTTCAAGTATGATAATCAGTGATTCTACATGAATATTCTGGAGAATACAATCAAAGGACATGAGTCTATTTACAAGTATGATAATTTTCAATGCAGCATGAGTATTCTGGAGGATACAGTAAAAGGACATCCAGTGACATATGGTTGTAAATAATTTTTTGATGTTCAGATGTTTAGAGTTGGATATTGCGGTGAGTATATCCTTTATAAAAAACGGTGCAGCTCCTGGTCCGTGTTGAGACTGGAGTGACAGGTTTCAATGATACATATCCAATAGGCTTCACATTTTCTCAATATTTTTTCCAGGTTACCTCCTCCTGGTGGTGGTGAAACCTTTTTTATCCCAAAAATGTCAATTGTGATAGATGTTCCAAGGTGTGTTTAGCTTGAAAATGTGATGCAAGGGGTGATCTCAAATCTTGATTGGTGATGGCTCTGATGTGTTCTCTGATGCAGATTTGTAGTGACCTAATACTGCTACCTATGTAAACTGAATTACAGGCACATTTGATGCCATAGATGACATATTTACTATTACAGTTAATTAACTGCCTGATTGGTACCTGTGTTCCATTTGGCTTTGGATGTTTTCTTTTTGGCATTTTCTGTATATTTACACACTTGACATTGTCCACACTTGTAGTTGCCTTGTAATGGTGGTTGTAACGACATCGTGTTTGAATCAGTTGATTGAGGTTTCATTTGATGAAAATGAGTTGGACTTAAAATGTCTTTCAAGTTTTTGGTTTTGCAGAAAGTGTTCCTTGGTTGGTCATCAAGTATGTGTTGAAGATCAGAATCAACTTTTAATATGTTCCAGTTATTCATGATTATTTGTTTGATAATGTTATTGTTTGTACTGTAGGTTGTTATGAAACCTATTCTTTCTGAGCTTTCTGGTTTTGAAGATTTTTGTCTGTCCTGTAAAAGGTTATCTGCTTGTCCGAGTTAAAGTTTTAGAATAGCTTTTGTTTAGATGCTTCTGACTGTATCCTCGTTGTCTGAAATTCTGCATGGTATTAGTTACATGTTTCTCAAACTGTGCTGAATGGTAAGTGGCAGTAACGGACCTGAAATATTTGCGATTGTGTGGCGGTCGTTAGGAAGCATGTTTCGGTTACATGCAAAATCTCCAGCAGCCTGAGTTTGCTTCATATTTCCATTCCAGTGATGTTCCTAGGTGCCCCTTGTGACCTGCCTGGTCGTCACTGTGCTGCCTTTATTCATTTCAGGACACCAGAAACAGCACAAGCCAAGCTGAGGACTATGCTCAGCACTGCACAGAGGTCACAGCATAAATAAGCTCACCCTGGGTCTGCACATTTGACTCCTTCCCCTAGGAAGGGCCAGTAGACAAAGCATCATCATCCAGATGGAAGGCACTTGGCTGGGGGGCAATACGACATGTGATTTTGCCCCTCTGAGCTGTTGCACTATCCATGATCCCTGCCGAGAACCAGGGCATTAGGCCCGGGAAGAGTCCACCCCTTAAAGCACATAGATTGCAATTTCCAGAGCAATTCAGCTTGTTCCCAAAAAATCTAAAATGACAGATGGTTTAGGTAAAAATAGCAGATGCTCTTCTGCTGTCCCCCCAACTCTCCTTCACCCGCATTATGGTGGAAGTCAACAACTCCTTCTGTCACACTGAAGCTCACAGCATCGTGTTGTTTTAACATATGAAAACACACATTCTGTATGCAAAATCAGTTGGCTTCCTGGCACACTGCTTACAGTGCTGGCCTAGGTGAACAACTACGTTGCCTAGGGCTTGCACCAGTCAAGCAAGAAACCAGTTCCTGGCGTACAACATTAACATGCTCAATAGACAAGGAGTGCAGTTGAAAGTCACTGGAATAGAGAATTATGAGAATAGATGACTGACACATGTTGCATAACGTTCCATGTTGCATAACAACAAGCTTCAAAAGATATGCCACCCAGGAATCACATGTGCTTCACTGTTGACTAACCTTCAGTGGGTGCTCAACCATGCAGGAACTGAAAAGATTGGTCTACTCAAAAAATACTCTTGTTTTCAGAGCTCATTTAACTGGAATAACTAACAATAATCCCCTAAGTCCCACCTGACCTGTTGGAATGTGGTGCTCTGAGCATTACTCTGCTTGTAAAAAAGCAGATCTCAAAAACAGAACAGTCATAGCAGAAGTGCTATTGGTACCTTATACTATTAAAGTAAGTCAACCATGCAGTCTTTCACTAAAGTGATGCTGTAGCTGAAAGATTTTCTGGGGTGCCAGTACAGGTTGGGGTGGTATGTTGATGGGATACTAGTGAGATGGCTGCAAAAAAGGTCTTCTACATTCATCCCAGTCCTGGCCATGGTGTCACATCATATGGAATCACAAAGACGTGGTAGCCAACTTGGTCCCATCCTTTCACAGACACACATGTTCTCCGACACAGAACACAAGTGGTGAGGTGCTGTTGGTCTTTGTCCTGTATGAGGAAAATCTATCCTTTGGCCTATCTTGCTGGACCAGGAAGATGTGTCCTAACATGCTCACCTGACTGCTAAAGTGCTGGTGGTGTGATGTCACACACAGCTGCTTTGTACTTTCAGGTCTACCAAGTTGTGCTGAAGACTCCCTATCCAAAGGAGCAAGAGCAGCTCTGTCTTTATAAGGGTGGCACTGTTGCCTTCTTATCTGCAATTGTTTCACTAGATTCCAATATAAAACAGCAATGTTGTGGCCTTGGCTCGGAAGTGTCATCTTTACCTTAGTCATCACCATCGTTATCCTCAGCCACAAGAATGTCCTATATCCTGCCCCTCTGCAACTTCCTCCCCACGCGACGTGGGCTAATAGCCTTTGCCAGCAATGCCTGAGCATGAACGACTTTATCTGGTATAACAGAATGACGTGTGGCCAAGCGATGATGCTGAATGATTGTCAAATAAATGCCACGAGTTTACCACGCACAGATGTGAAACCTGATGCCCACAGCAACAGCTATTGCTTATATGGAATACCCTCTGGACATATGCCTCTCTCACACACCCGCACATCTAGAGGCTTCAGGCATGTGTTTACTCAATGGAGATGTTTCTCCATAACCACAAACAGATGGCATGTGTGTGTGTCTGTACTCAATTTTAAACAGCGATATTATAAATAATAATTATTTGACTGTTTATCCAAAACCAGTATGTTCTCTTGTACTTCCCAAAATGTTGCCACATACAGCACAACCACGACATTTCCTGACCTTCATCTAATGTATTTAAAGATGATTTTATTTCTTATCTCAGAATGATGCCACACTCAGTTATGGCCACTGAATCTGTTCTCCTCCAATCTCTACATATTTCTGAGACTTTATTTCTGCCACCAGTACTTTCTCCCATTTGTCCCAACACATGGGTGCAATTAGTTACAGCCACTGAATACAATCTCTTCCATGCTCAAAAGAATGCTAAGATTTCTTTGCACCTAGTATTTTGTTTTGCCACAAAAAGATACTGAACTTAGTTGCAGTCTCTTAAGGCTGACAAACAATTCAGAGCGTTTCTCCTCACTCCCTAGTCACCGAAAAGATTAATGAAATGCAAGGTGGCCACTGGGCGTCTCTCCCCCTGTTACACATCATGCTCTGTGCTGTCTAAATGCTCTAGCGCTCCCTCTACTCAATCCTATTTTAATCTCGTACCACTCACTCACCTAAACCTTATTTGACATTCTTCTTCGTCTCAACTTCTCAATTAAATACTGACCCCTCCACTAGACAAGACAACCGTCTTCTGCAGCTTCAAAACTAATCCTGAAATATAACAGTGTATTCCGTATTCATTTCGTTATAGCCAGAACTCATGGGAACTCTTTGCTCACACCTTGAATAGAGTTCACGAAGCTTGATTCAACTCAAATCCCCACTATTTGTGTCATTCGGAATTTGGCTGAGCAAGCTATCCTGTGCTTAGTCATATTACTTTTCTAACCATAAAATGCAACACACGTGTCTATTCAATTGTAATCGATCTGAATGGAAATTACAGTGAAATCAAGAATGATACACTTTAGCTCAAGGGTCTCATTTGTGTGTCGCTTATATTGGTCGTCTCGCCATGCATTGCAATAGCTAGCAGTTGCTCTGCTAAATATGTTCGGAAGGTTTGCAGGACTGCTCTTAGCATGCCTCTCCAATGCGTGTGTGGACTGCCAGCTGTTGTAAATGGGTGCTGGGCCGTGGCCTCTCCCATTATGCTCAAGCTATCATGCCTCTGTCACGTGCAGTGCTCCACTTCAACCCCAGTGTAAAAACTAAATACCAGGTGCCCTTGCTTATACTGTAAACTAATTGGGCGCATCTTCAGCACTCTTCCCGCCCTCTCTTATGACACGTTCAACATGTCCCATGCTTTAATTCCGTTCATGCTTTTATACTTATCCCCCTTCTCCAGCAGTAAGCACATGCCTGCTCTTTGTGCCCGTACTTCAATTGCCAGGTGAAGTGCTGCTCCGCATGCTACATGCGTTCCTGATAACTTGCATTTCCCATTCTAACCTGTCTCTCGCTTTGGGGAACTCCAAACAGCCTTCCACAACAATATGATGTAGGGTTAATATTGTGTTTCCTGCCTGAACAGCCACACATTTAATCTCAGCAGTGCCAATTTACTAAGAACTTTTTCTCGCCCCTAGTAGCCCCTGTGCCCTGTTCTGCGGTTACTTGGCTCTTCTGACACATCCTTCTATTTGCCTCAGCCTTCTGAGTCCTGCGCACAGGGGTTTTATTGCCGGCCATCAGCCTCACTCATTTTTCTTCTGCCATTCCAGCTCTGTGTTCTGCTCAGGACGGTTGCAGGAACACTAGGGGCACAATAGTAACACTGTTACTGCATGCAGGAAGCATGTGGTAACTTTACGGGTCCACATGATTGCAAGTCACTGAGATTGTAAAGTTACTCACTGTCTGGAGACCGGTAGGGCTCATGGGGATTCTCTATTACCACATGTGGTAGACGCTGCATGCAGTAATCACTTTGTGTGGTGCAAACCAAAATACTACCACATACATGCGAGCAGAGTGACAATGGTTCAAGTGTGAAACTTGTATTTTAACAGAATGGTAAAAAATCTGGTATACAAAACTGGTTCATTTACCACTGCCGCCAAACCTGTCATCAGACCCTAATTCTATCAGTTTACTCCATCCCCATGCTCACTAGTAGTCATAGACTGTCCACTCAGGGTAACCTGCTATCTCAGTGTCATACAGATATCTCTGATCAGCTCCCACAAGCCACCTCTCCTAGACCCACCACCTGATGCATGTAAATCCTCATTTCTCAGTGCTTAGAGCTGCTGACATTGCAGAACCTTTGGACACTTTTGACTTTTAGATCATTTTCATTACAGAATCCTGATTCAGTCCTAAATCTTCCTTACATTCTTGCTATCCTTTTCTTCTTTTCTTCCTCTTCCTCTTCCTCTTCTTCTTCTTCTTCTTCTTCTTCTTCTTCTTGTTCTTTTTCTTCTTCGTCTTCTTCTTCTTCTTCTTCTTCTTCTTCTTCTTCTTCTTCTTCTTCTTCTTCATCATTATTTTCCTCTGAGATCTGTCTCTTCCTTGAAGACTTTAGCCTTGATGTCCTTGCCCTTACTGAGACATGGTACAAGATCAGCTCTGTCACTGCTTTTGACACTGTTCATCGTGAGGCTACAAGATCATATCCAACCCCGGACCCTCTCGATCTGGTGGTGGAGTGGCTCTGATCTTCCCTGAGTGTATTCCTGCCTCCATCATCCCCACTCAATCCTACTCTTTCTTTGAAAGCCTAATCTGCAGGCTGTCTGTCTTCCCTTCTTTTTCTGTTACTCTCGCTACCATCTAAAGACCACCTGGCCCTTCATCCCTTTTCCTCTCAGAATGGGCCGACCTCGCCTCTTCTCTTCTTGCCTTCTACCCCAAATGTATCTTCCTCAGGGACTTCAATATCCACCTTGATTCCCCTGATGCAGCCACCACTCTCTCTCTTCCGTTACCTCTGCAACTCTATCTCCCTCTCTATCCTTCCCCCTGACCCAACCAACTCTGCAGGGTACACCTTGGGTGCTCTCATCGCGACAGGTATCCCTGTTTCCGTCTGCATAACTACCCCTCTATCCTGGTCTGATCACTCTCTCCTCTCCTCCTTCCTTGACCTTCCCTGTCCACTTTCTCTCTCCCCCGCACTGCCAGTCTCCTTCTTTGTCATGCGACCGATGAAACATGTGTCAGTCGCTTCTTTTGCTTCCTCTTCATCCATACACCTTCCCATTCTTTGGACACTCCTCCTGACTCTGTCCTAACTAGCCTCCATCTCTCTATCAATAACACTGAGGGGCATCCTTGCCCCTGCCATGAGGATCCCCATGAAGCCTGCAACCAAATGCAACTCGTGGTAGGACTCTGACTTAGCCACTTTGAAACAAATGTGCAAAGCGGCAGAGCGGAAGTGGCAAACATCTAGCTCATCCCCTAACAAACTGGTCTGCTGCCTACTACAAATGCAATACCATCTCTCCAGCTGCTCAAAAGAAAAACCTCATGTCCAAGCTCACATCTCTGGAGCCACAAACAACATGGCTAAACTCTTCAAAATCTGCAAGTAACTCGCCAATCCTGCCGCAGTCACCTCTTCTCCTCCCCCCTCCTAGGCTTTATGCTCCGCATTGGCCTCCCATTTTTCCTCCAAAACTCTTGACATCCTCTCCTCTTTGTCATCTGCTCCGTCCTCTCACCCCTCCATCCTACACCTCATCTGATCCCCCTCAAGCCCCCATTCTCTCTTACCCGCTCTCCCATTGCATCAGATGAGATCTCTAGAATCGTCTGCTCTATGAAAGTCTCCTCTATGCAGGTGCTGCCTTGCTCCTCCAGAACCATCAAGGAGAACATCAGCATTCTCGACCCTGCCTTAGCTGATCTCTGCATCCACTCTTTTGCCACCGGCTCTTTCCCTCAACTTCTCAAGCACTCCCTTGTGCACCCTCTCTTAAAAAAGTCATCTGCTGACCCCTCTTGCACGGCTAACTATCATACTATCTCTATCACCCCTTTCTAGGGCAGACTCTTGGAGAAGGTGGTCATCCCACAACAGACCTTCCACACTAAAATGGATGGCTGCCTCCATGACCACCAGTCCGGTTTCAGGGTAGCCAGAGGCACTGAAACCACTCTCCTGAATACCTGAGAAGACCTACTCTCTAATTTGGACTCTAACTCTCCATCTGTGCTGATCCTCCCCGAACTCTCCTCTGCCTTTGACACTGTCAACCACTCCATCCTCGCAAAACATCTCTGTGATACCATAGGCATCACAGACAGGGCACTGGCATGGCTTACCTCTTTCCTCTCTAACACACCCTCCCAAGTTCAAATGTGTCCTTTTCCCTCCCCCACCTCACTCTCTACTTGTGGTGTCACTTAGGGCTCTAGCCTGTCCCCATGGCTCACCTGATCTACACCTACTCCCCTCACTTCCACTGTTACCCAGACGGCACACAACTCTCTTTTGGGCTACCATCCCCTACCTTTCCTCCTCCTCTGCCTGTCTCTTATACCTGACTGCCTGACTGCTATTCAGGCTATTCGGGCATGCTGCTCTGCCAATTATCTCAGCCTCAATGCCAGCAAAACTGAGATCCTTCACATTGGGATACCTACTCCCCATTTCCCCCTCACTCTCTGGCCAGACTCCGTGGGGTCCCTCCACTCACCGACTTGTGATACAAAAAATCTTGGGATCATCCTTGACCCTTCTCTCTCCTTCTCTCCACACATCACAAACCTTGCCAAAAAGTCCAATTTTCAGCTCCATCTCCTATGGGGCATTCTACCTTTCCTCACCTTCCCCCAGAAGCGCAATGTCTCCAGTGTCCTGGTTTTCTCTAAGCCTGACTACAGCAACATCCTCTTCCTAAACCTTCCTCTTACCGCCCTTTGCCCCCTGCAACTAATCCAGAATAGGGCTGCAAGACTTATCATTGGCCTAAAGCCCAGGGACTGCATCTCGCCAGCCCTATAGTATCTATACTGGCTCCCTGTGACTGAAAGGATCAAATTGAAATCCCTCTGCATCATCCACAATGCTGTCTGTGGTCTGGGACCTCTCTATACATCCAGCTTTCCATCCCAAAATACCACCCAGCCATAACCTTTCGGTCCTCTGGCCCCAACTCTCTGCAGGTCAAACGTTTCTCCAAGCAGAGAGTTGGAGGTAGATCCCTCTCCTCAGCTGGTGCCTCCCTCTGGAACAGCCTCCCGCTTCCCAGCAGACTTGACCTGGATCTTCTCAAGACCTTCCTTTTCTCCTCTGTCTTCCATCTCCACCTCCCTTGCTAAGCTCTCCTCCTGCTGCTACGACTGGGGCCTGGTCCCTTGTGAGTTATACAGGGACCAGACCACACCCCCCTACCAGTCCCCCCCACCATCCTTCGCCAGTACTTGCCCTTGGGCCCCATTTCCCAGACTATCCCTACTCTGTCCTCCTACCCATTGCATTTGCCTCCCCTTTCGCCTCTTTCCCCTGACATTTGCCACCTCGGCCAGTACAGCACTTGACTTCCCCCCATGGGTTCCTCTACTCCTTTGCACATCTTCCTCTACCCCAACCCCTTGCACTTATCTTCTTAAGCACTTGCAAAGCAGGATTTTCACAAGGCCAATATAACTGTCTCTTTGTTTTCCTGTTGCTGTTTTTTCTCATGTATTTATTTATTTACTTATTCGCTAAGCACCAAAAAAAGCCTGCAGGCAACGAGGCGCTACAAAGACATACAGGATGACATGAAAAAGCAGACGGGACAACCGAAGGAGAAAAAAGATAGTGGTCAGGGGGGCGCTGTGCAGAGATTTATTCAAACAGGAAGGTTTCTATTGCTTCGTATACCTTTGGTAGTTTTTTTCGAGATGTAGGTTTACTGGAATTGAGTTCCAGTGTAGACATGTCAGAACAATCAAAGAGGGCCTCTTGCTCTTTTGGCTCTGGGCACGGACAGTAAGCCACCCTATCCTGAGCGGAGCTGATGCTCGGAGGAGTACTGTTTCAAATTCTCCTTCCGCAATACGGGAGAATTAACAAACACACATTTATGGGCCACTGGTTGTTCCTGAAGGCGGATTCTGGCTGCCAGACCCCTCCAGTGTAGTCCCTTTCTGGCCTGGGTGAAGTGTTCTCTTCGGGGAATATCACAAACGACATGCACAGCATCATTCTGTAGCATTTGATGTTTCCTTAGGCTATTGCTTTTTACACCAACCAGGAGAGCATTACAGTAATCAATGCGGGGCATAAGAAAAGCCCTTACCAGAGAGGCGCGGTTTATTTGGGACAGAAAAGGTTTAACATACTTTAGCAATTTCAGATGGTATTGAGCGTTACGTATGATGTCGTCCACTTATGCATCTGAGCTTAGCAACGCATCCATGTATACCCCCAGGTGTACAATTTTGCTCCATCCAGCTTTTAACAAGATTGTAGATGATGGAGAGCCTGTTAGCATCAGCGGCATGATTTTCATCCAGTTCCAGCGTATCTTCAGCGTAATTACAGAAGTGGACGTTGTCTGCAGTTAGGAGATCAGAGAAGGGCCTGTGGTATAAGTTGAAAAGGATTGGGGACAGGCGCGCACCCTGGGGAAGCCCAAAGTGAATTAGCTCCAGGCTTGAGGAGGCATCTCACCAGCACACACACAAGTTCTATTGCTCAAGAATTATTCAATCCAGTCTGCAGCTTTCTTGGAAAAATCTCCATGGGAGGTAAAACAGTCCAGTAAGCATCTGTGATCTACCAAGTCAAATGTGTCCGACAAGTCCAACAAGACAACCATGATGCTCTTTTCAATGATGTTCAGCATGTGGGATTGCAGTTCTATTAAAGCATTTTCTGTCCCATGATGGACTCGGTGAGCACATTGTTTGGGATGAAAGATCTTGGCTTTTTCCAAGTGTTGCTGCAACTGGAGGGTGGCTGGTTTGTCAATGACCTTTAGTAAAAAAAAGCAAATTGTATTTGGGCGCAGATTACTCAGGTCTTTTTGGCAGAGGTTTAATGGCCAATTGCTTGAGACAGTCAGATATGTTGCCCGGATGGGGGTGAAGATGTTACAGTTTGCAGAATCACTTTGGAAGAAAGGACTCACCTGGACAGTGCATGTGGTGCATGGCGGAAGCATCCCCAGAATTTCATCCTTCCTTGGTTATGTGACTAAAGGCAAAAGAAGGACTGGATGTCTTTTCTGGAGAGGTAGCCCTCCCAGGACCGTTGGTAATATCTTTTGAAAGAGCCAAACCTTTGGTCTGTGAGATATTGATTTTCTTTCTGGTGACAATAACAGATGGACCATCGCAGCTGCTAAAATCTTAAAACGGGCGTTGGACAAAATCACAAACCTTTAAAGCAATCTTGTCACCAGACCTCTCAGACTTCTCAGACTTTTCAGACTGTCTTCAACTTTATATTTTCGACACATTGACTGGGACACTAAACTGCAAAGTTCTCTTTTGCCTCTTTCTTGTAAAAGCCATCATTTGGCTACAAACAAGTAATAAAAAAATAAAAAATTGATTTTATTTGCAAAGGCCGACTGCACCCTCTTACAATCTTCCTCAGTCGAAGGTGATGATAAGGGATAAGTTGTCGGTTTTTCAAGGTTTCTGTAAACCTTGAAGAGCTGTTTGGAGTTGGTTGTAGCAGCCTCGATTTTGTGATTCTAAAAGTTGCATTTGGCTTTATAGACAAGGTCATTGTATGTCTTTTTTATGGATTTCCATTTGTCTTGATTCTCCTTAGTAGGCGATGATCTCCACCTCCGTTCCGCTTTTCTTTTTTCCTTTTTTGCACGCTAGAGCAGAATTGTACCATATTGTTTTGTCTACCCCATCTCTAATGACCTTGTATTTCAGGGGGTCCACTTTGTTCAGAAACTGGGTTAGTGTGTTATTATAGGTCTCAATTAGGATACTGGGGGTATCGGAGTCTGATGTACAACTCATCACCTTATTGAAGCACTCCTCTAGGTCAGTTGGGGATATCATTTTTAGGTTTCTACTAACAATCTTTTTTGGTGGAATACACTCGCTAATGATTTTTTTGGGGAGAAGTATACTACCGACCATAAGCATGGTTTGGTATTTGTAATGTTCAATGCAATGTTTCTGGTGACATTCCAATCCAGGGTGTTACCCCCGGTTTGAGTGGGTTCCGAATTAATAACTGTAAGATCTACATGTTCGAATTGCTTTTCTAACTCGTTTGCATCCTTGTCCTCGGGATTACCTAGCCAGTAGTTGATGTCGCCCAGTAAGTCAGTCGAGCTGTTGGGTGTGTCAAGAGGTCCTTCCTAATAAGTGTGTCAGATCTTCTACAAACGTTGGTATGGATTCAGGGGGTGGTAGACCAGAATTAGGTTTATGCAGGGGTTCCCATCAGGGAAGAGTTTTAGATGCAGAATCTCACAATTACCACATTGAATGGGGCATTCGAACACTGGCAGGCCAGTTTTAATCAAGAACTCCACCCCTGCACCAATGCTGGTAGCCCTGTTTTTACGAAACATTTTTTATCCGGGGGGCGGGGGGATAGCAGTTATGCCCATAAAATCCTGGTTCATCTGCCGCACAAATTCATGTATGTCTATAGCATGTTTGTTCAGTGACCTAGTGTTTAGGAGAGTAATTTTTAACATGGAGAGGTTAATGGTATTGTCCTGGAATGGATCAGAACCCTTTATGGGAAAAAACCTGTCCCTGTTTGCTGTGTTTTCCTCTAGAGAGGGGGCCAAAAGCGGGTTACCTATGCACACATCGGGTTTTCTCAAAGTCGCTAATTGGGCATCTGCTGGCAGTGCCTCTGAGCATGTTGGTGTTACAGCTCAGGTTTGCAACCATATGAAACTGGATTTCAGGCGTCTTCGGGGTGCACAGTGTCTTAGGCAGGTGCACTCTGTGTGTTTGGCCCTCCTTGGTTTGATTGGAGTGAGTCTAGAGACTGCTCCCTTAAATAATGTTTCACTATTTGTTCATGTTTACATTTTTGGGCAGTAAGTAGAGTTTTTAAGAGGGTGCCCGCCCCCATGTTGGAGAGTGATGTGACTGGGACCTGTTGATAATGTGGGGTGAAGGACACAAGAAAGGTCTTACCAGCATCCTGCGTGCCCGCAGCGAGGAGTGGCGAAGACTGGCTTGTCACTGAAACGCCGGTGCTGAAGCGCCTGACATTTCAATTAGTAGTCAGAAAAATCTGGGAATTGTAGTTCCAGAGTTCTGTGGGAAACTACAGTTTCGGCAAAGTTGTTACAAGAAATTTTCAGAGTGGTTTTCTCTCTGTAATTCAAATCGTACAGCACACAAATGCTGTTAATCAAATATAGATGTTAAATTATGCAAGCACTACAAACACAAAATGAGAGGTAGGTAAATACTAGCTGGGGTGTGGTAGGCACGAATGGAATGAAAGAAAGTTGCCTAGCGCAGCATAGCGTCAGAAGAGTTTAACTTTTACCAGTTAGCAATTTAGCAGAATGCCTGGCTGTATCAGCCGAGGGGTGTGTGTAGAGCAGGCAGTATACACTCATGAGATCCCATGCTCCCTCAACCGCACCCTTTGTTGTCTTATGGTGCCTGGAAACACTTGCGTATATGCGCCATACAAATGTCCAATAAATAAAACAAATATTTAAATATTATTATTATTTTTACTATTATTATTATGGTATTTATTGGGCGCAGACCTAGCTTCGAGAAACAATGGAGATCTTGAGGTATACAACAATACAGATAAACAACGGAGCACTTTACAGAGGTATACAACAGTACAGATGCATAACAGAGCCCTTTTCAGCAGTAATAATAGAACAGGACTACAGTGGGGGTAGGATACAGAGGGTACCACTGTTCAGGGCGGCAGGGAGGAGAGGGCAGATTCTATCTAATGTGTCAGATGCCACCGGGGGGTAGGTGACGTGATGGCCTAGGTGTTGAGGAGGAGGAGAGACTTCTTGAAGAGGTGGGTTTTAAGTTCTTTTCTGAATTGTAGGAGAATGGGGGCGAGTCTGATGCTGAAGGGGAGGAGGTTACATAGTCTTGGGCCATAGGCAGAGAAGGCTTGTTTTCTGGGCCTTTCCTTTTTGCAGTGGTGATTTTCAAGTCTGCACATGTCCTGGCACATGTCCTGGCCTCTGGTGATGTGCTGTCTGCCGGAGACGCTGAGTTTCTGCGCGAGGTCGCTGAGTGTTTTGAGGGCGACTACCTTATAGTTGATGTAGCAACATTTAAAGGTGATTGGTGCCTGCAGTTGGAGCCAGTAAAGGTCGATGAGGGGTGCAGTGATATGGTCATATCTGCATAGAACCTTGATGAGGCGTGCGGTCGAGTGTAGGATACTTTTCAGGGGCACAAGGGAGGATGATGGGAGGCCTTTGAGGATGGAATTTCCCCATCGAGCTGGGATAGGCCAGCGCTTGAATGGAGGATCTAAAGCTGTCCCGAGGGAGGAAGGGCTTGACTTTACACAGGGGGGAGAGCTGATATCAAGCTGTCTCAGTTTTCTTGGCTATGTGGGTCTTGAAGGAGAGGGGTTTACCAATGTGGAACCTGACAAACTTGGTGCAGGAGGTGAGCTCAGCTGTGAAGCAACTCAGGATTCATGGTTGATAGCCAGGTATGTATGTCTGGGTAATCAGTGTTGTTGGTGAGGAGTAGGAATTCAGTCTTGGCAGGGTTGAGCTAAAAGTATGGACTGGACATCCAAGAATGGATCAGCGAGCGGCAGGCTTTGAGCTGTCGTTGTCCTTGATGGAATCGATCTTGAGGTATAGCTGAATGTTGTTGGCATATTGGTGGATGTGGATCCTTTGTGTGGCTAGGAGGACTCCCAGCGACTCCATGTATAGATTGAAAATCACTGGGGAGAGGATTGAACCCTTTGGGAATCCACAGATGACGGGTAGCATTGGGGATCCAGAGGAGTACATCTGAACTAGTTGCTGTTGGTTAGCGAGGTAGGACGTGAAACAGCAAAGGACAAGGTTGCTGATCCCCATGTGCCGATGTAAGGTGTCAGTGAGTGCCTGGTGGTCTACTGAGTTGAAAGCAGCTGAAAAGTCAAGTAGATCCAGGAGGCAGGGGTGGCTGGCTCATGGATGTTGAGGGCATCGTTCACCACCTGTTTGGTTGCCATGTCTGTGCTGCATCTGGGTCTGAACCCATATTGGTAGGTTTGGAGTAGATTGTTGGTGTTAATGTGTTGCCTCAGTTGTGCGGGTACAGCTTTCTCGATGATCTTACCTGGGAATGAAAGATGAGTGATGGGGTGATATTTACTTAGGTTGTCAGGATCCACAGCGGGTTTCTTTAGAAGAGGGAAGATTTGTCCTGTCTCTAGGGTCAATGGGAAGGTGCCTTGAGTTAGGGAGCTGTTGATGATCTCCAGGTAGGGAAGCAGAGCTTCTGCGGCAGGATCTTGATGATGGATGCAGGGAGAATTGTGTCTATATACAATGTGGCTTTGAGGGTAGCCAGGGTTTCTACTAGATCCTCTGTAGAGAGTGTCTTGAATGTTGTCCAGGGTGTGGCGATTTTGCGAGGAGAGACATGAGATGGATCTGTGGATACAGAGCTGGTGTCTATGTGCTGGTGAATCTTGCTGATTTTGTCGATAAACAAGGTGTTGATGGCAGTGGATCTTTTGATGTGAGGTATGGCAGGGTCGGGTAACGGGTTGACGCAGTGCTTGACCACTTTGAAGAGGCTTCTGCTTTTGTTGTCGGTTTCTGCTATTGTATTCTGATAGTAGGATCCCTTGGCTGTATTTATTAGTTGTCAGCGTGCCCCTCAGAGTTCCTTGAGGAGCACCAGGTCTGATTCGGTCCTGGCACCAGGTTTTCTCTTGTTTCCTGATGACTCTTTTGCTGGGGATGAGTTCTTGCGTATACTAGGGTGATGACAGTTTGGGTTTGCAGGTGGGTTGTTTTAGAGTCGCATGCCAGTCAATGGAGGCTGACAGGGTGGCATGGAGTGCTTCCAGTAGAGAGGCACAGTTTGGTTGGGGTGTTTGGTCCATGTGAGGTGGAGGTTGGTGAAGTCTTCTATGAGGGCTTTCATTGGAAAGTTCTTGAATGACCTGAAGGTTTTTCTAATGAGTTTCTGCTGGGAGAGTTTGACTGGGGTGGCATGAAAGGCACAACCTGGTAGTCAGACCAATCAAGAAGGAGAGGAGACCTGTAGAGCAGTAATGATTAGGTCAAAGATGTTACCTTTCTTGTGTGTTTTGTCTTTCATCTGCTGTGTGAGGCTGAGGGTGTTGAGAAGGCAGACGAGAGCTTCCATTATCGGTTTGGTGGCTTTGTTGCCTTGTTGCCTGGGAGGTTGAAGTTGCCTGGGAAGATGTTCTTGGCGTGCGTGAGGGACATGGTGGTGACCAAGTTGATGAAGTCTCCTATAAAGGCGGTGTTTGGTTTTGGTGGTCTGTAGATGAGATGGAAGGTGACTGTGTCCGTCAGGGAGAGCGGGAAGTGGCAGGAGAGGACTTCAAAGGAGATAATGTTGTTGACATCAAGTCTGTTGCAGGGCCAGAAGGTCTTGTGGATCACTGTGAGGCCTCCGCCTGTCTTGTTCAGCCGGCGAGAAACTTTTGGTTAAGATAATGGGCAGCAGGTGTGGGTGGACAAGTGGAGCAGATCACTTAAGAACCATCTTAACAGCACCACCAGCTCTACTCAGGGCAACACCCACAGCTCTACGTGTAGCTCTACTCAAACTTCCACTCAATATCACTCTAAGTCCCACTCATTGATCCGCTCATAGATTCAGCCACAGCTAAACACACAGATTAATTTCCAGCACTGCTCTCATTTCTGCTCACAACATACATCCTGTTTCACTCTCCAAAACAACAAAACTCATATTTCTACTTATTCACAGATCCACTCAACATTTCACTCAACTCAAAGTACCAGTCATATGTCCACTTGCACCACCAATGACAGTTCGGTTCTTAAGATATTCTCTGTTCCACTCTTCATGGCACTCACTGTTCCGCTCTAGGTCTATTTACACTCCCAAGCACATCACAACACCCAACCTCACTTTCTGTACCACTCACAGTGTCAGTCCTCTGGCAGGTCCACTCACAGCTCCATCTTCAGTTCCACTCACAGTAAACATTTCCCATACACTCTCTGTTCCACTCATAACTTCACTGAAAGATAGGCAGATAATTCTGCTCAAATCGCCACTCACAGTATCATTTGCAGTTCCACTAATAGTATGGACAAGGTGAGCAGACATTCCCTTTTGGTGTGATGAGATATTCACTGCCGTTTGGAAGGTGTATGTTCTGTCTATTTATATAGTATCCATTTCTATAGTACCTTAAGGAGGACCATTTGCTTTTCCCTCTGGTGGATGACGATTGGAGTCCTCGTCTCAGTTGCTATTTAGCCATCTCTATTTGGTAAAGGTAGATATCTTTCTAGTTGCATATGTTGACATTCAGGCATAATATTAATTCTGTAAAATATGTTTACGTCCTGATATATGACCCTCGTCTGACACGATTCCCCTTCTGTATGGAGTCCTATAGGTCCATAGTCTCTGGACATGCCTATGATGTCCCTGACCATCTCGTCCCTCAGATGGAGGTCAGAGATACTAGTGGGGGGCCAGCACCAATAGTGCTGAATTTGCTTCAATGCACAGTTCTCTTAATGCGCACTTTCCTATTTAAATTAAAATGTTCTACTGTGCCCTCCTGTGCAAAATACATGCACCCTGCCATTAATTCCATTCCAGATGTGTGTACTACGTATCCGTGCTTAGCTCAGCGACCCAGCCAAAGACCCTTGCTTTCATGTCCAGTACAGGATGCACTCCAGTTTCTTATGAGTGAACGTACGTCTTCCCAGACTTTGGGTATGCTGCATTCACTTACTAATGCTATGTGCCCGATTAATAGAATAAGCGCATAAATCCGGCAAAGTACTCTGCGCGTACAATATCTTTATGCAGAACTGCGTGCAAATCTCCCTTCTCGTATTCTGCGTATTAATGGAATGCAAAGTGCAAAGTAACGACCCACAAAGAAAACCGTGCTGCACAAGGAATGCCCACAACCCCCCATACAAATTAAAACCATTGTCAAATATATAGCCATATATAATGTCGCCGGGAAAAGGTTGTGGCAGCATTATATAGGTGACTATATAGATAGGGACAAACCTTTGCATCCACTACTGAGCCATCAGCCAAAACCCCTGCGAAACTGCACAAGGTCCCCCGCTAGCCAGTGCTGCACCCCTACGAAACTGTGCTAGGTCCCCCATAAGTAACGGCTGTACCTGTGCAAAACTGTTAGAGGTCCCCCATAAGTGATGGCAGCACACCTGCAAAACTGCACTCAGTCGCCGCAAGTCAAGGCTGCACCCCTGCAAAATTGTGTGAGGGCCCCCGTAAGTAATAGCTGCACCCATGCAAAAATGCGTGTTCCCCCCCAAAAGCACGACTGCACTCCTGCGAAACTACGTGCAGTAACCCGTAAGTAATGGCTGCACCCCTGCAAAACTGCCATGGTACCGTGTAAGTAATGGCTGCACCCCAGCGAATTTGCAAACCTTCCCCCTACTCCCAAGGTACCCAAACTGCTGGCAAATACCCCTACTGCACAGCAGCCCCCTCACACCCTGACACCACCCTCAGGCCCCCTCACCTCCGAAACTACACCAGGCTGCACCCTCTAGTCCTGACACCACCCACCCCCAGGCAGCCCCGAAAAGACCTAAAACCACCCACCAGCCCCCCACACCTCTGATACTACCCCAGACAGCCCTCACATCACCCACCAGATTCATCACCTCCAACACTACCCCCAGGCAGAACCCATAAGTCCTGACACCACCCACTGGCACGCCTCACATCTGACACAACCCAAGACAGCCCTCACACCACGCACCAGCCCCCTTCACCTCCAAAACTACCCTCAGGGAGCCTCCTCAAGTCCTGACATGACACACTAGCCCCCTCACTTCCAATACTATCCCCAAGCAGCACCCTTAAGTCCTGACACCGCCCACCAGCCCCCTCACCTCTGACACTACCCCCAGGCAGCCACCTCAAGTCCTGAACCCACCCACCAGCTCCACTCACCCCTGACACCACCCCAGGCAGCCCTCACACCACCCACCAGCCCCCCTCACCTCTGACACTACCCCCAGGCAGCACCCTGATAGTCTGCCACCCCACCAATCCAATGTGGAGCTGCAACTTACCTCAACGCCTGTGGTCTGCCTCCACCATGAAGCAGACCTGCCACTTGTCCACCACCAACACGATCAACTGGTAGCACTGTTGTTGAATCCAGGACTGGAGCATATCTTGTCACTCCCTGGCAGACCTGAATCTGTAGCTCCTCAACTGGACAGCACACTGTTGCACCACCTACACTCTGGCCATCCCATGTACATGTGACATGTGAATGCAATGCAAAGTGGCATGTGCACATTGCACATGTGTCATTGCAAAGGCCTCAAAGCACAGCAAGTGAATGCCTGGGGAGAACAGAGGTACCCAGAATGATAGATTGGGCATATCCATGGGGAATGACTGGGTGCATTACTGCCCATGCAGAAGTATCACGGGTGGTAGGGGTGGCAATGTCCCTGTCAGGGACGTAAACGTGACAAGCTTGTGGATGGGTGATGGGACGCCATTCAGAGTGTGTGTGACTCAGTGAGACAGGAAATGTGTTCATCCACACAGAAACACCAATTATGTATGTATTTATTTATTTTTAATTCTTCAATGCACTACACGCCCATGGGCCTCATGGCACAAATCATGGGACACATCTTCATTCCAGTGGCCGAGGTGGTGCATGACATGGGAACAGGCAGTGCGTGACTGCAGATGTGGGTCAGCGGTTCAGCATGACATGGAAGATACACAACAATGAAACATCAAATGCACAAGTAATGTGTCCTGCTCACCCATCCACAGTGAGCCCACTTCCCACCCCAGTGCCCACAATGCCAAATACACACTACAGTGAATAGAGTACGGGCACATACACAATCCCAAGCATGCACCAAAGGGACAGCGGAACAACAGTGGACTAGAAAGGAAAACAATGCAAAAGAAACACTACCACCAGTATCAAATGTGCAGATGTAAAACAGACCATCATAAGACACCCACACATCACCACAACCATACACGTATTTACACCATCACACACACAACAGAAGTCTCCATGCCAACAACACCAACATACTGACGCAAAACACGCTCTGCCCCTGCACATGGAATGGAATATGAAAATGATCCAGTGCACCCTCAAGCTGTCTGATTGCCCCACCCCTGCATGTCAGGCACAAATGCACCCCTCCACTAGCAAACATCACAGCATCAACATGACACACAGTCAGTCCACAATACAAATGACCGACCATGAACAGATGCACTGCGAGAACATTACAAATTCAAATGCAGAAACAGACAAATAGAATGCACGAAATGTGGAATGAATTCAGGGAAAACCTGTATTGAAATATAACTATAAACTTGAAAAACAGATGGAAAATTGAACTGAATAAGTGAAAAAAGGAAAGGAATGTCTTTCAAGTCTGGGGAATAAAATCAAAATAAAAAGTCACAAATTCTTTTTATTTTTTTTAAAATTTTATTGGTTTCAACTCAAACCTTTAAAATATTACACAACAAAACAAAACAACATTTAACATTTACATCTTAATAATGCCCCTGATACCTTCTTCCCTTCTGCATCTTCCAATGTTAACAGGGGACCACTCCCCAAAGTGATTTTCCCACTATGCAGTCGGCCCATGTTTACTTTTTGGTCAATGACTATGGATCAGTTTTGTTTATCATCTCCTCGATTACTGCTAAAAATGAGGTCAGGGGCATAATTAGTTTCCGATCCATCCCGTTCCACAGATCCTGCCACCACTCCTCTGCACTCACTGATTGATGGTTTCCATACCACTGACCCAAGTGAATGGACCTTTTATTTTTTAGAGAGGGGCAGAATAACACAAGATGTTTGAGGGATTCCCGCTCCTTGCAACAGAAGCGGCAGGTAAAGTTTGGGTCGGTAACTCCTGCTCGAAGCCTGATGCGGTCTTTCGTTTTGTATGCATTCAGCCTGAATAACATGAATAGCCTGCATGCTTTTGAGTTTGGGAAGCGATTCACGTATGGTTGCAATACATTGTAGCTTCTCGCTTCCGCGGGGGCATCTTTCATAGCGCTAGCGAGCAGGCGCTCTCTACCTGTGTTGATCCAATCGGCGCGCCATATCTTCACTTTTGCTGCTGTCGGGTTTAAGTGGAGGGTTTGTAGACTGATGTTGTGTATTGTTAGTATATCGTCTGCTCGTTTCACCCATTGAGACAAAATGTCTGGGCCGTTGTCTCCCGCATGATGAAAGATCTTGAATTGTGGGATTCCCTCTTCAGCTTTAGATTTCCGGAACAACGCTAATTGTCTCCAGCAAATCCTGGCATGCAGCGATACCAGAGTGAGTTCATATCTCATGCATGCAGTAGAGATTTCTATCGGAAGGCTTAACGCCTTGGACCAAAACATGTGCTCCAATGAAGCCCAATGTGTCGGTGGGCATCCAAAAGCATTTTCAGCGCCGTATGTCAGAATCGGGACCACTTTTTGCTCATAAAAATTTCTCAGTGGTCGTATTCAAAAGCGCCCATATTTTTTATGGATTACAAGGGCTTGACATGCCAGCTGGCCGCATTTCCTCTTGGACTCAGTCACCCACAGGTCATCGCAGATACTCGAGTTCAAAATCATGCCTAGATATTTTACAGAGTTTGACGTCCGGAGATCAACATGATTTAGTGACCACACTTGTTTTGAACGCATTTGTTTTTGACACATTCTTAGATTTTCCAACACCAAAATTTCGGTCTTTGCTGAGTTGATCGTCATGCTGTTCATGTTTACGTATTTTTGGACCGCGTCCAGTTTACGTTGGAGGCCGATCGGAGTTTGATCTAGAATTACCAGATCATCGGCATACATCAACCAGCTTATCGGCGATGAGTTGAGCTTCAGAGATAAAGCCCTCACGGATTGAATTGCTTCTCCGATATCGAAAATGAAAAGGCTGAAAATTGCAGTTGCCAGCGGGCAACCTTGCTTCACTCCTTTGAGAGTCCTGATTTTGGCAGACAGGGTGCCTGCATGATCAAGCCGAATTGAGATTGATGTGTCTGTGTGTAACTCTTTGATTGCCGCGAGTAGGTCTTCCGGGCAACCCCAGATTTCCAGTTTATGCCACAGCACTTCCCGATCAATCATGTCAGATGCCATGGAAAAGTCAACAAAAGCTGCATAGACTTTCGTGTTTGTACGTATGGCTTCCATCTTCAGCAGATTTAAGATTAGCAGGTTCAGTGAGCACCCCACCATTTTCACAAAGCCTGCCTGTCTTTCGTCCACTTTTTTGGCAGATTGGGCCCAGTTAGTCAGTTTGTCAGTTTGTTTTGCAGCAATGATGCATAGAGCTTACCTAGAATGTCAAGCAGTGCCACTGGTCGATAGTTTTTTGGTGACGCTCTGTTCCCTTTTTTAAATATTGGCACTATTATCCCTGACTTCCATGAGGTTGGCACTTGTTTCTGCGAGTTTATTCTTGCAAAAAGGTCGAAGCACAAGTCAGCCCACAGGTCAGGAAATTGTTTGATCATGAAGTTTGATAGACCCTCCGGGCCCAGGGCCCTTGAGTTCTTCGTCCTCAATATTGCCTCTCGAATTTCAGCTCTTGAAAAGTGTAAATTCCAGTCGGATTCAGTTGTTGTGTGCATATGTCGATCCAGGGTTTTGTGATATAGTTCCGTGAAATGCTGGACCCATTCAGCTTCCGTCACCTGGCATGTAAGCATGTAAGCAGGGACTCTTGTGGGGTTTCCATCTCATTGATTGTTCGCCAGAACTCTCCGCTGTTCTTATTCGATAAGATCTTTAACATGGCCTCTGCGTCATTCTGGTGTAATACAAATTGATGGCTTTTGATCCAGTTTTTATATCGCTGTTTAGTTACTTTGTTTCTTTGCGTTATTTCGTCTTCTGGACCTTGATTATTTTTCCTGATTTCAGCTCGCATGGATCTTTTGCATTGCATCACCATTAGATCAAAACAATGTTTTTTTCGGAATGACCAATTTTTCATTCCGTTATTTTTGCTTTTAAATTGCGCCAATATTGGTGCATATTCGATCTCTGACGGTATCAACTTGAATTGGGAGCATATGTTGACCACTTCGTGTTCTTCCAATCTTATTCGCATTTGATTCTGCTGAAATGTTCGATCCCCATTTTTTACTTAGGACTCCTTTTGTGTAGTGAAATTTTGCTACCAGCATTTCGTGGTCACTATTTGGCATTGCACGAATATTCAAAGATTTTATTCTCGCATGCAATGTGTCAGAGATAAAGATGTAGTCAATAGTCGAACTGGAGCTTTCACGCTGCCACGTGGGCTTCGGTGGAATGTCTCCTAGGGTACAGCCATTTAACATGGACAGGCCGCTTGCATTCATTTCTGCTGACCAAGTTTGAGCAAGGTGACCTTTGACGGCACTCTGGGGTTTAAAGAGATCAATATTTAAGTCGCCACAGAGTATCAAGCCAGATCCACTTGATGATTCGAGCAGATTGTCAATTATGGAGGAAACTTGATCTATGAAGGGATACGACCTGGTTGATTGATGATTCCAGTACACATTCATTATGTGGATGACATCATAAGTCAACGGTTTCTCTATAAGCTTTCTTAATTCGCAGACTTGAATGTAGGGCGTATCATTTTTAGAGTTTATCAAGCAGTAACCTGAAGACCGATTGATCAATGTTAACAGCCCTGCTACCGGCCGCCCCTTGTCAGCTTTTGTTGCTGGATTCAAAGCACCCTCAAATTCAGATGTCACGGACAGGTTGCAAAGCCAGGTTTCTTGCAAGCATATCAGGTGCAAGTCTTGGAACCAAGCGTTATTGAACAGATGGAGAAAACCGCGCGTGGTCCATGACGCAAACAAATACTCCTGGTCCGAACTAGGCTTTGAACATTAGCTGTGATTTTTATTATTTAGAGCTGAAGCTAGCCAGTTCCATTCTTGCGTTACAACTTTTTCTTTTCCGTTAATTGGTGTTGAGTCCACCGTTATACCCTCTGGCTCTCCATTGAATATCGTTATTTTGATTTTCGCCATTGGGCTTGATCTGTCTGCCTCGGCCTGCTCCCTGGCTACACTGTTTTGGGAAGTGGGAGCGGAGTGTTGCCTGTTATAGTGTGACCCTCCTGACCCCTGCTGGATCTGTTGAAGCTGAACAAGAGCTTTAGAGCTATGAGAAGCCTCTCGAAACGGCAGCGTTTCCTTTCGCGTGTGTCGTGAGCCGCATATTCCATCAGTCTTCAGCGGTTTACTGCATCTTTCTGGCTCCGCTAATTTTTAAGTGTCAAAGCCCAGCGATAACAAATCTTCATCGGCCTCTAGAATTACATTTGCGATTATATTGGAGTTTATATGCAAGATCACCTTGTCTGTACACCGCTCGTCCGGGAATTCAACTGTTTGCAGATCTTTTGAATCCAGTGATCTCAGCCGAGGTATATGGTGAAGTAATCTTAACACATTAGATCTGTTCAAGATTAATTTATCGCCACCTGCCAACCTCTCCAACATAATTTTGACCAAGATAGGCATTGCATCCGATCCGTTTTTTTCCTGTCGGTTCTCAGTCTTATGATTGCTTCTTTTAGACGATGCATCTTGATAGTGGTCGACTTTCTGTGGTGAGGCTTGTATGGCGAATGGTGCAGACATCACAGGCCCTTCTTTTTTTGTGTGAGTTTTACTCCGTTCACTGCTTGTTGGCCAACTTCAGAGATCCAACTTCTTCTTCTGATTAAGCAGACTGTGTCTTTCCCATTTCGCTTGAAGCGTTATGAACTCCTAGGTTCAAATTCTCTCTTCTCATCTTCTCTGACCAGAGACACTAGCTCACATCGCCTCTGGGTATTACCTCGTATTGATGTTGACCAGGAGCTCTGGCTCACTTCCGTCGTGACTCTGGGCGATACTAGTTCTTTTTCCGGAATCTTCGGGTCAACGCTCAGTTTTCGAGCTGAGTGTCACTTGGGAATTTTTTTGTGGACCTTGTTCACCGAGCGGTGCTTTCGTAGTAGCGACGCACTCTGGTTCTGTCTCCTCATAAACAGATAGGTCCATTAACTCTTTATGAAATGCCAGGTCTTCCTCTCCAGGCAGAATTTCAACTGCAGACGTCTTATTTTCCACTGTTTTTGGTTGGACCGCTGTCTTAGCATTGATAGTGTCCGCTAGTTTAGGATTTGAAGTGATTGCTTTGTCAACCAGTTGGAACATGTTCAGATTCCGTAAAAATTTTCGTGCACCCTTTTGTTGATTTTTTTTCCTAGCAGGTAGATTCTTTTGCTTTTTCTCTGTGCAAGGTGGAATTTCTTTTGCAACCATATTGACTTTGGTCTGAGTTTCAGAGTCTTGATTTCCGAAAATGGGGAAAAGCCCGGCGGAGGTATCAATAGCCGCGGGGCGTTCAATCAGCTCAATCACCTGAACTACTTCATTTGCAAGAGGCATTGAGCCAGATGCCTTTTGAGAGTCTAGTAGGGCAGGGTTTGCAGCGTTTTTGGCTTGGTGGAAGGCCGTGTTAAACGATATGTCTAGAGCATTAGGAAGCCCCACATTTCCACTCTCCGACACGCCGTTGTTTATGGGAATCTCTACCACAGATGCATCCAATGGTGATACAACGTTGTGCACAGGGGACCCCGGTACATTCCCTTCAATTGTGAGACTTTCCAGTGGTCTGACACTCAGGTTCTGAGATTGCAATGGCTGGAGCAGTCGTGTCGAATTCCTGGTCTGCTTCTCAGCATTAGAAACGGCTTTTCCAGGGCATTGCCACTCTGGCCTTAATGCCTCAGTCATGTCGCTGACACAACCCAGATCCTCTCCTCTTTGTGTGATCCGATATTTTTGAAAGAGGGACAAAGCTTCCTTCGCAACCTCTGCAAACAGTTTTTTGTCGATCGTGTCATTCTGTTTCACATCGTTTAAAGAATTAAATCCTGCCATTACATTGTGATTTAGCTCCTCTTGTTTAGCCTTTTGGTCAGTGTGAGATAATTCTAAATGCAACACTTTTGAGTTCATCATGGCCAGTAAAGTTGTGATGTCTTTCACATTTTAGTTTAGAGATTCATACAGCTTGGTGAAGGGCGTTAAGGAAATAGCCATTGCAGATGTTAAGGCTATTGAGAGTTCATTTGCCGTTACATGCGCACAAGGGGCTGCACGTCCCTCTCTTCCTTTCTCCTGAGAGACACGCAGTACTCGTCTATACCGCGCTCTTTCTCGCCGTATTTTAGGAAAAGGGCATTCGATAAATGACGAATCTCTTGCAGATGAGTCATTTTCCGAGACTTCGCTAATTGTAGAAGTGATTTCTTGAGTTTGAGGACACAGCCTGGGTGTAAAAGCTGCAATACTGTGTAAGGGCAGTCTTTTCTGAGAGTTTACTATGTTGCTCTTGTGTGATGATGATGACTCGTCCAAGGATCCAGCAACCACTGGTTTGGGTCTTTTGTAGTTGCCGGATCTCCATATATCACGGTTTACATTTGTGATATTGGCGCAATTCCTTTTCTGAAGAACTTTAGTCGTCGTGTCCTGCACTGGGGTGGATGTCACAGTCTGTTTAATTGAGTAGGATTTATTTAAATTAATCAGGTTTTGTAACACCGTGGAGACCACCTCTAAAGAGTTTCTCTTGTCAGCGGTGGGGGGGCCCACATCACTTCCCCTCGGCGCACAGCCTGATTGTGAAACACACATTGCAGCACAAGTACGAGCTGCTGGTAGCAAGACCTCAGGGGTTAGTATTGATGGTAAAGCAGGGGGCGAAATCTCATCAACGATTGCCCTTGTGGTTAGGGACAGATTTACAATATCACTTGTATCCTGAGAAGCACATGCCTCAAGCACGACATCAGAGCCGGCAGTGCTTCTAGCAACGAGTTCAACATTCAGACTATCTGAGGCCGCCGCAGCAACGCAGCTGGCAAGGCGAGCCTCTGCCTGATCCAACAGGCGTTGTTCTGCCTCCGCGTCTCCAACGATCGCGGCGCATCCTCCCATCGCTTCCGCTTCCTTTGACAGGCTCCGCCCACCGTCAACGACGGGAGCTGCCGAGTCTCCAGACAGCGGCCTTGCCTCCCACTGCTCCGCCTCAGTTCCAGCACTGGCCGGGCCGCTGCAGGCTCCGACCGACCTAACACACGGAGGACACCCGCCGCCTCCGGAACAGGGCGCGGCTCCCCCAACCCCACTGGTGAGTCATGTAGAACGACACGTTTAATAAAGACTGTGCCGTTCACGGGACTGCCAGTATAAGACACGTGTTGACTTTTGTCTTCAGTTTGGTTCGGGTTATTAGACGCGGGCATTAGGTGAATAGTGTCAAGGTAGGTAGGGACTGAGGGAGCGACTTGATTTGAACATGAGCAATCTTCGTGTAACAGAGGCTGAAATACATCGTCGCGCATCTGGGTTGCATGCTCTCTTGTAAAATCTGTGATTTCTGACGCTAAGCGACAGGAAAAATATTAGCTCTGTTTCTGGCGTGCGCTTTTTGTCGGCAGTTCATCTTGAATAGCCATGCGTTTGGATTGCGCTCTGGTCCTTAGAGATGATGTTAAATTGGATGGGTCCATCATCTGCACTGCGCCACTCGCCAAACAGCAAAACAGTGTCCCCCTCAGCCCTTAGTCCTCAGGGCTTAATGCCACAAGGGAGGTGGAGGCGGCCTTTTATGTCTGCTGACCCGGTCAGGTGACTTGGTCAGGTGGGAATCAGTTAAAGACACAGGCACACGCACCTCCTTTCTCCTTTCTCCACTTGGATTCTGTCACTCGCCACAGCCAAACAGTGTCCTCCTCAGCCCTTAGTCCTCAGGGCTTAACGCACAAATTAGACCTAATCCTAAATACTATTTACATAGGCAGCGGATTAGTCGTCAATCATTTCTGACAACCTTTCGACGAGGGCTGAGTCTCAGGCAACATCCTCCGACCTCAGGAGGGCCTTCTTTGTTGCCTGGAGGACTTGCAGGGTGGCCACCATTTGTTGTTCTGCCTTCCTCTGCCGCCCTGCAAGTTGCTTCCAGGATAGCAGCCTGCCTCTGCGCCTACCGTAGCACCACCGCATCGCCACCTCAGCCCTGGCCACCATCACTTGTGCATCCTGTGCCCGCTGCCTCTCTGCTACCAGCTTCCTCTGGTATCACCGGAACACAGAAGACAAAACCTGTATGTTCCCCCTTAGTTCCTCCTGTCTCATAGGTGCCACCTGCTTCTTCGGAGTGCTATGCCTTTTCACAGTCTGCCTCCTCATAATTGCCATCTGCTGTCGCTGTGCCAAGTGCAAGCTGTGTAGATATGCCCGACGACCAGATGAATGTTGTCTGGGGGGGTATGGCACCTGCACTAGTCCAAGGTCCCTTCTGACCCACCACTGGGTTTGTTGATGTCTGGGTTAGCACAGAGACCACATCTGTCATTGAAGGGGCTCCCACCTCGAGCAGGGACGTTAGCTCCACCAGACGGGGCATAGTTGGTGGCACTGGTGCACAGGGTGCAGTGCTGGAATGTGGTCCGGAAGGCACCCTGGAGGATGACTGGTGCACGGAGGAGGAAGCCGGGGAGGGTGTCATGACAGGGAACATCCCACAGAGCTCACTCATGAAAAGTGCTGTTGCCAGCAAGGCCATGAGGCTGCACATCTCATTGTGATGATGCACAAGTATACTACAAGTATCGTGTACATCATCACAGACAACAACGGTCTGCCTCGTGAGACCAGCCAGCAGGGGCTGCATATGGTCCTGGTCAGACACATCGACTGGCATGGGGATACTAGTCTGGGTGAAGGCATCCTGGAAGTTGGGTACTGCTGCATCTGATGGCCCAGAGACAGGATTTTGTGCAGGCATCTCCATGGTGGCCTGCACAGCCTCATGCCTCTGGGAAAGGGTTTCAGCATGCACCCCCTACTCGGTGCTCCCACCTGATCCCATGGGCTTGAATTTAATGGCCACCTCCACTTCCATCAACCTGGAAGACTCCAGGGTGTCTTCCCCCGTTGATGGCCTCTCTGTGGCATAACTATGTCCCACTGCTGCTGAGATGTCTGCTGTCTCCTTCACTTTCTGGGACTTACTCCCAGCAGCCACACCCGATGGTCCAGGCATTCCCTCAGCCACATCACTCCCCGAAGAGGAGCTAACATAGGGGAGTGGCTGGGGTCTGCGCCTTTGTCTGGTGGCTCGTTCCCTGTGTCCACGCTCCTCAGCACCGCTTCCGCCCTCTTCTCCAGCTGTAGCAACGGGGGGGAAAGGAGACGTAGAACATTGACATTTTGTGGCATACACAACATTCACAGTAACATGATTTCGCCAAGCGTCAACCAGCAACAGACACGTACGTGCCCATGCAATTCCCATAAAAACAGACACACCACTCCAGGGTCAATGATAAGCACAGTCACCACAACACATTTACATTTAAACACAGCACATAGAAGGCTCTCCACAGACACAAACCAAGAAAAATGACATGGCACAATGGCAATGCCAAGGTGCCCCAACTGCAACCTGCTGAGTTGCCACAGGAGCCATGTCACACGGGCACAGGGATGGGCAGGGAGTCAACTGGTAGGTTGGCCAACCATGTAATGCAAGGAAGCACAGGTGGACTGGGGTACTGCTCGGAACACATTGGTGGTAAGACATGCAGTGGAATGGTGGATCTCAGTATACACTCTTGATTGCACTATGCATAGCATGGCCATGCAAAACCAAGCTTGGGCATATGTCAACCCAATTACAACAACCAACAGGCCTCCCTGACAGCCTCCCTGACAGCCTGACCTGTAAGCATGCAACACATACGTGCACAAATTGCAGAGGCACACGTGAATATGCTGTAGCCCCAAGCCCATACACATGGCATGATCACATGTCAACTCAGACATCCCATGAAGCAGCATGACAGATCACAAAAATGTCCCTGAATGGTCAATGCTCCAACATGACAATCACCAAAATCCATACACATGTGTCACCTCCAGACATTGAGTGTGAATGATTACACTTTGAAATGGTCCATACAACAATATGGCCATCATACATGCCCCTCAAATGGGCACCACACCGTAATTTACCATCCTTACTGTCCAAGCATGTCCAACCATCAAGTGCCATTGCATGTGCATGGTTGGCACAACAGTTCAACATACAAACACTGCACATACACGCGCATGTCCATTCAACAGATATCTGACATCACACCTGTCGAGCATCTACTAGGGCTGCATGCCACTGTGGATCACTGAAACAAACAAGCTGCATACATAATGGAGTAAGTGCAATCATGCAGGCCCAGCTCAACCCACATGCTCTATGGAGCAGTGCACCAAATGGCTACTCACCAGCAGCATCCAGACAAAGTCTCAACTCGGAGATCCGGGGATATAGCTCCAGGTAGAACCTCGCCAGGACCTGCATATTTTTAAATTTGTATTATTCGTTTACATTTGTATAGTGCACTAAGCCCAGAGGCATGAAGGCATTGAGAGGATTCAATTAAGTTACACGTTCAATCATGTTCAGTTAGGTGAGTCACATGGAGGCTTGTTACAGACATGAAATCAGGTTACAAGGATAAGGTTCAGGATAGGAGGCCAATCAGATAGTGTCTTCCCTAGAAAGCCAAGTTTTCAAGTGTTTTCGGAAGGCCCATTATGATTGTTAAACTCGTAGGTCATGAGGGAGGTCATTCCAAAGTTCAGTGGGAATGACAAGGACATTGGACCCTTCAGCTTTAGTGAGTCTGATTTAGGTGTAGTCAGGCAGTTGGTGTAAGGTGTTCTCGTGGGTCTCCTTGATTGGAATATGGTACATTTTGTAGAGAGGTAAGGCAGTGCAGAATTAGACAGACATTGGTGGGTGATTGCTAGAGTTTTGAAGGTGATCCTGTCCCGTATTGGTACCCAGTTGGCCTTTATTTTTGCCTCGGTAATGTGTGCTTGCCTGGGGATGTTGAGAGTGATGTGTAGCACATTGTTCTGTATGACTTGCATTTGATGTAGATTGCGGGTGGAGGTCCCTGCAAATAGTGCATTACAGTAGTCAGGTCTTGAGCCAATGATTGCTCTGGTGATCGTTAGACAACTGTCAGGGGAGAGGAATGGTCTTGAGGCGTTAATGAGTTTGGTTGTATATGCTGCTGAAGATGCGATGGCGTTCACTTGGCGAATGAAGGTGAGGGATGGGTCTAGGTACATGCCCAGTGTTTTGACAGATAAGGAGACTGGGATAATGAACCGGTCAATGGAGAAGGATATGTACTGGGATTCAAGTTTTTTTTTTAATGTGGCTGGTGAACCAACAAGAAGGATTTCTGTCTTATCAACATTAAGACATAGGTGGTGTGTGGCCATCCATATCTGAATGGATTGGTATACTGGGTTTAAGTTGGTAGAGTAAGTGTCACAGTTGTCATAGTGTGGGAGGAGGATTTGCGTATACTCCACATAGTTACTATAGGAGGTTCTGATAGAGACATTGGCCTTTCTGTGTACTTGAGACATGCATACTTCTCCATACATGTGTACACTGTTTGAAATATAATGACATGGCAGCTACATCGCCCACTCAGATGTGGTATGAGGGCTCTGTTCATCCTTGTGTCATTGGGTCTGTAGATGAGAAGGTGCTGGTTCTCAGTCCAAACATGCCCGGTCAAGAATACTGACACATCATCATAGGATCATGTTCATAGACAGGGACTGATACCCCAACAAAATCACCTATACAGGATGCATGAATGTAGGGAGTGATTGTTGCACCTACATACTACTCCCAGACCACAAATTACCTCTAGCAGTATAAATGGCAAAGACAGCTCACAATTTGTCATAAGGGGTCAATATTCACACAGACAGAGCCTCCTCATCATAAGGCATGCCTCATGGGTGAATCGTGCACAAAAGAGCATGGCCATGCTTCTACTGACAGTGCTGGCATTAGCGTCTCTACTCAGTGATGGCCTGCAGCCAGTGAATACCATGTGGTGGTAGTGTGGCAAGGGGGTTTTGTACAGTGGAGTATAGAATTACATGAGAAGTCTGTGATTGATCCATGTGATTTAGTGTGAGTTCAATATGACGCACTCGTAATAGATGCAGATGTCAATTTCCACAGTGCACCATTGAATGTACAAGTGGCATAGAGGTGGCATAAAGGACTACCATGTTGTGCATCACACATGATAAATATGAATATAGTGCACATGAAACACACACAATGTGCAGTGCCACTTCGCATTGTGTGGGAGGAGGATTTGCGTATACTCCACATAGTTAGTATAGGAGGTTCTGATAGAGTCTAACAGGTCAAAGAGGGATTTTTGTAAAGATATTGAAACAAGTTGGTGAGACGCAGGATTCTTGGAGGACGCCGCAGAAGATGAATGCGGGTGGGGCGCATACATTGTCTGCAAACACTTTCATGGTCTCCCCTTCCAGGAATGAGGTGACCCAATCTGTTGCTTCAGGTGATAAATTGGCTGACGACCTGAGGTGTTGCCACAGGATCTTATGGTCGACCAGAAGGAACGCAGCTTAGAGATCCAGGAGCAGAAGAAGGGTGGGTGTGCCAGTGTCTCTGATCGCATCTAACTGGTCCGGTAGGTCAAGAATTGCCGATTCTATGCTATTCTCGGAAGCCAGATTTCTGCAGTCCAAGGATGTGGTGGGTTTCTAGGTATTGCTGAATTTGCAGGTAGGTGACTTTGTCCAGGATCTTGAGGAGAAATGGAACTGTGGTACTGGGTCTGTAGTTTGTGAGTGTTGCTGGGTCTAGGGTACACTTCTTGAGCAGGGGTAGAACCCAAGGTTCTTTGGGGGATGCTGGAACCCGGCATGATGAGAATGATGTGTTAATGAATTTACTGATTAAGGAGGTTAAGGAGTTTGTGCAGTCTTTGATGATGTTGGCTGGGCAAACATCCCCTTTACATCTGGATTGTTTAAGCCCTTTCAGGATGGAGGAGACTTCCGCTTGGATGACCAGCTTGAAGTGAAATGGGGGTATGTGCTGTTTTCTGGAGCAGGTGTAGTAATGAGGCAGATGTAGGTTATGAGGAATGAATGTTTGTCCTAGGTAACAACACTGTCCCTAGGACAGTGACCCTGGACAACACTGGCATGGCACCCTATGCACCCAGCCCGCCAAACAAGGCCCCAGCAGTAGGTCCAACCATGCAACAACCATCTAAGCCAGCTGGCCCCCTGACCTGTGCACTAGTTAATCCCCTGGACATCCATGACCTCATCATAGCCAACAAACAGGACCTTTAAGCTGTCACAAAGACTTAGCTCCATGTCACCTCCATCCCTGCCTTGTCCATTGTGCTGCCCCCTGCTTTACCATTATCCAGAGCAACCAAACTGACTCTGGGGTGGGGGGGGAGTTGCACTAATATTTAGAGACCTCCTGCACTTTAGACAAACTAACTCTTCCATATTCATTAATGTGATATACTCACAGCCAAATTGCCGCTTTCACAAAAGAATACAATCATGCTTCATGTAGTATACCATCCCCCTGGAACCATATTCTCCTTTGAAGAAGACCTCCTCTACACCATGAGCTCTAACATCAAACCCTCATCGAAAACAATTCCCCATAGAGACCTTAACATAGGACTGAATGACCCTGCGGACCTAAATGCATCCTCACCAACCAACACACTTAGTTCCCTTGGATTCAGCCACTGTGTTACCACGCCCAAACCACTCTAAAGGTGGCACCTTGGATTGGATCACAGACCTTAATTGCCATATCTCCATTCTCAAAAACCAGCCTGTCCTCTGGCCTGATCACCATGCCATCACCTTCACAATGGCCCCAATTACCCCTACCTACCTTTGCCTTGCCTCCCACTATGGCACAAAGCTCTCGTAAGCTTACAAAAGCCAACATTTCACCCCTCCTTGATCCACCACAACATGAAATGCTATTTGACTCAGATCCGGATCTCCTAGTGGAACATTACACCAAAATCTTGCTCAAAGCAGTAGACACAGCCGCTCCCACTTGCCCTACACAAAGCTTAAACTTGTACTCATCTCAAGGCATGGATCGCGCCTGACCTCCCCGAACACTGCACCAAAAAATGCACGGCTGAATCTAATCAGAGAAACTCTCCATCTGACCCCAACAAGCAGAATTTTGCAACAGCTGCCAAGACCTACAAACTAGCCATCCTTCAGGACAAATCGTTCACCTACAGCACCAGAATTACCAATGACAATTCCAATACTCATGAGTTATTCACTATTCCCAGGGAGCTAGAATCCCCCACCACCACTCCTACTATCCTCGCTAAAGATGAAACCTGGTGCACAGTAATTCAGAGCACAACAAAATAGCCACCCTTCAATCTAAGATCAACGTTGTTGGAAAATCTGCATCTGCCTACATGCATAGCTCTCAACTCACACACTTTTGGCGGGTGTCACCCGCCTTGTAAAGGGCTGACTCACCCGCTAAGCCTCCTGCATTCCCATTCATTCCAATGGGCGTCTCACCCGCCAAAAACAAAATCGGGTGATTTCACCCGCCTTTGCAACACAAATGGTTGAGAGCTATGTACATGGGGTGGGACAAAGACTGATATGCAAATGGATATTTCCCATCTGTGAAAGGTACAGTGAGCTAAAGTGTGGCTGCAGGCTCTCGAGTGGGTACCTTCCTATAGAACAGGTCAATGGGCCGTGTTCGTTCTTGCAGAGGGGTGCCTATAGACTATTTTTTTATTTCATCTCTGTGGTGGCATCGGCCTCCAGGGCTTGCAATGGCTTGGTGTGGGTCCTGGACCTGAGGTCCTCCCTTCGCTTGTGTATGCTCTTGGGCCAAAGGACTGCCACACCCTCTGCATTGATGGCAGCTGTGATGTCCACCCACATCTACTTGTGTCCTTCAGTACTCCGCTTCGTTGCTGGGTCGAAGAGGCCATCATAGTTCTCCACAAAGAGATCCTCCAGGATTCCAACTTCTCTAGAGGTGAAGTTGGCAGCCGCTTGGGGAAAATAAAGATGGGCCAAACATGGCAACCCCCGAGGCAGGTGTTGGTGGGCAAACTGGTCCTAGAAATGGGCTGTGGAGTAGTGGTGGTGGAATGGAGAGATGAGATTCAGACATGGCAGATGAGGTGGTCACAGAGCCAGACACAGGAGTACAGGCAATGGTGGGTCAACAGGCACCCCTAGGCAGTGCAGGTGGGAAGCAGGCACTCATTCTGGGCAGGGAGCAGCAGGTGACAAGTTCGGAGGCAGCACAGGACAGGTGGAGGCAGTAAAATTGGCTCAGAGGCAGGTGAAGGGATGTCTTCCGTGTGTAACATAGGAGGATGCCGAAAACAGAGTAAAGACCTTTAGCACATAAGTTACGTGACATGCGTTGCACAGTAATGATGGTGATATTTAAGGGGTGCAACGCGCATCACTGATTGTGCACACTAAGGTATGAAGACGGACAAGTATCACATAAAGGTATTTGGGGGTGCTACACAAGTCGTTTCTTTCAGGTAACACATAACGCATTCTTCTTTTTGGGGGTTGCCTCTGCAAATATGTGCATGTTTTTTTGTTCATTTTGAGGCCTACGGTGTTGCGAACGAAATTGTTTGTTTCAGGATTCACACAGACACAGCCTCCTCCACTGCGTATCATGTACCTCTTTTTTCACCTTTCAAAAGCTTTTTGGAGACATTGCGTATGCAACATTTATAGTTGGGGTGCCTCTGCATATGGCATGCTGCTTTTTTCACCTTCTGGAAGCTCTCCAGGTATTGCATATGCAATTCTGTTTTTTGGAGTTTCCTCTCCGTATTGTGTACCACTTTTTTCACCTTTCTGAAGCTTTCCGGGTATTGGGTATGCAATATTTTGTTTGGGTGTGCCTCTGCATATCGCATACTTCACATGCTTGCTTTTGGGGTAGATTGGAGCCTTGCTAGAACACAGATATATGTAGGACATCACATAGACTGTCCCCTTCCTCATACTGCCCAGAACAATATATTGGTGTGCATTCCATTCATCCATTACATCTGCAACATGAGTGGAAAGGCCCCAAATGAGAAAGGGAAAGGGAACAGACGGGGACATGGTGAGGACACAACTGTCCCAACAGGATGCAACCCACAGCTGACCTGGCACCTGGATGTGGACATGGATGTGGTCGGAGGCAGACAGGTAAAGCAGCACCACCTAGGGCAACTAGGTCCAAGAAGGGACACCCTGCAGAGTAGGAGGAGACTCTACCCCAAGACACGGCACAGGAGAAAAGTCCACAGAGAAAGAGACGCTTCTATGATGAGGTGGTCCAGATCCTCATTGACTATGTTAGCGATCACCGTCATGAGATGTACCACCATGCGGGGAGCATCCGTACACCCGAACAATGAAATGTGCATTGGCAGCATGTCACAGGACTCACAGTATTTGCATGCAGGGTTTCAATGTTCAATTTATGTGCAAATTGCAAGACCCAATTACATGCACCCCTGACAGGCACACTTCACCCATAGGGCACACCTCTGTTTTATGCCAAACAATGCAACAGCCACATGTATCGATCTATGCAACATTCTTGTGGCCTGTCTTGTTACATTGTACATCGAATACTTGTGATTTATGTTGTACACACACATCATTTGCTGCTGAGTTGCATGTCTGTACTGTCACCTGCTCTTATGGGATGCCTTGTCAGAATGCATATCCAAGCTGACTGCCATAACTCACTCTGGTGTGACTAGCCTGCCGAGGCATTACTGCCCAGAGACCACTGCCCTGTGTAGCAGGCGTTCGGTAGATGCAGCTCAACTTGTATATTGCATGGGGCAACACTATATTGAACATTGTGTACATCTGGTGATGGCGGGTCATCATGCCAATGCGGCCAGTCTGGTACTCCCCAATTGAAATGTCTGTAGACAGTCCATGCAAATGTTTACAGGCATGAATAATGTCTATGAGTGTGCCTGTCTGCATTGCATGTCATGTATGTGCATGGTTGAATTTCAAAATGTGAATTCAGTTAATGTTATCATCTTCCATCTCACATGAAAGGATTGTATGTGTTCATCAGTCGATGCATGAAATGCACATGGCTAGTTCCACATATTCTTGTGGACGACACTCGGACAAACATTGGCCTTTCTGTGTACTTGAGACGTGCATACTTCTCCACACATGTGTACACTGTTTGAAATATAATGACATGACAGCTACATCGCCCACTCAGATGTGGTATGAGGGCTCTGTTCATCCTTGTGTCATTGGGTCTGTAGATGAGAAGGTGCTGGTTCTCAGTCCAAACATGCCCGGTCAGGAATACTGACACATCATCATAGGATCATGTTCATAGACAGGGAGTGATGCCACAACAAAATCACCTATACAGGATGCATGAATGTAGGGAATGATTGTTGCACCTACATACTACTCCCAGACCACAAATTACCTCTAGCAGTATAAATGGCAAAGACAGCTCACAATTTGTCATATGGGGTCAATATTCACACAGACAGAGCCTCCTGATCATAAGGCATGTCTCATGGGTGAATCGTGCACAAAAGAGCATGGCCATGCTTCTACTGACAGTGCTGGCATTAGCGTCTCTACTCAGTGATGGCCTGCAGCCAGTGAATACCATGTGGTGCTAGTGTGGCAAGGGGATTTTGTACAGTGGAGTATAGAATTACATGAGAAGTCTGTGATTGATCCATGTGATTTAGTGTGAGTTCAATATGACACACTCGTAGCAGATGCAGATGTCAATTTCCACAGTGCACCATTGAATGTACAAGTGGCATAGAGGTGGCACAAAGGACTACCACGTTGTGCATCACACATGATAAAGATGAATATAGTGCACATCAAACACACACAATGTGCAGTGCCACTTAGCATTGAGTGAGATGATAGCAGCCACTACATGACAGTGTCATACAAAGAGACAGTCAATGAATGTCAGGCACTCACTCATGGCCAGTCATCGGTTGCAACTTCATATAACAGTGTCATGTGAATGCCACTGTAATCACTCACATTATGATTTGCCAATGCATATCCATGCATTGTGCTAGGCGTACAGCAACGGAGTTACTGCCACATTGCGCAGTAGCACCTTGAGCTTATCAAGTGCTGAACAGGATTACCATACAACTAATTATGGGCCCAAATAACTATATATACTCAAAGTACTACTTTATTATCAGTTCAATAAAGCAGGGATATCTGACAAGCATAACAAGTCACAGCTTACTCACTCTCAGATACATTTCCATTACACAAAGGCTTTATACCTCAATATGTGTCAGCTATGATGTCATCCTATGTGGCAAAAACATATTGGGCAGAGGGAATGGTTAGGGGAACATATATACCTATAGCTTATTTATGTGTTAGTAACATCATTGGTTACCATTTATCTGGTAGGTACGCCTAAAACAACCTCTATGTATAATACAAATAATAGCAGACTAACAGCAGCGAATTGACTTCTGCAACAATGTATAGTGCATCATTGCATAGGCCTTCCGGATGGGTTGGCACTCTCCACCAACCTTGGACATTCAGTTTGTTAGCAGCATTTAAGCAAAACAAAACCCAGGTGCGGGGAACAACATCAGACAACTGGCCACTTAGCCAATTAACCTTACCATCTCTCATCAGTTAGGGCCTCTTCTTTGTAGTTGGTCTTGCTGACTGTTCTCTTCTCTGAAAGGGAGTAAAGGTACATTGCTATCTTCGTCTGGAGGGTTATGAATAGGCCATGTTCTCTGGTCTTGCACCATGTGTGAGGAGACCATGATTTGTCCCTTTTGTCTTTTCATTTAGTGCTATGGGTTTCAATTATCCTTGGTGCTATTACTCTTCTTGGCCTCTGGAGACTTGGTTGCTCCATAGTGCATACGCTTTCTTCACTTGGCACTTGCAAATGTTTACTCCTTTGCTCAATCTAATCTAAGAGAAATGTGTCTTACGTACATGGATTATCCTCCTCAACTCCTTTTGTACTTGGCAGTTGCTTCTCACTGTGGCATCTTTGATCCTTAGCCTAACAAATATTCTTTGTTCTTGCATGAATCTTTATTTCAGTGCCTGTCAGCTCGGTAGCCTTGGTCTCTCTCCTTGGGGTTTTAAGCACACTATTATATGTAAACTGATGTCCATCTTCTCAATATGGCTGCTTTACCTGTGTTATATTTTCTACTCTAGCAAGCTTCTATATGTCTCATCTACCTTGCATTTCTGCGTGTATACATCTACTACATTTCTTCTTACTTATTTTCTCAGTATACATATGATTTCTTAGTATCCACATGTTCATTTACTTTGTTACTTCAGTTACATCTTCATTCTTTAAGTATTCATATATCGTATTAGTGCGTCATTGTCTCTTCTCTTCATGACGTTACTTTACACCTTTCAGATTTCACTAATAGTTCTTCCATGTCTGGTGGTGTCTGCAGATTTCCTTCTACCACTTCAGTTCGAGGGTATATTCGATACTGTTTTCTGAGCGTATAACGTCTTTCATATCTTCGATGCGGTATTGGGACAATACCAGGTTTCATGCAAAGTCGGTTTCTTGTTGCTCTTCCAATATGACAGATGTGAGGGGGCGGGATCCATGAGTGACAGGTACATCTCCATCTCTACAACACGAATCCACACATAGGGTGCAGGCAGATCTGGGGTCATCATTGATGTGACACACCAGACGGTCAGTCATATGTGTAATCATATTTTGGCAAGACACAGGGAGGCCTTCACTGAGAGGGTTGTGAATTGGCCTGCACACACATCATTTCTGCATACTTATCACATCAACGATTGAACATGGACTACGCTCTGCACAATAATGAAATGGACTGTGCTGTCCTGATTACGCTGCAGAGTGACATTTAGGCAAAATGTGGCAGTGGTTGGCATGTTGGGTGTATGGTGAGGTGGCCGATGGTGTAGGAACGCATATATGCTGTGTCCAATGCATCCACATGAACATGTTGCAAGTACATCACTGTTTGGAATCCCGGCCATGCAGCATATAATGATAATGATGTGTTATTTATATAGCGCCTTAATCCAAAGCACTTTACAGAGCACATATTTACATACAATATCACCCAACCGAAATTGGTACTCATTTATCGACCTCGGAAGGATGAAAGGCTGAATTGGCCTTGCCGGGATTCGAACATGCGACCTGCAGATCATGCTCAGATCACAGCAGCGAGTGCTCAACCCGCTGAGCTATCTTACCATATGTAGCAATGGAGAGAAATTGATGAGCAGTCTACATGTGTAATTTGCCATGACGTGGTTATAAAGTACAAATTTGTAATCATGTATTGCCCATCATATTTCGATCTTGGTAGTATCTGTGGATTTGGCTGGCTAACTGATGCCATGTGCTAGCCTTCAGGATTACAATGCCCCATGTGCAGTACTTTTCCCTGGGTTGTGTGATGTAATGCTTGTTGCATGGAACATCAGTCATTGTTTACACCACTTTTGTACATCTATGTGGCCACTAACGGCATGGACAGGACTGGGGGTGAATGGATGTCACATGTCAGCAAATGCCACACATCCACGGCTTACAGCTCACAGTGTGCCAAGTCCTGATGTCAGATGTACTGGTTTCCAGCCATTTTTTGTCTGTCTGCACTTTGATGTACATGTGCATGTGCATGTTTGTCAGGAAACATATTCAAATGGTTGTTTTTTGTTCATGTGATATAACGGATACATAGGAGGAGGAGAAAGAAGAGGAGCTTGTTTGTCAGTCCACCAGTGGAGGCCGTGGTTACCTTTGCCAGGAAAATCAACCTGTTCTACAAGCAATTATCAGTCGTGCTTAGACTCTTCTGACTTTACTGATTCCAAAGCAGAACCAGAAGTGGTAGACTAACAGAGGGAGAAGAGGACTCCCCCAATGGGCAGATAAGTAGGGGCCGTTGAGTCTGCGACAGTGCAGCATGCTTCAGATGGCCAGTCTGTTGTGACCCCCACCTCTTCAGTGGGTGTGGCTGCAAGACCTCCCTCCCATGAGTTGGTGTCAGGTCTGTGGCTGATGTACAATGGATGGTTGCAGACCTGCAGCCAACGACAGGGGCACTGCAGTAATGTACCTGGTCTATTGCATCACACCGCTGTGGGGTCCGCACACGTGTTGGACGTGTGCAAGCTGGAGAGACAGTGTGGGAGCAGCAAATGTTGTGTGCCGCCATCCAGCATGTGATATGTTAAGTCGTATTGCAGAGGGCATGGATAACCTGGCCGAGACCATGTCTACATCACAGGCCCGGGATGTGCAACGGCAGCAAAACGTGCAGTCCTCAAGCCGCTCCCACAGACTCGGCATGGAGGCCAACATCAAGGGCCAACGGGCTGATCTGAAGTGAAATGCAGATGCTACGGCACATAGAGAGGCCCTGAGACATGAGATGTTGGCATCTCGTAGATCCAATCAATGTGAGATGGAGAGATTGCGAGCCTCACTGCATGATGAACTCTCAGCCACAAGGACAAGCAACTTTATGTTTCTAAGGTGAGTGCACATACAGATTATGTGGCCATTCGGGATGAAGCACATTATGACCTCACCACTTTTGGGGTGCTGGGGCATGCATCCAGGTCACATCTGGCCCTGGCCCTGGCCAATGAAGACCAGGCCTTGGCATTGCGTGGAATGGATCCACTGCCACCATCACAACCACCTGCAGATCCACCGCAGGATGGGGGACCCATCATTCCCATGTCTCCTCAACCACCTCTGCTGTGATGTCCATGAGCCCATGGATCGATATTTTTATTTTTATTTTTCTGGTCCACTCATGTGGATATGGACACACACATTCCCACTCCCCCTCAAGGGTGGACAGCTTTTTACCCCAGTACAGGGTGGACATATTTTATTTTTGGACCTGACCTATGTGGTCTGATTTTGTTGTTGTTGCCCCCTGATCAGGATGGACACATTTTTCTTGTTTTTCGTACCCCTGCCCAGGATGGAGGCGTGTTTTTTTTTTATTCCCCTGTCCGAGATGGACTGTTTTTATTTTTTCCAACCTTGAGAGATATGCCTCTCAAGGGAATAATGATTGCAATACTGCAGACACTTGAGAACAACAGGGTGCCATATGCAGGTAATGGCCTTTTTGCACATATATGTAGAATGCATGATTTGTTACTATGGCTGGTGACATACAATGTCCCATGCTCTTGCAGTGATCCTGATTCATCGAGTGACTGCACTTCAATGGAGGTCCACCCTGCACTATTTCACCTCCCTAGTCCCCATGCCCACTGCCAGGCACTGGCACGCCATTAAAAAACGTGGAGGTAACATTTCTGGTGGAGGTGATGAGGTAATCACATCAGGGCAGCTCTGTCAGCAGGTAAGGATGAACACTGCCTCTCATGTTATATCTGTATTAGTGGTCATAACGATCTTTAACGGCATTCGCATACATTTGCTTTTTGGGGGTTTAATCATTTAGTCATGGTGAATGACAGTGCAGATGTGTGTTTGTCCACATGCATGTCTGTGTATGTACCCTTCCACATCAATGCGTGCACATTGTGTCTGACGTTGCACTTCCACAATTGACAGCCAAATAATGGGACTGTGCAGCACTTGACACACTTGAGGCATTGGCAATATTTGCCACATTCCAGGTCTACATACTCATTCCCGTCCTGCATTCTCTGTGTATCTGAACTCTGTTAATGGTTGTTCACCACTTGCTTCACTGACCCTTATGATGTCTTCTTACTGTCACCCTTCTCCTCCCCCACCCCATGTGTCCCACACAGCCCTGCAGATGTTTTCCTTTCCACGCTACTCTTTGACCTGTGCCAGAGACTACTCCACACCCTTATCTGCTACAATTCCACATGTTATGCACACAGCAATTGTCAGGTTTACACACTTGGTGCATCTACGGTTGTACCGAATTACGCATGTGTACCCCTAACAGATTTTACCTGTGTTCCTCAATCAAGTCGCTTGTTGTTCATTGGTATTTTTGGTATGTTCTCTCCACCTGGATATATTGCATGTCTTTCTGTTTAAATTATTTGTTGTTCGAATCCAGCACTGTGAGTGAATGCACAGTGTGTGTGTGTACATTGTGGGCACATGCATGTGTTACACTGGCCACTCCCCCAGCTTCTGTTCATCTGTTGTCCCTGTAGGTGTTTTTGCCAGTGCATCCTGTGATCCCCACAATTACTGGGGCTGCCTCGTCCAAGGTGTATGGTCAGTTTGAGGTAAGATAACACTGGGTATTGTCATGTACATTTACTGTGGTGTCCAATGGGGGGTTGGTGGTTAGTGCAGGGTCTGGAGATTTGGTTGAATTGACTTATTTGAGTGGCTGTTGTGGACATCGGTGTCTTCCTGGTTTATATGCCATGGTGGGTTAAGTATGTTGTTTTGTGATGAGGAGCTGAGGATTGCCCTTTTACAGTTGACCTTTGTTTCCCAGTCTGCCCTTCCCACTCACCCACTATTGTCCTTCCTCACCCTAACATGTGCTATTTTTCCATCTATGTGCCGTCCTGGCTCTCAGACGATGGTGAATTTTTCCCAGGTTGTCTGGCTCTGTCTTCCTTTCTTCACCACTTTCTCTTTGCCCTCACCCACTGTGACGGCCACCATCTCTCTCCTCCTCTCCCCACCAGCCAGTCGCCTCCTCGCACCGCGATTCCTCTATCCCTCTCTCTCTCTTCACTCTGAAGCTACACATTCATCACTCTGTGTCCTGTCTCCCTCTTGCCCACACTTGTATTTCACTACCCAGACCTTCGCCTCATCACTTGTTGTCCTTTTCCTCCTATGGATCAATGGGTGACACAAAGGCACACGTGACACCTGACAGTGGGTGTGAAGAACTTGTATGCCTGCAATCAATGGTCCCACTTGTGTCTGCATCCTGGGGCTGACTGACACCTGTTTCCATAGTGCATGTCATGCTTTTCTTGAAATCTGTATGCTTCACTGCCAGTGATTTCTTTGTTGGTGAGTTTTTCTGTCCTGAGGTTAATAGTTGCTCACGCTCTGTTATTTGTATTTCTGGATGTTGACACTGGGTGGTCCCTGGCAGTTACCTTGCTCCATACAGGGGTTGTCAAGGCTGTCCAGTTTCTTTAATGCAATGCATGTCTTTGCAAGCTTAAGATCTTGTTTCAGGAGTGATGCTGTGAATGTGAGAGAGGTGGGTACCATGTGCAGCTAAGATGAAGGCACTCAAGGGAATACAAGTTGTGGTGTCATTTGTGGCAGGGAGTCTGGCCCTATGTGGGGTGTTTATTCTTTTTTGCCTTGTACTTGAAGTGAGTAGGTAGGCGTCATGGGTGCGGGGACACATGGTGATGGTAGGCTGATGAGTCTATGCTTGGTGTTTTTGCATGGAAATCAGGGGGACACTGTTTGCGGGGTGACTGTTGTGTGGTAGGCTGTTACTGTAGGGAATTTACGTATGAGTTATCCAGAGGTGAGCAGGTCTTGCTGCATGGATGCAGGGACACATGGTGATGGGATTCTGGTGAGTGATTGTTTGCAGTTTTTGCATGTGTCCTGCCTGCCACATAGCAACCCGTCCACTTAGCTTTTCATGGCATATTTAGCCACGCTGTCAGTCCACTCCTGGTACGTCTGCCCCTTCTGGTGGTGCTGTCCCAAAACAAATCTACAAACAGCAGAGCATTGCAGCCCATTTGGGGGTTGCCAGGTACACCACAGACACCAGACACACGCCATTGGCCTGATGTTGTTTGACATGGGGACATGTACCATGCACCCTACAACCAACAGATATTTTGCTGCCTGCTGGCAGCTGCTCAGTGCATTGCAACACTCCCTTCAGTTCCTAGCACATTAGTCCCTGTTTAGTCCAATCCATATGAGCTCTACCTTCCTTTCCTCTTGCCTGTTCCCTGCTCCCTTTTTCTGTGACTGCCATCTTGACCTCAGTTTCGCATCACTTTCTCTTGTCTGCTTGTCTCTTTTATACGAGCTGCCTTTGTGCCCTGCCTTCCTGTATGACTGTTGCCTCTTTGACCAGTTACCTTCTGCCAGATCATGTCTTTACTGCAATTGATGATATGGGTGCATTCCATCACACTGGAGTTTACATCGTCGGCTCCCCTGCCAGTGTTTACTTCACTGTCCTGATGCCACATTAGTCATGGGATGCCATATCGTGGCTTTGGGAATGCTTCCAAAGGGATCCTGGGTTCCCAAACCCTCAGTGATCTCTATTTGGGAGTCCTCTCAGTGTCATTCTGATTCCAGATGGATCTGCTTGTTTAATGTCCCCTCACCAGAAAAAGGGGTAAGTGGTACTTGCTCCTACACTGCATGGCACTCTGGGAGGGGAGAGGGGCAGGCAATGTAAGTGATATGGGTGGGAATGATGTCACAGTGTGTGTTATTTTTTTACTTGCATTGGTGTGAGGTGTGCATGTCTGGCTGTATTGGTGCAGGGGCACATGGTGATGGGTGGCTGGAGAGTTCTTGCTTGCATTTGTTGCATGGCACTCAGATGGGCACATGTTGCAGTGTAACTGGGTGCATGGATGTATTATCTGCTCTGACTTTGTGTTGTGTTTGTGTACTGAGGCATTCTGCGTGGGAAGAGGTTTGCTGGTATTGTGAAGGACAGTGCTGTCGTATGCTGCCATGCGATATAAGGAGGCTGGTCTGCAAGCCTACCGAGGGAAGGAAGGATTCATTCCATGGTGCAGCTGGTGCAGGCTCACAATGGGAAAGATGTGAGGTGAGATGTGCATCTTTCTTGAAGTGAACCTGTACTTCTTGCATTATGTGTGACTATTTTTATGTAGATGGGAATTGTGGGCATAATTGTTTTGAGGGAATGGCCACTCAAGCTGTGTATTATTGTGAGTCACACATAGGGTGTCAGGGTGGGCCACACAAGTGTTAGTTGTGGATTACATTTTGTGCTGTGCCTCCCTACCTGTGTTCTCTTGTGTGTTGTTGTGGGTCTGCGTGCACTATTGTTGCTTAGTGTGGTTGTGGATTGTGTTGCTTGTGTTGAGTGCTTTGATGTGTGCAACATGGTCACGGTTGTTTAGAGTTGCTATGACTGTGTCAGTGTTTGTTGCAGTTTATTTTATGGCTATGGCCACGCACATTTTGTCTCTCCTGACACACATTCTCAGGTTTTTGTTTTGGGCATGTAGGAATGGCCCCAAGTCATCATTGAATGGTGCCAGGGATGTGGCTTCACTGTGTGTTCTCCACAGGGGCTGATTTTCATGAAATGTATGCTTGCACTAGCTGATTGTGTGCAGCCTCTTGCTGTGCATTTTGGCCAACCAAGGGCAGGAGTGGTGCCTTTAGTGAGGATTATGACCCTCCTGCATATCAATGGGTATGCCATGCCGTGTGGCAACATTGTGCAGGACACATGCTGACAGAATGATTTTTCATACTACTTGTGGGGCTTATAGCAATACCCCACCTGAGTGTTCAAGGGAGCAGAAACCTGATTTAAGCACCTTGAATGTGCACTCCACAATTCACCTAGTGGCTATATGTGCTGCATTGTATTTTACCTCAGCTGGTGTTGCTGGATTCCTGAATGCCGTGAGATGGAATCTTGATAGTGGGTAAGCACTGTCCCCTGCAAATGTGCTGATGGTTGTTGTTGCCATTTATTGTCATGGTCAGTTATTCACTGTGTCACATGAGTGCATGCATGTGTATGGCAATTGACACCTAGGAGCCTGCTGTTGCTGAACCTTCCCCGATGCCAGGACCTGGTAGAGTGGTGCATCGCGGTAAAAGTAGCTGTCATGTGTGCTGCCAGGAAAATTGGCATTGACTTGCATGATAACACAGTGTGCATCACAGATAACATGCACATTGATGGAATGCCAGTGCTTCCAGTTGCGGTAACTGTTTTCCGTCAATCAGAGGGGGGTACCCCAATATGTCTACAATCAATTTCTCTGAGTACACGTGGGAAATGTGCAACTGCATAGAACTCCTGGCAATCTCTCTGCATTTCCTGCTGTGTGCACGGCATGTGTAGGTGGCCAAGCACATACACACGTGATGTTATGCAGGTCAAAACCTGGTGGGGACAGCGGGATTATGTGGCCTGAGATATGCTACCAAATATGACAGTGGAGCAGTTGAAGGAGCCTGTGGATATGAAATGGATTGCTGTCAGTACCTTTTCCAGGGGGGTGAGAGCATGGCGGCAGATGGTGGGGAGGTAAGGTCTTCCTCCCACTCTGCGACCAGGTCTAGTATGACATGGGGTGGGAAACGGTACCTTGCATATACCTGGTTATCTGGCATCCCAAACAGCATTGTGTGTGCTGTAAAAATCCAGGGTCTCCACATCCTCCTCCTCATTCTGTGGCCATGTACAATGGCTACCAGTATTCCAGCATTCATTGTGGCAGACCGGCGTTGGAATGGCGTGCTGTGCGTGCTTAATGTGTGTTGTTTCCTTTGCATGTTTTACACATGTTGCAATTTGCGTGTAGTATCAGGTGACTGTGAGATCAGGAGGTGTGCGCGTGACCTTTCCTGACGTGACCTTGTGTGGGTAAATCTATACATTTGGTTATGTTTGTGCTTGAATGGGCTTGTGGTTTCTCTGCGTGGCCCATCACTCAACACACCCACATTATTCCTCATCCTGCATGGATAATGGGGAATATGCATTTTCTGCACCCAATTTATTTCCTTGCATAGGCCCATCCCACACTTTTCAGTACTCCAATTCACGCAAAGGCGTGACGGGCCCGCACGAAGCCAGAGAAAGGCACACAAAGCCTGTTCCATGAATCGATAAAAGGAGTTTTGCATGCTAATTAGTGCGCAAAGTGTGCAAAGTCAGCGCGGAAAACATTCTGTAAATCAGGGCCTATGCATGAGTTGACTCACCCTGGGAGTGGGGGGCAGGGGCCCTCCCCAAGTGGGACCAGCCAACACATCAGCAGTCACAGACCATGAAAGCTCCACTTCTGCAAACGGATTTCCATCTCTTTTTTTGACGTGGCAAAAAAATAAACAGAAACATTCAGCTTTGCTCTTTGAGCCCAAGAAGTGCTGACAAGGCCCTGTGAGCATAGCGCTTTCATCTGTGCTTGCTCCAGCAGAGGAGACCATGCACAGAATACCGAGCCACGGGATGCAGCGCAGTCTTTGGAATCAGGAACGTCTATGCATGCACCAGCCTGTCCGTTGTGTGTGGTTGGGCTGATTGATCCAATCGAATCTAGCCAATTCTTTTCCATTTGCAAACGATCCAAGCTGTGCTCCTTAGTTCTGGTTCTGCTAAGCCATCACTCGCATGCCTTTGTGAATGTCGGGCCCGCACTCGCTGGCATAGCTCCTCATTTGCACCATGTGTTGCGCCCATCAGTTTTGCCAATTTTCTCTTAAAAAAACGAATCAGCCACTAGAATTATTAGCAAAGAAAAAAATATTGAAGAATGAACCAGATACCAATGAAATTGAAATCTGAAGCGAGAGGTAAGGAGAATCTGCTAGCATACACCCCGGCAGCCTCAAGAAGGGCGTGGGGGAACAAGCCACTGAAGGGAGGGTTCCTCCTCAAGGAATGGCTCCGCCCTAATACCTAGGACCACACACCATCCACTCCCCGCCTACCTTAAGACTGGGCGATCTGCTCCCCTCGGTCTCCCCCCCTGGCTGCTTGTAGATCCCTTGCTTGTCTGCTTCCTTGCAGTGTATTTCCCCCTATGAATTTTAAAGAGCTCGGTTGCTTTCTGAAGCTTGATCTGTGCTCAATAAACACCCTAATAGTTATAATAATGTAAAAACACTAATTCAAGAACATCGAAATAACCAGTACCATTTACATTATGATTCATATCATATGTATCGCAGGAAACAGATATCTGTGAAAAGAGCGGCTAAAGCAATAAAGTTTTAAAAACTATAGAGCTAACAATGTATACCTATGCAAGTGTAGGCCTATTGGAAGCATGTTCCTCTGGGAAGGTGTTAGCCTAGGTTTCATTGCAAAGTGAAACAGTTGGGTTCGAAACTACATGCATCTTTTTAAGTGGGGAGTGAAATGGGGGGGCGCTTGGGCGACAAGCTTCATGCTGGGAAGACAGATATGAACCCTTGTGTGGGGTTTCACAAAGTTATTTATGTTTTTTTTTAAAATTAAAATACAAATATTTATTAGACGTTGTTGGCAATATTATTGTTTTCATTATTTTTCCAGTCATATTTTGTATTTTCACACAGAACCAGCCACTCCACATGTATGTACGCATGTACCGAACGGTAGTGGAAACATTCAGCTATGTGCCTTTCGAGAGATGGTCATATATGCTGCAGAGGAGGAGGACTCTAGTGTGCAGTCATGATAAGCCCCATCCCATGAGCAAACTGAGGCCAACAGGACAATTACCCGAATGCAATCAGACAGGGCCACAGCACCAGCAGTCATTGCTTTTAAAGCAAGCATATCTGACAGAATACACATCTCACCGCATGCATGCAATGTTTGCCCTCTAGCATGTCAACAAGATTATTTGGGAACATATTCCAGGTCCTCCGAATAATATTTACAGTTTGAAAACAATCCTGTGTTTTGGAGGTAACACTATTGACACAGGTTTCCTGTTCCCTTGATTCTCTTCCGCCCTGGAAGCGCGCTCCCTGGATAACGTCCAAGCTGTAGATTGTGGGGGAAGAGGAAACGGGGGCGTCCACTTGGCAAGGTTTCAAGCCTGGCTGAAATCAAAGATTCGGCAACACCTGCGACTTGCTGAACACAGCGAAGCAGATTGTAAAAATATGACCCTTAGTAAGTCAAATATTATGTTAAACATGTACATACTTATTTTTGGGCGTCATGGAGAATGAGAACTGTATTTTAGGTTTAGCGTAGGTGCAGTTTTGCATGGCATTATCACTATGGAAAACATCGGCCAGAGATTATAAAAGTCAGATTTGAAAATGTAAACATACTTAATTTAAAACAATCAATGTGCTATTTGGTCAAAGCCAGGATTTTCTTAGAGAAATGCACACATTAACGCAGACCCATTTTAGTTTTCAAAACTCCTTGTTCAAATCCGCAAAAGAAGGGGCATTATATTAGGGTTACGAAGATCAACATTAAAAGTCCACATATTCATCAGTGAAAGTAGCTACTACTGGACTCATATATGACCTCATAGATAGCATGTCAGAAATGACATTCATGACATCCACTCTGGACTGTAAAGTAGATTCGCCTCAGTGACATTCAAGAACCGAAACCTACTCTTCAGCAGGCCAATGTAAGAGTATTCAATTCAACACTACAGCTAAGTCAATGCCTAGTCTGGGATACTGAATGGAAACCCTTATTGATATATCTTTATGTCCAGTTCATGAGTTCTGGATGACTACCCCTATATACCACCCCTCTCTTGGAATCCCCCTGACCCCACTGAGCCAAGAAGTAGTTCTGTTTTGCAAGTTAAAAGGTTTATTTGAGAATTTAAACAATATATATATATATATATATATATCACACTTTATGATAAATTAATAATTGAATATCACACTTAATCTGAGCAGTAATCAATAATGGATAGTCCGGCACTAGCACACTTCTTTATAATCAATGATGAGTGGTTATTGGATGGATACGATAGCAACAATACTTTTATGGTTTCAAATGGATGCAATGTGGAATGAAATGCAGTACAGAAAATAACTTGATAGGATTTCAGCAAAAGACAATGTAATCACTTTCTTGGACAATTCACCCCCCCCCCCTTAATGCAATGTAAGGAGATGAATAGAATGGGACTCAGTTCTTAGGAATGCAATCAAATAGAATTCAGTTCAATTCCCCCCCAGCAGCTTATACAACAGATAGGAGTTTTGAAACACAGACCCAAGTGCTTTGAATATGGTGACAATGCAGTGAGAAATATGCTGAAAATGCTTTTAATTCCCTTCAGGAGGTTCAGGGTGAGTGGTATCTAGTTAATATTAGTCCAGGCTCACTCTAGCAATGATTCAGGGATGGTTCTTAAGAGGCAAACGAAATTTAGTAGTTCAGGCAAAAGCAGTACAAGTAAAGCAATCGGGCCAAATCGCAAATCACGGCAAAATTCGCGAATCGTGATTACGGAGAAAGTGTAAGGAGTAGGTAACCAAGTTCCTAGCCCAAACGGTTCTAGAGATACGGACGATTAAATAAAGGTAGTTTTTCGGATTTGAAATTTTAAAAGTTCAAAGCGACAGGTTACAGCTTGCAGCTAGAAAATGACAGGTGACAGCTTTGCAAATGACAGGTGACAGTTAGGAGGCAGTTCTGGTTAGATTAAAATAGTTTGGATTAGATTATTTTAACTAAGAGATTGGATCTGCACAGTTCTGCTAGGTACTCACTATATATTTTTGAATTAGGCCTCCCCACGGATCTGGTCAGGTTTTGGACTGGACTCTGGTTCTGGTCTCGGCACTTCACAGTGATCTGGGTCAGCTCTCTGGTTCTGCTAACAGCGGTCTGGGTCAGCTCTGCTCTGCTGGTCAAGTCTCTCTGGATTCTGGATACTGCTCTGCTTTCTAGGTACTGCTACAGGTTCTGGAGATTGATGGATTTGAAGTCTGGATCTCTGGATGTGAAATCGTCGATCAGCATGCTCCGCAGCAAATGGAATTGAATGTCCTCTCTAGCTTCCAGTGGCTCTTTTTATGTCTTTTGAAAGTCGGTGTGTGTGCAGCATCACTAGCCAGCCCCTCTTTCAACTTGTCATTGGCCCAATTCTCCCCTCTCCCATGATTGGGGAAGGAACTGTGAGTCAGAGTGATGCTGTAGGTTTTATGGGTCAGAGGATCCTCCCCTGGTCAGTTTGCCCACAAATCTATATTTGATCAAAATACACATTTCTCAAATACATAGTGGTTTGTCATTGCATGTACATATTACCTATCACATGAGGTAGTCTCTGTCCCAAATCTGCTCTTCCTGAGGGCTTGCATTCAGAAACGGCAACATTTTCGATTTTAGTGGGTTATGCAACCTTGGTTCTTCATTACAAATTATACACATATACACGGCCTGTCCATACATACTCCAGTAAATTCCCATGTCTCTAGCTTAAACACAGAGTCTGTAGTATCCATAAATAGCAGGGTTTTGCCCCAGAACATCACACAAATTCCCAACGCGTCTTAAAACGTGCACAGAAAATTCACAAGAATTATGGTATTTAAATAATTTTGACAAGTCCGCACTGTGAGTTATACATCTTTCTTAGAATCATATTCTGGCCAACAGGGGTGTGTCTTTTCAGGTCACATGGTGTCGAAACCAGTTTATCCAGTTTCTGCAAAGCTCAGAGACCCTGCCCCTCCCAGCTTCTGCCAAGAGGAAGCTATTTTACGGTCCCCCTAATAAACCATCTGCCTGGGCCCTGGAAGGCCCATTGTTCAAGAGGAAGCCATTTATGGCCTCCCCCCAATAAACCCTCTGCCTGGGCCCAGGACAGGCCTTTGTTCAACTCCCTGTAGCTGCTCCACCCCTAATCTAATCAGAGAGGTGACAACTCCTTTTGGCAAGGGGAAGAGTGGCTGAGCAGATTTTAACTCCTGTGGGGGTAGATGTCAGGCAGAATTCAGTTCCTTAAGCCAGGCCCCAGCTAATGTCACTTCTAGTTACCCAGTTTTCTGCATTCAAATAAACTAACAATTTTTACACATGCAGCTAGAATGCTGATTCTAAGTTCAAAACTATGACATTTTAACAGTTACAAACTATGTGACACTCAAAAGTAGGTCACTCAGTTAATTTAAACATTTCGATTTTGGTGGTTTTAATCCAGTTTCAGTTAGGCTGCTGACATGCATAGCTCAGCCAGTTTTGTTATGAACATTGTTTTGGGCTCTTCATCTTCCCAGATTTAGTATGCACACATACTTCATTCTGCCAGATGTCCGCTGGTGTTCAGTGAGATTTTTGGATGTGTTGCAATGTTTGAAAATAGGCATTTTGAGCTGGCATTCAGAGAAACAAAAGGTGATTTTAAAGTGCGGTTTTTCCTTTGGCACACATTTCACTCATGGCACCCCAGCCCATCCTGCTCGCACTGGTGGGTGGCAAGTTAGGCAACCATTTTAGTGTGCACAAACTGCGTGGTTCTCCTAGATTCTGGCGCACATGTGGGCTTTTTGGCCATCTTGGATTTTCTAAACCCACAGCACCAAATGTTGCAGCATGATAGCTCAAACATGGGTCAGGACACCCAACAAAGCCCCCCCACGTGACTGCCCTTTGAATTTGAGTCGATGGGGAGTCGGGTGCACAAGGGTTTTGACCCACGCACTGGTCTGTCCACATAATCTTCTTCCAAATCTGCAAATGGCACAGTTCAGCATCTTTTCCTCCATCCGGTACTGATCGATCGGTTCTCCTCGCCAGTCCTGATGGGAATATTGGGCGGTACACTGGGCCCCTCGGATCGTCCTCCCAGTCTCCGGATCGTCCTCCTTGGCCAGTCTCCAGGTTTTCTTTCTCCTAGGACGACAAAGGAAGAGCAGCAATACCTATTCATAGACATTTTTCCCCCACCATTGATATAGTGGGGTGGCATATAAATTTATAGTCAAAACATATGAACATGCACATTTTTTTAAATTAAGAGACAGGAACACATAAACTTGAGAAACACAGAATTTGATAGGCTATATGTAGGATCTTTTAGGGTTGGAATTGAATTACTCTGGAGTGGTACCCTCTGGGATTGCAGAGGACTCCTCCAGTTGTTGCAGAGTGTGCCTGGGATGGCAACACTTCAACTGGTTGATGTGGACCCACTTGTCTTCCCCCTCTGCCAAACCGCCTTTGGGGATGCGGATCTTGTAGGCCACAGGGGAGATCTTGTCTATAATCTCAAACGGTCCCTTCCATGTAGGCAAACATTTTCGCTGTTTGGCCTGGTTCCTTTGGAAATTGTATAAATAGACCCGGTCCCCCACCTGATATTCCTTCCTGGAAGTTTTCAGGTCATAGTGGGTCTTCATACTCTCAGCTGATCTTTCTAGATTCTACTGAGCATAGGCAAAAGCATGTTGAAGGTGTTTCCTTAAATTCTCCACATACTCATGAGTTGTGGAGGCATTTATTAGTGTCTGCTCTTGGGTCCTGTAGAACAAATGCTGCGGAAGCACCATCTTGCGTCCAGTCATCAACTCGAATGGTGACATTTTGGTTGCAGATGAAGGGGTAGATCTGATGGCCATTAGGACCAGAGGTAATCGGATATCCCAACTTGGCCCAGAATCTGCCACAAACTTCTTTAATATGCTCACAATGGTTCGGTTATATCTCTCTACTGCCCCAGAAGAAGCTGGCCGGTAAGCAATATGCAACTTCCTTTTGACCCCCATTATCTCCCACATCTTTGTCATTACTTCACTGGTGAAGTGGCTACCCCTGTCTGACTCAATCCTTTGAGGTGGACCAAAACGGGAAAAGATGTGGTTAATCATCAGGGCAGCTGCTGTTTCTGCCTTGCAATTTGGGGCTGGGAGACATTCCACCCACTTGGTAAACAAGCATGTAACGGTCAACATGTACTTGTTTCCTCTAGATGAGCGGATTACAGGGCCTACAAAGTCGATTTGTAAATCTGACCATGGGAGTGTCATTCCCCTCTTTTGGAGAGGCGTCCGGTGTGTGAGGGATGTTGGCTGAAATTGTGCACACACAAGACACCCCTTCAAGTATTGGTCGAGGTCCTGCCCCATGTGTGGCCAGTATGCAACCTCTCTTAAGATTTCCAGTGTTGTGTGAAACCCCCTATGACCGGCGGTGGCCGCATCATGGGCGTGACTTAACATTAGGCTTCGGAATGAGGTAGGAACCACCCACTGATCGTGGCCAGCTTTGGATTTCCTTACCAACAAACCGTCTTGGATTCGGAACATTTTTGGACATTTCATCAGCACTATTAGGTCCTCTTTCCCAATGTAATCAGTATCCGTCAGGGAAAAGTTCTCAGGGTCCTCAATGTGCTGGTAAAACTTACCAATTATTGGATCCCCCTTCTGAGCTGTAATTAAATCAGCATCAGGGGTTTCCTTACTCCATTGTGCAATTGAAAGATCATTGTGAGCATTTGTCTGGGACCTAGTGATAGCAGTGACCTGGATTTCCCCCAACAGGGACTCAATCTCAATTAGATCCCCTTGGATGGTCCCAGTTTTGACCAGCTGATCAGCTAAATCATTTCCAGTTGTGTCTGGTCCCTCTACTTTGGAATGATCCTTGATCTTTTTCCAATAGATGGTCATCTCATTCGAGGTGACCAGATCATCAATGTTTTGGATCAACTTCCCATGTTTCAAGGGTTTGTTATTAGCACATAACATGCCTCTGGTTTTCCAATTAACCAGGTGCTCCACGAACCCGTTCCGTACATAATCAGAATCTGTGATTATGACCAGTTTGTGGAGTTGATGCTGGACAGCAGTGAGGATGGCCTGATGCACAGCCATCAATTCTGCCACCTGACTACTTCGGGGACCAATTTTGTATCCGACGGAGGGTTCTGGGAACTCATTCACCCATGCATTCCCTATGCCGGCCACCAGTTCTTTCTCCCCGTTGTTGTCAACATGGTAAGAGCATCCATCCACATAGACAGTGGGCATTCCCTCACACTTGTCCTCTTCAAAGACTTTGTGTGGGGAATTAAGGTATGCCTCCATGTTGTCCTTGATTTTTAGACTCTTGTCCTCGAGACAGTTTTCTCTGGCACAATCATGCAAGTCAGCTAGACCTTACGCGAGGGGACTCTTCTTGTTTTGGCCATATCTGACCTCCACAGGAAAGCCCTGCATTGACAGAATCCAGGAAGTAATTCGGGAATTACTCACATTTCCGGCCGGGATTCTGTCACTTTGGAGATATTGCAGAGGCTGATGTGGAGTCTCCGCTATGATGTGTTCCCCCTGGATAAACGGGGGGTAATTATTCAATGCCCACACCGTTGCCAGGAGTGCCTTCTCACAATCGTTGCATTTTTCCTCCACAGAGGATAAAGTTTTGCTCGCATAGGAGATTACTTTATTGACCTTGTCATGCTTTTGGTATAATACTGCTGTCAAGCACGTATTAGAGAACCCCGTCTCCAGGAAGAACTCCTTGTTTCTGACAGGGTAAGCTAGGGAGGGCGCTTGTGAGCGGCTTCTTTTGAGTTGTCTTACTGCCTCGGCTTGTTCTGGACCCCATTCCCACTTGACCCCCCCTTCAGGAGATGAATCAGGGGTCTGGTGATCTCTGCGTAGCCCTCAATAAACTTTCTGCTGTAATTAGTCAGTCCAAGGAGGCTCCTTAGTTCCCGCAGAGTTGTGGGGTCTTTCAGTTTCAGAAGTGCTTCCACTTTCTTTTCCTGGGGACAGAGACCCTGAGGAGTAATCTCATGCCCCAAGAAATTAACACGGGTTCTACACCACTGTGCTTTCTGAAAGGAAAGTTTTGCTCCGGCGGCCCTCAACTGGGTCAGAACATAACGGATCTCCGCTATGTGTTCCTCCACAGATGAACTTTTGATGAGGACATCATCTACATAAGCCAGGTTACCTCTTGCACCCAGGTCGGGCATGGCCTTGTGTAGGAAAATGTTGAATTCATTGCCGGAGTTGAGGTATCCGAAGGGAGTCCGGGTCCATGTGTACTGCTGGCCCCCAAAGGTAAAAGCCAGCTTGTATTGGTCCTCCCTACTGACAGGCACAGTCCAGTATCCATTGGTCAGGTCTATTGCAGTGAATACCTGTGACCCCTGGATCTGGGCTAGCCCTTGGTCAATGTAGGGCAGAGGCCATCGGGAAGTATGGACCCGTTTGTTGAGCTCCCTGAGGTCGGCGCAGAGTCTCCACTGGCCGTTTGGCTTCAATATACCCAGCACCGGATTATTGAAGGTGCTGTGTATTGGACAAATTATTCCCCGGGACTCCAGGTTCTTAATTATTTCAGTAAGGGACTCCATTGATGCGAGAGGCAAGCGATATTGCTTCACAAACACTGGAGTCATGCCAGGGTCCGTGGGGATTGTTGTGGTGTGGATGTCGGTGCGGCCACAGTCATATGAGTCTACCGCAAAGAGATCTTGGAAATCCAAGAAAACTTGTTTCAACTTTTGCTTTTGTTCCAGAGCCACACAGGCATCAGCTAGGTTGACTCTCTCTTCCACCATCTGCCTGAAGCCTGGAAAGACTTCTGGTTTGGCTATCTGAGCGGCCTCCTCCAGCTCAGTGGAGAAGTCCCTGGTCAGAGTGCTGATTTGGACTGGAGGCCTCAGGTGGGAAAGGCAGGCCTCATGGACCTGGAAAATCACCTCATCCCTCCTGAATTCACAAGTCACATCTTCCTTACCATAGGGGCAGGAAGTGTACACCAGGAAGTTCCCCCCATGCCGGGTAAAAATCCTGTCTGGTGTTGTATTGTCATCACTGTCACTGTCAAAACAGTCCTTGGGGATTGGTCCTAACAGTTCATTTCCTAAATCGATGAAAAAATGTCGGTCATCAACCACCATTCCAATAATGGTGCCTGCGGCTAGAGTAATACTCTTTAAGTCGCTGTTATCCACCTCTATTAGAATGGTGTCATGTTCTATGTTGACTAATGGAGTTGGGTTTACCCCCAACCCTTGCTGTTGGAGAGAAGCGTTTAGATGTATGTAAGCATCAGGGTTTTTCAAATGTTGTCCTCTTTTAACTTTCACTTCCAGAGAGAATTGTTGGGTCCTTTCTGGGATGGTGACTTCCTCTTTGATCTGAATTTCAACTGCATAAGGTAGCAGTTGAGCTGACCTAAATGCTTTTTCTGGATCATCAAAGCCCATAGGATTATCCGCTAATCGGGACCAAGCTTTGAAGTTTATTAGGTTCAAACTAATGGCAAAGCGATTGAGAATGTCATTGCCTATGTAAAAGGCGGCAGTGACGTCTCGCACGACTCAACAATTATGGACTATGCTCTTGTTGCCAATGGAGATTTTGAGCATACACCTGCTTGGCAGGAGATGTTTGGAATTGGGTGCTTCCAGGTCCATTTCCCATTTGTCTATCAGTTTGAATGTGGGAATGGCTGGATCTTTTGGGAGTTGGCGGAACATGGCTTCGCTGATGAAGCTCTTACCATTGTTCACGCACACTCGAGCGAGAACAGAGTCCTTCCCATCATTTAACTGAACAGGGATGAACAACTGCTCTCCAATTTGCTGAATATCAGCCAGGCTCTGAGCTGATTTCACATCTTTCTGGACTATAGGAGTGAGAGTTCCTGATTGTGGATTAGTAAAGAATTTCAGGGTGTTTCCTTCCAGTGTGGAATACCACCTTAAACTGGAAGGAAGGTTGATTTTCAGAAATAGAGAGGACCTCCCCATCACCAGTCTGTTGTCCTACTGCTATTACTGTCACGTCTGGAATTTGGTTGTTCTGGAAGTGAAATTCTACTTGGTCAGATTTTTGTTCAACCATGTGGCAGGTGCCGTTTAAACTAACATGGTTGACACTCTGTTTTAATTTTATTGGTCGGCTAGTCTGGGTCCAGAGGACCTTGTTTACACAATCTATTAGGGGTGACAACCTTCTCAGGAGGTCATTCCCTAGTAAACAAGGGGTGCCCTCTGGAGTCACTACTATGACCGGGTGTTTCACCTTGTGTCACCCAATTTTAATGTCCAAGTCTGCAGTCCCCTCAACGGGAATTTCCTTCCCGTCAAAGTTCTGCAGTTGTCCAGGAAGAGAGGTGAGAGGAATTCGGTAATTCTCTCCCCTTCCTGCGTTTAGTTCCTCAAAGGCCCTTTTGGACAGAAGGGTAGCTTGGGATCCAGTGTCCACCAGTGCCAAAATTGTACCCTGCCCCTGTACTTGTACCGGGGCATAGTATCTTACCTCCTTCTCCTCAAGGGGGCATAGATAATGCACATTTTTGGACAACTGGTGGGCTAACTTTCTGGTTTTGGACATTGCTAGCGAAGAGATTTGGGCAGAATTCTGTGGAGAACCTTGGAAATATGAAAGAAAAAGTTGGCAACTGGAGATCAGAGCCATTGTGGGTTCCCCTGGTTCCGGTTCTGGGCTGCCCCCCCCTTTTTGGAGGCAGTCATCAGGATGGGTTTGAACCAGGGGATTTCGGTATTGTGGGTTCTGGGATGAGATGATGGGCGGCGGTAGCTCAGTCTCTATATCTCCCCAGTCTGAATTGACATCCCTTGGGACCTATTTTTCCTTGGGAGGAGTTCCCCCACCTCTGAAGGAGAAGGTCCTTTCCCCAGGATCCTCTGAGGATCCCTCTCCCTCAAATTGGAAGACCTGTACCTCCTCCACAAAGTGGGTCTGTTTGGGTCCTTTGTTTCTCCTACCCCCCCTCTGCTCCTTGGGAGGCGGGCTTTCAGGGGCAGGAGATTTTGTTTCCGGTTCCTGGTTTTCCAGGGGCTGTTTACAAGTTGGGAAGGAAGCTTCCTCCAAGGCTTTACACCCCCCTTCCCCTTGTGCCTCCTCCCTGGGAACCGGTGTGTTATCGGGGTCCTGCCCCCGTCATTGTTCTGGAGTACCAGATCCAGAGTTTGGGACATTCTCCGGTGGCACGCTCATCTGAGGGTTCTGTTGAGCCCTCAGTATGTGACCCAGATCCCGTGCCATATTTTGGACCTGGCGCTCTAACTGGGAAACCCGCTCAGGCTGATACGGGGCTCTATTTTCTCCCCTGGGCTGATCCCGGGAAGGGTAGCTATCCCTTCTCTGGTAGTACCCCTGGTTGGGAAGATTTTGGTACCCCTCCACCCTTGGCCTCCCCTCTCCCGGATTAGGTTGTCTGGGCTCAGGGAATTGGGGAAAGAAGGATGGATGATTTTGGGGCTGGAAATTGGGTGGATACCTGGGGAAAAAGTTCTGCCCAGGATTTGGAGAATTTCTGCCCTCCTGGGGGAAGTTAGGAGGGAAGTTCCCCGGGTCAGGTGCTTGGCTGGATCCCCCCCCTTGGGCTGGAGGAGTCCACACATAACCCAGGATTGGTCGGTTTCCCTTATAGCGGGGACTTACATAGTCAGGGGAGCGGGGGACCCCATTTGTGGGACTACCTCCTCGACTCCCTGTCTGTGACTGGCCCGAGGGCCTTCTGGGCTGTGAATTATTAGGTGCAGGTAGGTTTTTAGGTCCCCCCATCTCGAAATCCAAAACGGGGGTGACCTTTACCTCTGCCACCTTGGCAGCAGCAGGGGTGCTGTTGGTTTTGAGATTTTTCTGGGTATTGCTTTTATTTTCTATGGGCTTCTGCACCTCATAGATCCGGGTAGCCTGTTCAATGACCCAGTCTAAAGATCTTTTCTCATGAAAATCTCTCACGAGCTGGGTCATTATATATTTGGGCAAGGCATGGAAGAATGTATTGACAAATTCTCTGCTGTCTGTGCGCACCCTTCTGGTGGTCTGCGCAAAGGCATGTTTCAGTTCTTGCACGAATTCTTGTGGGGCCTGATCCTCCCCACATTGCAAATTGTAGGCTGCCTTGCGAGCCTCTTGAGGATTTCTGTGAACAGAAAAATGTTTCAAGATGGCCGCCTTATAGGTGGACCATCTTAAATGATTTTGGTCCTCCAGCCCCGCAAAGAAACTGGAGTATTCTGGTGAGAAGGTCCACTTTACATATTGAATACAGCTTTGGCTGTCCTTCAAATGGAAAGTCTCCATCATTTGCTCGTAAAGCTCCAAGTGTTCCCAAACAGAATAATTGGCGTTGTTGTGATAAGGGGTGATGACACTCCTTATTGCCTTTATTTGCTTCAATGGGTCCTTAAGCAAGGCCCGTTTTGCCTTATTGGCCTTTTTGGTTCGGGTAACCCTGGTCCATTCATCCTCTGACTCAGAGGCACTGCTCCCAGAGGTTCCTGTCTGATCTTCCAGGTTTTCCCGGATTCTGCGAGCCTGGGATTGGCTGGGAGAATGTGGGGACCTGGTCTCCTGTGTCCTGCGCCGTTCAGAGGAGTCTTCAGATTCCTCCTTGCTGCCAGGATTTGATGGGTACCCCCCCACTGACCTAACTGGGCAGAAGTTTTCAGGATGCCCTTAATGGGCCTATTCTCCTGGAGTTCCCCACTAAATTGCACTGTGCTTGGGTGCCCATACCCGGATGCCCGCCCATCCATTCCTGGGAGGTACTGGCCTATGAGCCCCATGCTTCTGGCTGGATAGTAATCTGCCATCCCTGTGGCCCGGTGCTCATGTGCGCCAGGGGACATGGGGGTGGCAGAGTCCAGGGACTGAGAGAGATAAAGGCCTCTGGTACTAGGGCTCCTGAGGTTATGCTCAGAAGTTTCCCTTTCCCAGCGAACCTGGTCTCTATCCGCCCCTGCTCCCTGTTGCAATGCAAGAGCCTGTGCTTTCAGTTCCTCAGTTAAGGCCTTACTAGACTCCTGCATCGCTACCTGTTGTTGGAGCCTATCATTGTGCTGACAGAGAGCCTCATTTTCTCTCTGTGCCTCCTGATTGGTCCTGGAGTACTGCTGCAGGAGGGTTACCTCCTGAGCTGTGTCCCTATTGGCCTGCTCCTTTCTTGCCAGAGCATCCTCCACCCTCCTGGTGTGCTCTAACAAGTTATGGTGTTCTTTTTGGAGGTCACCCAGTCCCTGGAGGGCCAGGTGATTTTCTTCCATTTTCCTTTTTAAGTGGCAGACTTCCTGGCCTAAGGTATCCCTTTCCTGACTAAGAGCCTGCATCTGTGCCGCCAGGTCGTCCCTTTGCCTTTGGAAGGCACCAGTTTTCTGGCACTCCTGGTCAAACTCTGCCTGGGTATCCAGGTCTTTCAAAATCAGTTTATTGCTCTCTGTCTTCTCCCTATCTAGGTGGCTTTGCAGGGTGACTACCTGCTCAGCACATGCCCTATTGAAGTCTAACTGTTGCTCCAGCTTTTTCTGGCTCTGCAGTAGGGAGTCCAAACCTTCTTGGTACTCCTTCTGCAAGGCCAGAAATCTGGTATCCTGGTCCGCCTTTTCCTGTTGCAGCACATCCATATCCTCCTTTATTTTAGTGATGTACCGTCTGCTGTCATTTTCTGACTCCTGGCTCCTGAGCAGCCTCTGCTCAGAAGAGTCCAGATCAGATTGGGCCTTCTGTAGTGCCAGCAGTTGCCTACTCGCCAGATCTTGGCCTTCAGCACATTTGTCCTGCATGGCTCCCATATGTAAATATAAATATGCCGCTACCCTGGCAATCTTGTGGTGCTCATCCTTGGCCTTAGGGGCCATATATAGTTCACTCAGGGCCACATGTAGGGGACCCTGATCTCCCCATATATCTGACCCTGTTTCAGTGAACTGTTGCGCGATTGCCTGCAACCAGACCGTTTGGTCCTGATGAGTCCACTCACCTCTCACAAATAGCTTATGTAAGAAGTGTTCTCTGGCTATTTTCATATCTACCAAGGTCGTCATTCTGGAATTTGAGTTCCTTCCTGACTTACAGAAGTTTATATTTTATTTTTGCAAAACAGACCTTTTCCTTAGAGCGTTCCTTTGAGGAGTGCTTTACAGCGTAACACAGCGTGGTGATCTGACCGGATATGTGTATGTGGTCAGCTGGCACACTGTATTAATCTGCACAAGTGATAGATCTAACCCAAACGTCCGGCTCAAGCCCCCAATTTGTAAGAGGATTCAATTCAACACTCCAGCTAAGTCAATGCCTAGTCTGGGATACTGAAGGGAAACCCTTATTGATATATCTTTATGTCCAGTTCATGAGTTCTGGATGACTACCCCTATATAACACCCCTCTCTTGGAATCCCCCTGACCCCACTGAGCCAAGAAGTAGTTCTGTTTTGCAAGTTAAAAGGTTTATTTGAGAATTTAAACTATATATATATATATATCACACTTTAGATAAATTAATAATTGAATATCACACTTAATCTGAGCAGTAATCAATAATGGATAGTCCGGCACTAGCACACTTCTTTATAATCAATGATGAGTGGTTATAGTATGGATACAATAGCAACAATACTTTATGGTTTCAAATGGATGCAATGTGGAATGAAATGCAGTACAGAAAATAACTTGATAGGATTTCAGCAAAAGACAATGTAATCACTTTCTTGGACAATTCAACCCCCCCCCCCTTAATGCAATGTAAGGAGATGAATAGAATGGGACTCAGCTCTTAGGAATGCAATCAAATAGAATTCAGTTCAATTCCCCCCCCAGCAGCTTATACAACAGATAGGAGTTTTGAAACACAGACCCAAGTGCTTTGATATGGTGACAATGCAGTGAGAAATATGCTGAAAATGCTTTTAATTACCTTCAGGAGGTTCAGGGTGAGTGGTATCTAGTTAATATTAGTCCAGGCTCACTCTAGCAATGATTCAGGGATGGTTCTTAAGAGGCAAACGAAATTTAGTAGTTCAGGCAAAAGCAGCTATCTTTTTACGAGTAAAGAAATCGGGACAAATCGCAAATCGCGGCAAAATTTGCGGGTGCGAGAATCGTGATTACGGAGAAAGTATAAGGAGTAGGAAGTATAAGGAAAAGCTGAGATTCTAAGCTTTCAGAGGAAAGTTAAACCAAGTTCCTAGCCCAAACGGTTCCAGAGATACGGACGATTAAATAAAGGTAGTTTTTCGGATTTGAAATTTTAAAAGTTCAAAGCGACAGGTTACAGCTTGCAGCTAGAAAATGACAGGTGACAGCTTTGCAAATGACAGGTGACAGTTAGGAGGCAGTTCTGGTTAGATTAAAATAGTTTGGATTACTTTATTTTAACTAAGAGATTGGTTCTGCACAGTTCTGCTATGTACTCACAATATATTTTTGAATTAGGCCTCCCCACGGATCTGGTCAGGTTTTGGACTGGACTCCGGTTCTGGTCTCGGCACTTCACAGTGATCTGGGTCAGCTCTCTGGTTCTGCTAACAGCGGTCTGGGTCAGCTCTGCTCTGCTGGTCTAGCCTCTCTGGATTCTGGATACTGATCTGCTTTCTAGGTACTGCTACAGGTTCTGGAGATTGATGGATTTGAAGTCTGGATCTCTGGATGTGAAATCGTCGATCAGCATGCTCCGCAGCAAATGGAATTGAATGTCCTCTCTAGCTTCCAGTGGCTCTTTTGATGTCTTTTGAAAGTGGGTGTGTGTGCAGCATCACTAGCCAGCCCCTCTTTCAACTTGTCATTGGCCCAATTCTCCCCTCTCCCATGATTGGGGAAGGAACTGTGAGTCAGAGTGATGCTGTAGGTTTTATGGGTCAGAGGATCCTCCCCTAGTCAGTTTGCCCACAAATCTATATTTGATCAAAATACACATTTCTCAAATACATAGTGGTTTGTCATTGCATGTACATATTACCTATCACATGAGGTAGTCTCTGTCCCAAATCTGCTCTTCCTGAGGGCTTGCATTCAGAAACGGCAACATTTTCGATTTTAGTGGGTTATGCAACCTTGGTTCTTCATTAAAAATTATACACATATACACGGCCTGTCCATACATACTCCAGTAAATTCCCATGTCTCTAGCTTAAACACTGAGTCTGTAGTATCCATAAATAGCAGGGTTTTGCCCCAGAACATCACACAAATTCCCAACGCGTCTTAAAACGTGCACAGAAAATTCACAAGAATTATGGTATCATTTAAATAATTTTGACAAGTCCGCACTGTGAGTTAGAATCATATTCTGGCCAACAGGGGTGTGTCTTTTCAGGTCACATGGTGTCGAAACCAGTTTATCCAGTTTCTGCCAAGCTCAGAGACCCTGCCCCTCCCAGCTTCTGCCAAGAGGAAGCTATTTTACGGCCCCCCTAATAAACCATCTGCCTGGGCCCTGGAAGGCCCATTGTTCAAGAGGAAGCCATTTATGGCCTCCCCCCAATAAACCCTCTGCCTGGGCCCAGGACAGGCCTTTGTTCAACTCCCTGTAGCTGCTCCACCCCTAATCTAATCAGAGAGGTGACAACTCCTTTTGGCAAGGGGCAGAGCGGCTGAGCAGGTTTTAACTCCTGTGGGGGTAGATGTCAGGCAGAATTCAGTTCCTTAAGCCAGGCCCCAGCTAATGTCACTTCTAGTTACCCAGTTTTCTGCATTCAAATAAACTAACAATTTTTACACATGCAGCTAGAATGCTGATTCTAAGTTCAAAACTATGACATTTTAACAGTTACAAACTATGTGACACTCAAAAGTAGGTCACTCAGTTAATTTAAACATTTCGATTTTGGTGGTTTTAATCCAGTTTCAGTTAGGCTGCTGACATGCATAGCTCAGCCAGTTTTGTTATGAACATTGTTTTGGGCTCTTCATCTTCCCAGATTTAGTATGCACACATACTTCATTCTGCCAGATGTCCGCTGTTTTCAGTGAGATTTTTGGATGTGTTGCAATGTTTGAAAATAGGCATTTTGAGCTGGCATTCAGAGAAACAAAAGGTGATTTTAAAGTGCGGTTTTTCCTTTGGCACACATTTCACTCATGGCACCCCGGCCCATCCTGCTTGCACTGGTGGGTGGCAAGTTAGGCAACCATTTTAGTGTGCACAAACTGCGTGGTTCTCCTAGATTCTGGCGCACATGTCGGCTTTTTGGCCATCTTGGATTTTCTAAGCCCACAGCACCAAATGTTGCAGCATGATAGCTCAAACGTGTGTTAGGACACCTAACACCAATCATCTTTCCAATCGAATTACGGATCTTGATGTGGGCAAAACTGTACTTCAGGTTACCTTCAGGGGGTGGGTGCTGAATTATTGTTAAGCGTTATGCCTTCGCAATTGGTATGCACTGTCATCTGACGTGCACAAAAGTACAGAAAAAGAAAAGAACGTTCATTATAATCTTTTTCATTACGGGAGACTTTAGTGTTGACACATACAGTGGGATCTACTGTGGCACAAATAACACATGTGTTACCTCACCAAGCAACCAATTATGTGCATGTTGCAGTATCATCAATAACCATGAAGAGCTGCTACTCCGCCGAATGAATGAGCCATGGGCTGTGCCAGAAAGCTTCCATAGCATGAGCAATAACAAGATCTGGATTGCAGATGATGTCGTGTTCAGTGAAGTGGGTGGGACTATTCATGCATGAGTTCCATCTATGCAACTAACCACAGAAAGGCACACAACTGTAAAACCCTGCGTTGTCCTCCTTCAATTTTTCCTTTGTTGTTGGGAAACATGTATAGTCTCTCATGCCCACCTATATTCAATCCATCTCTTCCAATAATATGTGCCTGATTCATGGAATTCTCTGCGTCTGCACGGTTCAGAGTGACTTTGCACTGCTGAAACGTGACTTGAACTGCTAACACAAACCCTGATTCATGGAACTGTGCAAAATGTATTTTTAAAAAACATTTATTTACATTTTTCTTTTTTAAGTGTTATAGTATGTTACAAACTATTTTTTGCACAACTGAGCAAGAATAAAAAGAAAAATCAATTTAATTCTACACAGCAGAACTTGTCGTCCTGAACTCTATTATCAAAAGTTCTCATCATGTACAATTACATCATGTCCTGGTTCAACCTGCAATTTGTCTATCAGTTAAGTAGGGATGCCATCCCTTTTTATTGTTCTAGTATTTTGTCTAGAAAATGTATTCTAGCACATACCCAAGATGTTTTTTCACCAAGAAGGCATGGTTTCCATCATTTGTCAATGGTCGGTGACCTCGCACTGTTAAAATATTTTCCCAATTATAATGTCATCTGTGCTGTTAGACCTGGGCATACGGTTATCAAGTGCTTCACTGATTCTGTATTTTTGGCGGAAATTGCAAAATCGACATAGATTGTCATTACAGTTTTCCAGTTTTCTTCTGACCATGGTTTCCTTTGTGTAGTAAAGATTAAACCTTAACCACAGAAATTGATTTCGATGATATCGACTCATACATTTCTCAAGTATTTAGCCAGTGTGTTTAGTCTTCGTGGCTCAATTGGAAAGAGAGATAGAAGCTTACAGGTTGATCTTTGATTCACAGTTTCAATCCAATATCTCGCTTGTATCTTTTTTTTTCACCAGGTAAGGATTTGTCATCATGGTTTCAGATTCTACATCCAAATCTTCAAGCTATTTTATACATGCGTTATGCCGTGCATCCATGGGCCACATATATGTGCAATTTGTTGGTTTGAGTAGGATGTGATATTGTACTGCCGATTCCTTCATTATGATTTTCCTGAAATAAGCTAAACTTTTCCATAGTGTTACCGATTGTATATCCAGTTCATTTCTGATAACACTGATTGGAATTGAGTTAGGTAAATGCTGTACAGATTTCCAAAATGCCCCTTCGAGCATGTTCCGTGTTGACCAAATTAGACTTAAGGCTGATTCTCCACCATATGTCAGTACTGGAAACACTTTTTGTTTGTAGAACATTAGTAGAGCCAGCATCGTAAATGTTCCATATCGTGCGTGAAGTATGGCACCCTGTGAGGCGAGCATCCAGATTTCTGTTTTAAGTAAATTAATCCAAATTGGTTCTCCCAGCGCTTTTTTTAATTGGATGCCTAGATATTAAAATTTAATGGAATCAATTTGTTCAAGCACTTCATTTCCTTTTTTCCATATGAAAGTTCTTGTTTTCTTAGATCCCTGTACAAAGGTTATGATTTTTGATTTTTTCTGTTGTTCGTTAGGTCATTCTTGGTCATGTATTCTTCTAGATGGTTTAGTTTCCGTCTAAGACCTATTTGAGTGTAGGCAATCAGCACTAAGTTGCCTGCATATTAAATCCATGCAATGTGCTCGTTGTTAAGGCTTCAAGGCTTTGCGGTGGATCTGCTAGATAAAGATTGAATAGTGTTGATGCAAGCAGACATCCTTGCTTCACACCTTTGTCTGTTTTTATTTCAGACGATAGAGCTCCTTGTTTATTTAGTTGCATGCAGATGGAAGTATTAGTGTGGTATGCCTTTGTGATTTTAACGAGTACTTCAGGACAATTCCAAGCTTGCAATTTGGATCTGTTTAAACTATCAAAGCATGTTGAAGATAAATAAACGGCAAGTGTAAATTAGCTTGATTTTTGACTGTATGTAGTTTTAGTATGTTTAGAATGAAGAGATTCAGATCAGTGCCTGTTCCTTTCGTGAAGCCAGTTTGCCTTTTATCCATAATGTTGTTTTTATTTGCCCAGTCTACAAGGAGTTTCTGAATGTGTGCAGCAAGCAATTTACTGATGACATCTAATAGGGTTATAGGTCTGTAGTTACAGGGGTCTATTCTGTATCCTTGTTTGAAAATTGGAACTATGATTCCACTCACGGAGGATTCAGGTGTTTTGCCAGTTGTTAATGATTTTATGAATATTTCATATATACGTTTGGCCCACTCGCCTGGTGCTTTTCTTAAGATGTTGTTTGTTAGCCCATCTTGTCCCGCTGCATTATAATCTTTCAGTTCTTTAATGGCATCCCTTATCTCTGTTTGATCCATTTTTATGTTCCAGGGCTGATTATGGTTTGGTGTGAGTTTAGTTGGCTCTTTGTTTCTATCTGTGAATACTCTGGTGTAGTGATCTATCCAATGATCTTCAGTTACACTGTTACTTATGACAGAGTGTTGGTTTAATGATGTTTTATTTATCAATGCCCAGGTGTCTCTGATCAGCTAATCGTATCTTGTGTCAAAAATGGTTTCATAAAATGTAACAATTACAAAATGTGCAAGTATGCAGATAAGAGAGAAACAGTTCATTATGGTTATATATCTGAGAAAACCTGGAAGATTAAGCCGAGAATTAATTGTCTTACCAAATATGTGGGGTATGCAATTATTTGTCCTTGTAATTTGAGGTATATAGGCTCTACTATTTTCCAACTGAAACTAAGAATTTTACAAACATTTTAGAGCAATTCTAAATAAGGACATCAATTATCCTCTGGCTGTACATTTCTCTGAAAACTATGCAAGTAATGCCAATTTGATGAAATCCTTTGCATTAGCCCATATACCCATACACAAAAGGAGTGGGAACAGAGAGCGTAAATTGAGAACATTGGACTCAAGACTTATTATAACTTTTAACACTAAAAAACCTAGAGGACATAATGCTGGGGAGGAATTAGCAATTCACTTAATGGAAGACTAAATACTTCTGACATGCTGTTATTATCTTTATGTGTCAGGGGTAGAGCTTGTTCATCTAGTATTGTATAGTTACTTCCATCTGTTCTAGGTAGAATATTCTTCTGTAGCACTACAGTACCATTCATGTGAAGAGTCATCATGTGGCTGGTGTTAAGTAGTCAGGGATTCCTAGTGCAATAGTGTTTAATATTATTTTAAACATTCTGAAACCCATAAGCACTTTAGATAGGTGATACTTATGATGTGGGTAACAACAACTGTGTGCCAATGAATAGAATATACGTCCCTTTTCTATTGTTTAGGCACTTGAGTGTACATAAGTTCTTTGAACCTACTACTGAGCATTATTGCATTGCACAGGTACACCTTTTTGTTAAAATGATACTACAATGATTTTCAAAGGAATGTCTAGTTCATCCAACTGTGAACAATGTAATATGATGAGATCTGGAATGCCATATGAGTGAAATAGTTTTAGCTGAAATTTAGCATTTGAAACACGTGATCACGTTATATGTACACATGTGTTGAATAAGATATTACTAGCCCACTTGGGTGCCATGCAGCCTCTACATACTAGCTGCTCTACACATCAGAAGTTATGGGTGTCAAGTAAAGTGTTAAGAATAACCCTCTTTTGAGCAATGCTGCAATGCACAGGTACACCCTAGTACCAAGATGGCACCACTTAGTTTGTTGTATGAATTTGTAGCTGTCACTATTGCGAACAATTGTATATGATGAGACTAGCAATATTATATGATTGTAATAGTTTTAGTTGAAATTTAGCATTTTACGCACGTGGTCACTTTATAAATGTATAGGGGCTTAATGAGAAACTATTAGCCTACTTGGGCTTCATGCAGGCTCTTCATACCTGCCGCTCTGTACACCGGATACTTCGGATGTACACCGCGAGTGGACCAATGAAGTCGTTCATTATGAAGAAGATTGTTCCATAAATTTACACTTTGAAGCACATAGTGAAGCACATATCTCTATACATATAAATGTATAGAGATAGAAGATAGATTGTTAGCTCATTAAGGCGCGATTTAGGCTCTCTATATAGTATTTGTTATCAATCATGTTCAAGAGTTTTGTGAATAAGAAGCAACATTATTTTAATGAAGTAGAATTCATGATTTTCAGTTTTTAATTTAAGACGATTGCCACCACCAATCTATTGACTTCTTGGATTCACCAGTCAGTAGTCGCGGACATGCAGGATTGACTGCAATGGTAAGAGTATTCCAGCAGAGTATTAGACCCAGCGGGCTGATTAACAGTAGATACTAATTCAAACTTTGCCATTATTTGACAGCAGAGACTAACAGATTGTATTTTACTTCCATTAATTTTCATCTTTATCTAGTAAAGCCTGACCCTCTACCAGGCTATACTAGATAAAGATGGCCACTCTGTTTACACCATGAGTAGTGGTGTTCTAGATATTGGTTACATGACCCCTGTAATGGTAGAAATAAATGTATCCCATATTTGTAAGGCTGTAAAGAACAGCCTGAGGAAGTCCCTGAGTAGGAATGGAACATGTGGCAAACCAAAAGCAGATGTAGGACAGTGTAACTGTTTCGTAAGTCTGTGCTGACTGTGATATTTATATCTATAATGGAATTTTATCAGCAATAAAAGTTATGTTTTAGCACTACGACTATGGGATTGAGTGCTTGTTTATTTTTGGGCTGAGCATGCAGAGTCTGTTATACACACTAGATATACACTAGCAGCACAGCAATGTAGAGTTTGTGAATGGTTTTCTCCCTTTAACTTGGAGTAAAAGCACCTGCTGGAGTAGGCTGATGCACCACTATAAGGGATTTTTTGGGAATATATATATATATGTATATATGTAGTGGCCGTGTAGTTATGGTTAAATTGCTGTTTCCATAGGAAGAGCACTTTTTTGGATGCTTATAACTCCCCCCTCCCTTTGGACGAATCCAAAGCAAACTTTGAAAAAAAGTATATGGGCCACTGTGAATTTTTCTGCAAAGTTTGGTGATGTTTGGTCCAGGGGGGGAAAATTTATAGGGGGGGTCCCAAAAAGTCTTTTTTTCCCATAGACTGAATGGGGGAAAAACTTTGTGCACGTCTACAACCCAAACCGCTGGACGGCTTTTCACCAAATTTGCGGCAGGAGCAGTAGCTTGGTCCCGAAAGTGTGCTTTTGTAATTTTGGTGCCAATCCGTCCCGTAGTTTTTTTTAAAACGACCAAAAAGTAAATCTAAAAAAAATTGTGATATCTATGTCCGCTCCGCGGACACACTTCCCTGTTCGCTCCAAGGATAAGATACTGATTGGCTAATCCATAGCGTCATGTTCGCGGACATGTGGCGTGTTCACTGATTGGATTTTGAACGGCATGAAGTTCATCGGATTCTTTCGCTGCACCCGCCATCTTTCATTCATGTTTTGGTTTACGCGGACATCGCTTCTAACACATATAAAACAACACACCATTGCACTTGTTAACCTTACGAAATACTGTTCCCAAAGGTGAGGGTTAATGAGGCTGGAATGGGATGTGGCAGCAGGAAATTGGTATTTTCTTGTCACCAAAGTCATACAGTAAGTTGCTGCTCAATATAGTGTCCACTGAGTACAGTCGAACATTTACTGCATCTGTGTTACAATGTATTTAAAATAATATTGCAGTCAGACTGGCGTCCTAGAGTTTGAAATCTGAGGCAGCCACCAGCACTGTTGGATGGAAACAGCGGTTCTGCAAGTGTATGGGAGTAGCAGTTCTCATACATGCATTCAGATATGTTGTTACAAAGTCAGAATGTATTTTCATTCTGAGCGAAGGTCACTTGGTTTGCTTTTTTGGTTGCAAGCTCAGTAGGCCCAAACATCCGACTGAACCCATAAGGGTTAATTGTTTTTTGACCTTGAGCAAAAGGGAAAATTCAGTAAGAATGCAGGGAGTGAAAGTTTGGAAAAAATACCATTTGATAAGGTTACGCATTCAAAACGTTTGTAAGACACATGTAATATCAGTTGAAGAAGATTGTTTGCTGCAAGTACATTGCTGTCTGGGTTTAACAAATACAATGGAGATGCTAAATATCGCGTAAGTTTACTTTTGACAACCCTACACTGGAACGAGTTTTAATTTTTTATTACCAGAACAACATTTTTGGCATTGTAACTGAGGTACTATCTTTCTGTGTAGTTGTCATTTTTTTTTTACTTATGGAGAGTGCAGATTCTCAGTGTTTGTAGGCTACCATTAGGTTCACCCATGTTCAACGCAATTCTTTCTTTAAAATGTCATGTATGACCACATCAATTTGTGTATCAGTTGCCACTTTCTTTTTGTCTTTTTTGAAATTGTTTGGTAAAGGGTGGGTATTGATACGTATTTTCTGTTACGTTTTCCGAACAGCTACATTTTGCCATACTGTGATTGCCATGGATTCCAGATCCCAAGTGATGGCTTCTTTGCACGCCAGATTCACGTACTCGTGACCGATTGTCTAACTGTCACTGTATTGTGGGATTGACCCATTTGTCCATACGATGGAGTGACTATTAGGAGTAACATAACATCTTTTATGGTGGTGTGGTCCGAAGTTCATGCCGATGTCTTGGAAATCACTGTGCGACCGAAGCGGTTGCTTTATCGAAAGCGAATACTTTGTGTATGCGAAAAGATCAACGTGAGCCTCACGATTAACATTTTCGATGACGACCAAAGAAACAAAGTTACTATTTGATTGAAAATGGGAATAGTCTGATGGTCTCATACAGTTTATTGTGAAATTAAAGTACTAAAATGTTATTGTTTTCTTTTTAAAACCAGTTTATTATTTTGAAATGTAACGTACTACGTTGTACGTCGCTGTGTGTTCATTTGCAGGTTCTGTGCCACGGCACATAGGTGCTTATGGGCGCATTTGGCTACTCTGGAGAGGAACGTCATCCAAAAAAGTGTACAATATCATTAGGGTTGGCTATGTGACGAGATGTGGGAGTGTTTTCTTATTACACAAGTGTCGTAATGTAGTTAAAAAACATAGCGGTATACGTTTATTGACTGAGGGGTAGGCTGCAGCCATGGGGAGTCGGCAGAATGTCGGGGTCATGGTATAAGGTCATGATCCGCACAATGTGGCTACTGGCCATGACCAGAAGGGAGAAAAGATAGGATTACAGTGGACATGTCCACCTGGGAGTGGCTTTGTGGTGAAGTTGTTCGACATTAGGATACATTTGAAAGGGTGGCAAAAAGTGCTTGTGGTAATATGTTAACAGCGTTTCCTTTTTGCTTTTTGCAGCCTGCCATGGAAAGCGAAGAGGAGCCATGTACGGAACAACCACCTTCCCTTTCTATGGTGGCCATCTTGGAAAAGGATTTGTTTTCTAATCCGGGACGCCACACGCATCCCGCGTTAGAACGACAAATCCTCTTTTTTAGTGGCATGCGTTACTGCTTTGCAAATCTAGATTGTTAATGGCAAATCTTATTGCGTCTATGTCCTTTACTGAGAAATATAAAGTAGATGGCATGTATGCAATTTAAAAAAATACATATTTTTAAACTGTGAAAGGTGGTTCTTAAAGGAACATTTACTTTGTTTACAGATGGCTTTTTTTTTTGGGAAGGACACCTAAGAAGGAAAGTTGCGGACAGAAATGAGCCAAGAGGCACCAAACAGTAACATGGGGGGGATAGGTGGACGGGGGAAAATGTTGTGCATGTGTTATTTGTAAGGTAGGGGCAGTGTTTCTCATGCTCCTTCAGTACAGCAGTGGTGCTGTTTCTTGGGGGAGGAGGGATGGCCTTAGCTCATGTCGTTTTCAGATAACTAGTACTTTTGCTAAAAGTTTGTACTGTGTACTACATTTTTGATGGCTGACTACGAATAAGTGTTGGAGCTGTGCAAGGGAAATGTTGAAGGTGGAATTTCCTACATCAGTAAAAAATGTATTTCCAAACTGTCCACAAGGCATACATTTTATTGTTAAGTGTGTATGGATTCTCGGACACGTCACCATGCTGTGCGCCAGCATATGATCATGTGGCATTCTCTGCAAGGTGTGCAATGAAGTCAGATGTTACTTTACATTATGGTTACGTGCTACTACTACAAACCGATGAACTTTAGCAACAAAAACTTTGTTAAAGGGACGTTATGGTTAAGTTGCGCTACTAAAAACCTACCAAATTCAGTAAAAAAAACGTTATTGAAGGGACGTTATGGTTAAGTTGCACTAGTAAAAACCTATGAAATTCACTAAAAAAAAATTGTTAACGGAACGTTATGGTTAGAAGTTAAACCAAAAAACCCTTGAAATTCGCCAGTTATGGTAAGCTATGCAACCATAACTCGCGCCACCACCGTGCGCTGCTAATAATAACACCCAGGACATCAAAGATGACATCAGAAATGTCACTGATGACATCACATATGAATTTACTTTTCATGAAATGTCTGTATAGGGGATTCTTATTATAATGTTGAGAAAAAAGTGTCAAGGATCATTGGAATAAATATCATGAGCTAATTAGTGCATTAAGCAATGCATTGATATAAATAGCATTCTATTATGAAGTTCTATGCAGTATACTAAGGTACTCATGTAGAAACATAGGCATTGTGTGCATCATACATGATGGAGGTGCAATATTCATAAGCTTGCCATGTTGAACAGTGAAATGATAACTGTTTTCTTATTAGAGTTTTGGGTACTGTGAAACATGTGATAAGTAGGTAATAAAAACCACTTACTACATAATGGCATTATTATAGACAAAACACAAAGAGACAACATCAAATACAAATATGAGTATATACACGAAAATTGAAGTAAGGAAAAAAACAGCGGTAGTAGCAATAAGTGTTCATAACCTAACTGATTATCTTTATGCAGAGAAATGATTGCTCTGTTTCAAAGGTGCAGGGAATTACTGCAAGAACATACTTGAAGGATAAGTCTACAAATATAGTACCTTTTCTATTTTTAATTCCTGACTGTTACTGAAGAAAACCATGTGGCCTAGATATGCCAGTAAAGGAAAAAAGGGGGAACCAGACATGTGATGTCAACAGTGATGTCATCAATGACATTTCTGATGTCATCTTTGATGTCCTGGGTGTTAGTCTTAGCAGTGCATAGTGGAGGCGCGAGTTATGGTTGCTTAGCTTACAATAACTGGCGAATTTCATGGGTTTTTCAGTTTCACTTGGAACCATAATGTCCGTTTAACAAAGTTTTTTCTTTGAATTTCATAGGTTTTTATTAGTCCAACTTAACCATAACGTCCCTTTAACATAGTTTTTTCAATGAATATATATATAAATATGTGTGAAAGTATTTTGTGTATCGTAGAAATGATTGCATTTTAAAACTGATAATTGAAATGTAAACATGCATATATATATGTGTGTAAACAGTGTATTTATAACTATATATATATATGTTGTTAATAGAACTTAACTGTCGCCCGGTGGGCATCTTGGCGCTAACGACAATTGAAGCAAGCACGGCACACCCAGATGGATGCAACAGGTAAGCTGTATCTCTCCAGGACTGAAATCTCTTCACTGGCTCCCAGTGGCTGCGAGGATTAAGTTCAAAACCCTCTGCATTGTCCACAAGGCCTTCTGGGGCCTGGGGCCTAAATACCTTCAACTCTCTCTTCCTAAATATCTGCCTTCACGAGCCCTTCGCTCATCCGTCTCCAACTCCCTCATGGTCAGCCGCTTCTCGAAGCAACGAGCTGGGGGTAGATCTCTCTCCGCAGCAGGGGCCTCCCTCTGGAACAGCCTTCCTGCCTCCCTGAAACTTGAGGAGAACCATCTCCGGTTCCGGAAGCACCTCAAAACCTTCCTCTTCGCTTCTGCCTTCTCTCTCCCTCTCCCTTGCTAAACCTGCTAAACTCCCCACTGAAGTCTGCACTAAACCTGCATCTGGGCCACTCTGTGACCTCGGTCCAGGGCCCAGCCACTCTCCACTTGCACTGCCTCCCTGGCTCCCCCTGCACTGTGGGACTGTCACTGCATCCCTACAGCCCCCTTCCCAGCACTTGCTCTGCACTTACCTCGCACTTGCCACCAGCTGGCCGTTTTATTTATTATTTATTATTTATTATTTTATTACGCTACTTACCTTGTACTGCACTTTCCCCCCCACCTCCTCCCCCTGCACTTTCTCCTTTTTCCCCTTACCTCTGCACTTGCACGATCTGAATGACACCTGGCCTAGTAGTATCGTTTGTCTGTCTTCCCCTTGTTTCCCTCCCTCCCTGCCTCGTCGCGCCTTGAAACACTTGTGTATAGGCGCGTTACAAATACCATATCATATCATATCATATCATATCATATCATATATCATATCATATCATATCATATCATATCATATTGTAAAACCCTGCCGCATAGACTCCATAAGCCAACAACAGAGTCCCTATTTTCCAACTGACAACCCCTACGTTCCACATTCCATGATGACCTACCAACCTTCTGAATGGAATGTGTGTAAGCTACCACACATCTCCCCCCACACACCCACATTCTTTGAACATAGCACAGGATGCATTTTGATGTAACTACAAAACATTAAAATGCATACCAATGGTGGAACTGAAAACATAAAATGTATACTGGCGAAACTGCATGACATGTAATCCATACAAGGTGGAACTGCATAACTTATAATACAATATACTACTCCAATTACCCCCCCCCCCCCAAATGACTAAACCCAAAATAAATGGAATACATGCATAAAAAGGAAGAACAAAAGTAAAGCTGCATAATGTTAGCATTCTTACTAACCTAAATAACCTATGTCACTGGTAGATACCCAAAGGACATATGAGGACAAATTCACAAGGAATAGCCAGACAGACAACCATAATCACCTAACATAGTCCTTCATCCATACCGGCTCTCGTCTTCTCCTCATCGCACTGCCACTGACACAATCACTGCCAACACTAACTGCAACCGAACCCACTCCACCGTCGTTAACCCCAACTTCTACTCCATAATCGTCTCTGAACAAATCCTCCAACCCTGTATGCCTCTCCCCAAGTACACCACCCTTGTCCACACCTTCCACTACTACCACTCTATCCATATTCCAAATGGACCTATCATCTTCCCTAACAGCATTACCCAAACACTCAAGAACTTTCCTAGTCTCTGAGAACTTTGACCTTCCTTTGGCCGTATGCACACTCTTCTTCACACGCACCCATGACATGACTGTCACCACCACCCTCGCCTTAGTTTTGCGCCCCAACTTGGCATCATAGTAATTCTAGTTTCTCCTTTTTGCCTCACTCATCCTTTCCCTCAACCTGGTATCAAACTCTGCACTTTCCTGGGCACTCCCTGCCACATCGCCACCTGTAGTCATCTTGATCACCCATGCAGGATTAAGACCTGTGTTGGCTTCTACCTCTCATAATCCTAAATGGTGACACCAGAGTGACCCCATTGGGAGATACTCTTACATTCCACAAGAACCTCTGAACCGCCTCTTTCACCTCCATTCCATTTCCCACTGCCTGCTCGATCACTCCCACCAACACCCTTTTAAAACGCTCGACCATAAAGTTAGATTGAGGCCTATACAAGGACGTGAACTTCTATTTATAACCCCTCTTCATAGCATACTCTGCTATCTCTGCAATTTTAAATTGGGTACCATTTTAACTCCACATTTCCAATGAGAAACCCTCTCTCCTAAACACTTGTTCCAGGAACTTGATTATCTCACCACTAGAAATTCATTGCACCCACTTCACCTCCAGACATCACCGCAAAATTATCTACCAGAACAATGAAAAATCTATGCTGCTTCCCAAACATTTCCTACGGACCCAGAATATCAATGACCGCCCTCGACCACGTGCCCTCAGGCAAATGCGGCAACAGCAATTCCTGCCTGTGAGTCTTCAAAGCATTATCACAGTTGTGACACTCACCGCACTCTCTAATCAGCCTCATTACCATCACATCCATTGCTGGCCACCAATAACTCTTCCTCAGCTTCCTCTTGATGCACGTCATGCCAGAATGCCCTTCATGTGCTTTATCATTAAGCTTCTCCTTAAAACACATAGGTACAACCAAAACTCCTCCTCTCAATAACACCTCATCTTCCAAAGTCAACTAGTCCCTAATTTCCCAGTACGCCTTCATATCATCAGAAAACTCATTTTTTCATGGACAACCCTGTTTCGTCCACACCATTACCCTACCAAGCACAGGATCCTCTGCCAAACCATCCTTCCACTCCCCTTTCTTAATCACCACATATCAATCTGCAAAAACCTCCTCAAGGAACGCCACCATAAGCCCCTCTTCCTCCTGCACAACTTCCAAATTCTCTAATTCTCTATTCCTTCCAAAAGCTCCCTTGACAGAAAATCAGCTACCCTGTTCATAACACTAGGCACATACTCTAACTTAAAATTATATTCCTGTACACTCAAACACAACCTGTGAATCCTAGGTGTAGTCCTCATCATTCATTTTACTGACTGAAAACACATCCACCAATGGCTTATGATCTGTTCTCACCAAAAAACACTTACACCACACATAGTTCCTGAAATGTTCTATACCCCACATGCATGCCAGCAACTCCGTCTCTATCACTGAATATCTACTCTCAATTTCTGTAACAGCTCTAGATGCAGGGCAAATTGCCCTTTCCTCTCTCTCAACACCTTGAGAAAGGACCACTCCTACCCACTTCACACTGTCATTTACTGTAATAGTGCACTCATATTCCATTCAGAGCCCTCCCAAATTCCATGCATCACATGTTTCATCTTTTATAACCGCCAAAGTCTTCTGACACTCCTCCTGCCAAACAAATTCCACTCACTTCCTCAGAGGTTTGCAAATGAGTTCTGATATGACAGCAACGTTTTTAACAAACTAGTTGTAAAATTCAGCAAGACATCCTTATTCTTAGATACTGGCACTTCTCTTACCATCCTCAGGGCATCCTCCATGGACATATACCCATTTCCACTATCTACATTTCCCAGATACTCCACGTCCTCCATCCTAAATTGACACATACTCAACTCTATTGTCAACCATTTATCTCTGAGCCTGCTTAAAACCTGAAAAAGCCTCTTATTGTGTTCTAATGCAGTTCCCCCATATATCAAAATGTCATCTTGTTGCACCAAAGTACCTTCAATCCCCATAAGTATTTCACTCATCATGTTTTAAAATACCGCCACAGTAGATGCTAGTTGGAATGGCATTCTTCTGAAACAGAACAAACCAAAAGGTGTGGTAAATGTTGTTAAACACTGACACTCTTCTGTCAGTGGAATCTGGTGATACTCTGCCAAAAAGTCAAGACTCGTAAACACAGCTGCCTCTCCCACATTGTTCAATAGATCATCAGCAAAGGGAACTTGTCCATGAAAATCTTCTTATTGATGTCCCTAAGGTCAACACACATTCTGATCTTCCCATTCTTCGTCCGTGCAACTACTATGGGGGTGACCCATTCTGCCGCCTCCACTCTTTTTATAATTCCTCCATCAAGAAGTTGTTCAAGTTCCTTCTCCACCTCTCCTCTGATGGAGAGAGGAATATTTCTCAACTTGTGAGTAACCGCTTTCGCATTTGATTTCAAAACAATATTATGAGCGAATCCTCGCAAGCATCGCACTTTGCTGGTGAACACCTCTAGAAAACGCTCCTCCTCAGTGGCCGTGTCATGTGCAAACAGAACAGGCTCATCACTCCTGTGGTCCAATCTAATATCAAAGCTGCCTGGTCCCACCAACCAAAGATATTCACACCTTTCCTTGCAACCTATACGTTGATCACAGAAGCCTTCCTTTGTACTCCACCACGGATTGAAACATACACTTCATAGTAATCCTGGAACCCTCAAATTCACCAGGATAATTGAGGTTGGATCTCTTTAGCACTCACCATAACCCTGCTTCTTGCTGCTTCTCCCATCTGGTTTCTGATAATATGTGTATGGTGAACAGCTGTCCACCAGTACCTTAACCTGGAAACCATCTATCCTGATCTTACAACTCAGGCACCTCATTTGGGAATAATCCTTTTTATTCTCCTGCACCACCACTACTCACTCCTCATCATCCAAGCTTTCTTCTTCATCATCTTTCTGAACACAGACATTTTTTTTGTTCCTCCTGCAAGTTACAGCAAAACGCCCATTGAGTCCAAAATGTGGCCAGTTTTGATTAATAGCAGGGTATCTTTTAGAGCTGGCAAAATGTCCATAATGGCCACATTTGAAACACTTCCCCTTTTCAGCATCAGATGTTGCAATCCCTTATTCTTCTCTACATTAGGCACACTTTCCCATTTGGTTTCTTCCTTCCTCACATTACCCTTTTTACTTCTCTTGGTAATGACATTCACCTGGCTCTGTTCTTTTCCCAAATCACATGTGCTCACCTCTGACAAGTCACTCTTCTTCTTCACTTTTATGGCACAGAAACACAACAAGGTATGTTCCATCTTTTTGGCAATCGCAATAGCCTCTTCAGGGGTGGGATTCCCACACATCCATAAGCGTTCTTGTATAACTGTATTGTTCGTGTGGATAATGATTTGGTCCTTTATCAACTCATCATTGCCCATCCTTGCCGTGAACTCACACGTACTTGCCAACGTCTTCAATGCACTAACATACTCCTCTACCAATTTGTGCTCCTGCTGCTTTCAAGTGTAAAATTTGAAGCAATTTATCGCTATATTGGTCTTGGGTGCAAAAAATATGTCTAACTGCAGAAGAGCTTTTTGATATTCATCCATATCACCCCCTCCTTGGGCATTTGTCACGAGTGGTAATTCCCTGTAATTCTTCTGACCCTCCTGCCCCAGAGATTGCAACAACATTTATTTTTTTGACAGCGGTCATCCCTTCGTATTCATTGGCACCTAAGTAATTCCTCTAATATTTTTTCCACTCATTCCAGGGTATGCTGGGCGTACCAGGACTCGGCAGGAAGGTTTCTGGAGGATGGACTGTGAGCAACATCTCCCCATCACCAAGGCTTCAGTCAATCCCTTCTGACACCTCCTTCACAAACTCCCTCCACTGTTAGTTGCCCCCCGCCCAGCACCTGTATGCTAGTGCAAGGCGGCAAACTGGGAGCAAAAAAAATTGAATGAAAAAAAACACTGGGACGAAGAAGATGAATCTGGAGCAATGATGATCTCCGTATAATATTGTAGTAGGTTGCGAACCAACATGACCTCCTCATGCTTCATGACACTCACAGATCCTTTCCTCTATCCTGTCAGCTTTTAATGTGATTGTTCCTGCCCCCAAACACTCAGGCACAATGTCAATCTTCAAGCGATGTTGCTTTAGCAACCAAGGTGACTGCTGTACGTTTCTCGACACTCGCAGGCCTTTACTCTAACCCATGAGCACTTCAGCAGCCTGTTCCTGCCCAACTCGCAGCTCTACTTCGATGACACCAGGGAATGCAGCCCCGTCACCTCACATGGCCGTTGGCACTACTGCAGCCAGCCGACACGAGTCTGCCCTCAGGGCACTCCTCACTGTGCCCGCCATGGGGTTTAAAGCACCTGCCAAAAGTGGGGTTTGTTCCACAGGCCCTCAACGACACAGCAGGCCAGCCGTAACCATCCGCTAAGCTCGTCCCCAAATTGAAGCAGGCATAGCACACCCAGATAGATGCAACAGATAATCTTTTTTGTAAAACCATGCAGCACAGACTCCATAATCTAATGGAAGAGTCCCTCTTTTCCAACCGACAACCCTTACATTCCACATTCCATAATGACCTTCCAAATGGAATGTTTGTAAGGCAGAATGGGAAAGAGTTCCAGGACTTTGCCGAGGCAACAGAGAATGCTCGACCACCTATCCGGAACCTGAATCGTTAGCAAAGAATGAGAGCAATGTGCTCTGGAGGGGACAGAGGCATAGAATTTTTCCTGAAGATATTCAGCCCCCAGTGTGTAGAAAGCTCTATGGACAATACACAAAGATTTGAAGACCACACATTTTCCAACAGGGAGCCAGTGTAGCTGGGATTGGAGGGAAGTCATGTGAGAACCAAAATGGAGGTGCAACATAGCTCTTACAGCCATATTCTGCAGGAGATGGAGTCGACAAATCAAATAGGCAGGTTGAGCAAGATAGAGGGGGTTACAGTAGTCGATGCTGCTCATGACTAGAAATTATACAGGGAATAAACAGCAGGACTTTACAGAGGGTACTCAACTTGAGATGGCCAGCTTGACAGACAGCTGCCACCTGGTCAGACATGGACAGAGATACCGAAATGTTAACGCCCATATCTTTCACCACAGTAGCCAGCACCGGACAGGGTCCAAAACTAGCAGGCCAGAAGTCAGTGGTCCAGAAAAAAGAGGGGGAGACAGATCCATCTACCAGCACATCAGCCATATCAGCATTCAATTTCAGCTAGTTCTTGGTCGTCTATCCAACCACGGCCTCCAAGCAATTCCTAACCATACAGCTACATCGGGTCAAGACAGATCAAGAGGTAGAATAATCTGTGTGTTGTTGGCATAGAAATAGCAGAGCAAACCGTGGGAGCAGATGAGAGCCAGGAGTGGCTGAATGTAAATATTGAACAAGACAGGTGACAAGGCTGAGCCTTATGGGACTCTGCATGACAGAGATAAAAGAAGAAAGTCAGGTCAGCTCCTGAAGAGAAAGACCTGAGGGAGACAATCGAGCAACCAGGGTGGTGTGGTCTAATATAATTAGCGCCCCCACGCCACCATGGTCAGCCAGACAGGCAAGGTCATCTACCACTGATACACGAACAGATTCCCTGCCATGCTTCAGGTCATTGAGAATAAGATCTGAGGAGAAGGAGTCATTCATTACTGCTGTGACCCAAGAATTGATATCAACCGAAATATCATTGATAATAGGAAGAGGTATGGGATACAGGGGGGAAGCAGATTTGAGTTTTTTAATAGCAGACAGAATGTCTGATGGGGATAAAGTCAGAAAAGTGGACCAGGTCGAATTTGGAATGATATTTAAGGAGGGCACAATGGAAAGATGAGGGCAGGACCCAGCGATTTTGCTCTGAATGTTTGTGATCCTTTCGTCAAAAAAGATTAACAGGGAGTCACAAAGATCTGTGATGTAATAATATTTGAATGTGACTTAGGAGATGAGGATAGAGACTTAACTAGACTAAATAGCGCCTTAGGTTGGTTAATGGCAGGTTCACCCATCCTGCTAAAATAAGCCTGTTCAGCAAAGAGGATGGCCTTCTGATATACCCCTGTGGCTTGGTGAAGGAGGGCTTTGTCAGCTGGGCCACAGCTAATTCTCCACTTCCTTTCCACCTGCCCGTGAGATGGCCTAAGAGATTTAAGGTCATCCGTGAACCAAGGTTTATATGAACAGGTTTTTAATATGGAGCATTTAATATGAGAAATAGAGTCAGCTTTATTAGTGAATGCAGCAGATAGAGTGTACAAATTATCGAAATCAGGCAGAGCACAGTGAGAGACAATTTGGCTAAATCTTGATGAGAGGCAGAATGGCAGCTGCGCTTCCTGGATGGTTGTCCAGGTTGCGGTGACAGAGTGGTTGCTGACTGCACTGTGAATGGAACAACATGATGGTCAGACCAAGAAATAGGAAGAGCCAGATAAACAGAGATGGTAGTTACATATATATATATTCACTACAAAAAAACTTTGTTAAAGGGACGTTATGGTTAAGTTGCCCTATTAACAGCCTACACCATTCTGCACAAAAACTTTGTACAAAAGGATGTTATGATTACAAGTAAAATCTAAAAACCCCTGAAATTCAGGAGTTATGGTAGGCTAATCACCCATTTTTCCCATCAACAGTCTCCACAGCTACCACTACCACCCCAAACATAAAAGATGCCACAACACATGTCATTGATGCCATCACTGACGCCATCACATCTTTAGCCCCTTTCTTTTATGTCAGCTAAGCAACCATAACTCGCACCACCACGTGCACTGTTAAGACTAACACCCACAATATCGAAGAAAACATGACCATAATATAATAATAATATAATAATATTAATAATATATCAAAGATAATATGACCATAATATAATAATAATAATAATATAATAATATTAATAATATGATAATATGGCCATGCACCCAAGACTCTATGCCCTGGCCACAACCACTGCAGTATATTACACCCATAGTGGCTTATAACTTTGGGATCCAAGGACAAATTTATAAGCAACAAAGTTGTAAGCCACTATGGGTGTGATATGCTGTGGTGGTTGTGGGCAGGGCATATAGTCTTGGGTGCATGGACAACACCAAATTTATAAGCACCGAAGTTGTAAGTCACTATGGGTGTGATTTGCTGTGATGGTTGTACTTATTATAATATACTTACTGTTTGGTTTAGTAACTGAAGTACATGTATTTCTTGTTCATTTCTGTGATAAAAGAAAAGATCATGTTAGTATTGGTAGCTTGTAATGACTTATAACATTGAATAATCAACATTTTTTTTTACCCTTATATTTAGTAGATCACAAGCCAGTGTAATGTGCAACTTGCTCAGTTTCTGTGTTTGTTGCTAAAATCATTGGGTCTGTGGGAGAAAAAAAATCCATGTTGGATTTTTAAAAAAAACTTTTTTTGTTATGCTACTGTCTATTTGTTTGTTTGTTTTCAGAGTTCACTTGTTGTTTCTGGCTAATGCTGTATATATTGGCTTGTTGCAGATTTTTGGAGCAGTTAGATACCTGTTGACATAATCTAACAGTCTATTTTTTGTTATATCTGATTTATCTGTTTGAATATTGTAAGAATTTGGGGCAGTTAGATACCAGTTGGTGTACTCTAACTGTCTATTTTTTGTTATAATGTAGTGGTATTGATTTATATGTTTGGTTATTGAAAATCTGGGGGTATTTAGATACCAGTTGGCGTATTCTAACTGTTTATTGTTTGATATAATTTAGTAGTATTCATTTATCTGTTTAGTTGTTGTAGAATCTTGGGCAGTTAGATACCTGTTGGCATATTCTAACAGTTTATAGTTTTTTAATAGAGGTTTAGTTAAGGTTTAAGTACAGTTTAGTTAATACATTTTGGTTTTAAGAAGATTAAATAGGCGTTTGTAAGATTTGCAGGTAATCTCTGCTTTAGAGTAATGGTGCTATCATTTCCTTTGAACCATCCACATTTTTATTTTATATATGTAGTATAGTGGCCTGCATTGGTTGTGTCTCCTGTGTGGTAGATTATACCTATTGTTGTGAAGGTTTTCTTACCAAGTGAATCTTGACCATGTGTGAATGCAGTCAGTTTGCAGTTGTTTTTGGTACCATCTGCGTTGTAACGTAGAAGCTTTAGTATTATGTATTTACTATGCGTTTGTACTAGTAAGGTGGAGCGATTATCCGAATTGCAGGTAGTAAATAATCTACCATGGCTTGCATTTTGTACAAGTTGCTGAAATGGAACGGATTCTCAATTAGGTGTTGATACATACACGAAGCGCACATTGGGGATCTGTTCTTGTGTCACATTGTTGCAGAGAGTGCATGCATGTTTCCACATGCATGAAATCTGGAAGATTTCATTTATAGGTATGTTTTTGTTTTCCAGTACTTGTAGTAAGTACATTAGAAATTCTTGTGGGTCTTCCTGTGAGTATATAGTGAATTTCACCATTCCAGCACAGTAGTCCAATTGTTGTCTTATTCCATAAACACTATATATGTTATTAGGATTGTTTGTTGCATTTCTATGAAGTACTAACATTTGCAAACACAATTGGTCTGTACTGTGTAAGTATATGTTGTCAACAATTGGTGGTAATTGAAATAGAATATTCATTGCTACATTTGCGTAGCAACTTACACCAATTATATTTGATAGTTTAAATGGACCAGGTAATTCTGTATCTGAGTGTTTTTTTTGACAAAGTACCTGGTTTACTTTCCCTAATTGGTTCTTTTTTTGCTTGTGGTACTTGATGAAGTATTAGTTTCTTTTACTCTCTTTGGAGGATTTGCAGTGATATCCTGTTGTATTTCTGTTTGATTTAGTTTTCTTTTACAACAATTTACTTTTTGTGGAACAGGATATGTTTTTAGATGGGGGGTGTATAGTGAACAAAGTCTATTGCACTCTAAAATGCAAGGAATATCAGCGTTTACTTTACTTGCATCAAAGTTGATTAGAAATAGACTGTCAATTGTACGTAAGCGTGAAAGTGCTACGTAGCTCATGCCTTCTTTAAAGACTGTGTTACCAATGTCTATTAATGCTTTGTCTAGGGTAAGACCTAGTGATAATGAATGGTGACTGCGTATGCAAGAGTTAGAGAAAATTGTTCTCTGCGTACATACATGTCTTTGAAGAGACGGAATCGAGCTGTTGAGCGTCCTATCCTTTTTACTACTGAAAGTTTGTCAAAGAGAATATTGACAAACTGAATGTTGTTGTCACGTGGGTATGTTTGAAAGCCAACAACTGTACCCAGTGCTCAATTAACTAGTCCTTGACCACGTCAAGGTTACATTTAAGCTTTACTCTGCAATTTAAGGATAATTTTAATATTTTTTCCAACCCAGCTGAGTTGGAGATTGAATTTTCGAAACTATTTAGTCTTGTTTTGGCTTGCTCACACATGGGTAGTGTCATACCATGTATGTCTAGTTTGTCTGTGGCGCTAATTTCCATTGTTGGTTGCATTTCTTTTTTTAACATTGTTTCATTGAATTTGAAACAGCTTGCAAGAGTTAGCATTAAGGCCATACAATTGACATTTTTGTGAGTTAATTGTTTCATAACATCAGTAGCACATATATTATCGCCATAAAGTGCATGAATGTGCCGGGTTTTCAATATTGCTTGTGCTTCTTGAGATAGTATACCAACTCTAATACTTTTTAAGATGTTGGCATAAGTAAGATCTGCAGATTGCCGCATATTTTGTGTTAATTCTTTGTATTGGAAATGTTGCCATAGGTTGACATTTCCAATGCTGCCAACAGTTTTACGGCGGAGTTTGTGTCCTAATGTTTTAAAAATAGGCTCACCTTTCAGTGGCGTCAGTTGAAGAAGATCTCTGAAAACAATAATGTGTTTTCCTGCAAAGAGCTCTTCGTAGTTTGTTTTGAGTACTTCTTGTAGTCTGAGGTTAATGAAAGCCAACATTAGGTTGGAAACCATGCTCACTTCATCTAGTAGTAGCATTTTCCTTTGTTTTAATACTCTGCATAGTTCCATTGCAGATTCTGTAGAAAGTTTGTAACAGTCTCATTTGTTTTGGTGTTCTACTGGCAGGAGTAGTAATCGGTGTAAAGTGACACCACCTATGTTGTAGGCAGCTAAACCTGTGGGGGCAGTGACAACAGCTGACAGTTTGTTGTTTGTCAATTGTTGAAGGAACTTACTGATGATTTTGATTAAGAATGTTTTGCCAGAACCAGCTTCACCACTGACGTGCAGTAGTATAGGTTTGTAATTTTGGCAGGTGCATTCTTTGTTTTCATGTTGTATACCATGTGCAATTTCTTTTGTCACTTATTGAAAAATGCTGTGTTGCTCATTGTTTAGTTTTGATTGTAGTATAGTTAAGTCTGCTTTACCTTCATACTGACACATGGTGTTTTCTACTTCTGTCATAGCTTATTCTGCCTCATTTGTTATTAGTGGCTCTCCCAGTGGTTCTTGGCTTCCTGTTGCAGAAGGTTGACTACTGTCAGGAGTGTCCTTATCTAGTTGGGCCTGGAATTCTTCTTCGTGTTGCTGTTCATTGTGCAACATTGTTTTGTACTGTCTAAAGTTTACATCAGTTATAGTGCTTTCATTTGCTTTGAAAGCGTCTTCATATAGGTCATAGTTATCTAGTATTTCTTCTTCTTTTCTCCAAGGTTTAAAGAGTTGTAGCAGGGACATGTAATATAGTTCTTTATGTTGAGGAGTCTTTAATGACAATTTGATATGATTAATTAAATTTCGTTTGGTGAGTTTTACTAAGCTGCCTTCACAATTTGTCACTGTGTATTTACATTTTTTTTTCATCAGGCTTTATATTATTTTTGTATGTGAAGTTTTGGGCTATGTGGTATAGACACATGGTTTCCAAAGTGTTATGTCTGTTTGGGTAGTATGTGTCCAGTAAATTTTTTTTAAAATATCTTGGCTGTTGGGATCATGTTTGGCTATTGCTTCTATATCTTCGTATGATTTTAGAACTCTTTTCCTAGATTTAGCAGGACCAAGACTTAGCCATTCTATATTTTCAGATTTTCCATACAGAGCAGCAGCAGTTAAACGATCTGCTGCTTTATAGGAGCCACATTCTCTATGGGAGAGCATTTTTATGCCCAAGCTGTATAATTTCTGAGACAGTGTTTTGTCTGATGACAGGTCATTCCAGAGGTCTTGGAGCTCTGTTTTTTCTGCTTTTATTAAGTATGCTGTAACATATCGTGCAACTGCAGTGGAATTGTCTGCAATGTACTGCACATCTATGTTTGCGTTCCATAAGTGGGCAATGATTGCATTGTAATCATTGATATATTTTTCTTCTTCTGTTCTTTTTATGTAATATGTATTTTTAGGTGATTTACCTTTAACACTATGTCTAACTGAAGACATGAAGTTGTCACTTGAACTGTTTTTGTAACAGGTCTAGGGAAACCAAGGCAGCATTTGGTGTAGTATTTCCCTTTGTTTTTGTATTTGCGACAACAATATTTGCCACATTTGTGTCTTTGAAATTGTAAAATTTGTGCATGAAGATCACTATTTGTTGCTTCTGATGGAATTTCACAAGTGACATATTTTTCAATAAACTGTAAAACAGTGGCATCAATGTCTTGACCGAATTAAGGAGCATCTTTAATCCATAAAAGCATGTGGCTATGTGGTTCTCCTCTGGCTTGGTATTCTTTTCTCCAAAAGAAGTGTTGCACTTCTCTGAGGGAAGGAGTATTTTTATTACAAATAAAGTGTAGCATAGCAATGAAGCGATGTGAAAATATCTTGAAACATTAACAGGATCTAGAGAACAAAGTTCTCCAGGTATTAGTATATCTATGTTTGTTTTGTTTTTGTTTGATATGCATAGGAAATCATGTAAATCTTCCCATGCATATTCTGCACAACTTAATGTAACAAACCAAGTGGGTGGGCCAAGGTTTCTTCTCATACAACGTACATCTCCATGACGTCAAAACCAGTACTCTTTAGTACCACGCATAGTTGCTAATAGATTTGTAATATTTGATTGTAAAACCTCATCTTTTTGTTGCACTTTTTGTAATAATTGTGTAGCTGACATATTTTGAAAGTAGGATCCTGTTTTTAATGTGTGTGCAACTCCGTAACATAAATTTGCTAGTTCACTTTCAAAGAGTAGGTGGAATATGTATTCCACATTTTGTCTAAATCTGGGTTCTTCAGAATACATTCGTAATGAGCGGTATTCTGATGCTGTTATTTGAATAGGTCTATAATCGTACGTTTCTCCTTTGCCAGTAGGAAAAAGTAGAGGAAAACCACGTGCTTCAATACTTTTTTCCCATATGCTGATTGGTGATCCTTTTGTTTGACGCATTTGGTACGTTTCTAGTGCATCTTCTACAGTGTCATTAGAGTGCAATGGGTGAATTGTATAATGGTCTAAAGTATTGGATATTGTAGCAGGATCTAGGAGCTCAAATTGACCAGCTTCTTGTGTCTCTTGAATTATTTCAGTGGTATCCTCCAAGTTTTCTTCAATATTAATTTCTTTGTAGTATTCATTATTGTCTTTTAGATATTGCAAGGCTTGTCTAACTTTATGTAAATCTACCAGTTGTTGGCAATTTTTTTTGTCTTTTGTAGGTACACCATTTACTAAGATAATTAAAGATTTTTCCATTGGACATTGCACTCCTAGAGTGTGCATATTTTCTTTTAGATCTACTGGTAAATACACTACTTTTCCCCGAATACCTTTCACTAATTCAGAGGGAGGTAATTTTGATGTTTTTGGTTGAAGGCGTATTATTGCCTGAAAGGGGTGCACTGTTTGAATTATGACGCTCTCATATAAATTGAGTTGTTGTAGGGGTTTGGTAGTGGAAATAATTCTAAATTATTTGTGATAGCACGTGAAGGAGTTTGGTTGTTGTCAAGTTTTGTAGTGCAGTAACTGCAAAGTATTAAGGGGTCAGTTATTTCGTATTTGTTTTCTACTATAAGGTAGAGAGCTAATTCAAACCATTTAGAATCTTCATTATCTTCTATTTTGTATGTTAGGTCCACAGTTTTTGTGTTACTTTTATAAAAAGTTGTACGGCAACATAAACATATGGTTTGGTACTTCAGCAGATTTACTTTTAAATTTCAGTATTTCTTTTTTGTATATGTGTAGTAGAAGGTTGCCATGCATAGAATTGTTGCTAATTTTCTTTAAAGCTATTTCATTCTGTAAGTGGCTTTCACTTCCAAAATATTTTTTCTGGATACAGTCAATTTCTTCAAGTAGGTCTTTTGCTGTACCGTGTAGAAGAATATTATTTAAATTTGCTAGTGCTAAAGCAGGACATTTAGCGTAGTACAGTTTATAGATTAGATTTTGTATAGTTGAATGATGTGTTGATATCATTTTGATATAATGGAAGGTGGTTTTGCAAGTAGGTCCGGAAATGCAGGCCAATGAATGTCCTTGTAGTCCTGTGTACCTGCACACTGGACAGGTATACATATTTTGCAGTAGTTTAATTTTGATTTTGTCTTTGCCTTTCATATATTGATTGAGGAATTGGCATAAAGACTTGAACGATTTTTTGGGAATGTTACACATTGACGTGCATGGCCATTTGTATACTAGACGTTCTGATTCAGTTGAATGGAGAGGTAATTCTAAGTTTTCTGGGGATATTTTTGAAAGCAGTATTTCTTGTTCCATTATGGTATTATTAACTTTTTCATAACCTCATCCACTGCTATGTATGGAAATTGTATGTGTTTGCTTTTGTTTGTATGCTTCTTCACTAAAGTATGGTTCTGTGCTCGTAGTGTGACTCCACTCACTTCCACAGATACTTAAGACTTTATTTCTGTTGACATTTTGTTTATTGAGAAGTCTTTTTTGTAATTTAGTCATTAGTTTTGTTAGTGGTTTCATTTTGTTTAACACTAAAATAAATAACTTTCTTTTGAGAAGGATTGCACTGTCTATCAACGCTTCTAAGATTAATTTCCTATGATAGGTTTTCTCTCCTGTTTTTATAAGATTTTGAAGGACTCTGTGATGGAACATTTTTGCTAAAATACTTTTTTGGTATGCTTACTTTGCACTATATCAAGATTTATAGGAGAAGTTTTATCTGTAGTGGTAGCTGATTTTTTGTTAATTATTTTGTGGTTCATTTTACATTTTGATAGGGGATGGTAAGTTTCTGTACTTGAAGCTTGTTTTGTTTCGCTAAATGACTGTATTAGTTGTTTTTTTTTACTTTTTTTACAAATTCTGCTAGAGATGGATGCTTGTTTTGGACACTTCTATTTTCATTTGCTCTGCTTCTCCGTTGCTTTCTACGGACTTGATTTTTGGTAGGCATTCTTTAGGGTCTGTTGAAAAAAATAAAGAAGGTATGGGTTGGGGTGTTCTTAATGTATGTGTGCTGTGTGCATGTGTTTCTGAGTAAGATGATAAAGATGTATGTAATGGTGTGTGATTGTGCATTGGGCAACTACAACTAGTTGGGATGGATATTCTTGAATTCATGTGCTACTAAACTGGGGTTCAGATGACAGTAGAAAGTAAGCTAGCGGTGTGGAGAAGTACAAATAGTAAATCTAGTAGTATACAATTAAAACAGTTGTTTGTTCTATAATATCAAAATTCTAGGGGCTGAGTTGTGTCATTTGTGTGTCGAAAATAGGAAATTTTGCGCCATTCTGCCTGTAAATCTCTGTTTAAGAAATAGGGATTTGTAGACAGAATTGTGCACAATCTCTATTTTTAGGCACAGAATTACCATGAATTAACCTTACAGTGTGTTTGAATAATAGTACAAATAATATGGTGGTATTCAACTTACTTGTTTCTGAAATGAGCAGGTTTCTTCTTAGTTGTTCTTTGTACTTCAAATTCGGCTGCTTCTTTTCATGAGAATGGTCTTCACTACAATTGTAAAGGAAACAAATTAGTAATTTTGTTTGTATATAGCACTGTTTTTAATTTAGACATTGATTTTTTTAATTGACATTGAGCCTCAGCGCCTTCCTCAAAGCCATGAAAACTATCGTATTCACATAAGATGCGTTGCACCAGTTGCATACATATCTTATGTTCTTAATGCATACACTGTATTCTAATGACTAACTGTACCAACCAAAATATCATTTCTATGCCTTGTGGAATTCATAATGTACCACTGAATACCACTATTTCTGTAACTAAGCTCTTGTTAGTAACAGCGCCTCAATGCCATCGGCTGCTTGCGTACTATATAAATATAAGTAAATAAATAGATAAATTAATACATTTTTATGTTTTTGTACAAGTATTGTTGTTTGATATTTCATCATACTGTGTGCATGCAATTTTGTTTGAGTATGTTAACTCTTCATATTGTACTTTAAATATGTTAGTTCAACATGCTTTGAAAATGTGTGTGTAAAAGGACATTAAATAGCAGATAGGTTTGGAAGTGACAGTTGATTTTAGGAGATGGAAAAAAATGACAGTAATTTCATTTATAGATTATACAAGCTAAAAGTCAGTTAATCTGTTTATATGAATCTATAAGAATTGTACATGTACTATACAGAAAATATGCATAACTGTAGTTTGTGTTCATGCATATGGATATGCATGCAGCTGCAAGTAGAAATCGTGGAGGCTTGTACAGTATTTCTTGTAGAAGGTGATATGACACTTGTACTCAGAGAGATTAACAGTACATTTGAAGTGCTGATCTATGATGATGCAGTTAGATGTAGAGGTCTTGGATGTGATTGGTGTATGGCCATGCGACCTCTTAGCTATATCCAATGATGGAATGGCACAGAAAGTGAAATGGAAATGGTAGAAGGACTGTCCATGTTACGATATGTCCGCGGACATGGCGGTAGTCCGCGGACATCGGGTGTTACATCCGGGGATTTTGGGTTGGGGAGCCAGGCAAATGAGAATGAGCAGAGAAAGGGATTGGTCAGGAAAGTTTAGTGGGTGTCTTGTGCCAGGAGAGACTTTCCCAGATACTCTTTTTGCTGAGCGAAGAACAGATAGCTATGGCTGTGTGTTTCAGAAAACAGATTGTTTGGATTTTGGGAGACCTGTGGATACATAGGTTGAAGGTGCATGCAGAAAGCTGTGGAGTAGCTGTAGATCTTGGATTCCCACATGTGGCAGTGCACTGGCATGGAGTATGTGGAATGAAGTGGTTGGACTTGCTACCTCTCTGTGCTGCTTTGGAGACAGAGCAACATCCAGACATAATTGTAATTCATTGTGGAGGGAACAGTTTAGGACATGTGTCTGGAATTTCTTTGTAATTTGCAATGAAAGAAGGACTTGGGAAGGTCATGGACATGTTTCCAAATTCTCAAGTAATTTTTTCACGGATTGCGCAGAGACAAATGTGGCTTCGTTCTTCTTCATTTGGTCCACAAATGGAGAAAGCAGGGCGCAATGTCAATAAGGCTGTTTGTGTGATATTTCAAAATCATTACATGTACTCAGACTCTAATACAGACAAATAAAACTCATACCTCGCTCTTCTTTGGGATCAATGGTTCTGTACCTCCGAACAATGGGGGGATCGGTTTGTTATGGCTTGTTGGGCGGCTGCTAGCTGAGCTGTCTGCTGTTGGTTTTGCTGTGCTGCCTGCTGTTGGTTCTGTAGTACCGTGGCATTTTCCTGTTTATGAGTTTGAACCTCGGCGGTAAGAGACTGGACTGCCGCTATCAATTGCTGTATTTGTTGATCCATTTTAGAATCAATGAGATCGATGGTTCTGTAATCTTTTGAAGTAATGGGAAAGTACCTAGAAGCCCTTCCACCATCCGACTTCGGAGAGTCTGACAGTGGTGGAGCCTCCAGGGAAAAACCCCTTACGGGGAAAAAACCCTGTGAAGGGCTGCTAGAGAGCGTAGTTTCCGGAGAACTGCTCCCTGGATATGTTTCCGGTGGAGAACAATCAGCCCCTTCGGTTGAACTTCCCAATCTCCTCTATAAGTGCTAGGTGCAAGTAGACACAGAGAGGGATGAATGACACGAAGGATAGATATAACAGACCCAAAGAGAGGATATTGGCTAATCTCTAGAAGGCTTACCCTAGAAACACTTAAATCAGGCCCGGATGACCGGAGGCATAAGTTCCTGGATGGCAGTTTTGGAAAAAAACAGGGGAAATAGTTGCAAAGCCTAACAGAGTGTAAAGAATGAGAATTAGACTTAGTCTTTCCCCTCCCAATCCTGATCCTGTTAACGGAGAAGGGATGTCACTTAAGCTTATCACCTGAAGGAGGCTCTGGAGAGACTGATCCCCTGCTAGTACTGGAAGGAAGCAGCTAGCGTAATGGCCCGCGTAGAGAGATGAATGAATCCTTAAAAAAGGAGATTGTAATCAGTGGAAAAATACTGGGTACAGCAAGAGTAATGCCAATGAAGAAAATATGATTCTATATTAAGGATCGTACCAAGACCTGCGTCCTAATATCCCAGGAAGGATCGTCTCGTAAACACAAGAACTCCTCTGATTCCACAGAAGGCAGAGGAGAAGGCGCAGGATCTGAGCCTCGATCTGATGATTGCCTAAAGCGAACGGTAAAGGGAGTTTTCAATGACAAGTGAGAGCGGAGATACAGACAAAGGATAGCCCCTTAGTTCTAATAAGGACAGAAGTGGAAAGGCAGAGGGTACGAGTGCATACTTACATCTGCGAAGCACGGCTGGACTCTGGAATGAGAGTAGCAATGCGCCGATGAGCAGGTGAAGGAAACGGAAGTACTGTTCGCCAGTCTGGGGGTGTGGCTACAGCCTCCTTCTCATGTGACCCTATGGCTATACCGTAACTTGCCGCAAAGGGATTCTCCATGTTGGATGAGTAAAATGGACGACGTACATCTCGCCCATTATCCCAAGGTCTGGGGGTGTGGCTACAGCCTCCTTCTCATGTGACCCTATGGCTATACCGTAACTTGCCGCAAAGGGATTCTCCATGTTGGATGAGTAAAATGGACGACGTACATCTCGCCCATTATCCCAAGGTTCACGTATTCCACCAACCATCACAGTATGCCCCCTTTTAGAGGTGTTCCCCCCGGTTTGTCTGGATGTTTCAGATAGAACTGTCTTACCATTTTGGGAGCATGTACTGCAGCCTCAGATTCCCAAGACCGGTCGGCTGGAGTGTAACCCTTCCAATCTATTAAGTATTGTAACTTTCCGTGATGGTAACGAGAGTCACAAATACCGGAAACTTCATATTCCGGACCAGTAGATGATGCGATGGGATCTGGACGTGAGAAAATATGAGGATGGAAAGAACTCTGCTGGTCCGGCTTCAATTGGGATACATGGAAAACTGGATGGATGCGAGAACAGGTCTTGGGTAATCGGAGTTTGAAGGCAGCTGCTCCAATCTTATCCAAAACTCGAAAGGGACCCATGTATCTTGGAGACAGTTTCGATGGTCGTAAATGCCGAGGCAGGAAGTGAGAAGACACCATACCCAGTCTCCCGGGTCCAGGATTGGAGTTGGGGTACGATGCCGGTCTGCAAACTTCTTCACCCTCGTCTGGGAGTCTTTGAGAGCTTTTTCGGCGGATTGATGTCCCTGACGAATTTGTTGCGTTAGATGGTTCACATCTGGGAATTTGCTATCTGTAAGTCCAGTTTTGGGAAAGGACGTTGGATGGAAACCATAAGTACAGAAAAATGGTGAGGCGTTGATTGTGGAGTGATAGGAATTATTATATGCGAATTCCGCCAAAGGTAATAACTCCAACCAGTTTTCTTGGGCTGCGGAAATATAACTCCGCAGATATCCTTCTAGGGTTTGATTGAGTCTTTCTGTTTGGCCATTGGTTTGAGGGTGAAACCCGGAACTTAATGCTCGTGTCATCCCCAAGATCTTACAGATTTGTTTCCAGTACCGAGAGGTGTACTGAGAGCCTCTGTCTGAAATTATAGTTTCTGGAAGCCCATGGAGCGTAAACATTCGGAAAATAAAGGTCTGAGCCATTTGAGCGGCCATGGGAAGACTTCGGAAAGGCTCAAAATGTGCCAATTTTGTGAAGGTGTCAATGGTTACCATTATTGTGGTGTGACCTCCAGATGGAGAGAGATCTACCACAAAGTCTGTAGAAATGATCTGCCAGGGTCTTGTAGGTATCGACATCCGTACTAAACTCCCGTAAGGAAAGTGTTTAGGCCGTTTCGTCTGAAGACAGATGGGGCAGGATTTGACGTATTGTCGTATGTCTTCTCTCCAGTGTGGCCACCAGAAATGACGAGAAATTAATTCTCGTGTATTAGAGACACCTCGATGTCCTGCTGTCTTTACATTGTGGCCCATCCTCAATACCTCCTTTTGTAGAATCTTGGTAGGTACGTGTACCTGCTGATCATGGAAATAAATTCCATCCTTCTTTTTCTTTGACTTTTGTTGGGTTTTGAAAGTTTGCCTAGTCTGATTCTTCCTGATTGAAGTCTTAATAGCGCCAGGAAATCTGATGGTTTCGTCAATTCAGCTGCCAGATAAGGAAAAATGGGTTCAGATCTAAAAGGTTCAGGAGGAGAGTGATCCTTCTGGGATAATGCATCTGCCTGCAAGCTGTATTTCCCCAGAATAAAGGAAAAGATAATCTGGAAGGGGGAAAAAATGAGCCCACCTTGCTTGTCTGCTATTGCAAGTTTGAGCATATTGCAAAATTCGGAGGTTATGGTGATCGGTTCTTACTTCCACAGGGTATCGTGCCCCCAGCAGTAGGTGTCTCCATTCCTCAAAAGCCCGTTTAATCACCAACAATTCTTTTTCCAGCACCGTATAATTCAGTTCACTAGGTGCAAGAGTCTTTGATAAATAGGTGATGAGAAGTTCCTGACTCTGATCATCCCTTTGTAGTAATACCGCTCCCAAGGCATATTGGGATGCATCTGTCACCAATAGGAAAGGACGTGATTTGTCTGGGTTCATCAATATTGGTGCAGTGGTAAACCTGGTTTTTAATTCATCAAAAGCCTTTTGAGTCTGTTCGGTCCACAAAAATGTCACTCCCTTCTTGAGCAAGTTAGTTAAGGGTTGTGTCAGAGCAGAAAAATTAGGAATAAACCTTCTGTAGAAGTTTGAAAACCCCACAAATCTTTGTATATCCTTGCATGACACCGGAGTTGGCCAATCTTTCACGGCCGAAACCTTTTCAGGGTCCATAGCAACTCCTTGGGCGGATAGAATGTAACCTAAATAGGTCACAGAGGGTTGGTGAAACGAACACTTCTCTAGATTGCAGAAAACATGGTTATGGCTAAGCCTCTTGAGTACTTCTCTCACCTGGGATTCATGCTTGATGACAGTCTTAGAGAACACCAGAATATCGTCGAGGTAGACGATGACGGAATGTATCAATAGGTCTGCGGACATATGGTCCATGAATCTCTGGAAACGGCGGGGGTGTTAAATAAATAATAATAATAGTGTTGGAAAGCCCAAAAGGCAAAAGGCATTACCTGATATTGAAAATGCCCGAATGGGGTCCTAAAAGCCGTCTTCCATTCATCTCCTTGTTTTATCCTAATCAGATGATAAGCTCCTTTGAGATCCAATTTAGTGTACACTGTGGCTCCTTTGACTGCCTCCAAAATATCTGGGATTAATGGCATGGGATATTTATCAGGAATGGTTATTTTGTTCAGTCCCCTGTAGTCAATACAGGGCCTAAACTCGTTGGTATTCTTCTTAGGAATAAAAAATATCGATGCCGCTGCCGGGGACGTGGATTCGGTAATCAATCCATTCTTCAGATTTGTGTGTAAATATTCCCACAGAACCTCCTTCTCAAGAGCGGAAAGAATGTACATTCTCCCAAATGGCAGTGGTTGTTGGGGTACTAACTCAATGGCACAGTCATCTCTTCTGTGAGGCAGTAATTCTGTATATTCCGAAGTGGAAAAGACCTCTGCAAATTGATTGTATATGGTGGGAAGTCCGGATATGCAATTAAGGATGGTGGTTGTTTTTGGATCATTCAAAGTAGAACAAGATTTGGTCGGGGTGAGTCCCTTCTCCTTAATACAATGAGCCAGACAAAACTCGGAGCCCAGGAAGAAAGACCCGGCTGACCAATTGATGAAAGGGTTATGCCTACGTAACCATGGTAACCCTAAAATGACGGGATAGTGAGCGGCTCTGATTATGTCCATCGAAATAATTTCGTGATGGTTTGCTATGGACATGATCAGTGACCCAGTTTGACTGATTGTGGGACCTGAAATAAGAGGACTCCCATCCACACTTTCAACCGGTTTGGCTTCTGGTTTATTGGATTGTGGAAGATTATTCTGGGTGGCCCACAGATCATCAATAAAATTGCCTGCAGCTCCGCAATCAATCAGAGCGGAAACTTTAAGGCCACTATGACTCCCGAAACTTAAAGTGACTTGAAGAACCATCATGTATGAATGAGAAGACCCTGTACACATAGAATTCTGTATCTTGTTTGAGGAACCATTTGAGGTAGTGGGTTCCCGAACCGTGGTTCCTCCTACGGTCGGGCTTGGCGTTTCCCGACCTTCTTGGAGGAGCGATGGGACACTCCTGAACTGAATGGGTATTTGCCCCACAATACATACACAGACCCTGTGATCTCCTCCTCAACCTTTCTTCTGAAGATAATGGACCCCTAACAGTGGTCCCCAATTGCATGGGCTCTTCTGAGGTGCTGGCTTTATTGGATGAGGAGGCTGGAGTAAAGGGGCATTGAGTTCTTCACTTTCTTCGCTCACTGCTTCATTCTTTCAGACGGTAATCAATTTGCATCACCAATGCAATAAATTCAGACAATGATGTGGGTCTGGGTATCCGCGAGACTTCATCTTTCAATTCTTCAGACAGTCCTCTTAGAAACAGTGTGACCTGTGCATCGTCCGAACAGGTAGTTTCACTAGCCATCTGCTTAAATTTGGTTATATATGCTAAATGTCTAGGTTTCCTTGTCTCAGATCTAATAGATGTTTTTGGGACGCAAAACGTATCTCTTGTCGCCCGAACATCGTTCTTATGCTATTGCAAAAGGCTGTGTGCGAATCCAAGATCGGGTTATTAGAGGTGACCAATGGGGTTGCCCAAGCCAATGCAAGTCTGGTCATTTGGGAAATCATGTAACCAACGCGGTCTCTATCTGTGTGAAAATAGGTACCCTTGAATGCAAATTGAATGGTACAGGCGTCTAAGAACTCTTTGACTTTATGTGGATTTCTGTCAAACTGCCCTCCCGACAAGGGCCCAGGAGGCACCTCCGAACAATGGGGGGATCGGTTTGTTATGGATTGTTGGGCGGCTGCTAGCTGAGCTGTCTGCTGTTGGTTTTGCTGTGCTGCCTGCTGTTGGTTCTGTAGTAACGTGGCATTTTCCTGTTTATGAGTTTGAACCTCGGCGGTAAGAGACTGGACTGCCGCTATCAATTGCTGTATTTGTTGATCCATTTTAGAATCAATGAGTTTTCTGAATCCGTATCCGAGTTAGAGTACTGTTCTATCCTTTGGGCGTTGCTAACTGTGAAATTTCAAAATCATTACATGTACTCAGACTCTAATACAGACAAACACAACTCATACCTCGCTCTTCTTTTGGATCGATGGTTCTGTAATCTTTTGAAGTAATGGGAAAGTACCTAGAAGCCCTTCCACCATCCGACTTCAGGGAGTCCGACAGTGGTGGAGCCTCCAGGGAAAAACCCCTTACGGGGAAAAAACCCTGTGAAGGGCTGCTAGAGAGCGTAGTTTCCGGAGGACTGCTCCCTGGATATGTTTCCGGTGGAGAACAATCAGCCCCTTCGGTTGAACTTCCCAATCTCCTCTATAAGTGCTAGGTGCAAGTAGACACAGAGAGGGATTAATGACACGAAGGGTAGATATAACAGACCCAAAGAGAGGATATTGGCTAATCTCTAGAAGGCTTACCCTAGAAACACTTAAATCAGGCCCGGATGACCGGAGGGTTAAGTTCCTGGATGGCAGTTTTGGAAAAAACAGGGGGAATAGTTGCAAAGCCTAACAGAGTGTAAAGAATGAGAATTAGACTTAGTCTTTCCCCTCCCAATCCTGATCCTGTTAACGGAGAAGGGATGTCACTTAAGCTTATCACCTGAAGGAGATTCTGGAGAGACTGATCCCCTGCTAGTACTGGAAGGAAGTAGGTGGCGTAATGGCCCGCGTAAAGAGATGAATGAATCCTTAAGAAAGGAGATTGTAATGAGTGGAAAGATACCGGGTACAGCAAGAGGAATGCCAATGAAGAAAATCTGATTCTATATTAAGGATCGTACCAAGACCTGCGTCCTAATATCCCAGGATGAAGGATCGTCTCGTAAACACAAGAACTTCTCTGATTCCACAGAAGGGGGAGGAGAAGGTGGAGGATCTGAGCCGCGATCTGATGATTACCTAAAGCGAACGGTAAAGGGAGTTTTCAATGACAAGTGAGAGCAGAGATACAGACACAGGATAGCCCCTTAGTTCTAATAAGGACAGAAGTGGAAAGGGAGAAGCTACGAGTGCGTACTTACATCTGCGAAGTGCGTCTGGACTCTGGAATGAGAGTAGCAACGCGCCGATGAGCAGGTGAAGGATACAGAAGTACTGTTCGCCATTCTGGGGGCATGGCTACAGCCTCCTTCTCATGTGACCCTACGGCTATACTGTAACTTGCCGCAAAGGGATTCTCCATGTTGGATGAGTAAAATGGACGCCGTACATCGCGCCCATTATCCCAAGGTTCGCGTATTCCACGAACCATCACAGTTTGTGCCTTTCTAAGAGATTTTCGCATGTCCTCTTTTCACAATGAAAATATTATGTTTCGTAGTACATACATTTTTCGCAGAGATGGAGTCCATCTTACTTATGCTGGCAATCAGATTTTTCTGAGAAATGCATTGCGACCTTTTTTGGAATTACAGCATGCATTTTGTAGTAGGTGTTGAGCATTCCAAATTTTTCAAACACAAACAAACACCACCAAAAGGCTCTTTTCAAAGCCACCACTTCCTCCCAGATAAAACTGCAATGGTTATGATAGGGCAGCACTCGGAAATTTTAGATGTTCATGGACTGTCCATGGACTTCGAAAAAAATAAACAGGGCCCTGCTTCATTTATTTTCACTTCTATTTTTTAACTGTGAAAGGCGGCTCTGAAAAGAACCTTTTTTTTTTGGTTGTTTTATTTTTTTTGTTTTTTTTATACACAACACACTAGGAGAAGAGGGGAAAGGAGGGTAAGGGGGGACACCAACCACGGGGATAAGAAAGGGCGAGTGGAGAGAGGAAGATGTAGAGTGGGTTTTACTTGGGTAGTGAGCAGATCTTCTCGTGCTCTGAGACAATAGCCTCAAAAGCACTACGAAGTCTCTCCCCCCTGCAGATTACTGCGTCGCAGTACATACACACAACTGTGACCCTCCAAAGGTAAGGGTCATCAGTATTGCGTATGGCCTGTGAGGCAGCTTGAGGAATACGCTGTCCTACAGGAGTGTTCCTTGTGGTGACAGGATCGGAAACGGAGGATGAAGTAGAGGAAGTCAACCTACTATGCTCCTCGCAAGGTACAACCTTGCGAATGGCCCCAGTGTGGAATGACCTTAGGTATCGCTTCATGGTAGTTGTCCCAAAGCGGTATGAACCAGGCCTCCCGCGACTGAGTACCATTTTGCACTTGTTGCAGGTGACTTGGTTCGCACATGCCTTAGGACCATTACCACGAATGGTAAATAATCGACACACCCACCACACCCAAGACTCACGCCGAGTGCTGGTAGTAGGGACTCCACTACCTCATTCTCGTCATCCTCCTCATCCTCCTTTGCATCCTCACTCCTGTTCCCCTCTTCAGGCCCTTGGGGAGGTGGTGGTGGCGGAGGGGGTGGGGGTGGTGCTGAGGCAGATGCAGCACCAGGTGGCATGAGTGGAGCCATGGATGCCATCAGGTACGAGATGAAAATCTGCAAAGATGGTAGCAAAATTCACAAAATGCACTGCGTTCTGTAGGATAGCCAGAAACACAATGAGAATGAGTTCTAGGGTGTGGCCTTTTATAGGGGTGCTTGTGCGCAGATTGCGGACCTGCGCGCTGTCCGTGGACAGATCAAACAGGAAAAAGGGTTCAGAAAGTCACAAAAAGTATGTAGAAACTCAGGATTAATATCTGGGACTTGTGCGATGGTGAGCTTTTATTGAAAAATATTGTAGATTGCTTGAAAATGTAGTTTTAAATTGTTCGGCACACGAACATTGTTTGCAATCAGAACACACGCTCAGCGTGGGCGTGGTCACATGATAGGTTCGCGAACATATCCGCGAAGGGAGCGGGTGTCCGCAGGACACCAAATGCATTGTAACTGTTTTGCGCAAGCGCGTTGGTGTTCTATGGACACTGTTCGGGTCCAGAAGTGATTAAAAGTGCATCACAAGTGAAACAAACAGTTACAGACAGGTGTTTGTTCTTAGAACAGTTTCAACTTGCCTGCGAACAATACGGACAGGCATAGCGTCCTCAGGACACCCCCATTTTGTTTATTTACGAACATCCCAGGACACTTGATGTGTTCTTTGAACAGATTCAACCTGCCTACGAACAGTACGGACAGGTATGGTGTCCTCAGGACACCCCCATTTTGTTTATTTACAAACATTTTAGGACACAGCCTGTGTTCTTAGAACAGTTTCAACTTGCCTGCGAACAATACGGACAGGCACAGCATCCTCAGAACACCCCCATTTTGTTTATTTACGAACATCCCAGGACACTTGATGTGTTCTTAGAACAGTTTCAACCTGTCTATGAACAGTACGGACAGATATAGTGTCCTCAGGACACCCCCATTTTGTTTATTTACGAACATTTCAGGACACTGCGTGTGTTCTTAGAACAGTTTCAACTTGCATTTAAACATTACGGACAGATATAGTGTCCTTAAAATGCTCCCATTTTCGTTTCTTTATGGACATTCTGGACACCCGCGCTGTCCGCGGACACCTGAACTGCTTTTTAAAAAAAGACAAGAAATGATTTAGTACACAATATAATAATTTTACTTTAATTTATATGGATGTTAAATTTATGACAGAGAAGGTGAGGCAGAAACTGAAACAAAAACAGGAGAATTTGGGTTTCAATAGGATTTATATGAGGTGAAGAAGGGATGGAAGTTTCATCAAAACGTTTTGGTTCATGGAGAGGGTTTGGGGATAATTGAGTGGGATATGGTGAGGGGGGACAGGTACATGTGGGACAATGGTATGTAGTTGTTTGTTTCAAGTGATCCTCCACAAAGTTGTTTAAATTGTTAAAATTTGCCATGAGTAGGTCAATTTTTTCTTCTATGTGCTGAAGAGTCTTATCCAATACTGCTTTTTCTTTAGTATTTTCTATTTTTGTATTGTCTGTACAAAAAAATATATATGTTAAATGTATATAAAATAATATTTATTAATTGGTTTATATAGTAAAGTGTCTACCATTAGGTTCACTATCTTCAGACATTTCCTCATGTAGGAAATGCTCCTCTAGCAACTCCAGAGTACTAGACATTTCTGTGAGAAAAAAAACATAATATCACTTTTTTTGTATCTAATACAGAAAGATTACAAATATATGAGTAAAACGCAGTACATTTACTAGCTTCTGGTAAGGTGTGTTCTGACTGGTCTGTAGATCTGCTGTTGCTTTTAGTTGTGGAGTTTCTGTGAGGTAATAATGTTCGAAGACTATCTTTCTTCTTTTGGTATATTCCATTTTAGAACATATTGTATTTAAATGAATGGTTAGTGTGTTATATATATTGGTCACAATTCTTATTTATTACTACATATAATGTGTATGTGTGCTGGTTTGTGAATTTTTGTAAAATGTTCATATGTTATGATATAATAATTAAACATACCTCCAAGACTTTTTGGGTAGTGGTGCTGTTGTCCGCATATGTCCGCGGACATTAAAAGAGTTCGCAGACATCAAATTCAGTGGAGGGGGTTCAGTATGTTCTATGTTACTTGTACAAAAAGTCAGAGTTATTATTGTTAAGTTGCGCTACTAAAAACCTATGAAATTCAGTAAAAACAACTTTGTTAAAGGGACGTTATGGTTAAGTTGCGCTACTAAAATTCGCCAGTTATGGTAAGCTAAGCAACCATAACTCACACTGCCACCGTGCACTGCTAAGACTAACACCCACGATATCAAAGATGACATCACAAATGTCATTGATGACATCACTGATGACATCACATATGAATTTACTTTTCATGAAATGTCTGTATAGGGGATTCTTATTATAATGTTGAGAAAAAAGTGTCAAGGATCATTGGAATAAATATCATGAGCTAATTAGTGCATTAAGCAATGCATTGATATAAATAGCATTCTATTATGAAGTTCTATCCAGTATACTAAGCTACTCATGCAGAAACCTAGGCATTGTGTGCAGCATACATGATGAAGATATAATATTCATAATGTTGATATGTTGAATAATTTTTTTTTTTTTTTTTTTTTTTTTGTGTTTAATCTAAATAAGATTTTTTAACAAAGAGAGAAGTTGAAAACGCGTTTGATGCGGTTGTAACGTTTGACGTTCCTAATAGTTAGGTCGAGAACTGCCTCACGTGTTTATTAGTGGAAGGAGGAAAAGAAAATCATTGAGTCGGTGGAACATTGTTTTGGGACAGTAGTGGAAGGAGAACGTTAAAGATGTGCTTCATGATACTTGTTGTTGCCAGCTGCCATGTTTGTTTGTCACCGTCTATCAATTTGTTCCAACACGATTCTTCTTCTTGCAAGGTGAAGTTTGAGAAGGTGTCTTTCAAATAAGTTCGACGGATGTCTGTCGTCGCAGGGCAGGTCAAGAGTAGGTGTCTTATAGATTCTTTAGTCTCTGGAGATTTGCAGAGCCGACAATTACTGGTCGTGGATATGCGTCTAATCGCCAGGATTTCATTTGTTTCTAATAGGTTGAGTCGAATTTTTAAAAAGAAGTTTCTAGTTGATCTATTAGGGAATAGTTTCAAGTATGGTTGCACAAAGTCTAATTTTTTACAGAACGGAGGGAGGTGGTTGGTAAGTTTATATCGAGTAGCTGTTTCAAGGGTGTTAATCCAGTCCATTTCTTTGATTTTTTTAATTACTCTAACTGGGTTGCTAATGAGGTCATCCTTGTTGCAGGCGACTGAGTCCAACATGGTCAGGATTTTTGTTTCCCATCGGGTAAGCATTTGACATGTCCCGAGACGAATTTCTTCTCTTATCAGCTTGTAAGCGTATGGGGCGTCTTGCAGAATACATTTCCGGTATAGTAGCACACTGTTGCTGTCCGTGGTAGATTTTAAGGAGGAGAGAGTAAGTTCCCGTCTGATTAGTGTTATCGGGGTAGATTTTGGGAGGCCAAGGACTGATCTCCAGAAGGTTGCTTCCAGGCTTTGCCACAATTCTTGTGGGAGATTCGGCATTGCGTCGGCGCCGTAGGTCAAAGATGGTATGACTTTCTTCTTATAGAAGTCTCGTACCGGAATGATTGAGAATCTGCCGAATTTTATGTCGATGGCTTTCCCTTGTGCGGCCAATTTTATGGTTTTTGCGTGCAGTTCTTCCTTCATCGCATTCTCTCTGTGCGAACTATCTAGGATGATGCCCAAGTATTTAAAGCTGGAAACTTTCTCGATGGTGGTCGAGCCTAGTTTTAAAGGTTGAATGGCGTTCCTTTTTGCAGATTTCTCGAAGACCATCATTTTGGTTTTTTCTTGATTAATTTCCAAATTGTTTGCCAGCATATATTGTTGTAAGTTTGAGAGTTGGCGTTGTAAGCCTATTGGAGTGTTGTCCAAAAGGATGAGGTCGTCCGCGTAAAGGAGGCGACTAATCTGGTCACCTCCTAGGTTAGGAGGAAAAGCTCTCACCAGCTTTTCTGTTTCCTGAAAATCTCCTAGGTAGGTCCAAAACAGAGCCGGGGCTAGGGGGCAGCCTTGCTTTACCCCTCTAGCCGTTGTTATTTCTTCTGTAAGGAGGCCTTGTTGGTTAAGGCGTACTCGCATTGAAGTATTGGAGTAAAGGGCTCTGATTGGGGTGAGGATGTCAGGAGGGCATTTCCATCGTGCAAGTTTCTCCCACAATCTGTCGCGATCCACCTTGTCGAACGCCTGTGTCAGGTCGACGAACGCGATAAACAGACTTGGACGTCCCTCCAAAATTTTGCTTTTCAAGGCGCTTAATATTAGTATGTTGGCGTTGGTCCCTAGGTTCTTTTTGAAGCCGGTTTGGAGGTTATCTTGGCAGGGAGCGTCGTTGGCCCAGATGGTGAAATGGTTTAGTAAAAGGGATCCAAACAGTTTTCCTATTGGGTCTAGCAGGGCAATAGGTCGATAGCTGCTAGGATCTGACCTGTTGCCCTTTTTGTAGATGGGTACCACATTAGCGCTCTTCCACGATGGAGGGATGGATTTTGTGGTGGCACATCGTCTGAAGATTTGGCTTAACAGAGGCGCCCAGGCTTCAGGGTGGGCCTTCAGGTCAAAGTTGGTGATGCCGTCCGGACCTGGTGCGCGTGAAGGTTTTAATTTTTTGATTAAAGTTATGATTTCTTCGATGTTGTCTACTCGGATCCAGGCGGCATCGTTGTTTTCCATCGCGGGCCGTACGGTCATAGTGTTCTTGAAGAGGTTTCTGAAGTGTGTTTCCCATTCTAACTGGCCTATTCCGTTCAATTGACAAGGTCTAGCGCCAGGAGTTGTTGAATGGAGTAGGGACCAGAAATCTCTTGCATGGTTTCCTGTGATAGCTTTCAGGATATCTTCTGCATCTTGCTGGTAAAGCTTATGTCGATAGCTTTTAAGCCAAGTTTTGTAATTTTTAACTGTGTCTTTGATGATGATGATTGACTGTGGAGGGTCGAATTTACGAGCTTGTCTTTTTGTTTTCCTCAGCTCCCTTTTTCTTTCAGCGACTTGTGTGTCATACTTGTGTTTTTGGTCTGAGGCAGTTGGTTTCTTATTTCGTTTTGAAGTTCTAAATGCTGTCAACAGTGGGGTATAATCTACTTCGTTTGTGCTTGAGGTGGTTTTGTGCTCGCTGTAAAGCAGTGAAATGGATGTTATAGCCTTTTCTGTGATCCTTAGTCTAGTCCCCTGGGCGTTGGGTTCAATGTCTACACTCATCGTATGGTTAATCGGAGCCTTTGTTGTCCAGGTGGTTTCGAGAAGGTTATGGTCACTTTCTTTGGTTTTGACAACTTTAAAGGAGTTGATATGCAGTAACAGAGGGCGTGATACTAGAATATAATCGATTGTTGAGTTCGATTTGGCTCCTTCCCATGTTGGTAATCTGTTTGGGTCAGGGAAGACTTCGTCTAGATTGTCATAAGATCTAGACTTCATTAGGTTCTGCCATTTAATCGATCTTTGGTCAATTTGACGTTTTTTCAGTTTAAGTCCTTTTGTGGTCTCGTAAGGTTGTCTAGTGATGTTAAGATCACCACATAGGACTACATAGTCGGGGTGGTGGGTTACTTGAGCCCAGTCTAGGTCTTGTTCGATTGTATTGATGAATTTTGTACATTCGATGGTTGCTGGGTTCCAGTATATGTTAATAATTATTAATTTCTTCGTCAGTTTTTTATTTGTTTTTTCATCTCTTGTAGTCCAGTTTAATTTTACCATCATCATGAAATGGTTTTCCTTTAATTTTTGTATGTCGGTTAGGCCTCGTCCACTGCGAATTGCTATAAGGAGACCTGCAGTTGGACGGCCTAGATGGCCCTTCTTGGCCAACACTGTATGGGTCTCGTAACCGTCAAGGACTGGAGGTTGAAGCAGCCATGTCTCTTGCAGACAGATGATATCATATGCTGTGAGGGTCACGGACCCCGGGGCTGTTAAATGAAGAAAGCCTCGAGTGTTCCACGAACACATTTTTAGTTGGTCTTGGAGGTTGGAATTCCGGTAAGCGGTAGCGTTGCTGTAGATCCTTCTCTCGGGTGGCTATTTTTGTAAGTTTAGCTTCAGGGCTTTCGGCAGCCAGGACCAGAGGGAATGCAGCGACGAGGTTTGGGATTGTGATGAGTCTGCTGGAGAAGACTTGTTTCGGACTGTCCTTTGAAGCTTTAGGTTTGCTGTCGAGTGGTTGGTTTTGGCCAGAATCTTGGGAGATTTTGGTTCCTTGACGGTTAAAGATGAGCTAACTGGACCTTTTACTGGCCGAGTAAGTTCTTGTTGATGAGGTATGTTACTAGAGTTTGGATTTTGGGCTTTGACATTTGTTTTGGTTGTCTTTTTCGATGTCGAGTGAGAGTTTTGATAAGAAAGTCGATGATGCTCCGTTGCTCTTTTACGCTCTTGGGATTCTCTTGTTTCTCGGTGATTGCGAGGTTTGATTTCTCTCGTGGAATCCGTAAGGTCGTAGCCCATTATTAAAAGTTCTTCCAGGGCGGATTTAAGAGCATTATTTGTTGTTTGTGACGCAAAATATAGGTGTGAAATTGCTCTGTGGCCTTGGTGGCTTGGGTCAACGATCTGGAGGTCGTCTGATTTAATTGAGCGTAGTTTCGGAATAAAGCTACACAGGTCCATAACTGCTCTTCTGTTTAGAATTACTTCATCGAAATTCCCAGGAATCTGCTCTAGTTTCAGTATCCATCTTGGTTGAGGTTTTGTGTGATATTTAGCAGTTTTTGATTTGAAGGTTCTTTTTGGAGCCTCCTTTGGATGTTGTCTTAATGTAGGATTCTTTGATTGACCTGTTGGACGGTGGCGAGAGTGGCTGGTACTCGATCTTTGGGTGTGCCTTAGTGATCGTCGATGTGATTGTTTTTCCCGTTTCTCGTTTTCTGGCTTTTGGAGTTTAGGGTTGGGTACTGTCCCCGGTTTTCCCAATGGGGATTCTTTTGGGTTGTTGGTATCCCTGGACAGCCACTGTCTTCGTTCTTCGAGGGTATAAAAGGGAGATTCTGTAGTCTCTTTTTCCTTGTTGCGATGTTCTGGGGACGTTGTGTGGTTTGGTAAGGAGTCATTTGCACTTTGGACTTCTTGAATTGAAGTTGTGGATTGGTCTGAGAAATGTTGAGTAATATTCATCAGATCCTCGTCGTATGGAGAGGCTTCCGCCTCTCCAGGAGAGTGGTTATATGTTACATGAGCTTCCGTGTTCGCTTCCTGGCGGTCTATAGCTTCCCCTTTCCCTTTAGGTTTAGTAATAGGGCTTTTTAGCGAAGCTGTTGTTTCTAAGTTAATTGAGACCTGTCGATGGAAGATCGGTTCTAGTAATACTGTTTTTTTCTTTATGTAATTGTGTTCTTTCACTCCTCTTATCGGCTTGCAGTTGGCTGTCAGGAGAGGTGTGGGCACCGTTAAGTCGATAAATGGGAGCGTTTGTGTGCCCAAAGACTTTGTTTGAGGTCTTTCTTCACGAACAGGGCACATAGGTTGAAGTGGTTGCTGAGGCGGAAGCATCATCTGTTCTTGAGTTGTGTTGTTTTCAATCGATGTTGGCTTTGCTTCTAGGGCCGTGATATAGCCCTCCAAAAAAGTTAGTTTATTTAGCATTGCCGTTTGGAGTGATGTGTGGTCCTTCATTGTGTCTCCAATTGTTTCGTATAGCTTAACGAAAGGATTTAGAGCTATAGATAAAGCTGACATCAGGGTGCAAGTGTCCAGTTTTTTTGACTGTAAGTCATTTGATGGTAAGGGGCTATATGGTGTCGATTTGCCTCTGGTAGGTGATGGTGGCCGTGTGGCTGGTGTAGTGACTGAAGATAGCCTTCTAGAAGCTTGATCTGAAGAATGTCTTCTTTGGTTGTTATAGCTATCCAAGTTTGAGTAGAAGTTATCTAGAGTTTTCTCAAACTGGATTCTGTTTTTAGATTTTGTCGGGTGGTTTCTTTCACAGTCTCTTTCCCGGTTTTGTGGCCTAGGTATGTCTGTCTCTCTCAAAGGTCGTGGCGAGGTCTCAGGTAGGTGTTCTTTATCGCTGTTGTTTGGTTGAGGTGAGGCCTCCCTGTCACTTGGAATATCTTTTGGTGTAGGTTGAGTGTTGTTTATCGTAGAGGAGTCTACTTGCTTTGACGGGGTCAGGTTGTATCGGGGAGATATGGGTCTGTCACCCTCCTGTGTCTCTTGGCTGTGAGATTGAGGTTGGATCTGTGTTTTATGGTCGCTGCTCTTTTGGCTTTGTTGGAGGGCCAAAGATGGTAGTGCTATTTGCGCCGTTGTGTTGCCGGAATAGAGTACCACCGGGTTACGGGAGGGTGCTGCGGATGAGGCCGGTTTAGGGGCGATTTGCACCCCTGGCTCGTCTGTCGTTATTTGTGGAATTGTTGGAGTAACTTGGCCCGAAAAGTGCCATTTTGTCGGGTCTATGGTGGTTGCTGATCTATTGTCTTCTTTGGGTAGAGGAAAGGGTACTTTACGTTGGGCTTGTATTACCCTACGGTGTTTTCGAGGAGGAGTGATTGCGTCTGCTGCCTCCAAGATTTCTGCATCCGTCAATTCTTTGCACTTTTGTTGGATAGCTTTAGAGTGCTTGTGGAAGAAGTCCGATAATAGTTTCAAGGGGCGTTGAGGTTTTTTCAAGTTCTTTCTTGAGTCTTTAGTGACCACACGAAGTGATTTAGTAGAAGTCGTGTGTTTTGGTAGTTGTTTGGCTGAAGTGCCTGTATTCCTTTGTTTACTTGCTATTTCCTCCTCGTAAACTTTTTTTTTTGTTTTTGTTGGGTCATCAAGTGACCGAGGTCTCTTTTTTTTTATGGAGTTAAAGGCAGAGCCCTTTTCTTTGTTGAGTGGTGGTCGGATTGAAGCAATCTCCACGTTGGTTTCATCGTCGAGGTTAGCTGATGGCAAGCTTGTTGAGGCTTCATTGAATAATGTTGTGGGTTTATGAGGTTGATCAATAGGTGGCGCTGGTGCGGATTCGCTTTCAGATATTCTCGCAGGCGGTTTTCCCTCAGATGTTTGTTCACTCTGGCACTCCGACTCTCTGTCCTCGGGTGGTGATTCTCCCACGAGGTCGGGCGGCACCTCTTTTCTCCCCCCCAGAGGGGGGGGCGGCGGGCCGCCTTCCAATGCAGCCGCCTCCCTTGCTCGCCGCCCGTTTGCTGCGTTCGCCGGCATCTGGGTGGACGGCCCGCTCCACGCCGTCTCCCCTCCGGGTGACTGCGGAGCTGGGGCCGCGACCCGGGTCGGCCCGACGAAAATCGGCAGGGGGACGGGCTGCATAGGCACGGGATTCAAGGCGGACCCCCCTCCGGGTGACCACCGATCACCGGCGGCAGCTGGCCCTGCCGACGTACACTCGCCTGGCGGTCTCGGTGAGCTCGCTCCGGGACTCAACGCGGCCGCCCCTTCGGGATGCTGCGGAGCTCCGGGGAGCATCGGGCCCGTCTGTGGGTGCAGGGATGGAACGGCGGGTGCCGGCAGCAGGCGAGGCTCGGTGGCGTGGGTGTCCAGGATCAAAGTGTCGTCCTCGGGTGAGTCTGCTTCATGTGTTTGTATAGGCCTTTTACTGTTGAGAAAGAAAGGGCACTTTTCAGTGTCTCTTTTTCCTGTACACGTACCCTTTCCCAGTGTCTTACGACTTTTTCCCAAGTAGGGACCTGTTTTGGGGTCAGGGCTCTGTGATGAAAGGTGGTCGTCTGTGAATTCGAGGCAAGGCACAGGGGGGTGAATAAAAGTGTCTGTAAGTGTTTCAGTTGCATTTTTAGACAGCAATTTTGCGTTGCTTCTCAGGCAGCGGCCTGTCGCATCTTCGGGGTCCAAACCCTGGAGTTTAGGTGGTGAGACAGCAGTCGAGCCCGTCTTGCCTGGCATGACTGCAGGACTGCCACTCTCCGCCACTCCGCGCCGCTCCGCGGTGGAAATGAAGGTTTTATGGTGAAGGATGCTGGGTGTAGCTGGAAACACACCTCCTACAATGGAGCTGAAAAAAATACTGGGTGGTGGGAGAATACTGCAGGACTGCCACTCTCCGCCACTCCGCGCCGCTCCGCGGTGGAAATGAAGGTTTTATGGTGAAGGATGCTGGGTGTAGCTGGAAACACACCTCCTACAATGGAGCTGAAAAAAATACTGGGTGGTGGGAGAATACTGCAGGACTGCCACTCTCCGCCACTCCGCGCCGCTCCGCGGTGGAAATGAAGGTTTTATGGTGAAGGATGCTGGGTGTAGCTGGAAACACACCTCCTACAATGGAGCTGAAAAAAATACTGGGTGGTGGGAGAATACTGCAGGACTGCCACTCTCCGCCACTCCGCGCCGCTCCGCGGTGGAAATGAAGGTTTTATGGTGAAGGATGCTGGGTGTAGCTGGAAACACACCTCCTACAATGGAGCTGAAAAAAATACTGGGTGGTGGGAGAATACTGCAGGACTGCCACTCTCCGCCACTCCGCGCCGCTCCGCGGTGGAAATGAAGGTTTTATGGTGAAGGATGCTGGGTGTAGCTGGAAACACACCTCCTACAATGGAGCTGAAAAAAATACTGGGTGGTGGGAGAATACTGCAGGACTGCTACTCTCCGCCACTGTTTACTTATTAGAGTTTTGTGTACTGTGAAATATGTAATAAGTAGCTAATAAAACCCACGTATTACATAATTGCATTATTACAGACAAAACACAAAGACACAATAACGCATACAAATATGTGTATATACAGGGAAAGTGAAGTAAGCAAAAAAGCAGAGTAGTAGTAGAAACAATTCATAACCTAACTGATTATCTTTATGCTAATAAATGATTGCTCTGTTGCAAAGCTGCTATTTACCCTATGTATATGTATCACATAATGTGACTGGACCCTAAGGAAAGTAGTGTGAGTACAAAGTATACAAATATGAACATATACAGTGAAAGTATAGTATAGAAATAAAAAAAACAACAGAACTATCAGAAAGTGCTAACTCTACTGATTATTTTCATACAGAGAAAGGATTGCTGTCTTTCAAGCTTCTGTCTTCCCCTATGTATATGTTTCATATGATATGACTGGACCCTGAGAGAGTTACCGTAAGAACATACTTGAAGGATAAGTCTACAAATATAGTATGTTTTCAATTTTTAGTTCCTGACTGTTACTGAAGAAAACCATGTGGCCTAGATGTGTCAGTAAATGAAAAACGAGGGAGACAGACATGTGATGTTGCGTGCTGCTGTAATGTACTCCTGTGAGAATGACAACATTGGTTATCGATATGTCCACTTTCTCAATGAAAATGGCACATCATTGTAGCCCAGTGGCAATGACATTTGGTTTTCCCACTTACAGGCTGCACTGAAGATGTAATTGTAAGAATACGAGGCACTGTGCAACAAATACAAAAAAATATAAAAGCCTGAAAAAACAGTTGTTAATGTGGAAGCTGGTTTAAAAAATAAAAAGAAACAGCATTACACTAGTACAATAACAATCCCTTGTGGAGGCTTCCTATTAAAAGTACATGCACATGTGATGTCATCAGTGATGTTATGAATGAGATTTGTGATGGCATCTTTGGGTGTTAGTCCTTGCAGTGCACACTGGTGGCAAGAGTTATGGTTGCTTAGCTTACCATAACTGTCGAATTTCTGGAGTTTTTTCGGTTTTACCTGTAATCATAACATCCCTGTAACAACATTTCTTACATTGAATTTCATAGGTTTTTTCTTGAGCAACTTAACAATAACTTCCCTTTAACATCATTTTTGTATATATATATATATATATATATATATATATATATATATATATATATATATATATATATATATATATATATATATATATCTTTATTGATTTGGTTGAAAATGTCACACTTTCAAATACAAATTTACAAGCCCTTACAATAGAATAACAAAATAACATTAACAGCAGTTTGGCTCAGGCCATACAATATTCTCAATACACAAAATACTTTACCAATCAATCCTATTTTACAGAAGCCAATCTAATGCATTTTTTTTAGGGGTATAAACAATGGCAATCAAAATAGAGGGAGGTGGACAAAGTGGTTAAGGCAGGAGTAAACAGTATAAGCAACCCCAAAGAAAAATCATTATAAATCTAAAATCCTTTCACTAAAATATTTAAAAGTTATAACAGCTCGGTAAAACTTTAAAAATAACAGGTAATTCATCACTGCTAAATTTACAGAGGCATGCTGTCGATTAAAAGTCTTCATCCATAAATCATCTACTGATAACAATTTAAAATCAGAGAAGTACTTATACAAATAGGTCCTTCTTTGGTCTACAAGTTTTGGGCAGGGCACTATAATAGGTTTTAATGGCTCCAGTTTCTTTATATTTAGACAAAATCTACATTGTTTTTACATTTGGGACTAGTTAAATTTGATCCCCAGTACCTCTCTTGCAAACCATAGGTTGAAACGAAATCTTAAAAATAAATTACCATAATTATTGTTTGGGAATTTATGCAGATATATCAGAGTTTCAGACAATGATTTAATAACCAAATCTACTCTTTTAAACAGTTTGTATTTATTACATTCCTCCCAGATCCTTCTCCAGTCATAATCCCAGAATTGTTTTTTCAGCACGATCTGGGTTGGATAATAACAGTTCTCTATCAATATGTACTCTTAGCATTACATCAAGACAATAATCCACCCAGAGTTTTAGTCAGTGTCTGGCTGGTCTCCCAAAATGTTCCCGATTAGCCTCTGACAATTGATTTTACATACATTTGCTATAAAGTGCTAAAGTGCATCATTCTACTATAGATTTAAAAGACAATAGGCCCAATTCAAAGTGGATAATCTGGACGGGTAGACTTGTAGGCAAGGACAAAACACTTTTCCAATGTACACCCTCCAGCCTATCCCAATCTGGCCTCTGGTTAATTCACTTTGTCTCTGTCCCATATGTTACAGTAGGTATTACCTTTTGCTTATAAAAGATAATAATTGGTGTACAAGAAAATTCACCATATTTCTTTTGAATTAATGAGACCTGAGCAGCCATTATTTCCATTTTCCTTTTTCCTTTGAAGGTCTGCTTTGAACGGAGCCTCCTGCTTATCACTGTTTATATTTACACCTAGCTATCTATACTCTGTGACTACTTCCAAATATTGAGGGCCGATCTTCCATTTGAAAGAGGAATATTTATTGAGCCTTTTTTGGACAATATCAATATATTCGATTTTTCTACATGATAGTTTGGGAGTTTTATAAAGCATATTCCATCAATTATGCTAATTTCCTCTGGAGAACTATCAGAGTTGTATCCAGTAGCACCAAATCATCTGCATCCAAGAGCAAGGAAATAGATCTGGTACCAATTTTTGGAGGAAACTAAATTGTTTTGTTCAAATGCAGTCCCAGGTCTTTTATGTAAAAATTATAAAGTGCTGGTGCTAAAATACAGCCTTGTCTAAGGCCTGAATGTGTTTAGATAGATTTGGTTAATAGTCCTTCCTGATTTAATTTTACTTGTATGGAAGTTTCAGAGTATAGCTGAACAATAGGATTTAGAATAAAATTTGGACAGTCTGCCTGCCTCAATTTTTCCCACAGCGAGGCTCTAGAAATCGAATCATAGGCCTGCTTAAAATCTATAAAGGCCAAGTATACAGGGTAAGCTATGCGGGCAGCCTGCTCTTTGATTGCAGATAATGCTAATAGGTTAGCCGATGTTCCCAAACCTGATACAAAGCCTGATTGACATATGTCGAAAAGCTGGTTCCTCCTTATCCATTTCATAAATTGGTTTAATATCAGGTGTGTAAAGAGCTCCACCGGCACATCAAGGAGTGCTATTAGGTGATCAATTTGTGGATTCTTTTTATCCCCCTTCTTAAAAATTGGAATAATTACTGAACTTTTCCAAGAGAATGGAATTCTCCCACCTAGAATTATCTGGTGGAAAATGAAGAATAATATTCGTTCCCATGACTCTGGATGTTGTTTTAACACATAGTTGGTTAGGCCATCCGGGCCTGGAGCTTTCAAAGTACTCAGATTCTTAATTTGCATCAGAATATTATGTTCATCAAATCAAAGTTCTTTAGTTCATCATTCTTGTACTTTATAGTGAAATTAGAATTATCCTTACTAGCATACAGATCAGTGTGAAATAGGTCCTCCACACTTCCTCCTGTGTCAAATTTATCAGTACTGGTGATGTTAGGTCCCTGCATCCAACTTTCAAAAGGGGCTAAATTTGAGCACTTCAATTAGTGGTTACAGCTTGAGTTTTTTGAGTAAATATTTTTAGAACTGACACATAAGTATTTTCCTTAATGTTATCCAGTCCCTGAAATCTATGCATCAGACAGTTTTCAAATTTACTCTGCTAGGCTTCTGACCGTTTTAGCCTATTTTTCCACCTTCAAGGGTCAGTTTATGCAAGTAAAATTGACTCTGAGGTGGACTTGCAGAGGTTAACCATTTCAAAGTGAGAATATTGTGATCACTATTATGGTTAGCCAATACATGGAATTCTAGCATTTCTGGATAGGCATTTCTAGAGGAGAATATATAATCAATTATTGACATCAATTTGGCTGTACCCTATGTTAGTTGAGGGGTATATCCCCCTTAAGGTCCCCATTGAGCCCGACAAAACCCCTTATTCTCCATTAGGTAGCTCCACCACCATGCTCTCAATGACAAAAGGGAGTTATTTATATTGTGGCATTTAGTATTCAAGTCACCTGCGGTCAGGATGGTATTAATTGTTCCATCAACTGCACACAAATCCAGCATAACCTCAACTCCTGCTATAAAATTATCATCATAAATGGATGCGGGTTCAAGTATAGATTAATTATAGCACAGTTGTTGAATTTTTTACCCTTAGATCTAGGCGAAAGGAGCTTGGAAAGTTGGGTAAATGGGTTTAGAGAGGCACAAGGGATTAGAGTTCGTCCCAGTCTCAATTTGCATGCTGTTAAGAGACCAGCTGAAGGTCTTCCCTTTGCCCATTTTATCGTTGGGATCCAGGTAAGTCCATATCCTCGCCAAATGGGGCATGTCGTTATCCATGTCTCCTGTGGTATAAGGATATCAAAAGCTACTAGTATTTCACTATTGTTGATTAGCAAATACCTAAATAATCTGGTGTGCCACCCTTAACACATTGGGGGTCATTACAACCCTAGCAGTAGAGGGTTAACGGGGCTGGTAGAGCTGGCGCCCTGTTAACCCCCTACTGCTGCATTACGAGGTCTGCTTGCGGGACCCAGTAGGGTCCCGTGAGCAGACCAGGATTCAAACAACGGGCCCGTTGTTAACAGGCCCATTGTTTGCATCCTCCTCATTCCCATTGAGCCCTATGGGGGCTTGAATGGGAATGGGGATGTTCAGGGTCTGGTTTCCTGGAATAGGGAAATACCGGGCCCTCCAAGGTCGGAATGGACCGGTATTTCCCCATTCCAGGAACTCGGACTTGGTACCCGGAATGAGGGTAGCCATGCCGCAAATAGCGCCATGGCTACCTCCAGAGTTGCAATGAGCCCCATTGCCCTTCTGGGCCCTTAACCTCTAGTTTTGAAAAGGACTTTTTCTAGTATTTAGTGCACCTGGTGCCATGGCCAGCCCCATGCTACCTCCATTTGAGGGTCCCCTGTGATCTCAACTTCTCTCACCAACTGCCCCAGTTTCCCCTGACATTGGATTCTTAGTGGCTGGAAAGTTGACATTTTAAGTGATGGTGATCTAGATACATGAGGGGACCTTCTAGGTGAAACTCACATTTCTCTATATCTAACCTAAATCCTTGCTCTCTAGAAAGGTTTTTGGCTTTCATCAAGGCTTCTCTCACCAATTGCGATGGACTTTCTAGTCTTACTTTATTAAACCTATAACAGTCCACAAACTGGATCCTTTCAATGTCTCTAGAGTGGTTAGTTTTTAGTTCCGGTATTGATCTCATAAGGTCGAGGATTGTAGTCCTGTTTGGAAATGGGTCCGAACGATATCTATCCCTCATATGGAGGTATAGATACTGAACCCTGGGATTCCTCTCTCCCCCCACTGATGACTGCCTGGAGTGGGGATTGGAGAATGTCTCCCCACGCCCTCCTCCCAACTCTCTCAGGTTCCTAGTCGGGCTAGATCTTTCTTTGGATCTCTCCAAGCTGCCCCCCATATAGGATAGTTCTGTTTTATCTTGGACATTCCCCCGGTGGCCCGGGTCCTCCAGTTGTTTGTTGTAAAATAGCCAATCTTCTTTCTTCCAGGGTTCTACATTTCCTCCCTGCATAGGCAAGATCTTGCCTTCTCCTTTCTCTTTCCATTCCTCCCCTTAGTAGATCCTTGTTAATTAAATGTGGGGAATTTACATTTGTATCAACTCTCAAGACTGTATAAGTGACCAAGTTTAATAGGTCTTCTAGCTGGCGTGAAGCCTGCTCGCTGAGTATATCAGCAGGAGAGGGCAGTGGCTTGTTTCTCAATTCATCATCCATACTTTCTCTGAATTTTGTTTATGGATTTTCCCTGGTGGTTTATTTTTTTGGTCATAATTTTGTTCCTCAGTAAAGATATTACAGACGTTTCCTGATGACAGGGTGGGGTAGAGAGAATACTTATTAATTTTTCACCCCTCTAGTCATCGATTTTGAAACTGAACGATGGTTTTTCCATTTTTCTCCATGTATTTGTCTAGATTTTTCTCTCGATTGTTCTGTTTTTTAAACTCATCATATAGAGGTTCTGCTGGAGGAATATCAGCAATTGTTTCCTCTTGAATGGTCTCCACTTGGACTATTTCCCCTGTGTTATTCTCTTCAGTAAATGAGCAATTATCTAGTTGCTGTTGCTCTAGAATACTCTCTCATCTAGGACATTCAGACTGTATCCCTTTTGATATAAAGTTAAATTTAGTGGGCCAGAGTGGTATCCCATTCTCCAATTAGGTATCATCCTCCCTCCCGGAATTTGATCTGTTCAAATAGTTTTTTTCTATCATCCCAATTTTTTCCATAAGTAAATTTAACAAAACAATATGCTCATCCCATTTGTTTTCCAAGGTTCCGAATAGTTGTGATAGTGAAAGCAACTGAATGATACAGTCACACTGTGAGTATGCCCATAAAGATAGATTTGGGAGTGCAGAGCAAAATAAATCAACTTATGCCTGATGAATACTATAGTACATGGTAAGTTTTATTATGCCAAGCCAACACGTGTTTGGAGCCCTGCTCTTCTTCAAAGGCTGTGCTGTTATCTGACTGTCCAGGATATACAGGTCATGACTATTTATATAACTTTAACAATTTCATAGCTGCATGCACTGACCCCATTTAGTATCTGAAAAATAATTAATCAGGAAATAACCATGAATACCTTTGCAAGTGTGGCAAGGCAAGTCATTAACAACGGCCTTTCTGCAAGATACTGTGAAGTTGTGATAGCGCTGTTATACCATTAATCATTTCTAGTAGTGTTATTTCATGTAAGGGGGGCATATGTGATTCTGTCCAAATGAGTGACCGGTGTTGGTTTTTACAAAGGATAATGCTTAGCTTGATGAAGAATTTCTAGTAAAGTAAAGCGACTCTTCTTACATAATTGGGGAACCTGACAGATCACATGCACGAGTAGTCACCCTACCCTACATTTGCATATCATGGACCAGAATCTGATTTGGTTGTAAACAAGGGCTGGGCAGAGAGCCTATAGAAGGTGGGGGGATGGCCTGGTCAGTCGGTGTGAGAAGTGATTAATAAGTAATGATCACACTTCCATCCGACAAAATCCTTTCACCACCCGAGAATATAAAACCGACCCTACCTGAGATTCTGCAAAATGCACTTGTGCCGCTATGGACAAAAAAGGGTGGACATTTCCATTTGCCCTCAATCATCTGGTCTTATTATTGTTTCCCTTGACAAGGTTGGATCGTTAGTGGTAGCGATTTGCTTTGCTCCATCTGCTTTTCCTTTTCCACTAGGGCTGAATCAGGGATGTCATCGAGGTTAATTAGATGCGGTTCCTCTAACCTCGATCCTACTGATTGATTCTGGTTAATAGATACAGGAGGTACCACGAAAACCTCTTCCCATGAAACTTACAGAGGGGACAGAATACCCTTCCACCAAAATGATCTTATATCAGGTGAGATTGATTTTGCTCTGTGTGTTTTAAGGCCTGGGGCAAATTTGATTCCCTGTTCCTAAACCTGTTAAAGGAATCACTGTCTTTAATGTGTAAGAGTATGACATAGACCACCCGAATCAATATGTACGGGTTAGAAGGTCTTTTTTTTCTCTTTTTTGTGAGGGCGTTATGTATAGCCCCTTTCTCTTACGTATGCGAAGACACGCTTAAAAAATTCTAAAGTAATATTTCAGCTTTGCCACCTCAATACTCAAAGAGCACTCTTCGATGCGCGTGCGCTGATGCGCGCAGCTGCTGTTTTTTAAGGCTTGGAAAGAGGAGGCTGGGCCAAAGTTCCAATATTAAGGTGAGAATGTAGTAAATCGTAAATCCTGAGTTCAAATCCTTCCAAATAGCTCAAAAGTTATCCAATTCAGGAAAGTGCTATAGTGGAGAAAGTAAAACATGTTTATACAAATGTCTTGGACTGGAAGAAAAATGAAAGTCACTGTTCCAACCCTAGTAACTTGTGGTTCAGGGAGTCCTTGACAGCTTCACAGCATCACTCAGTGAACACTCCTCGATGCGAGCACGCTGATGCACGCAGCTGCTGTTTTTAAAGTCTTGGCAAGAGGAGGAGCTGCCAAATTTCCAATATTAAGGTGAGAACATAGTAAATAGTAAATCCTGAATTCAAATCCTTCCAAATAGCTGAAACGTTATCCAATTCAGGAAAACGCTTGTGGTTCCGAGAGTCCTCCACAGCTTAACAGCAGTACTCAGGAAGCACTCTTCAATGCGCCAATAACATTTTATAAAACCAAGCAGAGAAAGAGAGGTAATTTGTTTAAGTCAATAAATCTAATAAATCTAAAAAGAACTGAAGATGAGTCATTTAGGTTTATAAACCAATTTATTGCCCACTTGAATGAAATAAGAAATATTCTAGGTAGACATTGGACCATTCTTCAAATAGATTTGGATCTGAAAGGATGAAATTGGAAATTATCCTAGTATTACATTCTCTAAAGCCACATCATTCACAGAGATGATTTCTCCAAGCCTACTTAATAAAATGAGTGGTGATGGTAAATGGTTATCCAATCAAAATAGAAAGAAAGATTTCATTAAATGTACGATTTTAAAATGTGTGAATTAGCAGTACCAAAAAACATAGTCGAGTATGGTATACAGAGAAAAAAGTGGTTCATTAATCACTCAGTTAATTGTCAAACCATATATGTAGTTTATGGAATAGTATATCCTTGTGGTAAGATGCATATAGGTCTACTAGTTAGCTGATAAAAGTGAGATTGTTACAATACTATAGGGTGATCAAGAATAAGGATAGTAATGTCCTTGAGCAGTCCATTTTGAAGGATTTCATAGCAGAAATCCTGAGCTACTGAGATTTCTGGAAATAGCTCATATGCCTGAACACAGAAGAAAAAGCATTAGAGAACAGAGATTGAGAAAGTTGGAGTCCAAACTCATTATTGAGATGAACACTATTAAACCAGCAGAACACAATTTAAATAAGGAGCTTTTGGTACATTTGTATGGATGAAAATATACTAAAACTCGTTAGGGAAATTGATTCAATAATGATGATATGTATAACAACAAGAACCATGGTTCATGTAAGAGATGGCCTATGGCTTGCATTTTCACTTTTGAAAGAATGGTAGATATTGTAATGTGAAGAATCTTAGGTCCTGTATGCCTGATAAAGAATGCATGTGCACTTTATATAAACTGTCTGGCAGTCATGATAACATCTCTAATCAATGTGCCTAATGAGGAAATACACATTTGGTAACCTGGAAAACATAAGATTCACATATTTTTCATTTGCTACCAATCAAGGATCCATTATATGATGTTTCAATATGTCATATACTGAATAGAACGTTGACTACGGATGATTATTAATAATGATGTCTCTGCTAACCCTGAGTAGATTAAATGTTGATGGAAAATACATTCTGTCAATTCTAATTTAATTTTAGCCCACTTGGGTGATATTTTATGAAAATAGTTGTTGTTTCTGATATTAGTATTAGTATTTAGCCTTTGATGTCACAAGGTGATGTATGTTATACGGTGTGGGTCTGATGGTGATCTATTTCCCTTTGACGAGTCACATAATGACAGTGAACTATGTAGTAGATGGAGAGTAATAATATGGCTATTGCATTTGCACATGGGCTCTGTACTCAAATTAAAAACTAAGTGGGTGGTACTTTGGAGTTTCGATACTTGTCTATACTCATTGTTAAATGGTTAAGAGGTTGTACAATTTGGAGCTTAATCCATGTAAAGAGGCCACCTGTATTTGCAAGTGGTAATGGTGCATTACTGACTCTAATCATATGATTTTCCATTAATTGGCACCATGATAGCTGGGTACAGTGATTGTGGATTATGAGTTTAGAAAAATATGTGTGGGGTTCTGGGTTCTCCAACTACACCCTATGTTCCAGCTGGAAGTAGGCTGAGTGTCACAGCAGTAGCTTTTGTTCAATATATATATATATATATATATATATAGGGCGGCAGTCACCACCCTATAGTTAAGGTGAGTCAGACTCACACAGGAACCTCAAAATAATTAATTGCTAATAATGTTTGATTCGTGAACAGCCGGAATGTTGAAGTGAACAAAAAAGTGATTAGGAAAAAACTAAAACAAAGTTGCGTTCTACATCCCATGTATTTTCCCACAGACAAAAAGGGTTAATTTTTGCCAGAATGCACAAGCCAAACCGCTAGATGGAATTGGACCATTTCCAAAACAACGTGGGCGCGAAAAATTGACTTGAGGCCTTTTTGTGGTTTGGGGTTATTTCATCTAGTCATTTTTTTAATATTCCCCTTAATCCAAAATAGATAGCTATATCTTTGCTAAATTGCAGAGAAGCCGGGTGTTTACAAATGAAACAGCCCCCATCTTTGTTTTTGCTTGATGTGACAGACAGACACACTTTCAAAAATATATATTATATAATGGGAAGGTGTGGACAGGGTGTTTCCTGATGCTGATGTAGCCTATGGCATGTTTGTGAGTGACATCTGGAACACATGTTAGTCAGAAACACCCTTAATTGCAAGTGGGGCTGTTTGCAGGAATAGGCAAGTCCTACCTGTGAAGCCACTAGCAGGGTGTTAAATAATTTTATTTATTGTATTACTTAAAGCACAGACCTAGCTTGAGAGCAGTGGAGTGATGTACAGAGTGTGGGTAGCCAGCATTTGGGGTGGCATATTTTAACAGTTGCTTGTATAGTAGATGAGTGGGAACAGCTATAGTATGTAGCTCAAATACTTCATAATATAAAAACATAAAATTATGTGAGTGGGGTGCAAACCCTCTGAAAAGTGGCTCTGCATCGGACAATAAAGTAGAATGAAGAGAAAAGGACCAAAGATGAATAGCCCAGTGAGGGCTGCTCACCCTAAAGACCACTAAGTGGTTAAGTCGTTATGTAGTTATGGATGCCGCGTCACTGAGTGTGAGCTCTCACGCTCAGTGACACAGCATGTAGCTCAAATACTTCATAATATCAAAACATAAAATTATGTGAGTGGGGTGCAAACTCTCTGAAAAGTGGCTCTGCATCAGACAATAAAGTAGAATGAAGGGAAAAGGACCAAAGATGAATAGCCCAGTGAGGGCTGCTCACCCTAAAGACCACTAAGTGGTTAAGTCGTTATGTAGTCATGGATGCCGCGTCACAGAGTGTGAGCTCTAAAGCTCAGTGACACAGCATCCATGATACGCTAATTCAACTGAGAGGCACCTGAATTAAGACTTCCATTTGGAACAAAGCAACTACCTGATAAAATATTCTTAATTGACCCAAAAGCAGAGGGACGGCTTGTGACAGTTTGAGTTCGTTGAGTAGGTAGCTGTGATCATGTGAGTTACACCTGTCTGATTCAAGCAAAGTTTTGCCCTGATGAAAGAAAAAATGTGTCTGAAATGCATTGACCATGAGGCATCTGCTAACTGTTCAGATATATTAAAATGATCAAAAACTGTCATCTTTTTTGAGTATTTTTAGAAGGTTAAACAGCTTCAATCCAAGACTATCAGATTACATGTCGATTTTACCACTTATTGGTCTTTATGGTTTGCAGCCCTCACCAATGGCTATCCAGCCTTGGTCCTTTTCCCTGTGAGCTGGGTTCTGTGTGTCGATATGTGCATCCATGTGAGTTCAATATTGTCTACAAGTTGAAAATGCCAACCTATTGCAAAATAAGATGGTGACAGGGTGGGGTGCAGCTGGGCGGGTAGGTGGGTTGAAAAGTCCCTTCACTTAAGAAACCAAAAGCCAATACACCAACCAAGTGTCGAAGTGTAGTGTAATTCAGTCTTTTGGTCCATTACTCACCTTCTCAAGGTATGCATGTAATGGCTGTGTCACAGGTGCGGTGACGCGAACTGTAAGTGTGACAATTAGACAGTTATTGTGAATCTTCTGCCGAACAGCACGTGCTCCTTGTCTTCAAAGGAATTCCACTTCTTATATAAGTCAGTGACTACACAAGCACACAGTGGGAAACACTCTATGTGCCCTCTGGTCACAAACTACTCACATAATTCCTTAAAGGTTTGCTGCAAACATCACTGGATTGAAGAGAGAAGGACTCTTTACTGGCACAATGGTATAAAAATAAAGCATACTGATAGGCAAGAAGCACAAATCAAAGGATGATTCCAGTGGGTATGGCACTAAGCCAAGTGAAATTCCAAGGTCCTCATCTATGGATCTTGCCTGATGTTTGACTGAAATGACATAAAGCTGCCTCACTGTGCATTCAAATAAGACTTGAAGGAAACATTGTTAAGTCAAGGCACTGGCCCGTATGGTCTTCTAATAACACCTTCTGGATCTTCAAGAACGGAGCACTCTCTGTCAAATTGTGATTCGCCCTTATCTAGATGACTTAACATTAAGAGGGGAAACGTAAATCAATAAAATCAATATTGTCATAGAGGTTAAACCATCAGTCTTCCATATTTACTAAATCGAGAGGAATCCTCTGTACACAACTCTACAAAATTGCCTAATCATTGAATATCAATAAATAATTAAGATGTATTTCCTATGGTAAAAGCCATGGCCAATGCAGCTCAGCTATACAGTAACATTGTAGCAATAAGCCCCGAGACGGCGGGCCAATACCACCCCAGGTAATGCCCCCGTGCCCCATAGTTACAGGCCCGACCATAGCGAGGGACTTAATGAGGCCCCGGGGGCATTACCGCCGTCGTGCCTTCAAACAAACGAAGGCACGTACGTGCGTGCAAGGGATTCCTGGCCTGGTAATTCCCCGGCGAGGGCCAATCAGAATGCTTGTTACATTCTGGTTGACCCTCGCCAGATACTAATGTTAAACAAGTTATGCTTTACCTATGCTTTACCTTGTGTTGTAAAAAATAAATAAACTGAAGCTCACTGAAAATACTTAGGTTGAAGGGATGTTATGTTTAGAAAGCAAAACTCAGCAGTTCTAGTTAGCAACACAACCATACATTGCCTTCAGCATGTGTTTTACTGGGTACTTTGTGATATTTTCGAATATTAAAGGCTGCACACAAAAAAGAGTGATTTATTTTGGCTGATTTGGTGCAGCCTTTAAACCCCAAATCCCTTTTTACCCCCACCCCGAACATGCCATAACCATTCTTACACAAACCCCCGCTTCACAGATAGACACACGCACACTGACAAACACAAACACACACGCAGAAACTCACACACACTTGGCCACGTCTGTCAGCCCCTGTGCAAACTCGTCTGCATCCAGTGGTGTGACAGTTTAATTTTGAAACGACTGCTCTGAGCATTCTCAAAGTGGTCTTTCCAAATCTGTCTTTTTTGTTTTCGAGGAAATACCCTTTCACTCCACACTGTTGCACGGCTCAGCAAATTGCGTGAATGGCAACGGCTTTTCTTTGTAAAAGAAGGTGAACAACTGTTTTCTATAACCACAGCTTTTAGTAAAACTTTGTTTTTTTAAAATTATATCATAATCTATGGGTCATTAGGCCCTACCCCAGCAAGCCGGTCAAGTGGCACAGCGAGTAGAGCGCCCGCTTTGACACCCGTGCAGAGCCTGTTAACGCAGGTTCGAATCCCGGCGGGGCCAAACTCAGCCTTTCATCCTTCCGAGGTCGATAAATGAGCACCACACACCGTGGGTAATAATAAGCAGCGCTCAGATACCTGAGGGTTTGTAGCGCTATATAAAAGCCTAATTATTATTATTATTATTATTATTATTAACAGTGGCCCTCCCCAAAACTGCCCTCCTGCCATGCCCAAGGCCCAGTGACCTTCCCTATACTTTTCATGGAGCATTGCCTGTGGTCATGTTCAACAGACAATGTGCTCCTCCTTGCATTGCTAACTGGGTGTGGCCTGTGGCAATGCCAAGCAACTGCAAGGCTGGAGCATGGCTTCAGACCTGTGATGCCTCCTGCCCAGGAACAAGGAAACTAACCCCCCTGTGAAGTAGTAGTGTGGTTTGAGGCTTGATTTTTAATCACATGCACTTTGTTCATATCTGGGAAATATTTCATTTGGATCCATTCCAACTAAATTGATTGGTGTTAAGTGAAAGACCACTCTGTGACAGCACACAGCGGTCTTCTAAATCAAACTGTCAGGCCCTGCGACGCACACGACTACGCAGGTGCAGGCAGGCACGGCAAGACCCAGCGGAGGAGTTGCTGGAGTGTCAGTGTGTGTGTGTGTAAAAAGGAATGTTTGAGAAGGGGTGGGGCAGGAGGCAAATGAAACTGGTTGTGGGTTTGAGTGTGCATGCGATGGGGGAAGGAGGAGCAAGAAGGAAAGTAGTGTTTGCGGTGGTGAAACCCCTCAAATAAAAAAATAAAAAACTCAGGGGTGTGCTTTTTCAGCTTTTTGAGGCACACAAAATCGACTGAACTAAATATGTATTTTGTAAGTGCAGCATTCAAAAAGTGGCAGTTCCACATAGAGCCAAATTGATTATGGGGGAAAGGCTTTGTGAAAGGCACAAGGTAGATGTGCTTCCTAACCAGGGCTAGCGGGGGTGTGCATGATGGACAGAGATGTGTTCAGCTCAGGCGGCTGCAAGAATGGCATTGGGGATATAGAGTGTCGCTACATGTTAATGCAGACCTTGCTAATGTTTAGCTGTAATTGTGTGCCCTTGAGTATTTGTGAAGGTGCTCATTGTCTGTGCAGGGAACAAACATGCATTGTCATTGTCCCATGGTAGTAGTGATATCCTGGAGTGTGATTTAGTTTCACATGGATAAGCAAACCTCTTAACAAGGTAGAATCAGCCATGAATAGGTAGAACATATTAAGGTTGTAGAAGGATTAATCAGAAAGAGAAAGCATTGACTATGCAAAACACATGCTGCAAAGGGAACGTAAATAAATAGGTGATTTATTGTGTAAAAACATTGGAGATTGTGAGCTAATTTCAAACATGAAAGCCCATTTTTACACTGTAAACCCCCAAAAAATCAATCCAAACCCATTCAGTAATTTGTTGGTTCTGGTAAAAAAAATGTTATCATGTGGTCACCTTTATGATGGAAAAATCATACCTGTTTGGAGTGTTCCAGGGCTGTACCCAATGAAATCTCCATTATGTTTGGTATGCTCTCTGTGCTCTCTGTGTCTTTGTGCTAAAGAAACATTCTAAAACTTGCCAAAGTCAAAAGAGTGGAGAATAGAGTGGGTGCTGGCAATGGCTGATGCTGATCCCAAGTTCTTTAGCATTGCATCTTGTCCTAGTGATTCCCACAGTTATACAGAAAGATGAACAAAAAACATTCAAATTCACAACTAGAAAGCGGGAACTTTCAGGTGTGGTGGATGGATCAAGCAGGGCTAAGCAGTGTCAGATTGGGTTCTCGCAATTCCCGCAGCCAAACAAAAATAGTCTGCACAATTGTAAAGTCCAATCCATTAAATGTAGCACTGCACACCAAGAGCAGTGACCAGGACAGCATTCCACATCAGTGGATACCCTTTCTGGTAACTAGCTGCCAATCCCCAATTGAAATGCCAAAAATCTCTAATCCACAAGAAGTGGCCACCTATGTTTTCATTTTTGAGGTAGTCTTAGTTTATACCAGGCTTGTCCAACCTTTTTGAATGTGGGGCCGAAGCATTCACTTTTTATCACCCGGAGGGCCGGCGAGCCAAAAGTGAACACCCTGACCCAAAGCAGTATATTCAAAAGCGATGGTGTTTGACCTTTCACACCATAGCATCATAGGCATAGCCATGCAGTCCCAAAGATAGCTTTTGGTGTCGGGGGCAGTGATGAAAGGTTAGTTTATTGTGATTTCTTCCAGTGTGTATGTGTTGATATTTCTCGGAAATAGCGTGGGTGACCAAGCGTAGCGATGGAGCTATAACAATCTAGGGAGGGTTTGTGGGGGGGTCTCCCCCCCAAGATTTCTTTTCTAAATATGGGGCTGAAATTGTGCATTTTACAGCAGGAAAAGTGACCAAAAAGCCATACGTTTACAATCAGTTCTAAAGGGGAACATGTACATTCCATGTCACTAACAGCAGACAAGAACATTGTAGAACACAACACATTTTATTGATCAATGTGTCCACAGTGTAAGACAGCACTGTCACTGATGTAACACATTGACATGCTGGTTGTGCCCAAAATATGCCTCTGTAGCAACATGTCTATGCTGGCTGTTCTCAATTTAGGCCAGCATTGTCCTCTACAAAGCATGATTGATGCTGCCTGAGCATGTGCAGTGTGCCCAATACATATGCCAGCTTATCTCTGTAATACACATTCATTACTTCTGTGGTAATGAAAGAAGCATAATCCAATTCCAGGGGGCACCTGAGGCAGTAAAAGTCCTCCGCCACGACCCGGTTTATTGGTCTGACCCAACATTGCAGAAATAAATTAATTAATCGTGTCCACGGACCCGACAAACATTGAACAAATAAATAAATCGGGCAGGGGAGCCGACTTATGAATTTCCTGGGTGGTGCCCAAATATAGGAAGTGACATAACCAGCACTTATATGACCGCATTTGCACGTAGTCGCCAACTTGGTGCGAAGGGGACGGGGGGTGCAGAACAGTGGAAACATTGGATAGCATGTATTGCATATACTAAAGGCAAGTAAGAAGGAGGTTTAAGCCTTCCAGTTGCATTCCAGTAGGCCAATACTGCCCCTACTCCACCCCTCTATAATCATCCAAGTTGTAGTAGCCCTCAAAGGGCAGAGCAACACAACTAGGATAGGAGAACAAAATGCCATCCCATCCTGTGATTGTGTCAAACCTCAGAGCAAAGACTGTGCGTGTGCCTTGGAGCACAATCTCACTAATTTGGCGCAAATCCCGCAAGTGGGTGCATGGGAGTGCCATGTGTGTGTGTGGGCTGCATACCCCAGATCACTTGCTCACTTCTTCACTGTGAAACTCTGTCCAAGGCAGTACTGTCCCAATGGTGAGAAGTGTCATATTTTCACATTAACTATGCTTAAGCACTTTGGGTTATTGAATAGTGCTGCTACATTCGGAGTAATTCCATCCCTTTAAATATATTAGCTCTTGTATAACCACAACAGTTTTGATTTATTCTGATGATGATGAAGATGATGTTAGACTTGCTCAATAGTTCTGGTTCTGTATCATTAAATGTACTTCAGATCTTCGGAGTCTCGGGAGGATAGCTCAGGAGCAACACAGGTTCGATCCCATTGGGTACATTATACCTCTACATCTGTGCACCCCTCTTACCAAGAGTGGTGCACAGAGGGGTGCACAGATGTACAAATAAACCCAACCCAAAACGATTTTTAGAAATTGAGGGACAGACTTGCTTTGCATCTGTGCCTCCATTTCTAAAAATCTTTTGGGTCTGTGCCTCCATTTCTAAACATCGTTTTGGGTTGGTTGTACTTCTACATCTGTGCATCCCTCTTGCCAAGCGGGGTGCACAGATGTACAAATACACCCAACCCAAAACGATTTTTTAGAAATTGGGGGACAGACTTGCTTTGCATCTGTGCCTCCATTTCTAAAAATCGTTTTGGGTTGGGTTACTTCTACATCTGTGCACCCTTCTTGCCAAGCGGGGTGCACAGATGTACAAATACACCCAACCCAAAACGATTTTTTAGAAATTGAGGGACAGACTTGCTTTGCATCTGTGCCTCCATTTCTAAAAATCGTTTTGGGTTGGGTGTACCTCTACATCCGTGCACACAGATGTAGAAGTATACCTGAACCAAAACGATTTTTAGAAATTGAGGGATAGATGCAAAACAAGAGCATCTTGCTTTGCATCCGTCCCACAATTTTTAAACATTGTTTTTACCCGGCTTTTACCCGGGCCGCCAGAGAGAGACACAGTATGGATGGAACAAAGGGCCATCCATACTGCGTCTCTTCTCTCCGGCCTGGGGGGCCGGAGCACCCGCATACTCTGCGCCCCTGAAACTGGGCCGTGGCCTGTAACTGCCTCTGGTGTACCAGAGGCAGTTACAGACCACGGCCCGGTTTATTTATTTATTTGTTGAGTGTTTGTCGGATCCGTGGACCCGATTAATGAATTTATTTATGCAATGTTGGGTCCGCCCAACATTGCAGAAATAAATAAATTAATCGGGTCCACAGACCTGACAAACATTGAACAAACAAATAAATAAATAAATTGGGCCATGTCAGAGGCAGTAACAGTCCTCCGCCACGGCCTGGTTTATTTATTTATTTGTTCAATGTTTGCCGGGTCCGTGGACCCGATTAATTAATTTATTTATGCAATGTTGGGTCCGCCCAACATTTCAGAAATAAATAAATTAATCGGGTCCACGGACCCGACAAACATTGAACAAATAAATAAATAAACTGGGCCGTGGCCTGTTACTGCCTCTGGTGCCATCCCCCCCTTTTAGGCGGCACCAGAGGCAGTAACAGTCCTCCACCACGGCTCGGTGTATTTCTTTATTTGTTCAATGTTGTCTGTACAGCCTCGCGGGCAACATGAAATGGTTTGGAGGGCCGCATTGTGGCCCGCGGGCCGTATGTTGGACAACCTTGGTTTATATGATCAGAACCGACAGTATGTATTACGTTTATATTGATGCAGTGATTCCAGATATATTTTATGAGACACTGAAGAAGTCGGTATTCAGGGTTAACACAGGGACATAACTGTTACAGTTCTCAGAATAAACAAAGAAACGTGAGTGAGAAAGGTTAACTTGCATTTCTACTTTTGCTGCAGGAAACGTGGATGTGGAAAGCATTCTCAATGGATGGGTATGCAATTCATCAAGCAATGTCAACAAAGGGTCAACTGGGTAGACCCTCAGGAGGCCTATTGACTGGGGTTTCAAGTGAGTTACTCTCCGCAATTGTAACCCCGCTCGAAGAGAGTGGCTGTGTTATAGCAGTGGAGACTAGTCTATCACATGAAGACAGAAATATACGTCTGCTGTTAATATGCATATATGACTCGCCAGGGAGCGAGAAAACTGAGATAATTTTTGAATACATGGATAGGCTCCTGATGACCTGGGTGGTAGATCATGAAAATGACATGATACTGCTATGTGGTGATATGAAAGCTAAGTGTGGGGAATTTTCAACGAACGCCCTAGCGGGTCATGCCTAAAAGAGAAACAAGATGATAGTGAATACTAAAAACCCCAAGGGTGGGGAATGGTTGGGATGGGAGATGATCCCCTTGAATGGCCATCTGCACAATGATATCCCAGGACAGCCTACTTGGATGATGGGGAAAAAGGAAAGTACCCTCAACTACGTATGAGCGACTGGGCCTTTACCTGAATGCACTGATACACTAGATATAAGACCTACCATCTATAGTGACTACCATAGGTTAGAATTGTGCATTGGGGGTATAAAAAGGGATCACACAGTATTAGGACTGGGGGGCCTGGAGCTTGATCAGTGTGGAAATAGGATCCGATGATCAATAGGTAATATTAGATGGGCTGAAATGTTATTAGCTACAGCCTTGGATGGTAAGAACAACATCCTCTGTGATCTAACATAAATGCAGAAGGTATTGAATCATGGATTAAGGAATTAACCAAACAAGTAGGTGTGATCAGAGGCAAACCCTTAGCGCAATTAGGCGAGATAAAAACCAAACAATATGATAAGGAAATACAGCTAACAAAACGGAAGCTTTGTAGGGAAGTTCATACTATACAAAGGCTGGCACTTTTTACATTTGACACCATGATAACAATCCAGAACATTACAAATCTGTACCAGAATTGGTTAAAATGTCACAAAATCCATGGTTTGAACAGAAACGGGCAACACCTGTTAAAGGTTATCATCACCCACAACCCTACAACCATTTGGCAGACCCTTTCCTTGGCTAGGGATCCAATAGACGGTAAATGCATGAGAAACCCTATACTGGGTACCATATGAGAAAAGTTCATAGAAATTAAAATGCTGGTAAAGCAAAAAGTCCCTGATAGGGTGGAGGGCAGCGTGGGTTCACAGCCTTTGCATTTTAATCATGATTGCATTGTGAGTATGATTGAAAAGGCCAAGAATTCAAAGGTCCCGTCACAAATGGATTGGCATCAGTGGTACTGAAAGATGTTACTTCGAACTGGGCTACTCTGCTTTGTAATCTATTCGATAAAGTATTTTCCCAGAGAATGATCCCTCGCTCTTGGACTCAGGCAATATTGATACCATTGTATAAAGTTGCTGAAAGGTTGAGCACAGGAAATTATTGTCTCCTATCACTTTTGGATACCACTGGTAATTGTTTGCAAGTTGTGTGCTAAAACATCTGTTACAATGGGTCAATGAAAACAATCTCTTACACCCTTTGCAATCTGGGTTTCGACCAGGGGGTAGTACAAACCTAAATCTGAGAGTGCTCGCCCAACTAATACAACATACAAAAGACAAAGCCAGACCTCCTCTGTATTTAGCGTTCATGGATTTTAAGTCGGCGTTCGAACTGGTAAACCGTGAACGTTTGTGGACAAAAAATGCAGAGGTGAGGATGCCCAGCCTGGCTGCTCAAAATTGTAAAAGCCTTGCACGACAACAACACAGCTAGAATTAGGTTAGGTAATGGTAACCAGCTATCTGATGAGGTTGGTATCAATAGAGGAGTAAAGCAGGGGTGCATGTTCGCCCCCTGCTGTTCAATATATACTTTGCCAACCTCATCAGATGTATGGAGGCTTTAGGTACCTCTGGTCCCCCAAAATAAGACCGGATGATATTACAGCAATACTGTATGCTGATGATTTGGTGCTCTTGTGCCATATACGATACTGGACATCAAAACCCGTGAGAATGATCTAGAGATAAATCTTGACAAGACTAAGGTAAATCTGGCTACCCACAAAATAAATCAATAGGGTTCAAATTGATCGCAGTATAGGCCAGATATGCTATGTTGCCCATTATAAATATCTGGGCCTGAACTAGATGCAAAATGCCAGTTATGAGAATATCATAGGCACAAAGATTGCCAAAGCTAGACAATGAACCTTCTTGGTCAAGCGTTTCTCCAAGGGAAATGCGGGCTATTCATTACAGGGACTAGAGTTGTATAACATCAAATGGTTAAAACAGGTAGAAGGCAGATTTGGGTGCAGCATGTTAAATGTACCCCAAAGTACCCAAATAGAGTATCTCCCTTTAGAGCTCGGACTCCTTTCTTTCAAAGCAATGTTGCTCAAATGAAAAGGTGAACTATTCATCAGTTTCCAATTAGCAATTGGAACCTTTTCAATGGCCCTTATGGCTAACCACAAAAGGCGGGACATAGACAAAAGGATAATTATCTGATAATGGTAAACAACACTTTTGTAAATATCAATTGAAATTTGGCCTTCACGCAAGGAACAAACTACACTAAACTAAAAAAAGTGTTCTTGCAGAAGCTAAATGAGTGGGATTGGCTATGTAATTATACCCATTTGGGAACATGACATGGATATCTACAGATTTCCCAAGTGTTGCATCATTTTATGCACCCACAATTATATTTGGTTATTTGTCCTGACCCTAAAGTAAGGAGGCTTTACTTTGCTTTACTTGCTTATAAGGATCAACCAAATACTGGTGCGGTCAGTCATGGGGGGTAGGTTGAAATTGTGTAAAGAGGATAATTTTTGTAGAATTTGTAACAATCCTTCAAAGCTAGAAACGGGGAGACATATTTTCACTGAATGCTCGAAATCTGGCCATGTATACATGCAATATCTGGGTCATTTGGTCAATAACAATAAAACAATCCTTAATGATGACTTTTGGGCGCAGTGTTTAAATTCTAATTCCACAACAAAACTTACTGACCTATACCAATTCTGGGAACTTATTAGGACAGTTATAATAATGAAGCGCGGCAAAATGGACCTGATTTGCCTTAGCAATGTAGTGTAATGTTCTATTCATGCAGTTGAACTGTGTTTGAAATTTAAGTAATTTAGACTACTGATATGTAGAATATTAAAATAAAATGAGCTAAATGAGTAGAAGGAGAGATGGTACAACGAAATTTGAGTTGTTAACATGATTTTTCTTTTTAGGTTATATGAATCTGTTTATTTTATTTTAGGCTGTTTTACTAGTAATTTTGCTTTGGTGCATTGATTGTTGATTTTGAGTATCGGTTATGCTGAAGCTGGCTGCAGTTTACAAATATGTGGAATGTTTGTAACATGTCTTCTAATGTTTATACGTAGTGTATGTTTTAAATATATACGAAAAGTTCTATGAACTAAAATGTATATTAAATAAATAAATAAAAACATTAAAAAAATAAAAATAAATTAAAATGTCTACTTTTACTTTGCCTTTAAAATAGAACTGGGAAATGACTGGACAGTTGTATTCTCTTCTGGTTACCATTCATTTAGGACTAATTTTAACCGTGGTTCTCTCTTAATTGAAATGATAAAAACTGTGGGGTCAACATTTCTGCTGTTGCCACATTGTACAAAATGTAAGGATTGCAAAGTTTAGGCACAAAAGCAAGGTGTTATACATGTATGCCTTACCTTCATGCCCCATGGCATTTTGCTGCCCTTTGAAGTCGCAGATGTAACAGGGAATGGAATTAATATTTTGGCTGTGCTTTACTCCTCTGACTTCAAAGAGCACATAATTTTATGCTGGCATGTGATTTTCATGTAGGTGTAAAAGGAACACAGTCCCATGGAATCCATTTTTAGTACCCAATAAAAGCAGGCCGATTCCATAGGAATCCATTGTAAATACCATCCGTAAAGTGTAATTTGCAGCGCAAATGTACATATTTTACAAAACGTATAGTAAAATTAAACAGTACATGTGATTTTGTCTGTTAATACTCTTTACTTTTGAGCTCTGGTTTGTAAAAGTTGGAAATTGTATGGAGGGGATCGAACAGCATGAGTTGGGGGTCCCCGGCATGCTATTTGCACATTTTACAAAATTATCCTGAATGTGTACAGGATGATTAGAATATTTTAAATATTTTTCATTCAGTAGCTTAGGAGTAAAAAGGAAATCACGGGGGCGGGGTGGGGGGCGAATATATGTTTTGTGAGTTTCTGTTCCAGGCACCATTTAGAGAATAATACATGTGGGTACTGTGCTTGAATGACCATGGATATCGTGAAAATGATCAACCTAAGAAAAGTTAGGTTAAGTGAAATTGCAGAATATCCTACAGTGGAAATTAGTAGGCATTACAAAGATGACTTGTACTGTAAAATATTGTAATCACACCTGAAAATATGGTGCATGTTTATCAATTGTAATAATTAAATAGTTTGGAGTAATGTTCAGAGTTTTCATGGTCGATATGGGTCATAGAGTGACTATTGTTGCATTTGTTGTTTGTATGTGTTGTTTTATTGTAATATATCTTTCAGGTCTGTCTTTTTTGTCAATTGTTGGCATCAAACATATTTAGATGTGTATTTTTATGTATTTTCTATTTGAAAAATTATAAAAAAGATATATGCTTTTCCACTAATTAATGTTTTGATTCATGATTTAAGCCAAATACGCAATTAGCGTTTAAATGTACTCTCTTGGGAATCTTTTCTTGAACAAAGGAAAAGTACTCACAAGGCCCTTCTGGGGTGATTAAGGGTTATCCCTATCTGTTTATATGTATTATTTGCTTCTGCTAGTTTTCCAAAGGTCGTTTTTCAAAGTGTTTTTTTTAAGATAAACCCTTTCTAGGTAACCATAGACAACTAAAAAGAAGTGATCTGGCACAAGTCCTGGCACATGATTTGAGTCTTGTCAGATGGTCAGACTTGTACTAGACCCCTCTGTACCCACAGCCTCCATAGTTGGATCTTACAAAAACAGTTGCACAGCAAGTCAGGCAAGTCTCACATCCAGGTCCAATCCGACTGTTCCCAGGGATTTTGTTGGTTTGGTTGACCTCTCCAACCCTGTTATGGCAAGGCAGGTGACAACATTTTTCAGCGTCAGCAAGTTTTAGGCAAAGCCTCTTCCAAGGCAGTCCCAAATTTGTTCACAGTAAGCCGACCAAGAGAACGTTTTCCTTACTGCCCAGAATCTAGCAATGTTGCAAGTATTAGGCCCACAAACATAGGGTTTAATGGTTACCCTATGTACATCCTAAAGCTAGGGACAGTGACCAACCCTGACAAACCCAAAACCAGTGTCACACACTTTGTATTACATGGTGACATTAATTCCTTTGCAGGGGTATCACTGTTTGTGTCCAACACTAAAACAAAATGTAATGTAATATAAGTGTTATTGAATTTATAGTGCCTTTTGCCATTATTGGTGGCCTTGCTACTGCCAGAGAGATGCCGCAAACCTAACACTAACATTCTCAGGTCCTTCACTCTGTGGCCTGCTGAGACTTTTGCCGATTCAAGGCAAAACGTTTGTCAGGTTTTTGTCTGGCATTGGTTGCAACAGGGGCAGACATAACAGCTCATTTGACCTAGAGGTCTACCCTGTTGTCTTCCACAAGCCACAAACTCTTCTCACACAGTCCAAAAATTAAATTCCTCTACCCCCACAACCAACAGACACAACTCACCTTTTGACATTGAGTCATGCTGAAACCCTGCAGGTGATTCTTCAAGATGAAATGAGGAGCAGAAAAGATTGAAGTTGAAGTGTGGATTCTTAAAAGAAATGTTCAGCACTGTAGCCTAGAAAAGAGATGGGGAGGTATGCTGGCTGCTGGATGGGCAAGAGAAGTCTGTTGGCATTGACAGACAAGGGTTTTGGTGTTTGGGGATATGATGGACATTTCAAATAAGAATGCAATCTTGAGTTTACATTCTCTCTGGCCCCTTGCTAAGGATCACAGGGGATTTCCTTACTTGCACCACAGCTGAGTGACGGACCCAGGGCTAAAAAAGCCATGCTTTTTTCTTCTAGGTTTTAAGGGCTGTCCTTCCAAGTGTAGGGAGGGTATGTCAGGAATTAGCATATGAACAAGGTGCAAGATGCTCTCCCCCTGGGGTCTCCGCAAGCAAGCAAAGGTACTTATTAACAACTCTTTACACTACAGAAGAGAGGAAAGAGAAGAGAGGCTGTTGGGCTGTCTCTCTGAGGTACATTTACAACTTTTAAACAAGTGCCGTGTGTGCCCTCTGTGACTACAACAGCAATGATACATTGCCCTCACCACGGTCTCCTGATAAACCAGCTGAGAAATGCAAACAGGCGAGGTGAAACAAAAAGAAGATTGCAGGTCCTTTTAAATTGAGAAAAACAGCATCTGTGTGGATAGTATCCTCCATTTGGTAAATGTATGGGCTATTATGTTATTTGGGTCTAGGGTTGGAGAATGAGGACTGTAAGAGCTCCTATGCAATAAATATATAGACATATTGACATATTTACAAAAGATAACGATACTTAATGGTATGATTGTAGCACTGTAAAAGTTCTAAAATGTATAATGAATTACTGTTAATATTCAACATGTGTGTTACCCAAAAACATGTATAATTAATTAAGTTGTAATGGTATGGAGAAAATGTACTTCACAGCACTAACATGTGCTAAATTTTAAAAAAGTAAAAAAGTGCACTATTTCTACTTATCACATAATTACAAATTTTTAAATGCTGTTATGTTCATTTACACAAAACAATATGTTTTTAAACAGTAAATACAACATGTATTAATGCATGCATTTTTTTAGATTGTATTCGAATGTAGCACAGCTTTAAAAATTTACTGTAAACACACAAGTAAAATGGCCTCTAATATTTTAAAATAATGTTATTGTATATCACTAATTCCCATGTTCCGAAATATATATGCATGATTGCCACCAAGGGTATACCTATCCACACATTAGTAATATAAGTGTGCATTAAGGAGCATGTGTTTTGTCTATGTATAAGCACAGAATATATATATATATATATATATATATATATATATATATATATATATATATATATATATATATATATTAGAAACTATAACATACCAACTAAGGTGCTTACATTGCAGTGAAAATGTGCATTTTATGTATGCATTAAAGATTGAATATATTATGCTTATGTATGAAAAGACACTTATGTTTAATACAAAAGATATACTATACCAATAAGTGTATATAAAGCTGTATATATGCACACACCAATAACACATACCATTACACATAAACTCTTCATAAATATTAAAGAATATACACTGTACAAGCAATAATTACACAGACAATGATATATTATGAAAATACGCATATGATGTTGGCAGTTACAAATACAAGTAGATACAAATGTTTTAACATATTTGTAACAGTAATCTAAGTTATTAAAATGAATCATTGTAAAACAAAATCACACTTACAATGATAAAATTAATAATTGTATCTTTCTCACTTATTTAATTATTAAATATTTAATAAATACATTTAAATTATTAGGCACATGCTAATGTACAGTAGGATTATTTCTGAATAACAACATTACAACATTCAGCACATTGCACACACAACTTGAAACAATACAAACATCTAAATTGTACCAATCACATAACTCCTTTTCTTTGCACAGTAAAAACAAATGAATGTATTGTCTACTAGAAAATGTTTTCACTTTCTTTTATATAATTATATTTTATATAATTTGGAGGAATTTAGTCATGTATAACATTAACCGCTGTTAAGTGACTTCATTTCAGTACTCAGTGCCTAGTCTGGGATGCCCACGGGAAGCCCTTATTTATATATTTTTTTATATATTTTTATGACAAGTTCATAGATCTGGATGATAAACCCTTGTATAACACCCCTCTCTTTGAATCCCCCTGACCTCACTGAGCCAAGAAGTAAGTTTGTTTTGCAAATTAAAAAAAATATTTTACAAATTAGACAATGGCCCTCATTACAACTCAGGCGTTAAGGGTTAAGGCCACCGTTAACCCTTAACGCCTGATTCCCACCTTAACGCCTGCTTTTTGCAGGCGTTAAGTTCCATGGTGCTAAGGCACTTTGGTGCTAATTACGGCACCGTAATTTACGGTGCCGTAATTAGCGCCTTCCCCACTCCCATTATGCCCTATGGGGCAAAAATGGGAATGGGGAAGGGAAAATGGGAAATGGGGATTTACCGCCCCACTCACCTTGTAATGGGGCGGTAAATCCGCCATCCACCTTGGTGTAAACGTAGTTTACACCATGGTGGTAAAGTTGGTGCACTTAGCACCTCAGTTGTAATGAGGGCCAACATATATAAATCACACTTTTAAAAATAAATTAATATTTGATAGCACACTTATGAATAGGACAGTGACCAACAATGGATAATATTACACTAGCACACCTTTTTAATTACTTTGGAGTTGGTATAGAAAGGATAAGGTAGCTGAGAATACTTTATGGTTTCAAGGAAATGCAATGATGGAAAAGAATGCAGCACAGAAATAAACTGATATGGTTTCAACAAGAGATAATATAATCACTTTTTCTTTTGACAATTCACTCCCCCCCTATGCAATATAAAGAGATGGAAAAGAGCACACATTTTTCAGGAATATAATCAAAGGCAATACAAATTCTAATTCCCCTCCCTAGCAAACTTAGAGCAACCGGTATGCTTTTAAAACATGCAGAAATACTTTTAATGTGATTTGTAATAAGGTGAAAATATGCTAAAAATGATTTTAATTCCCTTTAGGAGATTCAGGGTAGGTGACAGCTACTTTGAATTAGTCCAGGTCAACACTAGCAATGATTCTGGAGGGATTATCAGGTTGAAAACGAATTTCAGCAATGCAAGCAAGAGACAGCTATTTTTTTACGTGTGGTGAGATTGAGCTAGTTTTCAATTCGCATCACTTTTTCCGAGTGTGTAAAGCACGATTACGGAAAACTATAAGGAGTAGAAGGTCAGTGTATGGCTTGTTGGGAGGATCTTAGCTTTAAAATGAAAGTTAAATCTCATTCCTAGCACACGTGGTTCAAAAGATACGGACACTTTTGTGGAGGTAGATTTTAGAAATGAAATGATGATTCAGAATGGCAATTGACACTTTCACAGGTTTGGAATCACAGAATGGACACACGATTTCTATGCAGTTCTAAATAGGTGAAAATGGTTTGAATTAGATTATTTTAAACTAAGACATTGGTTTGCACGGTTCTGGCTGGATACTCACTCCTAATTTTGGAAGGAATGGGCTTCGTCACAGATCTGGTCAACAGGTTTAGCTGCGGTTCTCTCTGCTCTGCTGGTCTGGATCTCTGGTTCTGGCAAAAGTTCTGGCACTGCACAGCGGTCTGGTCTGGTCTCTGGTTTTGGCAAAAGTTCTTGGCACTGCACAGCGGTCTGGTCTGGTCTCTGGTTTTGGCAAATGTTCTTGGCACAGGGTTCTAGCCAGAATCACACAGCTCGCCCGGCTGTTGAATGGTTTGGTTAGGTTGCTGGATTCTGAGGCCTCTGGAAAGGATTCAGCTTGTGGACTAGGCCTTTCTGCTACAAAGTTCTAGAATCTGGAGTCTGGTTTTGGAGTCTTCTGGATTTGAAGTCTGGATTCTAAGTTCTGCTTCTGGAGTCTTCTGGCAAAGCGCTTCGCAGGAAATCAGTTGGAAGTGGAAAGTGAATGTCCCCACCTGGGTCTCAATGGTTCTTTTTATGTCTTTTGAAAGGGGGTGGGAAGGCTGACTTTCTATTCCCAACCCTCTGAGGATCCTGATAGGCTATGGGATTCTCTGTCGCCTGACTGGGGAACAGAGTTGTGAGTCATCCAGTGTCCTTTTCATGGCATACAGAAAGAACACTCCCCTTGTCGCTTTGCACACAAATCTATTTTTGACTTAAATGCATATTTATCTATGTACAATTTTTCTAATATTATATGTCCAGTTCACATATTTTCTGTAGCACCAAACCATCCGATCCCTGTCTTTGTAAGATGTTGTGTTCACTTCTGACAGAATTCTGCCCTTTTCATCCAGAACACAACCTCTACACTTTTCCAGAATTTACACAAATGTGCGCAAGGAACATGGACATCAGATGATGAAGTGTCAGATTTTTAACATACAGACATTTGGAGTAATACCCTATTTTCCCAGAACATACCACAGAGTCCTAACACCTCTTAAAATGTACACAGAAAAATCCCAGTAATCATGATATTATTGATATAATTTTGACAATTATGTACTATGAATTATCCATCTTTCTAAAATTATGCTCTGGCCCAGAGGGGTGTGGTTTAGGTTCCAAAGCACATGGGGGAATTTCTGTCTGTCCCCGCCTCCAAGCTTGGCTGGCTTAAAGAGGCAGTGCCCCTCCCATTTCCTTCCGGGAGGAAGCCATTTATGACCCACTGATGTAGCATTTGCCTGAGCCAAGGAAAGTTCATTGTTCTGTTTCCTGCAGTCTCAGGTACCCCTGCACTAATTCAATCAGAGAGATGTAATTTCCTTTTGGTGGTGGCAGGAGAAGACAGGCCAGGCCTGTGAATGCAGTTGCTGGACAAGTTTCAACTCCTGTCGGGGGTAGTTGCCGGGCAGAATTCAATCTCTTTAAGCCAGGCTTCAGCCAAATGTCACTTTTGTTCCCATTTTTCTTCATTCAAATCAAACTTACAATTTTGACACATGCAGTTAGAACGCTGATTCTAAGTTCAAAACTATGACATTTAAACAGTTGCAACCTATGTGACACTCCAAAGTAAATCACTCATTTATTTTAAACATTTCGATTTTAGTGGCTTTAAGTTCAATTTCACTTAAGCTGCTGACATCCACAGCTCAGCCAGTTTTGTTATGAACATTATTTTAGGCTCTTCATCTTTCCAGATTTGGTATGCACACAAGACTTCATTCTACCAGACGTCTGCTGGTGTTCAGTAAGTTTTTTGAAAATCTTGCAAAGTTTGAAATAGGCATTTTGAGCTTGCATTTCAGAGAAACAAATGTGATTTCAAATCGTTTTTTGAGGTAACAGGCCCATCATGCTCGCACTGGTGGATGGCAGGTCAGGCGACCATTTTGGTGTGCACAAAATTGCACGGTTTTCCTGGATTCTGGTGCAAATATGGGATTTTTGGCCATCTCGGATTTTCTAAGCCCACAGCACCAAATGTTGTTGCATAATAATTCAAACGTGGGTCAAGACACCTGGCATCGCGTTTTAAATCATTTAAAATAGCATGTCAACAATGCCAACAAAGATGGGTCAGCTACCTTTATGTTTTCTTTGAAATGTTAAATTGTATAACAAACTAAACATGTGTTTAATTGAAAGTTAGAAGACATAAAAAATAAATGTGAAAGAAATATTACCATTGACTAAAAACAAGAAAATCATTTTATTTTTATTTAACTATTGCATGTGTACAATTTTCAAATGGCAATATACATTTGATTGTTCTAGAGGCTGTTAGAGAAGAAGTAATTATGAAATAACAAAAGCTGAACTTATTTTTAACAATTTAGTAAACGTGTTTAAAAAAATACATACTACACTAAATATACAATAATTATATACTAACAATGAAAGTCAGATTCATATATTTTATGTTATCTTGCATTTGTGTAGCACCTTCTACCGTAGTTGAGGTAAACGTTGTTTCTGACATTCATAAAATATGTTTGAAAAAAATAAATAGCATTAAAATGTTTCAACATACTAGTAATATTTTAAAACAGAACTGATTTTACTTGCACATGCTTTTTACATGGAAATACAGACAGTAAATACTCTACATGTTTTTGTTAACGATACCATCATTTTGGAGTTAAATTGTGAAATTAATTTCTGCAACAGCTATTACTGCCACACATTTTAAACAGATAAATAACTGTTGGCATATTCGGTAATAAGTGTTGGTAGTGATGTTGGACAATTGTGAGTTTCACCAACCTGAGGTGGTTTTGGCTTTTTAGCCAGGCTAATTTGCACTGTTGGGATATCTGTACTTCCATCAATTGGTTTTGTTGTCTTTATTTGTTTTTTCTACTGGTGTGGAAGTTATACTTAGTTTCTTAGTAGCATGGATGAATTTATACCTTTGACTAATTTGTAAATATACACTTTGGTGCTTGTTTTTCATGTGTGACAATGAATTTCCCAAGTGTCATATTTTAGTAGTTCCTCTTTCAGTGTTCACTTTAAATCATCTGGTTCAGGGCTGTCAAACAATTCCCACAACTATGAACATAATAACATAATTTCCAAAATGTTAGCGTGCTAGAAATAGGTAACAGTGTGGCTGTGTTTAGCTGATCCCAGTCTATTGTTTACATTGGAATTATCGTTTGGTTGTAGGTAGTGATAATTGTTTGCTTTTTCATTGTTAACTGTTCAAGGCCACATGTGACAATTGTTAGGTTGATTTGTTTATCTTAGCATGGTAAATGAGTGATGTTTGTTGGGTTCTCTGATGTTCCAGAAGGTATTCATGTGTTCTCTTTTCTTTCTTTTTGTGGTGTTCCTGTTTCTTTGGGGTGTGATGTTGTTTGTAGTTTTTCTTTTTTGGAATTTTTTCTGTTGTTGTTGATGTCTATTCTTTACACCTCAAATTGCATCGAAAAGTATTTGTGTACAAAGTTAGTTTAATGACAATGTTTTTATTTTAAATCACTTTATTTTTTGTATTAAACAATGTTATTTACAATTGTAATAATGATGTTTTTTCTCATTTTATTATGTTTTGTGGTGACAACAATTCAAGTTAATTAAACTTTAAGAAATACTATTACAGTATTATACTGTAATATGTAACAGTATCTGTAAATAGTTTATAAAAAGGTATACTTATGTGTTTCTATTAATTATTTATGTGTTTTAAATTGATTACTGCTATGTATAGTCTGTTAACTACAAGTTCGTAAATTAAATAAAAGTAACAACTTAATAATATATTACATCATACTAAATGTGTTATTGTTTGTAAATGGTATTGGTGCTTTTATTCATGAAAGTCTTTTTTATAAGATAAGACATGTAATGTTTACATAAATAGCTTGATTCTATGTGGTTTTGTTTTATACACAAACATATAAATACTAATATTTGTATTTGAATTCAAACATGTATGCATTTTACACATTTACATGTAAGTTGTTCACAAATATATTAGTGTATTTGTGCATACAATAACGAGGCATACATATACATAACTGTGTTACAGATTATGGGGGTAATTCATAGAAGTCAGCGCACAAGTGGCGCACGTGGCTGGCGTACAGTGTGCGCGTACGACTTTCTGTGCCAGCCGCGTGCGCTAAAACCCATTTCCGCGCACAGCGTATTCATGAATTTTAACATCCAAAACCAGCCGTGGCGCAGAGTGGTGCAGTGACCCTGCAGCAGCACCAGTTATGCCCCCAACCCCTCCCTGTGCACCATGTACAGCGCACAAATCCCGTACATGGCGCACAACCATGAAAACGCCTGTAAAACTCTCCGCGCACCCCTCCCAATACATGTACCCCACTGCGCGGGTAGTCTCACACGCGATTGGCTCTGTGCCTGCGGGGTACATGGATTACTGGGGTGCACGGGAAGTTTCACACGCAATTGGCCCTGTGCGTGCGGGTACGTGGATTACTGGGGTGCGCAGGAAGTTTCACACGCGTTTGGCCCTGTGCGTGCAGGGTACGTGGGTTTGGGGGGTGCGCAGGAAGTTTTACACATGGCAGGCCCTGTGCGTGCGGGCTATGTGGACTACTGGGGTGCGTGGGAAGTTTCACACGCGATTGGGCCTGTGCGTGTGGGGTATGTGGATTACTGGGGTGCATGGGAAGTTTCACACGCGATTGGCCCTGTGCGTCTGGGGTCCATGGATTTGGGGGGTGCGCAGGAAGTTTCACACGCGGCAGGCCCTGTGCGTGCGGGCTACATGGATTACTGGGGTGCACGGGAATTTTCACACGTGATTGGGCCTGTGCGAGCAGGGTACGTGGATTACTGGGGTGTGCAGGAAGTTTCACACGCGGCAGGCTCTGTGTGTGCGGGCTATGTGGATTACTGGGTGTGTAGGATGTTTCACACGCGATTGGGCCTGTGCGAGTGTGGTATGTGGATTACTGTTGTGCACAGGAAATTTCACACGAGATTGGCCCTGTGTGTGCAGGGTACATGGATTACTGGGATGCACGGGAAGTTTCACACGTGATTGGGCCTGTGCGTGTGGGGTACGTGGATTACTGGGGTGCACGGGAAGTTTCACACGCGATTGGCCCTGTGCGAGCGGGGTACGTGTTTAACGTGGTACGGGGGAAGTTACACATGTGCTTTCGCTGTCAGAGCGGGTTACGTGTATCCAGGGGGGTGCGCGGGGAGTCCCACACGTCAATTGGCAGTGTGGGTTCTCACAGGTGTGCCCTCTACCCCCTCCACGGACCCTGCAGGCAAACCACACCACAGGGGACTACCCAGCACCCCTGGTCATGTCCCTCAGGCAGTCCATCCACCATGGGCATGCCCCCAGCCAGGCCACATGTCACCTTGCACTAGTGATCACCAACTCATGTCCCCCAGCACCCCCACCCCCAGCAGTGAGGGTCGCCTGCCAGCAGGCCCCCACTCATGTCCCCCAGCACCCCCACCCCCCAGCAGTGAGGGACACCTGCCAGCAGGCCCCCACTCATGTCCCCCAGCACCCCCACCCCCAGCAGTGAGGGTCACCTGCCAGCAGGCCCCCACTCATGTCCCCCAGCACACCCACCCCCCAGCAGTGAGGGTCACCTGCCAGCAGGCCCCCACTCATGTCCCACTCATGTCCCCCAGCACCCACACCCCCCTGCAGTGAGGGTCACCTGCCAGCAGGCCCCCACTCATGTCCCACTCACGTCTCCCAGCACCCCCACCCCCCAGCAGTGAGGGGCACCTGCCAGCAGGCCCCCACTCATGTCCCCCAGCACCCCCACCCCCCAGCAGTGATGGTCACCTGCCAGCAGGCCCCCACTCATGTCCCCCAGCGCCCCACATCCCAGCAGTGATGGTCACCTGCCAGCAGGCCCCCACTCATGTCCCCCAGCACCCTCACCCCCCAGCAGTGAGGGTCACCTGCCAGCAGGCCCCCACTCATGTCCCCCAGCACCCCCACCCCCCAGCAGTGAGGGTCACCTGCCAGCAGGCCCCCATTCATGTCCCACTTATGTCCCCCAGCACCCCCACACCCCAGCAGTGAGGGTCACCTGCCAGCAGGCCCCCACTCATGTCCCACTCATGTCCCCCTGAATCCCCACCCCCCAGCAGTGAGGGGCACCTGCCAGCAGGCCCCCACTCATGTCCCCCCACCCACTCACCCACCCAGCAGTGACATGCCCATCTCATGACACAAACCAAATGTCAACTATGTACATCAACACATGTCCGTCACACACACACACACACACACACACACACACACACACACACACACACACACACACACACACACACACACACACACACACACACACACACACACAGGTTGCCATTGATGGAGTAAACCCACATGTCAACATGCATGAACCCAATGAGTGACTCCCACACATTGAAGTAAAAGATCAAAATGTATTAACATGAAAACCAATTGAAAGTACTTAAAGCATAAAATAATGGCAAACATGAAATGAAATGCATGTCCAAATAAAAAAAAAATCCACAAAAAAACCCAAGTAATCCAAAAGAAAAATGGCCAAAACTGTCTGTCCACCAAACCAAATCCAAATGAAACGCAAAAAGGTAAATCCATTGATCCATGGTGAAATGAAATCAAAATGTCCAAAAAAATCCAACGTCCAACTATGTACAATCCAATTTTCAAGGGTACATGAGCCCAACGAAACAAATGAAACCTACCTCTAATAACCTACCTAACAAAAAAACTATATACAAAAGTGTGGGGCATAGTCCAAAAGTCCCAAAATAAAAAATAAAAAGGAAACCTAACACTATAAACTATTTACAATGGCGACAGGCAAGTCCTGCGGCTCACTCAGTGATGTTTTCGGCCAGGGCATCATTGAACTCCATGTCTATTTGCTGGAGGCGCGCCTCTGTCCTGGCACTGAGGTCTCGCAGGGAGGCATGCATGGCCTGTTCCAACTTCCTGCGAGTCGCCTCGAGGCACTCAATGCTCGACGCATGGAGCACTCGCCCCTGACCATGGTGAGCCGCGCCTCTTCCGCCCGCCGCCGCTCCGCACCTATACGCTGGCCCAACTGCAGCCACACGGAAGACACACCCATTCCAGGGTCTCCTGCCCTCTGGCCGATGCCTGCCCCCCTGATGACGATGGCCCCGAGCCATCATTGCTCCCACCTACAGTCTGCTCCTGCTGCTGCTGCTGCTGTCCATGTGCCCTGTCCGATGATGCCTGCACATCCTCCATCAGCTGGTCTCCAGTTGTGGTGTCCACCCCTGCTGGACCGCCGACTCCCGACTGTGGTAGGGATGGGATCTCCACCAAGCTGGCTGTGTTGGTCATGTCAGGTCCACAGGGTGGCCCTGGTGGAATATGGGCCGGAAGACGGCAGGGAGAACGACTGGCGCATGGTCTCCACAGAAGAGGAGAGGTCCACCAGAGTGCGCGTCAAATGTAGGAACCCACCGACCAGGGCCCCTCCCAACAGTGCCACGTCGCAACGCTGCTGTTCGTGATGGGGTACGTTCTCCGCCCAGGAAGAACGCACGTCATCACGAATGCCACACGTGCGCAACTCGACACCAATCAGGACGGAGCCCATACGTTCATGGGACCCCTTGTCTGCAGGTAGTGGAGAGGCAGATGACATGGCACTCTCCCCTACCTGCAGACGGGCCTGGGATGGGGCATCCCTGCTGGTGCATGGTGGTGCAGTCACAGGGTCAAGGACAGCGACATGCACAGGCCCATCATCGGTGACCTGTGCTGCCTCCTGACACTGGCCCTGGACTGCACCACTTGCACCAGTGGTACTACCCCCACAAGGCCCCATGTGCGGCTCAGTAGCGGGCTCCTCCTCCTCTGTGGAGACCACCAACCTGGATGTCTCCACACCGTCTTCTGCCATTGCAAGCCCCTGTGGGGGCTCACCCGGCCGTTCCGCCACAGCCGTAGTGGCAGACGCATCACCATCCCCCCCGCTCCCGGATGATGGCAAGTCCTGGGAGGGTGGCTGGGCCTTGCGTCGCCGCCCGGTGGAGGCATCCCCGCTGCTTGGCTCCGCAGCGTCATCTCCGCCCTCTTCTTCACTTGACGCTGCGTAGAGGGAGACATAGAACACAAGCATCAGGGTACAGTACAATTTTCCCCTAGACAGGAAGCAATAACACACGAGTAGCAGTGTCAAACGTCACTTCCATCCTGTCCCTCCACGACACATGGGTGAATGCACGCAACACACATGCAGAAACAGGCACATCGCCTGCAATCAACATCAGCATCCATGTACAAGGGCCTCTATTAACCAAAATGTTGCCTTCAAACTCACATGCATCATGGCTCACACTGATCCCATGCACACACATCACCGGAGGGTCATGCTTCATGGCTTGTACACCACAGACACAGTGGATAGACACAGTGCATACAACGGTGACCGCACTGCATGAGTGAATGTCCACATCATCACGGACAAGCTCCACCAGGACACCAACTTCCTTCACACTGAAGCTGGTGGCCCTCTGCCTCTCTGGCTGGGGGTCGCCATTGGTCTCAGATGGTGTTTGCCCCAACATGGCAGCCCCCGAGGCAGGTGTGGGTGGGCAACTGGGTCCTGGGGCTGGGCTGTGGAGAGATGGTATCCCAGTCGGGAGTCTTCTGTGCCAGCAGGGGTGGACACAGGAACTGGAACCATGGCTGACGTGCAGGCACCAAATAGCAGGGCACGTGGGCAGCAGGCAGGCAGCAGCAGATGGCAGGTGGGAGTGTGCCCGGGGCACTGGGGGGCAGTAATTCGGCCTTCTGGGCAGGAGCGTGGTCTTCCGTGTGTTGTTGCATGGCCAGCTTGATACGGAGTGATTTGGCATCTGAAATTCTTGCACGTCTGCGTGTAATTCGAGGAAAGGCCCTTAGCGCGTCACAGGCGTTTCCCTCGTGACATGGGCATAGTGGTTCATGGCGCGTGAAAAAACTGCACGTCTGCATTTGAATGCGTGTAATACGAGGAAAGGGCGTACTCGTCTGTGACGTGAAGCTCGCGGGCGTTTCCCTCAACACGGGTGCATGTTCATCGTACACGTCCAGAAACTGCACGTCCAAGTGTCAGCTCGTGTAATTGAGGAAAGGGCCTTAGCGCGTACATGCGTAAGTGACGTTGTACGTGTGGGCCAGTTTAAAAGGTAAGTGTAGGACCCCATTTCCTTGTACGTGCTTTTCGTGGAGAGCGAGTGGGTGAATTCTGTACTTCTTGTTGGTTCACACGCGATTACTTCACAGCGTTTCAAGTTCGTACTCCCTGTTACCTCTGACAGCGTTCATTTTTTTTGATGGGCCTGTTTCCTCAAACAGCGTTCACTTCTTCTTTTGTCCTGTCTCCTCAGACAGCGTACAATTCTTCTTTTGGCAGGGGTGTTGCCAACGTGCACACATGCGTCTTTTTCACGTTCTTTTTCCAGGCAGATGGTGAGTCGCGCACATATTTACCAACTGTGCTTGCCCCGTGTCGCGTACACCTTCAGAGGTCATGGTAGGCTGCGTGTAACACACGTACGCTTATTTTTGTGTTTCTGGGTGCCACAGCGTAGTGCGGGTTCATTTACGAGGGGTTGCGTGCACGTTATTTTTTGTTTTCGGGGTGCCTGTGTGTTGCATGACCCGTCATCTTCCCCCAGGGGTCACAGACAGCCTTGTTAGAGCACTAGGGTACGAATTCCATCTAGTACCCTACCCCTTACACCCCAATTGCCCAGGACAATCATTTATTGCTACTCCCATACGCACAACATCAGTGCCATGGTTGGGAGGCGACCAAGCAGTAAGGGAGGCAAAGGTGTCCGACCTCCAAAAGGTGGGCATGGTGGGTGCGGTAGGGGATGTGCCATGATTTGCAGGGTGCCCCTAGACCCCCATGTGTGGAGGAGCCATCAGGGACACCCATGCCCCCCCATGGTTGTGGGAAACGTAGCTGACACCATCCCAGCTCAGCCCTTGTTGGACCAGCCCATTGTGGCACCTGAACCGGCACAGGATGACTCCCAGGCTGACTTCTAGGTCAGCAAGTCTACGCCACGTGTGGCAGTGCAAGTTGGTGTCACAACATCACCCTGCAGCCAATGCCTGCACCAAGACCTATGGTCATTGTGCATTCGCACACTCCTAGTACCCAGTCCACCGGCGCTTCTGCCCCTACTGACCAGAGCGGCCTAAGCCACTCAGGATCCTCACCAACTTTGAAAAGGAGGAAGAAGGGTGCTCTGGCACTACAGGATGAGACCCCAGACACGGCTACACACTCTGGCACGTCAAGGAAGCCTAGCTTTAATGAAGCCGAACTTGATGCACTAGTGGCCTATGTGTCGGCACATAGCCGCAAAATGGTGGTGACTGCAGGGTGCAAGACCACACCTGGTCAACTTAAGGCACACTGGCAGACCATCGCAGACATCATTAGTGCCCTTGGATTTGTGAGGCGCTCAGCTGATGATTGCTACAAGCGCTGGAATAACCTGAAACGCAGAGCAAAGAACAAGCTGGCCTCAAATCATGCTTCTACTCTGGTGACTGGCGGTGGGTCTCCACAAGAGGACAAGCAACTCACTGAACATGAGTCTGTTGCTGGAACCTTCATCACAGAGGAACAGATCCAAGGCGTGGGAGACCTACCAGATTACAACGCATTGTCCGGTGAGTGCCCATGCATGTGTGTGTAATCCATGTGTATGTTGTGTGGGTGACAGGTTCTGATTGAGTGACAGGTGAGGGTGTGTGCACCTGAGTGGTATGGGTCACCCATGTGCTTCCTCCAAACCATTCACCTGCCTTGGATTTGGGTATGACAGTATCCCTTCTGCCATTTAGCGCCACATTACTGCAGTTGCCCTTGAACTGTCATCTTGCAACAACATTGTTCAGAACTTTTCAGTGTTCATTCAGGCTGAATGTTTCAATTCTCCCACTTTTGCAATGCATTTTTCAGCCCTATTGTCACACATGTGACTTGCTTCTGTCATTGATCACACCGCACATTGGCCCACATTTGTTACCTTGTTATGTGAATGATTAGACCATTCAGGCTGATTGAGTATTGGCCTGCTCACATTGATTTTTGGTGCCTGTTTGTATGTGTTACTTGATAGTTGTTTCCTGTGATATTTAAGTGACCAACCATTGATGTGTACATCTGCCTGCAATCACTGTATTCTTGTACACTGGATGTGTTGCAGTGAGTGGCACATGCGTATTTTGTCACACTATGTAGCATTGTTCATCTCATCATGTCCATCTCACATGGATGGCTGACAGTACTCATTCACTGACATATGGCTGTACTTTTCAAATGTACCATGGCTATGCTACATGCCATCTATGTGCTGGCATGTGTCATGTATGTGTATTGGACCTGCCACTCACAGGCTAATGTGTGATGCCAGTGCTACCCAGCATTCAGCAAATGTGTTGCCTTTCCTTCTTGGTGTCATCAGTGTCTACTTTTGCCTCCCCTTCCAACTCAGTGACAGTGCATGCATGCCAGGGTTATAGTAATCTGGGACATGTGTAAATCATGTACTGGATCTCTGGCTTGCCAGGCCTATGTGTGTGCTATGGTGCTAATGCCTGTTTCCATTTTTTGTGTTTCATGTTTTTGCGGGTGATGACGCACTTAATGCTGTTGAGGTTGAGGAGATGGTGCAGACCCAGGAGGAATCACAGGCACGGCCGTGCACCAGTGGGGGTTGTGGTGTCAGACTCCCTTCTTCTCAACGCAGAGGCAGCACAAACGCGGCTTGAACACCTCCCTCCCCGTCGGGTCTTGGCACCTGGGAGCAATTAACACAGGCCACCTTAACCCTAGGGGGAAAGAGGGTTAGGGTCCGATGATTGGATGGGTAGAGGTTGTTTAGGAACACCGGGAAGAGGGAAAGGGAGAGGTTATGGATGGGGATGGGGAAGAACAGGGTAACATGCTCCTCAGCTCCGGCTCCTGTATCTGGAGTTCTCCGCCCTGGCGCTTTCTTGCATTCACTTGCAATCGTACTTATGCCAGATGAAATGGGCCTTTGTACTGGAGCCCCGGACCAGTTACTGTGTTCAGTTTACATTCAACGATGCACACTGTTATGCCACAGAAGTTAGGCCTTTGTACTGGAGCCCTCAACCAGTTACTGTACTTGTTATTCAATCACTATCCCCACATTACTTCATGGAGGAAAGTACTGTCTGCATTTACATCATACAGAATGGAAGCACTGTCTGCATTAACATCATACAGAATGGAATACACCAAACCCAGTTTCTAAACATGCCCTAAAATAAACAATGTAGGTTGCACTTAGCTTCGGCACTGCTGTGTAGTCTTCTGGTCTCTTCGTGCTGCTAGACCCCTATGGCGTTCTGTACCTCACATGCGCTGCAAGAGGCAAGAATAAAGTCAGAATGGAAGCGCACACATAAGCGGAGTCACTGTTTTAGGGTTAATAGTTCGGAGTTAGCAATTCTACTCAATGGTCTTTTCAGTCTAAACATATGCAGGAAACATGCTTCGTCTAAGAGCACAATCGCGTGTTAATGGTGTCTCATGCTGGGTTATTGGACGGAGCGCCATGCATTCCTAAACCGCTTCGGGCGCGGTTCCATTTCGGAAATCCAAACCCAACTTCCTTTAACAAAACCGTCACAAAATACTGCCGGAGCGTGCGCACTTGGTTCAGCACTTATCTTTTGTGTCACGCGGGGCCTGGGGTGGGCTAACAGGTGGCGGGGTGCCCCGCGTAGGCTTGCCGTCAGGAGCTCTGGCTCTACACGTCTTTCCTCTCTGCAGGCCGGAATCGCAAGCGTTGGTCTGTGGGCGCGGTTTGCGCATGCGCACTCGTGCGGGCCTGGCTGACTCCTTCCCAGCAAGCCTGTGCCACGCACAGCCTGCTGGGAAATGTAGTTCTCGGGCTGTCCTTCGTCCCAGAAGCTGTTTCCTGAAAAAGGGATGAAGGACACGCCTGGAGAACAATGTGGGACGAATCCTACGCACCGTTAGGGCACCCACCACACTGCCAGAGCCCCCACCAGCCTCAATCCTGACAGTACTCCCCCTCCCACCGGCAGGCCCAGGCTTAGATGGATTTGACAAATGAAAAAGGCGAAGGAGCGGAGGAGCATGGATGTTTTCAGCGGGCTCCCAGGACCTATCCTCCGGGCCATACCCCTTCCAATCTACTAAGTAAAAGAGTTTACTCTGGGTGTAACGGGAATCAAGAATTTTGTGGACCTCAAACTCGGGGTGCCCATCAACTAGAATAGGAGGAGGTTTCTTGGTCCTGGAAGTGGCCAGGGCTGGTTTGAGTAGAGCAACGTGGAACACTGGATGTACTTTCATGTGTGCTGGTAAAGTCAATCTTACAGCCACTGGTCCCACCAATGCTTGTATAGGGAACGGGCCGATAAACCGGGGCATGAACTTTCGTGATCCCTGTAGCTGGAGGTGACTAGTGGACAGCCACACCCTATCCCCTACTTGGTATTGTGGACCTGGCCGCCGTCCTTTATCTGCTTGGTGTTTATAAGCTTTTTTCGCTGCTCTCAGGTTATCCTGTACCGAATGCCATATTTCCTTGAGATGTTTTTTCTTCTCGGCTGCCGCTGGTACTTCTGGTATGTGTCCTAATAGGGCTGGCTGAAAATGGGGGTGATACCCATAGTTGCTGTAGAAGGGGGTTGTCTTGGTTGATGTATGTATCATGTTATTATACGCTATTTCAGCTAACCAAATAACATCCACCCAATTATCTTCTTTCCCAAGTGTAAGGCACCGGAGGTATTGTTCGAGAGTTTGATTCAACCTCTCCGTTTGCCCGTCTGTTTCTGGGTGGTAAGCGGTGGAAAGTCGTATGTCCATACCTACAGATCTACAAAAGGCCTGCCAAAATCTTGACGTGAACTGTGGTCCACGATCATCGACGATAATGTGCGGTAAGCCATGCAGGCGGATGATATGTTGCAAAAACAAGTTTGCCAGTGTACTGGCTGAAGGGGTTCTGGTGCATGGAATAAAGTGAGCCATTTTGGTTAGATAATCCTCTACTACATAAATAGTGTTAAACCCTCGGCTTAGCGGTAAATCCACAATTAGGTCCATAGACACGGAGTGCCAAGGAGCAGGTGGCGTTGGTAAGGGTTGTAGAGTTCCTGATGGTCGTTCATGATCTGATTTGTTTCTGAGGCAAGTTTCGCACTGGGCCACATACGTAAGAACATCTCTAAGTATGGATGGCCACCAAAAGTGGCGTTTTATTAACTCGATTGTTTTTGCTTTCCCAGGGTGACCTGCGAATGAAGAGTCATGACACCATTTTATGGCTTGTTGACGCAGGGGCGTCGTGGGTAAATACAAGGCTGATTTAAAAAAGGGCAAACCTTCCTTAATAGTCTGGTTTTTATTCTGGCTAGCCCATTGGACTAATTGTTGTGCAGACATCGCCTTTCTTACAGTATCGAAGACTGCATCCGCAGCTATACTCCCGATTACACGACTGGGATCAACCATTGGCTTAGGCTCTTCTACTCTCGTGGTGGATTGATCGGGACCTGGTTCCGGATACCTTGATGGAATGTCCGCTTTTCGATTTTCAGCTCCTGGGCGATAGGTGACTACAAAATCATATTCGGAGAACTGCGTGGCCCATCTTAGCTGCCTGGGACTGAGAGCCTTTGCTGATTTCAAGAACTGCAAGTTGCGATGGTCAGTAAAAATGGTTATAGTATGTCGAGCCCCCATAAGGTAATGTCGCAATTCGTCGAATGCTGTCTTTATGGCCAACAGTTCCTTGTCAGCTATGGCGTAGTTTTGTTCTGCGGGTAATAACATCCGGGAGTAGTAGGCAACTGGGTGTAATTGTCCATTTTCTGTTCGTTGCGAAAGAATGGCCCCCACCGCATAACTGAAGGCGTCCGTCTCGACTATGTACGGTTTGGTTGGATCAGGATGCATTAGCACCGGGGCGGTAACAAAAGCCTTTTTTAGAGCCTTAAAGCCTGCCTCAGCCGCTTCGTCCCAGGAAAAGGTTACCCCCTTCCGTAACAGTCTAGTCATGGGCTGTACCTTCTTAGCCAATCCGTCTATGAAACAATGATAAAAGTTGGCAAAGCCAAGGACAGTTTGAATGTCTTTTACCGATTTTGGTGAGGGCCAATCCAGGATGGATTGTACTTTTTTCCTGTCCATGGTGACTCTCTGGGGTGACAGAATGAACCCTAGAAACTCCACAATGGATTGATGGAACTCACACTTCTCGGGTTTGGCGAATAGTTGATGCTCCCGAAGCCTCTGTAGAACTGCCCGGACGTGTTTTTGGTGGTGCTCCAAGTTTTGGGAATAAATCAAGATGTCATCGATGTAGACCACCGCGAACACGTCCAGGTACCCGTGGAGTACTTCATCCAGAAAGTGCTGGAAAGCTGCCGGGGCATTGCATAGGCCGAACGGCATAACCTGATACTCATACAGGCCAAATTACGTCCGGAATGCCGTTTTCCATTCATCACCGTTGCGTACCCTTACCAGATGATAGGCCCCACGAAGGTCCAATTTGGTGTAAATTGTCGACCCGCGCACCTGGTCCAACAACACCGGTATCAAGGGCAAGGGACAGCGGTTCTTGATGGTAATTTTGTTGATCGCCCTGTAGTCTATACATGTCCTGAGGTCTCTGGTCTTTTTGGGCACGAAGAATAAGGGGGAGGAGACTGGTGAAGTAGAGTGTCAGATAAACCTGTTTTCCAGATTTGTTTCTATGTAATCTTTCAGGTATTGGTTTTCTGCTTCAGTGAGGGCATATATCCTACTACAAGAAAGCACTGCCCCTTCTTCCAAATCAATCCGGCAGTCAAACGGCCGATGTGGTGGTAGGGTTTCGGCGGCGGCCTTGCTAAAAACATCCCGAAAATCTTGATATACCTGAGGTAGGTCTGGAAGTGCACTTCCTGCGACGTACTGCGAGACGGACACCGAACAATGTTCTTGACAGAAGACGGAATTAAAAGTAACTGAACCGGCCTTCCAGTCCACCTGTGGATTGTGAAGTCGCAGCCAGGTCAATCCCAGGATGAACCCGAATTGAGGGGCCGCTATGACATCGAAGCTAATTATTTCCTGGTGTGTGGTACCTATTTTCAGATGCAACAGTTCAGTTTGCTGAGTCACTGGTCCTGAGACTAATGGGGATCCATCCACGGACTTCACGTCTTCTGGTAGAGTCTTAGCATGTAACGGAAGACCCATTTTCCGAGCTAATTGGACATCCACGAAGTTACCTGTGGCGCCCGAATCCACCATCAGAGTAACGGGTACCCGTTCCTCTTGCCTGTGCAAATATCCGATTACTGTGACATGGGCTTCTTGGGTAGTGTGCACATTTGCCAAATTCAGTCTGGTGTTTTCTGCTCCGCTCGCTCCTACCACCCTCATGGGCGAGCTTTCTCGTTTCCCGAAGGCCCTCCTTTAACTTGCTTGGTAGGACATTCCCGCACAAAGTGCCCTGCTTTTCCACAATATAGACATAATTTGTCTCTACGCCTCTTGTCTTTCTCCTCCTTGCTCAGAGGACGTCGCACCGAGCCGATTTGCATGGGTTCCTCTACTACTCTGGTTAGCTTTTGCTGGTCCAGCCTCACAATTGGCTTATTGTCCCATTTTCGCCTGTCCTGCCGCCGCTCACTCTGTCTTTGATCCAGCCTGAGTGCTAGGTCGATCATAGTGGAACATTCATCTGGTTGGGGATCTACTTGAGCCACGAGGTCCTTTAAGTCCTCACGTAGACCCTGATAGAACAGAGCCATTCTTTTTTCCTGTGGCCAGTCGGTTTCCATGGCCAACCGGTTAAACGCTGTTACGTAAGTAACCAAGTCTCTGCTCCCTTGTCTTAGAGTCAATAGTTCCCTGTCCTTGATTAAGGTTGCAGCTCGCCTATTGAAGATTTTGCCGAACTCCTCTAGGAAAGTGTCCCAACTATAAAGCAGAGCGTCATCCTTTCGAACTAGAGGTGTGGCCCAAGAAGCTGCATCCCCACTCAGGTATGAGATCACAAAGGCTGTACGGGACTGTGCTGTACGAAACACTGCCGGCTTGGTTAGGAAATGCAGTTGACATTGCATAATGAATTGGTTAAAGGTTTGAGGGTCACCATGATACCTTTCAAGGCGCTGCTACAGGCAGTTGAGGTTCTGTAGCTACCTGTACCTGAACCGGGGTTGGCGGTGGTGCCCTCGGTAGTGGAGTGGCTTGGGCTTGTTGTTGGATAGTAAGGGTATGCACCTGACCCGCCAGATTCTGATAATCCTGCCTAGTTGCTATCAACTCGGCCTTGAGTTCTTGGAGCAGGGCTACTGCGTCTGCCATGGTTGTGCTGCCTAGGCGTCTGATGAATACTTGGGCTTGCGATTCTGTCAGACTCCCTTCTTCTCAACGCAGAGGCAGCACAAACGCGGCTTGAACACCTCCCTCCCCGTCGGGTCTTGGCACCTGGGAGCAATTAACACAGGCCACCTTGACCCTAGGGGGAAAGAGGGTTAGGGTACGATGATTGGATGCGTAGAGGTTGTTTAGGAACACCGGGAAGAGGGAAAGGGAGAGGTTATGGATGGGGATGGGGAAGAACAGGGTAACATGCTCCTCAGATCCGGCTCCTGTATCTGGAGTTCTCCGCCCTGGCGCTTTCTTGCATTCACTTGCAAACATACTTATGCCAGATGAAATGGGCCTTTGTACTGGAGCCCCGGACCAGTTACTGTGTTCAGTTTACATTCAACGATGCACACTGTTATGCCAGCGAAGTTAGGCCTTTGTACTGGAGCACTCAACCAGTTACTGTACTTGTTATTCAATCACTATCCCCACATTACTTCATGGAGGAAAGTACTGTCTGCATTTACATCATACAGAATGGAAGCACTGTCTGCATTAACATCATACAGAATGGAATACACCAAACCCAGTTTCTAAACGTGCCCTAAAATAAACAATGTAGGTTGCACTTAGCTTCGGCACTGCTGTGTAGTCTTCTGGTCTCTTCGTGCTGCTAGACCCCTATGGCGATCTGTACCTCACATGCGCTGCAAGAGGCAAGAATAAAGTCAGAATGGAAGCGCACACATAAGCGGAGTCACTGTTTTAGGGTTAATAGTTCGGAGTTAGCAATTCTGCTCAATGGTCTTTTCAGTCTAAACATATGCAGGAAACATGCTTCGTCTAAGAGCACAATCGCGTGTTAATGGTGTCTCATGCTGGGTTATTGGACGGAGCGCCATGCATTCCTAAACCGCTTCGGGCGCGGTTCCATTTCGGAAATCCAAACGCGACTTCCTTTAACAAAACCGTCACAAAATACTGCCGGAGCGTGCGCACTTGGTTCAGCACTTATCTTTTGTGTCACGCGGGGCCTGGGGTGGGCTAACAGGTGGCGGGGTGCCCCGCGTAGGCTTGCCGTCAGGAGCTCTGGCTCTACACGTCTTTTCTCTCTGCTGGCCGGAATCGCAAGCGTTGGGCTGTGGGCGCGGTTCGCGCATGCGCACTCGTGCGGGCCTGGCCGACTCCTTCCCAGCAAGCCTGTGCCACGCACGGCCTGCTGGGAAATGTAGTTCTCGGGCTGTCCTTCGTCCCAGAAGCTGTTTCCTGAAAAAGGGATGAAGGACACGCCTGGAGAACAATGTGGGACGAATCCTACGCACCGTTAGGGCACCCACCACACTGCCAGAGCCCCCACCAGCCTCAATCCTGACAGTACTCCCCCTCCCACCGGCAGGCCCAGGCTTAGATGGATTTGACAAATGAAAAAGGCGAAGGAGCGGAGGAGCATGGATGTTTTCAGCGGGCTCCCAGGACCTATCCTCCGGGCCATACCCCTTCCAATCTGCTAAGTAAAAGAGTTTACTCTGGGTGTAACGGGAATCAAGAATTTTGTGGACCTCAAACTCGGGGTGCCCATCAACTAGAATAGGAGGAGGTTTCTTGGTCCTGGAAGTGGCCAGGGCTGGTTTGAGTAGAGCAACGTGGAACACTGGATGTACTTTCATGTGTGCTGGTAAAGTCAATCTTACAGCCACTGGTCCCACCAATGCTTGTATAGGGAACGGGCCGATAAACCGGGGCATGAACTTTCGTGATCCCTGTAGCTGGAGGTGACGAGTGGACAGCCACACCCTGTCCCCTACTTGGTATTGTGGACCTGGACGCCGTCCTTTATCTGCTTGGTGTTTATAAGCTTTTTTCGCTGCTCTCAGATTATCCTGTACCGAATGCCATATTTCCTTGAGATGTTTTTTCTTCTCGGCTGCCGCTGGTACTTCTGGTATGTGTCCTAAAAGGGCTGGCTGAAAACGGGGATGATACCCATAGTTGCTGTAGAAGGGGGTTGTCTTGGTTGATGTATGTATCACGTTATTATACGCTATTTCAGCTAACCAAATAACATCCGCCCAATTATCTTCTTTCCCAAGTGTAAGGCACCGGAGGTATTGTTCGAGAGTTTGATTCAACCTCTCCGTTTGCCCGTCTGTTTCTGGGTGGTAAGCGGTGGAAAGTCGTATGTCCATACCTACAGATCTACAAAAGGCCTGCCAAAATCTTGACGTGAACTGTGGTCCACGATCAGAGACGACAATGTGCGGTAAGCCATGCAGGCGGATGATATGTTGCAAAAACAAGTTTGCCAGTGTACTGGCTGATGGGGTTCCGGTGCATGGAATAAAGTGAGCCATTTTGGTTAGATAATCCTCTACTACATAAATAGTGTTAAACCCTCGGCTTAGCGGTAAATCCACAATTAGGTCCATAGACACGGAGTGCCAAGGAGCAGGTGGCGTTGGTAAGGGTTGTAGAGTTCCTGATGGTCGTTGATGATCTGATTTGTTTCTGAGGCAAGTTTCGCACTGGGCCACATACGTAAGAACATCTCTAAGTATGGATGGCCACCAAAAGTGGCGTTTTATTAACTCGATTGTTTTTGCTTTCCCAGGGTGACCTGCGAATGAAGAGTCATGACACCATTTTATGGCTTGTTGACGCAGGGGCGTCGTGGGTAAATACAAGGCTGATTTAAAAAAGAGCAAACCTTCCTTAATAGTCTGGTTTTTATTCTGGCTAGCCCATTGGACTAATTGTTGTGCAGACATCGCCTTTCTTACAGTATCGAAGACTGCATCCGCAGCTATACTCCCGATTACACGACTGGGATCAACCATTGGCTTAGGCTCTTCTACTCTCGTGGTGGATTGATCGGGACCTGGTTCCGGATACCTTGATAGAATGTCCGCTTTTTGATTTTCAGCTCCTGGGCGATAGGTGACTACAAAATCATATTCGGAGAACTGCGTGGCCCATCTTAGCTGCCTGGGACTGAGAGCCTTTGCTGATTTCAAGAACTGCAAGTTGCGATGGTCAGTAAAAATGGTTATAGTATGTCGAGCCCCCATAAGGTAATGTCGCCATTCGTTGAATGCTGTCTTTATGGCCAACAGTTCCTTCTCAGCTATGGCGTAGTTTTGTTCTGCGGGTAATAACATCCGGGAGTAGTAGGCAACTGGGTGTAATTGTCCATTTTCTGTTCGTTGCGAAAGAATGGCCCCCACCGCATAACTGAAGGCGTCCGTCTCGACTATGTACGGTTTGGTTGGATCAGGATGCATTAGCACCGGGGCGGTAACAAAAGCCTTTTTTAGAGCCTTAAAGCCTGCCTCAGCCGCTTCGTCCCAGGAAAAGGTTACCCCCTTCCGTAACAGTCTAGTCATGGGCTGTACCTTCTTAGCCAATCCGTCTATGAAACAATGATAAAAGTTGGCAAAGCCAAGGACAGTTTGAATGTCTTTTACCGATTTTGGTGAGGGCCAATCCAGGATGGATTGTACTTTTTTCCTGTCCATGGTGACTCTCTGGGGTGACAGAATGAACCCTAGAAACTCCACAATGGATTGATGGAACTCACACTTCTCGGGTTTGGCGAATAGTTGATGCTCCCGAAGCCTCTGTAGAACTGCCCGGACGTGTTTTTGGTGGTGCTCCAAGTTTTGGGAATAAATCAAGATGTCATCGATGTAGACCACCGCGAACACGTCCAGGTACCCGTGGAGTACTTCATCCAGAAAGTGCTGGAAAGCTGCCGGGGCATTGCATAGGCCGAACGGCATAACCTGATACTCATACAGGCCAAATTTCGTCCGGAATGCCGTTTTCCATTCATCACCGTTGCGTACCCTTACCAGATGATAGGCCCCACGAAGGTCCAATTTGGTGTAAATTGTCGACCCGCGCACCTGGTCCAACAACACCGGTATCAAGGGCAAGGGACAGCGGTTCTTGATGGTAATTTTGTTGATCGCCCTGTAGTCTATACATGTCCTGAGGTCTCTGGTCTTTTTGGGCACGAAGAATAAGGGGGAGGAGACTGGTGAAGTAGAGTGTCAGATAAACCCGTTTGCCAGATTTGTTTCTATGTAATCTTTCAGGTATTGGTTTTCTGCTTCAGTGAGGGCATATATCCTACTACAAGAAAGCACTGCCCCTTCTTCCAAATCAATCCGGCAGTCAAACGGCCGATGTGGTGGTAGGGTTTCGGCGGCGGCCTTGCTAAAAACATCCCGAAAATCTTGATATACCTGAGGTAGTTCTGGAAGTGCACTTCCTGCGACGTACTGCGAGACGGACACCGAACAATGTTCTTGACAGAAGACGGAATTAAAAGTAACTGAACCGGCCTTCCAGTCCACCTGTGGATTGTGAAGTCGCAGCCAGGTCAATCCCAGGATGAACCCGAATTGAGGGGCCGCTATGACATCGAAGCTAATTATTTCCTGGTGTGTGGTACCTATTTTCAGATGCAACAGTTCAGTTTGCTGAGTCACTGGTCCTGAGACTAATGGGGATCCATCCACGGACTTCACGTCGTCTGGTAGAGTCTTAGCATGTAACGGAAGATCCATTTTCCGAGCTAATTGGACATCCACGAAGTTACCTGTGGCGCCCGAATCCACCATCAGAGTAACGGGTACCCGTTCCTCTTGCCTGTGCAAATATCCGATTACTGTGACATGGGCTTCTTGGGTAGTGTGCACATTTGCCAAATTCAGTCTGGTGTTTTCTGCTCCGCTCGCTCCTACCACCCTCATGGGCGAGCTTTCTCGTTTCCCGAAGGCCCTCCTTTAACTTGCTTGGTAGGACATTCCCGCACAAAGTGCCCTGCTTTTCCACAATATAGACATAATTTGTCTCTACGCCTCTTGTCTTTCTCCTCCTTGCTCAGAGGACCTCGCACCGAGCCGATTTGCATGGGTTCCTCTACTACTCTGGTTAGCTTTTGCTGGTCCAGCCTCACAATTGGCTTATTGTCCCATTTTCGCCTGTCCTGCCGCCGCTCACTCTGTCTTTGATCCAGCCTGAGTGCTAGGTCGATCATAGTGGAACATTCATCTGGTTGGGGATCTACTTGAGCCACGAGGTCCTTTAAGTCCTCACGTAGACCCTGATAGAACAGAGCCATTCTTTTTTCCTGTGGCCAGTCGGTTTCCATGGCCAACCGGTTAAACCCTGTTACGTAAGTAACCAAGTCTCTGCTCCCTTGTCTTAGAGTCAATAGTTCCCTGTCCTTGATTAAGGTTGCAGCTCGCCTATTGAAGATTTTGCCGAACTCCTCTAGGAAAGTGTCCCAACTATAAAGCAGAGCGTCATCCTTTCGAACTAGAGGTGTGGCCCAAGAAGCTGCATCCCCACTCAGGTATGAGATCACAAAGGCTGTACGGGACTGTGCTGTACGAAACACTGCCGGCTTGGTTAGGAAATGCAGTTGACATTGCATAATGAATTGGTTAAAGGTTTGAGGGTCACCATGATACCTTTCAAGGCGCTGCTACAGGCAGTTGAGGTTCTGTAGCTACCTGTACCTGAACCGGGGTTGGCGGTGGTGCCCTCGGTAGTGGAGTGGCTTGGGCTTGTTGTTGGATAGTAAGGGTATGCACCTGACCCGCCAGATTCTGATAATCCTGCCTAGTTGCTATCAACTCGGCCTTGAGTTCTTGGAGCAGGGCTACTGCGTCTGCCATGGTTGTGCTGCCTAGGCGTCTGATGAATACTTGGGCTTGCGATTCTGTCAGACTCCCTTCTTCTCAACGCAGAGGCAGCAGAAACGCGGCTTGAACACCTCCCTCCCCGTCGGGTCTTGGCACCTGGGAGCAATTAACACAGGCCACCTTGACCCTAGGGGGAAAGAGGGTTAGGGTACGATGATTGGATGGGTAGAGGTTGTTTAGGAACACCGGGAAGAGGGAAAGGGAGAGGTTATGGATGGGGATGGGGAAGAACAGGGTAACATGCTCCTCAGATCCGGCTCCTGTATCTGGAGTTCTCCGCCCTGGCGCTTTCTTGCATTCACTTGCAAACATACTTATGCCAGATGAAATGGGCCTTTGTACTGGAGCCCCGGACCAGTTACTGTGTTCAGTTTACATTCAACGATGCACACTGTTATGCCAGCGAAGTTAGGCCTTTGTACTGGAGCACTCAACCAGTTACTGTACTTGTTATTCAATCACTATCCCCACATTACTTCATGGAGGAAAGTACTGTCTGCATTTACATCATACAGAATGGAAGCACTGTCTGCATTAACATCATACAGAATGGAATACACCAAACCCAGTTTCTAAACGTGCCCTAAAATAAACAATGTAGGTTGCACTTAGCTTCGGCACTGCTGTGTAGTCTTCTGGTCTCTTCGTGCTGCTAGACCCCTATGGCGATCTGTACCTCACATGCGCTGCAAGAGGCAAGAATAAAGTCAGAATGGAAGCGCACACATAAGCGGAGTCACTGTTTTAGGGTTAATAGTTCGGGGTTAGCAATTCTGCTCGATGGTCTTTTCAGTCTAAACATATGCAGGAAACATGCTTCGTCTAAGAGCACAATCGTGTGTTAATGGTGTCTCATGCTGGGTTATTGGACGGAGCGCCATGCATTCCTAAACCGCTTCGGGCGCGGTTCCAGTTCGGAAATCCAAACGCGACTTCCTTTAACAAAACCGTCACAAAATACTGCCGGAGCGTGCGCACTTTGTTCAGCACTTATCTTTTGTGTCACGCGGGGCCTGGGGTGGGCTAACAGGTGGCGGGGTGCCCCGCGTAGGCTTGCCGTCAGGAGCTCTGGCTCTACACGTCTTTCCTCTCTGCTGGCCGGAATCGCAAGCGTTGGGCTGCGGGCGCGGTTCGCGCATGCGCACTCGTGCGGGCCTGGCCGACTCCTTCCCAGCAAGCCTGTGCCACGCACGGCCTGCTGGGAAATGTAGTTCTCGGGCTGTCCTTCGTCCCAGAAGCTGTTTCCTGAAAAAGGGATGAAGGACACGCCTGGAGAACAATGTGGGATGAATCCTACGCACCGTTAGGGCACCCACCACACTGCCAGAGCCCCCACCAGCCTCAATCCTGACAGTACTCCCCCTCCCACCGGCAGGCCCAGGCTTAGATGGATTTGACAAATGAAAAAGGCAAAGGAGCGGAGGAGCATGGATGTTTTCAGCGGGCTCCCAGGACCTATCCTCCGGGCCATACCCCTTCCAATCTACTAAGTAAAAGAGTTTACTCTGGGTGTAACGGGAATCAAGAATTTTGTGGACCTCAAACTCGGGGTGCCCATCAACTAGAATAGGAGGAGGTTTCTTGGTCCTGGAAGTGGCCAGGGCTGGTTTGAGTAGAGCAACGTGGAACACTGGATGTACTTTCATGTGTGCTGGTAAAGTCAATCTTACAGCCACTGGTCCCACCAATGCTTGTATAGGGAACGGGCTGATAAACCGGGGCATGAACTTTCGTGATCCCTGTAGCTGGAGGTGACGAGTGGACAGCCACACCCTGTCCCCTACTTGGTATTGTGGACCTGGCCGCCGTCCTTTATCTGCTTGGTGTTTATAAGCTTTTTTCGCTGCTCTCAGATTATCCTGTACCGAATGCCATATTTCCTTGAGATGTTTTTTCTTCTCGGCTGCCGCTGGTACTTCTGGTATGTGTCCTAAAAGGGCTGGCTGAAAACGGGGATGATACCCATAGTTGCTGTAGAAGGGGGTTGTCTTGGTTGATGTATGTATCGCGTTATTATACGCTATTTCAGCTAACCAAATAACATCCGCCCAATTATCTTCTTTCCCAAGTGTAAGGCACCGGAGGTATTGTTCGAGAGTTTGATTCAACCTCTCCGTTTGCCCGTCTGTTTCTGGGTGGTAAGCGGTGGAAAGTCGTATGTCCATACCTACAGATCTACAAAAGGCCTGCCAAAATCTTGACGTGAACTGTGGTCCACGATCAGAGACGACAATGTGCGGTAAGCCATGCAGGCAGATGATATGTTGCAAAAACAAGTTTGCCAGTGTACTGGCTGATGGGGTTCCGGTGCATGGAATAAAGTGAGCCATTTTGGTTAGATAATCCTCTACTACATAAATAGTGTTAAACCCTCGGCTTAGCGGTAAATCCACAATTAGGTCCATAGACACGGAGTGCCAAGGAGCAGGTGGCGTTGGTAAGGGTTGTAGAGTTCCTGATGGTCGTTGATGATCTGATTTGTTTCTGAGGCAAGTTTCGCACTGGGCCACATACGTAAGAACATCTCTAAGTATGGATGGCCACCAAAAGTGGCGTTTTATTAACTCGATTGTTTTTGCTTTCCCAGGGTGACCTGCGAATGAAGAGTCATGACACCATTTTATGGCTTGTTGACGCAGGGGCGTCGTGGGTAAATACAAGGCTGATTTAAAAAAGGGCAAACCTTCCTTAATAGTCTGGTTTTTATTCTGGCTAGCCCATTGGACTAATTGTTGTGCAGACATCGCCTTTCTTACAGTATCGAAGACTGCATCCGCAGCTATACTCCCGATTACACGACTGGGATCAACCATTGGCTTAGGCTCTTCTACTCTCGTGGTGGATTGATCGGGACCTGGTTCCGGATACCTTGATAGAATGTCCGCTTTTTGATTTTCAGCTCCTGGGCGATAGGTGACTACAAAATCATATTCGGAGAACTGCGTGGCCCATCTTAGCTGCCTGGGACTGAGAGCCTTTGCTGATTTCAAGAACTGCAAGTTGCGATGGTCAGTAAAAATGGTTATAGTATGTCGAGCCCCCATAAGGTAATGTCGCCATTCGTTGAATGCTGTCTTTATGGCCAACAGTTCCTTCTCAGCTATGGCGTAGTTTTGTTCTGCGGGTAATAACATCCGGGAGTAGTAGGCAACTGGGTGTAATTGTCCATTTTCTGTTCGTTGCGAAAGAATGGCCCCCACCGCATAACTGAAGGCGTCCGTCTCGACTATGTACGGTTTGGTTGGATCAGGATGCATTAGCACCGGGGCGGTAACAAAAGCCTTTTTTAGAGCCTTAAAGCCTGCCTCAGCCGCTTCGTCCCAGGAAAAGGTTACCCCCTTCCGTAACAGTCTAGTCATGGGCTGTACCTTCTTAGCAAATCCGTCTATGAAACGATGATAAAAGTTGGCAAAGCCAAGGACAGTTTGAATGTCTTTTACCGATTTTGGTGAGGGCCAATCCAGGATGGATTGTATTTTTTTCCTGTCCATGGTGACTCTCTGGGGTGACAGAATGAACCCTAGAAACTCCACAATGGATTGATGGAACTCACACTTCTCGGGTTTGGCGAATAGTTGATGCTCCCGAAGCCTCTGTAGAACTGCCCGGACGTGTTTTTGGTGGTCCTCCAAGTTTTGGGAATAAATCAAGATGTCATCGATGTAGACCACCGCGAACACGTCCAGGTACCCGTGGAGTACTTCATCCAGAAAGTGCTGGAAAGCTGCCGGGGCATTGCATAGGCCGAACGGCATAACCTGGTACTCATACAGGCCAAATTTCGTCCGGAATGCCCTTTTCCATTCATCACCGTTGCGTACCCTTACCAGATGATAGGCCCCACGAAGGTCCAATTTGGTGTAAATTGTCGACCCGCGCACCTGGTCCAACAACACCGGTATCAAGGGCAAGGGACAGCGGTTCTTGATGGTAATTTTGTTGATCGCCCTGTAGTCTATACATGTCCTGAGGTCTCTGGTCTTTTTGGGCACGAAGAATAAGGGGGAGGAGACTGGTGACGTAGAGTGTCAGATAAACCCATTTGCCAGATTTGTTTCTATGTAATCTTTCAGGTATTGGTTTTCTGCTTCAGTGAGGGCATATATCCTACTACAAGAAAGTACTGCCCCTTCTTCCAAATCAATCCGGAAGTCAAACGGCCGATGTGGTGGTAGGGTTTCGGCGGCGGCCTTGCTAAAAACATCCCGAAAATCTTGATATACCTGAGGTAGTTCTGGAAGTGCACTTCCTGCGACGTACTGCGAGACGGACACCGAACAATGTTCTTGACAGAAGACGGAATTAAAAGTAACTGAACTGGCCTTCCAGTCCACCTGTGGATTGTGAAATCGCAGCCAGGTCAATCCCAGGATGAACCCGAATTGAGGGGCCGCTATGACATCGAAGCTAATTATTTCCTGGTGTGTGGTACCTATTTTCAGATGCAACAGTTCAGTTTGCTGAGTCACTGGTCCTGAGACTAATGGGGATCCATCCACGGACTTCACTTCTTCTGGTAGAGTCTTAGCATGTAACGGAAGACCCATTTTCCGAGCTAATTGGACATCCACAAAGTTACCTGTGGCGCCCGAATCCACCATCTGAGTAACGGTTACCCGTTCCTCTTGCCAGTGCAAATATCCGATTACTGTGACATGGGCTTCTTGGGTAGTGTGCACATTTGCCAAATTCAGTCTGGTGTTTTCTGCTCCGCTCGCTCCTACCACCCTCATGGGCGAGCTTTCTCGTTTCCCGAAGGCCCTCCTTTAACTTGCTTGGTAGGACATTCCCGCACAAAGTGCCCTGCTTTTCCACAATATAGACATAATTTGTCTCTACGCCTCTTGTCTTTCTCCTCCTTGCTCAGAGGACCTCGCACCGAGCCGATTTGCATGGGTTCCTCTACTACTCTGGTTAGCTTTTGCTGGTCCAGCCTCACAATTGGCTTATTGTCCCATTTTCGCCTGTCCTGCCGCCGCTCACTCTGTCTTTGATCCAGCCTGAGTGCTAGGTCGATCATAGTGGAACATTCATCTGGTTGGGGATCTACTTGAGCCACGAGGTCCTTTAAGTCCTCACGTAGACCCTGATAGAACAGAGCCATTCTTTTTTCCTGTGGCCAGTCGGTTTCCATGGCCAACCGGTTAAACGCTGTTACGTAAGTAACCAAGTCTCTGCTCCCTTGTCTTAGAGTCAATAGTTCCCTGTCCTTGATTAAGGTTGCAGCTCGCCTATTGAAGATTTTGCCGAACTCCTCTAGGAAAATGTCCCAACTATAAAGCAGAGCGTCATCCTTTCGAACTAGAGGTGTGGCCCAAGAAGCTGCATCCCCACTCAGGTATGAGATCACAAAGGCTGTACGGGACTGTGCTGTACGAAACACTGCCGGCTTGGTTAGGAAATGCAGTTGACATTGCATAATGAATTGGTTAAAGGTTTGAGGGTCACCATGATACCTTTCAAGGCGCTGCTACAGGCAGTTGAGGTTCTGTAGCTACCTGTACCTGAACCGGGGTTGGCGGTGGTGCCCTCGGTAGTGGAGTGGCTTGGGCTTGTTGTTGGATAGTAAGGGTATGCACCTGACCCGCCAGATTCTGATAATCCTGCCTAGTTGCTATCAACTCGGCCTTGAGTTCTTGGAGCAGGGCTACTGCGTCTGCCATGGTTGTGCTGCCTAGGCGTCTGATGAATACTTGGGCTTGCGATTCTGTCAGACTCCCTTCTTCTCAACGCAGAGGCAGCACAAACGCGGCTTGAACACCTCCCTCCCCGTCGGGTCTTGGCACCTGGGAGCAATTAACACAGGCCACCTTGACCCTAGGGGGAAAGAGGGTTAGGGTACGATGATTGGATGGGTAGAGGTTGTTTAGGAACACCGGGAAGAGGGAAAGGGAGAGGTTATGGATGGGGATGGAGAAGAACAGGGTAACATGCTCCTCAGATCCGGCTCCTGTATCTGGAGTTCTCCGCCCTGGCGCTTTCTTGCATTCACTTGCAAACATACTTATGCCAGATGAAATGGGCCTTTGTACTGGAGCCCCGGACCAGTTACTGTGTTCAGTTTACATTCAACGATGCACACTGTTATGCCAGAGAAGTTAGGCCTTTGTACTGGAGCACTCAACCAGTTACTGTACTTGTTATTCAATCACTATCCCCACATTACTTCATGGAGGAAAGTACTGTCTGCATTTACATCATACAAAATGGAAGCACTGTCTGCATTAACATCATACAGAATGGAATACACAAAACCCAGTTTCTAAACGTGCCCTAAAATAAACAATGTAGGTTGCACTTAGCTTCGGCACTGCTGTGTAGTCTTCTGGTCTCTTCGTGCTGCTAGACCCCTATGGCGTTCTGTACCTCACATGCGCTGCAAGAGGCAAGAATAAAGTCAGAATGGAAGCGCACACATAAGCGGAGTCGCTGTTTTAGGGTTAATAGTTCGGAGTTAGCAATTCTGCTCAATGGTCTTTTCAGTCTAAACATATGCAGGAAACATGCTTTGTCTAAGAGCACAATCGCGTGTTAATGGTGTCTCATGCTGGGTTATTGGACGGAGCGCCATGTATTCCTAAACCGCTTCGGGCGCGGTTCCAGTTCGGAAATCCAAACGCGACTTCCTTTAACAAAGCCGTCACAAAATACTGCCGGAGCGTGCGCGCTTGGTTCAGCACTTATCTTTTGTGTCACGCGGGGCCTGGGGTGGGCTAACAGGCGGCGGGGTGCCCTGCGTAGGCTTGCCGTCAGGAGCTCTGGCTCTACACGTCTTTCCTCTCTGCTGGCCGGAATCGCAAGCGTGGGGCTGTGGGCGCAGTTCGCGCATGCGCACTCGTGCGGGCTTGGCTGACTCCTTCCCATCAAGCCTGTGCCACGCACGGCCTGCTGGGAAGTGTAGTTCTCGGGCTGTCCTTCATCCCAGAAGCTGTTTCCTGAAAAAGGGATGAAGGACACGCCTGGAGAACAATGTGTGACGAATCCTACGCACCGTTAGGGCACCCACCACACTGCCAGAGCCCCCACCAGCCTCAATCCTGACAGTTGAGTGAAAACCCAATCTTACTGCAGACCATACCGTCCAGGGGTGTCTCTGGGTGCACCTCCCCAGACCTCTATTCAGGTGCTGAATCGGATGATGAGACTTATGTGCTGTCGCAGGTGAGTGTTTCTGGCAGGGATTCTGTTGTGTCCAACCCACCTGCACCAGGGGTAGAACCCTCTATGGGGATGTCAGTTTTGGTAAGTCTGCCTTTGGCGGTCACGGATGCAGTGTCACACTCCACAACATCTGATCCTGTTCCTGGGCCAGCAGATCAGAGGGGGTTTGCAGTCCTGCAGCCTCAGGCAGTGCCAGCACAGCAAGGTGCAGATCGCCTTGCCCCAAACAGGTTTGGTGACTGCCGATATGGTCGCTGTACGCCACCAGGCAATATTGTATGGGAAAACTCCATGTACGGTATGGCAACCCAACAGGCAGCATCAGTTTAAATGATGGCTACGACAATGGAGAGGGTGGCCACTTCCATTATCCCCCCTGAAAGGCAGATGGAGAAACAACAGCAGGCAACAGACTCCATTTGCTGATCACAAAGGGAAGACATGTTGGCGTCCAACAGGGACCGACGGGCGGCACTGGAGACTCTGCAGGAAGCCATTTCTATAGAGTCACAGGGTCACAGGGAAGCCCTGAGGGTAGAACTCCATAACCTCAGGGAGACTCTTGTTGAACTTGCGGCTTCCACAAATTTGAGGACAGAACAGCAGCTGGAGCGGCTCACACGTTCGCTCAGGCAACTCGGGAGGAGATCTGGGCATCACAGGAGGCCATGCGTGTTGAAATGCAGGCACCCCGTCAGGTGCTGCATGGGGATCTCCGTACTATCATCCTCCAGAATGAGACCTTCCTCACCCGCATGCTTGCTGCCATGGAGGACCATACGAGGGCTTTGCATGGGCTGCCTCCCATAGCACCACCACTTCCTGATGGAGCAGCAGAGGGTGATGAGAGTGACAGCAGCACTTCTCCCACAGTAGCGCAGCCGTGCAGGCCATGAGCCCATGGAGGTGTTTTATTTTCGCAACATCCACACAGGTGGGTTTTGGTGTGCACCCGGTCCTGGGACCTCCTGGGTGGCCTCCCCTCCGCCCCCAGCGCCCACATTGCCATTTTTTTTTTTTTTTTTTTTTTTTTTTTAACAGTGTGTTGCCTTGTGTGGCTCCCGTGGGCATCGACTGTGTATTCCGGATGGGCACATGCAGGCTTTTCCTGTGTTTGGGTTAGATGCTTGGGTTCCTGACACACACACCCCTCCTGCTTCCCGTTTCCATGGGCTTGCAAAGGGTGTGACCAAGTAACAGTGACTTACACAGTGACATTGGGCTCCCATGAGCTGTGTGGGCAGTCTGTAGTCATAACTGTGTGGACATCCCTAATGGGGTTTGTTTTTGTATTGAACACTGCATGGTGTATTGATATGTGCTTGTGCATCCATGTCTTCCTCCTTATCCACAGGTACCTTCTTCATGTCTTCACAAGGCCGTCTCCTTTGCAGATGCAGTTTATGTTGTATGCAGTACACTGACATATTTGCCTGACAGCAACACTCTGGAGTTGGAAGGGGTGGATGTGCTGGCTTATTGAGGTTGTATGACTTACATTACTTTGAGTTTGTACTGTTATATTTTGGCAATGTTTCATGCTGTGTTGCTGTATTGTGTTGCTGGTAATTATTTCTTCATGTGTGCTGTTTGTTATTGATTAATGGGAGCATATTGTCTGTGGCCTGTTTCCATTTGGGACAGTGCACTTTGTGACACTTGTGTCATGTGTTGTGCATTCCTTTGTTTGCTTTCACATTGCAGGACATGCCATGGTGTGTTGGGTGGCAGAGATGGGGAGGGGTTGGGTGACATGGTGCTATTTTCATGTTGTATTTTGCAAGTGGGTAATCATTCATGCAGCTTAAATGTGTGTCTATTTGTGACACAGCATTGGTTGTCTTTGGGTAGGTAGGGATGCACACAATGTAACACTTCCAGGTGACCAATCTCGGGCTGTTATGGTTGTGATAGTTGACTGTCCCTTATGTCATCATCATTGATTGTCAGCTGGTATGTGCCCGGGCTGTGTGCACTCCACAGGGGTGTGATTTTAGGTGAAGTAATTAGCCACCAGCTGCGTATGGGCTGCGTCACCACGTGCCCTTTCCCCTCCCATGCGCAGCGGCTGTGCATGTGGTTGGGGATATGGGGGCACCACCATGTCCACCGGCAGGCCCCGGCGTTTTGCAACTGTTCTCTCCTCCTTTCCCTTCTCCCTTTTCCTATCTCCTCCCCTTACTTTCTTCTATGCACTTACTCTATCAGAATTGTCTCTGGACCTAATATGATAGCAACCTTGTCTGTTTCCTCCACCCTCCCATTACTGTTTTTGTTCCTCCCCACCACCCCTCCAGCACTATCTGAAATGTCATCAGGCCTAGTATGATAGTCGCTTGTTTTGTTCCTCCCCTCTCTTTCTGCACCCCTCTCCCTCACCTTTTGTTTTTCTCCAACTCTACCAGAAATGTCATCAGGCCTAGTACGGTAGTTGCCTGTCTGTTTCCATTTCCTTCCCACTCTCCCCCTCCCTTCCTTATCTATGTCTTAGCTCTTGCACTATCTGAAATGTCGTCAGGCCGAGTACGATAGTTAATTTCACATTGTTACTGTTCATGGCCTGTAAGAATGTGGTTGTATTTTCCCTTGTTCCCTCCCTTGCCTTGAAGCACTTTGAAACACATTGTATATAGGCGCTATATAAATAAACAATCATATATCATAACGTTGTGCAGGACACATGCTGCCACTATGATCCTGCACACTACTGGGGGCGCGTATAGCAGCTGCCCACCAGAGCGGTCAAGGGAGCGAAAGCGTGACTTGAACACTCCGAATGTGCTCTCCACTATGCCCCGGGTTGCAATATGGGGTGTCTTGTATCTTACCTCGGGTGGTGTGGTGGGGTTCCAAATTGGTGTCATCATGTGGGTGCTCAGAGGGTAGGCACTGTCCCCTGGGGAGGTGATGATGGGTATCATTAGTGGGGTTGTGACATTACTCAGTATCTGACATGCATGCATGTGCAAGGGCATTTATACTCACCAAGCAGCCATGTATCGCCATGCCGCCCAGCTTCTAGGTCCCGGTTTAGGGTTGACATTCTGTAAATGAAACTGTCATGGGTGGACCCTGGATAGTTGGCATATACTGAGGTGATGATTCCCTTGGCATCACATACTACCTGCACGTTGATGGAATGCCAGTGCTTGCGGTTTCTGTAGATGTGCTCAGTTGCCCTGGGAGGACGTAGAGCCACATGGGTGCAGTCAATGGCACCTAGCACTTTAGGGAAGTGTGCCACCCCGTAAAAATCCTGGACGACACCCTGCCTTTCTGCAGGTATTCTGGGCAGGTATATGTGCCTGCGGACTGATGGGTGTGCAGTCATGATGGCCAACACCTGGTGCAGGCAGCGTTACTGCATGGCCTGTGACACCCCCCCCCCAGTATGGCACTTGTCTGCTGAAATGAACCAGTGGCCAAGAAGTGCAGTACATTGAGCACCTTTTCCAAGGGGCTCAGTGCTTGGGAGCACAGGGTGGGTGATGTGAGGTCATCCTCCCACTCACTCACCAGGTCGAGTATTATGTGAGGTGGAAACCTGTACCTCCCATACACCTGGTCATCAGGCATCCCAAAAAGGCTGGTTCTGGGTGTAAAAATTCTCGCCCTGACTATCCTCCTCCTCGTGCAGTATGCCACGACCACTGCTGCAAGGAATGGTATATTCATCTTAGTGTCTGAGCTTGTTTGTTCTTTGCGCGCACTTTTATGCTGCACGGGTCCATGTACGGGTCCATGTACGCTTTGTGTCTAGCTTTGTGTTGTGAAGCATGTACTAGGTATATAGTATTTGATATTTTATGTTTTATGTACAAACCTGTACATTTACACATGTTCATGTGTTGTACTAATATATGACAAACCTATTTCTGATTACAAGGTTTATTTCTTTTCCGTTTTAATGAAGATTCACACCATTGGGTTATTGGAAGTTTATGAATATTATTGTTAGAAAACTACATGAGACGAGTATTGATGATGTTACCATTGTTGATTGTTCAAGTCTATTGTCATTGCCATTGTTTAGCAAAGTGGAGAAACATTAAGTAGATGCTGTTACAAAATTGCACCTGCTATTCTGGACATTATTTTTCTCCATGTTAATGGTAATAAGCTTTAATTTGCAAAATGAATAAAACATACAAGAGAAATGAATTGTGATTTATGCAGGGTATTCTTTATGCTTCCATGGTATGAAAAGTGTAAGTGTGTACACATGTTTTGTACTTTAGTATGTGTTAAAAACGGTTACAAAATAAATGTAAGTATTGTTATTATTCTTTTTGCCAGTAGTGTACCATACATTGTTTGTGTTGTGCTGTGTGTTAGGTAACATTTCACTTACTGCTGTTTTACCTCTATATTTGTGGACCCCCCCAATCTTTTGCTTTTCTTTCTGCCTCCTGACCTGACTATCTGCCAGTGAAGCACAGCCTCTAGCTGCGCTCCACTGGGCTTTTGCTCATGGTTCTGTGGAAACTGACTTGTCCTTCTGACAGTCAGTACTGGGAAACATTGTTTCCCTTAGACTTATGACTTTGTTGCCACTTTTGGTAACTGTATTTCAGTGTGCAAAGTAAATTACTGTACCATGCACTGAGGTCCTTGGGTTTTAGACCCTAAACATCCCTTATGGATTTTTAGGTAACTGAACAATGTGCCTAGGAGTAGACTGGTGGTAGCAGAAGCTTTTCGTGTATTTTTATTAACTTTTACTGAGCCATTTACCGCATTTGATTCATGACTGTGGCTAGTATCCATCATGGCTGTGCCACAAGGTCCTTTGTCTTCGCCTTTGGTCATTGACATTATCAATGGCCGCACTAGGTCGGAACATCAGTTCATGGATATTCCAGTGGTAACTGAGAGCGCATCCAAGGACAATGTGGATGTACATATTTACATTGTGATGTCACTATAGTTAACAACAAACCTCACCTGTGATGATGCTAACACTTCTGATACGCGCTTACTCAAAGACGACAGTCGTGCTAGGGCACTTTTTCGCTGGAACTGGTGACAACGGAAAACATAGGTGAAGTGACATTGTGAACGAAGGTAAAAATACAGAGTGAAAACTCGCTACAACTGAGAGGGTGGCAATTGGATTACACACATATTGCCTGTACACTACCCTGAATATTGCCACTTATTTTATAGCTATGCTGATAGTTTGGGACCACTTTGAATTGTTATGTTTCCAACTCAAAGAAAAATTGTAGCAAGGTGGACTTGAATACTTTGTTTTGTGACAACGCGAACAAAGGTAAATACACAGAGCGTGAACTCGCTATAACTAAGAGGATGGCTAGTGCAATACACACATATTGGGCCTCATTTCGAGTTTGGGGGTAGCCATGCTGCTATTTGCGGCATGGCTGCCTCCAAACTCAGGTCCGGGTCTGGGTTCCCTGAATGGGGACCAACCGGGTCATTCCAACCTTGGAGGACCCAGTATTTCCCCATTCAGGGAATCCATCCCCATTCCCATTCGAGCCCCCATATGGCTCAATGGGAATGGGAGGGAGCTAATAACAGGTCCGCCAATAACTGGCCCGTTATTAGCTCCCTGGTCCTTTAGCGGTTCACTTTAAAGGACCTCGGAATGCAGCGGTAAGGGGTTAATGGCACCGACATCGTTACCGGCGCCATTAACCCCTTACCGCCGCACTCGGAATGAGGCCCATTGCCTTTAAACTACCCTGAATATTGCCACTTATTTTATAGTTATGCTGATGGTTTGGGACCACTTAGAATGGTGACATTTCCGACGCATAGAAATTTTGTAGCAAGTTGGACTCAAATACTATATTTAGTGTTGGGTGTCATGATAACTTACCTTGTCTATAATTATATACCATTAGAGCCATTATTTGGCGGCAGATGCAAGTGTTGTAGTTAGTTTAATCTGAATGAGTGACCCACACATTTAGTTAATGTTTTAGACTTTACAGTCCCCCGGGATGCTTAAGACAAATTATCTCAACCCGTGATGTACATGGAGGGAGAGGTAAGATTGCCTTTGCCGTATGATCAGGACTTGTTATTATTTTCTTATTTTTTATTTTTATTGGTTTAGACAGAATGCAATATCCATGGGATCTCCTAGGGATTAAAAAAAAGAGCATATCATTGATGTCTGTAAAAGTTCACAAGAAGGCACTTGAAGTATTGGAACACTTGTTAGTCTCATTTTGGATAAGAAGAGGAGTTAGACCTATGATTGGGTGAATTTACAATACTGAAGGTCGATTTATAAACATGATGAAGGGTTAGATTTAGGATTGAGTGAACCTACAATATGGAAGGTACAAATGGTACAAAAGTCTGATGTGGAATATGCAGACTCAAGTGAATTTATCACAGGGAATGTAGAAATGTTCTAGATGTCTGATGGGCAAAACTAAGTGATTAACCACACGATGACCAGATGGTATAAATACATATTGTATAAGTATATAGTTACTGATTGACCAAGTGGATTATAACTTTTGGATGATTGGTAAATCCCACTAAAATGTATATTATTACAATTTTTCTTACAAATTAAGTGAAATACAGCCCCTGATGAAGAGTTCTGTGAACTCGAAACGTGCTGGGCAGGACAAATACATTTTATGAAAAACTAATTAATATGATCTCTTGCGAATTTTTGCACACCAGGGATAACCTCTGTTGACAGATTTTTGGTTGAATTTTCTGATTATATGAACATTGATGGTTGTCATAAAAAGATTATGTGGTTGCTTTTTACCATAAGATTTATCCATAAATCTTTAAATACTAGACTATAAACATTGAAAGGTTTGGCATCACAGCCCTAGAAAGTGTGCGAGGGACAGGAGTTGCCAACTTGGGGACGTTTCTCTTGTGCTGTTTTAGTTTTGCAACCATTGTGCCAGGGTTGTCTTTTCCCCCTTCTACCTGGAATCTGATTAATCACAAATACTCAATATTAAATGTATACGCTACTGTTTTTATTATATAGGTGTGCAGTGAGTATTGTGTGTGATACCCTCCGGTGGGCTAACCAGCTTGTCTCTTGGCACTCGTGCTGGAGCATTGCTACATCAAGTTTCGGCTAAAGCTTTGGGAGAACCCTATTTCGCACTGTAAGGCGCATTCTTACCAAATCTCGTCATCCCTTCTGCTTTGGGCCGCAAGAGGGAGGCATGCATCAGTATGCAAGACTTGGTTGCTCCTGCATCACTGTGCTACAGTGGTGGTCACTTCTGGTGAGTTTTCCGCATTTCTTTAAGCGTCCTGAGACCAGCTGCATCAGTGTTTTCTTTGTCCTTTTTTCGAAACAAGAGATACAGTTCCTGATGTAAATCAGACCCGCAGCTGCACCTACAGCACATGTGCACTTTGAAGCGTCAACAAGAAGGGGAGTTCGTAGTCCAGGAGACCTTCTTCAAACATGAAAAGTTTGATCACAGAGTGAGCTAAGGGCGTTGAGTAATCATACCACTTACTGGTGGCCCCTAGGCCATCCATTCCGTTTCTACACAGAAAAGAACCCTTGTGGTCCATGTCTTGACTTGGGTGGCTCTTGCTTCCCATAGTTGTCCGGAATTTGGGGACAGCTTTTTGTCACCATAGCAGACCCGCCTTTGAGTCTTGGAACCAAATTCCTCACACTCCAGTGTCCTCTTCTAACTTTTCCTTCCCATTGCATTTTGGCCTTTGTGAGCTTTACGCATTGACAAGAGCTTTTAAGCATGAACATAACATTGTTACAAGGCTCCAATCTTCGTAGGTCTGGACTTCTTAAGTCAGGGTTATCCAATTCTGGAGTTGGTCATTGTGTTAACATGTGTGTGAATTAGCTCCTTACAGGTTTTGGCGGGAATCCGTACTTTACTGCATCGACCAAAAATTGACTGCATATATATTTTACTGTATGTGTGCATAAGTAGTAGTATTACTGTGTTCTTCAATATTCGCCTGTGTTTATCCTGGGCCTAATAAATTGCATGTTTTTAATATACTACTGTCTAAGAGTAATTATTGTGTCCTATTGTGTTTTCTCATCCAAGACCTCAGATCACCCCCATTTCTCCTGAGAATTAGCCTTGACTGCTCTCCAAGCTACCTTGATTTGTCCTGGCAAACTTCTCAGTAGTGTTCCCAGTTTCACTAGACTACGGTGGCCTCCTGAACATCTGTTCAAGAGAGCAGGGTTCAGAAATCCATTCTAGCAGTGTGTTGGAGCAACTTCCCATACTTAATTTTGAGGGGATGTCACACTAAGCAACTGGGGTTGTCCAACCTCTAGCCACAACCCATCAGTAATGTGTATCATTCCTCGACAAACCTAACCCACCACTCCACACTATCATCCACACATATTACATGTCACATCCAACAAAATGGGCAGGCTCACCTGATGCCTACGCTCGCCAATGGTCTACAGACATTTGTAGCCTAAGTGGCTGAAGGAAATTGTAAGAACTATATAGCTGGCAAAGTTATGCCACTGGCAGCTGACAGCAAGGGTCCGAACTCCCTGCATGCTGTCGGACACGATTGTCTACATGCGGATTTAGATTGTGTCAGGGCCATATTGGCAAGACCATGATGGTTGCATGTGATCCACCCTGGACCATTATTGTCCCAGAAAGATGGAAAGCAAGCATGCTTACCTTGCAGAATGAAGGCCACAAACTGCACAGTTTACAGCAGCTTCTCTGAGAATGCTGTATGCAGTGTTGATGCTACCTTGCTTAAAATGAGATCCAGGCTGCCAGTGCAGCATGCAAAGATTTTGGAAACTTCCAAAACCCATAATAGAGTCACTGAGAGATCATAGGAAATCAATCCTGGAGTGGAAGCAATGATACACTGAATCGATCAGTGGATATCTAAAAAGGGACTAACCAGCGGCAAACAATTCCAGACAATCACCAATCTCAAGTTATATTACAAAAACAGGGTAACCAAGTGCATTATAAATAGAGAGAGACAAGATCAGCCGGTGAGAGGGAGCTGGTTAGGAGAGCAGATATATGCTGGAAAGCTCACTGGAGAAAGCCAGATTGTGCTGGCAACTAACACTCTGGCCATGGAAACAAGGCATTGCGGCAGGGGATAAAGAGTTTGACAAGACCTTGGAGAAGAAGAAAATGTCTGCAGGGAGGCAGTCACAACGCCTGGCTCTCCCCCAGCATATGGGGGAACTGAGAGGTCAGGTGAGATTGTTCACCAGTGAAACCAGCGTAGCGGGCTTAAGATAAGCCCTTTGACTACCAAACCAGAGGAAGGACCCTATACATACTACCCATTTGCAGATTTCCTAAATTATCCTGTGTTGGGCACTGGAAAAGTCATTCCAAAGAACCTAGAGGGAGGTGAACAATATCCCAGAACAGATAATTTAAAGAAACCTAAAGAGAACCAAGGAGAAGGTTGATCCTTGTGCTGGCTAGAAGCGAACCCTAACATTGAGAAGGGACTGAAGAAGTCCCTTTAGGAGAATCATAGGAATCAGGGGGAGACTAGACAGGGCAATAGAAAGAGAGAGCTGGGCATAGATCCCAGAGTAAAGCCTTACTCAGAGGGAGAATATAAAGCTCCTAAAGAAATGTGGCCTTTGTTACAGAATCCAAAAGAGATCCCATGTTCCACAAAAGCCTGTAAAATAAGCCTCAAGTGTATAACCAATATAGGAGTGTATAGGAGATTTGGTTCCCTGGATAAAATAGTGGGTGATTCTACCTTAGGCTCAGGTAGTAGTGTGAACGACTTCAAGAGACTTTTATTTTGCCACCAGGGAACTTTTTTTTCCTGACAGGGTGTTCCAAAGGACTAAGACTTGTAAAGGAAGGCTACCAGGATGCACGAAACAACGTCTCCGTTTACACCCCACGTTTACATTTTCCAACCCTGTTCATTTTTTTCATATTTCACTGTTCCCTTTCATTTTTCTGAATTTTTGATGATATGCTTCAAAGGTTATTGAAGCACCATAGACAATTCATCCAAATATACACTATGCTATTGGTCACACAATAGCTCTATCTATGTGCGCGAGTGTGTGTGTGTGTGTGTAGGTGTGTGTGTGTGTGTGTGTGTGTGTGTGTGTGTGTGTGTGTCTGTATGTGTGTGTGAGAGAGATTATTTACGATTTAGGATTTTGCAATCACCATTAAAGTAGCCTCCCATTTTGGCCATGAACTCCTGTGTGAACCCATACATATGATTCCTGGAGATGCCACTGGTCTGATGCCTGTGTGTTCCTTTTTCAGAACACTGTCAGGGGTATTGCTGTACACTCAAACCCGCAGCAGCTTTCAATGCATTGTTCATCCCCTCATGGCCTAGTAATGACACAGATTGGACCCTGGGTAAAAAGGAGTGGACCTTGACCCTCAGGCCACAATCAGTCTATGGAACCAATTAGAACAAAAACTGCCCTACTGCAAGAAACAATACTTTCAATGCATTTATGAATCTGGGAAAAATGTATTGCGGTTTTGGAAGGGTATTAGAACAAGGTCAAAGTTTGCACTGGTGCACACATGCATTGAAATCATATGGGGATGTTTAACTAAGCTAAATAAATAGCTTAAGTAAGACTAACATTTTTTAAACTCCAAAAATCTGCATACCTACATCTTAAGTCAAAAAAGGACTTAAATATTACTTGTTTTCTATTGTATAGCTTTAGTGTTTCTTCCATGCAACATTGCCTTTGTGTCCAAAGTGTCTGTAACAGAGCCAATGCATGGGCTGTCTTACATAAAGTTCTCATTGGTGCAAAGGCAATTAACAAGGCAATAGTTGCCCAAGTGCAAAATATATATTCTTTCAAACCATTATTGTACTTCACGCTAATGCTAGAATGAAGAGATACATTGGCCCTCATTACGACCCTGGCGGAAAGTGACTGACCGGACCGCCACAGCGTAAATAGCGTTTCCGCCATTGCACGATGGAGCAAAGTGTGGCCCATTCCGACCCATCGGGCACGAGCACCACGGCATGGCGGAAGTGCAAAGTCCGCAATGGCGGAAATGACCCCAAAACGGCCCACACCGCCGCCGTACGGCGCCCTAGGTGCAATACCGCCACCCATCTTAGCGGACACCGCAGTGAGCGCCAACCGGAAAGTACGGTGACCGTAAATATACGGAAACGGAAGTAAAAACATGGGCCCGGAACGGGAAACATCCCGCCGTACACCTATAAAACCACAAAATCCACACAACCACTAAAAACACTACCCTGAAACACACCCCAACCCGTCATCCACCCTAGCGAAACCAAGAAAAATGGGAAAAGTAGCGAAGAAAGCGTGCGACCGCAAGCGGCAGGTCCACTTCTCCCGTGAGGAACTCACCGTGCTAACAGAGACCCTCCAGGAGAATGCTGCCGTCGTCTTCTCCACGCAAATGACCAGGACGGCACTTGCGAACAAGAAGGCCATATGGGCTCTGGTGGCACAGCGGGTAAGTGCGGTGGGGACCGCACCCTGCAACCCACAGCAATGCAGAAAGCGATGGGACGACCTGCGGATACGCGTCCGTAGCATACTTTCTGCCAACCGCAACATTGCCACAGCCACCGGGGGAGGATCGGAATCACCCATCAAGTTGACCCCCTGGGAAGAAATCTGTGCCTCCACCATTGGAATGGAGAGCATAGAGGGAGTCGGAGGGATGGAGAAAGGAGTGCAGACATCCGAAGAATCAGGTAGGTGGCCCAAATGAAACAAAGCTAAATCCACAATGTCCAATCATGTGAAGTACCATGTGTCCACATAGTGCAACAGAAACACATGTCCAGGAGAACGTCCACACACATTGGCCTGATAGCGCACTTTAAAACTCACAATAAATACATAAATAATTAAAAACCCCTAAAACACCCACTACACGTGCAGCAGGCACACCCTAACTGCAGGCTGCCAAACAACTGCACCCTCACTCCACACACAAATGAAAGCACCTCCAAGGCCCCGACCCAAATCACCCTCAGGTACCACCCCAATGCATGTGATACAATGCCATTCCAATTCCCACAGACCCATTAATAACCCTCGCCCTCCTTTACTCCACCACAGGGTCCGATCCAAACGACGAGCATCAGGACACCCCTACCAGCACACCTGCAAAGAGGGCCAAGACCAACGGCCAAAGACCCTCCACCTCAGCTGCACGCATCAAGACACGGCAGCAGCACAAATCAGGTGGCAGCACAGAGGAGGGAACATCAACAGGCACCCCAGCAGCCAGCATGCCCACAACAGCAGCACCACAGGTCCCCCCAATGGATGCCACAGAAGGCACTGCCTCTGGTGGCAGCAGCACCATAGGTGACACCCCATTGATGGCAGCATGCTCCGACACAGAAGACGGGGATGTCGAAGTCAGATCCATCCATGACCTGTCCCAATCCCCCTGTCTGTCCCATCCCGTACAACATGAGGATACCACGCAGGGGCACCCACAAGACGACGACTGGCCATCCCCCACAAGCCCTGTGGCAAGGCAACATGAGGTCACCAGCCCCTCTGTGACACCACCGCAAATGGCCATGGCCCAGCAGAGGCAACAGTCCCTCGACCAGTTAATCGTGCAACAGCAGCAACTGGCCACGCTCCTCAAGGACCATGCCGATGAATGTGGGGGCACTAAGGCAGACATAGAAACATCAACTGAGACACTTAGGGCAGAAATGGAGAGAAGTACAGAGACACTAAGGGCACAAATGGAGAGTAGCACCGAGTGCCTGAGAGTCCAAATGGAGAGTAGCACCGAGAGCCTGAGAGTCCAAATGGAGAGAAGCACCGAGAGCCTGAGGGGGGAACTGCATGCGACGTCCAAAGACGTATGTGCCGAACTTGCCGCAGTGCGCCGTGTGCTCACTGAGCTCTCACAAACCCTCAGGGACATGCATGGACGTGAGCAGGCAGAGACATCATCCGTTGCAAGTTCCGTCCAGGGCAGCCCCCAACGTAGATCTGGGAGGAACCTGCGCTCCACAGGCAGAGGTGCCCCTGATACCCGCAGAGGGGGCTTGCAATAGCGACTGCCCACTGACAATGAGCATCTTTGGACACTGGTGTTCGGGGGGGAGGTAGGAGGGTGGAGGGGGTGTGTTGGGCTCACTTGGGTGGCGGGTCGATAGGGTGTTCAACATGATATCACATATGCCATAAACAATGCACGATCAACCAATGAGATGTGTGGACAATGATCTTTGTGTACTAGGCCATCATAGGCGTACAGTCCATATTGTGCATGTACCAGACACACACAGTGCCACGAGTACCGTGTCCATGTATCAGCCACCAGGCGTGAGTGCTAGAAGCATGCATCAATGAGATGCTGACGAATGTCACGGCCCTCCGGTGCCTCGCAGACTCCTTGAGGTGCTGCCACATCCCCACCCTCATCATGACCATCTTCAGGTGCTTGCAGCTCTGCGTCAGGGGGCATGGGCACATTTCTACGTACGCACATGTTGTGGAGCATGACACATGCCATGACCATCTTTGCAACCTTCTCATGGCGGTACAGGAGTGCCCCGCCAGACCTGCTGAAACGAGTCTTCAGTAGGCCGAATGCCTGTTCAATGACTACACGGGTACGTGAGTGGGCATGGTTGTAGTCCTCCTCATGCTGGTCCCGTGGGTTCCGGACTGGTGTGAGGAGCCATCTCTTCAGTGGATATCCAGCATCACCTGTATGTGGACGATAAACGTATGATGTGGAATGCCATTGCTACGTACGCACACCCCCCCCCCTTCCTGCCAGGTCATTGCCGAATCACATACCCCACATCATCATGCATGAAATGAGACTCACCGAGTAGCCAGGATCTGTTCCCTGCGTGTCGCTCCATGTAGCGTGGTATTGTAGAGTTCCTCAAGACCATAGAATCATGGGTTGATCCAGGGAATCGGGCACAACAATGTGTAATGATCCTGTTGGAGTCACACACCATTTGTACATTCAGGGAATGAAATTGTTTTCGGTTGCGGTACTGGGCCTCCATGGCATGTGGGACGACCAATTCCACATGGGTGCAGTCGATGGCACCAATGCAACCCGGTATGCCGGCAAGTGCATGGAATCCCACTTTTGTGTTGGTAATTTCCTGCTCTGAGCGTGGTAGAGAGATATTGTTGTCTGCGTGCTGCAGGAGGGCATCGAGCACTTGCAATAGTGTCCGTGAGAACAGTGGCTGAGAAATGCCATGCAACTGTCCGACTGTGTGCTGGTAGGTGCCTGTGGCCAGGAAGTGGAGTACAGACACCACCTTCAGTAGGGGTGGGATGGCGGTTGGGCTATCTATCATGCTGACAAGGTCAGCCTGTGTCATGTCCACAATGGCGGCTATGGTGTCCCGGTCCAAACGGTAGAGGGTGTGGATCTGCTCATCAGTGAGGTTGAACGGATGTGCTCGGAGGCGTGGGATTGCGGGCTGCCTGCGTGGTGGTAGTGGCTGTGCTGGCGGCCCTTGCTGGCCCTGCCTTGGCCTCCTCCTCCTCCTGCGTCTCCTCCGTGCGGCCGGTTGTAGTTGGTGTTCGTCTTCTTCTTGGAGTTGGAGTACTTGCAGTGCTATCAGGTCCCCCAGGGCCAACATCGCGAGTCCTGCCGGTAGCATTTCGGAGTGGGTGTGGTTGTGGGAGGAGACTGGGTGTGCAATTTATGTGTTTTCAGGCTGTATGGCCTCCACCTGTGGTGATTCATTCCACCTGTGCAAGCTGCTCTCCCCTTTGGCCGAGCACGTCCCGCACACAACGCTGCAATTCGAGTAATGGCATCTTGCTATTGCAATCATGTATTTGTACCCGATGGCCGTGTAACATTGGTTGATATGTACATTCGGCTATGGTCCCATTGTTTCACATACAATCTTTGCAGTCGCGAACAGACTTGTGAAGGGTCAGTGGAACGTAGTACTCGAGTAACGGTGGGCCCTCATGCATCACTGTACCGAGTTGCACCGACGGGCGGGGCGTCCCATTTGTGGGTGAAGGCAGTTGCCATTTTCACACACAGCCGCACTAGATGGATTAATTTGTGATTTCAAACGGCCACAGATGCCTTTTCGACGTGATGTTGCAAATGAGGAATTCGAAGGGCGGCGCTTTCGGTTTTCAGCTAGCGGCGAGGAGATGCCCACAGGTCTGACTGCAAATATAACGTTCTATTGTTCAATGTCCTTGAGACAGGGGCCATGGCGAGGATGCAATGATTGATATGAATAGTTTGGGATGCGCAATAGCGACGTGGGCGATGAGGCCGGACGTTCCCAAATACATGTTACTTCACAACACTGGAATTACGGGCTGGGGCACTGTGGATTTTGCAGGCTGCATAACGCACAGACTCAATGGATATTTCTAATGTTATGTGAGTAAATATTCAGGCGTTTTTATACCGGGATGAGGGAATGATGAATGGATGCATGGGCAGATGATTTGATACAGAGTTTGCCATGTACAGGGCTTCTTGGAATCTGTCCGCCTCCCCTGCGCTATGTGATGCAGGGCTGCCATAGTGGGACCATCGTCTATCTGGCCTTGTTGAGCCCTCCCTGTCTCGACGCGCCTTCAGACACTTGTGTCCATGCACGTTAACATTCCCATCAGATGGATTCTGTTTTCACAGACGCATGCACAGGTACACTCGTTTGTGATGGTGTTTACACCTCGATATAGATGGTTATGAGTCGCAAGTGGTTTTGGGGTGGTGATGATCCTTTGGAGTGGGCTAGCATGCATATGGCTGTGGATTTAGTGTGATCATTGAAGTGAGTTGTTCGAATGTAGTTCTGATGGCCATTCTGTTCTTTTTCTTTTCTTTTGGTTGACAGGTATCTCCTCCCCTTTTGCCACTGCCATCTGTATGCCACTCCTGCAGATGGCTTTTACTCCCGACACCTGCTGCTTCGTGTTAATCAGTGGAGCAGCATTACGATCTTATGGGACGATCGCCAATGGGCCACATGCCCTTACGCAGTACTAGTGGCTCGGAGCAACATTTCGGCCTTTCAGCTGGACTAGTGCCTCCCCATTGGGACGGCCCTGCGGTTCTGTGCGCTTCCATGTTGCCTTTTCGTACGTGAATGTGGCTCTGTGTACCATGATGGAACAGGGCGTCACACAAGTAGTAGCTGGTCATTTCTTGCGGATGCAGCCCACAATGGTGAAATGTGTTTTGGAGTTCATGGCCTAATGGCTGTATGGGCTTGGTGATTTTGTTGTGCATTAAATTTCTATTCTGATATGGGCCGTGTAGCGTTCTTCTTTGCAAGTGATGTGGCATATTCCTATTTGGGGAGCGATGTATTGTGAGGAGATCTGCATTGGGTTCCAGCTTCGGAGTTTAGTTGCGTGGTACTGTGCTGGGCGCGTTTGCCTACGAAGCCCAGTGAGGTCAGGGATGGGGGCTGCCAATATGACTGTTTGAATGATGTCATGCTCAGGGGCGGGGGATTGGGTTTTGTGTAACAGATGCCGGTCAGCCAGGTGGACTGGTGGAATGATGTGATTTTCGGAATATTGCTGGTCACAGGTGCCTGTGTTTGCGTGCGTTTCTTCGTGGGGGACTGTGGTCATGTCCATTGGAATGGCTTCTGTATTCGTGCCATCTGTGCCCTGCAGCTCCCATTGGCCCCTCTTGTGATTCTTTTGTTCGTTGGCATGCATGGGTGACTTGTGCATTTCACTGGTTGCATTGTGACTTCATTGCACCTACGGGGAGTTGTACTTTGTGGGCAGGGAGCGGTGTACAGGCACTCAGTGGGGCCGTTTACGGTTGATTCGCGATGCCGTACTTCTCACCATGGCGGAATGGTACTTTCCGCCGTGCTTGATGGCGTTAGGTACATGTCCGCTAGGGTCGGAATTCGCGTACCCTTGCGCCATGGTGGTATTTACGGTTTGGCATGGCGCGCGCGCGCGTACTTGGTGCAGTTAGCGTTGGCGTTCACTACGGTGTCGCTAATGGCATCGTACTTTGCGGTGACAGGTCATAGTCGCACCGAGCGCTATTCGATGGCGGTATTGCATTTCCGCCATCGTTTTTCGATTTCCGCCAGGGTCGTAATGAGGGCCATTGTCTCAGTCCAAACATACACTGAAAGAATATATATTTTTCATTTTTGTCTTGGGGCAATTTTTGTTTTAGTTCCAGGAGTGAAACGTTTGTCTCTCCAGATGTTTTGGACGGGAGATCCCATAATCCCTCCCCATTGTCTATGCTGGACGAAACTGATGGAAATTAAAGTCCAAAACATCTGAAGAGCCAAAGGTTGAAAACCCAGTCTAGTGCAAAGTTTCTGTAATACCGCACATATTCTGTTAGAATAATCATCAAACATTGCTATTTGAAGAATACTAATGCCTTTGCGACCATACTAAACAGTAAGTTGAGTAATCATCATACATTGCAATTGAAAGAATGCTAATGCCTATGTGACTATAATAAATAGACCACATTTCAGTATTGCTGCTGATATACTGCTAGAATAATCATGACACATCGCTATTAACAAAGTAACATGCCGATAAATACAACTATACTGCATAGACTATAGGCCTGATTTACAAAAGTGTTTTACGATGGTAAAATCCCATAGCAAAATGCTTTGTCAATCCAGCAATATGTATGTATCTGTAATACCGGCCATGTTCTTTGAGAATAATGTTAATGTTAATGGGTCGTGCACCGCACACTGTCGCCACTTGCATGGCATCTTGGCGCTCTGGAGGATCTGCAATGGAAGGTGGGTTGTGAGGTCTGTTAGTGGGGTTGAGAGGGAGAAGAAGAGCAAGAGAGATTTGATTTGCTGTTGGCAGCTTCAGTTGAGACAAACCGGTCACTGAGCACTGGTGCATTTTTGGTTTTTTACCTGTCATGTGATGTCGAGGTGTGATTGTGTATGGTTTCTTATCATGTGGGGTGTTGTGAAGTGCATTTGGTTTGTGGTGCGATAGAGGTATGGTTGTGTTTAGTTCTGTGTTTGTGGGCATATATGCAGAAAGTTGAGTTTTTTGTATGGTTAATTAGTGGAAATACTTTCCTACATGCAACATTCCGTCTAAATGTGCTACATTTCCCACCCCCAACAGTTCATTCCAATGCAATGCATTACCTCCCTCAGCAATCATCCAGGTGATACACATTCACTGTCCCCAGCATTCAATCCTAGTGCAGCACGGTTTCTGCCCCTTACTAATCCCTATTAGTGTCATGTATTTCTCACCCCTGGTAGTCCATCTAAGTGTGATACATCTCCCCCCACTAACAGTGAATCCAATTGAGATACAGTTCCCACACTCGACAATCCATCCAAGTGTGATTTCCTTCTCATCTCCAACAGCCCATCCACATCTGACGCATCTCCCATTCCCCGCAATCCATCCCAGTGCAACACACTCCTCACCCTTAAACAATCTTTCATGGCTGTGATACATTTCCTGTCCCCAACAGTCTATCGAAGTTCAATGCACTTCCCACCCCACACAGTCCTTCTTAATCTACCCATCATGAAACAGAAGTTACATAGGGCCTGTTTCAGAGCGCAGCAGGGGGCATAATAAGCCTTAGCAAACTATTAGACTAGATGCAAAATGTGGCTGACCTACACATACGGGCTCAGTGTAGAAGTGGCCAATTTACCCAGTTAGGTTACATACAGGATAAGGCTAGCCGATGTTAGTAAACTAAACAATGGTAGGTATATGATATGAGGCAATTAGAGTAGGGTCTTTTTCTGAAGTACATTAATGGTTGTACTTCCCACTTTTCTGGTTGTTCTCTCTTGTTGGATTTTGCATGATTTATCATGCTGGATTGTGTTAATCCTATGCTACCAAACTAAATCTCCTTTGTAAAGATATTAATTCAAGACAGCTGTCAAAAATGGGCGCAATACCGGTGCTTGCCACTGAACGGTGCTGGTGATCTAAATTCTGACAGGAGACCTGTATTTCAGGAGCTAAACAGTAACCTGAGTTAGCTGAGACTTCAAACGCTGGCTGCCCCGGGAAGCCTTCACACCTAGTCTTCTCAGCAACAGCGCAGGAAATCACATGGTCCTGTTGCTTAAGAGGGAGGGGATTTTCCCTGCAGCCTGGAGAAAGGAACAATAGACTCTTTCAATTGAATAGAATATGCTGATTTGGGTGTGGCTGAACAACACTGCTCTGGGGGAAGGCAAGACATGTGACCATTCTGACTCACCAAGTTTCTAGGGGGGGAGACAAACGACTGTGGATTCAGAGAGTCCAGCAAATATATGTTTTATGAGAATACTGATAACTAATTATACCAAGTGGACACAAAGGTACAATTTGGAGATTCTCAATATGAAAAATTCACTCACAGTTTGAGACGAAGTTGGATGCTGTAGGATGCTCTCAGACCAAACCCCATAATTATTAATATTGTAGACATTGGGTTTATACTAGAAAAATGAAAACATACAGTAATATGCGCAGAGAGGGTGTGTACCGCTGTGTAAGGTTTGGTGCGAAACCAATATTGCAAAACCCACGAAAATCGCAAATAAGTTGTCATTTCTGAACCCAAGCTCTTAGAAAGAGCAGGGTTGATCAGAGACCTGTCTTAATTAATTTGTGATGTGTACATGTAATTTCAACAACTTGTGTATCTGGGAAGCATGTTTGGTTATGAAAAATTGTTTTCTAAGTAAATGCAAGCTGGAGTGTTCTTTCAGCCAAGCCATAAACATAGCATCACTCTGACTCATTCTGACTCACTACTCCGTTCTCCAGTCATGTCACAGTAAATCCTTTAACCTATCAAATCCTCAGAGGGTTGGGAATAGAAAGTCTGCCTTCCCACCCAAAAGACATAAAAAGAGACTGCTTGAGACCCAGATAGGGACTTCATTTTCCACTCTTCAATCGATTTCTTGCGCAGCACTTTGCCGGACAACTTCAAACCCAGACAATATCCAGAGACCAGAACTTAGAATCCAGACTCCAGAACTTAGACTCCAGATTCCAGTTAGATCCAGAGACCAGACTCTAGAACCCAGCCCTAGAACCTTAAGCAAGGGCCTAACCCAAAAGCTGAACTCTTTTCAGAGGCCCCAGAATCCAGCAACCTAACCAAACTATTCAACAGCCTTGCCGTGCTGTTCGCTTCTGGCCCAGAACCCCGTGCCAGAACTGAAATCCAGAGAGAGCAGTGCTGTATCCAGACCGACCAGACCGCTGTGCAGTGCCGATAGCAGACCAGAGAGCGCGCTGTGAGCAGAACCAGTGCCTGACCATCCGGTGGCGAGAGTGCAGTCCCAGGCCCATTCCAGTCCAAAACTAGGAATGAGTATCCAGTCTAGGAATTGTACAGAACCAATCTCTTATTCTAAAATAATCTTATTTAAACCATTTCAACCTGACCAGACTTGCATAGAAATCGTGTGTCCATTCTGTGATTTCAAATCTGTAAAAGCATCATCTGTCATTCTGAAAGATTGACTTTATTTTTGAAAATCTACCTCCACAAAAAAATCCGTAACTTTTGAACTGTATGTCCTCAGCTTTCCAACAAACCCAAAACGACCTTCCAACTCCTTACAGTTTTTCCATAATAATGCTTTACGCTTTATGCATTCGGAAAAAGTGCTGCGAATTGCGATTTGGCTCAATTTCACCACTTGTAAAAATGGCTGCTTCTTGCTTTCCACTGCTGAAATTAGTTTTGACTCTGATAATCATTCATGAATCATTGCTAGTGTTGACCTGAACTAATTCAAAGTAGCTGTCACCTACCCTGAATCTCTATAGGGAATTAAAATCATTTTAGAATATTTTTCACTTCATTGCAGTCACATTTAAAAATATTTGGCCTGTGTTTTAAAATAATCCCTGTTTCTCTAAGCTTGCTGGGGAGAACTGGAACTGAACTGCTTTTGATTGTATTCCTGAAAACCTGTGTGTCCTCCTTTCCATCTCTCCATATTGCCTAAGGGGGGGGAGTGAGTTGTCACAAGGGGAAAAGTGATCATATTATCTCTTGTTGAAACCATATCAAGTTTATTTCTGTGCTGCATTCTTTCCCATCTTGGTTTTCCTTGAAACCATAAAAGTATTCTCTGCTACCATATCCCTTCTATACCAACTCCTCATTGATTAAGGAGAATTGTGCTTTTGTAATATTATCCATTGCTGATCACTGTTATATTCATAAGTGTGCTATCAAATATTAATGTATTCATAAAAGTGTGATATATATATACATATATATTGTTTAATTTTTCCAATAAATCTTTTAATTTGCAAAACAAACCTACTTCTTGGCTCAGTGAGGTCAGGGGGATTCAAAGAGAGGGGCGTTATATAAGGGTTTATCATCCAGATTCAAAGAATTTGACATAAAAATATATAAATAAGGGCTTCCATTGGGCATCCCAGACTAGGCATTGACTTAGTTGGATTGCTGGATTGAAGTCACTTACAGATTGAGGAAAAGTCTGGCAGCTGCACAGCTGCACTCTGTATTCGTTGTATTTTCCAATTATTCCAGCATTCCAAGGTATATGCTGCTGGCTTAGCCTATGCTGGACATGATGATGGAGATGATGACTAGTGTTCTGTTCATGAAGGAAAAGAAGGGTAGTATCTTTTTCATAGTGTGCAGATGTTAGATGCATTTCTTAATTATTGCGTTGACTTGTGGTTCTACTGTTAGCTCGTTGTCCATTAGGATTCCAATGTTTTTGACTACTTTGCATGGATTCCGGTGGGGTTCTTAGTTCTGTTGGCCATGGGATGTTCTGTTTGTTTCCTTGGTTGTTTGCTGAAATCATGTTTTCCGTTTTTTGTCTGGTTTAATTTTAAGGTTAATAGTGTTCATTCATTGGTAGAGTTCTTTGAGACAGTCTGTTAGTGTGGGGTTCTCCTCCTCATTGCCATTGATTTTGTAGATAATTTGGGTATTGTCTGCATAATTGTAGAAGGTGAGGCTGTTCTTTTGATGAGACTGATTAGGGGTGTCATAACAATAGTGGGGATACTGAGGAGCATTTTGGGACTCCACAAGTGGTGTCCCGCGTTGCAGATTTGAATAGTTATAGCCATATTGATTCTGTTCTTACGGACAGGAAAGATTTAAGCAAAAGGAGCACCATGTTGCCAATCCCTATGTCTGCAAATCTCTTGACTATGGCGTTATGTTTGACTGTGTCGAATGCTGCAGAGAGGTCAAGTAGTATCAGTGCTGAGTTTGTTTTGGAGTCTGCATTGGTCTTCAGGTCGTCCTATATATATTCCTCATCTTGTTTATGATGTTGAATAATTCTTTCTGAGTGTTGTTGACTTTCATGATTTATTTGTTGTAGTATTTTTTTATTGCTTTGAGAATTTCTGATTTATATGATCAGATCTGTCTTTGAAGGTTATTCTTTTATCTTGGTCATAGTTTTTCCTCCATTCTTATTCTAGTTTTTCGGTTTGCTTTTTTCATTGCTTTGAGGTGGAGTGTGGACCATCTAGCCACCGATTTCTTTTGCAATGGAATGACAGCTTTTTCCAGTGAGATGTTATCTATTGTTTTTGTGATCCAGTTGTAGGATTATGTCTGTTCTTTCATCTATGTCATTTGTGTGTAGGGTGTCAATCAATGGCTTTTGAGGATTCTAGGTTTTCCTCTATGTTACTGCTTTTGATGGTTCTCCAGTTTCTTTTCCAGATCAGGGTGTTTTTTTAGGGCTTGTTGGATGCTTTTGATGGGATTTGGACCACAAAGGGCCTAATAAGGGGGTTGCTCCATAGTATTTGGATTGGGGGCACTGTTGTGATCTGATTTTTATTGGTGAATATTGCATCTAGAGTGTGGCCCGCTGAGGGAGAGGGTCCTTTCACCATTTATCATAGTTGCATTGTCTAAAGCTGTTTAGTTAGTGTTTTCTGCGAGTTTGCTTTCTCTTCTTCGAACCATACATTGAAAGCACAGAGAATGACCATGTGCTCATGTTTCTTGGCCATGTTAGTGACAGCTTCTATGAAAGTTTCTACAAAGGTTGCATCGTAGGTCAGGGTCTATGGATGAGTATAAATGTGAGGGTTTGCAGGTCTGAGGTCAGGTGTAGGACGAGGGTGTACAGCAGATCGGCTGTTCTTATTTTTAGATGTTCTTTGTATTCCACAGCAAGTCCTCCTCTTTTTCCTTTTCTGTTTGCCTGTATGCTCTTACGTTGTCAGGCAGACAGCTGTGCAATATGCCTTTGTAGTTTTGAGTTAGCCAGGTGTCTGTGATAAATAGGATGTCTATCCCCCCATTGCAAGTAGATTATAGATCTCTGTTGTGTGTTTGGACATAGATCTGGTGTTGATTAGGGAGCCGTGTATTTTTTTTTCTTTATTGTGGCCTATTTTATCCTTGCTTGTATCTTCTGGTGGTCTTGTTGGTGATGCTTTTTATTGTTATCGGTATGTTGGTTGGGTTCAGGTGGGTCTGTTTCATCATTAAGTAGTTTGTTTAGGTTTTGTATTGGGTTCACATCTTCTTCTGGATGCTTTACTGTTTCAGGTTGATGGTTTTGTAAAGTATGGAGTGGAGGTGTTGTCTGCTATTGGTTTTTTCTTCTGTGTATTTCTTGCCTTTCCCTTTGGACTCCTGATATCCTGATGATGTGTCTAATGTTTCTGATTGGTGCTTGCTGTTCTGGCGGGTGTTATGTTGACAGGTAAGGCATAAGGCATTATGTAGAGTAATTTCGTCAGGTTTTTGCGGTGGCTCTTATTTCTGTATGGCACGTGGGTGTGCATTTCATTGCTGTGTAAGCGTTTACTGGCATGGTAGCCTGGTGTGATTCCATTTTGCTTGCCCTTTTTCTGTGGTTTCTCCCACGTCATCCTCACTCGTCGTCCTGTCACATTCTGTGCTCCCTGTCTTCCAGTGGTTTTTCCTTTGGATACTTGGATGTGTTGGAGTATTTCACAGTTGCAAATGCCTTCCTGTGAATCTGAGGTTTGATATTAGATTGTAGTGTAATCTTTGGTGTTGTGCCAAAGGTGGTACTTGCTGATTTGAGGATCTCCCTGTGTTGCTGTGGTTCACAGTTGCTACTTCCTTCTTTATTTGTGGGGTGATATGGGTTTGTTTCAAGAGCAGTAGTTGTCGATGTGAGGTTCTATGGTTTATTGTTGTTTTCCTTCTTTCCTGTTCCTTTCTTTTGGGTTCCTTTGGTTGGGTCTTTGGTGTATATGTTATTGGATCATAGACGCGTCAGCATCAGCCTTCGTGTGACGCTGGGTCAATTTTGTCAACCGTGTTGTTTCCTCTGTGGTTGTGGTTGTTGATTTTACATGTCCCTTTATGCTGTGGAGGTTTCTGTGGAATGTCTTTAGTTAGTTTTAGTGATTTGTGAGTGGGACTGGGTTGGGGTTGGTGGCTTTCAAAGGGACAAACTGTGGCTATGTCGCTATGTCAGAGTTTAAGGAGTGTGCTATTGCCTGTACTGTGCCGGGGAAGGGGGAGGACCTAGTGGTGCAGGGTGGGTTGGAGGGCAGTGAACCGCAGAGTGGCTACCCCTGAGCGCAGCCAAGAGTGATATATTATATGATATGATAGGTTATTTATAACACGCTTAATACCCAGAGGTTTCTAAGCACGGACCTGGGATTGAACCTGTGTTACTCTGTGTCGTGTTGCTTCCAAGGTGAGCACGTTGCCCCTGAGCTATCCTCCAAGACACATACCACACATTCACTATCCCAGTTTGTAAAATATCAGGCTGGTTGTCCCCAAATCGTGTATAAAAAGCTACTCATCTCTGAGTGCAGTGGGAAGTAGAGTTCCGCAGACTGTAACTATGGCACAGTGCTTATCTTTGAATGCTGCAGCAAGCAGAGCCCCGCACAATATAGATGCCTAACAAGCCTATCCCAGAGCGCAGATTGCAATTGATATTGCTATTTAAAGTCTACTGCCTATCTGACTATATTATTTCAAAGGAATGGTTTATGAGCTGGCGGCAGTGTGACTCCTTGTTGATATGTGGGGCTACACGTTGTAGCACACAGAGGGAGCTTGCACAGTGTGAAACCTGTGGATCGTTGTCATATCTTGTACTGCCTGCGAGTCTCAATACATCAAGACCTTAATTTCTTGCTCCAGTAAACGTCAGCATGGAAAAATCTGCGAAGGTGTTACCCTTGGGCTTTTGATTCTCTGTTGCCATGGAAACAGCAGGTCTCGCCTTTTAAGGGACGCAGGCAGTTCAGTTATCTTCTAATTCAGCAAGTGTCTCACTTTGGAGCAGCTGTCAGAGGTTTCATGAGAGGACTGCCAGGGAGTAAGCTCTGCCCTGGCACATCCCATGCAAAGTATGACTGGTAGCCAATAAAAAGCGTCCTGTCAAAAGTAGAATGACTTCAACAGTCAGTGTCATTTGTAAACACTTAAAACGTCGAACCTTTATTCGTGCAAAATGCACTGGCCTTATAGAATTCTTGGGATGCAGTATGCGCCTCTATGTACACGTGAGCACAGCCCCATTCTTGGATGAACAACGACATGACAGGTTAAAAGAATTATAGAACACATTTTGTCTAACCTGCTTCTCTACATTTTCTAAGGTGTTGTCTGCTCTATTAACTTAGGGAAATATGCACACTGTTTCCCAGATAAATGAGCGTTTACTCATAGACGTTCCTTCCCACACTTAAATACCATTGCTTAACCATACAGTATGTTTCTCAGGTATTTGAAATATCGACTGACACGCGTTCGTTATTTCTATTAAAACAAAAAGAAATGAAAACGTTCTGATCTGAAGGGTTGAACATAGGGAGACACTATAATGGGAAAGCAAAAATGTCCACCTATATAATGGGCTACAATTAACCATTGGAGCTGCGCACACCCCACTCTACCCATTGACGTCATTAAGCAATGACTAGTGGCCCCAGCTGTCACCACTGGCAATCTCCTTGGTACACTTCGTACTGTCTCTGGGACCGACCCTTGGCCGACTGGCCCTTAAAGTTAGATGTCAAAGTGTGATTTATTTCATTTTCCAATAAAATAAAACAACGTTGGCCGGAAATGAATCACTTTGGCTTGGCGCTCTAAGGGCCTGATTGACAGAGCAGTTTCCAATGGGATTGCGCCATTATAAAACGCTTCTGTGAATCAAGCCCTGAGATTGGTCCCATGTTTTTTTCAAAGCAATGACTGATTGTACAGTGGGAACCACCATCACAAGTAATTCCTGAAGGAGTTAATGCTTTTTCAATTGGCATAAGGCAGCTGAATACTTTTGGTTCCATGCCTTTTCTCTGCAGGTACTTACTGCAAGCTCATAAAGATGCCTTTTCTATTACACCTTCATCAGGGAGTGTTTGGTCGGTGGGCTGATCTTTTTTAACTTTTTTTAAAAGAGTCATTGAAGGTTTGTGGCATGTTGTGTGTTGGCCGGAAGTATATGGGAAAGAGACTTCCATGACCAAAGTTGGAGGAGTGCTGCTGCGAGCAAGCACAGTAGTGGTGGCTTGGCATGCCACTGCTGCATCGTTAAAAATAGATTGACGTTTTCTTTGCAAAGCTGTGTATGATCGCCTATGGATCTCAATGGACAAAGGGCACATTTGCACTGCTCACATTGGGATGTGGGCATGCCTTTTTGTCTGACCCCTCCCAAATGACCCTTTTTGTAACATTGCTCATAACCCTTTTTGTAACATTGCCCCTATTCCAATTCTTTGGTAAACTAGGGTGCTTTTCTCCCCCCGCAGGATTCTCACACTTAGGTGGCCCTGACCTACTACGCATTACTGTTTGCTCTGCATTGTGTTAAACTAGGGTGCTTTTCTCCCCTCGCAGGATTCTCACACTTAGGTGGCCCTGACCTACTACGCATTACTGTTTGCTCTGCATTGTGTTAAACTAGGGTGCTTTTCTCCCCTCGCAGGATTCTCACACTTAGGTGGCCCTGACCTACTACGCATTACTGTTTGCTCTGCATTGTGTTAAACTAGGGTGCTTTTCTCCCCTCGCAGGATTCTCACACTTAGGTGGCCCTGACCTACTACGCATTACTGTTTGCTCTGCATTGTGTTAAACTAGGGTGCTTTTCTCCCCTCGCAGGATTCTCACACTTAGGTGGCCCTGACCTACTACGCATTACTGTTTGCTCTGCATTGTGGTAAACTAGGGTGCTTTTCTCCCCTCGCAGGATTCTCAAACTTAGGTGGCCCTGACCTACTACGCATTACTGTTTGCTCTGCATTGTGGTAAACTAGTGCCCTCCACTCACTTCCTGTCTGCATACCCGTGGCGTCCGCCTCCCCTCCTACTCCATGGTGCTCTCTATCTCCTCTAACTGCTTCTCCATTGACTATCCTGCTCTCCTCACTAAATCCGGTAGGAAAAAGTTTAAAAAGGACATCCTGGTCTCCAACCCAGGCCTCCCTATCGCTGACACCTACACGAGCGCCTGCTCCAAGGAAACTCTCACTGACATTCTCTTTTTCGTGCCTTCACCTGACCTATGGACCCCTCACATGGTCGCTGTGCTCTCTCCTTTCTCCACCTCTCCCATTAATGGTGGCACCCGTTGGGATGTCATCTTGGCCCCTTTCCACTCCTCTAAAGCCATCATTAATGTCTATGCTAACGGGACCGTCTTGGTCCAAGGCCCTCAGGCCAACCTTCACCTCTTTGATAGACGCTTCCCATGCCTCATCAACTTCCTCTCCGCTCCCGCTGTCCCCCTCCTCTGTCCTCGGCTACCTTGCCTCTCCCCTCCCTCCCTGCCCCTTCTCTTGCTCCCTCTTCAACTCCTTCTCTAACACCTCCGCAGGGCGTACCTCTGATCTGTACCCCTCCCCGGAAGTTTTTCAAGGGTGGCAACCTTCTCCACATTGCCACTCTAAATTCTCGCTCTGCCATCAAGCACTCCTCTGATATCTGTCGCCTTCTTGAGGAACTGGACCTCGACGTCCTCGGTCTCACTGAGACTTGGTTCACTGCCAGCTCTGCCACCAGCTTCGACACACTCCTACCTGACGGCTACAAGATCCTCTCCGTGCCCCGGCCCAACCGCTCAGGGGGTGGTGTTGCCCTTATCTTCCCTGAGTGGATTCCTGCCACTGTCACTCCTACGCAGACCTACTCCTCTTTTGAATATCTTGTCTGCCGACTCTCTCTCTCTCCTAGCCATTCCCTTACCGTGGCTACTATCTATCGGCCACCTGGTCAAATTTCCTCCTTCCTCTCTGAGTGGGCTGACCTCTCCTCCTCACTCCTGGCCTCAACCACCCAACTCCTCTTTCTCGGTGACTTCAACATCCACCTCGATGCCTCCTGTCCCCTCACTGGTCTCTTTCGCGAACTCTGCAACTCTCTCTCACTCTCTATTCTCCCGTCTGGGCCTACTCACTCTGCAGGGCACACTCTTGATGCTCTGATCTCTTCTGACCTTCCCCTCTCCCTCCCTCTCTCCACTCCTCTCTCCTGGAGCGATCACTTTCTCCTATCCTCCCACCTCTCCCTCCCTACCCCACAGGCAAAGCCACCCTCTTCACTGCCACCCACCTTCTCGGTCATCCGGCCCATGAAGCGCGTGTCAGTTGAGGCCTTCGCTGCTACCTTCTCGCCCCCTCCTCCCCCCCCGGCTGACTCCCACCCTGACACAGCCCTCTCCATGCTCTATTCCTCTATATCTGATACTCTCGATATCCTTGCCCCCGTCATGAGAATCCGCCTGAAGCCCAAAGCCAAATGTAACTCCTGGTATGACTCGGATCTCGTCACCCTAAAACGCAAGTGCAGGGTGGCAGAGAGGAAATGGCGTGCTTCATGTTCATCCTCTGACAAACTGGCCTGCCGCCTGCTCCAAAGGCAATACCGGCTCTCCGTTCTCACCAAGAAGAGAGCCCTTATCCAAGCCCGCATCTCTGAGGCTTCTAACAACTCGGCCAAACTCTTTAAAATCTGCAAGGAGCTGGCCAACCCTGCTGCAGTCTCTACCTCTCCTGTCCCCTCCCAGGCCCTCTGCACTGCACTGGCCTCGCACTTCATCTCAAAAACTCAGGACATCCTGTCCTCGCTCTCCTCCGCTCTCCTCCCTCCCTCTCTTCCCGGCTCTTCCTCTTGCTCTCTTGCAGCCACCCCTCCGCCCTCCTTCTCTGCTTTTCCACCTTTTTCTGCTGATGAGGTTTCCAGACAAGTCCGATCTATGAAAGCCTCGTCTAAACAGGTTCACCCCTGTTCCTCCAAAACCATCAAGGACCACATCGACTCCCTGGCTCCTGCCCTGGCTGACTTTTGCAACCACTCATTCGCCTCTGGAGTCTTCCCATCCCCCCTCAAGCACTCCCTTGTGCACCCCCTCCTCAAGAAACCCTCTTCCGACCCCTCCTGCCCGGCCAACTATCGCCCAATCTCCATTACTCCCTTCCTGGGCAAACTCCTGGAGAAACTGGCCATCTCCCAGCTTAACCTCCATGCTGAATCTGTTGGTAATCTTCATGACCATCAATCCGGCTTCAGAGCGGCCAGAAGCACGGAAACTGCTCTCCTGAACATCCGTGAGGACCTGCTCCTGAACCTCGATTCCAACACTCCCTGCGTTCTCATTCTGCTCGATCTCTCCTCTGCCTTTGACACTGTCAACCATGCCATCCTGCTCAACCGTCTCCGTGATAACCTGGGTATCACTGGTCAGGCTCTGGCATGGCTGACCTCTTTCCTTTCCGGTCGACCCTCCCAGGTCCAAATGGGCTCCTTCCTCTCTGACATCTTTTTCTCCACCTGTGGTGTCCCCCAGGGATCCAACCTCTCTCCCTGTCTTTTCAACCAATATCTGGCACTCCTTGCCCACCGCATCGCCGCTCTCTGCCCCCACTTCCAGTGCTATGCGGACAATACCCAGCTCATTTTCAGGCTACCCTCGGCCTCCTCCTCTCCTTCCCTCATCTCCGACTGTCTGTCTGCTATCCAGGAATGGTGTGCCGCCAATGATCTCTGCCTTAACGCCAGTAAGACTGAGATTCTACTCATCGGCACACCCACTCCCTCCTTCCCTGCAGCTCTCTGGCCGGCCTCCCTTGGCCCCCTTCCCGCCCCTACCTGCAAGGCTAAAAACCTCGGGGTCATCTTCGACTCCACACTCTCCTTCTCTCCTCATATATCTGACGTCTCTAAGAAGTCACACTACCAGCTGCACCTCCTCAGAGGTATTCTTCCCTTTCTCTCCTTCCCCCAGAAGCTCACTGTCTCCCGAGCCCTGGTTCTATCTAGGCTGGACTACTGTAACAGCCTCTATCTTAATCTGCCTGCCTCCACTCTCCGCCCTCTGCAACTTATCCAGAACAGAACTGCGAGACTTGTCCTTGGCCTCAAGCCCAGGGACCGTATCTCTCCAGGACTGAAATCTCTTCACTGGCTCCCAGTGGCTGCGAGGATTAAGTTCAAAACCCTCTGCATTGTCCACAAGGCCTTCTGGGGCCTGGGGCCTAAATACCTTCAACTCTCTCTTCCTAAATATCTTCCTTCACGAGCCCTTCGCTCATCCGTCTCCAACTCCCTCATGGTCAGCCGCTTCTCGAAGCAACGAGCTGGGGGTAGATCTCTCTCCGCAGCAGGGGCCTCCCTCTGGAACAGCCTTCCTGCCTCCCTGAAACTTGAGGAGAACCATCTCCGGTTCCGGAAGTACCTCAAAACCTTCCTCTTCGCTTCTGCCTTCTCTCTCCCTCTCCCCTGCTAAACCTGCCTAACTCCCCACTGAATTCTGCACTAAACCTGCATCTGGGCCACTCTCAGCGACCTCAGTCCAGGGCCCAGCCACTCTCCACTTGCACTGCCTCCCTGGCTCCCCCTGCACTGTGGGACTGTCACTGTATCCCTACAGCCCCCCTTCCCAGCACTTGCTCTGCACTTACCTCGCACTTGCCACCAGCGGGCCCTTTTTATTTATTATTTATTATTTATTATTTTATTACGCTACTTACCTTGTACTGCACTTCCCCCCCACCTCCTCTCCTTGCACTTTCTCCTTTTCCCCTTACCTCTGCACTTGCGCGATCTGAATGACACCTGGCCTAGTAGGATCGTTTGTCTGTCTTCCCCTTGTTTCCCTCCCTCCCTGCCTCGTCGCGCCTTGAAACACTTGTGTATAGGCGCGTTACAAATACCATATCATATCATATCATAACGTTGAACGTGACCAAAGTGGGGCCTAGAATCTGCACCATTTCACCAGAAGAGTGTTTGATGTTAACACTGACCTGCTCATTCACTCTGCAATAATGGCTCTCAATTGGTAGTTGGTCTACTAAGCACCTCTGCTCTTCTTCCTGTGAGCAGGGTGGGACTGGGACAAGAAATAGGCCTGGTCACCCAAAAAAAAGTGTCCCACCCCTCGCCTCAAAAAAGTGGACCAGCCCTGGCCTCACGACCCTTGACCTCTGATGACATCACAGAAGTGATGCCATTCGACCTCCACCCCAAAATGACATCCCGTGAAGTGATGAAACACGACCTTTCACCCCTTGACAAAACAGGAAGTGGCATCAAATAGCATTGTCCATAAGTACACTAAATTACTGTGAATCCAAGCAGACGTCCAAGGCCAAATGATAATTGTATAGCACTTACGCTTAAGCTCTTTTTTTATAGACATATATGCATACAATATCACCAAACCTGTGTTGGTACTCATTTATCGAACTAAGAAGGTTGAAAGGCTTTTTGAAAAAGAAAAAAAAAATGAAAAAATGAATTTCTTTTTTTCAAATTTTCTTTTTACAAACCGGCCCAGGCATGGCCAGAAACCGGCCCCCACTCACCAGGGCACCACTCACCAGGGACGATTTAGACCCAGCCACGGGTCGAAAGTCAGAGGGGCCAATCCGACCCTGCGTGTGAGCCATGTGGCGGGGGAGGGATCTGTGCTAACATGGAAGGAGGTTGCATAGAGGGATAAGGGTAACCTTGGTGCCCAGGCTAATAACAAAGGGGAGTGTGTGGTAGATGAATGGTGCAACACACTCCACATTCAAACAGAGTTGGGGAATAAGTAAACGAGCTTCCTACTGATAGTGTCCCTATCCTCAATGGGGACAGAGCCGGGCAAACAGGATAGGATGATAGTCTAACTATCCTTGCCTGGCAGATGACGTTTCCTAGGCTGCGCTGGTGTGCCGCCGATCTAAAAGTGAATAGAATAAGAAAAAAGTAGGAATTGTTTCATAGTTCTTATTTCTCTCCCACAGGCCAGAGTTTTAGTTGTGAAGGCTCAAAACTAGTGTGTGACTTCATTCTCCCAAACTACAAGACTTTTATTCATCAATCATACTTAAAAAGTTATGGAAGGCCCACATGGCTATTTGTGGCAAAACCTATTTTCTTAGCCAATAGTCTAGAAGGCCTTGCATTCCAAAAACCCAACGTTTTAAAAGGTATGAAGACACTTGATCTGATCAATGGTGGACACGCAGGATCAGTTCTAAACTGCATCAGTGGGTACGTTCCCCTATGCTCTCACTACAGTTTATATAGCCTACCAGTTTCAGTCGTTATAATTGCTTGCAACTACTTTCTTCAGGACGGTCTTCATTTTTAAAAATGTGATATACTGACTGGTCTCCTGTTTGGGTGCGCAAGTGCAGAATTGCTTACCACAGCATGATTAAATTGTTATTTGAAGATGACAGTCAGAACCCTAAAAAAGAAATTGAAGGGGAGGTCACAGTGCTGTTGTATATTTAAGTAAATTAAACAGGTTTGTTAATGAAAATATCATAACTCCTGTATACAAGTCATGTCCTAGAACACACAATAGATTCCACACAAAATAATCCTGTCTTCACCGGAAACTGCTGGGTCACTGTTCAATGACCGCCAGTGTCTCAGTGCTTAGAACCACAGTCAAGAAAACAACGTCACGTGGAGCAATTGGTTTGAATTGGATATCAGCTTACATTTTGACAGAGTACTCATTTTAACAAGCTTAATCCAGCAAAATCGTGTACTTAGTGAATTATGGTTGCTTTGGAATCACTAAATTCAACAGAGATGCTTTGTTGCGTCCCAAGTGGGTGAGGGAAAGGGAAGAGGTGAGGAAGAGGTGATGAGGGAGGTCTGATCATTAGCAGCTTTGGAACTTTCAGGAATATTGACATGTGAGGGAAGGGTAGCTTAAGAAGGGTAGCTTAGAAGTGCAACAGTCAACAAACAGTTGATCTTGATAACAGGTAAGCGTGACAACAGAAAAGATCATAGTGCAAGGTATGATAACAAGTATAGCACAATGTAGTGCCCTGTGCATGTGTAAAATACATAGTTGGCGAGGAGTAGTCCCATAACATCTCTGAGTGGAACTTCAAGAAATAACCCACTAGCCCACATAACAGAAAATCAAATACCGTCATCAGCATAGGGGGGGAAATAGAATATCACTTAAACACGTTCACAGTGGTGCCACCAACAATGTCATTGAGGTTCACAAAAACACATTCAGAGATCATAGTGTCAATAGGAACCAGGACCAACATTTTCAGAGGTCATCGAATACTTGCATAAAAAGGTGACAAGGCAGGTGTTTTCAGAAACGGGGATGGTTGTCCAAGGACCTTAAAGGTATGGGGAGATTGTTCCATAAGGAAACGACTACGGTGGGCAGCAAACAGCCACCACATTTCTTTTCATAAGCACATGCTGGGCTGAGGGAAAAGGCATTGGCAGACCTTAGTAGCCTAGTAGAACTGTATAGTTCCTAATGGATATTGCTAAGGCCAACTCCCCATTAAGCACATTGGACAATGCAATGCATGTTTAAGTATATCTACTGCCCCAGGGGTCTTCCATTGCTACCCCTGTCCTCTCCCTTGATACCCCTAAAAAATAAATTAAAATAAAACATTTTTTAATTTATTTTTTAAATGGAAGCTCCTGGGCTGTGGTCAGCTCCATGTGACTCTGTTTCAGGAGTGGTTGGCTTTCTTGTTCCGTCCTCTTAAAAAAACAGAGGGTTCCACAAGTGTAACACTTTAAGCAGTGACCCTAAATAACAAAGAATAGGAAGGACAAATAATTTGTCTTTCTGGAATTCTATATATTAATGGCTAGAATCATTGAAGGTTCATTTCAGGGAAACTTCAGGAGTGAGTCACTAATTTAGTCTGTTCTTAAACATCCCAAATTCACAATGCAGAAAAAAACGTCCAAAAAGCATTTAGAGAGGAATAAACACCAATTTCGGACTATGGGCCTCATTACGAGTTTGGAGTTTGGCTATTAGCACCATGGCTGACTCCAAACCGGGCTCCATTACCGGGTTCCTGCAATGGGGTCTTACCGGGTCATTCTGACATAAGAGGACCCAGTAAGTCCTCCTTGCAGGAAGCATTCCCCGTTCCCATTTGAGCCCCCATAGGGCTCAATGGGAATGGGGAGGGAGGTAACAACGGGCACATTACAAGTGTCCCGTTGTTACCTCCCTCTTCCCCTCGTGGGTGCCGCAAAGGGAACCTCGTAATCAGCCCTGACGGAATGAAGGGGGCCGGTCCCATACTGGCCCCCTTCATTCCGTCAGAGCCAGGGTCGTAATGAAGCCCCATGTATTTTGCTTTTTGCACGTTGCAGTTATATCATGTTTTCTTCTGCTGTTGTCTCTGATAGGATCTTCACAAGACATTCCATCTCTGTGTCCTCGGTCACTTGACAAAATCCTTGTGCCTAAAAGCTTGTGTACAGCATAGAAATGTTTGACCATGGCACATAAAGTGCCCCTTGTTTTCATTGTGCCACAACAAATGCTTTAAGGTTTGTTTGTTTGTACCCGGATACCTTGCGCTTTTTAAATTATTTGAATTCTTTACATCCTTGTTTGTAGTGAGGTGTGTATATTTTATTGTAAAACTTGGTGGTTAGCCGACACGTGTTTCAACCTCTCTGGGTCTTTATCCAGGCTTAGTTAGTTACATTTAAAGACAATGAGTGCAACATTGTGATACGTTGTGAATGTGATAAGTGTACATCGTGATCAACATATTTTAACATGTAAATATACATTTTTAAAGTGAATGTAACATTTTATTTACAATGTTAACATGGTTTGCATGTTACATACAGTCAAGAGGCAGGGAGGAATGGGAGGAGAAATAGGTTTGTTGTTAGTATGACATGCTGGTGCTTTCTTACTCGCTATAGTCATAATTAAGATTAAGTGAGTAGTTTAACGCGACATGGTAGGCCTTACCTAAACATGTATTACATAGTTGCCTGTTGGCAGGACAGTTGTGTAGAATTGTAGTCCTGTTGGATCGATGTCTGCCCGGATGGGTCTGGCAGGGAAGGTCAATTGTGTTAGTTGCTGATTGGTGGCTGGCCCCTATGGGAGTGGGCTTCTGGTGGGTGGGTTTATCGCACTGGGTGGGTGGTTTTATCTTTGAGATGGTGGTGGGGGTGAGTAGAGCCCGATGGATGGTGCTTGGAGGATGACCGAGGTGCTGAGTGGGTCTCTTTTGGTAAACATGGGAGAGGTCATTATCATGTTGAGGGTGCCCTGTTCATAGAGTCTGCATGACTGCTAGCTGTGCTGTCAGAGGTTGAAAGTGGATGGAAATTCAACCAGTTATATGGGATTGATTAGGTGTGCTAAATCTAGGTGATCCTTAAGATTACAAACGTTAAGATTGGAGTTTAAATTACAAAAAGGTACAATTCCCTCAGCGTGGCCTTGCATTGGACTTATCCATGTGGTCATGGAAGCAGTGCAGTGGGTATATGGAGTGTCTAGCCAGCCTCTGCTGCTTCCTTACCTGTCTGAAGAGCCTGAAGTACTTGCTGCAATCATGTCCAGATGGATACTGGGGTGGAGGCTGTGGTCAGTGGCTTTTAGCACTGCTTTCAACCGATGGGGTCCGTTTTATGGAGACACTAGTCTTCACTCATGAGCGTGGTTAGATCCATTATAAGCAAGTCATATGTTACTTTTAGCATGGGGAATGTTATTCTTGTGGGCCTGTGTAGACTGCTATTTTAGCAAAGCGACGGTCCATTCTCCGGAGACACTAGTCTGCGTGTATGTGCGTGAATCCGTTTAGGCAAATCATGATGACTTGATGATGGAAAAATGCTAATCTTGTAGTCATGCGTCGAGTGCTGAGTGAGAATAGTTTTTTAACCGTATTCTTTTTTGGGTTGGTGCCCATATGGTCGTAACTGCTCATTGGATCCAATTGTTCGTGTGAACCTATTTGGATGGTTTTAACTTCCATGGTTAAATTTAGATTTTTTGATCCTTGTAATAGTCATAGTTGGATTTGAATAGAGCTCATAAGCGCTCTTTGCTTTGCACATACACGGAGGTACCTGAGGACTTTGGACATGGAGCATGCATGACGTTCTGAGTTTTGTGAGTTGGAGCAGATTGTGGTAAAGTGGGTCTGACACTCACCCTGGATTCTGCGAGCTGGTGACCAATTGACTCTGACACTATAGATGCATGCATGCGTACCATGGTGTACAGTCCCATTCTGTTTACCAGGTTCTTATTGAATTCATGCCCCTCAGGGCAGTTTGTTAGTTAGGTCATGTGTTGATCCTTGATCCTTGATATAGCAGCAGGTCTATGCATTGGGCACCTAAGGATCATTGATTGTTCTTTTAAGATGTTGTAACACCATGGTTACCTACTTTAAGTGCACTATGTATGCAAATATGGTGGGGTATGCTGTTTCGTTACAACCAGCCTTGGATGGTGGTCTGGTGGGATTCCTGGTTCACGCAATGATTGACATAGGCTCATCATATGTGCCTATGTCATATCGAGACCTTGTTTAATTGTGCACCATTCGGTTATCCAATGGGAGTAGGTCTGCAGGTGTATGGACAGTGCTGGTCTGGATAGTATGTGTGGAATCCAACGGTAGTTCTTGTTATTAGCCTGATTATGTAGTCTGATTAGGATTGTTGGGGGACTGGGCAGCTGGTGGTCAGCGTCACCCTTGCTGATGGTTGTATAACTGTTAGGGTTTGGTTAAATGCTTTGTTGTAAAGTGTCTATCTTTCCTATATCCAGGGCATGCTGTTCAGGATGTTTGTTTGCATATATGAGGTAACGAGTTCCCAGAGCACGGGATACCCTGTGAGTGTTTTGCTTTCCCTGTGCTACTCTAAATTCTTTAATACACAGTTATGAACCCTCCCAATGGAATGTAGTTTAATAACCTCTGAATCCTGAAAAGTAGATCCACACAGGCTTGACATGTGGCCAACTTTGCACCAAACCTGCAGAGGAACTGGCCTGCTGTTAAATCTCAGTTACCAGTTTAATGGTATCCACTAAAGAGTATAATTTGTTTTCTAACTTTGACAACATTCAGATATGTAATTGCTGATTTTACTATAGCTGGTAAGATAGCTATAGCTTGTAATATAGCTCAGTGCGTTGAGTGCTCAATGCTGCAATGTGTGTGTGATCTGCAGGTTGCAGGTTCGAATCCTGGCAAGGCCAACTCAGCCTTTCATCCTTCGGAGGTTGATCAATGAGTACCAAAACAGGTTAGGTGATATTGGCCCTCATTACGACCCAGGCGGTAAGTGATCGAAATTACCGCCATGGCGTAATGAGCGTTAACGCCATGGTCCGATGGCGTTAAGAGCGCCATATTATGACCCATCGCGCACGAGCATTACGCCATGGCGGTAACGTAAACTACGCCATGCCGTAAACAGCCCTTACCGCCCTCGTTAACAGCGCAGGGTGACCTACCGCCACCCATCATTGCGCCGACCGTAGTCAGCGGTCACCGTAATTAGCGGTGACCGCAATTAGGCGGAACCAGAAATAGCGTAATCGCGGCGGAACGGGAAACAGCACAGCGGCCATCTTAAAAAACACAATCCATTGCCATCCTACCCAACCACACCACAACCAACCCTCAAACCCTGACATTCCCATAACCCACCCATTTCCTCAGCCAACCATGCCGAAAGTTGTCAAGAAGGCATGTGACAGGCAGCGGCAGGAGCGCTTCAGTCGTGAGGAGAAGGCCGATGTTGTCTTCTCCACTGAGATGACCCGGACAGCCATAGGCCGCAAAAAGGAGGTGTGGGAACTTGTGGCACAACGTGTCAGTGCTGTTGGAACCACCCCACGCACCTCCAAACAGTGCCGCAAGAGATGGGACGACCTGCGGATCAGGGTCCGGGGCATTATGTCTGCCAACCGTAACCTGGCCCTGGGAACTGGCGGGGGAGCAGACTCCCCACTGAAGATGCAGCCATGGGAGGAGACATGTGCCTCTCTGATTGGCATTGAGTGCATTGAAGGTGTCGGCGAGATGGAGAGAGGGGCCCCGACATCTGGAGACACAGGTAGGTGCCTCATATCCAGCCTTGCAAGACACCCTGATACACTTGCACGTGACAATCACAATGTGGCAGACGCAACACATCAGCAGATGAGCCACACCCTGCGCACATGCAGCATGTACACTGTACAGTAGGCAGACACACACCTGCATGCAAAACCGAACCTAAAGGGAGGCAACCTGTATGTCACGGGCTACTAACTCCACCATCTATCCATTACACTCTTCACAATGCCTGCTCAATGTCCGCTGAACCATCAATAACAGTCACCCTCCTCTGCTCCACCACAGGCTCGCAATCGGACACTGGCAGGGACGACAGCACCAGCACCCCAGCCAAGAAGGCCAGGAAAGTGGGAGAAGGGAACCATGCATCCACCTCTGCTGGACCCAGGCAGAAACCACTCCAGGCTGAAGAGGCCAGGGCAGCAAAGTCCCCCGAGGAAGGGGTCGTGACAGCGCCTGCAGCCCAACAACACCCACTGTTGCCCACTGAGGGCAATGTGTCAGCAGGGAGCAGTACTGTTGGGGAGACTGCAGCCATCGCTGCCTGCTCCGACAGTGATGTGGAGGATGACACTGGACTTGACCACAACACGCAACTGCACTCACCACACCTATCCCCAATCAACCATCATGGAGATGACACCCAGGGCCCATCGCCAGCTAATTCATGGCCAGCAACTCCAAGCCCAGTGGGAGTTGTGGAAGATGGGAGTAGTCCCATTGGTCCCCCATTGGCACCCTCCATTGGGCCAGAATTCCAGCTGTCGCTGGAGCAGATTGCCAACAGGCAGGAAGCACTGGGCACACTCCTCACGCAGTATGTTGCAGAATGTGGAAGTGCCAGTGCAGCCATGGAGAGGAGTGCTGATGGCATCAGGGCTGCCATCCAAACTGCCAGCAGGGACATATGCAACGAACTTGCTGCAGTGCGGCAGATGATGAGCCAGCTCATCCAGACAATTCTGGACACATGCTGTACTGAGCAGCCCGGTACATCCTCAGCTGCAAGTTCAGCACAAGCCTCTCCCGTCCGCAGGTCATCCAGGACCCTGAGGAGCACAGGCAGGGGGGCCCCAGGTTCCGGGAGAGGGGGCAGTCAATAGTGTGCTAAACTATACACACTTCACCACAGGCACTGTCACATGTTTGCAGGGTGTTCAGGGGGGAGGGGGAGGGGGAATTGGGTGTGTTGGAGTGTTCAGGGGGGAGGGGGAGGGGGGAATTGGGTGTGTTGGAGTGTTCAGGGGGGAGGGGGAGGGGGGAATTGGGTGTGTTGGAGTGTTCAGGGGGGAGGGGGAGGGGGGAATTGGGTGTGTTGGAGTGTTCAGGGGGGAGGGGGAGGGGGAATTGGGTGTGTTGGAGTGTTCAGGGGGGAGGGGGAGGGGGGAATTGGGTGTGTTGGAGTGTTCAGGGGGGAGGGGGAGGGGGGAATTGGGTGTGTTGGAGTGTTCAGGGGGAGGGGGAGGGGGAATTGGGTGTGTTGGAGTGTTCAGGGGGGAGGGGGAGGGGGGAATTGGGTGTGTTGGAGTGTTCAGGGGGAGGGGGAGGGGTTCTGTTATACCTATTCAGAAGAACAATACACTTTTTCTTTTCTCACAAACGAAATGTGTGGACATTGCTCATTGCGTATGTGTGCTTTATTGTTTTACAGTCCACAGTGTTGACATACCAGACACACACAGTGCCCCAAGTGCCATCCATATGTTACACACTCGCTGTGTGTGCTAGAAGTATCGGTCAATGACATTCTGACGCATTATATGCCCCTCCTGTGCATCGCTGCCTCCCTGAGGTGCTGCCCCATCCCCATCATCATCATCAGGTGGTTGTGGGTCTGCGTCAGGGGGCAGAGGCACGTTTCGTCTGATGCACATATTGTGTAGCATGACACATGCCATGACGATCTTTGCAACCTTCTCATGGCGGTACAGGAGTGCCCCGCCAGACCTGCTGAGGCAGCGGAAACGTGCCTTCAGTAGGCCAAAAGCATGCTCTATCACCACACGGGTACGTGCATGGGCATGGTTGTAGTCCTCCTCATGCTGGTTCGATGGGTTCCGCACTGGTGTGAGGAGCCACCTCTTCAGGGGATAGCCCGCATCACCTGTAAAATGTGAGAAAAGAATGTGTCAGGAACGAGATTGATATGTGAACATGACGCACAACCATGCCTTGATTCTGACTGTTACTGTGCACCAATTGGAGTTGTGGTTATGGATTACACTGTGCAACCAGTATGTGTTCATGGCTCTCATGTACTGTTTTGCATGCAAAAAACAAAATGCAGGGGGGACGATTGCCTTGTGAGTGGCCATCCACTGTGTCCGTTCAGGCCGTCATTCATGTGACCTTGCATGTGTCCTGTGAGCTTGAAGCTCACATGATAGCAACATTGATGTCTGGCTCATTATGACCCCAGTGAGCATTACTGGTGTCAATGGGGACAGTTTGTGGGTCTTGTAGTGGTGCATTGATGTTCCTGTCTGTCATGTGCCTCCTTTGTGCGCAGTTGTGGGGGACAGGCCTTTCAGTAGTTGGTGCATGGTGACGTGCATGTTGGTGGTTTTCTTTAGGGTCAATGCGGTCACAATTTGCACAATGCACTTGCAGATGGTTGTGGCGTTTTTGGGATGCACTTTCATTCACATGTTGGGATGATTAGGTCAGGCATGATGTGTACACTACTCTGTTGACGTCAGTGCTGCCACAGGGAATGATCTGGCTACTGCTAGTTGCACCCATGTGACGTATGCATCACCCCCCTGTATCTGCCAGATGAAATATGCATTGGTACGTCATTCAACACCCACTTTGCATTTCCATGCTCATGACATTAGACTCACCGAGTAGGTAGGATCTTGGACCTGCATGTCGCTCCATGTAGCGTGGTATTGTGGAGTTCCGAAGGACCATAGAATCATGGGTTGATCCGGGGAATCTGGCACAACAATGTTTGATGATCCTGTTGGAGTCACAGACCATTTGCACGTTGATTGAGTGGAAATGTTTACGGTTGCGGTACGGTACCTCCATGGCATGTGGGACCACCAATTCAACATGGGTGCAGTCAATGGCACCAATGCAACCAGGTATGCCGGCCAGTGCATGGAAACCCACTTTGGTGTTGGCAATCTCCTGGGCAGACCGTGGTAATGAGATGTGGTCATCTGTGTGCTTGAGGAGGGCATCGAGCACTTGCATCGGTGTACGCGAGAATAATGGTTGTGATATGCCATGCAAGTGCCCCACTGTGTGCTGGTAGGTGCCTGTGGCCAGGAAGTGGAGCACGGACACTACCTTCAGTAGGGGGGGGGTGGCAGTGAGTGTTTCAATCATGCTGACGATGTCGTTGTGTATCATGTCCACAATGGTGGTGATGGTGTCCCGGTCCAGTCGGTACAGGGTGTGGATCTGCTCAGCGGTGAGGTTGAATGGGCTGGCTCTGATGCGTGGGATTGGGGGCTGCCTGCGTGGTGGCACTGGCTGTGCTGGTGGGGCTTGCTGGGCCTGCCTTGCCCTCCTTCTCCTCCTGCGTCTCCTCTGTGCAGCCTGTTGTTGTTGTTGTTGTTGTTGTTGTAGTTGCTGTTGTAGCACTCGCATTGCTATCAGGTCCTCCAGCCCCAACATTGCTAGTCCTATTGGTATCATTGTGGAGTGTGACTGGGTGTGGGAAGGGGTGGGGTGTGCTCTTTTTGTACTTCCTGAGTCTGTATTGCCTTCACCTGTGCTGTTTCTGTGCACCTGTGGCAGCTGCATTCACTTTACATGGCCCTTTACGGTTGGTTCGCGATGGCGTAATTAGCACCATGGCGGTAAGGTACTTAACGGGCTGGGTGATGGCGTTAGGGGCATGTCCGCTTGGGTCGGCATTCGCGTACCTTTCCGCCATGGCGCTAAGTACGGTGTGGATGTTCGCGTGCGCGCGCCCTTGGCGCAGTCAGCGGCAGCGTTAGCTACGATGCCGCTAATGACATCGTAGTTTACGGTCACGGGTCGTAATCGGCCCTAGCAGAAGACGATGGCGGTAATCGTTTACCGCCATCGTTTTTCGCTTTGCGCCAGGGTCGTAATGAGGGCCATTGTATGTATATTTGTTCTATATAAAGTGCTTAAGCATAAGTGCTATATAATAACACATCCTTATCATTTGGTCTTGGGGGTCTGCTTGCAATCACAGTAATTTGGTAATATCGGCCTGTACACACTGATATTAATAATACATATGGTGATCTATTCTGGTATGAAATGTATATCACATTACAGTGATATCGTAACCATATTTCACATAGTCTACTTAGGAACAATGCTATGTGATTCAACTTCCTGTTTTGTCAAGGGGTAAAAGGTCATGTTCCATCGCTTCCCGTGATGTCACTTCGGGTTGGGTCAAATTATATCACTTCCGGTGATGTCAGCAGAGGTCAAGGGGAATGTGATGTGTCTCCTGCTACCACTGGCATTTTGGTAAGATTACGTCTCTGGCAAGGATGTAAGAGCTGTTTTACTATGACTTCTGGAACTAGCCTAGCCACCTTGTTCTGGATCACTTGCATCTTGTATGCCAGGTCTTTGGAGAGGCCCAAGTAGAGAATGTTGCCCTAAGCGGATGCTGGAGAAAACTAAGGCCTGGTCACCTCCACTTTATGGGACATGTCGAGGAAGGGTAGCATGCATGTGTTTCAACATATGGAGGTGAAAGTGAACATTTCTGGTAACAATTGGAATTAGTTGGGCATAAGACAACAAGTTACCAAAGGTCATGTGTACCGATTCGGCAGCTGGAACAAAAGTCAGATCATTGCACATGAAATTCCCTTTACAAAACATAACACCTAGGATTGTCAAAATATTGTTGGAGAAGAAGCTGGAGGAAGAATTCTTTTAAGGAGAACCTTCATAGAAAACTGCTGGAAACTAAGCTGGGTGTTCCGCTGCCTTTGGTTCGCAAATACCTTCCTGCTGAAGCGTTCTGCTGATACTCAAGCAAAAAGCCCTTTACAATAACAAAATGATATGCTGAGTCATTTACTGACTTCAGGGGCAAAAAGATTAAATTGTTTTTCCATCTCAGAGATCACAAAGGCTATATTTCATGGCAAGCTTGGGTTCATTTCCCGTATTGTCAGTGACAGCTTTTTAAAGGGGTTCCCACTGGAAAGGCGCAATTACTGCAGTGACATTGTATCATTAGACACAATGGGCTTAATTCACAGAGTGTTTTTTCAATGGGCTTTTGCCATTATAAAACGGTTCTGTGAAATAGGCCCAACAGATCATGGGCCATATTACTGAAACCTTGCATCAGCGCAAGTGTGTTGTTGCATGGCAATAGCATTAGGGGGACAACTCATTCTTTTCAGGCATTTTTAATCTAGGTCAATGCTTGTCTTAATCCTAGCTCTGAGATGGATTTGTCCTGGTGCAAAAAATGCATTGAATGAAAATACTGCATTCGGGCAGTTTTTTCCCAGTGCTAATTGCACTTGCACGAAGGCAATCTTTCTGTTATATGACCCACGCTTTTTGTGATGATGGGCCTCTAATCACGTTATCCCAAAGCAGGCTCACCACTTAAGATGCAAGTGCATGTTTGTACGTAAAGCAAGTTTATAGTACAATCGGCCGGGAGGGGCTAGGTGACACTGTAGAGTCAAACTAACCAATCTCTCTGAACCACACAAGTTGACACATTATATACATTTTTGTAACAGTTAAAACACTCCCATATATCTTATTACAACCCACCCCCACACATGATTGGTCAAAACCTATACCAAAGGAATCCAATTTTCTAAAATTCCCCCATTCTCATTGGTCACAATTACCTTAATTACCATCTTCAGCTTGTGTGTACAGCACACCTTCTGTCAGGATTTGTCAGTGGTAGGTCATGACATCATCACATAGCTACACATTTAAACATACACATAATTTATTACAAGTTCCAGCTGGCTTGGGACCTTCTCACTCCAGATGTGATGTGCACATACTTTTTCAAGGATACTTCAAAAAGTATGGGGAGGGGAAGAGTAAATATGTTTGCTTTGAACTGGTGATAACTGTCTCACCCACCCACACTTGCTGGCTTCCCTTCAACACTCCAATCTAAAAGACTATCAGTACAACACGCATGACCTCCGGACACAAACTGAGAAAATAATTCAAACCCACATGTATCGGTCAACTCTGACCTCCGGCGTCCATTCACCCCAGGTTTATTGCTGGTCAAAAGCAAATGGCAGATTTTCCTGAACAATAAATAACATGCTCTTGTGCACTTAAATGATTGCATCTCCTTTCCGAGACGCTGTCACACCATAAAAACCCTGGGCCTACTTGTGTGTGACCATCTGATTATTGTTGCAGCTGCCTTTCCTCGGTCCTTCAATCCTTGTCAAACCAGATTTTCAGTCACTCAGAGTTCACCTTGCAAACCCTGACTACAGAGATTAACGAATTAATGAAAGAGCACACTGCATAGAGATTTCTAAATTCCTCATGAATGTATATCAGTGAATGCATGTTTAAAATTACCATGTCTTCTTTACAGTGGTTTCTTCATGGTAAATCTCCTTTCTCGTATACGCATTCTTAAGCTCCTAGTTGGCCAGTTTCTAGGCGCTTATGTGGCCCACCATACCTATATTTTGTTTATATTTCATCAGCGGGTTTTGACATTTATCTTGCTGCACACGTGCAAATCTAAATGTATCAACTTAAACACAAAGTAGCACTAAATGAACACATATCGCATTATCATTAACTATGCTAGATACATCTAAAATTGCAACATTGTGCCAACTTTTCTGCTCCTCCAGGGGTGCTGTTTGGTCTGTTAAGGATCCGGGGTAGCGCTAATGTAGCGACTGTCGGGACGCGGGCTAGCTAGTCTTTTGGTTGTAACCCCTGAGCTTCAATCTGGGGCTACAACCAAAAGACCCGGGGCAATAGCCGCCTGTGCCCCAGTCACTAATGTGGCACACGCAATGTGTACACCTCTTTCTCTTTGGGACATTTCTTGACCACTCCAACATTTTGTACATATATGAAATATCCCGTATTAAGAAGGAAAACCTTAAAACCACTTTGTAAGGCCCAGGATTTTGAAAAAAAGCAGATGCCTTCCAGCTATTTCTGGGTGGGAAGGACCTGCCTATACCATTGACACTTGTATCCTACTGAATGTAGATCAGACTGTGAAAATAAATAGGTTTGTGCTACATGTCTTAAAAAACATCATATTTAGTAAGGTTATTGAGGAAAAATGTTGTTTTATCTGATTGTATACTGTATTTTTTGAAAATATTATTGAGATCGTGATTCATGTCTTAAAAACCATCATATTTTGTAAGGTTATTGACTAAAATGTTTTGCTTTATCTGATTTTTAAACTGTATGTAGAAAAAAAAACATTGAGAATTAAAGAACAATTCACATTTTATTCAGTGCAGCAATACTGAGCTTTTAGGCTCCGTAGAATGATCTTTCAATTTTAGCTTTCCTATGTACACATATTTGTGAAAGTTTGTAATACTTTCTCGCAACAAATTGTAACATTTTAGAACATGATTTCATGTTTCCAGAGGAGGGCAAAAGATAGGAACAGATGCAAAGAAGCACAAATAATATTATGGAATAATGTGATGATTCCATCAGTAGCAAAGCATAGGAAACGGACAGGATAGGCTTCTGTACGTAGGTGCAGCACAAGATTACTGTGTGTTAAGCTGTGAAGGCTATAGCAATGCTGGACGAGTAGCTCAGTGAGTTAAGCCCCTGCAGCTGGCATCTATCGTCACCCTGCAGGTTGTAGGCTAGAAAAAGAGTTGAGCAGATTCCGCTGTTCATCTTGATAAATCGGGTGTCTTTAAACTGGGTAATGGTAGAATCTGTTAATTACAGCACTGTGAAAGATGTTGCACGAGCACACGGTGACACATGGTGACATATCAGGATGGCGCTCATGACTTTTTTAAAGGCTTCATGGTTACAGCGTTCGTACCACCTCCTCCAATGAGGTTTTGAATTGGAACAGAGTTTTTAAATGTTGTTTTCGTTTACCTGTTGACAATTGCAATAAAAACAGAACTACTCGAGGCAAGATAGTCTCGAAGCGCATGTATTTTGTGAGCAGGGCTTTGCCTCGCAGCTTGGTGGGTGAGGGCACGTGCTGCAGCCTGTGTCACGATGCTGGAAATGTTTAGGTAATGCCTCCCGGGATAAATGAGCTCATGTTCTGAGTTCATTGATATTCAATGACAGTTTTGAGTTCCCTACAAACAGTCACACTTTTTAATTGCTAAGGAATTAAACACACTACACTTGACCATTCATTTTTAAATGTTACTCTTTTGTGATGCCCTTTTCAGACATGTTAGAAGCAGCAGATTAACATGTGCAATCTACCCGAGGTGCACAAGTCATATTCGTCTCCAGAAGGATCACCTGGCATGTGGCTGACTGTTGGCATCGCACCTCAGTACAGCACTTACTGCAATTACCCCCAGGTCCGCCACAACCCCAGGACCTTAAACAGCATTCAGTAGCTTTCGTAATCGGGCATCAAATAGCAATAACCAACACTGCTGGGTTTGTTCCTGCTTTTTGCAAAATTCGAATAATTAGCTCATTAAAAACCTGTGCTGATGCAATCGAGCTCCCCAAACTGTTTGGGACATGTCTGCTTATTCAGGGGTGCACGTAGATTTGGGCCACCTTTTTCATCGCTTTCCTTTGAATCTTTGGTTTGCTGTGGGTTTCCTCTGGGTCTAATGGATGGTGGTGTTAACCTCCTTCACAGTGCCTGATACCGCCTCTGGCATCTTGCAGGTGTTTTCACGTTTTCACATGGGCAATTGCAATTTACAAGAGCTACACATGTAGGCGGCCCATAATTAAGGCTACAAGTCTTGATAGCTATGCTTAAGACAATAGTCTCTGAAACAATTGAACTGCAGACATTCAGTTTCCCTGTGAGTCATGTCAGCAAGCCCTTGGTTGAAAATGCTGGACTGCAATGTGAGTGAGATTTTACAATTGCGCTGGGAGAGATGCTGGGAGACGCCATGCTGTATTTATCTCAAGTGTTTCTACTGCCTGTACACAGTAGTGCACTGTGCGTGTCAACATGATCCATTCCATTCCCATATGTTGCCACTAGTGCACTGCTGCTATTTCTTGGTTTTTGGATCTTAACTTTAAGTTGGCAAACATTATCCCCTGGTTAGAATGCTTGTAACCTGAGGGGACAAACAATAGCCTTATATGTTGTTGCTGTGTTAACATGTAATGTTTGTGGGGATAATGCAGTAATGGTGTGTTCCTTTTATGGTCTGGGTGTCACTTATGATCCATGACATTAACAAGGAGAAGCAGGTGATTCACTCTAAACAATCAATTGACCCAGGCAGGGGCTTTGAGAACATGATGTTCATGGACGAGAAGTCCATTGCGCTTCAGAGTTTCATCCAGGCGACTATTCGGAAGAATGTGAGTCTGTCGAGTAAACCACAGCCAAAGGGCCCAGTGAAATTCCATGGCTCTCATTCTAAGTGTGGCGGTCCAGAAATAATGGTGCTGGTAGCAACATACTGAAACCCTTTTTGGACTGCCATATTACGAGAATGCTAGTAGGGACCACGCATCCTCCGGCAGGCCAGACCTGTCGGGTTTTCAGGTCCCTACCGACATGTCTTTCACTGAAGCACAGTGCTGATGCTTCAGTTACCCGATTTCCATGGAGTCCCTGAAAAAAAACTGTTGTTGTCCCCGCTAGTTGAGCCTCCCCCATTAGTGGTTGACCCCTGTGGTTCTTGGTCATTGTCACTTGATGATGAGGAAGTCTCTGAAAAGTGACATTTCTGTTCCGTCTTCTATTATTTGAAATGTAGTCACTATAATATCCTTTGTGGAGAAATGTATAGTTTTTTTTTCTTCTTTATAACTCTCAATGTCATTGTCATTTCTTTCTAGATTTAGTTGTTTACATTTTTCAATCTCTTGGTAAAGAAACAAAACATGTGTTTGAATATGGAAAAATAAAATGGGAATTAAAATCACACACAATTAAGTCATGTATATTATCCTATGTCCATGTCACCTACTCTATGTGAGCAAAACAATCTGAACAATAAAACATCGAATATCGGAACATAGATCATGTATCTGTAACAAAGTCCCAGACAAATCTCTAGTTGAACACTCTAGATTGAAGGGACATAATGACAAAGATCTAAAATGTTTTGTTTTTTTTACAAGATTTGAAACAACACTCACAAGGGTGGGATATTGGAAAACAATTGTACAGATTGAAACAGAGGTGGATTTACTGGCTTAATACGGTAAACCATGGTCTGAACCTCTCAGTCGAATGGAAAAACTTAATTTCAGATTCTTAATTGTATACATTAGGTTGTTATATTGAATCACTGTGAGAAGTGTATTAATCACTCATTATGGGGTCTGTTTCTCCCAGCTTGGTTACTGTGTATTCCCATGGGTTTTCAACTTATAAAACTTTCACTCCGGGCCGGGGGTTCCACTCTTCTCAAGAGTTTTTTCAGCTTTCTTACCAGCCTATTTTGGTATTACCAACCATCAAACTAAGATGGATGCCAGGGTTGTTATTAATGTGAGCAATTATTCAGATGAGTCCCTGTTGTTTGTCATGTGCGACACAGAGGTTTTGAAATAGATGAAGGCTCCGACGTTCCATCTGATTGCCAGCAATGGTTTCGCCTCGAGCACATCACAATTTTGCAACTGCAGGTAAGATACCTGCTCCATAGGGTGCACAGTGCTCCGGGCCTAGGATGAGCTGTTGTTCACTTCACACACACTGCTTAGTAGGTTTTCTTTATTTGCCACTGCTGGGGGCACAGCACTTATGTTCACAAGATGGTAATAAGCAATTCTAACATCCAATGGGATGTTAGACCTGTGGGATGTCTATATGGGCAGACCAGTTTCCATGAGTCTATCACACTCCGGCATACTTTCTTTTTAGTTATGCACTACCGGATTGGTGCTTCACTGCACTATTTTATGTTCCCTTAATTAACCATCACAGACCATATTATTTGCAAACGCACGCATGGGGGTCACATCCACCATCATGTTGTGCAGAGATTTAAAGAGAGAACTTAACATATAGATACAAATAATTTCTCTTGCACAGCATCTATAGTGACTAAGATGCCATTGGCAAGATTCCTGCATCAATCACATCTACTTTGTCGATGTCGATCTAGATGAAAGGGATTTTGGTGAATCACTGCATACATATAAAACATGTTTTGATACTCCACCATTGTTAAATCGGACAGATATTAAAATAGATATTGCGTGTTCAGATTAATTCATAAGGATGGCCAGTGAGCATCTCTACCCCGCCATCAGGGGATACCTGCAAGATACCCCCCGTAGGTAGGAGGGCATATTCTTGTTTTGCATATTAACTAGCTCTATAATCAGAAATTAGATTTAATCAATCTAAAAATAAGTTTGGATGGTCTTGTTTCACCCTGGCTCATTTATTTTTCACACTATAAGGAGCCACCATCAAAGGATCTGCTCAAATGGGAATGGGGATTTACATTCTTTTATCATCGCCTGACTTCCAGGGACACCAGGGTCGTAATCCCCCGGTGTTTCTGTGGAGCCAGGCGCCGGAAAAATGCACGAGTTTTACCAGCACGGCTACCGCCAGACTCATAATGAGGCCCAATATGTTCTATGAATGAGATTGTGTTTTAGTGATTCTAGATTAAAAAGATACTTTATTTCTGTTTATTCTGTGTATGGGTGGTAATTACAGTACAGCAGCCTAGTCTATCCAAACTCAGGAGCCTGATCAAGTGTTTGTAGTGTAGCTCTTTAGTGCAGTGCTGACATCAATTGTGCATGCGCAGTACAGTGATGGAAAGTATCGGGGTTCTGGGCCACTGCAGGTGGTGCTGTATGTAGACTGTAATGTTAAGGGGCAAGAAAGCAGCCTTATATTTTGTGCAGTGCAATATGCAACAATGATATATTTCATTTACATTGTAGGCTGTCATCTATGATCCATCATATGAATAAAGAGAAGTCGCTGTTGCGTGCATAACAGTGGATTGAGATGTGCATGGATTCTCAAACCATGCTGTTCAATGTTGTAGGCGGAATGTATCTCTCGGGGGGGGGGGCTGTACCTTATACAAGTGGGCCTAGAGCAGGGGTCCCCATAAAGTATGGGAAACACATTTATTCCATTGGAGGGTTCATTCTTGCACCCTGCCACATTCACAGGAAAGTATAGGCCATAGTGTCATACCTTTCAGATGCTAATGTTACCCAACTGAGTGGTACTCATGTTATCGATTGTGTAGGGATGAAAGTAAATCCTCTTAGAATTGTAACATATGAAACATCTCTGGAAATCTACATAGGTGAACCTGGCCCCCGGTGACGAACCCTTCAAATTGGTCACCTCTTACCAGTGTTCTCTCTCTGTAGTCCCGCTCTATTTTGTACTGTGCTCTGGTCGCTAGCTTTAAGTCATTTAAATCCTATTCATACATATGTAAATGATGTGCCTTCTACCGCATAAGGGTTGCCTGCATGAGAAATAACTGTTGAATGTAACATTTCTAAAGCAAGTAATCATTAGAAATTATTTTATTGCAAGTCATGTTTTCTATTAAACAATGTGCATTTTGAATGCTTTTCAGGGGGGTTAGTATATTTAGGAAAATAACAATGTATGATTTATTTGTTGTGATAAATAAGTACAAAGTAAATAGCACATTCTGTTGCATGGCACAGAATATTTCACATAGCTGAATGAACTATGAAGCTAAAGCTGTTAAGTCTGATTTACCCTAATGGTATCTTTATGCAGATCTCAGCTCCTTGAGACCCGGAATTCACACACCTGTAACATGCTATTTGATCTGATTGAATGAGGCAGCAGTAAGGAAATAGGTGGAATGAATCTGCTCCATTAAAGCAGCCTATTCAAATGTTCCCTTTGTTTCACAGAATTCATGTCAAAGCAGATGGATTCAACAAATGGGTCAACACACACACACACAAATTAAATTCAAGCTGAAGAACACAGTAAAATGTACACCATAAAATACATGTGCAAGTGACAAGGGTGAAATCCACGATTTGTTCTAGTTTTAGAACTGTTTGTCTGATTTGAAAATAAAATTAAACCTGAATTCAGGATGAAGCGAGAACAACATGTATGTAGAAAAATATAAAAATCTATACATTTTCATGGACATTTCAATATATAATTCTTCTAATTGCAAAGGTCCATACCACAACTTAAAAGGGAAACACCTATTTTAATCCAATGTTGATTTCACATTCCAATGGGTACTTACCTCATAGCTATTACATCCCACAAAGACATATGACATAGAGATTTCAGTGAGCCAATCGAGACAAATATGAGGTTCGTAGTGAGAGTGAGCAAACAAAAGGAACCCGTCAAAGGATTTGTCCAATCCAGCATTGCTACATCAGGTGATGCTGATTTGATGGAGTTTGTTGGGTATATATAAACTCTAGCACATAGGAAGAAAGGAGAGTTTCTGCAAAAACAGAAAAGTAAGATAGTCTGTTTGAAAGGCGAAAGGATGTAGCTGATGGAAAATGTTGTTCAGATGGCCTTTTCCATATGGGACTGAGTGCAGAGGGCTTTCCTGAGACAGAACCAGTTTGCCTGTGAGGGATTTTGATTGCAGAGGCACAGACTGAAAGAAAGAGCTTGCCTTGTAGAGTTGCCTAGAGCTGGTGAATGTCACTGCATGCCCTGGGCCTGTGAAAAATAAACAGTCATTTTGAAGAATAATCCCAAAGCATTTAGATAAATGTCCCAGGAATTAATACAATTCAAGATATTAATTACATGTAATTTGCAGAAATCCTGTTTATAAGCTGTGTCACTGAGTGGGCCCGAATAAGGTGTACGTGCTTTGTGATAGATAATTAAAACTGAAGCCATCTGTAGTTTCACCTCAATAAGGCTTTATTCTAGAAATGTGGGATCTCTATAGGCCTAAAATATCCCAAATTGAAATGTGGAATGACAAGCCTTTGTGATTAGTGTCTGCCCTAGCCAATAAAGTAATTCAAATCCATTCCTTAATTTACATATTGAACAGAGGTGTTGAGATGGTGGACCTGGTTTCTAGAGAATAGTGAGAGAGTTAGGCATTTTTGTCCCAGCATTCCAAAAAAGAAACATAATTCCTGAATAATTGTAACCAAGTTAACCCGACAAACCATTCTTGTATTTATGCCAAAGTTAGAAACCAGTTGTGTGCACTGGTAGTGTCCAACATTTTAGAGTTGAATCCATCCTAGAACATGAAAGTCATATGTTAAGCCAATATCTTTCTCAGATGCCATGACTTTTTGATGGTTTGAGAGTAACCCAAGTGAATTTTCTTTTTTTCTTCATAATTTATTCTTAGAATACTTTTCTTATTTTAAATCAAGCAGCAAATGTAAATGTGTATATTCATATTGTAGAGGATTTTATTCTTATGTATAGAATAGTCATTCATCTTTACTTTTATAAAATGGATGTCAGTGTGTATTGTGAATGTAAACATAGGTCTGACAACAGCATGCAGGTTGTGTTTTGTTTTTTATAAACAAGCAGCCTATATTTAGGTGTAATAGTGTGTGTAACATTCTGAGCATTTAAAGCTAGCAGACCACCTTTAATTATTAGATTTTTTATTTGCAAGCAAACAAATTTGAGTAGTGGCTAAATCACCTGCTCAGCCCTTATACTCAGACCTTATACTGCTACTGAACAACACGTATCCCAGTCAAGAAGGTAAAACAGGCAGTGTTGAGATATACCTCCTTCGTCTTTTGTGGTAACATGGGCCAAGGGCAGGTAATACTCTTAAGAGTTGTGTGAATATGATGACAGTAGCAACACAGACAGCACTAGTACAATAGTCCAAAATAAAGGAATGCCAATTCAAGGTTCTATAAAAAAAAAGATATATTTTAAGTAACTCACCAACACGTAATATAACTCTACTATGAAAACACTAACAAAAAAGACCCCTGTGGAAAATGATACAAGCACTTGGGTTTTACCAGGGATGAAAGGCACTAAATCAAAAACAATGTCACCAAAAAGAAAATGTCTGTTGAAAAAGGTCAACATGGGTGGCTTAGCTCAATTGTCCCAAAGGTAGATCAAGGTGATGCAGCGTGACAACAATACATTTCTCAGTACTTGTAGGTTCATCTGCATCAAACAGGCAAAGAGATGCTGTCTTTGTGGGTCGGACCAGATTCGGGTGCAGTGAGTCATGCTGATCCAGGGGTCAAGCTGTTGTTGAGATAGTTCAAAATTGTAGCTTAGTGTGCTTTGAAGACAGCATTCAAGCAATGCAGTTCAAAGGACTCACCAAGGAGTTTCGAAGGTCCAGTCGTTTTAAGAAGTTGGTACCCCTGGGCCGGGTGGACGAGTGACAGGATGCTTCCAGTGGTCAAGTTGTGGAATCGGAAAGGTTTGAATCTGTGATTTTGATGATCAGATGCGATTTCCAAAGCAGCAGTGTTTCAACGTTGTCTGAAGCGGAGAGAAGGTTTTTCGAGTCAAACCGGTGACATGCTCTGCTTGCTAAAATGCAGCATTGAGCCAGTTCAACGAATGCAGCAACAGTGGTTCAAAGAAGTGCCAAAAGCAACACTGTGGGTCTTGGTGGTTTGAAAATATGCTAACATGGTTGACACTGCTCGATGACAGTTTGACTCTGTAGAATGCAGGTATACAGATGCCATGTTGCTTCTGTTGCTGTGAATCGCAAACCAGGGGCTCAGGGACAAAATTGTTCCTTGATCTGTTCACTACCAACTGGGGTGTGATAGCTTACACCTGCAGGAGTCCTTCACCTATAGTGAGGAGGATGGGTCCCAGTGCAGCTTGCAGAGCGGCCGGTCTTGTTCGAACAGCAGTTTACCACCATTTTGCACTCGGAATGGGTTGGGAAAGGAGCTTGGCTCTGCCTTTGAACACCTGCCATCACCTCACAACTGCAGGACTGTTCAAGGACTTCGTGCTGAAAATGGTCCAAATAAGTTCTCCGTAGAGTCATTGAAGGTCTAAAATGAATCCATCAAGTAGTGGGAGACCCTTTCCTTATAAAGGCAAAAGGCTACTGAGGATTGGGGGAAAGTAAGGCGGTCCAATCCCTGTTAAGGTAACAAGTGACTTTTACCTTCGGCATTATACCAAACGTTCTTTACTCTGTGTAGTAGACAGGAAGAAACAAGAGGCCCACAGAAAACAATGATGGAGGAACCCTTCCTCCATTCCATTTTGTTCTGTCTGACAGTCTAATCTACCCCCCATTATAAGCCTGCTGCTTCAAAGCTCCTTTGGTATGCAACACCCTCGTGTGAGGCTGGCCCTTTTGTGTAGAGTGTGCCCCTTTGAAGCTTGCTTCCCAGAAAACCCCTGCTGGGATCTTCCTAGACTGGAGAGAAGTGTTACCCAAATTCAAAAAGCATTAAAAAGAGAAAGCTTTCACTGACTATCATTCTGTTGGCTTCAATAGAGGCAGGCAGTCTTGCGAGAATACAGACAGTCTGTCCATGGCTAGTCTCGGCCCAGAGTGGTAAAATGAGTAAGCTACAAATCAGAGAAGGCTTTAATAATTATGTCAACTATCAGCCACCATACCAAAACCCAGTCAGTACTTATATAACAGGTTACCCTGCCACCGGGGGATAGTTTCCCGTCATTATTATGCTTTGGGATCAGAGGTTCAGATTCAAATGCAACCTTTATCTCCATTAACTTTGCTGTCACAGCAGTTGTCAAACAGGACACTTGAAACCTTTGATCCTGCTCAGTGCCACTGACGAGCAGGGGCTATATAGATCATGTCAACTGATGCAGCAGGCAGAGATGGAGACTTTTCTTTTGGCATGTAACTTTCTGAAAGAGGAGGTCTGATTAGCAGACCACCTATTATGAGATGAGCTATCCATGCATTGTTTTATTTTTTACAAGAAAATACAAAAAAGCTATGGTTTCTACACCCTTGCTAGCTGGCAATTCCTAACAATGTGTTTCACGCTCAGTTAAAAAGCATCTTTTCTAATATAATGTCCTGCCTTCAAACAATTGTAAGAGTGTTTTCTTCCCCATTAGTTTTTAGTATCTTCTGTCACAAACTGTTGCAACACACAGTTAAAACCACTAAATGTAGCTCCCTGCCTCCAAACAATTGTATGATTTGTTTGCTGCTGGTATTTTATCCCATCACTAAAAGCTAGTGCACTCAGCTACAGTTACTGAATGTAATATACTGCTTCCAAACAAAACAAGTAGTATTTTTTCATCACATATCTTTGCAACAGTTAATTTGTTTCATCTATTACAAGTTGTAGGTACATTCAGGTGCAGCTAATGAACATATTCTCCTGTCGCTGAACAATTATACTTTCTCCTCACAAGTCATATTTTACCTTTTCTCAAAATGGTAAGACACTGGAATACAATCATGCAATCTCCAGTATGCCCCCAAACATTTTTGCAATATTCTCCACACTCCACAGTAACTGACAAGATACGTCACATCTATTTATGTCATTGAAGGTGGTCCATGGGATACTCTCACCCACTACTCACAAACATATTGACTGTCCTGATTAAATGTTCTTTCTTTCACTCAAATAAATTATATTTTAGTTTTCTACAGTACTTTTCATAGATGTTTATATTTCCCAAAATACAATGCACCCATTGATTTTTGTTTTATGTCCATCACTGATAATCCTAAAGAAAAACTAATGGCACCTTTCCTCGCTCTCCAAAGTGTAAGACTAGATGAAAATCGTACCACCCATGCACACATTTTGAAATAGCTAGCCACATGGTGTCTTATGATGATGTGGCTGTCTGTGTTAAAGTTAATTAACACCTTCACAGGGTTTGAAGTCACAACATTGGTAATGAAGTAGAATGAAAGTCAGCCCCCAAAAAGGAAGCATCAATGGGAACAGGAATTGAATCTCAGATAATCGGTTGCCTTTTTGAATTGGCCTTTTGTATTTTATAACAGTAAAAACATATATAAACAATATGGGACCTGAATTTATGAACACTTGGGGCAGATTTTATGAGTCGGGTTGATTTGGGGCATGGGTGCTCCACCGATATCATGTGTTGCTTGATGTGCTGCCAATGAGCAAGGTTTTTGGCTGAGTAATGTTCATGGTGACGTACTATGATGGAACCACGAATATTAGTATAGATTGGCTACCATCAATCAACTGGTTAGTTATGTTCTCAACTCTCTCTACACACCCCCTGCAAGGTGTCAGGTTGTTTGTGATGTGCCAGCGTGTGTAATGCCTCAGAGTGAGATTTCCTTCTAACATACAATTGCCTGGTAATACATATCTCCTTAGACAACGCCCTAAATACTTTTGGACTTAGTTAGCGCATTCACAATCCCACGCACATGAAAGAGCACTCCCGGGACTGGCTAGCTGACCTCAATTGCTATGTCTCAGTCAAAACAATGATCCCCTGCCCATGGTCAGACCCTCACGCCATCACTTTCACAATCCCACCTGGCCTACAAATCAAACCACCCACTAAGCAGTTACCACCATCCCTGTCCCGTAGCTCCAGCAAACTAACTAAAGACATTGTTGTACCTTTCTTTGATGCCCTTAAACCAGAACTCCTGGACACATGTAACCCTGAGCTCCTAGTGGACCACTATGCCAAAACTCTGACCAGCGCAATCAACACCATTGCAACTCTCCTACCGAGGAAAGCTGAACCAGTGGCTCATATCAATAATTGGTAAACCCAGGACCTTACAACGCTCAGATCTGAAGAAAGAGTTGCTGAATAAGTATCCCTTTGGCTGCCCTTAAAATGAAGTTCTCAAACATCTCAAAACAATATCAAAACGCCATCATCCAAGCCAAAGCTACCTCCATCAACTCAAGAATAACCAATGCCAACCCAGACACTAGAGAACTGGTCGCCATCCTAAGGCACTGGAAGCCCCAATTCCCCCAGTTTCCACCTTGACCAAAGACCAAGACTGGTGAATTAGCATACAGAATGCTATGATGCTGAAAATAGACATGCTTACAAAATAAATACTCGCCAAACAAGTTAGCCTTAATCACTCAGGCCAGAATATGAAAGCCACCCACACTGCTACACCCAAAAGCCCTTGAACCCCACTGTTCAGATTGAGCACAATCACCATTCAAGACACCCTGCACATCTTAAAAAGCCTAAAGCCATCAAAATGCAAAGGGGATGTCTGCCCGGCCCCCGTTAACAAAGATTGTGCTGAGGCACTGCCACCGTTTATCATGGCTGTCATCTTTCTCAACCTCAAAGTAGCCTGGGTTCTATCCCTCCTATAAAAATGTCATTCGACCAGCCCCTTCCCAATAACTACCACCCCATCACAACAGTCCCCTTACTTCTAAAAATTCTCGATAGAGGAGCCTATATCCAGATCCAGTGTCTCCTAGGACTGCGTCAATCTGGCTTGTGACCAGATGGACAAAATCATGGATGATGCCAAACCTGCCCTACTGCTCCTCCAAGACCTAGCCGTGGCTTTCAACTTAGTTGACAACAATATACTTTGCCATCACCTCACCTCTGCAGCCTCATTCTCCATGGATGTGACATCTCGGATCGCCTCCTTCCTAGAAGGCAGAGTAATGAAATTATTCTCTGATAATGCCTGCGCTATTCCATCACATATCAACTGTGGTGTACCCAAAGGGTCCAGTGTCCCACAGACTCTGTATAATGTATTCACAAAGCCTCTCCTCAACCTCCTGGATTCCTCTGGCATAGAGAAAACTAAGTACGCTGATGATGTGCAAATTATCCTCCACATCTCTGGCTCTTACATTGATGACTCTGCTAAATTGAGTTCCACTTACGCCACCATCCAAGCATGGATGGCGACCTATGACCTCTGCCTCAATGATGAGAAAACTGAACTTCTCATCATTGGACGCGTTTCCGTGCTAAACAAATTGGATTCTAAATACTCAGCCCTCAACATCGATGGCACATTGGTTCCAGTCTCACCAGCTGTAAAGACCCTTTGAGTCCTGGACACAACACTCTCCCTAACCCATCAAGTAATTGGCATATCCTCCTCAGAAGCCTGCTCAACCAAACTCCTTAATGCCGCCTGATCCTTCCTCTCTAAAGATAGCTGTCTGGCGATCGACCGTGCAGTGGTGGGTGCTAGGCTGGACTATTGCAATGTTCTTTTTGCCTGTACTGCAGCCCATAACATTACACACGCCAGACTATCCAAAAGAACGCCTTACGAGCTGCCTTAAACATTGACAGATCAGAACACATATCGGCTGCCCGCAGTGCAGTACACAGGATCAACATCCAAGAAAGAATCACATTCAAGACACTCTCGATCGCGCACAAATGTATCTCTAAGTATTACCCACCATACCTGGTTCAAAGAATTGCCAAGACACACTCCACCAGGCCCACCAGAACCCTATATATACATAGACTGGTTCAACCTAAGTTCAAACGTGCCAAAGCAGGTGGAACTAGCTTTCCGGTCATTGCGGCCAAGCAATGGAACTCCCTCCCGCATGTTCTAAGGGCAGAGGAATCCTACTGGTCCTTCCGCAAAGCCCTCCGAACCTGGCTGTTCAACTAACCCCTCCTCATTGTACCGCCTCAAAACTGAACCCTCTACTGAAATATCGCGCCTGATGTGATGTGATGTGTTATGATGCGATGTGCAGTACTTGCTAATGTAACCACCATATGCAGTATATGCCAATATAACCACTTTGTACTTTATTATGCTTGCACCCTGCCTCCGGCATACTTATATCTGGTTCTCTTCAGTACCCTGATGCCTAAGGGTTTGTGTTGCGCTATACAAATGAAATAAATAAATACTTGGGACGCTGGCTGACACAGTATGGGATTATGCGTGACCCTCGAGCAAAGCATCCAGTAAGTGGGGTGTGGTGCACTTTCTGTGATCTCTCCACTATGCAAGTTAAGTTTGAATTTGAATGGCTATTTACACATAACAGTTTGTCAGGGCATGTATTAATTGTGCTGGACGGAACCTACATCCAGCTCCATAACAAAATCCACGACGTGGTTTCCTCTAAGCCTAAGACCACTTTACAGAACTTCTCTTGCACAGCGGGTAAGGGCAGATGTACATAAAAGCAAAGCATTGTTGTATGCTAGAGTATAGAAATGCACACTTTTTTGGGCTCATCTATATCACTCAAGTGCAACCCAATGCTGTGAATGATGCCGCCCCCTCCTGAAATCAGGCATGAGCTGCGATATATGATACTCATTATTAATTAGGTGTACATGATATAGTGTTAAGGTGACTGCTTTTTATTGTTCATTATGCCGTTCTTTTGAAGAACTAAATGGGCCTCATTATGACCCTACCGGTATCCTGGCGGCAAAACGGCCAGCATACTAGCAAATGCTATAATCGTTTCTGGTACTTGGTCCGGTGGCATTGCCGCTGAATTATGAGTGTCGGAGTGACAGTGTAACTCCCCAATCAGGACTGAATGGGGGGATTTTCAGTTATTACCGGCACCGGCAATACTGGTGCCGGTAATGACAGCATTTTTTGCCGGTAAAGCACCCGACTTACCTCCAGTTTTTAGTTGGAGGTAACAAAGGAGCGCAAAGGAGACTCACTGGCAAACGTGTAGTCAGCGGAACTGGCAAAATGCCGGTATACGTTTATACCGGCACTGTAATACAGGGCAGAGAGACTTATAATGGGGGAGAAATGTGCCGCATTACAAGTACGGTGGTGTGGGTAAACATGTGGCTAAATCAGCAGTCATTCCATTGCATCGACATTTGAAAATCAGCAAAATTGGTGGAATTACTGCTGGTGTCATATGTCCTCTGAATATGGGGTTTAGGATTGACCTACCACGGGAATAAGTGGCAGTAACTCTAATTGAGTTGGCAGTAATTCAGTGGATTTACTGCTGATATACCACTATACCACTAAACACTTAATGAGGGACACTTTTCTGATCAGCTATGTCACACGCCCATACAATGTAGGACTTGTGTCAGGTTGCATTACGGTATAGACTAGCATTTCTACGTTAGTTTTGCCCCATTGTGCCATAGATGTGCACTGGCTATGTGGCTACTGTAGACTCATGTCTGCTGAAGGTGAGTACTGAGCTGTAATAATGTGCATCCATACATTAGCTCTATGGGCTTTAAAGGTACAAGTATTCATTTGCCCTCACGTCAAACCCACTATTATAGGCAATCCCCTAATCCTGCAAAACAATTATTTTATAGCGCGTTTGTGCAAGTTTAGGATTCGAACCTGCGTTGCTATGCATTGTCTTGCTTCCAAGACAAACACATTGCCCCTGATCTATCCTCACAGCCCATTAACACAACTGTAGTATTGAGACTTTTTCTGTATGGTAGAATCCGGGTTGGGGACGTGGCATGAATTACTCATTTGTGAATATGAATGTCCCTCATCTATGTGCAACAATCCGTCCAACCCCAGATTTATTTTCAAGATGGAAGACTGATGGCAGAAGTAATGATCTTAACATCTTGCCAGGTGCAGGTTGCCTATGCTGCTACTCCACCTTGGATATGGATATTCCAGCATACAGTGGCAGTGTAGCATGGTTAGTAATGTTTATCAATGTCCATTGGCGTGACCTGTTTTTCATCTGCTCCAGGTCTGCCCTCCACACCCTGGTTGAGCAAAATGTAAAGAAATAAACCCTTTGGTTTTTGTCTTCTGTACAGATACTAACTGAACAGTAATGCATTAATAAATAAATAGGTAAATACATAGACAGACATGTTAAGAAATGAGTCCGCAATCGCACATTGGGGTTGTGCTTGAGAAGTTTGTCATATGTCAGGGAGAGCTCTATGCTGTCCTGAGGTGGATGTTGAAGATTTGCTGACTAAAGCAGGAGGGGCTAGGACGGAGGTGAGTAGGTAGGCAAAAGTGGACAGCCAAGTCGATGAACTAACCACAAGAATTGTGATTAATGTGCTAGTTGTGATCCCCCATGAAGCATGCATGAACAAGGGGCCACATTGTGGTCCTCTGATTTAGAGGTAGGGGTGCCTTTTTGTGCGCCACACCAATGTTTATTGATACTGTTCAAATATGGCCATCTGTTTGAACAATATGGGGACCTACTAGCTTTGGGGATATTTGTAGTTGCTAGCAATCACAATGCTTTCAAACTGGCTCGCAATGGGTAGTCATGCAAATGGACACATATAACGTTATTCCTTGCAACCCAAGGGATACATGTTGCTTTCGGGTACAGCCATGGCAAAGGATTGCAAGAAAGGATGGGATAATGGCGGTGCCCTTGTCCCGAAGAAAGGATGAAGCTGCTATGGGCAAGGCTTGGATAGGAGTCGAGATGCTTGTCATAAGAGAGGCAACAGCCAGGAGTGGTACGGAGTGGTATGGAGGAGAGGATGGTCCTGGTTGGATGAATCCTGAAAGTGCAGAGAGGTTGGAAGTTGCAGAATCACTAGCATTGCCATTCAATGGTTCTAATGTGTTTAAGGAATGGCTACATGTCATGACTGTGGGCCCTGCATGCTGGGGCTGTTTCTTGATGATGCACTGAAATCATTGTAGAGAATGGCCCCTGGTGCAGATGGAACGAGCAGCCTGACCTGAGTGTAGTAGTCGTAAATGGGAGAAGAGGCAGTAAAGAGACAAGCCAGACCCTGTAATGGAGTGCAGGGTCTTATCCGGGATGGTGACGGGGACCTTTTCCTTCACTCAGACTCCTCCTGTTATTAATCTTTGGTTCGTCAGTTTCATAGTACGCACATCACATCCCAAGGATTGTCTATCAACATAGATGATCTGTGTGTGTTGCATGGTCTGCTGCTTGCTTGAGAACCTACTATGCTCAATGTAAAGATCTGTGCCATTGGATCAGATTGGGTATTGGAAAATGTTGTGTTCGGAATTGAGTCAGCAGTAAAGGACTATCACTCTTAACTTAACTCTCCACAATCCTTTTTAATGTCTATGGGAATCCTACTAGCATTTCAGTGCAAGTACAGAGCTTTAGGGGTTCCTAATCCACAGACACCACCCAGAGTTTACCCAGGCTAGACAGACACATACCGAGGTTGCACAGAAGAGTCAGTGTTATTGTTCAGCTGTGAGTGGAATGGTGCACACTGGTTGAGGCTACACTCTGACAAAACAAAGGTGTTGGTAGCTAGGCACAATACTCGTTTTTAGAGTGATATTTCCTGACTGCTTAGGATGGGCACCATGTATTCTCCAAGATTGTCAGTTAAGGACATGTTGGTCATAATTGATGAAGACTAATCCCTAATAACTCGGACCAACACAGTGATCTGCAATTGCTTTTTGCCATCTTTCACTATTAAACAAGATCTTAGCCTTTCTTAGCCTTGATTATCGGACAACCATGGTGACAGATCTAGGATACATCTAGGTTAAAAAATGGCAACTCCATATATTCCGGCTGCCCCTCTTAACTGATTAGAGGCTTGTGATGGTGCACAATGAGCACAGCTCATGATGGGTATCAGAACATGTGGCCCTGTCTCATACTCCTGCCTGACAACTTCATTGGCTTCTAATGCCTGTTCAAAACTAGAGCCAGTTCAAAACTTTATTTTATGCACCTTGGTCCTTCCAGGTCCTAAAGCCTGTGTTCCTGGAGGTGAGACGTCATCCTTATTGTCCTTCTTGTGCAATCTTTTCGCCTTGTTACAATGTACATTATGGGATGCCTTGCTAACTGCCTTTGCAAGCTTTGTATTTGTAGACTTTGCTTTCCTTACTAGCTCTCATTGAAGCTTTGTGGATAGGTTGCTTTGACTTTGTACTGCATATTCACACTAGTGTTGGTCCTTCATGTATTTTGTTTTCAGTTCATCATTACATTTCCTACTTTTGGGCTGCTCTCATTCTTTTTCCGGGCTTTTTCTTTCTGTTCTGATCATTTTTGTCATCAGATCATTTTATTTGCCATCTCATTAATTATTGTAAAGCACGTCGGTGTGAAACGCTAGACAAGCAAAATAAATAAACAAAGAACCTGTTGAGAAATAGTGTTATAGTTGCATTAAAACAATGCAATCAAAAAGGCTCACAGATGTATTTGCGTTTGCCCCAGGATTGCAGGAGAGTATGCACTGTGCCCTGTGTGTCAGTGGGATACCTAGGACAAAGCAGGGCTGCATTCGTGTCTCTCTTCACAGAAAGCTTAAAGCTTAAACAATGCATGTGATTTGTAAAGTACATGCTAAACATCCCCATGCGTTCTGAGACATTAGGTGCTAGATTTCTAATCAGAAATTGAAATGCATCTGTGAGAATCTCTACTTCAGCACTGCCACACGACATATGATGCGGAAACTCCGTCCATCTGATTGTCCTATACCTCCCACTGGCAGCATGACATCTGAACGAGCATGTGCAGTAAAACTACTGCCAAATAACATGTTTCTACTGTTCAGTGCTTATATATTCCGTAAGCATTATCTGTCAAATCAGAATGCACCATTTGCTGTGAAACCAGACCTATTGTCTCTGCAAGTGGTCAAGGGAAAATGTATTTATTTCATTTTTGTACCCCTTCCTTCGACAGTATCAGCTAAAAGGTGTACATATTGTTGTATTTCAGCCATCTGTGGACGAATTTCAGTTTCACAGTGACACTGAGAGTAACACTGGGAGGTAGAGTACAGCATGTTACAGGAGAGGTAGAGATTGCCGCAGTCTCAGCCTGTCCTGTCCCCTCCCAGGCCCTCTGCACCGTGAAGACCTGCTCTCCAACCTTGATTCCAATACCCCCTGTGTCCTCATCTTATTTGATCTCTCTTCTGCCTATGACATACATGGTCAACCATGCCATCCTGCTCAACCGTCTCCGTAACAACCTGTGTATCACCAATCAGGTCCTGGCTTGGCGGACCTCTTTCCTCTCCGATCGACCCTCCCCCGTACAACTTGGGTTCTTCCTCTCCTGTATCTCTATCTCTACCTGTGGTGTTCCCCAGGGGTCTACCCTCTCTCACTGGCTGTTCAACCAATACATGCCACTTATTGCCCAATGCATTGCCGCTCTATGCCCCAACTTTCAGTGCTACACGGATTACACTAAGTTAATTTTCAGGCTTCCAACAGCCACCTCTTCTCCTTCTCTCATCTCTGACTGCCTTTCTGCTATCCAGGAGTGGTGTACCACCAATGACCTCTGCCTTAATGCCAGTAAGACTGAGATTCTCCTCATCGGCATGCCCGCTCCCTCCTTTGCTGTCACTCTCTGGCCGGCCTCTCTTGTCCCTTTTCCTGCTCCACACTCTCCTTCTCTCCTTACATCTCTGACGTCTCTAAGACGTCACACTACCAGCTGCACCTCCTAAGAAGTATTCTCCATTTCCTCTCGTTCACCCAGAAGCTGACTGTCTCCAGAGCTCTGGTTCTCTCTAGGCTGGACTACTGCAACTGCCTGTTTCTAAATCTGCCTGCCTCTACTCTCCGCCCTCTACAACTCGTCCAAATCAGGACTGCTAGACTTGTCCATGGCCTCAAGCCCAGGGATTGTATCTCTCCAGGACTGAATTCTCTGCACTGGCTTCCAGTGGCTGTGAGGATTAAGTTCAAAACCCTCTGCGTTGTCCACAAGGCCTTCTGGGGCCTGGGCCCTCAAAACCTTTAACTCTATATTCCTAAATATCTTTCTTCCCGAGCTCTTCGCTCATCCGCCTCCAACTCCAGCAGGGTCAGTTACTTCTCCAAGTAATGAGTTGGTAGTAGATATTTTTCTTCGGCTGGTGCTTCCCTCGGGAACAGCCTCCCTGCTTCCTGGATAGCCTTTCTGCTATCCAGGGGTGGTGTTCCACCAATGGCCTCTGCCTTAATGCCAGTAAGACTGAGATTCTCCTCATCAGCACGCCCGCTCCCTCCTTTGCTGTCACTCTCTGGCCCGCCTCTCTTGTCCCTCTTCCTGCTCCCACTGTGAGGCTAAAAATTTGGGGTCATCTTCGACTCCACACTCTCCTTCTCTCCTTACATCTCTGACGTCTCTAAGACGTCACACTACCAGCTGAACCTCCTAAGAGGTATTCTTCCTTTCCTCTCCTTCCCCCAGAAGCTCACTGTCTCCAGAGCTCTGGTTCTCTCTAGCCTGCAAAGGCCTGTTTCTAAATCTGCCTGCCTCTACTCTCCGCCCTCTGCAACTCATCCAAATCAGGACTGCAAGACTTGTCCATGGCCTCAAGCCCAGGGATTGGATCTCTCCAGGACTGAATTCTTTGCACTGGCTTCCAGTGGCTGTGAGGATTACGTTCAAAACCCTCTGTGTTGTCCACAAGGCCTTCTGGGGCCTGGGCCCTCAAAACCTTTAACTCTATATTCCTAAATATCTTCCTTCCTGAGCTCTTCGCTCATCCGCCTCCAACTCCAGCAGGGTCAGTTACTTCTCCAAGCAACGAGTTGGTAGTAGATATCTTTCTTTGGCTGGTGCTTCCCTCTGGAACAGCCTCCCTGCCTCCCTGAAAATTGAGGAGAACCATCTCCGGTTCCAGAAGCACCTCAAGACCTTCCTCTTTGCTTCTGCTTTCTCTCCTCCTCTCCCCTGCTGAACTCCTGGCTGAAACTGAAACTGCACTGGTCACTTGACTACCCTCTGCCTCGGGCCCAGGTCCCCTCCCCACCAGTTGAACACCTACACTGCTCCCCAGACAACCCTCGCGCTCTGGGGCTGTTTCTGTATCCTTACTGCCCCCGACATCTGCTGTCTGCACTTACCTTTGCCCCTGCCACCAGCTGGCTGCACATCTTATTTATTGTTCTTAGTAATTTAATTTATTTACTGTTTATGCTATGTACTGCACTTTCCCTCCCCTTCCCCCTTCCCCCTTGCACTTTTCCCCTTCCCCCATCCCCTGCACTTGCGTGATCTCAATGTCACCTGGCCTAATAAGATCGTTGTCTCTGTCTTCCCTCTGTTCCCCTGCCTTGCCTCGTCGCGCCTCGAAGCACTTGTGTATAGGTGCGTTATAAATGCCATATCATATCATATAGTAATGAACTTAGTAATGTATGGTATTTCATAAACACAATAAATAATGAATAATTGAATAACAAAAAGTTCTGCATCCAAACAAAAGACAGTCTTTCATATTGTCGACTGCACACTGTGACAGTTCAACTTTGGTGGGGACTTTAGAAACCTGATACCAAATCAATTGAACAGGTCGCCCTGTTGATGAGAGGGTCAGTAGAACCAGACCCTGATTTCATATGTGTTCAGAGTTCACCAAGCAGGCCCTAAACCTTTCTTCCGCCAAGATCATAGGGAACCACGGGTGCCTGAAACCATACATTATTTGCGTTAAAATATGTCTTGCTCACAGCACATTTGTGGTCAGGGCATGCGACTGGTGGGTAGCACAGGGGCAACGTGCTGGACTTGGAAGCAAGACTATGCAGAGCAACAGAGGTTTGAATCCCAGATCCACACTTAGAAACGGAACTCAGGTATTGAGCGTGCTATAAAAAATCAATTAAAATGAAAAAATACATTGAAAATACATGCAGGTGCTTCAACCCACGTTGAAGGAAATGGAGACACCTATTGGTGAAATGATAAACAGCATCTTGAAAGGTTTTGTCAAGCCTATTTTATAGGTAAATTGGGTTCAAATGAATGATGAGATGTGTTGATAAGATGGCTGACTTGGCTTATTAAAAAGAGGACATGTAAAAATGGTGCCTTCTAATGTAGTACTACTGCAACAACTAAATCCTACCTGAATAGTCTATCTTTTCCTCAACTACATGTCTTCAGTTGTCTTCCTCTCCCTCACCGAAAGACATTTCTAAAACAAATGTTTTACCAATATCTCAGCCACATCCTGTTTTTATTTCATAATTTTCTATGCAAATGTTCGTCCACTCCCCTAACAATTCGTGTCATTTTTCTGCCACTCCTTCCACTAAATACCTTTGATTTTCTAGCTTTGTCTTTACTAAATGAAATTTCAATGTTCTATTTTTCTCTCGTCTACTTGACCATACTCCTCCCTCTGCCTACAAGCCTCATCATGAACTCCAACAGTACATGCCCGACTTATAATACTGTAGCTCAAACTTGCCTGAACCACTTTGCCAGAATCTCAAAAGAAGTCTGGGAAGGTTTTCCTCAGCTGAATCCCCAAAATGCTCATGGTTCTGAATTAGGCATATTCAGTTCACCCAGATCTAGTGCTTGAGTTGTTATTGATGTTGTGTGACATATTTCAAAGTTAGCATTCACACCTTTCAGATGGGTGATTTCTGTCTAACTGATATGTGAAAGCCAAATGACTCTGGTTCTAGAGGTACAAGTGCTGATGGCAGTACTGAACCTTATGTTGAAAACACATATTACGGTCCAGTCATTAGGGGTGCAGTGTGATCACTAACCTCCCACTCTATTGTTTCTTTAATGGACATTTTAAGCACTACTTCCTTTCTTCTTGCTTTGCAACTGATGAACTATTTAACTTTGCTGTACTCTTCAGTTTCACCAAGCTGGGCACCATTACAGCAATGGCTTTTTACTCTCACATGATCTGCTATCAACTATAACACTGGGGAAAGTACAATTAAAGAAGAGAATAATTAATCATCCAGATGAGTAAGTGTTGCAAGGTTTTCTATGGTTGCCTAGCTTTGCACGATTGAAACATTGATCTTTGACCTGACAACAGCCTGCTTTTTGTAAGACTGAATCTCATGTAGGGCCGACTTAGTCTTTACTTCTTCTGAGATCAATAAATCAAGTAAATCAAGTGAGGTCATAAAATACCTGTTTTTACAGGAGCTATACACTGTAGAGCTAAGGAGTAACGTGCTATATGCAAATATAGTATCATTATTATTATTATTACTTCAGGAAACACATATTACGGTCCAGTCATTAGGGGTGCAGTGTGATCACTAACCTCCCACTCTATTGTTTCTTTAATGGACATTTTAAGCACTACTTCCTTTCTTCTTGCTTTGCAACTGATGAACTATTTAACTTTGCTGTACTCTTCAGTTTCACCAAGCTGGGCACCATTACAGCAATGGCTTTTTACTCTCACATGATCTGCTATCAACTATAACACTGGGGAAAGTACAATTAAAGAAGAGAATAATTAATCATCCAGATGAGTAAGTGTTGCAAGGTTTTCTATGGTTGCCTAGCTTTGCACGATTGAAACATTGATCTTTGACCTGACAACAGCCTGCTTTTTGTAAGACTGAATCTCATGTAGGGCCGACTTAGTCTTTACTTCTTCTGAGATCAATAAATCAAGTAAATCAAGTGAGGTCATAAAATACCTGTTTTTACAGGAGCTATACACTGTAGAGCTAAGGAGTAACGTGCTATATGCAAATATAGTATCATTATTATTATTATTACTTCAGGAAGATTGTGTACGGAATATGTAGGTCACAAATAGAGAAACACACTGTGCTTGGTGAGCCATGCCGTGGAAATGGCACCCTCTCTGCAACGCAGATTTTTACTGTGCTTTCATGAGCACACACACACCCCTCTTCCTTGTGCAAATGTTACCGATTACGTAAATGTTACTGTATAATTACCTTTTGCCCAGGGAGGCACATGCAGCTACACACACTCTGGCACATTCATGCCATCACCCCCAGTGACTGCAACTATAGCCAAGTGCATGATGTGGAGAACGCAGATGTGAGTAGAGAGAGTTGCCTGTGGATGGATGAATGAATACAAATGGGAGGATTGATGAATGAATGTGAGTGAGAGATGATGTGAGAATGAGGGTAGATAAATAGATAATGCTTGTTTTTAAGAGGACATCAGTGAAGGACATGCATAGTACTTACACATTGAGTGGCCGAAGGCAGACCTGGTTGACATTTTTATTACACCAGTAGTGTGTTTAACTCTAATTAAGTCATTCAATCTCAGAAGACTGCTTTGAGAAAGCACTGGCAGGTGATTTGAGTGCAAGTTTGATGGTACGGCTTGATTAAAATGAGCTCAAAGATTCCCATTAGGTGGTGTTTTTGCATGCGTAGGGCAGAAACAGGCAGGGAAATGAGCATAGGTATTAGCATGTCTATGGACAATCAATGGGTGGCCAAATAACTGAACAACTACAAGCTTTTTGTCCCTCCTCATATGCTATTCCTTCCTATCTGTACTGTAATGCAATCATTTTGGTTCATAATGGCCCAAACTAAAAAACACAGTAATTATGATTGACATGCAGGTGCTAGTGTTGCTTGATGGCACCACCCCTCCTTACATTGAACCAATCTTTTGTCACTGTTCTCTCTGCCTTCCCTGTCTGCTGTGGGCTGCTGTGCTTGAAAAAGTGAAAGTGTGAAAGTGTGCCGCTTTAGGAGCCTCAGAGCCACGCAGCATGAGGGCCCACCGTTTGAGAGGTAACACGATTCTTGCCTGCTTGGGATTGGATACTTCTCCTCCTCTTATGCCGGTGGCACACTGCAACAACGTTCTGCCCTCCCCCTGTTTGTGGTGTAGCAGTATGCCAGCACTGTTACTTTTTTGTCTGCCCCCACAATCAGCGCTTTCTCTTGGATGCCTACTGCCTGCCTGCTACAGAAGGGCAGCCATCCAGGAGCCTAAGGAGCTCTACCTTGAGTAGCTCCTCCTCAAGGCTCCTCAAGGCTTGAGGGAAGTGAGACAAAAGGTCATCAAAATGGAGAAGATACTTACATCATCCATGCAGGGCTGTCACAAGGGGGGTACCACTCAGAGGAGCAAACTACCCCAGGCCTCACAGGGCAGGGTAGCCTCACAGTTGGGAGCTCCTCATATGATGTGTTTTAGGTTAATATTTGCACATTACCTCTGGCACCTGCCACCAAGTCTCAGTGATATCAAATTGGCGTGTTGAACCTATTGTTTACATTACCAAGCTTAGCATGCAGGGACCTGGATTTAAATCCTAGCTTCAGAACCTAACCAGCACTGAGTTTTTCTGGACCAATATCTGCATCTCCCCATGTCTAAATGTGCAATTATGTTTAATGTGATGTTAAACTGTAGCCACCATCTGATATGCTGCCATGTGCCAATATCGTCCCATCACTTCTTGTATTCTCTAATTTGGCCGCCACAGCCGCAAGGCCAGATTTTTATGCGTGAGGTAGCACATCTTTCAGGGGGTTCTGCCACCATATATCTGAAATATCAGCTTTTAACCAGCAGGATATGGGAGACAGGCAGTGCCAGTTCACTTTTTACATTACATTGGATTTGTAATAACCTGCTCAGAGTACAAGGAATATGCACAAAGTTAAAGGAAAATGAAATGGGGCACTGAGCTTTGTAATCTATAGGACACTGTTTCTGAACCCCATTGGGGTCGACTCAGGCTTTCATCCTTTCAAAGGTGGATACAATGCATACTGTTTAGTTGGACATTGAAACCCCTGATTACTTAAGCGTCATGTTAGTTTAAATTGGCCAAAATAACATGATTCATAGATTTAAAAAATGCTTGTCAGAGGAAGAAATGCTGTCATTACATTGGGGAAGGGAGCCATATTTATGGCATGGCAGCCCCCTCTCCCCCGAGCCCTTGATTCTGCAAGCACACACTGAGGTGGCTCATCCATCCATGGGGTCCCTTAGAGCAACTGAGTATAGGTTTTGCACAGCATGCCATAAGAACTGAATCATGTCTTTGTCTACAAATTGTTTGCATACGCCTTGTACTGCTCATAGTGCAGGAAAATGCTGTCTGAGTCAGATACTGGGACACTTCTAAACTATGGCACATTTGATTTGCAGTCTTTATTGACTGGGGTAACCTCCCTGGAGCCTGAGTCTCCAAGAGAAAAAAAGCATGCGACAGATAGTCTGCCTCCACAGATGCAACAGGAAAGTAATAGCAATGGAAATTATGTTGCCCTAATACACAGCTAATATGATTTTGGTATGTGAAGGATTTTGTTGAGAATGTTTTCTCTGGAGTGTATGTGCATGTTGAACTGTTGTGGGAGGAGCTGTGCAAATTAGAATAAGCAGACGTAGGTTGCCATCTCGCCTGTGTACCTGCCAGTAAATGTTGGCAATTATTTATTTTTTTAAACTAAAAAACACTGATATATTACTTCTCTGTGTTGCCTATTACAGTTAATCATTGGTGCAGGGATGGCATCCACAGCCTAGAGCCATTAGCTCCTCGTAAATCTCAATCAGCACCTAGCTAAGATCATGGCTGACTACAAAAGGAGAGTCATAATAGGTAGGACAAGTGTGATCTATTTGTCTGCATACACGCAGATGTTGAACTGTGGGAGGGGCCGCCACCTAGCTTCCTGGCAAAGATGCTGTTACACTTTTTTTTATAAGACTTTAACAGATTGTGATAATACGTTGTGTCCTGATGAGGTATTACAACCAATTTCAGGTTAGATAAAAATGAACCTCTAAATGACAAGTTTGTGTATTCTCTAAATGTCCAGCACAACTTTTGTGGAAATTCCATCTTTATTTAGGGAATATATTAATAAAATGCAATAATCAAAGTTGAACTGAATATTGATACGTATGAGTTCTTCCATGTTGAAGAAGATAGCTCAGTAAGCTAAGCACTTGTTGCAGAGATATTGTTTGTGTATAGGGTTCATATTTGTGTATATACATATGGTTGATAGGAGCACTTACTGTGCTTCTAAACAAAATACATGCAATAAAAAGAATTAATTATGTAAGCTAAAATAGCGTCATTATGGTTCCGGTCTAGTTAGTGATGATGTGTGTCTTTCCTCACACCAATAGTATTTATTGCAAGAACAGTCTTGCAAAATAAATGATAGCTACTACATTTTCCAGAGTCACCCAACCACTGGTTTATGCAAAATGAGCAATGGGAAGTCAAGTTAGTGTTTCTGAAAGCCCCCTCATAACTGTCCCCTTTATCCATTTGATCAATGTCCTAACGTGATATACTTACTGTATGTCACATTTTAAATGTACACACTGTGAGGAATTGCCATCTGGCAAGGGTGCAAAACCCGGGCTGTTTTTGATTTTCATTATACATTCATTTATGTGGGTGATTCCAACTCCAAAAGGGTCATCTGCCAACCAGATTTATTTCCCTTTTCGTAAACTCCATTCAAAGGGCAGTGTACCTGTGCCCTGCTGATCTGCAGTCCCTGCTCCGCTCGGGCAAAGAACAGATTCAGCAACAGCCAAGTTTCTGCAATTTAGGGGCAGTATTGAAGGTCTGCCCCCCTGTAACAAATCTATGATGATCATGAGCACCCCATGCTGGTGGCAGGGTAAACTCTAAATAAAGCTATTCCTGTGTTTAGGCATGGTGCATGGTACTACCTGTGATCCTGGCCGCCACATCCCAATTGATATTGTACATGTGACCGCTCCTGCGAGTGGAAGTGGAAGATGATGTGTACTCTGGCCAGCTGGGTGGAGACTGCCAAATGACAAGACAGGAACCCAGAGGACCGGGTCTCTTCTTTAATCTCTTTGCGAGGGCAGGTAACACCCTCCACCAGAGCCAACTATCCTGGGCCCGGGCATCAAAGGAGCACACCTATTCAAAAGGAGTAGCCTCACACCAGAGTGCTGGATCTCTAAGGGCTTTTTTCTTAGTAGAAAGGGAAGGGAGCTGGATTAGAGTAGGTAGGATGCTCTGGTCAAAGGAAGGAGTCATCAATGATGTCATCAATCATATGTGTGATGTCATCTTTGATGTCATGGGTGTTATTCTTAGCAGTGCATGGTGATGGCGCTAGTTACGGTTGCTTAGCTTACCATGAATGGCGAATTTCATGGGTTTTTTGGTTTTACTTGTAACCATAACGTCCCTTAAACAAAGTTTTTTCACTGAATTTGCTAGGTTTTTAGTAGCGAAACTTAACCATAATGTCCCTTTAACAAAGTTTTTTCATTGAATTTCATAGGTTTTCATTAGTGCAACTTAACCATAACGTCCCCTTAACAAAGTGTTTTCATTGAATGTCATAGGTTTTTATTAGTGCAACTTAATAACGTCCCATTAACAAAGTTTTTTCATTGAATTTCATAGGTTGTTATTAGTGCAACTTAACCATAACGTCTACGAACATCTCAATGCGGACCTTCCGCACAGTGCCACATGACCATATGCTGGCGCGCGGCATGATGAAATGTCTGAGAACCCGTCCACACTTCACGATAAGATCCGTGCTTCGCAGACAGTTCCGAACTACATTTTCTACTGATCTAGGAACTTTCAACTTCAAAATTTCCCTTGCACAGCTCCAACACCTATTCCTACTCATCCATTAACAATCTAGTACACAGTACATACATTTAGCAAAACTGCTATTTATCTTAAAATGGAATCAGCTAATGCCATCCCTCCTCCCCAAGAAACATCACCACTGCTGTAATCAAGGAGCATGAGAAACTGCCCCTTACCGTAGAAATAAAAAATGCACAACATTTTCCCCTGTCCACCTGCCCCTCCATATTAGTGTTTGGTGCCTCTTCCCTCCTTACACTCCCCACCTTTCGTTCTATGCTACCCTGGCCAAAAAACAAAATGCATCCAAAAACAATAAAAGAAATGGTCCTTTAGGAATCACCTTTCACAGTTACAAAATAGACCTAAAAAAAAACTTTCCGACTCCATCTACTTTATATTTATTTTCCAACATTTCCATTTGCATTTTTTATTGTGCTAATGGCGATATTGTGGCGTTTATCCCCCGTTCCAGGGATGGAACAGTGGATACCAGCCTGGTAGCCCAAGTTATCAGCCCAAGCGAAGCGAGGGTGGATAACGAGGTCTCCGGACCATTAGCTCCCATTCCAGCCCCTGTAATGGGGGATGAAGCCCATTAGCACCCTAGGTTCCCAAAGTGGGAACCCAGGGTGCTAATAAAAGGATTTTTCTTCCTACATAGGGATGCCTGTGGTGTCCCGGTGTAGGAAGGAAAATCCTTTTCCAAGATGGCCACCATGGAACAGGAACGCGGGGTTCTACACGGGCCCCTCTTAGCTTTCCATAGCAGCCCGCAGAAGGCGAAAAGAGAACCCTAGGACCATATTACCACAAGCACATTTTTCTTCCCTTTCAAACCTATCCCAATTTCGAATAACTTTACCACAAAGCCAGTCCCAGATGGACATGGCCACTTTCACCCCATCTGTTGTCCCTCGTGGTCATAGCCAGTAGCCTGATTGTCCGGATCATGATCTTATTCCATGACCCGGACAATCTGGCCACTGCCCATGGGCACAGGCTACACCTCACTCAACAAAGGTAAATCACTATATTTTGTACCTACATCATGACATTTGTCAAAAAATAAAATCCATTCAGACATTACGAAAACATTTATATCTAGATCAATAATCGTTTTGCAAACCTTTGTGTAGATTTGTCAAATAGCACCACATGTATAAGCCTTTACAATATTTTGGGACCCCCCCTCTAATTTTGCCCCCTCTTGACAAAATCCCACCAAACTACGCAAAAACATGTATATCTAGATCTATAATCTTTTTGCCAAATTAAGTGTAGATTCGTCAAATTGAAACTCATTTATAAGCCTTTACATTATTTTGGGACCCCCCTCTAATTTTGCCTCCTCTTGACAGAATCCCACTAAACTTTGCAAACACATTCGGAATCAGTTCAGGAATATACTTGCACAATTTCATGCAGTTTCATTGAGTGGTGCCAAAGGTATATGCCATCCAAATACTGCCCCCAAACTTCTCAGGACTGTTCGCGGACATATATATATTCAGTAAAAAAACTTTGTTAAAGGGACGTTATGCTTAAGTTGCGCTAGTAAAAACCTATGCAATTCAGTAAAAAAATGTTGTTAAAGGGACGTTATGGATCCAAGTAAAACCGAAAACCCCCTGAAATTCTCCAGTTATGGTAAGCTAAGCAACCATAACTCGCACCACCACCGTGCATTGCTAAGACTAACACCCAGGACATCAAAGATGACATCACAAATGTCATTGATGACATCACTGATGACATCACATGTGCATTTACTTTTCATGAAAACTTTGTACAAGGGATTCTTATTATAATGTTGACAAGAAAAGTGTCAAGGATCATTGTAATAGATGTCTTGAGCTATGTAGTGCATTAGGCAATGCATTGATATAAATAGCATTGTATTATGAAGTTCTTTACTTCATACTTTACTTAAATTCTAAGCTGCTCATGTATAAATATAAGCATTGTGTGCCGCATACATGATGGAGGTGCAATTTTCATAATCTTCCCATGTTCAATAGTGAAATGATAAATGCTTTCTTATTAGAGTTTTGTGTACTGTACAACATGTAATAAGTAGCTAATAAAACCACTTACTATATAATTTCATTATTACATACACAACACAAAGGCCCTCATTCCGAGGTTGGTGCAAGTCATGGTGCTATTATTATTGACCCCGGTATCCATTTGCGGGTCCCTTCGTTAACGCCTGCTAAAACCAGGCGTTAAGGGAAGGACCCGCAAAGGAACCTCGGAATAGGGCACAAAATGATTGCCGGCACCGGTGTCATTACCGGTGCCCGGTATCCCTTTGCGCCCGGGTCGTAATGACCCCAAAAGACACAACAACACATACAAATATGTGTATAAATAGAGAAAGTGAAGTATGCAAAAAAGCAGCATTAGAAGCAGAAAGTGTTGACAGCCTAACTGATTATCTGTATGCACAAAAAGGATTGCTCTGCTTCAAACCTACTACTTCCTTATGTACAAATATGACATGATGTGACTGCACCCTAAAGAAAGTAATGCAAATACAAATATGAGCACATCCAGAGAAAGTACAGTAAATAAAAAAAAAACAGCAGAACAATAGGAAAGTGTTGATAACCTTACTGATTGTCTTCATACACAGAAAGCATTGCTATCTTTTAAGTGTGTAATTTTCCTATGTATATGTTTCATATGTTGTGAGTGGACCCTAAGCAAATTATTGTAAGAACATATTTGAATTATATAAGTCTACAAATATAGTACTTTTACTGTCTAAGATATATCACTAAAGGAAAAAACAGTGAGTTTGACATGTGATGTCATCAATGACATTTGTGATGTCATCTTTGATGTCCTGGGTGTTGGTCTTAGCAATGCACAGTGGTGACACGAGTTATGGTTGCTTAGCTTAACATAACTGGCGAATTTCAGGGGTTTTTCAGTTTTACTTGGAACCATAACGTCCCTTTAACAACATTTTTTTACTGAATTGCATAGGTTTTGGTAGCGCAACTTAACCATAATGTCCCTTTAACAAAGTTTTTTACTGAATTTCATAGGTTTTTAGTAACGCAACTTAACCATAACGTCCCTTTATAAAAGTTTTTTTTTTTACTGAATATACATTTTCACAGTGTGAATTTGATAGATGTTTACTAGGATTCCCTTACTTTATATACATGTAACATAGAACATACTGAACCTCCTGCTAGTGATTTTGATGTCCGCTAACTGTGCGTATGCCCGCGAACGGAGGCAGACAACATCAATACTACCCAAACACTCAGGGGGTATCTTAAATTCTTCTATCATGCCATGTAAACACTGCACAAGTTCAAAAAGCAGCACATAAACACATAATATGTAATAATAAATAAAAAGTGGAACCTGTATATCTAACAAATCAACCATCCATTTAAATACCATATGTACTCAAATGGAATATACCAAAACAAAAAAGATATGCTTCCAACATAATTACCTCACAGTTACTGCACAGCTAGGAGCAACAGCAGACCTACACAACAGTAAAAACACAATTTACCAGAAACTAGTAAGTAAACTTAATTGTTCTTATTGTATTAGGTACACTAAAATTAATATATTTTTGTTTTTTGCACAGAAATGTCCAGTACTTTGGAATGGCTTGAGGAAAATTTCCCACGTGAGGAAATGTCTGAAGACAGTAATACTAATGTTAGCCACTTCACTTTATAAGCAAATTAATAATCATTACTTTATGTGCATTTAACATTTATATATATTTTTAACAGACCATACAAACATTGAAAATAATACACCAAAAGACACATTGGAAAATTATCTGCAGCGCATGGAGCAAAAAATGGACATGCTCATGGAAAATTTCAATCTTTTGAAACATTTTGTGGAGGACCACATAAAAGAAAAAATTAAATACAATTGTCCCACATGTACTTGTTCCCCCTCTCCATGTCCCAGTCAACTATCCCCAAACCCTCACCTCCAAGAAAAATGTTATGATGAGACTTCCATCCCTTCTTCTCCTCCCATCTACCCTCTCCAAACCCCCAATTCCCCTGTATTTGTGTCAGTTTCTGCTTCACCCTCTTTCATAAATTTTGTATCTGTATACAATAAAAAAAATATTATATGTCTTTTAATTCAATCCTTTGTGTCTTATTTTTTTTTTAAAAGTCAGTTGAGGTGTCCGCGGACAGCGCACCTGTCTGGAATGTCCATAATTAGCCAAAATGGAGGTGTCATAAGGACACTATACCTGTCCGTACTGTACACAACCAAAATGGGACTGTTCCTAGAACATGTGCGCTATCCGTGATGTCTGTAATTAAACAAAATAGAGTTGACCTAAGGATACTATACCTGTTTGTACAGTCTGTAGAACATCTACGCACATGCGCACCGCACCCATAAGTCCTGCGAACATTGCGCCTGTCTAACTGTCCGTCTCACGTGTGTCGCACTTTTAATTTGTTTGAGGACCCGAACACTGTCCGTAGAACACCCGCGCGCATGTGCATGACCGTTCCTGTGCATTTGGTGTCCAGCGGACTCCCATTCCCTTCGCGGATGTGTTCCCGATATCATCATGTGACCGCATCCACGCTGAGCGTGTGTCCTGATTTGCGGACACTGTCCGGTTCCCCAACATTTTAAAATAACTTTTTCAGACAATCCAAATTATTTTACAATAAAGATTCACCATTGCACATGTCCCAGACATTGACCCTGGCTTTCCACATACTTTCTAGAACTTTTTGAACCTTTTTGGGGTGTTCGATCTGTCCGCGAAGTGCACCCTTCCACCCCTATAAAAGACCACACCCAGAGCTCATCTTCATTGTGCTTCTGGCTATTGCAGATTGACTTTTGCTGCCTTTGCTGCTCTTGCTGAGATTATCTCATCAACCTTGATAGCATCCATGGTTGCTGTTGCTACATCTGTCTCAGCACCACCCCCAACCCCTCTACCACCACCACCCCCCTAATGGCCTGAAGAGGGAAACAAGCTTGCGGATATAAGGGACGAGGATGAAGAGGATGAAGAGAAAGAGGTAGAGAAACTCCCTACTACCAGCATTCACCGGGAGTCTTCGGTGTGGCAGTTGTTTACCATTCATGGTAACATACCAAAAGCATGTGCAAACAAGGTCACCAGCAACACATGCAAAATGGTGCTGAGTCGTGGGAGACGTGGTTCATACAGCTTTGGTACGACATCCATAAAGCGACACCTGAAGTCGTTCCACGGTGGGGCCGTTCACAAGGTTGTACCTTGTGATGAACGTAGTAGGTTGACTTCCTCTACCACATGCTCCGTTTCCACTCCTCTCACCACAAGAGACACTCCTGTGGGAGAGTGCATCCCTCCAGCTGCCTCACAGGCCATTCACAATGCTGTTGGCCCTTACCTTTTGAGGGTCACAATATTGTGTATATACTGTGATGCAGTACTCTGCAAGGGTTAGAGACTTCGAAGTGCTTTTGAGACTGTGGTGACGGAGCACCAGAAGACCTGCTACCTACCTAACTAAGGCCCACCCTACATCTTCCTCTCTCCACCTGCCCTTTCTTATCCCTGTGGTTGGTGTCTCTTCATTACCCTCCTTTTCCCTCCTCTCCTAGTGTGTCATGTGTAAAAAAACTAAAGAAATATAAAAGAACAAAATAAAAAAAGGCTCTTTTCAGAGCCGCCTTTCACAGTTTAAAAATAGAAGTGGCAAATAAACAATGCAGGGCCCTGTGCATTTTTTGGAAGTCTGTGGACAGTTCTAAAACATATAAAGTTTTAGGGTGCTGCCCTAGCAAAACCAATGGACTTTTCTCTGGGAGGAAGTGGTGGCTCTGAAAAGAGCCTTTTGGTGGTGTTTTTGTGTGTTTGAAAAACTTGAAATCGTCAACATCTACTGCAAAATAGATGACTGCAATTCCAAAAAAGGTTGCAATGCATTTTGTAAATTTCTCAAAATAATCTGATCAGCATAAGTAAGATGGACTCCATCTCTGCGAAAAATGCATGTGCTACGAAACATAATATTTTCATTGTGAAAAGAGGACATGCCAACATCTCTTAGAAAGGCACAAACAGCCTTATTGACATGGTGGACCAAATGAAGAAGAATGCAGCCACATTTATATTTGCGCAATATGAGAAAAAATTACTTCAGAATTTGGAAAAATGTCCATGACCTTCCCAAGTCCTTCTTTCATTGCAAATTGCAAAGACATTCCAGACACATGTCCTAAACGGTTGCCTCCACAATGAATTATAATTATGTATGGATGATGCTCTGTCTCTAAAGTAGCACAGAGAGGTACCAGGTCCAGCCAGTTCATTCCAAGCACTCCATGCCAGTGCACTTCCACATGAGGGAATCCAAGATCTGCAGCTACTCCACAGCGTTCTGCATGCACCTACAACCAATGTATCCATAAGTCTCCCAAAATCCAGATAATCTGTTTTTGGAAACACACAACCATAGCTATCTGTTCTTCTCTCAGGAAAAAGATGTTCTGGCAAACTCTCTCCTTACACAACACACCCAGTAAACTTTACCGACCAATCCCTTCCTCTGCTCATTCTCATTTGCATGCTTCTCCACCCCAACATCCCTGTATGTAATACGCGTTGTCTGCAGACTATCGCCATGTCCGCGGACATATTGAAAATCTGAGCGTGGTGAATGTAAAATTAAATAGTGTGCCCCATTTCCCCTTTAAGTTTGGCTCAGAAAAAAGTCAATTTTTTGGGGGGTTTTGCAGATGCTTGACAGAGACCTGTTATTTTGTATTTTTGTTTTTTTTTCTTCTTACTTTCTCTACTGAAATCGTCACATAACCTTCTCCAAAGAAACCCTTATATTCCAAAACAGCATAGCATTTCCCAAAAAAAGATAAGGAAATGCCATCTTCTTTAAAATAAACAGCATTACTGGAATTAATATTCTCATTATTACAGAAAAACATACCAGCTCTAAGCATGAAAGCACCCATTCCTCGGTTGATTGCAAACCTACCAATGTTTTGCTGAGGACAACAAACAGAACCATTATCACATATTGCCCTAGGTAGTAATCCAGAAAAAATGACTTTTGCGTTTGGAAGGATGTTCATTACTGCTTGAACCAAGTGCTCCAAATCTGCCAACAAAGTAGGGGCACTGACATAGCCCAAATGGAAAGCACCATAGTGTAAAACTACCAGATGGGGACTGTTCATCCTTACCATATCTTCACAAACTTGTACAATTCCCTGTACATTGCAATCAGGCACAGTGCTCCACACCACCTCCACTCCTTTAACATTGAAATTGTTTGCCACATGCCTGCATTGAGCATACTGCTGTAAAGCATGCACAAACATATCTCCGAGCACCAACACCCTGAGTTTCTCCACCTCTGCCATCTTCACTACACACAGTCTCTTTCAACACAAATCCACAACCTCAACATCTGATTGGCTGATCCCTACAGTCCCCTTTCCATGCTGGATTTGCTGGAAAACCCCGGATGTGGCAAGCCTTATCTGCAGTCAGCCACGGTGTCCGTGAAGCGCGTAACTCTTAGCCAGCCCTTCTACCCTTTCCACATCACTCTCGGTGCCATTCCCTCATTGGATACAGCTAAGCAGGCACACAACCATCCACCAATCACATCCAAGACTGCTACATCTAACTCCATCATCAAAGTTCCGCACTTCAAATTTACTGTTGATCACTCTGAGTACAAGTCTGATAACATTGGAAAGCATCTACTACAAAAACTACTCTACAAGACTCCAAGATTTCTACTTACAGCTGCATGCATATCCACATGCATGAATACAAACTACAGGTATGCATATTGTATGCACAGTACATGTACAACTCTTATGAATGCATATAAACACAGTAATGTATTGCAATTTTTCCCATCTACTATAATCAACTGTCACTTCCAAACCTTTTCTGCTATCTATAACACAGCTTTAAAAAACCAAGCGAATTTCATATTCTTAATATTCTACTCATTTGCAAACCATGTTGAACTAACATATTGTAAATAAAATATAAAGGCTGCACATAGTGTATGCATGCATTTCATTTGACTATGTTCAGATATCAAACAAGAATACTACTGCAAAAACATAAAAAATCAACGTCTAAATTAACATCAGTGCTATAAACACACAAAATTAGTAACTTCTTTCTTTTACAAATGCAGTGAAGACCACTCTCCTTAAAATCAGCAGCATCAGAACTACAAACACCATATCCAAAGAAACCTGCTCATTCCACAAAAAAGAGTAAGCACAATACTACCTTAATATTCTTACTGTTACTCAAACACACTGTGTGGTTCATTCATGTAATTTGTGCACCAAAGAAATTGAGATTTCTGAACCATTCTGCCCACAAATCCCCATTTATTAAAAAGGGATTAGCAGGCAGAATGGGACACAAATCCCTGTTTTTTGGAACACAAATAATATAACTCAATCCCTAGAATGTTAGTATTACACACAAAGAACTGTTTTAATGTTATACCATTAAATTTACTATTAGTGCTTCTCCTCACCACTAGCTCACTTTCTACTGTCATCTGAACCGCAATATAGTAACACACAAATAGAAGAATAGCTTTCCCAACTAATTGTAGCTGTCCAATGCACAATCACACACCACCACATACATCTTTACCATCATACTCAGACACTCATGCACACAGCACACATACATTGCAGAACGGCCCAACCCATACCTTCTTTTTTTTTCAACAGACCCCAAAGAATGCCTACCAAAAAGCAAGTCCGTAGAAAGCAACGCAGAAATAGAGCAAATGAAAATAAATGTGTCCAAAATAAGCATCCATCTCTAGCAGAGTTTGTACAAAAAGTTCAAACAAAACAGCTAATACAGTCATTTAGCGAAACAAAACAAGCTTCCAGAACAGAAACTTTGCCTCCTCTATCAAAATGTAAAACGAAACAGAAAATGATTAACAAGAATTCAGCTACCACTACTGCTAAAACTGCTGCAATAAATCTTGATATACTAGCAAGTAACCATACCAAAAAAAGTATTTTAGCCAAAATGTTCCGCCATAGAGTCCTTCAGAATCTTATAAATACAGGAAACAAATCATGCACCACCCTTAAAACCTACCGTAGAAAATTAATCTTAGAAGCTTTGACCGTGCAATCCTTCTCAAAAGAAAGTTATTTATTTTAGTGTTAAACAGAATAAAACCACTAACAAAACTAACTACTCAATTACAAAAAATACTTCTCAATAAACGGAATGTCAACAAAAATAACTTCCTAAATATCTGTGGAGGTGAATGGAGTCACACCACAAGCACAGAACCATATTTTGATGAAGAAGCATACAAACACAACCAAACAAACACAATTGCCATACATAGCAGTGGACAAGGTTATGAAAAAAATAATACCATAATGCAACAAGAAATACTGCTTACAAAAATATCTATAGAAAAATCAGAATTACCTCTCCATTTGACTGAACCAGAACGTCCAGTATACAAATGGCCATGCATGTCAATGGGTAACATTCCAAAAAAAATCTTTCAAATCTTTACACCAGTTCCTCAATCAGTATGTGAAAGGCAAAGACAAAATAAAAATGAAGCCGCTGCAAAATATGGATACATGTCCAGTGCGAAAATACACAGGACTACAAGAACATTCATTACCCTGCATTTCAGGACCTATTTGCAAAAGCACCTTCCATCATATCTAAATGATATCAACACATCAATCAACTATAAGAAATTTAGTCTATAAACGGTACTATGCTAAAAGTCCTGCTTTAGCACTAGCCAAATTAAATAACAATCTTCTACATGGTACAGCCAAAGACCTACTCGAAGAAATTGAGCATTTCCAGAAAAGAATATTTTGGAAGTGAAAGCCAATTACAAAATGCAATAGCTTTACAACAGACTTGCAACAATTCTACACATGGCAACCATCTACTACACACATACAAAAAAGAAATACTAAAATTTAAAAGTACATCCGCTGAAGTACCAAACCATGTGTGTGTGTTGCTGCAGAACTTTTTATAACAGTAACACAAAAACTATAGATGTAACATACAAAATAGAAGACAATGAAGATTCCAAATGGTTTGAATTAGCTCTCTATCTTATAGCAGAAAGCAAATATGAAATAACTGACCCCTTAATAATTTGCAGTTACTGCACTACAAAACTTGTCAACAACCAAACTCCTTCACATGCTACCACAAATAACTTGGAATTATTCCCACTACCAAAACCCCTGCAACAACTCAATTTATATGAGAGCATCATAATTCAAACAGTGCACCCATTTCAAGCAATAATACGCCTTCAACCAAAAACAGCAAAATGACCTCCCTATGAATAGGTGAAAGGCATTCATGGCAAAGTAGTTTATTTAACATTAGATCTAGAAGAAAATGTGCACACTCTTGGAGTGCAACGTCTGATAGAGCAATCTTTAATTGTCTTAGTAAATGTTGAACCTACAAAAGACAAAAACAAATGTCAACAACTCGTAGACTTCCATAAAGTTAGACAAGCCTTGCAATATCTAAAAGACAATAATGAATACCTCAAATAAATAAATATTGAAGAAAACTTAAGGGAAACAACTGAAATAATTCAAGAGTCACCAGACACTGGTCAATTTGAACTTCTAGATCCTGCTACAGTATCCAATATTTTAGATCATTATACAATTCATCCATTACACTTTAATGACACCATAGAGGATGCACTAGAAATGTACCAAATGCAACACACCAAAGGATCACCAATCAGCATATGGGAAAAAAGTATAGTATAGAAGCACGTGCTTTTCCTCTACGCTTTCCTACTGGCAAAGGAGGAAGGTACAATGATAGACCTACTCATATAACAGCATCAGAATACTGCTGTATTCTGAAGATCCGATATTTAGACAAAATGTGGAGTACATATTGCACCTATTCTTCAAAAGTGATCTAGCAACTCAATGTTACGGAGTTGCATACACATTGAAATCAGGAACCCACTTTCAAAATATGTCAGCTACGCAATTAATACAAAAAGTTGAAGAAAAAGATGAGGTTTTACAATCAAGCATTACAAATCTGTTAGCACACATGCGTGGTACGAAAGAGTACTGGTTCCGACGTCACGGAGATGTACGTTGTATGATAAGAAACCTTAGCCCACCCACTTGGTTTGTTACATTAAGTTGAGCAGAATATGCATGGGAAGATTTACATTATTTCCTACGCATATCAAACAAAAACAAAACAAACATAGATATACTAACACTTGGAGAACTTTGCTCTCTAGATCCTGTTAATGTTTCAAGATATTTCCATCATCGTTTCATTGCTATGCTACACTTTCTTTGTAATAAAACTGTTCCTCCCCTCGTGGAAGTGCAACACTTCTTTTGGAGAAAGGAATACCAAGCCAGAGGAGCACCACATATCCACATGCTTTTATGGATTAAAGATGCTCCTAAATTTGTTCAGGACAGTGATGCCACTGTTTTACAGTTTATAGAAAAATATGTCACTTGTGAAATTCCATCGGAAGCAACAAATAGTGATCTCCATGCACAAATTATACAATTTCAAAGACACAAATGTGGCAAATATTGTAGTCGCAAATACCAAAACAAAGGGAAATACTACAACAAATGCTGCGTTGGTTTCCCTAGACCAGTTACAGAAACAGGTGAAGTGAACAACTTCATGTCTTCAGTTAGACATAGTGTTAAAGGTAAATCACCTAAGAACACATATTACATAAAAAGAACAGAAGAATCAAAATATATCAATGATTACAATACAATCATTGCCTTCTAATGGAATGCAAACATAGATGTGCAGTACATTGCAGACAATTCCACTGCAGTTGCACGATATGTCACAGCCTGCTTAACAAAAGCAGAAAAAACAGAGCTTCAAGACCTCTGGAATGACCTATCATCAGACAAAACACTATCTCAGAAATTGTACAGCTTAGGCATTAAAATGATCTCTCATAGAGAATGTGGCTCCTATGAAGCTGCAGATTATTTAACCAGTACTGCTTTGTATGGAAAATCTGAAAATATAGTATGGCTAAATCTTTGTCCTGCTAAATCTAGAAAAAGAGATGTCAAATCATACGATGACATAGAAACAATAGCCAAAAATAATCCCAACCAGACACATACTACCCAAACAGGAGTACCACTTTGGAAACCATGTGTCTATATGACATAACCCAAAACTTCACATAAAAAAATAATATAAAACCTGATGAACAAAAAGGTAGCTATAGAGTGACAAATTGTGAAGGCAGATTAGTGAAACTTACCAAACCAAGCTTAATTAATCATATCAAATTGTCATTAAAAACTCCTCAACATAAAGAACTATATTACATGTCCCTGCTACAACTTTTTAAACCATGGAGAAAAGAAGAAGAGATACTAGAAAACTATGACTCCTATGAAGACGCTTTCAAAGCAAATGAAAGCACTATCACTGATGTAAACTTTACACAGTACAAAACAAAGTTGCACAATGAACAGCAACACGAAGAAGAACTCCAAGCCCAACTAGATAAGGACACTCCCGACAGGAGTCAACCTTCTGTAACAGGAAGCCAAGAACCACTGGGACAGCCACTAATAGCAAATGAGGCAGAATTAGCTATGACAGAAGTAGAGAACACCATGTGTCACTATGAATAAGATACTGTACTTCAATCAAAATTGAACAAAGAGCAGCATACCATTTTTCAAGAAGTAAGAAAACAAATTGCATATGGTGTACAACATGAAAATAAAGAATGTACCTGCCAAAATTACAAACACATACTACTATACGTCAGTGGTGAAGCTGGTTCAGCTAAAACATTCTTAATCAAAATCACCAGCAAGTTCCTTCAACAATTGGCAAACAACAAACTGTCAGCTGTTGTAACTGCCCCCAGAGGTTTAGCTACCTACAACATAGTGGTGTCACTTTACACTGATTACTACTCCTTCCAGTAGAACACCAAAACAAATTAGAACATTGCAAACTTTCTACAGAAGCTGCAATGGAACTACGCAGAGTGTTAAAACAAATGAAAATGCTAATAATAGATGAAGTGAGCATGGTCTCCAACCCATTGTTAGCTTTGATTCACCTCAGATTATAAGAAGTACATAAAACAAACTACGAAGAGCTCTTTGGAGGAAAACACATGATTGTTTTCGGAGATCTTCTTCAATTGACACCAGTGAAAGGTGAACCTATTTTTAAAACCTTAGGACACAAACTCTGCTGTAAAACTGTTGGCAGCATTGGAAATGTCAACCATTGCCAACATTTCCAATAAAAAGAATTAACAGAAAACATGTGCCAATCTGCAGACCTCACTTACGCCAACATTTTGAAAAGTATAGAGTTGGTGTACTATCTCAAGAAGCACAAGCACTATTAAAAACCTGGCACATCCATGCACTTTATGGCCATAACTCATGTGCTACTAATGTCATGGAACAATTAGCACACAAAAATGTCAATTGTCTGTCCTTAATGCCAACTCTTGCAAGCTGTTCCAAATTCAATGAAACAATGTTGAAAAAAGAAATGCAAACAATAATTGAAATTTAATCCACAGACAAACTGGACGTACATGGTATGACTCTACCCATGTGTCAAAAAGCCACAACAAGATGAAATACCTTAGAAAATTCTATCTCCAACACAGCTGGTTTGGAGAATATATTAAAATTATCCTTAAACTGTAGAGTAATGCTTAAACGTAACCTTGACGTGGAGCAAGGACTAGTTAATAGAGCACTGGGTACCGTTGTTGGCTTTCAACATACCCTCATGACAACAACATTCAGTTTGTCAATATTCTCTTTGACAAACTTTCAGAAATAAAAAGGATAGGGGGCTCAACAGCTTGATTCCTTCTTTTCAAAGACATGTATGTACGCAGAAAACATTTTTCTCTAACTCTAGCATACGCAGTCACCATTCACAAATCACGAGGTCTTACCGTAGATAATGCATTGATAGATATTGGAAAGCAGTCTTTAAAGAAGGCATGAGCTACGTAGCATTATCACGCTTACATACACTTGACGGTCTATTTCTAATCAACTTTGATGCAAGTAAAGTAAACGCTGATATTCCTTGCATTTTAGAATACAATAGACTATGTTCACTATACACCCCCATCTAAAAACATATCCTGTTCCACAAAAAGGAAAACGTTGTAAAAGAAAACTAATTCAAACAAAAATGCAACAGGATCTCACTCCAAATCCTCCAAAGAGAGTAAAAGAAGATAATACTTCATCAATTACCACAACCAAAGAAGAATATATTACTCAAAGTAACTCAGGTACTTCTTCAAAGAAGCAACACACACTCTGAAAAAATGACTTGGACACAGAACTATCTGATCCATTCAAATGTTCAAATATAACTGGCGTAAATTGCTACGCAAATGTAGCAATCAATATTCTATTTCAATTACCACCAATTGTTGACAACATTTACTTACACAGTACAGACCAATTGTGTTTGCAAATGTTAGTCCTTCATAGAAACGCAACCAACAATCCTGACAACACATATACAGGCCGATTCATGGAATAATTAGCGCGGCGCAAGTGGCCAAAAACGTGCAAATCGCAGTGGAATAGCGAAAATCGCAGTGCAAGCGCACGAAAAGCAGCGCACATCGATTCATGGAAGGCCGTGCGCGAGAAAACCATCGGATGTGTGATAATAAAGTGCACGGCGCACGTTGGCGCACAGGCCATCTAACTGCGTGCGCCAGGTCACAGCGAAAATCGCACAGGCCACAGTGAAAATCGCACATAGCGCGGCGCACGCAACAAAAGTAGGCGGAACACGGGGCGTAACACTCGGAATGGGAAACAACTTGCCAAAATGTGGGCGTCACGGGGGAAGTACAGGGTACAAGTGCGCGGAACGCCCACACGCTCGCCTACAACACGTATTCATGGAATAGAATAGGGCAAAAAAGCGCACGCTCAAACCAGCGCACAGGCACAAACACGACCGCCACAAGAAAGCAGGCGGTAGCGTCTCTGCGCCTGTAAGAAATGTGCGCCAAAAGGTGCGCCAACAAATAGCACCTATATACAGCCATGATGAATGTCCTATACTGTGGCCCTCCAGGACAAATGACGTGCAAAGGGGTACCCACAAACACGGACACCCGCTGACAAAAAATATGTGTGCGTGTATACCGGGGTGCGCGGGAAGTCTCACACGCGATTTGTCTGGGTACGTGGATTTCAGGGGTGCGCGGGAAGTTCCACACGCGATTTGGCCGTGTACGTGTATTTCAGGGGTGTGCGGGAAGTTCCACACGCGATTTGTCAGGGTACGTGGATTGCATGGGTGCGCGGGAAGTTCCACACGCGATTTGGCCGTGTACGTGGATTTTAGGGGTGCGCGGGAAGTTCCACACGCGATCTGGCCGGGTACGTGGATTACAGGGGTGCGCGGGAAGATCCACACGTGATTTGTCAGGGTACGTGGATTTCAGGGGTGCGCGGGAAGTTCCACACGCGATTTGGCCGTGTACGTGTATGTCAGGGGTGCGCGGGAAGTTCCACACACGATTTGGCCGGGTACGTGTATTTCAGGGGTGCGCGGGAAGTTCCACACGTGATTTGTCAGGGTACGTGGATTTCAGGGGTGCGCGGGAAGTTCGACACGCGATTTGGCCGGGTACGTGGATTTCAGGGGTGCACGGGAAGTTCCACACGCGATTTGTCAGGGTACGTGGATTTCAGGGGTGAGCGGGAAGTTCCACACGCGATTTGGCCGTGTACGTGTATGTCAGGGGTGCGTGGGAAGTTCCACACGCGATTTGGCCGGGTACGTGTATTTCAGGGGTGCGCGGGAAGTTCCACACATGATTTGTCAGGGTACGTGGATTTCAGGGGTGCGCGGGAAGTTCCACACGTGATTTGGCCGTGTACGTGTATGTCAGGGGTGCGTGGGAAGTTCCACACGCGATTTGGCCGGGTACGTGTATTTCAGGGGTGCGTGGGAAGTTCCACACGCGATTTGTCAGGGTACGTGGATTTCAGGGGTGCGTGGGAAGTTCCACACGCAATTTGGTTGGGCACGTGTATGACAGGGGTACGCGGGAAATTCTACACGCGATTTGGCTGTGTGCTCCCAGGTATTCCCTGTACACCCTCCACAGCCCCTGCAGGCAGCACACACCACAGGGGACTATCCTGCACACCTGCTCATGTCACCCAGCACCCCCACCCCCCAGCATCCAGGGGCACCCTCCACCAGGCCCCCGCTCATGTCTCCCACCACCCCCACCCCCCAGCAGTGCAGGGGCAGCCTCCACCAGGCCCCCACCAATGTCCCCTATAACCCCCACCCCCCAGCATCCAGGGGCACCCTCCACCAGGCCCCCACCCATGTCTCCCACTACCCCCACCCCCCAGCCACCAGGGGCAGCCTCCACCAGGCCCCCACTCATGTCTCCCACCACCCCCCCAGCAGTGCAGGGGCACCCTCCACCAGGCCCCCACCCATGTCCCCTATCACCCCCACCCCCCAGCATCCAGGGGCACCCTCCACCAGGCCTCCACCCATGTCTCCCACCACCCCCACCCCCCAGCCACCAGGGGCAGCCTCCACCAGGCCCCCACTCATGTCTCCCACCACCCCCACCCCCCAGCAGTGCAGGGGCACCCTCCACCAGGCCCCCACCCATGTCCCCTATCACCCCCACCTCCCAGCTGTGCAGGGGCACCCTCCACCAGGCCCCCACTCATGTCTCCCACCACCCCCACCCCCCAGCCACCAGGGGCAGCCTCCACCAGGCCCCCACTCATGTCTCCCACCACCCCCACCCCCCAGCAGTGCAGGGGCAGCCTCCACCAGGCCCCCACCCATGTCTCCCACCACCCCCACCCCCCAGCATCCAGGGGCACCCTCCACCAGGCCCCCACCCATGTCTCTCACCACCCCCACCCCCCAGCCTCCAGGGGCAGCCTCCACCAGGCCCCGACTCATGTCTCCCACCACCCCCACCCCCAGCCACCAGGGGCACCCTGCACCAGGCCCCCACCCATGTCCCCTATCACCCCCACCCCCCAGCAGTGCAGGGGCACCCTCCACCAGGCCCCCACCCATGTCTCCCACCACCCCCACCCCCCAGCATCCAGGGGCACCCTCCACCAGGCCCCCACTCATGTCTCCCACCACCCCCACCCCCCAGCCACCAGGGGCACCCTCCACCAGGCCCCCACTCATGTCCCATATCACCCCCACCCCCCAGCCACCAGGGGCACCCTCCACCAGGCCCACACCCATGTCCCCTATCACCCCCACCCCCAGCAGTGCAGGGGCACCCTCCACCAGGCCCCCACTCATGTCTCCCACCACCCCCACCCCCCAGCCACCAGGGGCAGCCTCCACCAGGCCCCCACTCATGTCTCCCACCACCCCCACCCCCCAGCAGTGCAGGGGCAGCCTCCACCAGGCCCCCACCCATGTCTCCCACCACCCCCACCCCCCAGCATCCAGGGGCACCCTCCACCAGGCCCCCACCCATGTCTCCCACCACCCCCACCCCCCAGCCACCAGGGGTACCCTCCACCAGGCCCCCACCCATGTCTCTCACCACCCCCACCCCCCAGCAGTGCAGGGGCACCCTCCACCAGGCCCCCACTCATGTCTCCCACCACCCCCACCCCCCAGCCACCAGGGGCACCCTCCACCAGGCCCCCACTCATGTCTCCCACCACCCCCACCCCCCAGCAGTGCAGGGGCACCCTCCGCCAGGCCCCCACCCATGTCTCCCACCACCACCACCCCCCAGCAGTGCAGGGGCACCCTCCACCAGGCTCCCACCCATGTCTCCCACCCATGTCTCCCACCCATGTCTCCCACCCATGGAGAACCGTTTGAGACCCTGATGGAAGGATATGGGGTACACCATAGGAAGGTCACACCCCTGTGGGCGAGGGCCATTGGAGAGGCTGAAAGGATGATGCACACATTAAATAAGGTCTTTCAAATTGCGCACTGTCAAGGACAGAGTTTGGAGAGGGCACTCTACCAATTCCTGCGGGTGTATCGAATAACCCCACACACCTCAACAGTGGCTCCGAACCCCTCTTCAAGCGGGGCCCGAGAGGTCTGCTGCCGGAAATGGGGGGGGAAAGAGCCAGCAGTCATCGACACTCAAAAAGTAGAACTGGAGCGGCAAATAAGGACTGAGCAAGAGAATGACAGGAGAGGTCTACGCCAAAAACAACTTGTGCCCGGAGATGAAGTGCTGATAAGGAACCGACACCCCCATGGGAAACTGTCACTAATTTATGAGCCTGAGCCACTGGACGTAGTAGCAGTCAAGGGGTCTATGGTGACTGTGTCAGATGGCCGAGCCTCGGTCAACAGGAACGTTAGCTTCTTCAAGAAGCTTAATGAGCCTAGGGCTGAGGCGCCCATAGACCAGGGCTGTGCGTACATACCTGACGAGGGGGGGTGCAGAGCCCCTCCCTTGATCCCCTGTCAGGATGCCAACGGACAGCAGAACTCCCAACCCCAAGGCAAGCAGGAGGTACCCCCTGAGGACAGGGCAAGGGAAACCTGCTTGTTTCAGTGACTTTGTTTTGGACTCATGATGGAGCCCGACATGGAGGGACCTGCCAAGCGGGGAAGGGGGGTTGCTGTGAATAAAGGGCTCATTGGGGAGTTAGTTGTTTGGGTTAAGGGTGTTAGTGTGTTGTAGATGTTATTGTAGTTATGCAGTGTTTGGTGTTATTGTTTATTGTCCTCATGAAAAAGGAGGAGTGTGGTGCTGCCCCTTTAAGGGAATAGCACACGGCGGCGTGACGTTGCACGCCACTGCGTGCCCTATAAATAAAAGGGGCATTCCCGGCCGTGGTATTGCAACCGGGGAGCCCGAGCCTGGCACATCGCCTCCGTGTGAGTTCTTGGCGTGGAGGGAGGCTCAGTGCTCACGGAACCGCAAGGTGGAGGGCCACAGATTCCCCCACAACAGGCATTGCCAACAGTTTGGGCTTTTTTAGAGCCATGGGAAAGACATTTGCCAAGGACGACCTAGCAAGACATTGTTACTACAGCAGTAGCATGTATAGAGTTCCAATTAAGTAATCAACTTTCAGAAGACAGGTTTGACACTGGCAGGCATTTCAAGCGCAAAGTTTGATGGTAAGGCTTGAATAAAGCAAGCTCAAATAGTGCTTTGGGCAGGGAGAGGCAGGAACTGTGTGGGAACGCAATACGCTTAGCATGGCCATGGGTAGTCAATTGGTGGGCAAATAACCCAACAACACCTACAAGCTCTGCATCCCTCCTCTCATGTGATTTCTCCCCAAGTGTGCTCTAATGCAGTAGCTTCTGCTAATAGCCCAAACTAAAAACAGCATTTGAGACTTTGAAAACGGATCAAATACAAGTTAATTGGGGAGGGGTGGTCTGCATGATTTGAACTAAGGGGTTGTTCTCCCCTGCATGGAAAGACTGGAAACGTCTTGCATGCACGAAAAAGTTGTATCTTTGCACTACAATCGAATTGATTGGTATAGCTTTGAGACAGAACTAGAATACTTTCTAAAATAGTTTGCTGAATTTTAGTCGACCTGCTTGGTATCTGCAGTCATTTTAAATGCATTGCTTGCTATGTACCAGCCCAGAAGACAAAATGGTATTCGTTAAATACTGAAAAAAACAGGAGCCTCAGCAATTCTTGGTTACGTGCTTGATTGAGTGAAGTGAAAATGTTCCAATGTCGGCACTTATGTTCTTATTCACAACCTACGGCACGCTCTCCAGATTCAAAGACAGAGGCAGTACACTTGAAAATTAGTTTCAGGTCGCAGCTGCCCTTTTTACTCAATGGCTGAAACGAAGAGGAGAAGGAAAAGTGCAAATCAAGGAGTAGAGTCTCATTCCTTGACATTAATGAGGCAGAGCATACACATCCCTCACTCCTCTTATGTCATCCATGGCTTTTTTGCAAAGTGGCTTGACCTTATAGGCCACCCTGGAACATGCCACATGTAAGAAACTGGCAGCTGCACTGCATGCTATCTCAAAGGTCCTGCAGGAAAACCACTGTGGCATCAACACAGGCCTCACAGTCACCGGTCTGTGTCTTAATACCCCTCTATGTCACACAGACCCAGTGTAAGGTGATCAATAGTGAGTACATGTTCTGACATTGCTGGATGCCTCTCTGTTACTGGGGCTGTTAATTGACCACAGAGAACATAATCTGTAATGACGATGTCATCCTGTAAAGCAGTGCATACTGCCCTGTCTAGCAGTCCAGACAGTTAATGCATTGCTTCAAGCAGATGTATTATTTAGGCCACCCACCTGCTAGATCATTTGTCACTTGTGGCTTCCCAGCCCCTAACAGGGAAGCTACATGTCCACAGCACAAGTGAATGAGATATGAGTATTCACTGCAAATAGGAATTGACTGTGATGAAATGAGAGCACCTTTAAACAAAATGTTTGACAGTAGAGGCTTTTTGTCAATTTGAAATACAGTGTTCCTACTAAAACATATTATTGCTGCTGCTTGGCTACCTACAACTACATACACAGCAGGCAAATCCATTCCCAGAGCCATTTTCAAAGCGCCTCAAAGAGAATAGATACATTTCTCAGTTTCCACAGGGACCTCTATGAACATTCTGCGGTATTGCAACCTGATAGACAAGGGGCCTCATTACGACTTGGGCGGTAAGGGCTACCGGGCACCGGTAAGGAGACCGGTGCCGGTAATCCCTTAATGCCCACATCCGAGGTCCCTTAGCGGGAACCGTAAAGGTTGTGCGGTCTGACCACATGTTCTTTACGGGTCCCGCTAAGGGTCCACGGCACTAATTACGGGCCTGCTCGTAGCAGGCCTGTAATTACCGCCTTCCCCATTCCCATTGAGCCCAATAGGGCTCAATGGGAATGGGGAATGGCTGGTTGAATGGGGATTTACCGGGTCCTCCAGGGTCAGAATGACCCGGTAAGCCCCTATCCAACCAGACCGGACCTGGACCCGGTATTGGAGGCAGCGTGGTGCTAATAGCTTCCTCCAATCTCGGAATGAGGCCCAAAGTGCTGTTTCGGACTCACAGGGACCTCTTGTAGTGGTGTCTGGTACTGTACCCTGGTAAATCTCCAGAGCTGTCTGACTCTCCTGAGACCTCTAATAACAACCTGTGGTACTGCACCCAGTAGATCATAACCCTTAACAATAAACAAGGCAAAGTTTACCGACTGTAAAATGTGCAATGACAGTCCAACAGAGATAAGCCTTTGAAGGCGGATTCCTGTGGGTTGCCTTACATGTCATCTTGCTGCGGGGGGATATTCTCTGCGTCCATGATTGTGCGATCTGTGAAATGAGGAATTGCATGCCATACAGCCAATATAATGTAGACATTTGAGGGATATCGCGAGAGAAGTCTTAGCTAAAGCAACAGGCCAACCCTGTACTCTGGGAAGCCATAATACTGGCATTTTCCTTCTCCACTCTACACCTCTGAATGTGAATATAACCCTTCTGATCTCCTGCCTTGCAATCCTTTTCATCCCCCTCTATGACTAGCAGGGATTCTGTACTGCACTTTTGTGGAGAGGCATCTCTGACAGCTGCTCCCTTGAATCCCCACTGCGCACCTCTTTTCTCATGCCTGGTGTAGGCGTGTTCCTGTTAGAGAAACTGACAGCAAAAGCTTGTGTGCGACTGAACTAAACGTTATGGTGCACTTGACAGCCCTAGAGGAAATGCGGACTCCGCGCATTGTACTTTATTGTGGATTAATGGGCAACATCAGCCAAGGGGTCGCTGTGATAGTGACAACATTGCAGGTTTCAAGGTATCAGAAGGTTCCTGTGTGGAGAGACCCTTCCCTTTGTTCTCAAGCTCATTTGTGCTCTGCTTTGTCATTCACTTTAGCAAGGAAATAAGGGGTTTTCCGGGGAGCAAAAGCCCCTCCCACTTGACTGAAGAGAAGGTTTCAAAGCCTAAAGATATAGACACTTTTAACTCTGTACTTAAGCCCTAGCCTGCATGATTGGGTGAAAGAAATAGGCTGCTTTGGTGGAAAAAGCACATAATGTAGACCCAATCACATCACACTAACATCACTAACGGCACAAACAATCAGGTACAGCTTACATCACAAGTGACTAGAGCAAAACCCATAGATCAATAAATGGACATTTTCACAGACATTTTACAACAAAATGTATCTGTAATTTGATTCTTTTTAATACAATATACATACAAATATATTACATATATGAAAAGCTGTATTAAATATTTTTTAAAGTATTAAGTCAAATAACTTTTATTAACATTAACATATGGCGGTCGCCATTTTGGAGGAAAAACTGGCTGACAAATTCAGCACACAATACAAATGCTGAGAGAGAGCGCAAAAGCAGTGTGGTTTTGGGTGGGAATGGGTGGAAAATCATATATATTTGACTTAGAGATGGGCATTAAATGGGTGAAAACATAGCCAAACAAAATTAGAACATTAGAAACCATTAGATACCCTCATTCAAAGCCACTATTTAAAGCTCTTACGTTAAAGATCTTATTTTAATGAACATAGTTTAGGCTTAAAGGATGCATTTTCAGCACCACCTAATAGCCAAAACTAATAAACTACAATTAGCCTAATCAGGTGTAGATAGGTGTATATGGATGGAAGTGTTTTCTTCAAGCTTTTTTAAACCCACCATAACTAATAGCGTAACAGGTTTGCATATGTCAGCAGCCTTGAGAACTGCCTGTCTTGGGTTGAAGAGGCTACCTGTCCTAAAAAACAACAACCGTTTTTGATCTAATTTCCATACCCACATTGTGTTGCTCATTTGGCTCTGAACTCGAGGTGAACTTCCAGGAACGTATGACTTGACTGGAATGGCTTGATCTGTTTTCACATTTCAGGTGGAATTATTTTTTTTGTCTTTCTCAAAGCTTTTTAAACCCATCATAGCTTTTCTGTTTTTTGCTAAACATGTCCTATTGCGTAAACTACAATGTTCTCAGAATATATTGCAATTATGTATAAAATACCTGTCCCATGTAGGACAAAGACAATTTTATCTCATTAAAGGCTCACGTGCTTTGCCTTGTTTCTTTGTTCCCGCTCCTGCTATGCTGCTTTTCAAAACCTGGATTCACTGAGCATTCTTCCTCACACCACGCACTGTCCCGCCATCTGACCCTCGGGTTGAGTCTATCCTTTGTCCTTTCGTTCTGATGGAAAATGCTTCCCCATGTAACTGCTTGTGAAATCTGTGAAATCTGGGTTTCTGGTGCTCACATGACACACACACTTTCACCTGATGGTGCAGCTGAAATTTTTCACCATGCTACTGCAAATCTCCCCTATTTGCACCAGTGTAATCAACAGGGCCATTTTACCAGTTTTTGTGGCCCAAAGCACAGACAGCCTTGCCCCCACAATGCACATACCTTCCTCCCACAACCCTGAGGCCCATGTCACTTCTCACCCCAAATCCACTTCCCCCTCAAAATACGCAAAGTGATGGGATTAGACAGTGGAGTAACTTTCCTGAAAATGTTGGGGGGACATGACATCTGAGGAAAAGGTGCCCTAGCCAAATGAATGGAGACAAAATGGTGTGCCATGAAAGTTGGGGGGACAAACACCCCTGCCCCCTCCCCCAAATTATGCCCATGGGATTACATACATTGAGTCATATTCATATATGATTTAAATGGATTATATAGTTGTAAATACATTATAAACTTTACATCTTTTTTAAAAGAAAAAACATGTGTTTGTTAATTTGTCACTTACTTGTGTAACAACATCAAAACAAGCTACAGAGATACAGTGCATCCTCCATATTGTAATTACCAAAATTCCCAGTGCCCCCTCATATCTCTCAACACAAAGTTATGTGCTCAATTCATACCTGATCGGTCCAGACAACAATCAACACACAGACCCATTGACCAGTCACGCAATTTGCAGGCTATACATATGACATCTTCCCCATTGTTCACATTCAAATCAATCACTGCTCACAGGAGCATCACTACTTGTAAGATCCTCAATCCTCCTTCCATTGAAGTGTAATAACCTCAATGGGGGTTCAAGTCCATATCTTCTCCCAATTGTGTCCCAATATTCCTGAAAGCCCTGACCTATTTGCTGTCATCCACCATCCATGTCACAAGCGTCAGCCTCTCGGACGATTTCCAAGCCATTGCAATACATTTTTTTGCCAATAGTAACCCTAATGCCACCAGTTTGGTTGCTTGAACACTTCACATTTAAACATTATACATCTCAGTGACCTGTTTCCCCCAGAGGATGCTACATTGAAGAAATTGTCACTTTGTGTTTCAAATAATATATAAACTTTGAAAGAAAATAAAGGAATATTATTTTTAAGCAAGTATGTATTTAATAAAATGATAACATGACAGTTTAACCTGACCATTAGTTTCTGTATGAATGTGTCCAAAGTACATACCCTTGGAAAAACATTACATGACTAGGTAGCAGAGAAGACAAAAAGCATTTAACAAACATCAAAATTCACTTAATTCTTCAGTTCATGCCCACACATCAGACAAACAAATTCAAGTAATCATAGAAAGAATGAGATGAGAAGTATGCTGTCAGTAGATGTTTTCTACTGCGCAAGCCTGATGTGCCTGAAACTATGCCAACATAGTGGCTGTGTAGTTATGGTTAAATTGCTAATCCCATAGGAAGAGCACTTTTTGGGTGGCTTATAACTTTGCTCTCCTTGGACGAATCCTCACCAAACTTTGCAAAAAAAAGTATATGGCCCACTCTGAATCTCAAAATTTGGTGAGGTTTGGTCCGGGGGGGGGGCAAAGTTATATTTGGGGTCCCAAAATGTCTTTTTTTCCCATAGACTGAATGGGGAAAAAACCTTGCGCATGGCTACAGCCCAAACTGCTGGATGGATTTTCACCAAATTTGCAGCAAGAGAAGCGGCTTGGTCCTGAAAGCATGCTTTTGTACATTTGGTGAAAATCCGTCCAGGAAACCGATTGGCTAAGCGGCTTGTGTCATGTCTGCGGACATGTGACGTGTTCGCTGATTGGATGGTGAAGAGCGTGAAGTGCATCAGATGGTTCCGATACGCCCACCATCTTGGATCCGCCGACAGCGCGGCGGTGAACAGAGGCAAAATGCAATTTTGGGGAGTGTTTTGGTGTGCAAGAGTGCTTGGGGAGGTTTGGGGAGTAAGAGATGTGTCAAATACTGTATTTATTTAGGTGGCAGGTGCCCCTGATGTGTTCACCAGGCACGCGGACAGCCGCGCTGTCAGGGATGTCCGTAATTAGTCAAAATGAGGGATGTCCTAAGGACACTATTCCCGTCCGTGTTGTCCACAGGCAAGTTGAAACTGTTCTAAGGACACGCGCGGTGTCCACGCACATAAAAATTGCCCATATGGCATAGTTGAAATGTTTTATTCTATGGGTGTGATATGCTGCCGTGGTTGTGGTCAGGGCCTAGAGTCTTGGGTACATGGCCGAAGGCCGTAGCCCGTAGGCCATGCAACCAAGACTCTAGGCCCTGGCCACAATCGCCGCAGCATATCACACCCATAGATCACACCCATAGAATCGAATATCTATCAAATATTTGCAAAACTACAGTTTGTGTACTATTTGATTTGTATAGTTTGTATGTGAAGTTTTGGCTATGTCATGTCATTAAGGTTGTAGAGCTTGGTAACAAGCACTGCAGTACAACATATCCATGGAAGTAAACATTTTGTGTTGTGGTGTATGATTAGATGTTTCTTCAATGGTTCTGTTATGCAGCAGTATTTATGCATTCTATTAGAATATACTTACTGTTTGATATTTTGTGATTGGATATATTTTTTTCATGAGTTGGGTAACTGGAGCAGATATTCTTTTTCAATTTCTGTGATAAATGAAAACATCATGTTAGTGTATGTATTTTATACAGACTTATTACATTGCAAAATAGACATTTCAGCTTTTTTCCGACCCTCATATTTAGTTTGTTTGTTTGTTTGTTTTTATTACTTATATTGCGCACCAGACTCAAAGGTAACCGGGTGCATTTTATAAGACAGCTCAAAGCTTTGTTACAAGATCACATGGTCAAATAGAGCAGCAAGAATAATATACAACAAAAAAATACAGGAATATATGCAAAATATACAGAAATATATGCAAAAATATACAGAAATATACAGCATGTAAAGAATGTAAAGGCATGTATTTACAGTCCTAAGGAGGAATTCCTAGGGTTGGGTAGGTCCAGGCAGTAGAAGATCTAAAGTGTGTCTGCGTTTTTGAGCCACGTTATAAGGTTGTGTCTGAAGGTGGGGTAGGGTTGGTCAGTCTTTAAGGTGGATGGTAGGGCGTTCCAGAGTTGAGCTGCCTTAACCTGAAAGCTGCAGCCACCGACTTTAGTCAGTTTGACTCTAGGTATGGATAGGTTATTGGAGTTAGCATATCTAGTAAGTCTTGTTGGTTTTAGTTTGGTGAATCTGGCAGATAGGAACTGCAGTGCGGCGTTGTTAAGGCATTTGTGGACCAAAGAGGTAACTTTTAGTTGGATTTTCTCCTGCGCAGAGAGCCAGTTGTTAGCTCGTCTGAGTGCGGTGATGTGGGCTCTCCTGGGAATGCGAAGTGCTGCTCTGAGCGCGTTGTTCTGCAGAATTTGGATTCTTTTGATGACTTCCTTGTTAGCCCAGTTTACAAACTAGTGTACTGTGCAATTTGCTCAGTTTCTGTTTTTGTTTTTTAATTCATTGGCTCTGTGGGAAAGAAAATCCATGTTGGATAAAAAAAAAACTTTTTTTGTTATGCTAAAGTATATGTGTTTTTTTGTTTTCAGTGTTCACTTGTTGTTTCTGGCTAATGTTCTATCTGTTGGGTTGTTGCAGATTTTTTGGAGCAGTTAGACAAATACATGTTGGCATATTCTAACTGTTTATTTCTTCTTATAATTTAGTGGTATTGATTTATCTGTTCTGTTGTTGCAGAATCTTGGGGCAGTTAGATACGTGTTGGCATATTCTAACTGTTTATTTCTTCTCATAATTTAGTGGTATTGATTTATCTGTTTGGTTGTTATAGAATCTTGGGGCAGTTAGATACATGTTGGTGTATTCTAACTGTTTATAGGTTTCTAATTAAAGTTTTGTTAATGTTTAAGTACAGATTAGTTTTTAAATTTTGGTTTTAAGAAGATTAAATGAGCGTTTACAAGATTTGCTGGTAATCTCTGCTTTATAGTAATGGTACTATCATTACATTTGAACCATCCACAATTATTTTTTATATATGCAGTGTAGTGACCTGCATTGGTTGTGGCTCCTGCGTGTTAGATTATAACTATTGTTGTCAAGGTTTTCTTACCAAGCGATACTTGACTATGTGTGCATCCAGTCAGCTTGCGTTGTTTTTGGTACCATCTGCATTGTAACGTAGAAGCATTAATATTATGTACTTACTATGTGTTTGTATTAGTAAGATGTAGCGATTATCTGAATTGCAGGTAGTACATAACCTACCATGGTTTTCATTTTATACAAGTTGCTGAAATGGAACAGATTCACAATTAGGTATGGATACATACACAAAGCGCTCATTCGGGATGTGTTCCTGTGCCACATTGTTGCAGAGAGTGCATGTCTGTTTCCAAATGTATGAAATCTGGAAGATTTGATTTATAGGTATGTTTTTGTTTTCCAGTACTTGTAGTAAGTACATTAGACATTCTTGTGGATCTTCTTGTGAGTTTATAGTCAATTTTACCATTCCAGCACAGTAGTCCAATTCTTGTCTTATTCCATGAACACTATCAGGGTAATTCATAGAATTTCGCAGAAAAGTGTCGCAAGCGGCTGGCGCAGAGTGTCCGCGTGCGATTGTCTGCTCCAGGCACGTGCGCTAAAACCAATTTCCACGCACAGCGTATTCATGGATTTTAGGCTCCCAAACAAGCCGTGGTGCAGAGTATCGCAGCGACCCTGCAGCAGCGCCAGTAACGCCCCCAAGAACGCCCTCGCGCAAGGAAAAGCCATCAAAATCGCAAAATCATCGCAAAGGGCTGCGCTAACCCTCCACCAGGCCCCCACTCATGGCAGGGGGGTGGGGGTGCAGGGGGACATGAGTGGGGGCCTGGTGGAGGGTGACCCTGGATGCTGGGGGGTGGGGGTGCAGGGGGACATGAGTGGGGGCCTGGTGGAGGGTGCCCCTGGTGGCTGGGGGGTGGGGGTGGTGGGAGACATGAGTGGGGGCCTGGTGGAGGCTGCCCCTGGTGGCTGGGGGGTGGGGGTGGTGGGAGACATGGGTGGGGGCCTGGTGGAGGGTGCCCCTGGTGGCTGGGGGGTGGGGGTGGTGGGAGACATGGGTGGGGGCCTGGTGGAGGCTGCCCCTGTTGGCGGGGGGTGGGGGTGATAGGGGACATGAGTGGGGGCCTGGTGGAGGCTGCCCCTGCACTGCTGGGGGGTGAGGGTGGTGGTAGACATGAGTGGGGGCCTGGTGGAGGGTGCCCCTGCACTGCTGGGGGGTGGGGGTGGTGGGAGACATGGGTGGGGGCCTGGTGGAGGCTGCCCCTGCACTGCTGGGGGGTGGGGGTGGTGGGAGACATGAGTGGGGGCCTGGTGGAGGCTGCTCCTGGTGGCTGGGGGGTGGGGGTGGTGGGAGACATGGGTGGGGGCCTGGTGGAGGCTGCCCCTGGTGGCGGAGGGGTGGGGGTGATAGGGGACATGAGTGGAGGCCTGGTGGAGGCTGCCCCTGCACTGCTGGGGGGTGGGGGTGGTGGGAGACATGGGTGGGGGCCTGGTGGAGGGTGCCCCTGGTGGCTGGGGCGTGGGGATGGTGGGAGACATGAGTGGGGGCCTGGTGGAGGCTGCCCCTGCACTGCTGGGGGGTGGGGGTGCAGGGGGACATGAGCAGGTGTGCAGGGTAGTCCCCTGTTTTGTGGGCTGCCTGCAGGGGCCGTGGAGGGTGTACAGGGAACACCTGTGAGGACCCACCCAGCCTAATCACGTGTGTAACTTCCCACGCACCCCTGTAATACACGTACCAAGCCAAATCGCGTGTGATAATTCCCGCGCACCCCTGTAATACACGTACCAGGCCAAATCGCATGTGAGAATTCCCGCGCACCCCTGTAATACACGTACCCAGCCGAATCGCGTGTAAAACTTCCCGTGTACCCCTGTAATACACATACCCAGCCAAATCACGTGTGATAATTCCCGCGTACCCTGTGATACACGTGCCCTGGATAATCACGTGTAAAACTTCACGCGTACCCCTGTAATACACGTACCCTGGCTAATCGCGTGTATAACTTCATGCGTACCCCTGATATGCACGTTACCCGCTTTGCGTTCCTTGTTTGGCAGCCCTGTAAACTGGTCCAGGGTTAGCGCAGCCCTTTGTGATGATTTTGCGATTTTGATGGCTTTTCCTTGCGCGAGGGCGTTCTTGGGGGCGTTACTGGCGCTGCTGCAGGGTCGTTGCGATACTCTGCACCACGGCTTGTTTGGGAGCCTAAAATCCATGAATACGCTGTGCGTGGAAATCGGTTTTAGCGCACGTGCCTGGCGCAGACAATTGCACGCGGACTCTCTGCGCCAGCCGCTTGCGACACTTTTCTGCGAAATTCTATGAATTACCCTGATAGTGTTCATGGAATAAGACAAGAATTGGACTACTGTGCTGGAATGGTAAAATTGACTATAAACTCACAAGAAGATCCACAAGAATGTCTAATGTACTTACTACAAGTACTGGAAAACAAAAACATACCTATAAATCAAATCTTCCAGATTTCATACATTTGGAAACAGACATGCACTCTCTGCAACAATGTGGCACAGGAACACATCCCGAATGAGCGCTTTGTGTATGTATCCATACCTAATTGTGAATCTGTTCCATTTCAGCAACTTGTATAAAATGAAAACCATGGTAGGTTATGTACTACCTGCAATTCAGATAATCGCTACATCTTACTAATACAAACACATAGTAAGTACATAATATTAATGCTTCTACGTTACAATGCAGATGGTACCAAAAACAACGCAAGCTGACTGGATGCACACATAGTCAAGTATCGCTTGGTAAGAAAACCTTGACAACAATAGGTATAATCTAACACGCAGGAGCCACATCCAATGCAGGTCACTACACTGCATATATAAAAAATAATTGTGGATGGTTCAAATGTAATGATAGTACCATTACTATAAAGCAGAGATTACCAGCAAATCTTGTAAAAGCTCATAATGTAATGATAGTACCATTACTATAAAGCAGAGATTACCAGCAAATCTTGTAAACGCTCATTTAATCTTCTTAAAACCAAAATTTAAAAACTAATCTGTACTTAAACATTAACAAAACTTTAATTAGAAGCCTATAAACAGTTAGAATACACCAACATGTATCTAACTGCCCCAAGATTCTATAACAACCAAACAGATAAATCAATACCACTAAATTATGAGAAGAAATAAACAGTTAGAATATGCCAACACGTATCTAACTGCCCCAAGATTCTGCAACAACAGAACAGATAAATCAATACCACTAAATTATAAGAAGAAATAAACAGTTAGAATATGCCAACATGTATTTGTCTAACTGCTCCAAAAAATCTGCAACAACCCTACAGATAGAACATTAGCCAGAAACAACAAGTGAACACTGAAAACAAAAAAAACACATATACTTTAGCATAACAAAAAAAGTTTTTTTTTTATCCAACATGGATTTTCTTTCCCACAGAGCCAATGAATTAAAAAACAAACACAGAAATTGAGCAAATTGCACAGTACACTAGTTTGTAAACTGGGCTAACTAGGAAGTCATCAAAAGAATCCAAATTCTGCAGAACAACGCGCTCAGAGCAGCACTTCGCATTCCCAGGAGAGCCCACATCACCGCACTCAGACGAGCTAACAACTGGCTCTCTGCGCAGGAGAAAATCCAACTAAAAGTTGCCTCTTTGGTCCACAAATGCCTTAACAACGCCGCACTGCAGTACCTATCTGCCAGATTCACCAAACTAAAACCAACAAGACTTACTAGATATGCTAACTCCAATAACCTATCCATACCTAGAGTCAAACTGACTAAAGTCGGTGGCTGCAGCTTTCAGGTTAAGGCAGCTCAACTCTGGAACGCCCTACCATCCACCTTAAAGACTGACCAACCCTACCCCACCTTCAGACACAACCTTATAACGTGGATCAAAAACGCAGACACACTTTAGATCTTCTACTGCCTGGACCTACCCAACCCTAGGAATTCCTGCTTAGGACTGTAAATACATGCCTTTACATTCTTTACATGCTGTATATTTCTGTATATTTTTGCATATATTTCTGTATATTTTGCATATATTCCTGTATTTTTTTGTTGTATATTATTCTTGCTGCTCTATTTGACCATGTGATCTTGTAACAAAGCTTTGAGCTGTCTTATAAAATGCGCCCGGTTACCTTTGAGTCTGGTGCGCAATATAAGTAATAAAAACAAACAAACAAACAAACTAAATATGAGGGTCGAAAAAAAGCTGAAATGTCTATTTTGCAATGTAATAAGTCTGTATAAAATACATACACTAACATGATGTTTTCATTTATCACAGAAATTGAAAAAGAATATCTGCTCCAGTTACCCAACTCATGAAAAAAATATATCCAATCACAAAATATCAAACAGTAAGTATATTCTAATAGAATGCATAAATACTGCTGCATAACAGAACCATTGAAGAAACATCTAATCATACACCACAATACAAAATGTTTACTTCCATGGATATGTTGTACTGCAGTGCTTGTTACCAAGCTCTACAACCTTAATGACATGACATAGCCAAAACTTCACATACAAACTATACAAATCAAATAGTACACAAACTGTAGTTTTGCAAATATTTGATAGATATTCGATTCTATGGGTGTGATCTATGGGTGTGATATGCTGCGGCGATTGTGGCCAGGGCCTAGAGTCTTGGTTGCATGGCCTACGGGCTACGGCCTTCGGCCATGTACCCGAGACTCTAGGCCCTGACCACAACCACGGCAGCATATCACACCCATAGAATAAAACATTTCAACTATGCCATATGGGTAATTTTTATGTGCGTGGACACCGCGCGTGTCCTTAGAACAGTTTCAACTTGCCTGTGGACAACACGGACGGGAATAGTGTCCTTAGCACATCCCTCATTTTGACTAATTACGACATCCCTGACAGCGCGGCTGTCCGCGTGCCTGGTGAACACATCAGGGGCACCTGCCACCTAAATAAATACAGTATTTGACACATCTCTTACTCCCCAAACCTCCCCAAGCACTCTTGCACACCAAAACACTCCCCAAAATTGCATTTTGCCTCTGTTCACCGCCGCGCTGTCAGCGGATCCAAGATGGTGGGCGTATCGGAACCATCTGATGCACTTCACGCTCTTCACCATCCAATCAGCGAACACGTCACATGTCCGCAGACATGACACAAGCCGCTTAGCCAATCGGTTTCCTGGACGGATTTTCACCAAATGTACAAAAGCATGCTTTCAGGACCAAGCCGCTTCTCTTGCTGCAAATTTGGTGAAAATCCATCCAGCAGTTTGGGCTGTAGCCATGCGCAAGGTTTTTTCCCCATTCAGTCTATGGGAAAAAAAGACATTTTGGGACCCCAAATATAACTTTGCCCCCCCCCGGACCAAACCTCACCAAATTTTGAGATTCAGAGTGGGCCATATACTTTTTTTGCAAAGGTTGGTGAGGATTCGTCCAAGGAGAGCAAAGTTATAAGCCACCCAAAAAGTGCTCTTCCTATGGGATTAGCAATTTAACCATAACTACACAGCCACTACTGTTGGCATAGTTTCAGGCACATCAGGCTTGCGCAGTAGAAAACATCTACTGACAGCATACTTCTCATCTCATTCTTTCTATGATTACTTGAATTTGTTTGTCTGATGTGTGGGCATGAACTGAAGAATTAAGTGAATTTTGATGTTTGTTAAATGCTTTTTGTCTTCTCTGCTACCTAGTCATGTAATGTTTTTCCAAGGGTATGTACTTTGGACACATTCATACAGAAACTAATGGTCAGGTTAAACTGTCATGTCATCATTTTATTAAATACATACTTGCTTAAAAATAATATTCCTTTATTTTCTTTCAAAGTTTATATATTATTTGAAACACAAAGTGACAATTTCTTCAATGGAGCATCCTCTGGGGGAAACAGGTCACTGAGATGTATAATGTTTAAATGTGAAGTGTTCAAGCAACCAAACTGGTGGCATTAGGGTTACTATTGGCAAAAAAATGTATTGCAATGGCTTGGAAATCGTCCGAGAGGCTGACGCTTGTGACATGGATGGTGGATGACAGCAAATAGGTCAGAGCTGTCAGGAATATTGGGACAGAATTGGGAGAAGATATGGACTTGAACCCCCATTGAGGTTATTACACTTCAATGGAAGGAGGATTGAGGATCTTACAAGTAGTGATGCTCCTGTGAGCAGTGATTGATTTGAATGTGAACAATGGGGAAGATGTCATATGTATAGCCTGCAAATTGCGTGACTGGTCAATGGGTCTGTGTGTTGATTGTTGTCTGGACCGATCAGGTATGAATTGAGCACCTAACTTTGTGTTGAGAGATATGAGGGGGCACTGGGAATTTTGGTAATTACAATATGGAGGATGCACTGTATCTCTGTAGCTTGTTTTGATGTTGTTACACAAGTAAGTGACAAATTAACAAACACATGTTTTTTCTTTTAAAAAAGATGTAAAGTTTATAATGTATTTACAACTATATAATCCATTTAAATCATATATGAATATGACTCAAGGTATGTAATCCCATGGGCATAATTTGGGGGAGGGGGCAGGGGTGTTTGTCCCCCCAACTTTCATGGCACACCATTTTGTCTCCATTCATTTGGCTAGGGCACCTTTTCCTCAGATGTCATGTCCCCCCAACATTTTCAGGAAAGTTACTCCACTGTCTAATCCCATCACTTTGCGTATTTTGAGGGGGAAGTGGATTTGGGGTGAGAAGTGACATGGGCCTCAGGGTTGTGGGAGGAAGGTATGTGCATTGTGGGGGCAAGGCTGTCTGTGCTTTGGGCCACAAAAACTGGTAAAAATGGCCCTGTTGCAAATAGGGGAGATTTGCAGTAGCATGGTGAAAAATTTCAGCTGCACCATCAGGTGAAAGTGTGTGTGTCATGTGAGCACCAGAAACCCAGATTTCACAGATTTCACAAGCAGTTACATGGGGAAGCATTTTCCATCAGAACGAAAGGACAAAGGATAGACTCAACCCGAGGGTCAGATGGCGGGACAGTGCGTGATGTGAGGAAGAATGCTCAGTGAATCCAGGTATTGAAAAGCAGCATAGCAGGAGCGGGAACAAAGAAACAAGGCAAAGCACGTGAGCCTTTAATGAGATAAAATTGTCTTTGTCCTACATGGGACAGGTATTTTATACATAATTGCAATATATTCTGAGAACATTGTAGTTTACGCAAAAGGACATGTTTAGCAAAAAACAGAAAAGCTATGATGGGTTTAAAAAGCTTTGAGAAAGACAAAAAAAATAATTCCACCTGAAATGTGAAAACAGATCAAGCCATTCCAGTCAAGTCATACGTTCCTGGAAGTTCACCTCGAGTTCAGATCCAAATGAGCAACACAATGTGGGTATGGAAATTAGATCAAAAACGGTTGTTGTTTTTTAGGACAGGTAGCCTCTTCAACCCAAGACAGGCAGTTCTCACGGCTGCTGACATATGCAAACCTGTTACGCTTTTAGTTATGGTGGGTTTAAAAAAGCTTGAAGAAAACACTTCCATCTATATACACCTATCTACACCTGATTAGGCTAATTGTAGTTTATTAGTTTTGGCTATTAGGTGGTGCTGAAAATGCATCCTTTAAGCCTAAACTATGTTCATTAAAATAAGATCTTTAACGTAAGAGCTTTAAATAGTGGCTTTGAATGAGGGTATCTAATGGTTTCTAATGTTCTAATTTTGTTTGGCTATGTTTTCACCCATTTAATGCCCATCTCTAAGTCAAATATATATGATTTTCCACCCATTCCCACCCAAAACCACACTGCTTTTGCGCTCTCTCTCAGCATTTGTATTGTGTGCTGAATTTGTCAGCCAGTTTTTCCTCCAAAATGGCGACCGCCATATGTTAATGTTAATAAAAGTTATTTGACTTAATACTTTAAAAAATATTTAATACAGCTTTTCATATATGTAATATATTTGTATGTATATTGTATTAAAAAGAATCAAATTACAGATACATTTTGTTGTAAAATGTCTGTGAAAATGTCCATTTATTGATCTATGGGTTTTGCTCTAGTCACTTGTGATGTAAGCTGTACCTGATTGTTTGTGCCGTTAGTGATGTTAGTGTGATGTGATTGGGTCTACATTATGTGCTTTTTCCACCAAAGCAGCCTATTTCTTTCACCCAATCATGCAGGCTAGGGCTTAAGTACAGAGTTAAAAGTGTCTATATCTTTAGGCTTTGAAACCTTCTCTTCAGTCAAGTGGGAGGGGCTTTTGCTCCCCGGAAAACCCCTAGTTCCTTGCTAAAGTGAATGACAAAGCAGAGCACAAATGAGCTTGAGAACAAAGGGAAGGGTCTCTCCACACAGGAACCTTCTGATACCTTTAAACCTGCAATGTTGTCACTATCACAGCGACCCCTTGGCTGATGTTGCCCATTAATCCACAATAAAGTACAATGCGCGGAGTCCACATTTCCTCTAGGGCTGTCAAGTGCACCATAACGTTTAGTTCAGTCGCACACAAGCTTTTGCTGTCAGTTTCTCTAACAGGAACACGCCTACACCAGGCATAAGAAAAGAGGTGCGCAGTGGGGATTCAAGGGAGCAGCTGTCAGAGATGCCTCTCCACAAAAGTGCAGTACAGAATCCCTGCTAGTCATAGAGGGGGATGAAAAGGATTGCAAGGCAGGAGATCAGAAGGGTTATATTCACATTCAGAGGTGTAGAGTGGAGAAGGAAAATGCCAGTATTATGGCTTCCCAGAGTACAGGGTTGGCCTGTTGCTTTAGCTAAGACTTCTCTCGCGATATCCCTCAAATGTCTACATTATATTGGCTGTATGGCATGCAATTCCTCATTCCACAGATCGCACAATCATGGACGCAGAGAATATCCCCCTGCAGCAAGATGACATGTAAGGCAACCCACAGGAATCCGCCTTCAAAGGCTTATCTCTGTTGGACTGTCATTGCACATTTTACATTCGGTAAACTTTGCCTTGTTTATTGTTAAAGGTTATGATCTACTGGGTGCAGTACCACAGGTTGTTATTAGAGGTCTCAGGAGAGTCAGACAGCTCTGGAGATTTACCAGGGTACAGTACCAGACGCCACTACAAGAGGTCCCTGTGAGTCCGAAACAGCACTTTGGGCCTCATTCCGAGATTGGAGGAAGCTATTAGCACCACGCTGCCTCCAATACCGGGTCCAGGTCCGGTCTGGTTGGATAGGGGCTTACCGGGTCATTCTGACCCTGGAGGACCCGGTAAATCCCCATTCAACCAGCCATTCACCATTCCCATTGAGCCCCATTGGGCTCAATGGGAATGGGGAAGGCGGTAATTACAGGCCTGCTACGAGCAGGCCCGTAATTAGTGCCGTGGACCCTTAGCGGGACCCGTAAAGAACGTGTGGTCAGACCGCACAACCTTTACGGTTCCCGCTAAGGGACCTCGGATGTGGGCATTAAGGGATTACCGGCACCGGTCTCCTTACCGGTGCCCGGTAGCCCTTACCGCCCAAGTCGTAATGAGGCCCCTTGTCTATCAGGTTGCAATACCGCAGAATGTTCATAGAGGTCCCTGTGGAAACTGAGAAATGTATCTGTTCTCTTTGAGGCGCTTTGAAAATGGCTCTGGGAATGGATTTGCCTGCTGTGTATGTAGTTGTAGGTAGCCAAGCAGCAGCAATAATATGTTTTAGTAGGAACACTGTATTTCAAATTGACAAAAAACCTCTACTGTCAAACATTTTGTTTAAAGGTGCTCTCATTTCATCACAGTCAATTCCTATTTGCAGTGAATACTCATATCTCATTCACTTGTGTTGTGGACATGTAGCTTCCCTGTTAGGGGCTGGGAAGCCACAAGTGACAAATGATCTAGCAGGTGGGTGGCCTAAATAATACATCTGCTTGAAGCAATGCATTAACTGTCTGGACTGCTAGACAGGGCAGTATGCACTGCTTTACAGGATGACATCGTCATTACAGATTATGTTCTCTGTGGTCAATTAACAGCCCCAGTAACAGAGAGGCATCCAGCAATGTCAGAACATGTACTCACTATTGATCACCTTACACTGGGTCTGTGTGACATAGAGGGGTATTAAGACACAGACCGGTGACTGTGAGGCCTGTGTTGATGCCCTTTGAGATAGCATGCAGTGCAGCTGCCAGTTTCTTACATGTGGCATGTTCCAGGATGGCCTATAAGGTCAAGCCACTTTGCAAAAAAGCCATGGATGACATAAGAGGTTGTGAGGGATGTGTATGCTCTGCCTCATTAATGTCAAGGAATGAGACTCTACTCCTTGATTTGCACTTTTCCTTCTCCTCTTCGTTTCAGCCATTGAGTAAAAAGGGCAGCTGCGACCTGAAACTAATTGTCAAGTGTACTGCCTCTGTCTTTGAATCTGGAGAGCGTGCCGTAGGTTGTGAATAAGAACATAAGTGCCGACATTGGAACATTTTCACTTCACTCAATCTAGCACGTAACCAAGAATTGCTGAGGCTCCTGTTTTTTTCAGTATTTAACGAATACCATTTTGTCTTCTGGGCTGGTACATCAGTATTTAACGAATACCATTTTGTCTTCTGGGCTGGTACATAGCAAGCAATTCATTTAAAATGACTGCAGATACCAAACAGGTCGACTAAAATTCAGCAAACTATTTTAGAAAGTATTCTAGTTCTGTCTCAAAGCTATACCAATCAATTCGATTGTAGTGCAAAGATACAACTTTTTCGTGCATGCAAGACGTTTCCAGTCTTTCCATGCAGGGGAGAACAACCCCTTAGTTCAAATCATGCAGACCACCCCTTCCCAATTAACTTGTATTTGATCCGTTTTCAAAGTCTCAAATGCTGTTTTTAGTTTGGGCTATTAGCAGAAACTACTGCATTAGAGCACACTTGGGGAGAAATCACATGAGAGGAGGGATGCAGAGCTTGTAGGTGTTGGGTTATTTGCCCACCAATTGACTACCCATGGCCATGCTAAGCGTATTGCGTTCCCACACAGTTCCTGCCTCTCCCTGCCCAAAGCACTATTTGAGCTTGCTTTATTCAAGCCTTACCATCAAACTTTGCGCTTGAAATGCCTGCCAGTGTCAAACCTGTCTTCTGAAAGTTAATTACTTAATTGGAACTCTATACATGCTACTGCTGTAGTAACAATGTCTTGCTAGGTCGTCCTTGGCAAATGCCTTTCCCATGGCTCTAAAAAAGCCCAAACTGTTGGCAATGCCTGTTGTGGGGGAATCTGTGGCCCTCCACCTTGCGGTTCCGTGAGCACTGAGCCTCCCTCCACGCCAAGAACTCACACGGAGGCGATGTGCCAGGCTCGGGCTCCCCGGTTGCAATACCACGGCCGGGAATGCCCCTTTTATTTATAGGGCACGCAGTGGCGTGCAACGTCACGCCGCCGTGTGCTATTCCCTTAAAGGGGCAGCACCACACTCCTCCTTTTTCATGAGGACAATAAACAATAACACCAAACACTGCATAACTACAATAACATCTACAACACACTAACACCCTTAACCCAAACAACTAACTCCCCAATGAGCCCTTTATTCACAGCAACCCCCCTTCCCCGCTTGGCAGGTCCCTCCATGTCGGGCTCCATCATGAGTCCAAAACAAAGTCACTGAAACAAGCAGGTTTCCCTTGCCCTGTCCTCAGGGGGTACCTCCTGCTTGCCTTGGGGTTGGGAGTTCTGCTGTCCGTTGGCATCCTGACAGGGGATCAAGGGAGGGGCTCTGCACCCCCCCTCGTCAGGTATGTACGCACAGTCCTGGTCTATGGGCGCCTCAGCCCTAGGCTCATTAAGCTTCTTGAAGAAGCTAACGTTCCTGTTGACCGAGGCTCGGCCATCTGACACAGTCACCATAGACCCCTTGACTGCTACTACGTCCAGTGGCTCAGGCTCATAAATTAGTGACAGTTTCCCATGGGGGTGTCGGTTCCTTATCAGCACTTCATCCCCGGGCACAAGTTGTTTTTGGCGTAGACCTCTCCGGTCATTCTCTTGCTCAGTCCTTATTTGCCGCTCCAGTTCTACTTTTTGAGTGTCGATGACTGCTGGCTCTTTCCCCCCCCCCCATTTCCGGCAGCAGACCTCTCGGGCGCCGCTTGAAGAAGGGTTCGGAGCCACTGTTGAGGTGTGTGGGCTTATTCGATACACCCGCAGGAATTGGTAGAGTGCCCTCTCCAAACTCTGTCCTTGACAGTGCGCAATTTGAAAGACCTTATTTAATGTGTGCATCATCCTTTCAGCCTCTCCAATGGCCCTCGCCCACAGGGGTGTGACCTTCCTATAGTGTACCCCATATCCTTCCATCAGGGTCTCAAACGGTTCTCCATGAAATGGAGCCCCATAGTCCGAGCAGAGTACTGTGGGGAGACCATGGGCCGCAAATATCTTTTCCTCCGCCACCACCACATGCTCGAAGGCCACTGACTGTATGGATTCCACCTCCGGGTACCTGGAGTACTCATCCAACACCACCAGGAAGTGCGTCCCCTGCAACGTGGACCCAAAGTCGGCATGGACCACCTCCCAGGGCCGTGTGCCGCGTGGCATGGCTTCGATGGCCGGCTCCTTCTGGGCAGGCGACTCTGTCCTTCTGGGCAGGCGGTTGGCTGTCCTGATGTGCTGCCGGCGCTGGGGAGGAGTGGCCGCTACGCTACACAGAGGTGGGCGTGCCTGCCTGGCGTCTTGCCGCAGCTAGCCCCGCCCGCACGGCAGCGTGGGTGCATCCAGCTGCGTTTTGCCCATCTCCTGAGGGGAGGAGGAGGGGCTGCGATGGCGCCTTGTGTAGCGCAGCTTTTGGGATCAGCTGACCGTTGTCTACCTCGCCTGGCAGAAGCAGCAGCAAAGAAGTCGAGGACCACGGCTGCACTGATCTGGGTTCCACGGGCATTTCTGTGGATTGAGTGGCTACAACGCACAACCCGCTCTGGCTGTGCCACCTGGCTGACGGGAGGCTGGGACACACAACTGAGGAAGAGCCCCGGTAGGTGGGGATCAGCGCATTCTGGTTGGGCTGTGACAGCTGGAGGGTTACTGTCGGATCATTTTGGATTACATCTCACAGGGAGAACGTTTTCTGGCTCATTTTGACTCACCCAGTACTGCTGGCTGTACTGCAATTAACGTGGGGGTGCACGTGAAAAAGGTGACAGTGTGGGGACACCTAATCATCAGTGGGTGTGAGAATCCCATAGGCTTGTTTAGTGTTGGGCACATTTTGGTTGGGGGCCAGTTCCAAGGCTTCTATTTTGGACATGTTGCATACGGCTGCCAGGCCTCCGCCTGCCTTTTTGCCAAACCCTGGGGAGCCTGCTGCCCCTTGGGAGCCTTGGGTGGATGCCTTCAAGGTGTACCTGAGGGCTGCTGGTGGCGCAAAGTTCAACGACGATGAAAAGAAGGCTGCATTGCTCAATTGTATTGGTACTGAGGGGTTGAGGGTTTTTCGTCACCTACCTGGAGAGAATGTAATGGTTCAAGGGGGAGGTGAGGGAGAAATGGTTATAAGTACTTACGAGACTGCTTTAAGGAAATTGCAAATGCGTTTTGGTAAGAGAGTTAATGTGGTTTTAGAGCGGTATAAGATATTCTCAAGGGCGCGAGGTTCCACAGAAAGCATAGATACTTATGTTACGGCATTACGTGCACTCATGGCCACATGTGGGTTCCCAGGTAATGGGGATGAACATATAAGGGATCAAATTATGATGAAGACGTCCAATCAGAAAATCAGAGAAAGGTTGTGGATTGAGAGTGATCCATCTCTAGAAAAGGTCTTGGAGATCGCTAGGGCGATTGAGGCTTCTAAGGCGAGCGTACAAATTGTTAATGAAAGGGATATGTCTAGGGAGGTGGTGCATGTTGTAATGCCAAGGAACAAGAAAGGTTTGGATAAAGCTGTTGGGCAAGGGAATAAGGGGTCTAAGGGCAAGGACGGGTGCAAACATTGTGGCTGGTACAGTCATACCGCTGACTCTAAGTCCTGTCCTGCTTGCAATGTTGAATGCAGAAAATGTAAGCGTTTGGGCCACTTTGCACGCATGTGTAAGGGGCAGATGGTGGCTAGTGTAGTTCCAGATGATAGCACCATGTTGCTTGAGGGTGCATCGGGAGGTGGATCTAATCAGAGTGTCATACTGCATGTGGAGGGAAGTGGGCGGAAGGGTCCATGGGTGTCGGTATTGGTGGATCAGCACCCTGTGGATATGCTGGTGGATTCGGGGTCACCCTATACACTGGTGGCTCCGGAAGTCTATCAGGAAGTTTTGGGTAAACAGATTTCAACTTTGTTGGCACAGGACATCGCACCATGTGCATACGGGCAAAGCCCCATTGATTTACTAGGATACAAATGATCCAATTTTTCTTTCAAGGGGAGGCAACTTTGGTTAAACTGTATGTGGCCACGAAGGGCACAAGTGTGTTGGGTTGGGATGAGCAGGCTGCGCTAAAAATAGAGATTCATCCGGGTGAGAAGGCCCCGGTTCTCAGTGTTGAGGAGGGAGTGGGGCAAAATGACATGAGGGTTACCCCACAGTGCTCATGAGGGAGTTTCCTGAGGTATTTTCAGACACCCTTGGTAAACTCAGAGGCTTTACCCATCGCATTGTATTGAAGAAGGGAGTAACTCCCAAAGTACATAAGGTCAGAGGGGTGCCAGTAGCGGCAAGGGACGCACTGAAAGCTGAATTGGCTAAGTTGCAGACGGCAGGGATAATTGTGCCTATCGAGTCATCAGAGTGGTTGTTTCCTGTGGTTTTGGTTAAGAAGGCTGACAGGAGTCTCAGAATGTGTGTAGATCTCCGGGAGCTAAACTGTAGCATATGGGTGGAACGGCATCCTTTGCCGAATATCAACGAGTTGTTGTTGATATTGGGAGATGCCAAAAAATGTTCCACCTTTGATTTGTCAACGGCGTATCATCAAATTGACCTGCATATTGAATCCAGACCACTTACTTCATTTGTGATTCCTTTTGGGGCATACAGATGTTGTATGCCATTTGGCCTTGCTTCGGCTTCTGCTGTGTTCCAGCGGTTGATGCAGCACATGTTTGGAGGGGTGCTAGGTGTCAGTTATTTTCAGGACGATATCTTGGTTTGGGGCAGTAGCAGAGAGGAACATGATGTTAGGGTGAGGAGGTTTATACAGATTCTCAAAGAGAGAGGTCTAACGGTCAGGCTGACCAAGTGTCAGGTGGGTGTGGAGGAGGTTACATATTTAGGACATACACTGAGCTCGCAAGGTGTGAGGCCCAAAGGGGAGTTGGTACAAATGTTGAGAGACGCACCAGCCCCGGGCAATAAGGACCAACTCAGGGCTTTTCTGGGTGTTGCAGAGTACTATGTTAAATTTGTATCCAATTATGCTGAAAAAACGGTGGCCATGAGGGCTCTTATGAGGAAGTCGGCCAGATTTGTGTGGTCTGAGGAGTGTGGGGCAGAGTTTGAGTTGATCAAGAGGGATGTGGAGAATGCTCCTTGTCTGAAATCATTCGACCCGAAAAACAAAACCGTTCTGACTGTGGATGCGAGCGAGGTGGGTTTGGGTGCAGTGCTGCAACAATGGATAAATTGTGAATGGATGCCGGTGGCTTTTGCCTCGAGGACATTGACAGATGTAGAAATCAGGTACTCGGTAATTGAAAGGGAGACCTTGGCCGTGTTATGGGCTTCGAAACATTTTAGGACATTTTTGTGGGGCATACCGTACATTGTCAGGACGGACCATAAACCGTTGGTGCAAGTCTTTTCTACCAAAGGAGTCATGGCAGTATCCCCGAGGATTGCGAAGTGGTCAGTACAGTTACAGGATTACAATTTCTCTTTGCAATATTTTCCTGGGAAGTTTAATGTGGTGGCGGACTGCTTGTCCCGTTTGCCTATAAGGGAGGCGGATGGTCAGGAGGGGTTGGTGAAAGAGGAGGAACTGCAGGGGTGTCAAGTTGCTTTTGTAGCTTCGGCTGTGGAAAAGTCGTTGTGGGATGTGGAGTCTGAGGCCGATCTGGAGTTGAGATGGATTAGGGAAGGTCTGGTTAAAGGTTGGCACATTGTCAAGGATAGGCCTGAAGGGAAAGGTTACGCCCAAGTTCTTCATGAATTAGCGGAGGGACCCTGGAGTGTGTCTAGGGGCAGTAGGTTAATTCCCACTGTAAGTGTAAGAGGTAAAATGGTGGAATTGGCGCATGCTGGTCATTTGGGTCGATCCTTGAGCAAGAGGAGACTTAGGGAGTGTTAGGGAGAGTTCTCTGTTTAGGCTGAATTTCCTAACCTAGTGAGTCCCCCAGCAGCTTTGCTGGATTTCTGGAGTTTGTTTTACCCCATCCTGCCAAGAGTGAGACTCTTTTTATCCCACTCTTGGACATGAATGGGGTTAATTCCCTTGAATGTCAATGTTTTCTATGGGCTATGGGGTCTTTTACTCCATAGGGTCTCATATGTTTTACTATGTGTGTTACACTGCACCCTCCGTGCCGTAACACTGGGGCGTCCTAGAGGACCCCCACCATAGACTCCATACCCGGGGACTGACTACTGTCTCGCCGGGCATGTAAAGTCACCATTGTCTTTACTAGGCCTAAATTTACTAACAGAACTAGTACAAACCATCCTATTGTGGATGTACTAGTAGGGGTAATTCGATTACTCCTGGGTCTGTTATTCGAGGGGGCATAGTCCCGTCCCCCCTCGTTGAGTTTTAGCTGGTGGCAGTGGAAACTTCTTGTTATATTCTACCCCGAATATAACCCTATGGGATTCTTCCCATTGTTGGAGGTTAATACTTTTTCTCGTTAATCTCTAACATACCCCTGGTTTATTTATCTTAAATAAATGTATCGGTTGGTATTTTCTGCCAGAACTCGGTTTTTAAAATGGCGTCTGTGTTCGTCTATGTGACTCCTAAACCAAAGGTTGAGCCCTTTGTTCCACTTTTGGCGGTCTTCTGTACAGAGGCCCTCCAAAGTGGTGCCATTCTGTGTTGGTACCACAGGGGGTGTGGGAGGGAGTTTAGGCACCCTGGACTGAGTTGCCTTGCCAACTCAAGTCGCACTCTGGTGTGATTGGCCCAAGTGGTGAGCCAACCCACTCACCACTTAGCGTGTTTTGATTGAAAGCTAGGCTGAATGAATGGGGGTTTTCTGCATAAAAGCAGGGCTTTTGGGACTGGATCTTCAGAAGTCGCCACAGGACCTAAGAATCGGACGAGGGTAAAGCTGAGCCGACCTGCAACGACGACACCTCCGGTGGAGCCCTGCTGAACTGACTCACCACTTCCCGACGACAGAGGAGATCTCACCGCCGGAGAGTCTCTTCCCCTGACTGGTGGGAACAACCAGTCCCCTTTGCTTTTTCTTCGTTCCAGGACGTAGTGGTCGAATTGCCCGTGCAGAGCACCCCGGCAACCGGATAGCCACTAACCCCTGTACCACGACCAAAAGGTGGTGCCTTGTGACGGAGCACTCTGCGGCGGGTCTCTTCCCTGGTGGTGCAATGATCTTCAACTTTTCCTTCAACGACGAGAGCATCTCTTCTCTTGGCAAAGTCCCGACTTGCATCCACCACCAGGGACAACTGCCCCTGCCGGAGCTGTCTCTCCACAAACAAGGTACCGTGTCTGCCTGGCTTCCCTTGTGTCAGTTAGCGTGAGGTGTCTTAATCCTCGCCTCTCCATTGGGTCGCCTCCAAGCCTTCTTAACTTTCTGTTCTGGACTGGTCCAATCTTTCTATAACAATTTGCGACAAAGACTCGAAGTGCATTTCCACTGTGATACTTTTTGGGACATATCGCCTTGCCCCCCTCCGAGTGGGCCTGGCCTCTGAACTTTGCAATCTACTTTAGACCCTGCCTTACTTGCCTTGCATTTGTTCGTAAAAGTGTTGGTACCGAGTTGATTTCATACCCTTCCTTTTCTCTCCCATCCTAACGAATATTAGAGTGCCATCTAGGTTAAAGCATTCACCTCTGTTTGCAAATAAGTGGTGCCGTTGAACCTAGACTTGTCGAACTATTGTTAGTGGGATTGATTTACTTATGGTAATTGTGATTGAAGTTGTTTGCCATATTAGTGCCAGTGTGTTTTCCATAGATGTGTTTTTATAAATAAATAACCATATATCTTTACACCGAAGCCTTGTTCCGTGTTTGCTTGTTCTACTGTGTAAATTGCCCTATCTTGTATACTCCACATACTGCTTATCTCTTCTTGAGGGAAGTCTGACTGCTCAGCCACAACTACCAAGTGAATCTGTGTGGTACAGACTGCTACCAAGTGGGTTTACTGCCAAACACCTGTAGTCCTAAATCTTTTGCAGTGGTCCCAGAGGGAACTGCACAGGTTTCCGCCTAACAGGGAGGAGTACTGGTGGCCGTCCCTGGACAAGGATGTTGAACAGGTGGTGAAAGACTGCCAGGCATGTGCCGTCAGTGATAAGAGCAAGATACTGCACCCACAACCTGTACATCCTGCAGAGGTTCGTGAACCAGTATGGACCAAATTGGCTTCGGACATTATGGGTCCTTTTGAATGTTTACAGCCTGAGTCTAGATATTTGTTGATGTTGGTGGACTATACGTCTAGGTGGATTGAGGTGGCGGCTTGTTCCAGCGTCACCACTGACTCTGTTATTGATTTCTTGAGGAAGGTATTTGATCGGGAGGGATTACCTGCCAGTCTTGTTACAGACAATGGGGTGCAGTTCCCATCCAGAGTCATGAGAGAATTTTTGGAGCAGCATGCTATTGCTCATTATCGGACGGCTTTGTATAATCCTTCTGCAAACGGATTAGTTGAGAGGGCTAATGGTACAATTAAGTCGGCTATACAATTGGCTTTAGCCAACGGTTTGGATTGGCAGGAAGTTGTGACACAGTACTTGGCTGCATATAGGAGGACCCCTGCTGTGGTTATGGGGAGATCTCCATTCGAACTCATGAGGGGCAGGAAGGCGGGTACAATGTTGAGAACGTTGGCCATGGGCGGGGGTGGCCCATGAGATATGGATCTGCAGGCTATACATCACAATATTTTGGCGTGCCAGGAGGCCGCTGTGTCCTCACAAAAGTTAAGGAAGGAATTGAGCGTGAAGCCTGGAGATGATGTGTATATAAAAAATCCCAGGAGGGTTCATAAAGGCTACAGCAGTTTTCTGCCCTCAAGAAGAGTTGTTAAGGTTGGAAAGGGCCATGTACAATTGGAGGATGGTTCTCTCTGGAGTAAGAGACGAGTGGTTGGTTGCAAGGGTGCTGATGGGTCAGATGCTGGGTGTGATCCAGAGTCTCAGGAAGTGGTGCTAGACTATGATCCTGTAGGGTCACGAGCGGTTAGGCTCGAACGGGAAGAGGTTGTTGCAGCTCTAGGCCCTTTGGGCTCCGATGTGAATGTGGAGGGTCAAGATGTTTCCAATCAGCAAACTGATGTGGGGCAAGAAGGGGGCCGCCTGGCCAGGCGGTGTGGTCCCCCCATAAGGTTTAGAGACTACATTTGTTAGATGTTAAATGTGCATTTTACATGTTTGGTGGCGGTGACATTGATGATCACTTTAGCAGTCAACATTCCACAGTGGCGGTTGAGAGGGACGCTGGAGGAAGGAGACTGCACCTGTGGGGTTCAGACAATAAAGAGTATATTTATATATCTTATCTGTGTCCAGTGAGATCTTGACACCCCACCCATACAACTCTCTGCAAATCTCCCAGCTACTCCTCTCATACTTCCTCTCACACCCTTGCTTTTTCTCTTACCTTCCCACTCACACACTTTCTCACTCATACCTCCTCTTGCTCAACATCGATGGCACACTCTCTCAAGGGTATCCTCCCTTTCTCTATACCCCTTCTCATTCACTTGCACACCTGCATCCCTTCTCACATCCTCCCTCGAAAGTTTGCGCTCTCCGCCTTGCACCCTGATGCCTATGAATGAAAAATGCAAGGAACAGTAAACGCCAAAACTATTGGCTTTGCCCATGCCTGTTTTAACCTTGTTTTGCGGTATGGGGGGCTAGGATAAACCAGTTTTATTGGAGGGTCTCCTGTCTAAAATGTCCAGCTGTGTAAAAAGAAAATCGTATTTCAAAATGTGCAACAACTGTGGAAGTCCTCTTAAATAAGAAGCCAGACTGATCACACTGCAACTGAATAATCATCATACATTGAAAAAAATATCTGGTGAGATCAGAGTAGATCTCAGGTTTGACTCAGGCGTTCTGCATACAATGGAGAATGTCGTCACTGCTTCTAAGGCTGCTGTATGTCACCACTCCGTGCAGATTTCACGCTGTTAAACTGATTCCTGAGCTGTAAATTGTTTCTCTCTAACCGCGTCGTGGCTTTAGACTTTCTCAGCTTCAGCAGTAATAGAAGGACCCTTAACATGAAGAAATGCATCTATGTGCCCATGTAAATTGTAGGGGTTGATTGAAATACTCGGAAAGCTATAACATGTTGACTGCACAAAAGCAAATGAAGGAAAGATGACAGAGATTTCAGAGAGCCATTTTACTAATAATAGGGGTCGGGCAGTTTTATTGAGCTCTATTCGCACTGTGTCAATTATTTTGTTTTTGTTAGGTACAGGGGCGTAGGAGACACATAAAATCTGGGGGGCAAAGCGGGACTCCTTGAGGACTTTGCTACAGACCACAAAAATTATCTGTCAATGTATTTGTAGTGAGTGATGATCACGCGCAAATGTTCAAAAAAATACATTTCTTTTGCAAGCTCTGTATGCATGATAAATTCTGTTGCTATTGTTTGTATGTCAACCAGATCCATTATATCTTTGTGTATATTGCACACACAAACATGATTGAGTCTAATGTGTAATGTGAATATTGGCGAGGTGGCTCAAGACAGACATCCAGCTCATCTGTGCAATTTTGGATGCAAGCGATACAAAGACAGATAAATGAGAGTTTGTACATGATAATACCCACAGCAGAAACACCGGTGTTTCAAGTGCCAAAGGTTAATCACGTTTGCAACAGTGGTGTGTTTTTAATCAGAGCACATGCAAATTGCACATGGGATATAAAGTATATTGCAGTCACTGACCAAGGAGAGCCTTGACCACATACAGGAACGAAGCTGAAGCTCGAATCAAGGTCAAGAAACATACACTATAGCAGAGTAACGACCACTTAAAATGCATGGTCACACCACTTTCTTCTTTAATATTTGCAAGTGAATTCGAATGGTGGCAGAGAATCTGGCAGAGAGAACCAGAGCACATTGGGGGAGGTGGGGGCAAATCTGACCTGCCTTGTTTAGCCCAGTCTGCATGAAGACCCAAAACTGTGAGAGGTAATATAGGAAGACAAAGGGAGAGCCTCAGCAGGAATGCAGGGTAATCTACAGAGAGTGAATGTTACACAGCATGAGAACCTACCTGTGTAGCCCCCAGAGGCGATTTCTCCACATCAAAGCACTCAGCTGAAAACTGTGCTTGTGAAAGAGGCTACAATCAGAGGACCCACAGCTGCTTCATGTCATTACAGGTAATAGGAGCATGTAATTAATGAACTATTGCTTTCAAGCAAACACATATTCTTTCAGCAGAGGTGACAAACCCAGCATATGCTGAACCCCAAAAGCAGAGGAATGCCAGCGTTCCAAGGATTGGCTCAGTCTGGGCTGGATCTGGGTAGCATTGCGAGGGCACTCCTAGAATCTTCCATTCAAGCAAGGAATGGTTTAGTGCCACTGTCAGGGATTATTCCACGGAGCAATTCCTTACTACTGTCAAGAAATTGTGAAAGCTTACATGCTACAGTGAAACATTGTCCTGTGTAGTGCCCGTAAACTTCGGATTAAGGGTGGCAATTCTGCAAGGTTGCAGAACACACGTGCCTCAGTTCACTTTCCCCATTTAATACACTTAAAAAAGAGTTTCTAGTCCTAAAATGTACTCTTTTCAACATCCCTGCAGCTAGAGGTTTCCTTCCACCCATGTGCCTTGATTACAAAGGTAGGTAACCTCCAATTCTCTCCCAAATTTCCACCATTGGGGATTCCCATTGTTGACCATTAATGGTTAGAACAAGAGACTTGGGTGGGTCTGAGCCTTCGAAGCCTGGACATTTTCTAGGCCCCCTTTATGCATGCACATCAGTTAGGGGCTGGCGGCAACCTTTTGACAGGTGGTGCACGTGCACACCAAAGAATGTAAGGGGTGCACACCAGTGGGCTGCTGTGAGATTACCAGCTGGCCTCTCTGAATTGGCAGTTTTACTGGTGTTGAAAAGACACACATAGCACCTCTTAAACCAGTGGCTACTGCTAAGCTTTTCAGTAATCATCTGAATATCACTCCTCCCCTAATGCCCGCACTGTGCTGAAGTACCCATATTGCATTTCAGGGTAACAGCAGGGTGACCGGGTCACCGTGACCCGGTCCCTGATGTGGAATGGGGCCAGGGTGGGTTACGGTACACGAATGACTGTTCTCCTTTCAGGCAGCTGACCCTTCACCCCACCCATAAGCAAAGGGGCATGAGAACAAGAGGCAGGATAGAAGAAAACTGGGACAGAGAAGGCCGGGAGACAAGTAGGCAAATGTGGAAAAAATAAAAAGCATTGTCTATATTTTTAAGGAAGAAAAAGTTGATCCACATAGGAGAAGCGATGCTAGTGTAGGAACTTAGGTTGAAAGTTAGAATTGAAGCATGTGTAAAAAGATACCAAATTGCATGAATTACATCCCAACAAACAGTGGAAAAAAAGGGGGAGATTTTATTATATTGTATCAGATCTGCCAACACGTGTTTCGACCCTCACCGGGTCTTTCTCAAGGCAAAACTGTATAAATAAATAACCAAAAAGAACATATAGCATGAGTGCCAGGAGTGCAAAAAACTTAAAAACACATAGTAGCACCAAAATTAGAAGGCATGTTAAAGGAGAATGGTCACATGAAGATCGAAAAAATGTGGCAAGGAGCACAAATCAAATATGGTGAGCACAGATTCCAATCAGAAAATCAAACAGATCAAACAAAGAGAAATAACGGTAAGGGACCAGGTAGAAAAAGGATACATATTATGTAAAAGTGTTACATTAGTGTTTGAATGGATATATTTAAATGCCGTGATGCAGAGAACAGGTGGTTGGGAGATTAGCAATCTGAAGCAACAATTAGAAAAACAGCTAAAACAATAGCACACTACTGTAACGTGAACCATATGGTGCTCACAGAATACTCAAAAAACTGTCCTTGAGTTAATAGCTACCAGATTGACTGCAAAAAAGGGGAACCCATGCTTCCCAAATCAGTGTCACTCCCATGAGCAGTGGTTCAAATTGTGAATTATAACAAGTTAAATCCAGTGTTGAATAGTGCAGGTCTTGGGTAAAAAATATATGAAAAAGCAGAACATGACATGCCGCTCAGTGGCAATCAGCAGGAATATATGAGAATATTCCTTGGTGAATCAATGACGTCATCTAAGCTAGGTCAAGGTGTCAAAAGTGATTAACTGGGGTGGGTCTAACATTTGGCCAACAAGTGGCCACATTCATAAGAAAAGAAGAAACGAAATCAGCATGAGCAGAACATTTTTCGTGATGGGTTCCAGCACAATATCATGTGAATAAGGGGTGGAAGACCATAACAAATTGGGCTGAAAATGTACTGAAAAGTTTTTCTAAATATGGTGGCAAATGTGTACAGAAAGATATATTTGAGGGAAGAAACATTTTTTTTGTTTTGTTTTTGTTTTTGGGCAGGAAGAGTGGACACCACGGGTTGTCAGAAAATAAATGGTTAAAAAAAGGTGCTGAGACACACAATTCACATACAATATTGCTTAGTGCTAGAAAGGACTGTACCACCTTAAGAAAGTCCCCCCAATAGATTAGTAATACTACAAGAAGACATTAAGTTCAGCATCTTTGTTCAATCCAAGTGTGATGCATCTGATCTTGCAGATGGTCAGTGCCTCAAGTTTTCGGAGTAGTAATTGCCGGTCACCTCCTCTTGAGTGAGCATGTGCTTGAAGCAATCCGATGAAGCGTATGTCCTTGACAGAGTCCAATTGATGATGTGTTTGCCAATGGATAGCTAAAGATAATTTAGGGTCTTGACTGTTGAGGTGAGAAAGGCCTAATTGTGGAACCTACGTATACCTTTTGGCATATGCATAAGATAGCATACACTACATACATTTACAGTTGATAAAGTCACATATCTGTAATTTGAGACCATGGTGACACGTAAACAGATTCGTACGTAGAGTGAATTGACAAAAATTACACATGCCACATTTGAAAAAACCTATTGGTTTGGGCTTGAGCCGAGTGATGCGATAGGACTGAGCACGCTTCGGTTCCAGGAACGAGGGACGGAGTTGATTTTTGAGAGTCTTGTTTCTGGTGAAAATCAGTCTTGGTCGTTTAGAAATATACGAATGGAGGTCGGGATCCAAATGTAACAGATGCCAATGCCTGTTGAGTAGTTGATGTAAGCTGTCACTGTCCTGTGCATATTTAGTGATAAACTGCACCTCACATAAAGTTGGAGTATCCTTAACCTTGCGGTGAGTAAGAATAGAATCTCTCGAAATCAGATTGGTATGTTCTAAGCCTTTGTTGATACAATTAGAGGTGTAGCCTCGTTCTGAGAACCTCTGCCTGATCAGCGAACACTACTGTTCATATGCAGTCTGAGAGCTACAATTTCTACGGGCACGGTGGAATTCTCCAAAAGGAATATTGTTAATGACAGAGCGTCTATATTATTAAAGGTGGATCCAAATTAAACACTTGTCCACCTATCCAATGAACAACCACTGACTGACCTCTGCCCACACCTGAATCCCTGCTACAGGCATACTCCTGCCCACACCAGAACCCCTGCTGCAGGGATACCTCTGGCCACACCATATTTCCCACTGCAGGGCTATCTCTGACAACAGCAGCAAGTGAGACTGCAACCACTTGGGTTTCGCTGGTCGCTGCTGCAAAAGCAAATACGATGTGACCGTCCCTGCCCAGCCTGAGACTCAGCACGCTGCATCACTGCCTCAGTCAGCCTGCTCGCTCATGCTCCATGCTCGCTTCGATGACAGTAGTCAGCAGCACTGTGACTGGACTCCGGAGGCTGCACAGCAGTGCACTGCACAAGGGCACGTGCAGTTTGTTTCTCCCCCGGGCCGTGCTTGGAGTCATATGCACAGGTGTGTGGCTAAGGCCGTGGAATGCCACAAGCAAAACTTTTGTCTTTGCATGCAAGTGAAGTTGCAAGCAACTGCCCAGCCAGGGCTGTCACAAGGTGTGGTGAGGCCGGGACGGAAAATTGGGTGAGACCCCCTTACCATTTTTTGCACTGGGCCAGCGCCGCAAACAGGAGATGCGAGAAATCTCCCCTTGCGTTTAAGTGGAGGACACCAAATATGGGTAATTATTACAACTGCAAATCAACTACAGCAAAGTTACATTTCTGTACTGAAGAAAGGTTTATGCCAGACTAACTGTTGTATCATATGCATAAAGATATATAGGGTGGTATGGTGGCATGTGGTGCGTCATATCAGCATTAAGGAGCATCCTGCCCCTGTGTGCACATTAAAACACACATCATATTTAGGGTTTTATTCTTAATCAGTATCTTATTGTTATGCCATAGGTAAGGAGAAAGGCATTTTTTGGGGAGTCTGTCTGTGTGAATAAAAAGAGTTGGAGGGCTGATATTGTGGCTCTAATGGGTTCTGATGTAGCCAGCGAGGAGTGCTTAAATATATAAATGAGATCGGTGATTTCTACAGGATACATTAACTGTTTCTCTATGGTACACCATGTGGCAATGTCTGACGTTATGGGGCAGGCAAACCAATATCTAGCTTGCTTCAAAAGAAAGGCAGTGTGGTATGATTTGAAATCAGGAAACCTGACACCTCCTTTGTCATATGGTGCCTTCAATTTGGTTAAGGCTATTCTTTTGCTTTTGCCCTCCGCCCATAGGAAATTTAGTAGGATAGAGTAAATTGATTTATAAAAGGAAGGAGATATCGGAACACATAAGAGTTGTAGATAATATAAAATTATTGGTGATAACATCATCTTGATCGTATCTAGTCGGCCCCACCAAGACAGATATAGGGGGGACCATCTGGATGTTAATTCCTTAAGTCTATCTAGTAATGATTGTGTGTTCTGTTTAATGGTGTCTTGGATGGTAGGAGCAAATCTAGAGGAGCTGCACCATTTAAAACCAAAGGGGTCTATGTCATATTTAAAGCAGTAGGGATTGAGGGGCATAATTTCTGACTTATCTTTGTTAAGTTTGTACCCTGAAACTGAGCTAAATTGGGATAGTACTTCAAGTAAATATGGGAGGTGTGTTTTGTGGTTTTTGATGAGAATAAGGATGTCATCAGCGTAAGCAGCTATTTTAATATGGGATGTGCCACTTGCTATACCTGGAATATTGTTATTGGATCTGATTAGTTCTATTAACGGTTCTAAGGAGAGGATGTATAGAATAGGTGAGAGGGGGCAACCTTGTCTAGTACCTCTGCTGAGGGAAAAAAATGGGGAGGTAAGACCATTAATACATATTGAAGATTTTGGGGATGAGTAAAGTAAACTGACTAGAGAAATGAACTTGTCACTGCAACCTCTACCAAACAGTAACACCAAACTTTGTCCAGTAGAGGGCCTTACAGTGTTATGTGAAGTAGTCTTCTGACAGTTATTGGCTCAACTTCCCACCCATCCTGAGACTGGAGGATCTTCTCCCTCATTTTACCCTCCCATATTTGCTTGCATATCCATAGCTGTCAAACTGCCTAACCTCCCCACCCCCATTCTTCGCTGCCCGATCTGTTGAATCTCTGCTTTCCTCAGTGTGTACTTTCTCCTAAGACTTGTAAAGCGCTTTGTTGCTTTCTGAAGCACGGTCTGTGCTCAATAAATACCCTAATAATAATAGAAATAAAAATAATAATTGCAGCTGTAATTGTGCTACTCGTGTAATAGAACGTGTCTTAACCAAATGTGCCTTCAGCCACTTGATTTATAAGTAGTGTGTTTGTCCTTGCATCTCTTCCTTGCACTGAAGTCATGTGAAAAACAAGCATTCTCAAAGCCAACAGTTTTGAATTGTGTATAGGTATCATAGGAATTTGCCAAGCACTGGTATCATTTGCCCAGGTGTTCACACCATTTTGCAGCCATTGTCGTATCATGGTCAAGTATCACCATTCAGGCAGTGCATGCCAAAGGCCTATCCCATGGCTACACAAAAGCCAAATCTGTTGGCTCTATCAATGCTTGTTTCTAGTGGTTTCATGGAGTACATATCACTCTTCCGTGTTATTGTGGGTTCATGCAGAACATAACAGTTTTCCAATTTATAGTGCATTTGAAGATGGAAAGTTTATATTTTACCCATTTCAAGTGTGCTTTATAAGAGGAGAAATGTGCCTTAAACCCGAGTGTGGGTTGGAAGGTTGGCAAGAGTACATCCCACCCTGTTAGAGTTTTTGAAGGTGGGCAACACTCATTCTGACCGTAGTGTGGAAGGCCAGCAGCTGGCACATTTTTTTCTGGTTCTTTAGCTTAATAGGAGTCACTGCTCCTTCTGAAAATGATGTTCCGCAATCGATTAGTAAAATCTACACCATCCTGACAGTCTAACTCCCACAGCGCATGCATGTGTACGTGTGTGTGTTTTTGTGTGTGTTATGTGCCACCTCAGTCACAGTATACAAGCTCTCAGAGTCTTGGACTTGCTACCACCCTAGTTATAAGGGATATAAAGCTGTCAAGCCAAAAGATGGGCCACTGTCAAAAAGCGGCTAAGCTCGCTCAGCATTGCCAGAGCTCCATTAGACAGCGTTCCCTGGGCATCTATAGGCGTGGAATGCCGGTCAGTCGTTGAATGCACCACAAGGCCCCCCCCCCCGAAGTACGAGGCCTTGGGCAGTTTGGAATGGCCCCTGCACCCCCCTTGTGATGGCCCTGTGTCCTGCACTGGCAGCCATTCCTGGCTGAGCCAGGAATTATGTGCAGCGCAACAGACATTGGCAGTGTACTGTCTGTGCACAACAAGAGATTCTGGGGGGGACATATGCCATTATAACCGCCCATTTAAAATTGTGGGGGGATTTGTCCTCCCTATCCCCCCATGTCCTACACCCATGGTTAGGTACGATTTGGACCTAGAGTGCACAATACTTCTGTACTGTTTGTCATTAAGAAGTGCTGTCAGGCATCACTATTGTTGCTGCCGAAAATACCGGCAAGAGAAAGTGGTGAGCGCTAACGTGGATTGGCCCCACCCACTCCTACTACTAAAAGAGTGGGTGCATGCACCCAAATGTGCACAGGAAGTGCTATTTTGTTCTTGAGATGCTGTCAGACATCACTGCTGTTGCTGCCAAAAATACTGGCGAGAGAATGTGGCGAGCGCTCATGTGGGTGGTGCCTTGTTCATTGATATCATTCTCCATAATACTCTCTTATATGGACTTTTAACACAGACTGAACGTACTCTTACAAACGTATTCTGTTTACATTGTTTCCAGGATTGGCATTGCCCACCCCGACTGGTTAAAGAAGGGCCGAAGTACATAGGAAGTGCTGTTCTGCTGGTGTGGTGGTGAATGGGAGAGATCGAGATTTGAAAGTTAGGATTTATCCTTTTGAAACACTATGTTGTGAATGTTGAGAATGTACTAGAATGTACCAGAGTATCTAGAGTATCTCACGCAAATCACTCTGCCTGTAATTGGCCGAAAATTGCCTGAATAGGAGTGGTTTTAAGTTGTTCTCGAGAACATTTTGGATTGCGACAGTAAATGCAACTGAAATTGAACATAGCTCTCTACTTGAGAATACACATGATAGATTTACTGTTGGCGTATAGAAATATGAATAGCCGTTCTATCACACATCTGCTGAACTGAGGTGTGGAATGAGTGATGCTAGCTGGAGGGCTGTGAGTTGTGCTGTGGGGTAGTGAGTATTAAATCCTCACAAACATCAGTCAGTAAACATATTTAGTTAACAAACATCCCATGAGTGAGAGAGTGAGTGAAAAATAAATGAAACCCGATCCAAGAATGGTGACGGGACATCAGGCGAAAGAGCCACTGTAACCCCTAATCCCAATGACGTCATTAATCATGATCTCACTGAGACTCCTCTGGGGCTCAATGGGGATGGGGAAGATTTTTTCCCGGCACCCAGGAATGGGCAAATACCGGGTCCGGCAAGGCCGTAATGACCCGGTAATTGCCCATTTCTGGGCGCTGGAAAAAATGTAATACTGGTGGCAGCAGTGCCTGTATTACAGGTTCGGCTACCGCCAGCCTCGTAATGAGGCCCAGAGAGCACAAAGCCTTATGAAGCCAACGCACTTCAGGTTCACAGTTCACATGATGGGAAGCGATGTCAGATCCTAGATATAGCAAGAGAGGATCAGCAGGAAGGAGACACTAACTACACTTATAGCTCTAATCTAAATAGAGAACTAGTGTGTCGTAATGACATATGCACATATCTTTGTGATCTCATGAGTGAGTCGCGAGAGCAACAGAACAAAATCTTATTTGCAGTTCCATTGATAGTGAAAAAGGGACAAATAAGTACTTAGACTAATAGAACACTAGAGTAGGTGAAAGTGATCAGGAAGCTAAATAATGAGCGCAACAAGAAGAGGAATCCCAAACTTCAAATAATGCACTGGAGCGAAAGATCAAACATCGCATTAGATCAACAGAAATAGTAACTGTTCCCGATAACACACTGAAAGACCCTCACACATCCACTCAGATAAGATGAGAGCACTACAGATAAAATACGTCTCTGGAATCGATAGACATCCACCATTAAACAGAATGACTGTCCTACGAGTATTCCATGAGATAGTACCACTCACAGTAATAACATCACAAGATATCCTCATTGCTGATCAATTAGAGACAAAACTAATGTGACTTCCAATATCTGGCCCAAATCTCTTTCTATCATGTCTTACATATTCCAATATGGGATACTGCTGCAAAGAAATTGAAATGGAAAAAGCCACATACCCTATTGTAAAGCAGCATGCCATTACAATTGTAGCAACTGCATGTACAACAGTGTGAACTGGTAGTGACCTTCTGTTTAAGAAACAGCAGACGCTGACGACGGAAGCAATAATACTTCCCAATGAAGCGACAAAGGTAACCCAAAATGATGAAGAGCAGGATAAAGCAGGATACAGCCAATGGTTAACCAATGCTTTCAACGCCCACAAAGCAGAAATATCCTGATAACATTAGTGTTTTGTGTTCTTGGATCACCAGAGGCTTCGCCCATATATCATCCGATGGTGGGCTTTTGGCCAACATCGATCTGTGTAAAATAGTTGCCCTACAAGAGACAAGAGACATTGGTGACTACACTGTGTGATAAAGATGGTGGGCTACTAGTGACAGTCTGACACCCCTGGCCCCTGACGTCAATATCGTCTGCATCCATGATACAATCGGTAATAATCAACTGTAACCTAGTCTTGCTAGTCAATCGGCCTCATTATGAGTTTGGAAGTAGCCATGGTGCTATTAGCGCCATGGCTGCCTCCAAACTTGGGTTTGGGTCCGGGTTCCTTTAATGAGGAATTACCGGGTCATTCCAACCTTGGAGGAACCAGTAATTCCTCATTCAAAAAACCCATCCCCATTTCCATTTGAGCCCCCATGGGGCTCAATGGGAATGGGAGGGAGCTAATAACATGCCCGTTGTAATCTTGTAATAGGGCGGAATGGGTTTAACGGCAGCGGCACCATTACCGATGCTGTTAAACCCATTCTGCCAGCCTCGTAATGAGGCCCAATGTCTATGACCCACCTAATGCTGTAGCAACCCAAAACACCATTGAATGTGTGAGAAGAATCCTGCAATCCTCTGACTGTAATATGCCAGTATTTGTACTGGGGGATTTCAATGCCAGAATGAATGCCTCAATTGACTGTCATTCATGCAGAGCGAATCAGGACCTTCCAACAAGATGAAAACTAATAGGCAAGTCTTTAATCTCTGCATGTTTATCGGCAACTGCGAGAGTGACTCAGAAAAAGCTTATACCAGAGTTAGCGGAAAAAGTGACCCAACAATTGATTACGTTTTCAGAAATGAGGCAGGAATAAATATTGTAGAAGATATGGCCACACTTCACCATGAAGAAAGTGATCACTTCCCGCTGTATCTATTGCTGAATGCATGTGAGACCCAGCATGAGGTTTAACTGAACGGTGAAATCTATCTTAATCCCAGCAGTAAACAAATATGCTGGAACACAGTAAATTTAGAGAAAGCACAGGTTTTAGCAGAATATAGCCTCCATTGCTTTACTAACCAATGGCTCTCCACAGCTGAAACTAAGGGAAAATCCATGCTAATAGACTTTACTAAAGTGACTGAATCTATTACTGTACTCACGCAAAAAAAGCCAGCTTTACGACTCTGAGTGAGCATTGGAAAAGATCCCTCCCTAATAGTCGACAGTATGATCGGAATATCAAAATTGCAGAAAGAAGATATGGGAAGATATCTCTCAAGTAATTACAAAATGAGATGCAAAATACATCACAGAGTGACATTCCAAAAAAAGATCAAGAAACTTAAAATTAAATATTGCAGTTGGTTGCGTAGACTGTAAACGATATTCAATCAACACTACAGCCACGTCAATGCCCAGTCTGGGATGCTGAGGAAAACCCTTATTAATGTATTTTTATGTCTAGTTCAGTACTCTGGATGACCACCCTTGTATAACACCCCCCTCTTAGAATCCCCCTGACCCCACTGAGCCAAGAAGTAGGTTTGTTTTGCAAATTAAAAGGTTTATTTGAGAATTTAAACAATATATATATATATATCACACTTTATAATAAATTAATATCTGATAGTACACTTAGACATATGATGTTGATCAACAATGGGTAATCTGGCACTAGCACACTTCTTTACAATCAATGAAGAGTTAGTATAGGATGGATAAAGTAGCAAAAATACTTTTATGATTTCAAGGGAAAAGCAATGAGGAATAAAATGCAGTACAGAAATACTCGTTATGATTTTAGCAAAAGATAAGATAATCACTTTTTCTCTGGTAATTCACCCCCCTCCCCTATGCAATGTAAGAAATGGAAGGAGATGGAAAGAGGAGCACACAGTTCTCAGGAATGCAATCAAATACAATACGAAATTCAGTTCCCCCCCAGCAAGCTTAGAGGAAACAGGTAGGAGTTTGAAACACAGGCCCAAAATGCTTTTAAATGTGATGGCAATGGATGGGAAAATGTGCCAACTGATTTTTATTCCCTCTAGAGATTCAGGGTGAGTGGGAGATGCGTGTTGGTATTAGTACAGGCTCACTTTAGCAATGCTCTATGAGTTATTACCAAGTTGCAAACGGATTTTAACAAAAGAAAGAATGGAGCTGCTATTTTGACAAGTGGAGAAATTGAGCCAAAATCGCAAATCGCTGTAAATTTTGCGTAAATCGTGATTGTGGAAAAAGTATAAGGAGTTCCTTGCCCAAACGGTTCCAGAGATACGGACGATTAAATAAAGGTAATTTTTTGGATTTAAAGTAACTCAAAATGACAGGCAGCTGCAGAAATGACAGGTGACAGTTGTGCAGCTTTAAAAATGACAGATGACACGATTTCTAGGAGGCTGTTCTACTTAGGTTAAAATAGTTTGGATTAGATTATTTTAACTAAGAGATTGGTTCTGCACAGTTCTGCTAGGTACTCACAATATAAATTTGAACTAGGCCTCGTCACGGATCTGGTCAACACGTCCGGCTGCGGTTCTGTCTGCTCGGCGGGTCAATCAGGCACCGGTTCTGCTCACAGCGATCAGGGTCAGTTCTGCTCTGCTGGTCTAGCCTCTCTGGATTCTGGATGTAACACTGCTTTCTGGGTACTGCTACAGGTTCTTGCAAAAATTCTCGGCAAAAATTCAAATGGCTCGCCCGGCTGTTGAATAGTTCAGTTAGTTTTGAGGCCTGCTGAAGAGGATTCAGCTGGTGGATTCAGGCCTCTCTGCTACAAATTCTGGAGTTAATTTCTGCTACAGGTTCTGGAGATTGATGGATTTGAAGTCTGGATCTCTGGATGTGAAGTCGTCGGTCAGCATGCTCCGCAGCAAATGGAATTGAATGTCTCTACCTGTCCCAGCAGTCTCTTTTTATGTGTTTTGAAAATGGGTGTGTGCCTGGGCCTAGCTAAACCTGCCCCTCTCTACTTGTCATTGGCCAATTCCTCCTCTTTCCCTTGATTGGGGGAAGGAAATGTGAGTCAGAGTGATGCTGTAGGTTTTATGGTGAGAGGAACCTCCCATTGTCAGATTGCACACAAATCTATTTCTGACCCAAATACATATTTATCTATGTACCATCTTTCTAATATTATAGGTCCAGTTAACATATTTTCTGTAGCACCAAACCGTCCGATCCCTGTCTTTGTACGATGTCGTGTCCACTGATGACAGAATTCTCCCCTTTTCATCCAGATAACGACCTCTAAACCTTTCCAGATTTTACACAAATGTGCAACAGGGATATGGGTTACAGATGATAAAGTGTCAGATTTTTTTTAACATGCATACATTTGGAGTGAGACCCTATTTTCCGCTAGCAACCCTCCAGAATACACCACAGGGTCCTAACGCCTCTTAAAATGTTCACAGAAAAATCACAAAAATAATGATATTACTTATATAATATTATGCTCTGGTCAAAAGGGGGTGTGGCCTCCCACATCACAGGGTGGAATAACTGGTTTATCCACTTCCCCCAAGCCAGCTTGTTCCCAGAGGCACAGCTGCCCCCAGTTTCTCCCAAGAGGAAGCTATTTTACGACGCCCCCAATATAACATTTGCCTGAGTCCAGGACAGGCCTTTGTTCAACTCCCTGTAGTCCCCAGCTGCCCCACCCCTAATCTAATCAGAGAGGTGTCAACTCCTTTTGGCAAGGGGAAGAGTGGCTGAGCAGGTTTCAACTCCTGTCGGGGTAGTTGTCAGGCAGAATCCAGTTTCATTAAGCCAGGTTTCAGCTAAATGTCACTTTTTGTTCCCAGTTTTCTACATTCAAATCAAACTGACAATTTTTACCTATACATTAAATAATTACTTCCTTCAAGTCATTTCAGAATATAGTTTTACATTGTATCCACCTCTTAGCAAGTCTTTCCTTGGTCTGGTTTTGTTTCATTTGTTCAGTTTTACACAAAAGTCTGGTGGTTTTAAAATGCCGGCTTTCTGATAGTGGTGAGTACTGGTAATGCAACCATTTTTGGGATTAAGAAAATTAATTCCCCACAGTTCTGAGTTGCTTTTTGGCAATCAGCATTGCCATTCCCAATGGTTTCAGGCTACTGTGTGTGTAGCCCAATGGTGGTTTTAGGCAGTGCCCTCCTGTGTTCACAACATAGGCAAAAATGGGTGGCAGCCTATTCTTCATGTTTTCCCTGTGCACTCTATGGGGAGTTCTGGCCATCATGATATTTTCCATGCCAGTACTGCACAGTTTTATGGTAGGTCTTGGATGCATGGGTAAAGACATCCCACAAGACCCCCTCTTGCGATGGCCATTCTGTCCTTTTGCTGATGGAACTCGCAAGATCTGGAATGTTCACCTCCTCTTCTTCCAATTCCATGGATGGCACAGTTCAGCATCTTTTCCTCCCTCCAGTCGATCAATCAGTTCTCCTTGCTGGTCCTGATGGGAGGATTGGGCGGTACCCCGGGCCCCTCGGGTCTCTGCTCCCGGTCCCCGGTCGTCCTCCTTGTTCAGTCTCCATGGTTTCATCTCTCCTAGGATGATAAAGCAAAGCAGAAATACCTATTCATAGACATTTCTTCACCACTATTAATGGTGTGGCGAACATATACATTTTATGAATCAGAAGATATGAACATATACATTTTCTTTTTTAAATTAGGAGACAAGAACATATGGATCACAGAATTTTATATGCTATATGTGAAATATTTTAGGGTTGGAACTAAATTACTCTGAAGCGCACCCAGGTTGGGCATGGCCTTATGTAGGAAAATGTTGAATTCATTGCCGGAGTTGAGGTATCCGAAGGGAGTCCGGGTCCATGTGTACTGCTGGCCCCCAAAGGTAAAAGCCAGTTTGTATTGGTCCTCCCTACTAACAGGCAGGGTCCAGTATCCATTGGTCAGGTCTATTGCTGTGAATACCTGTGACCCCTGAATCTGGGCCAGCCCTTGGTCAATGTAGGGCAGAGGCCATCGGGAAGTATGGACCCGTTTGTTGAGCTCCCTAAGGTCGGCGCAGAGTCTCCACTGGCCGTTTGGCTTCAATATTCCCAGCACCGGATTATTGAAAGTGCTGTGGACTGGACAGATTATTCCTCGGGACTCAAGGTTCTTAATTATTTCAGTAAGGAACTCCATGGATGCGAGAGGCAAGCAATATTGCTTCACAAACTATGGAGTCATTCCAGGGTCTGTGGGAATTGTTGTGGTGTGGATGTCGGTGCGACCACAGTCATATGAGTCTACCGCAAAGAGATCTTGGAAATCCAAGAAAACTTGTTTCAACTTTTGCTTCTGTTCTAGAGTCACACAGGCATCAGCTAGGTTAACTCTCTCTTCCACCATCTGCCTGAAGCCTGGAAAGACTTCTGGTTTGGCTATCTCAGCGGCCTCCTCCAGCTGGGTGGAGAAGTCCCTGGTTAGAGTGCTGATTTGGACTGGAGGCTTCAGGTGGGAAAGGCAGCCCTCATGGACCTGGAAAATCACCTCATCCCTCCTGAAGTAACAAGTCACATCTTCCTTACCATAAAGGCAAGAAGTGTACACCAGGAAGTTCCCCCCATGCCGGGTGAAAATCCTGTCTGGTGTTGTATTGTCCTCACTGTCACTGTCAAAACAGTCCTTGGGGATTGGTCATAACAGTTAATTTCCTAAATCAATGGAGAAATGTCGGTCATCAATCGCCATTCCAATAATGGTGCCTGCGGCTAGAGTAATGCTCTTTAAGTCGCTGTTATCCACCTCTACTGGAATGGTGTCATGTTCTATGTTGACTAATGGAGTTGGGTTTACCCCAACCCTTGCTGTTGGAGAGAAGCATTTAGATATATGTAAGCATCAGGGTTTTTCAATTTTTGTCCTCTTTTAACTTTCACTTCCAGGGAGAATTGTCGGGTCCTTTCTGGGATGGTGAATTTCAACTGCATAAGGTAGCAATTGAGCTGACCTAAATGCTTTTTCCGGATCATCAAAGCCCATGGGATTATCCGATAATCGAGACCAAGCTTTGAAGTTTATTAGGTCCAAACTAATGGCAAAGCGATTGAGAATGTCACTGCCTAAGTGAAAGGCGGCAGTGACGTCTCGCACGACCCAACAATTATGGACTATGTTCTTGTTGCCAATGGAGATTTTGAGCATACACCTGCTTGGCAGGAGATGTTTGGAATTAGGTGCTTCCAGGTCCATTTCCCATTTGTCTATCAGTTTAAATGTGGGAATGGCTGGATCTTGTGGGAGTTGGCGGAACATGGCTTCGCTGATGAAGCTCTTACCGTTGTTCACACACACTCGAGCGAGAACAGCGTCCTTCCCATCATTTAACTGAACAGGGATGAACAACAGCTCTACAATTTGCTGAATATCAGCCAGGCTCTGAGCTGATTTCACCTCTGTCTGGACTATAAGAGTGGGAGTGTCTGATTGTGGATTGGTAAAGAATTTCAGAGTGTTTCCTTCCAGTGTGGAATACCACCTTAAACTGGAAGGAAGGTTGATTTTCAGAAATAGAGAGGACCCCCATCACCAGTCTGTTGTCCTACTGCTATTACTGTCACGTCTGGAATCGGGTTGTTCTGGAAGTGAAATTCTACTTGGTCAGATTTTTGTTCAACCATGTGGCAGGTGCCGTTTAAACTAACATGGTTGACACTCTGTTTTAATTTTATTGGTCGGCTAGTCTGGGTCCAGAGGACCTTGTTTACACAATCTATTAGGGGTGACAACCTTCTCAGGAGGTCGTTCCCTAGTAAACAAGGGGTGCCCTCTGGAGTCACTACTATGACCGGGTGTTTCACCTTGTGTCGCCCAATTTTGATATCCAGGAAGAGAGGTGAGAGGAATACGGTAATTCTCCCCCCTTCCTGCATTTAGTTCATCAAAGGCCCTTCTGGACAGAAGGGTAGCTTGAGATCCAGTGTCCACCAGCGCTGAAATCGAACCCTGCCCCTGTACTTGTACCGGGGCATAATATCTTCCCTCCTTCTCCTCAAGGGGGCACAGATAATGCACATTTTTGGACAACTGGTGGGCTAACTTTCTGGTTTTGGACATTGCTAGCGAAGAGATTTGGGCAGAATTCTGTGGAGAGCCTTGGGAATCTGAAAGAAAAAGTTGGCAACTGGAGATCAGAGCCATTGTGGGTTCCCCTGGTTCTGGTTCTGGGCCCCCCCCTTTTTGGAGGCAGTCACCAGGATGGTTTGAACCAGGGGATTTTGGTATTGTCGGTTCTGGGATGAGATGATGGGCGGCGGTAGCTCAGTCTCCACATCTCCGCAGTCTGAATTGGCATCCCTGGGGACCCATTTTTCTTTGGGAGGAGTTACCCCATCGCTAAAGCAGAAGATCCTTTTCCCAGGATCTTCTGAGGATCCCTCTCCCTCAAATTGGAAGACCTGTACCTCCTCCACAAAGTGGGTCTGTTTGGGTCCTTTGTTTCTCCTACCCCCCCTCTGCTCCTTGGGAGGCAGGCTTTCAGGGGCAGGAGATTTTGTTTCCGGTTCCTGGTTTTCCAGGGGCTGTTTACAAGTTGGGAAGGAAGCGTCCTCCAAGGCTTTACACCCCCCTTCCCCTTGTGCCTCCTCCCTGGGAACCGGTGGGTTATCGGGGTGCTGCCCCCGTCATTGTTCTGGAGCACCAGGTCCAGAGTTTGGGGCATTCTGCGGTGGCATGCTCATCTGAGGGTTCTGTTGAGCCCTCAGTATGTGACCCAGATCCCGTGCCATATTTTGGACCTGGCGCTCAAGTTGTGAAACCCGCTCAGGCTGATACGGGGCTCTATTTTCTCCCCTGGGCTGATCCCGGCAAGGGTAGCTATCCCTTCACTGGTAGTACCACTGGTTAGGAAGATTTTGGTACCCCTCCACCCTTGGCCTCCCCTCTCCCGGGTTAGGTTGTCTGGGCTCAGGGAATTGGGGAAAGAAGGATGGATGATTTTGGGGCTGGAAATTTGGAGGATACCTGGGGAAAAGGTTCTGCCCAGGATTTGGTAAATTTCTGCCCTCTTGGGGGAAGTTAGGAGGGAAGTTCCCCGGGTCAGGTGCTTGGTTGGATCCCCCCCTTTGGGCTGGAGGAGTCCACACATAACCCAGGATTGGTCGGTTTCCCTTGTAGCGGGGACTTACATAGTTAGGGGGGCGGGGGACCCCATTTGTGGGACTACCTCCTCCACTCCCTGTCTGTGACTGGCCCGAGGGCCTTCTGGGCTGTGAATTATTTGGTGCAGGCAGGTTTATAGGCCCCCATCTCCAAATCTAAAATGAGGGCAACCTTTACCTCTGCCACCTTGGCAGCAGCAGGGGTGCTGTTGGTTTTGGGGTTTTTCGGCGCATTATTTTTATTTTCGATGGGCTTCTGCACCTCATAGATCCGGGTAGCCTGTTCAATGACCCAGTCTAAAGATCTTTTCTCATGAAAATCTCTCACGAGCTGGGTCATTATGTATTTGGGTAAGGCATGGAAAAACGTATTGATAAATTCTCTGCTATCCGTGCGCACCCTTCTGGTGGTCTGCGCAAAAGCATGCTTTCATTCTTGCACAAACTCTTGTGGGGCCTGATCCTCCCCACATTGCAAATTGTAGGCTGCCTTGCGAGCCTCTTGAGGATTTCTGTGCACAGAAAAATGTTTCAAGATGGCCGCCCTGTATGTGGACCACCTTGAATGGTTTTAAACCTCCAGCCCCGCAAAGAAACTGGAGTATTCTGGTGAGAAGGTCCACTTTACATATTGAATACAGCTTTGGCTGTCCTTCAAATGGAAAGTCTCCATCATTTGCTCATAAAGCTCCAAGTGTTCCCAAACAGAATATTTGGCGTTCTTATGATAAGGCGTGATGACACTCCTAATTGCTTTTATTTGTTTCAATGGGTCCTTAAGCAAGGCCCCTTTTGCCTTATTGGCCTTTTTGGTTCGGGTACCCCTGGTCCATTCATCCTCCGACTCAGAAGCACTGCTCCCAGAGGTGCCCGTCTGATCTTCCAGGTTTTCCCGGATTCTGTGAGCAGAGGTTTTCAGGATGCTCTTAGTGGGCCTACTCTCCTGGGGTTCCCCACTAAATTGCACTGTGCTTGGGTGCCCATACCCGGATGCCTGCCCATCCATTCCTGGGAGGTACTGGCCTATGAGCATCATACTTCTAGCTGGATAGTAATCTGCCATCCCTGTGGCCCTGGGCTCATGTGCGCGAGGAAACATGGGGGTGGCAGAGTCCAGAGACTGGGAGAGATGAAGGCCTCTGGTACTAGGGCTCCTGAGGTTATGCTCATGAGTTTCTCTTTCCCAGCGAACCTCATCTCTATCCGCCCCTGCTTCCTGTTGCAATGCAAGAGCCTGCACTTTCAGTTCCTCAGTTAAGGCCTTAATAGACTCTATCAGTCTCTCCAGCATGGCTACCTGTTGCTGGAGCCTATCATTGTGCTGACAGAGAGCCTCATTTTCTCTCTGTGCTTCCTGATTGGTCCTGGAGTACTGGGCAAGTCTCTGCTTCAGGAGGGTTACCTCCTCAGTCCCATCCCTACTGGCCTGCTCCTTTCTTGCCAGAGCCTCCTCCACCCTCCTGGTGTGATCTAGCAAGCCCTGATGCTCTTTTTGGAGGTCACCCAGCCCCTGGAGGGCCACGTGGTTTTCTTCAATATTTCTTTTTAAATGGCAGACTTCCTGGCCTAAGGTATCCCTTTCCTGACCAAGAGCCTGCATTTGTGACGCCAGGTCGTCCCTCTGCCTTTGAAAGGCACCAGCTTTCTGGCGTTCTTCATCAAACTCTGCCTGGGTATCCAGGTCTTTCAAAATCAATGTATTGCTTTCCTCTTTCTCTCTGTCTAGTTGGATTTGCAGGGTGGCTACCTGCTCTGTGCATGCCCTGTTGAAATTGATCTGTTGCTCCAGCTTTTTATGGCTCTGCAGTAAGGAGTCCAAACTGTCTTGGTGCTCCTTCTGCAAAGCCAGAATTCTGGTATATTGGTCTGTCTTTTCCTGTTGCAGTATATCCATGTCCTCTTTTATTTTATTGATATACTGCCTACTATCATTTTCTGACTCCTGGCTCCTCTTCAGCCTCTGCTCAGAAGAGACCAGATCAGATTGGGCCTTTTCTAACGCCATCTGTTGCCTATTTGCCAGATCTTGGCCTTCAGCACATTTGTCCTGCATGGCTCCCATATATAGATACAAATATGGCGCTATCCTGGCAATCTTATTATGTTCATCTTTGGCTTTAGGGGACATATATAGTTCACTCAGGGCCACATGTAGGGGACCCTGATCTCCCCATATATCTGACCCTGTTTCAGTGACCTGTTGCGCGATTGCCTGCAACCAGACCGTTTGGTCCTGATGAGTCCACTCACCTCTCACAAATAGCTTATGTAAGAAGTGCTCTCTGGCTATTTTCATATCTACCAAGGTCGTCATTCTGGAATTTGAGTTCCTTCCTGACTTACAGAAGTTTGTATTTTATTTTGCAAAACAGACCGTTTCCTTAGAACGTTCCTTTGAGGGATGCTTTCACAGTGTAAAACAGCGTGGTGATCTAACCGGATATGTGAATCTGGTCAGTTGGCACACTGTATTAATCTGCACAAGTGATAAATCTAACCCAGAATATCCCGGCTCCGAGCCCCCACTTTTGTAAACGATATTCAATCAACACAACAGCCAAGTCAATGCCTAGTCTAGGATGCTGAGGAAAACCCTTATTAATGTATTTTTATGTCTAGTTCAGTACTCTGGGTGACCACCCTTGTATAACACCCCCCTCTTTCTTAGAATCCCCCTGACCCCACTGAGCCAAGAAGTAGGTTTGTTTTGCAAATTAAAAGGTTTATTTGAGAATTTAAACAATATATATATATATATATCACACTTTATAATAAATTAATATCTGATAGTACACTTAGACATATCATGTTGATCAACAATGGGTAATCTGGCACTAGCACACTTCTTTACAATCAATGAGTAGTTAGTATAGGATGGATAAAGTAGCAAAAATACTTTTATGATTTCAAGGGAAAAGCAATGAGGAATAAAATGCAGTACAGAAATACTTGATATGATTTTAGCAAAAGATAAGATAATCACTTTTTCTCTGGCAATTCACCCCCCTCCCCTATGCAATGTAAGAAATGGAAGGAGATGGAAAGAGGAGCACACAGTTCTCAGGAATGCAATCAAATACAATACGAAATTCAGTTCCCCCCCAGCAAGCTTAGAGGAAACAGGTAGGAGTTTGAAACACAGGCCCAAAATGTGATGGCAATGGATGGGAAAATGTGCCAACTGATTTTAATTCCCTCGAGAGATTCAGGGTGAGCGGGAGATGCGTGTTGGTATTAGTTCAGGCTCATTTTAGCAATGCTCTATGAGTTATTACCAAGTTGCAAACAGATTTTAACAAAAGAAAGAATGGAGCTGCTATTTTGACAAGTGGAGAAATTGAGCCAAAATCGCAAATCGCGGTAAATTTTGCGAGTGCGTAAATCGTGATTGCGGAAAAAGTATAAGAAAGTTAAATCTCGTTCCTAGCCCAAACGGTTCCAGAAATACGGATGATTAAATAAAGGTAGTTTTTCGGATTTAAAGTAACTCAAAATGACAGGTGACAGCTTGCAGCTGCAGAATTGACAGGTGACAGTTGTGCAGCTTTAAAAATGACAGATGACACGATTTCTAGGAGGCTGTTCTACTTAGGTTAAAATAGTTTGGATTAGATTATTTTAACTAAGAGATTGGTTCAGCACAGTTCTGCTAGGTACTCACAATATAAATTTGAACTAGGCCTCGTCACGGATCTGGTCAACACGTCCGGCTGCGGTTCTGTCTGCTCGGCGGGTCAATCAGGCACCGGTTCTGCTCACAGCGATCAGGGTCAGCTCTGCTCTGCTGGTCTAGCCTCTCTGGATCCTGGATGTAACACTGCTTTCTGGGTACTGCTACAGGTTCTTGCAAAAATTCTCTGCAAAAATTCAAACGGCTCGCCCGGCTGTTGAATAGTTTGGTTAGTTTTGAGGCCTGCTGAAGAGGATTCAGCTGGTGGATTCAGGCCTCTCTGCTACAAATTCTGGAGTTAATTTCTGCTACAGGTTCTGGAGATTCATGGATTTGAAGTCTGGATCTCTGGATGTGAAGTCGTTGGTCAGCATGCTCCGCAGCAAATGTAATTGAATGTCTCTACCTGTCCCAGCAGTCTCTTTTTATGTGTTTTGAAAATGGGTGTGTGCCTGGGCCTAGCTAAACCTGCCCCTCTCTACTTGTCATTGGCCAATTCCTCCTCTCTCCCTTGATTGGGGGAAGGAAATGTGAGTCAGAGTGATGCTGTAGGTTTTATGGTCAGAGGAACCTCCCCTTGTCAGATTGCACACAAATCTATTTCTGACCCAAATACATATTTATCTATGTACCATCTTTCTAATATTATAGGTCCAGTTAACATATTTTCTGTAGCACCAAACCATCCGATCCCTGTCTTTGTACGATGTCGTGTCCACTGATTACAGAATTGTCCCCTTTTCATCCAGATAACGACCTCTAAACCTTTCCAGATTTTACACAAATTTGCACCAGGGATATGGGTTACAGATGATAAAGTGTCCCATTTTTTTAACATGCATATATTTGGAGTGAGACCCTATTTTCCGCTAGCAACTCCCAGAATACACCACAGGGTCCTAACGCCTCTTAAAATGTTCACAGAAAAATCACAAAAATAATGATATTACTTATATAATTCTGACAAGTCTGCACTATGAGTTATCTATCTTTTTAAAATTATGCTCTGGTCAAAAGGTGGTGTGGCTTCCCACATCACAGGGTGGAATAACTGGTTTATCCACTTCCCCCAAGCCAGCTTGTTCCCAGAGGCACAGCTGCCCCCCAGTTTCTCCCAAGAGGAAGCTTTCCTTTAGTCTTTCCTTGGTCTGGTTTTGTTTCATTTGTTCAGTTTTACACAAAAGCCTGGTGGTTTTAAAACGCCGGCTTTCTGATAGTGGTGAGTACTGGTAATGCAACCATTTTTGGGATTAAGAAAATGAATTCCCCACAGTTCTGAGTTGCTTTTTGGCAATCAGCATTGCCATTCCCAATGGTTTCAGGCTACTGTGTGTGTAGCCCAATGGTGGTTTTAGGCAGTGCCCTCCTGTGCTCACAACATAGGCAAAAATGGGTGGCAGCCTATTCTTCATGTTTTCCCTGTGCACTCTCTGGGGAGTTCTGGCCATCATGATGTTTTCCATGCCAGTACTGCACAGTTTTATGGTAGGGCTTGGATGCATGGGTAAAGACATCCCACAAGACCCCCTCTTGCGATGGCCATTCTGTCCTTTTGCTGATGGAACTCGCAAGATCTGGGATGTTCGCCTCCTCTTCTTCCAATTCCATCGATGGCACAGTTCAGCATCTTTTCCTCCCTCCAGTCGATCAATCAGTTCTCCTTGCTGGTCCTGATGGGAGGATTGGGTGGTACCCCGGGCCCCTCGGGTCTCTGCTCCCGGGCCCCGGTCATCCTCCTTGGTCAGTCTCCATGGTTTCATCTCTCCAGGATGATAAAGCAAAGCAGTTATACCTATTCATAGACATTTCTTCACCACTATTAATGGTGTGGCGAAAATATACATTTTATGAATCAGAAGACATGAACATATACATTTTCTTTTTTAAATTTGGAGACAAGAACATATATATATATACAAGGATCACAGAATTTTATATGCTATATGTGAAATATTTTAGGGTTGGAACTGAATTACTCTGGAGCGGTCCACTCTGGGATTCCAGTGGATTCCTCCAGTTGTTGCAGAGTGTGCCTGGGATGGCAACACTTTAGCTGATTTATATGTACCCACTTGTCTTCCCCTTCCGCCAGACTGCCTTTGGGGATGCAGATCTTATAGGCAACAGGGGGGATCTTGTCTATAATTTCAAACGGTCCCTTCCATGTAGGCAAGAATTTTCGCTGTTTGGCCTGGTTCCTTTGGAAATTGTATAGATAGACCCGATCACCCACCTTATATTCCTTTCGGGTAGTTTTTAAATCATAGTGGGCCTTCATGCTCTTGGCTGATCTTTCTAGATTCCGCTGAGCATAGGCAAAAGCATGCTGAAGGTGTTTCCTAAATTCTCCACATACTCATGAGTTGTGGAGGCATTTATCAACGTTTGCTCTTGGGTTCTGTAGAGCAAATGCTGGGGAAGCACCATCTTACGTCCAGTCATCAACTCAAATGGTGACATTTTAGTTGCAGATGAAGGGGTAGATCTGATGGCCATTAGGACCAGAGGTAGTCGGATATCCCAATTTGGCCCAGAATCCACCACAACTTTTTTAATATGCTCACAATGGTTCGGTTGTATGTCTCCACTGCTCCAGAAGAAGCTGGCCTGTAAGCAATATGTAACTTCCTTTTGAACACAGTATCTCTCACATCTTTGTCATTACTTCACTGGTGAAGTGGCTACCCCTGTCTGACTCAATCCTTTGAGGTAGACCAAAACGGGAAAAGATGTGGTTAATCATCAGGGCAGCTGCTGTTTCTGCCTTGCAGTTTGGGGCTGGGAGACATTCCACCCACTTGGTAAACAAGCATGTAACGGTCAACATGTACTTGTTTCCTCTAGACGAGCAAATCACAGGGCCTAGAAAGTCGATTTGCGAATCTGTCCATGGCAGTGTCATCCCCCTCTTTTGGAGAGGCGCACGGCGTGTGAGGGATGATGGCTGAAATTGTGCACACACAAGACACCCCTTCAAGTATTGGTCGAGGTCCTGTCCCATGTGTGGCCAGTATGCAACCTCTCTTAAGATTTCCAGTGTTGTGTGAAACCCCCTATGACCGGCGGTGGCCGCATCATGGGCGTGACTTAACATCAGGCTTCGGAATGAGGTAGGAACCACTCACTGATCATGGCCAGCTTGGGATTTCCTTACCAACAAACCGTCTTGGATTCAGAACATTTTTGGACATTTCATCAACACTCTTAGGTCCTCTTTCCCAATGTAATCTGTGTCCGTCAGGGGAAAGTTCAAAGGGTCCTCAAGGTGTAGGTAAAACTTACCAATGATTGGATTCCCCTTCTGCGCTGTAATCAAATCAGCATCAGGGGTCTCCTTGCTCCATTGGGCAGTTGAAAGATCATTGTGAGCATTTGTCTGGGACCTAGTGATAGCAGTGACCTGGATTTTCCCCAACAGGGACTCAATCTCAATTAGATCCCCTTGGATGGCCCCGGTTTTGGCCAGCTGATCAGCTAAGTCATTTCCAGTTTTGTCTGGTCCCTCTACTTTGGAATGACCCTTGATCTTTTTCCAATAGATGGTCATCCCATTCGAGGTGACCAGATCATCAATGTTGTGAATTAACTTCCCATGTTTCAAAGGTTTGTTATTAGCACATAACATGCCTCTGGTTTTCCAATTAACCAGGTGCTCCACGAACCCGTTCCGTACATAATCCGAATCTGTGATTATGACCAGTTCGTGGAGTTGATGCTGGACAGCAGTGAGGATGGCCTGATGCACAGCCATCAATTCTGCCACCTGACTACTTCGGGGACCAATTTTGTATCCAGCGGAGGGTTCTGGGAACTCTGTCACCCATGCATTCCCTACGCAAGCCACCAGTTCTTTCTCCCCGTTGTTGTCAACATGGTAAGAGCATCCATTCACATAGACAGTGGGCATTCCCTCACACTCGTCTTCTTCAAAGACTTTGTGTGGGGAATTAAGGTATGCCTCCATGTTGTCCTTGATTTTTAGACTTTCGTCCTCGAGACAGTTTTCTCTGGCACAATCATGCAAGTCAGCCAGACCTTGCGCGAGGGGACTCTTCTTGTTTTGGCCATATCTGACCTCCACAGGAAAGCCTTGCATTGACAGAATCCAGGAAGTAATTCGGGAATTACTCACATTTCCGGCCCGGATTCTGTCACTTTGGAGATATTGCAGAGGCTAGTGTGGAGTCTCCACTATGATGTGTTCCCCCTGGATAAATGGGCGGTAATTCTTCAATGCCCACCGTTGCCAGGAGTGCCTTCTCACAATCGTTGAATTTTTCCTCCACAGAGGATAAAGTTTGGCTTGCATAGGAGATTACTTTCTTGACCTTGTCATGCTTTTGGTATAATACTGCCGTCAAGCACGTATTAGAGAACCCCGTCTCCAGGAAGAACTCCTTGTTTCTGAAAGGGTAAACTAGGCAAGACGCTTGTGAGATGCTTCTTTTGAGTTGTCTTACTGCCTCGGATTGTTCTGGACCCCATTCCCACTTGACCCCCCCTTCAAGAGATGAATCAGAGGTCTGGTGATCTCTGCGTAGCCCTCAATGAACTTTCTGCTGTAATTAGTCAGTCCAAGGAGGCTCCTTAGTTCCCGCAGAGTTGTGGGGTCTTTCAGTTTCTGGAGTGCTTCCACTTTCTTTTCTTGGGGACAGAGACCCTGAGGAGTAATCTCATGCCCCAAGAAATTAACACGGGTTCTACACCACTGTGCTTTCTGAAAGGAAAGTTTTGCTCCGGCGGCCCTCAACTGTGTCAGAACATAAAGGATCTCCGCTATGTGTTCCTCCACAGATGAACTTTTGATGAGGACATCATCTACATAAGCCAGGTTACCCCTCGCACCCAGGTCGGGCATGGCCTTATGTAGGAAAATGTTGAATTCATTGTCGGAGTTGAGGTATCTGAAGGGAGTCCGGGTCCATGTGTACTGCTGGTGCCCAAAGGTAAAAGCCAGTTTGTATTGGTCCTCCCTACTGACAGGCACGGTCCAGTATCCATTGGCCAGGTCTATTGCTGTGAATACCAGTGACCCCTGAATCTGGGCCAGCCCTTGGTCAATGTAGGTCAGAGGCCATCGGGAAGTATGGACCCTTTTGTTGAGCTCCCTAAGGTCGGCGCAGAGTCTCCACTGGCCGTTTGGCTTCAATATTCCCAGCACCGGATTATTGAAAGTGCTGTGGACTGGACGGATTATTCCCCGGGACTCAAGGTTCTTAATTATTTCAGTAAGGGACTCCATGGATGCGAGAGGCAAGCGATATTGCTTCACAAACACTGGAGTCATTCCAGGGTCCGTGGGAATTGTTGTGGTGTGGATGTCGGTGCGACCACAGTCATATGAGTCTACCGCAAAGAGATCTTGGAAATCCAAGAAAACTTGTTTCAACTTTTGCTTCTGTTCCAGAGTCACACAGGCATCAGCTAGGTTGACTCTCTCTTCCACCATCTGCCTGAAGCCTGGAAAGACTTTTGGTTTGGCTATCTCAGCGGTCTCCTCCAGCTGGTTGGAGAAGTCCCTGGTCAGAGTGCTGATTTGGACTGGAGGCTTCAGGTGGGAAAGGCAGCCCTCATGGACCTGGAAAATCACCTCATCCCTCCTGAAGTCACAAGTCACATCTTCCTTACCATAAGGGCAAGAAGTGTACACCAGGAAGTTCCCCCCATGCCGGGTGAAAATCCTGTCTGGTGTTGTATTGTCCTCACTGTCACTGTCAAAACAGTCCTTGGGGATTGGTCCTAACAGTTCATTTCCTAAATCAATGGAGAAATGTCGGTCATCAATCGCCATTCCAATAATGGTGCCTGCGGCTAGAGTAATACTCTTTAAGTCGCTGTTATCCACCTCTATTGGAATGGTGTCATGTTCTATGTTGACTAATGGAGTTGGGTTTACCCCAACCCTTGCTGTTGGAGAGAAGCATTTAGATGTATGTAAGCATCAGGGTTTTTCAATTTTTGTCCTCTTTTAACTTTCACTTCCAGGGAGAATTGTCGGGTCCTTTCTGGGATGGTGACTTCCTCTTTGATCTGAATTTCAACTGCATGAGGTAGCAATTGAGCTGACCTAAATGCTTTTTCCGGATCATCAAAGCCCATGGGATTATCCGATAATCGGGACCAAGCTTTGAAGTTTATTAGGTCCAAACTAATGGCAAAGCGATTGAGAATGTCACTGCCTAAGTGAAAGGCGGCAGTGACGTCTAGCACGACCCAACAATTATGGACTATGCTCTTGTTGCCAGTGGAGATTTTGAGCATACATATCAGTTTAAATGTGGGAATGGCTGGATCTTGTGGGAGTTGGCGGAACATGGCTTCGCTGATGAAGCTCTTACCGTTGTTCACACACACTCGAGCGAGAACAGCGTCCTTCCCATCATTTAATTGAACAGGGATGAACAACAGCTCTCCAATTTGCTGAATATCAGCCAGGCTCTGAGCTGATTTCACCTCTGTCTGGAGTATAGGAGTGGGAGTGTCTGATTGTGGATTGGTAAAGAATTTCAGAGTGTTTCCGTCCAGTGTGGAATACCACCTTAAACTGGAAGGAAGGTTTATTTTCAGAAATAGAGAGGACCCCCCATCACCAGTCTGTTGTCCTACTGCTATTACTGTCACGTCTGGAATCTGGTTGTTCTGGAAGTGAAATTCTACTTTGTCAGATTTTTGTTCAACCATGTGGCAGGTGCCATTTAAACTAACATGGTTGACGCTCTGTTTTAATTTTATTGGTCGGCTAGTCTGGGTCCAGAGGACCTTGTTTACACAATCTATTAGGGGTGACAACCTTCTCAGGAGGTCGTTCCCTAGTAAACAAGGGGTGCCCTCTGGAGTCACTACTATGACCGGGTGTTTCACCTTGTGTCGCCCAATTTTGATATCCAAATCTGCAGTCCCCTCGACAGGAATTTCCTTCCCGTCAAAGTTCTGCAGTTGTCCAGGAAGAGAGGTGAAAGGAATACGGTAATTCTCCCCCCTTCCTGCATTTAGTTCATCAAAGGCCCTTCTGGACAGAAGGGTAGCTTGAGATCCAGTGTCCACCAGTGCTGAAATTGTACCCTGCCCCTGTACTTGTACCGGGGCATAATATCTTCCCTCCTTCTCCTCAAGGGGGCACAGATAATGCACATTTTTGGACAACTGGTGGGCTAACTTTCTGGTTTTGGACATTGCTAGCGAAGAGATTTGGGCAGAATTCTGTGGAGAGCCTTGGGAATCTGAAAGAAAAAGTTGGCAACTGGAGATCAGAGCCATTGTGGGTTCCCCTGGTTCCGGTTCTGGGCCGCCCCCCCCCCTTTTTGGAGGCAGTCACCAGGATGGGTTTGAACCAGGGGATTTTGGTATTGTCGGTTCTGGGATGAGATGATGGGCGGCGGTAGCTCAGTCTCCACATCTCCCCAGTCTGAATTGGCATCCCTGGGGACCCATTTTTCATTGGGAGGAGTTCCCCCATCGCTAACGGAGAAGATCCTTTTCCCAGGATCTTCTGAGGATCCCTCTCCCTCAAATTGGAAGACCTGTACCTCCTCCACAAAGTGGGTCTGTTTGGGTCCTTTGTTTCTCCTACCCCCCCTCTGCTCCTTGGGAGGCAGGCTTTCGGGGGCAGGAGATTTTGTTTCCGGTTCCTGGTTTTCCAGGGGCTGTTTACAAGTTGGGAAGGAAGCTTCCTCCAAGGCTTTACACCCCCCTTCCCCTTATGCCTCCTCCCTCGGAACCGGTGGGTTATCGGGGTGCTGCCCTCGTCATTGTTCTGGAGCACCAGGTCCAGAGTTTGGGGCATTCTGCGGTGGCATGCTCATCTGAAGGTTCTGTTGAGCCCTCAGTATGTGACCCAGATCCCGTGCCATATTTTGGACCTGGCGCTCAAGTTGTGAAACCCGCTCAGGCTAATACGGGGCTCTATTTTCTCCCCTGGGCTGATCCCGGCAAGGCTAGCTATCCCTTCTCTGGTAGTACCCCTGGTTGGGAAGATTTTGGTACCCCTCCACCCTTGGCCTCCCCTCTCCAGGATTAGGTTGTCTGGGCTCAGGGAATTGGGGAAAGAAGGATGGATGATTTTGGGGCTGGAAATTGGGTGGATACCTGGGGAAAAAGTTCTGCCCAGGATTTGGTGAATTTCTGCCCTCTTGGGGGAAGTTAGGAGGGAAGTTCCCCGGGTCAGGTGCTTGGCTGGATCCCCCCTTGGGCTGGAGGAGTCTACACATAACCCAGGATTGGTCGGTTTCCCTTGTAGCGGGGACTTACATAGTCAGGGGGGCAGGGGACCCCATTTGTGGGACTACCTCCTCGACTCCCTGTCTGTGACTGGCCCGAGGGCTTTTTTGGGCTGTGAATTATTTGGTGCAGGGAGGTTTATAGGCCCCCCCATCTCCAAATCTAAAACGGGGGCAACCTTTACCTCTGCCACCTTGGCAGCAGCAGGGGTGCTGTTGGTTTTGGGGTTTTTCGGCGCATTATTTTTATTTTCGATGGGCTTCTGCACCTCATAGTTCCGGGTAGCCTGTTCAATGACCCAGTCTAAAGATCTTTTCTCATGAAAATCTCTCACGAGCTGGGTCATTATGTATTTGGGTAAGGCATGGAAAAACGTATTGATAAATTCTTTGCTATCCGTGCGCACCCTTCTGGTGGTCTGCGCAAAAGCACGCTTTAATTCTTGCACAAACTCTTGTGGGGCCTGATCCTCCCCGCATTGCAAATTGTAGGCTGCCTTGCAAGCCTCTTGAGGATTTCTGTGCACAGAAAAATGTTTCAAGATGGCTGCCCTGTATGTGGACCACCTTGAATGGTTTTGATCCTCCAGCCCTGCAAAGAAACTGGAGTATTCTGGTGAGAAGGTCCACTTTACATATTGAATACAGCTTTGGCTGTCCTTCAAATGGAAAGTCTCCATTATTTGCTCTTAGAGCTCCAAGTGTTCCCAAACAGAAAATTTGGCGTTCTTATGATAAGGCGTGATGACACTCCTTATTGCCTTTATTTGTTTCAATGGGTCCTTAAGCAAGGCCCTTTTTGCCTTATTGGCCTTTTTGGTTCGGGTAACCCTGGTCCATTCGTCCTCCGACTCAGAAGCGCTGCTCCCAGAGGTGCCCGTCTGATCTTCCAGGTTTTCCCGGATTCTGCGAGCCTGGGAATGGCTGGCAGAATGTGGGGACCTGGTCTCCTGTGTCCTGTGACGCTCAGAGGAGTCTTCAGATCCCTCCTTGCTACCTGGATCTGCTGGGTATCCCCCCCACTGACCTAACTGGGCAGAGGTTTTCAGGATGCCTTTAGTGGGCCTACTCTCCTGGGGTTCCCCACTAAATTGCACTGTGCTTGGGAGCCCATACCCGGATGCCCGCCCATCCATTCCTGGGAGGTACTGGCCTATGAGCCCCATACTTCTAGCTGGATAGTAATCTGCCATCCCCGTGGCCCTGGGCTCATGTGCGCGAGGGGACATGGGGGTGGCAGAGTCCAGAGACTGGGAGAGATGAAGACCTCTGTTACTAGGGCTCCTGAGGTTATGCTCGGGAGCTTCTCTTTCCCAGCGAACCTCATCTCTATCCGCCCCTGCTTCCTGTTGCAATGCAAGAGCCTGCGCTTTCAGTTCCTCAGTTAAGGCCTTACTAGACTCTATCAGTCTCTCCTGCATGGCTACCTGTTGCTGGAGCCTATCATTGTGCTGACAGAGAGCCTCATTTTCTCTCTGTGCCTCCTGAGTGGTCCTGCAGTACTGGGCCAGTCTCTGCTGCAGGAGGGTTACCGCCTCAGTCCTATCCCTACTGGCCTGCTCCTTTCTTGCCAGAGCCTCCTCCACCCTCCTGGTGTGATCTAGCAAGCCCTGATGCTCTTTTTGGAGGTCACCCAGCCCCTGGAGGGCCACGTGATTTTCTTCAATTTTTCTTTTTAAATGGCAGACTTCCTGGCCTAAGGTATCCCTTTCCTGACCAAGAGCCTGCATTTGTGACGCCAGGTCATCCCTCTGCCTTTGAAAGGCACCAGCTTTCTGGCGTTCTTCATCAAACTCTGCCTGGGGATCCAGGTCTTTCAAAATCAATGTATTGCTTTCCTCTTTCTCTCTGTCTAGTTGGATTTGCAGGGTGGCTACCTGCTCTGTGCATGCCCTGTTGAAATTGATCTGTTGCTCCAGCTTTTTCTGGCTCTGCAGTAAGGAGTCCAAACGGTCTTGGTGCTCCTTCTGCAACGCCAGAATTCTGGTATCCTGGTCTGTCTTTTCCTCTTGCAGTATATCCATGTCCTCTTTTATTTTATTGATATACTGCCTACTATCATTTTCTGACTCCTGGCTCCTCTTCAGCCTCTGCTCAGAAGAGACCAGATCAGATTGGGCCTTTTCTAACGCCATCTGTTGCCTATTTGCCAGATCTTGGCCTTCAGCACATTTGTCCTGCATGGCTCCCATATATAGATACAAATATGCCGCTATCCTGGCAATCTTATTATGTTCATCTTTGGCTTTAGGGGACATATATAGTTCACTCAGGGCCACATGTAGGGGACCCTGATCTCCCCATTTATCTGACCCTGTTTCAGTGACCTGTTGCGCGATTGCCTGCAACTAGACCGTTTGGTCCTGATGAGTCCACTCACCTCTCACAAATAGCTTATGTAAGAAGTGCTCTCTGGCTATTTTCATATCTACCAAGGTCGTCATTCTGGAATTTGAGTTCCTTCCTGACTTACAGAAGTTTGTATTTTATTTTGCAAAACAGACCGTTTCCTTAGAGCGTTCCTTTGAGGGATGCTTTCACAGTGTAAAACAGCGTGGTGATCTAACCGGATATGTGTATCTGGTCAGTTGGCACACTGTATTAATCTGCATAAGTGGTAAATCTAACCCAGAATATCCCGGCTCCGAGCCCCCACTTTTGTAAACGATATTCAATCAACACAACAGCCAAGTCAATGCCTAGTCTGGGATTCTGAGGAAAACCCTTATTAATGTATTTGTATGTCTAGTTCAGTACTCTGGATGACCACCCTTGTATAACACCCCCCTCTTAGAATCCCCCTGACCCCACTGAGCCAAGACGTAGGTTTGTTTTGCAAATTAAAAGGTTTATTTGAGAATTTAAACAATATATATATATATATATATATATATATATATATATCACACTTTATAATAAATTAATATCTGATAGTACACTTAGACATATCATGTTCATCAACAATGGGTAATCTGGCACTAGCACACTTCTTTACAATCAATGAGTAGTTAGTGTAGGATGGATAAAGTAGCAAAAATACATTTATAATTTCAAGGGAAAAGCAATGAGGAATAAAATGCAGTACGGAAATACTTGATATGATTTTAGCAAAAGATAAGATAATCACTTTTTCTCTGGCAATTCACCCTCCTCCCCTATGCAATGTAAGAAATGGAAGGAGATGGAAAGAGGAGCACACAGTTCTCAGGAATGCAATCAAATACAATACGAAATTCAGTTCCCCCCCAGCAAGCTTAGAGGAAACAGGTAGGAGTTTGAAAGACAGGCCCAAAATGCTTTTAAATGTGCTGGCAATGGATGGGAAAATGTGTCAACTGATTTTAATTCCCTCGAGAGATTCAGGGTGAGCGAGAGATGCGTGTTGGTATTAGTTCAGGCTCACTTTAGCAATGCTCTATGAGTTATTACCAAGTTGCAAACAGATTTTAACAAAAGAAAGAATGGAGCTGCTATTTTGACAAGTGGAGAAATTGAGTCAAAATCGCAAATCGCGGTAAATTTCGCGAGTGCGTAAATCGTGATTGCGGAAAAAGTATAAGAAAGTTAAATCTCATTCCTAGCCCAAACGGTTCCAGAGATACGGATGATTAAATAAAGGTAGTTTTTCTGATTTAAAGTAACTCAAAATGACAGGTGACAGCTTGCAGCTGCAGAATTGACAGGTGACAGTTGTGCAGCTTTAAAAATGACAGATGACACAATTTCTAGGAGGCTGTTCTACTTAGGTTAAAATAGTTTGGATTAGATTATTTTAACTAAGAGATTGGTTCTGCACAGTTCTGCTAGGTACTCACAATATAAATTTGAACTAGGTCTCGTCACGGATCTGGTTAACACGTCCGGCTGCGGTTCTGTCTGCTCGGCGGGTCAATCAGGCACCGGTTCTGCTCATAGCGATCTGGGTCAGCTCTGCTCTGCTGGTCTAGCCTCTCTGGATTCTGGATGTAACACTGCTTACTGGGTACTGCTACAGGTTCTTGCAAAAATTCTCGGCAAAAATTCAAACGGCTCGCCCGGCTGTTGAATAGTTTGGTTAGTTTTGAGGCCTGCTGAAGAGGATTCAGCTGGTGGATTCAGGCCTCTCTGCTTCGAATTCTGGAGTTAATTTCTGCTACAGGTTCTGGAGATTGATGGATTTGAAGTCTGGATCTCTGGATGTGAAGTTGTCGGTCAGCATGCTCCGCAGCAAATGGAATTGAATGTCTCTACCTGTCCCAGCAGTCTCTTTTTATGTGTTTTGAAAATGGGTGTGTGCCTGGGCCTAGCTAAACCTGCCCCTCTCTACTTGTCATTGGCCAATTCCTCCTCTCTCCCTTGATTGGGGGAAGGAAATGTGAGTCAGTGTGATGCTGTAGGTTTTATGGTCAGAGGAACCTCCCATTGTCAGATTGCACACAAATCTATTTCTGACCCAAATACATATTTATCTATGTACCATCTTTCTAATTTTATAGGTCCAGTTAACATATTTTCTGTAGCACCAACCATCCGATCCCTGTCTTCGTACGATGTCGTGTCCACTAATGACAGAATTCTCCCCTTTTCATCCAGATAACAACCTCTAAACCTTTCCAGATTTTACACAAATGTGCACCAGGGATATGGGTTACAGATGATAAAGTGTCCGATTTTTTTAACATGCATACATTTGGAGTGAGACCCTATTTTCCACTAGCAACCCCCAGAATACACCACAGGGTCCTAACGCCTCTTAAAATGTTCACAGAAAAATCACAAAAAAATGATATTACTTATATAATTCTGACAAGTCCGCACTATGAGTTATCTATCTTTTTAAAATTATGCTCTGGTCAAAAGGTGGTGTGGCTTCCCACATCACAGGGTGGAATAACTGGTTTATCCACTTCCCCCAAGCCAGCTTGTTCCCAGTGGCACAGCTGCCCCCCAGTTTCTCCCAAGAGGAAGCTATTTTACGACGCCCCCAATATAACATTTGCCTGATCCAGGACAGGCCTTTGTTCAACTCCCTGTAGTCCCCAGCTGCCCCACCCCTAATCTAATCAGAGAGGTGTCAACTCCTTTTGGCAAGGGGAAGAGTGGCTGAGCAGGTTTCAACTCCTGTCGGGGGTAGTTGTCAGGCAGAATCTAGTTTCATTAAGCCAGGTTTCAGCTAAATGTCACTTTTTGTTCCCAGTTTTCTACATTCAAATCAAACTGACAATTTTTACCTATACATTAAATAATTACTTCCTTCAAGTCATTTCAGAATATAGTTTTACATTGTATCCACCTCTTAGCAAGTCTTTCCTTGGTCTGGTTTTTGTTTCATTTGTTCAGTTTTGCACAAAAGCCTGGTGGTTTTAAAACGCCGGCTTTCTGATAGTGGTGAGTACTGGTAATGCAACCATTTTTGGGATTAAGAAAATGAATTCCCCACAGTTCTGAGTTGCTTTTTGGCAATCAGCATTGCCATTCCCAATGGTTTCAGGCTACTGTGTGTGTAGCCCAATGGTGGTTTTAGGCAGTGCCCTCCCGTGCTCACAACATAGGCAAAAATGGGTGGCAGCATATTCTTCATGTTTTCCCTGTGCACTCTCTGGGGAGTTCTGGCCATCATGATGTTTTCCATGCCAGTATTGCACAGTTTTATGGTAGGGCTTGGATGCATGAGTAAAGACATCCCACAAGACATAAAGCAAAAACCAAGTGCCAACTATGGATGCAGCTTGCACATCATGCTAGGACAAATAATAACACTGCGATCTGGACCACATTCAGAGGGGCAGCAAAGAAAAACCTACCTATCAACAGCGCACCTGAAGAGAGCTGGTGTTGTCATATCAAGAATGCACTGAGGGCTGCACTACCCAGAGATGAATCACTCCCTGAAACAAACGCTTCCATCAATCTTCCATCAATTACATCTTGTTGATGATAGCAAAACTACCTATTTCTTGTGCAATAGGCCCTGATGGCACATGTAGTGCCCTACTCAAGCTTTCCCCTAGCAACTGGGCCAATGCTCTCTATCCCCTATTAGAGAAATAGGATCTATTGGAAAAATCCTGGCCTCATGGGAGGAGAGTACCATTCTCCCGGTGCATAAAAAAAGCTGTTGGAAACTTCCAACAAACTATTGCATGCTGGCCTTGCTTGATAGCTTGGCAAAATTGGTTGCAAGTGTGTTGCCAAATGAATTGAATTAGCAGATAACCGATATTAAGAACTTACCACCAAACCAGACTGGCTTTCGGGCAAAATATAGTACCAGCCATAATCTATTATCCCAGACCTCAGCCATTGAATATGCTTGATATAGGGTCAACTTCCTGTGTATGGATCTTTTATTGATTTTAGCGCCGCTATTGATACAGTCATGAGGAATACACTATGTAACAAATTAGTTGCATGGAATATTCCTCAAGGCCTGTTAAACATGATCCGGCTGCTCTATACTGAAACTAAAGTCAGAGTGAGAGTAAACGATTAGGGCCAAGTGTCTGACTTTTCTCCTACCGAGCGTGGAATAAAACAGGATTACATTTTAGTTGCCACCCTGTTTAATCTCTATCTGGCAGACTTACCAGAAGTGCTGAAACCTGTAAACGCTTACCCAGAGAAATCCTGACACATAATTATAGCTAGTTATGTTATGCGGACAACCTGTTACATATGGACTACACACCTAAATGGCTACAGCTGCTATTAGATGCCTTGGGAGAGTACGCCAGAAACAATGGTCTCGCCATAAACATCGAAACAACAAAGATAGTGGCATTCGAAGGTAAAGTGAAGCCCAAAATAACAACAAAGCCTAAATGGAAACTTAACAAAAAAGTGATTGAATATGTAGAATTCTATAAATACTATTGATTGACAATAAGTTGAGATGGTCACAGCAATGGACAGCGAACAAGGCTAACTTCAAGCAAATCGCACATGCCTTGAATAACTTCATAGGAAAACAGGGAGGTTGTTCTATCAAAACCATTTTACCACTAAAATAGTCCCTTGTATGATCTATGGAGTAGAAGTGTGGGGACTCAAATTTCGGTCTGAATTAATTAAACTCGAGGCTAAAATCTTGTGTCTGCTATTCAGAAGGCCTACGTCACTGTCCATTGAGTACATCCTACTAGAGTTCGGTCTATTGAAAGTAACGGGAGTTATTATCCACCAAAGTGTTATGGGGTATGAGAAACTTTGGCAGCTTGAAAATGGAACAATAATGGCAGAAGTAAGGACGTTTTTTGGGGCAATAGACAATTATAAAAAATGTGGAGCACTCAGTAAGCTTCATGCAACTCATAGTTGCTGGGTGGAAAAAAGAGTACCAGCTGAAACTGTCTGCACTTAGATGATGTTAAAGAAGAGGACAAAAGAAAGAAATACAACATCTTTACCACAAAAATGCTTTGATTAAACTACCAACTAATTTCCATAGCGGCCCCTTTATTAGATATTGGATGGCTAGAACTAAAAGTCACACTACATTGATGCACACCCTAACAGTACCACTGTACGTAAATATATGCTACTCATATTTAATCTCTCACCGTTTCTTGAAATAGATGGCTCCAAGAAGGGTATACAATGTGAGGAGCGATACTGCCGACTGTGTGGTGAGAACGCTATTGAAACTGCAGAACACATCATGTGTGATTGTAACAGTTTAAATGTGTTAAGAGCAAACTATATCCAAGCTTATTCCAACTCACTTTGATGATGGTGACAAGTCTTTATTGTGGGCCCAATTAATGCTTAATATGAATTTGTTTTAGTGAATAGGTTGTAATCATACCCAGATGTATGGTAATGATGGAAGTTTGTGCAACTGTGCATCAACCTGATGAATATTTTAAACATGTTTGTGAATCTATGTTTTATACAAAGTCACCGATGGCTATATGTATAATAAAATAAAAAAATAAAAAAGATATAATTAACTCCTTATCCACCACCTTGTTGCAGGTTCCTAGTGCATCTATCTGCACGTTAGAGTCAAAGCCCACACTAATCACTCAATCACACTACTGACTGTGACTCAAAGAAGCCCATCCTTCCAACGCTCCTTCAGTTTTCATGTCTGTGTGAGGACAGGCACAGTGTAGGCCTTGTTTTAGGACAGGGTGGCTTCATCGGAACCTGGTGGACTCTGAAAACTGGGCATCCAATGGGTGCTGCCTACCTAGTCTGAGTACTGCAGGCAGCTCAAGAATGATGATGGACAATACTACCCCAGCCCCTACTAGGCTCATGTTGATTATCATCTTCTGATGCTCTAGTGTTGGCGGGGGAGAAGATTTTTCTATTGATGTTTGCAGATGACATTGTTCTGATGTCTCGTACTCACTATGGACTAACAAAATTTAAGAACCATTTTTTAAAATTATATGACACATGGGGGGGCAAACGATTACTTTGGACAAAACCAAAGTTATGCATTGTGCCAAAAACCTGGGTTCCTGTGCACCACTTTATAAGTATATAGGAAAGACCAATATTGAGGAGGTTTAGAAAGGACCAAGATTGAAGAGGATTAGAAATAACCAAGATTGAGGAGGTTTAGAAAAGACCAAGATTGAGGAGGTTTAGAAAAGACCAAGAGGGAGGAGATTGAGAAAGAACTGAGATTGAGGAGGTTTGAAAAAGACCAAGATTGGGGAGGATTAGAAAAGACCAAGATTGGGGATGTTTAAAAAAGACCAGGATTGAGGAGGATTAGAAAAGATCAAGATTGAGGAGGATTAGAAAATATCAAGATTGAGGAGGTTCTGTTCTTTAATTACTTGCGTATAAAACTTACCCACAATGGAAAATGGGACTTTACATATTGACAAAGCTAACTTAGAGTTGTCCCAAAAATGTTATGCTATTTTGGGGTTTTCTAAATCATATAGAAACAATATTCTATCTTCAGCTCTGAAGACTTGTAGAGTGCAAGCTGTTAAATCTGCCATCTTTGCGACAAAGATATGTGGATATTCAACTGCATTAAAACTATCTGTAAGTAAACCTATCTTTTAAAAAAAATTATTTCTTCCATAGCATAAACTGAATGTGACCTTTGAAGTCTAGTTGGTTATAACACCAATTGGGGACCACATTTCATTAAGGCCGATAATGTACTGGGTACGAGTATGGTCCTGTGAATCCCTGGTTAAGTACAGGGGAGCACTACTTGAGTTATTGGGCCAACAGGGAGTTAGTTACCTCCTGTGGTTCAAGTATATTAAGACTGCCCTTCTGGGGCTGAGACTATATGACCTGTGATTGAGCCCAACTTGTATCACAAATGGTGCTAAACAATGAGTAACTATCGATAAACGCCTTATCCTTTCAACAGGGTTACCTTAGATACTTAATGAGCAATTAGAGGGGATGGAGAAATATCTGGAACAGGTAACTAAACCGTTTCAGAGAACCCCATACCTGGTAGTTTGATTGGGAACACTACCTTTTTCTCCTTTTACACCACGGTAGGCTAATCTCAAATCCACTAGCTGTCCATTCTGCCCTGAAATGGAAGAAACTGTATAACATTTTATTTTATGCGACCAATGTGAGAATTTCTAAGATGCAGGAACTTGAAATCATGTCTGCGTAACACTAAACGAGGCAGAACTCTTGTGTTTACATTCACAGTCTGTCAAATTAATTTATGCTGTTTCCAGAGACTGGGCCAGGAGAAAAAGAAACGTTAAGAAGTCATGAAATATTGTTATTGACCTTTGAAATTGTTACAACTTGAAGTTGAATGTTATTTGGTATATTTATGTGAATGATGTCTGCTCTTAACAATGAATGAATCTAGATATTTTGAGTTGGCTTAGTGACTCTTGAATTTACTAGGCTAAGGAAGATGCAACTAATTGTATTGTGCTCTCTTTTTAGTCACATATCTAAATTTTACCGTTTTTATCCCCTTTCATGCCCCTTTTTGTTATGAATTTTAGATGCATCATGGATTTTGTGTTGGATTTATGACCTTTCATATGTATTATGTTTTAGGTGTAACTTTTACGATTGATTTAACCCTAAATCTAGTAATATGATGAGGGTGAGGATGGCTAGTGTTGGCACTTAATGTTTAGGTTTGTCCTCAATGTTATGGTACTACCAAGCCTTCTGAAGACTGTGCTCAGAGAAAATAAAAAAGGCTGTGCTTTTCTGCAGTGAAGTTGACCTTTCAGGGGTGGCCTGGTGTTGAGACCTCATTCCAAAAATGATAGAAATAAATCGCTCAATTTGAAAAACACGTCTTGTCAACTGTTAAAATAAATACAGCCAGATTACATAAAGTACATTGTTGTAATGTGTGTGGGTGCAGAAGGGTGTGGTGTCACATGGCTCCTGGAGTGTTGGTGTGACTGGATTCTATGTGTTGTTACAGTGACAGTTCGAGTTGCTGTGATGGCTGGGATGGATGTTCCAGTACTCTGTCCATCTCTCCTACCTGTGCTCACAGGCAGGGAATAAATTCACCCAACAATTTACCTCCTGACTCCCGCATGTTGTATGAGCCTGACAGCCCCATTACTTCATAAGCCCACGTGGAGTGGCAGGGTATTTTGAAGCAAGACCTGCATGCACAGTGCATGTGACTTATGCCTGTTTTCCCGGCCATTCATGAGCAAAGCACTCTCAGGAGCTGGTATTGTTATTGCAGCGGACGTTGATATAAGGAGTAGCTTTATCTAGGTATATTTACTAAATATCTTTGGGCTATTGTCCTCTTAAAGATTTTACCCTGTTAAAGAACTGTTTTGATTAAGAAGACATTTGGAGAATGAATATATGCCTTACCCGTTCTCTTTGATCGCAGTGATGTGCTGGCCATGTACTCCCTTCTCAAGCATCCTTTCTGCCATTGCTCAAGCATGCAGCGAAGGGCATATCTTGATGGAATATCTTGCCCTCCTTAGGTGAATCTAAACTATGTTCTTTGCCAACTGCAAGTTTCATCTTTATTGGGTAGAGGAACTGTGCCAGGAGAAGTGTTAATCTTGTTTCCTAGCTGCTAGGAGACTATGTAAATTGCAGATGTTGAGCTATATCAGATCCTGCAACATGAAATAAGATAATGTATTTAACTTTGGGAGCCCTTTTGGAAGGGATAGTGCTTCCCTTTGTTGGTCCAGGGATTTACTTTATGCCTTTCAGCTCTTTCATCATAACCGTGTGTAAGTTGTTTCTCCCTAAGGTGTCTGAAAAGGGGCGTGTGCTGCAACCTGTAGGAGTTATGAGAAAGGGATCCTCGCACCTTACCGTACACATATGCGAAATTATATCCCAGGGGGCAATGATTGAGCTCTCTCATGATGACCATTGTCTGCCCTCTGAGAGAATAGTAGGTTCTGGGCAGTGAAGGCCCTCCTCTTCTATGGGATATTTTAGACACAGTTGCTAACCATTGGTAGGGTGCACCTTGCATAAATAAATAGCCACAGACTTATCTTTAGTTGACCAGCTTGACAGCTTTCTTTATATATGCCACACATGATTCAAATAAATATTGTTACATGAAACAGTGCATAACATGCAGGGTATATCCGTCAGTTCACATCTGTCACATAAGAAGTTGAGTATCATACATTGGGTCAACTGGGGGTTATTCAATTCACTTGTGGTAAATAAATAATAGAATGTTAAAACTTGCATCAATGGTAAGACATTAAGTTCAGATTTGTCACATAAATGGCTGAATATCATACATTGGGTCACCTGGGAGTGATTCAAGTCACCTCTGTTAAATAAATAATCAACTATTAACACTTGAATCACTAGTAGGCCAGTCAGTTCACATGTGTCACATAAATGGTTGAATAACGTAGATTGGGTCACTTGGGAATGATTCAATTCACCACTGGTAAATAAATAGTCAAATATTAACACTTGGATCACTGGTAGGCCGGTCAGTTCACATTTGTCACATACATGGTTGAATAAGATAAATTGGGTCACCTGGGAGTGATTCAATTCACCTCTGCTAAATACATAATCAGATATTAACACTTGGATCACTGGTAGGCCAGTCAGTACACACTTATCACATAAATGGTTGAATGACATACATTGGGTCACCTGGGAGTGATTCAATTCACCTCTGGTAGATAGATATTAAAATATTAACACTTGGATAGGGAGGAACCCTGGCCTCTTCCTTCATGCAGGTTCCGCTTAAACTGATTTTCACCCTCTACTCTGTGAAAAGTAAGAACAACAAACTCCCCCTTGAGAGGGAACCAAGAACACTACACCTTAGTGAATAAACCATTACAATTAAAGACACATTCAGGCCTCCACAGCAACCCCTGTGGAGAACTAGGGGGCATGTGCCTGCTCCCCTCACTTTATTTGGTCTGTTCAGTATAGGATACTATCTCCTCTCCATTCCTTTATGGAAGACAATGGGCCTCATTACACGGAATGCGGTAATGGTTAACGGCCACCGTTAATGGTGACCGTTAACCATTACCGCCTTACTACGAGGTCCCTTAGCGGGTTGGTGCTTTAACGCCTGCTTTTTGCAGGCTTTAAAAACCAACCCGCTAAAACCACATGAAATGCTGGTTTACACATGGAACCATGATACAATTACATATAAAACCGCATGAAATGCTGGTTTGCATGTGGGTTCTGGCAAATTCAAGCTTGGGAGGGCTCCATGTGCTACTGGTGTTAAAGGATGGTGTGGTTCACCCTTTCACAACAAATTATTGTAGATCCAGAGCAGGTACAGTACAGGTTCCCACAGTCCCCTCAGCTTTATGATCTCTTTTGGTATTCGTATCTTCTTCTTTCATTGCTAGTCAGTAGTTTTTAAAGGGTAGGTCTTTAGCATAATAGTTGTCTAGGGATCTTGCAATTACTATGCAGCAGCAAGAAGTGGTGTAACACAAACATAGGGGCTCCCTACCGAGCCCGGTGGGGGCCCCTACAAGCTCCTCAAAGAGGTGAGTTCTAAACCGCAAAATCTCCTGGCCTACGCTACCACTCATATCTAATGATTATGATCTTCACACTACTTAACAAGGTGAAAGATGTAAGGTGTTACATCAAATCTTAGATCCTACACCTAATATAGAAAAATGCGGGTGGTGCCAGGCACCTGGCAACCAAATGTTCCAGCTACCATGAAGTGGCCAGTAATATTAACATGTGCATGGCAGTAGTGCAGGCAGCTTCTGTGGGGCAACAGCATTAAAAAACGATTCAAGGGCAGTGCTGGCAGGTGAATATCCTAAGTGCAGGGGCATTAACACAAATTTGTATGAGCAAGCATAACACCTACTGTTGGGGAAATGGGGTCTCTCAAGAACATTTTTTAAATAATCTCCTAAAAATGTGCATTATTTTTTGGAAAAATGGGATACAAACTCATACAATGTAAGATTGGTTCACACATGAAAAACACTGGTAGATGCCATGTCACTGATAGTACACAGGAGCATTTCACAACATTTTCATGATGGTTGAGTACACAACATATGCCAGAATTGTCATTGTACATTTCTATGCAGATTTGCAAATGATATATCCCAGCATTGCCAGTGTGAACCATTTCATGAAGCTTAGCGCATAATAAATGCCAGCTTTCCTATTAAAAAACACTTTGATTTTGTGGCCACGATAATGTTATGCATTATTGTCAGTGTAAATAATTTTTATTAAGCTGTGAAAACAATCTAGGTTTGTGTGGTCACTGTACATATTTTTCGTGAAGCTGCGGCCACAATCAATGCCAGTATGGTTAATGTAAATCATATTGAAGAAGCACCGGGCACAATCTATTCAACAATTCTCAATATAGCAAATTGAATGGTGTAGCATTGACACTATAAGGAACTTCCATGATGCAGCTCCCTATGGCCAAACACATGGATGCGTTGCACACAATCACACATCACCAACACACAAACATATTTCGCACAATAAATCAGAAGCAAGAAGAAAGGAAATGTGAAGCATTGAACTCCACCGTTGCAGGAAGGAAAGAACAAGAAAACAGACCTGCTCTGTGTATGCCCCCAAGCTCTGGGACCTCTTCCCAATCAATAGCAGACATTCCACCTTGATTTTTTTTTAATTTCAGAATGAATTTAACACCCTCAAGAAATGGATTTCCCCTAATGCCAAGAGCTGCATACCCTTCATTCTCCCCCTAACTTGAGAGTGGGGATCTGCTCCCCCCGTTTCCTCCCCAAGTTACTTGGAGATCCCTTTCACTTACTGCCAAATTGCCCAACAACTCCCTCCCCATTGTTAGCTGCCAGCTCCCTTTTATTGATTCCTTGCTATATGCTTACCTCAGTGTGTACTTCCCCCTGTGAATTCCCAAAGCTAGGTCCACACTCATTAAATAATATTAATGATAAAATAAATCTTGAGACAATCAGAACATATTTGTTGGCCATCCAGCATGTTCTTGGGTTGTCTTGTTTGCATCCAGTCTGCATATGTTAAATACATTTCTCTGCCTCCATGTATTATTATTTTATTTATATGGAGCAAATCTTATCAACCAGTGATATATGCAGCGCTGTACAAGTTTAAAGGATATACAGTTTTAGAAAAAATAAAAACAAGTTCCATGGTCAAAACCAGGACCTTAATGGCAAGTAATGTGAAAATATTGTATTATTCAACACAAATACAAAACTCCTGTAAAAATAGGACTTTCTATCAAAACACTTATAACATATATTTATTTATTTATATATATACAGGAGGAACAATGATTTTTTTTATCACAAAAGAACATACAATAGATAAGAAATCAGATTTGATGGGAAGCAGTGAGCTTCTTACAATGGGGCGAGTTTCAAGGACATTCTGACCAGGTTGTGGAGGACAGTAAATGGAATAGTCACCGGGAACAATACATAAGTGGACATGCAGAGTTTAAGTACAACCAACATTGGACATTTGTAAGTGTAAGTAGGTGGTACAGCCAGCTGTGCTTGGGATGTGACCATGATGGGTGAAGTTCTAGAATGGAGGCAGAGGAAGTGAGGGACAGAGGCAGGTTAGAGGTAAGTGGAAACATTTTATCTAGCAGGCAGATGAGAGGTAGGTTAGGAGTGTAACTCAGAGGAGGTAGGTGTTTAGTTTGGTTTTGAACACATCCATGTGGACAGTTTCTCGTAAGTCCCAGGGAAGAAAATTCCATGCAAGTGGAGCAAGAAGAGAGAAAGAGCGGAAGAGAGAGGATAGGCAAGGAGCCAAAATGGAATTTGAGGATGCAGAGCAGAGATTATGAGAAGGCTTTCAGAGTTGGATAGCAGAGGATAGATAGAGTGATAGCTTACAGTGAATATATTTGTAAAACAGGAGAATACATTTACACCTGGCACTGTTTTGCATCATCAGCCATTCAGCCTGGTGACGGTGCGAGGCAGTAGGTGTGAAGTGAGGGAGTTCAAAGAGAGTCCTGGAAGCAAAGTTATTGATCTTGTCGAGAGGACAGAAAGCATAGTTGGGGAGACCAAAGAGGATGCTGGCACAGCAGTGCAGTTTGGAAAAGACAAGAGTGGTTACGAGATGCTTGGCAGTGTTGAAAGGAAGGAGGTGACTAATTTTCCTCATATTGGAGAAGGTGTGAGAAGGGTCATAGATGGTGCTGAGGTTTCTAGCTGAAGAAGAGCAGGACACAGTGTCCGGTGGGAACCGGAAAAACATAGAAAGAGATGGGAGAGAGCTTTTTACAGGAAAGAAGAGTAACTCTGTTTTGATACAATTTTACATCAGAGAGTGAAAATCCATCCAATATTTAATGGCAGAGAGACAGTTGAAGAATTTGATAGAGAGATCAGAGAAGAGTTCAGGAAAAGAGAAGAGGATTTGGGTGTTGTCCACAAAGAGTTAGTATGAGAACCCAAAGGAGGAGATTAGTGCCCCAAGAGCCGAAATGTAGAGTGTAAAGACGAGTGGACCCAAGACAGAGCCTTGTGCAGCACTAACAGTTAGAGGAGTGAGTTGAGAGGAGCTGTTGCTCTAGGAGACAGAGAATAGGTGAGGTGCACAATAGGATTCTTTCCAGGCAAGGGCTTGATTGTGAATACCAAGAAGAAAGAGAGTATTAAGGAGATCAGAATGATTGGCAGTGTCAAAGGCAGCAGACAGTTCAAGGAGAATTAGGATTGATAGGTTTAAGTGCTTAGCAGAGGTGATGAAGCTGGACAAATTCATGAGAGCAGTTTCCGTGGAGTGACAGGAGGAGAACCCTAATTGTAGGGGGTCTCAAAGGTTGTGGATGTCAAAGAAATTGGGTAGAAAGCTGAACAAAACCCTTTCAAGCACTTTAGAGTAGTGCGGAAGGAGATACAAAGGGTGAAAGTTAGCTAGAAGGTTTGGGTGAGCTCCTTGCTTTTTTTGGGAGAGGGATGCCCATGGTTGTTTTGAAAACGGATCGAAAGAAAGCAGAGTCGAAGGATGGGTTGAAGAGTTCAGTGAGTTGAGAGGCCACTGTAAGGGCAACAGGATTCACTAGCTGAGGACCAGAGGGTCTGATGAGACACACGAGGGGTTTGCCTTCATCAATAGAGATAGCACCTATTAGTATTAGTGTGACTAAAGTGGGAGGTAGAGGATGATGGTCGGCAGAGTGTAAAATGTAGGAGGAGAGAGTGAGAGAAAGGTCAGGAGAGAATCTTTAATTCTGGAAATGTTTGCAGCGAAGTATTCAGCTAGGTCATTAGCTGTGAGAGTGGATTTGATAGTCATGGACTAAAGAGGAGTGAGGATTGAACTTAGCATGCCCTGTAGCAGGTGAGGATTGTTCGAGTGAGGGTCAATGAGGGTTAGGTAGAATTCCATTTTAGCTCTATCAAGAGTGGACTTGAGAGAATTCAGGGCAGAGAGGTAGAGTTGCAGGTCCTCATACGCGTGATATGCCTCCATTTGTGCAGCAGCAAACACATGTCTGTGCAGAGAGAGCATACAAATGGGGTGACCCATGGTTGAGGTTGCTGAGACTTAGGGTTGAAAGTAAGCAGTGGGAAGTGAGAGAAGAATGAGTCATTTAGTAGGATTGGAAGCTGTAGAAGGGAGTGCTCGTAAAAGAGGTATCAGGTGTGAAGGAGGAGATTGAGTACTGCAGATCAGAGAGAAAGGAGGAAGGACAGAGGGTTTACATTTTCTTCTAGTAATAGGTGAAGTGGTGAGAGGAAAGGTCAGAGGCTGGAAAGGAGATGGTGGTGGAAACAATTGAGTGATAAGATATGGATGGTGTGATTGTAGTATTACCGGCTGAGATAGAGGTGCAGATGAATAAGAGATCCAAAGAGTGTACCTGCTGTGTGGGTCGCCAGGTTGTGGATAATAATAATAATAATAATAATAATAATAATGTAATTATGTATAGCGCTACACACCCATAGGTCTTAGAGTGCTGAAATAACAGAAGATGTTATTATCCCACAGAGTGGCACTCAGTTTATTGACCTCAGAAGGATGAATGTCTGAGTTGACTCTGCTGGGATTCGAACCTGCCACAGCAGGCTGCACACAGATATCGGGGTGGGCGCCTAGCTCACTGTGTTATTTGACCAACTGTTAGAGTGGAGAGCGTGGTCACTAAAACAATTCTGAAGTTCAGAATTTTGAGAAGGGGTTGGAGAGGGAAGGTTAAAGTCGCCTAAAACAATAAGGGGATGTTTAGTGGAAAGAGAATCAAGGAGTAGCCCAATATCATTAAAGAATGGTCCAGTGGGACCAGAGGGGTGACAGGTGGAGATTATGTGAACCAAGCAAGCAGAGCAATTGTAGAGAGGGTGAATTCAAAATAGGTAGGATAGGACGTGGCATTGGAGAGTTGTCAGGAATTGAGACAGAAAGAGAGTAGGTAACCGATGCCTCCACCTCTGCCAGTCAGTCGAGGAGAGTGAATGAAGCACAGGTTGGAGACATGTAGGTCTGCCAGTGTCACGCCACTTACCTGGAGACCGGGGTTCTCTGCACCTGCTCGCTCTCCTCCCTCTTGGCAGATCTACCCGCGCTTTCGCTTGCGGGGATCCGCCATGGGGAGAGCTTCTAGGGTTCCCGTCAGGAGTCCTCTGCGCATGCACGGGAGACCACGGTCTCGGTTCCGCGCATGCGCAGTAGATTGGGCCCTCTTCACAGCGGGAGCTTGCGCCTCAAGCCTCGCTTTGGATGCGCCAGCATCCGGCAACGAGACGGTTTGCGTTTCAAGCCTCTCGGGTGCCGGCCATCCCATAAAACGAGCTTCGATCAGGGGCAAGTCGCGTCTCAACGCGGTTGTGCCCTGATCGTGTTCTTCGCTCGTTTGTTGCCCTCCTGTTCCTGCCCTGTATTGTCGCCCGCTCCAGCCTGAATTCTTCTCTGGTCTCTCGCCCTTCCTGTGGCTCCTGGTCCTTCCCTCCTTTGGTGTTGCTTGGAGGTCCTTTTGGGTCCCGGAGTTCCCTATCCTGGGGTGCCATTCCCTCTCTCCTGGGTTCCCGTTTTCTGTCCTTGCCCAGTCCAGTTCCTGGGTTGGTTTCTCAGTCTAGTCCCTGGGTTGGTTCCTATGACCAGTTCCTGGGTTTGGTTCCCACACTCCTGCCTGAGCTGCTACCTGGTTCCTTTTGGGACTTTTGAGACTTCCAGCTGCTGCACCAGTCGGACCATCAACCTGCCTGTCGTTTTTGTTTCACCAGTGGTTTGCAGGTGCCTGGCTCAACCATCTACTTCAGCCTCCCTGGACACGCTCAGCAGCAATACCAGCATCTCCTCAACCCTCCTCTTTACCGGGTCCTTGGGACCTCTTCTTGGAAAGTACTTCGGACTCTACTGTCAAAGGACATTCAACATCTGCCTCTCCTGTCAGTGCTTGCACTGTCCTGACGCCACGCTAATCAGGAGAGTGCGTCCCGTGGCGTTGGGAGTCGGTCCATCTTCCACCCTGTTTCAACCTTGGGTGGCGGAGAGGCCGGTACCGTGCGTCATTTACTCATCAGAAGACAGTCCTAAGTCTGGCTGCCACGTCAAGATCTTCTTCCAAGTCTACAGGTACGCTTCACTCTCGTGATACTCTCCTCAACAGATTGAGACGCCTGCCTTCAGATTTGGAGATGGAAGATGGTCAAGACATCCGGAATGAGCTTCAAGCTCTTCGAGCAGAGATAACGGCATTACATCAGGAAAACCAGACTTTACGTCAAATGGTATCTCAGGGGGCTATGAGTGCTTCACAGGGAGAAGGTTCACTGGCACATACAACTCCGATCAAGTTCGATGGAGACCCCCGACGTGTAGCAGAATTTTGCAATCATTGCCGAATTCATTTTCTTTTTAGGCCATCTCACTTCACCAGCGACAAGGCCAAGATTGGATATATCCTGGGGAATCTTTCTGGGAACGCTCTTGCTTGGGCCACTGCATTGGTGGTCACCAATAGTCCAATTTTGAATGATTTCGTGGCCTTTGAAAAGGCTTTCCTGGAGGTGTTTCAATCACCAAACCTGGCTTCCGTAGCCCAGAACCAGTTGATGGACATGAGACAAGGAAGTGCTGACATTATAACTTACATAAGCCGTTTTCCGCCAACTGACGACCGACTCTCAGTGGCCAGAGGTCACGCAAAGTACCTTGTTTCGTCGAGGCTTGAGAGATGAATACAAGGACGAGTTACTTCATATTCCCGAGCCCGAGACCCTCCAACGTCTTATCGAACAAGTGCTCCGGATAGACCAGAGGCTAGCGGAGCGAAGGGCGGAGAGACGTTGGTCCGAGAAATTTCATTCTAGAATGCCTAATGTACAAGTCGGATCTTTTGGTTCCCCGGAGTCTGGCTCTGAACCTATGCAATTAGGGGCCATGAGAGGTCCTTTGTCTGAGGAGGAAAGGAGAAGAAGAAGAACGCTGCGCCTGTGTCTTTATTGTGGAGCGGCTGGGCATTATCTGGGTACATGCCCCCTACGCCCTCAGAAAAAGAAGGCGGAAAACTAGGAGACCTGTTGTGTAATGGAAGGGCAGCAACAGGTCCCACTTCTTTCTCAGGCCTTTCCGCGTCTTGTTCCACTTCTCACCCCATGCAACCAGCTGTCTTATTGACCTTGAAGATCAGGATATCTTTGCCTGATAAGACTCTGGAAGTTTACGGATTGCTGGATAGTGGAGCCTCTGGTAATTACATCGATGAATCGTTTGCCAACATCAACGGAATACCTCTTCTTTCCAGACAAACTGCCCTACCGGTTGAGGTCATCGATGGATCCCCTCTGTCCTCCGGACCCGCCCGTCTTCACACCGTGGGGCTGGTACTCCGGATTGCTGATCACCTGGAGACTTTGGCCTTGGACGTAATCAGGTCTCCCATCTACAAATTGGTTTTGGGATTACCATGGTTGCAATGCCACAATCCAGTCATCAACTGGGGAACTCGTACTTTATCCTTCTCTTCCACCTTTTGTTCTCAGAATTGTAACCTGCCAACCTAGACTCTTGTATCTTCAACTACCTTGGAATCTATTGGCAGAGGTTCAAATCTTTGTTCCATATCTCAAGTTCCACAAGAATATGCCGCTTTTGAACATGTGTTCTCGGAACCAGGAAATATACCATTGCCCCCTCACCGCTCTTTTGATTGTTCCATTGATTTGTTGCCAGATGTAGAAGTTCCTCATGGAAGACTGTATGCCTTAACCCAGGATGAGAGGTAAGTGTTACAGGACTACCTGTCGGATTGTTTAAGCAAGGGATATATAGCCCCTTCGAAGTCACCTGAGGGATTTTCCAAAAAGGAAGGAACTTTAAGACCCTGTGTAGACTATCGACAACTGAACGACATAACCATAAAGGACCTGAAGTGGGAGAATGGAAGACCAGGCTCCCGTCCTTCCCCTCTCGCGCTTGGCCTAAAGGATCACGGCCCAGGCACCCGCCACGAGAAGAGTTTGCCCATCTACCAGACGACCAAATACCCTGGTACAGGAACATACGGATGTGTCCATCTGCCTGCCCAGCAGCCCGCCCTGTCCATGCCGACACCTGCGGCACGGATCAACTAGACTAAAACCTACACGTCGTTAGAGATGCCATGACGACCTAGCCAACGGTCAGCACACCTGTGCAAATATACACACTGGACACTCCCGCACCAATCTACACGAAGAATATACTCAGTGCTATGACGTAGGCGACAGACATACTCACGGACGTGCATCTTTATTATTTTCCACATAGGCTCTCAAAATGCAGAAACGCAAGACGCATCATGAACTCATCTAAAGAGCTTGCTTACGCTTCTCCTAAAACCAGGTGCCATAATGAGAAATATAACGAAGACACGATACTGGTCATAAGACAATATGATACTATAACCTAAAGCGCCTGTGCACCAAACGGTTCCACCTATACACCAGGCCTAAGTAGGCCGCAAGCAAGAGCTTCCATGGACGTTAAAAGAACAAGAGTCAGGTTGCTGATCCTGCAGAATGAGCCCGGCGAAAGCAAACAGCCAAGGTCGCAATGTTGCAAACCCACATTCCGAGAGCAGACCATCAAGGGCACGATGTTGCAACCTCGCACGCCGCACACCAACGTTAAAGTCACACCTGCAAATTAAACCAGGCACACAGTGGAAAAACAATATTAATTGTGCAGAATTCTGCCTCAAACACGGTCCCACCTCACGTGACCAAGCCGAACCTGACAGGATGCCAAGCCCAGGAGGAAGAAGGCGTCTGGATCCCTCGTTACAAGACACAAGGCAGATACAATTAAAAGGCTCAATGGACATCTGCGACAGTGGGAGTAGTCGGCCTTCCAGCTTATGAATAAGTCCTCACATTGTCTGCACGTACTCATAGTGAAACATTGTTGCAAATGACAGGTACACCGAGAGCTGGGAACAGCGATGGTCCCAAGCTGGGAAGCTCGCGGGCGCACCAATCAGAACATGGGGCTCTTATCACTGACGCCATTAACATTAACCAATCATCAGGGGTCTTCATGTAACAATTCTCATGTATCTAATTGTAGGGACAGCCCAGATATATCACCTGACTAACCCTTGTCCACTAATATTGTTCTCTATACGTATGCTATACTAACCCTACCACTCGAGCAACCAATTAAGAGTGGCGATAGGTTTTTTGCTAACTTTCCAAGGTGACGCAAGTAGCGCGTCATACTAAGGTAAAAAGGGCCTCCGAGCCCCACGATTGTGTGTGTGTCAGGACGGACGCGTACGATCCTTGACCCATCCCTGCCGTTTTTGACTAATAAACAGCAGAGTCACCTTGCTTCTTGCGTGTGTCTCATACTCTATCTCTTTTTGGGATATACGGGAGGAGTTGGGGCCTCCCTGCCCGGAGGTCTGCGGACGGCCCGGCCGACCCCGGCAGAATTTCCCCCCCGGCAAGTTGGAGGCACTGCTGAGATCTGTTTAAGATCCGCCTTTTTGTTTTTACTTTTTCCAGGTACTCCCGTTGCGAGGAGGCCCGGCGGCGCGGCCCCCTCTGCCGTTGCCCCCTTCTGAGGACTACAGGACCATCGCAGAGCTGCGAGAAGACCAGACAGAGCAATCTGGATATTGGCCCTCGGGAGCCGGTTGAGAAGTATCCCGCCCGCGGTTGGCGAGTGTCCAGACGTGGTCCAGACGAGGGGAGGTGGCGAGCCGCTTGGAGGGGTGCACGCAGTCGAGCGGCCCCGCATCAAGAGAACTTGGTGAGCATGCCACGCACAACAAGCAATGTGAGATTGTGAGGGAGGGGGGAGGAATTAAATACGGGAGGTGGGAGGTGTTGCACAGGTGCGCAGCGAAGGTTTGACAATTTAGTGTTGGCAATGGAATGAATGGTAGCCGAACAAGTGCGAGAGCAGTCGGCTACGTTACGCGAGAGAGGGGGGCGGAGCACGAAAACATCACGTGCGGCCGCTCGTAGAAACTGATTGGCCTAGGTCGCGACTACGTGTAAGGGTGGGTGTGTGTGGTTTCCTACGATTTGGCATTTATTGATCAATGAGTAGATGAGGATCACTATTGTTCGAGCAAGAAACTCGATAGGTAGATGACGTTTCCCTGTAGGCGGTAGCTAGTTAGTTGCCCAATACGGAAGATAATTGGCTGGTTAAGCCCTCCTGTCGAGGGGCGTATCACACGCGAGGCGACGCAGCGTGCGCAGTCCGATTATATATATTGTTGATTACCTTGTTCCAGGAGTGACAGGAAGACAGCTGTGGGGTTAACGGGGGTGAATAGCAAGTGTACATTGAACTTAAAGAATATATGAAGAACTTACCAGTAGCTCGAAGAGATCGGTGACGTCACCAGTAGGGCTTTCATAGGTTATCGCGAGCACAAGGCATCTTCGTTTTGAGAGTGGTGGGGAAGAGAAGTGTGGTAAGGGAGTGGAAACGGAGATAAACGGTAAATGAGTTGATCGGGGAAAGGCGAAACGGGGAACGTGGCTGCGCACGGAGAACGCCGGCCACGGCAAGTGTAGAAGGGGGAGGAGCACGTGAAAATAGGACGACTGTATAAGAACGTCATAAGGGGTATGCAGCCGCAGGGGGCTCCGTGCGCCTCGGCCGCAGGGGGCCGTAAGGGTGTTGTATAAAGAAAGAAAGACAGAAGAAAATATACAAATGTAAAATACTATATTTTTTATAATTTTCCTTAGCGGACTATCGTAAATCCCCAAACTTACGGGGCCAGGTAACGATATAAGGTTGTATATTGTAAACTGCTAGTGAGATAAACTGCTACCAGATAGGGGAAGGGTAACAAGTGGAGCGCTACTATGTCATACGGGACAGGATTGGGAGGGTGGGGGAACACCCTCACTACCCCACTACAACACATATGCACAACACTGCCACCCCATAGGGAGAAACTGATTAAGTATAGCATAGAATGGACCCAGGGGACGGATAACAAAATGCTAACACCGTGGCCGCCTAATGGTAGCTTCGATCCATATGCCCAACATTCACTATTAAACCATCTGCACAATACATATAAAGGGAAGAAGTTGGCAAACCACGTGGAGGTGTTTAACTTATGGAGGATGTTCCAAGGGTCCCGACCAGGACCAAATGGAATGTTCACTATGGGGGAAATACCGGAAGAAAAAGAGATTAAGGAGGAAGGAGAGGATGGGAAAAAGGGGAGTGCAGACCCAAAGAACACGGGGAACGGAGGAGAGGGAGGAGAAAAGAATAATAAATCAGATGACATACAAAAGGAACCGAGCAACGATATACCCCTAGCAAAGGGAGTGAAAACAGAGGGAGGGGGGTTGTACCCTTTAAGAGAATTAGGAGAAATAGAAAGAGGACAGTTAAGGGTGGCTGAGGGATACTCGAACCCGGCATACAGCCCTCCACCATATGTGGCTCATAGGAAGATGCCAGCAGGGGAGGGGAGAACTGGAGAAGAACAAACTGTGGAAATAGGAAATGATGAGTGGGTAGCTGCACAGATATTATTAAAATTAAGAGGTTCATTAACAGGAGAAGAGAAGGAGGTAGTAAATAAAACAGACGAGGATAATACCAGGGAGAGTGAAATGAGGGGGGAAGAGCTGTTACGACAAAAGGAAGAGATTTTGGAGGAACGACTAGCAAAGTTAAGGGATGAGCAGAATGAATTGATCAAGCAGCTCGAGAGGGAGGAGAGAGAGAGAGCGAGGAAAAGGAAAGAAGGTAAGAACGAATTGGAAAAAATAAGGGAACGAAATGAGGAGCAAAGGAGAGAAGCTGAAAGGGTAAAAGCAGCAGCAGAAAGGGTATCAAGAGTAGTGCTGCGAGAAAAGAAAAGGGATGAAGAAGAAAAAGAAAAAGAAATGGCAATGTGGAAGAGGAGATTACTATCAGAAACAACTAAGAAATACGAAGAAGGGAGGGTGATAGAGAGTATAGTAGAAAGAGAAAGGGTGAAATGGGAAAGGAAGAAAGAGGATGAAAGAATATTGGAACAGATGAGCAGTGAAGTGATGGAGGAATTAAAAAGGAAAAGGGAGGAAAATAGTAGGGAGATGGAGGAGAGAAATGAAGGAGAAAGAGAAGATAGGAGAAGGGAGAGTGAAGCATGGGGGGATGTATATAGAAACACAGAAGTAGCAACAACATCAGCACAAAGGGGAGCGGTTGATAAAGGAGAAAAAGGAGAACTGGACCTAATAGACTTACAAACAGTAACAATCAATGGGAAAAAGACCGAGTGGGGGGGCGGTTTATGACTGACTTTTGTAGTGAGGAAGAAGAAGGAGTGGAGAAGGAAGGAAGAAACAGTGAAAGGGAAAGCTTAGATAAACTATACATCACCCGGACCAACACAGACTCACCATGGATCAGTAGGAGAAAGGATGAGCTGGTGAGAAGTGAGGAGGGAGAGCAAGGAATAGCGGAAAGACAGACACATGAGGCCGCACTATCCCCATCCCCATCACGCCCTCCCCCATCGCACCCTACATGCTCAACCACCTCACGCTCGTTACGCAAAATAAAACTCGCGCCCTTCACAGACGAACTGACACCCTATGCATGTCGGTTTAGAGACCTCCCTAGTCGCAGGCAGGAAAGACGAATACACATGCCCACATTAAATACAGGAAATGATGGAAGAAGGGGAAAAGATGGAGAAGAAAGAGTTACGAGCAGGGGAAATACGGACGAAATTGAAGATGTAGAAGAAAGGGAAGAAGAGGAAGGGTGTGAGGACTCGATATTATGGAACACAAAGGGTGAAACGAGACATAACTTAATGCCACTTTTGGAGAGAGGAGGGGTTAGACCACAGTATGTCCCTTGGAAGAATACAGATAAAGAAAATATAAAATGCAGGCTCCCATCATTAAGTGGAGGTGCGGGTAAGTGGATATATGAAATGGAAAAACACACCGCAGGACAGAAACTGGCAGTAGGAGATGTAAAGGGCCTTTTAATATCAATATTAGGGGATAGAGCGGATGACATTTGGAAGAGAGCGGGATTCCATGGGGTAACAATAACAAACACATCGCATGATGGGGCACCATTCGCAAACTGCAGACATGCACTATGGCAGGCACTGAGGGTACAGTACCCAGACACATCAGACATAGGAGCAATTACCTCCCGCAAGATGCGAGAGAACGAAGATCCTGTTGATTATATCCAGGAAATCCAAGAGAAGTGGCGCATGGAAACTAGAGAACAATGGGATAAAACACCAGCAATAGTTTACCATATACTAGTACAAGGGCTCCCAGAAGGAGTTCAGAAACAACTAAAGAAAGTAGTGGGAATGGAAGCAAAACCATGGCCAGAAATACAACTGCCTATAGTGCATCATTGCAGGACATGGCAAGGAAAAATGAAACAAAAGGAAGAGGACAGGAAAACGGAAGAGGCTAAACTAGTACAGAAAAAGCTTACTAAATACACAATGGAAGGGGCACTAATAACTACGCCTATAACAATGACCCAAAGCCCCACACAAGTAGTGGCTGCACAAGATTCCTCCCAAATACCACCTTCACAGACTATAACACAACAGGCGCCGCCAATCCAACCATACACGACCAACATGGGAGGAGGACACCCAATGGCAGGAGCTGGGTATTATAATTATAACAGGGGGAGAGGAGGAATTATGAGAGGGAGAGGATACGGATATAACACCCAACAGCAGGTGGGAGGACTTAGAAATTCCTACCCCACAGGGCAACCAGTATACCAGGACAACACAGGGAGCTTTCCATGGCAGAGTAGGGAACCACCGGTGTGTTGGAGTTGTGGACTATTAGGGCACATGTCACGCACGTGTAGAGTTAGACCAGGAACACCATCATGGAGTGAGCAGGGACAACCAAGGCCCTCACAGGAACAGCAGGGCATACAGCAACAGCAGACGTTGCAACAGGGAAATGAACAACAACAACTAATAACACAACAACAGCCACAGACATATTCACTGCCACAACAACAGGTAGCGATGACACAACAACCCCAAGCACAACAGGGTGACGGTCTTGGGACACAACCCTTACACAGGAAATGGCCAATCGTTGTACCCTCAATAGGACAGCCCACAGACGGCCTTGGTGTGTCCCATCCTGTCAGTAACACCTAATAGTGCGGAGGAACCACGCATAGAGGTAACGATAGGTGACAAAAAATTATCATTCCTTGTTGACCCGGTCTTGCATAAGGGAAGGTACATTTAAGATGTCAGGCGAAGCCATGAACACCTAAGGATTCTCTGGGGCTAGAGGGTTGGTTCCCTTTACTGATAACATTCCCATATCTATTGGAGATTATGATCCGTCAGTTCCACTTCTATATTATAGTGCCTCACCAGTAAATATACTGGGGAGAGACATAATGAACAGGTTGAATATGACGATCTCCTTTACTGAGGACGGCATAATTTGCTCTACTCCAGGGATTAACATGCTCACAGCATGACAGATTATGCAAGCATACTGCGGACAGACAGCGATTAGGGCGGAGCCAGTAGATGGCGAACTATTCCAGTATGGAACAGATATGGCATTTGCATGGATGCCAGGGATAGAAGGGAAAATATGGAGGAGGCCAGCAGCCTATCTGTTCAGACCAGAAACACCTGTTAATGAACCAGAAGGAAAGGTGGTTCTAATGGACATTGAGAGCATTATTGCAACAGCTGATTACATTGCTGTACATGCCCAAGACAGAGAAGGAAGAGCATGGAGGGCAGTGATAGCACTAGCAGAAGGATGTAGGCTCACCCAGGTGTCAGATGAGGAGCTGTTTTCAGAAGAAAAGGAGGAAGGTGAAATGGTGTTTATGATGAGTGTGGAAATATGGCTAAGAGTGGCTTACAAACAAGTAGCACAGAAAATTGCAATGGCACTTGAGGAACCCGCATGCACCCCAGTCCCCTTCTTTAAGGAGGATATGTCAAAGGTACCCAAATCATTGTGGACTACTAGCCCCTATGACGTGGGGTGCATAAAAAGTATAGGGGGAGTAAGGATAAAATTGAAAAAAGGTGCAATACTCCCCAGAGTGAAACAGTACCCACTATCAAAAGAGGCAGATGAGGGCATATATGAAACCATAACGGCCCTTATAAATAATGGCATATTGGTCCCCTCAGAATCACCATGTAACACGGCTGTATACCCAGTGCGCAAGGCTAAAGGGGGGTCTTGGCGCTTCATACAGGATCTCAGGCCCTTGAACAACATAGTAGAAGCAGAATATCCCATAGCAGCAAACCCGGCCACAATATTGTGTGGCATTCCAGCAGAAGCATCACGATTTACAGTGATTGACCTTAAAAATGCTTTTTTCTCAATACCATTGCACCCAGACTCACAAGATCTGACGAGCTTCACTTACAGAAACACAAAGTGGAAGCACACCAGATTGCCACAAGGGTATTGCGAATCACCCTCAATTTTCAATAGAGTAATACAGATGGATTTGGGTAACATTGAAGTGGAAAGCACAGTGTTGCAGTATGTGGATGACATAATAATCTGCAGTACAAACGAAAGAACATGCAGAGAGGACTCCTTAAAGATGTTGACAATATTGGCTGAAAAAGGTTACAAGGTAGACATGGAAAAGATACAGTACTGTCAAGAACAGGTACTTTACATTGGTCAGCTTATATCACAACATGGAAGAAAGATTGCACCACAAAGAGCACAGGCCATTTCAAACACTCCAATGCCGCAAACAGCGAGGGAACTGCAGCAGTTCCTGGGGCTGTGCAACTACTGTAGAGCATGGGTATTTGTTTACAGTTCGTACATAGGACCCCTGCTTGAGGCGTTAAGGGAAGCTAATAAAGGGGAGAAAAAGCTGGGGTGGACGATGGAAATGAAAGAGGCTTTTGATGAATTAAAAGATGCGATATCAACTGCTCCGGTACTAGCATCCCCAGACTATGAGCGACAATTTTTTATATTTTCACATTGCGACTCAGCAGTAATGAAAGCAGTGTTGGCTCAAAAAACAAGCATGGGCTACAAACCAGTAGCAGTTTACAGCGGCCACTTAGATCCTGTGATGTTAGGTCACTTCCCTTGCGAACAAGGTCTCGCCGCAGCTGCTTTTGCGGTGGAAAAAGCATCAGCAATCACCATGGGGTGCCCAACTACACTGTTTGTGGAACATGCACTATTTGCGATATTGAATAAACCTAAGTCCACCCTAACCACGCAAAGAGCATCAGGTTATGAGATCATTTTATCCAGAGCTGAACTATCAATTGTTAGATGTAGCACGGTCAACCCTGCAAGGTTCCTAGCAGAAATAATTGAGGAGGGAGATTATGCCCATGACTGTACGCAAATAACTGAAATGTACTCATGTACTAGAAAGGTTGAAGAAAACGCACTAGAGGGAGGTGAGCTCTTGTTTATTGATGGGTCATCAACTATCGATCAAAGGGATGGTATAAGGAGGACTGGGGCAGCAGTGGTAAAAATGATGGAGGTACTGGTGTGTGTGGCAATGAAATGTGTACAATTACCACAGCATTACACCGCTCAAGCAGCGGAATTAGTTGCACTGATCTTGGCGTTGAAGGAAAGCTTTGACAAACGAGTGACCATATACTCCGACAGCGCATATGTTACATCCACTGTCCACTCAGGGCTGTCGAAATGGAGAAGAAGAGGGTTAAGGAGAGCTGATGGCACTCCAGTGCAACATGCCCTCTTATTGGCTGAACTAATTGAAGTAATAAATGACCCCCAAGAATTAGCTTTAGTAAAATGCACCGCACACACCAATGGTGAAGACCACGTCTCGAAAGGGAATGCAGCAGCAGACGCACATGCGAAGTATGCTGCATACTTTAGTGAGATATGGAACCCCCCAGAGTCACAGAGAGGGAGGGGAATGGCTAAGGAGATGTTGATAAGAGAAGGGTACACCCATCTCCCAGCCACACAGATTATGGAGCTACAAGCGGCTGCACCAATGGCCGAAAAAGAAATATGGGTAAAAAGAGGATGCACAATGTCACCAACCGACGCACTATGGCGCCAGGGCGGCACTGGAAAGGTTGTAATACAATTGGCACTTTTGAACACCGCCCTGAGCCAACTACATCATCCAGCCCACACAGGCAAGGAAGTAATTGCAGCACGAATTAGGGAAGACTGGTTCTGCCCCGAGTTAAATTCTCATGTGTCAAATTTTATAAGCAATTGTCTCACATGTCAACAGTTTACGGCCGGTCATACTCTAAAGGTGATAAGAGGTACTATACCCCGGCCAGAGGGACCCTTCCGGCATCTCCATATTGACTATGTTGATATGATCAACATATGTCAAGGAAATAGGTATATGATTGTAGTAGTATGCCCATTCTCTAGGTGGATTGAAGCAGGGCCCTGTTCACACCCAGATGCATTTAGAGCAGCTAAATTCCTAGTGAGGGAGGTCTTCCCCAGGTGGGGAGTGTGCGGGGTGTTAAGGTCAGACAATGGCCCACATTTCGCAAACGAAATGTTCCAGCACATCACATCCTTGCTGAACATCAAGCATAAATTTGCATGTGCATACCACCCAGAGGCCAACGGTGTATGTGAACGCCTGAATGGCCTATTAAAGGAGGCAATTGCAAAGATACAGCAAACAACAAAGAAGAGTTGGTTATATTGCCTTCCATTAGCCCTATTTGAGCTAAGGAATAGACCAGGGTCCGGCCACCACCTCACCCCTCACGAGGTGGTTACCGGACGTCAAATGCGCCTTCCCCTAACGCCAACATCAAGAGCATTTACTGACCACGAAAGTACAGCGAGTGTTCTTGGTGATGAAATGTACCAATATGTGTCTTCTTTGATTACTAGTGTAGTGTTTGTGTCTCAACAGCTCGAGCGCACACGGGGCGGGTCTAACAGCAATCAACAAGAAGACGCGGATAAAGAATTGGAAAAGGAAAGACTGTGTAAAATTGCTAAAGGTGACCACGTACTACTTCGCAATTTCAACAGGAAGTGGAATAGTCCACGATTCACTGGCCCCCATCTGGTAGAGGAGGTATCAACGAGAGCAGTAAAGCTACAGGACAAGCGTGCCTGGAACCACCTACACGATGTAAAGATCTACAAACTCCAGACCCGCCCCAGCGCCACAGACAGGTCCATTGGGAGAACAGCAACAACATCACCAACGGAGGAAGAAAGTTCTACCACAGCCAACGGCCCAAGTGTTCCCATACCCTGCCACTCCCCAGATTCCCCAGAGACAATAACTGAAGAAGAAAGGGGTGAACCCCATACTGCCCACCCCATGGTCACACGCTCAAAGAGTAAAGATACTTCCGCCAGTTGAGCCCCAAACCCCCTGCCCATTGACCCCTACCCCCACTGCAGTAATAACTGAACTGAAGGACATTGTATTGCACACGTACACATGTAAACACGTGAATGCTCTCTTTTCTTTTCTCTCGCACATGCAGGAACTGCATATTATTGTACTGCTAAGAAAATAGATAACTAACAAATTCACTGCCCAGGAGTAGATGGTACCCTCAGACGATAACTACCCAGAAGAATTGTCACACCAATTTGTATATGAAATAAAAAGGCCAACGTACCTGAAAAGGAGAAGGGTACGTGTCTACTACACACCATTCCTCTTGGCCATAGAATACTCAATGCCCCACCTCCACCCATACTTGCCTGTCCTAAGAGATAGATCGCTTAGATTATCGCGGGAACAGCTCTTCGCCTGGGCACTGAATGACTATTTGATAGGGAGAGCTTAAAAAAAAACAACAACTAACATTTAATAACCAGCATATTGAGAATTTTCAGGCGGGCAACTTTAACGTCGCAAGAATACGCTGCCGGACTGCAGCAAGGTAAGAGCAAAATGCCGGTGAAATTAGCATGTGTAATAAAAATAATAGGGATTTTGATGATCACCGGGTTCTTGGCTGCCTCTGTATGGCAGTACAGCTATGCTATCAATATTATTGCTGTACCCAAACCTAATACACCCCCATCCCCAGCTGCAACAGGTGTTACGTCAGGTGATACTAGTAAAATTGCACACAAGCAGAATAGAGTTCAACGCAGCACATACTCAGATAATAAAGGTATTGACAATTATATACAAGATTCAGCACACGTCTCAAACAACATATGGTACCAACACATGACCCGCATCGGTAAGCAGACAACAGAGGACAGCTGCTACGTTTGCTCATTAATACCATACGCCATGAGCGCTTCTCGAACATTCGTTGCCACAGAAATAGATGAAAAGACAGCACGATGCATAATATACTTGGCACTGTTCCAAACGAAAGGAAGATTTCAAGGGACAGTGGTGCATATGGTGTGGAAAACACGAGACTCATACCCATACGAAAACAACTTCCTCAAGACTTATTTGAGTTACCACAAGAGCAGTTTACATGCTGAAGCATTCAGATACATAACAAGTGGTCCTGCAAAAGGGGAAACAAAGAAAGTAACACTGCAGTATTTACCATGTGATTGGTACGCCACTGAAGTTCCTGGTAAACCAGGATGTTGGGAGAGGCCACTGGTGACGATAACGGGGAAGGTGTACCTGGACAACAAATGGGAGATAGGAGTGATTGGCAGCAACATGGTAACAAAAGAAACTATTTCAACTATCGATGCACACAACCACAGATGTTGGACGACTTGGATCAAGTACGTGCCCATGCTCACGTGGATAGAGACGGATGAAGACCCGATAACAATACTGCCGCTGACTGCGCTTAAGGTATGCTACCAACATAAAGGAGAGGTGGACGTAGGATACAACACCAACTGTGCAAGCGTGATGGAGTTACCTGAGGGGGGAGCAGGAACAGCAGTGATAATGGACCATTACTGGGCCTGTGGAGAAAAGGCATACCATACACTGCCCCCTCTGTGGAATGGTGTATGCACGATGGTGCACGTCAATGTACCATCACTAGTGGTACCCCAGAAGCATGTGAATCTGGTGAACTTTCCCAAAATGGATGAAGGGGACAAGAGGAAGAAGAGTTCTGCACCACCTCAGGAGGAGCCAGGGAACAGGAACAACGGCAATGATACTGTCCTAAATAGAAGGAAAAGACAAGGAGAACCTCTGACAGGAAATTACCTATGGGGAAGGTCGGAAACGGCACTCACTTCAATTCCGCCAGAACACAGACTATTCAGCAGAGCAGCAATGTTCTTCTCCTCAATAATACATCCGGGACTGCAGGCTTACGCAAATGCAAAATGGCTCCAGATAACTAGATGGGAACTAATGATGACCATCAATTCTACAGTAAATGGATTCAACGCAATAAAAGAGGAGCTGCGAGCTATAAGGATGGTAGCACTTCAGAACAGATATGTATTGGACCTCCTCACAGCCATGGAAGGAGGAGTATGCGCAAAGATAGGACAATCATGCTGCACGTTCATTCCTGCCAACGATGCTGACAATGGTACACTGACAGAAGCAGTTTCACAATTGGCCCAGATGCACTCCAAAATGATGGATGAAAGTAAAGGTGTGAAAAAGGATGAGAGCTGGTTTTCACTATTATGGTCATGGATGCCATCTTGGCTGTCAGATGGACTGAAAATTATAGTTGGTTGTACTATTTTGGCTGGAGCTACACTGATCATAATAAGGTTTTGGAAGGCCCGGAAGGCACGCACCACTGACGAGTTGCTTGAAATGGTCGGTATGCACCCCTTGATGCCAGCAGATGACGGCCAACACACAGGCATAATCATACAAGAGAGAGAGAAGTTGCGCAACTAGATCATCACCAACCATCTGGACCCACCATCGGTGAAGATCGAGAACCCAAGAAACCCCAGGAGTTACATAGGGAAATGGGTATACTGTACTCCTGGAGGAACCTGTGAATATATGTATTGGTCATTTGAAGATCATGTTAACCACTATGGACATTTAGGAGGAATAACTAAGATATGGAGAGTAAGAGGAGATAACGAAAAGGATATGTTTGTGGTCGACAAGTCGACCAGAGGGGGGACTGAAGTGGGAGAATGGAAGACCAGGCTCCCGTCCTTCCCCTCTCGCGCTTGGCCTAAAGGATCACAGCCCAGGCACCCGCCACGAGAAGAGTTTGCCCATCTACCAGACGACCAAATACCCTGGTACAGGAACATACGGATGTGTCCATCTGCCTGCCCAGCAGCCCGCCCTGTCCATGCCGACACCTGCGGCACGGATCAACTAGACTAAAACCTACACGTCGTTAGAGATGCCATGACGACCTAGCCAACGGTCAGCACACCTGTGCAAATATACACACTGGACACTCCCGCACCAATCTACACGAAGAATATACTCAGTGCTATGACGTAGGCGACAGACATACTCACGGACGTGCATCTTTATTATTTTCCACATAGGCTCTCAAAATGCAGAAACGCAAGACGCATCATGAACTCATCTAAAGAGCTTGCTTACGCTTCTCCTAAAACCAGGTGCCATAATGAGAAATATAACGAAGACACGATACTGGTCATAAGACAATATGATACTATAACCTAAAGCGCCTGTGCACCAAACGGTTCCACCTATACACCAGGCCTAAGTAGGCCGCAAGCAAGAGCTTCCATGGACGTTAAAAGAACAAGAGTCAGGTTGCTGATCCTGCAGAATGAGCCCGGCGAAAGCAAACAGCCAAGGTCGCAATGTTGCAAACCCACATTCCGAGAGCAGACCATCAAGGGCACGATGTTGCAACCTCGCACGCCGCACACCAACATTAAAGTCACACCTGCAAATTAAACCAGGCACACAGTGGAAAAACAATATTAATTGTGCAGAATTCTGCCTCAAACACGGTCCCACCTCACGTGACCAAGCCGAACCTGACAGGATGCCAAGCCCAGGAGGAAGAAGGCGTCTGGATCCCTCGTTACAAGACACAAGGCAGATACAATTAAAAGGCTCAATGGACATCTGCGACAGTGGGAGTAGTCGGCCTTCCAGCTTATGAATAAGTCCTCACATTGTCTGCACGTACTAATAGTGAAACATTGTTGCAAATGACAGGTACACCGAGAGCTGGGAACAGCGATGGTCCCAGGCTGGGAAGCTCGCGGGCGCACCAATCAGAACATGGGGCTCTTATCACTGACGCCATTAACATTAACCAATCATCAGGGGTCTTCATGTAACAATTCTCATGTATCTAATTGTAGGGACAACCCAGATATATCACCTGACTAACCCTTGTCCACTAATATTGTTCTCTATACGTATGCTATACTAACCCTACCACTCGAGCAACCAATTAAGAGTGGCGATAGGTTTTTTGCTAACTTTCCAAGGTGACGCAAGTAGCGCGTCATACTAAGGTAAAAAGGGCCCGCGAGCCCCACGATTGTGTGTGTGTCAGGATGGACGCGTACGATCCTTGACCCATCGCTGCCGTTTTTGACTAATAAACAGCAGAGTCACCTTGCTTCTTGCGTGTGTCTCATACTCTATCTCTTTTTGGGATATACGGGAGGAGTTGGGGCCTCCCTGCCCGGAGGTCTGCGGACGGCCCGGCCGACCCCGGCAGAATTTCCCCCCCGACAGACCGTTATCCCTTACCTTTGATTCGCAGTATCTTGGAAACTCTCCACACAGCTCGGATCTTCGCTAAGCTCGATTTACGCGGAGCCTACCATTTGGTCCGTGTTAAGGATGGGGACGAATGGAAAACCGCATTTAAGACCCCTTTTGGACACTTTGAGTATAGGGTGATGCCTTTTGGTCTGTGTAATGCCCCAGCTGTCTTCCAGAAATTCATGGATAACATCTTCAGCGATTTAATAGGCATTTCGGTTTGGATCTACTTGGACGATATTTTGATTTTTTCCAAATCTCTTGAGGAACATGTGGAACATGTTTGTGAAGTCCTTCACCGTTTATCCTCTAACAAGTTGTTTGCCAAGGCAGAAAAATGTTCTTTTCATCAACACAGCATCGAATTCCTGGGATATGTGAACAATCATACTGGTATTGAAATGGATCCCAAGAAGGTTCAAGCTGTCCTAGATTGGAAGCAGCCACATGATGTAAAGTCTCTACAGCGCTTTTTGGGTTTTGCCAACTTTTATAGGCGCTTTATTCCTACCTTTTCCCAAACTACAGCGCCACTTACCAGGTTGACCAGCAGCAAGACTGTTTTCAAGTGGGATTCTCTTGCTTCACAGGCCTTCACCACCTTGAAGACGGCTTTTACCACCGCCCCAATTCTGCGTCACCCTCAGGACGAAATACCCTACATTGTGGAGACAGACGCTTCTGATTTCGCCATTGGAGCGGTCCTTCTGCAGTGTGATCCTAAGACCTCCATTGAACATAGTGTCAATTTCTCACGCAAATTGAATCCCAGCGAAAGGAACTATGCGGTTATCGAGAGGGAATTGCTGGCCATAAAGATGGCCTTTGAAGAATGGAGACATCTCCTGCATGGGGCATGCTTTTCAGTAGAGGTCCGTACAGATCACCGGAATTTGCAGTATCTACGTTCCTTACAGTGCCGTACACCTCGCCAGGCTAGATGGGCTTTTTTTTTCTCTCCGTTTCAGTTCCATGTTACCTACATCCCTGGTACCGCCAATCTGAAGGCAGATGCTTTATCTCGGTCTCTGGAGAAGGAGGAGAGAAAGGTTGGTGTGAGTTTACCATTGATTCCCCCACACCATTTCTTGTTGGCATTGTCTCCCCACCTACAATCTATTTCGGTTGCCACCCGAATGGATCCTGAACGAACGATCCTTCTGCGGCAATCATCGGTGTCTGAACGAGACGGTCTGCTGTTTTTCCAGAAGAGGTTGTACATTCCTGTGGGGCCTATTCGTGATGGCATACTGCATGGTTTTCATGATTCTTTGATTGGGGGACATCGAGGAATCAAAGCTACGCAAGAACTAGTGTCTCGACAGTTTTGGTGGCCTGGGTGGGCCAGTTCTGTCAAGAAGTATGTGGAACGTTGCCCCATCTGCACACAAACTAAGGTACCAAGAAGAAGACCTCTAGGATTGCTTCTTCCTACGGAACTGCCACTGTACCCGTGGCACACCATTGCCACTGACTTTATTGTAGACTTACCTCCCTCCGACGGATGTACCTGCATAATGGTTGTGGTTGATTGCTTTACGAAGTATGTTCATTTCATTCCCTTTAGTAAGATACCCAGGGCTTCCCAGATGGCGTTGGCCTTTCTGCATGAAGTATATCGGTTGCATGGTCTTCCAGAAAAGATTATTTCTGACCGGGGATCTCAGTTTTTGTCTTCTTTCTGGAGCAGGGTATGTGGCCATATTGGCATTCACAGGGCTATGAGTTCTGGTTATCATCCACAGACCAACGGCCTCACCGAAAGGATTAATCAGACTTTGGAGGGGTATCTTCGCTGCTTTGCCAACGCTACTCAGTCCAACTGGAAGGCGTGTCTGGACTTTGCTGAAGTTTCATACAATAATTCCGTCCATTCCTCTATGGGAATCAGTCCGTTCTACTGTTCTTCTGGCCAGCACCCGAAACTGATGCCTTTCCATCCTGTACCCTCTAGTACGGTTCCTTCTGCTGATGACCTGGTGTCTTCCATTCAGAGGCAACATGAAGTGGCACGTGGGACTTTGGAGTTGACAAGGAACCGTATGAAGGTTCAGGCAGACAGGGGGCGATGTGTGGAACCAGATCTCCAGGTGGGGGATAAGGTTTGGTTATCTTCAAGGAATTTGCTACTTCACAATTTGCCGGTTAAGCTGGCTCCACGATATTTCGGCCCATTTAAGATAACTAAGCACCTGTCCTCCGTGGCTTTTCGCCTTGAGCTCCCACGTTCTTGGCATATTCACCCAGTCTTTCATATCTCCCTTTTGAAACCTCATGTCAAAGACACCTTTGGTCGTTCCCCTCTTCGCCCGGCCCCGGTTATGGTTCAGGGTGTCCCCGAGTTTGAGGTTCAGGAGATCTGTGATGCCCGCTATCCTAGAGGGGTGCTCCACCTTTTAGTGGATTGGAAGGGATACCCAGCTTGTGATCGCACTTGGGAACCACATCAGCATGTGCACGCACCTCGTCTTGTGCGTGATTTTTACGAGAGGTTCCCTTGGAAGCCTGGGGCCCCGGGTCTTCCTAGGAGGGGTCATAGTGTCACGCCACTTACCTGGAGACCGGGGTTCTCCGCACCTGCTCGCTCTCCTCCCTCTTGGCGGATCTACCCGCGCTTTCGCTTGCGGGGATCCGCCATGGGGAGAGCTTCTGGGGTTCCCGTCAGGAGTCCTCTGCGCATGCGCGGGAGACCACGGTCTCGGTTCCGCGCATGCACAGTAGATTGGGCCCTCTCCACGGCGAGAGCTTGCGCCTCAAGCCTCGCTTTGGATGCGCCGGCACCCGGCAACAAGACGGTTTGCGTTTCAAGCCTCTCGGGTGCCGGCCATCCCATAAAACGAGCTTCGATCAGGGGCAAGTCGCGTCTCAATGCGGTTGTGCCCTGATCGTGTTCTTCGCTCGTTTGTTGCCCTCCTGTTCCTGCTCTGTATTTTCGCCCGCTCCAGCCTGAATTCTTCCCTGGTCTCTCGCCCTTCCTGTGGCTCCTGGTCCTTCCCTCCTTTGGTGTTGCTTGGAGGTCCTTTTGGGTCCCGGAGTTCCCTATCATGGGGTGCCATTCCCTCTCTCCTGGGTTCCCGTTTTCTCTCCTTGCCCAGTCTAGTTCCTGGGTTGGTTTCTCAGTCTAGTCCCTGGGTTGGTTCCTCTGTCCAGTTCCTGGGTTTGGTTCCCACACTCCTGCCTGAGCTGCTACCTGGTTCCTTTTGGGACTTTTGAGACTTCCAGCTGCTGCACCAGTCGGACCATCAACCTGCCTGTCGTTTTTGTTTCACCAGTGGTTTGCGGGTGCCTGGCTCAACCATCTACTTCAGTCTCCCTGTACACGCTCAGCAGCAATACCAGCATCTCCTCAACGCTCCTCTTTACCGCGTCCTTGGGACCTCTTCTTGGAAAGTACTTCGGACTCTACTGTCAAAGGACATTCAACATCTGCCTCTCCTGTCAGTGCTTGCACAGTCCTGACGCCACGCTAATCAGGAGAGTGCGTCCCGTGGCGTTGGGAGTCGGTCCATCTTCCACCCTGTTTCAACCTTGGGTGGCGGAGAGGCCGGTACCCCGTGTCATTTACTCATCAGAAGACAGTCGTCAGTCTGGCTGCCACGTCAAGATCTTCTTCCAAGTCTACAGGTACGTTTCACTCTCGTGATACTCACCTTAACAGCCAGACTGTCTGTGTTAGATGGAGAAATCCAGGTTTTTGTGATAGCAAGAAGGTCTAGGGGAGGAGAGCTGGAGTGAAAGTAGTCAGTGATAAATGTGGTTTTGTTGCATACAGACTGAGTGCAATGTTCAGTTGATGAGGTAAGGAAGAGTAGAAAAAGTTGAGTCCCAGAGGAAGAGAGGTGATATGGATAGGTGTTAGAGGAGGGATGGATAGTTCTTCAGCTTGGTTTGTTGGAAGGAGGTGGAAGAGAAATGGAGTAGTGGGAGATTTGAATTTTATAATAGGGAAAGGAAAAGAGGAAGTACAGCGTGTTTGGAGAAAGTGCAGGAAGAGGTGAGTAGGAGGAGCAGCAGGAGGAGCATGAGTGAATGCATTGTAGGCTAGTAGTACAGTGTGGGGAATCAGTACAGTAATTAGGAAGCTTTTGGTAATCACTGGTGCAACAGCGAGAAAGGCAAAAGGAAAGACTCATAGGCTAAGAGACAAAGAGGATGGTCTAGGGCTGGTCTTCGCCCTTCACTTTTCTGCCTTTATCTAGGATGCCCCTGGCTTGTTGCCCTTAGGAAGTTCAGAAGGGATCACACACGTTTTTGTTACTTGACCACCTAGTCCATCAGTGGTTGGTTTCTCTGATATTGTCCCTGCTGCTGCTGGGATGAGGTGATTTCCTCCTGATTGGTGTTCGGAGAGGAGCCCCTTGTGGCATTCAGCTGAAGGTGGGGTTGGTCCAAGATGGCCACAGGAAGTGATATCATGGATCCAAGATGGGCACTGGAAGTGATGACACTTTAAAGTTAAAAATATGATTCCAATAAAAATACAGACATTTTGGAATACTTTAAAGTAAAAATAATAAAAGCATGAATGTAAACAGCATTCATTTCTAGAAAAAGGTGAGTTTTCAACAACTTCCTAAAGTGCAATTATATGATATGGTAAGGCATTTATAGCACGCCTGTACACAAGTGTTTCTAGGTGCGATACAGAATCAGCCTTACAAATGTCAATTGGAAGGGAATTACCAAAAGCTGGGGCAACAATTGAAAATGCATTTTTTTGCCTTTTCAAATAACAAATGTTATCTTGATTTCAGGAGTTCTCATTTCTACACAAAATGAGACTTTTTCATAAAGATAGGCATGGTGGCCTAAAGAATGAACTTTAATAGTCATGCAACCTTAAAAAAAAAGAATCCGGTCCTGTAGGAGGAGCCAATGTAAGAGCCCTAAAATTGGCACTACTGAGAATTTCTGGCTCCAACAATCAGTTTGGCAGTGTTTGCAAAGTTGTTTCCAGAGGTCTCCATCCCATAAGTAAAGCATTCCCTCCATCCACATCTGAATGGGCCAAAGATTGGACTAGTGTGTGAAAACAGCTTTATGGAAGGAATGGCTTATTTTCCAAAGTACCGAAAGTTGGTAATGGGCTGGTTGTGCTTTCTTGTTTTTATGTGTTTTTAGGGAACGCTCAGGGTCCAGATGAATACCTAAAGATTTCAGAGCTGGCTTTGAATTTGATTGTAACTTTCCAGGAAACAGAGATTAAAATCAGGGAGAGAGAGTGCCTAAGATTTTTTCCTATAAAAAACAGATGTATTCGGTTTTGGAAATATTACATTTCAGATGCACTGACTTCCTTTAGGTCTCAATGCTGAGCAGACATAGGAGTAGTGTAGTCCACTGACATCGCCTTCTGATGAGACTTGGAGATACAGTTGGGTATCATCTGCATACTTCTGGATGGGGATGCCATGTGTCAGTACTAGATCACCAGGCGGAAATAATGGGTGATAAGATAAAAGCCTGTGGGACACCACATTGCAAAGGGAAGAAGGGAGGAGGAATCACTATTTCCCATCTTCACCATTCAAAGTCTATTTGAAAGGAAAGACTGTAAATAAATAGTTGTTTATGAATAAAATAATCTCTCACTCAGTATATAAACAATTCAATAAAACTCCTCTGGGAAAGGTCATGGGTATACATGGCACAATAGTTCCTGGGTTTGCATAAAATCAAGGAGCATTTTGGGAACATATCAACAGACACAGAATTGTATATTTTACACATATGTCTTGATAATGATGTAACCTTGCAACTATTTTAAGCATGCAATGCACAGTGGGCTTGGTTTTATCGCAATACTCACACTAACAGTAAAATGGCTGCAAAATATTAGCCACATATACCAATGTGGACATGCTTTTCTTTTGAATGTCATTCTTATGCTGAGAAGAAAACTTGTTTCACGTGCATTTGCTGTACATGGAAAAAGGTATTTGTGGAAAAGCATCTTGGTACTGGGGTCTCTTTTTAGGATCCCCTGCACCACAGGGGCCCCTGCCATACCAGTGAGGGGGGAAACCCTATTGCATGTGGCCCTTTCCTGTTCTCCACCCCCAGCAGTGATGCAATATGTTGTACAATAGGCCAGTGAATGTACACGGTTTATAGTGATTGTTTCGAATACAAAAGTTTTTAATGCAAACGTTTCGACAAAAAATGCATTGAAAAAATGCATATTTAAATTTTTTTTAATGGGGTGCCCCCAACCCCTGTTTCCTTACCCCTCAACACCCATTTTAGTAAAAAAAAAATAAACTTTACCTGCAAAGAAAATGCATTTGTTTGATGCATTAGTCTTCGAAACCTTTGCATTCAAAACTATTGTTTCGAAAGAATGAGTGCATACCCCCCAAAACCTGATGGTGATGCCGAGTTTGTGAGTTTGTGATGTGGAGTGAGGAGTGAGGTTGCATCTGTCAGTTGATAGTTCATGATGCTTGTCCCGCTGCACTGCACCATAATCCCAGGTAAGCCTGTGTATCGCCATGGCTGCTGTGTTTGAGGTGTCAGTGATTACTTACACGGTGGGTCCTGGGCAATTAACTAAAGATTCTGACCCCTGAATTTGTACTCTGGTGTGTCATAAACTGGAACAGTGTGATCTAGCCTTGGGCATATCGTATATCATACCAACACATACAAGCTGGAGGAAGAAGGTTCTGTGTCAATGTAAACAAATAAATGCCACTTCTCTGATGTTTCCAAAGTCGACACGGTTTTTTGCAGTGGTTATTAGGTGGCCTGCTGGCCAAAGTCTGGCAACAATAATCACCTCCAACTCCTTCTACCTCCCACTCTAGGTGAAAACACATCTCGACACACAGGTCCAGCCACAGAACAACACAGGCGTTCACAAAGGGAGGCACAGTAATCTAAGAACATATCTATTTTAAATTCTCCTAATCACCACCACACTAATATACCACAAATACTCTATTCCACCCTCTCCTTTAATACTTCTATGCCAGACAACACAGATAACCACACACATATGTATAAGTATGGAATTTTTAAAGTGTGAGCCTAGCTTGGACGCCCCAGAGTGCTGTACAAAGAATGTACATTACCGATTAGGAGCACACATTAACCACTGCTCCAGACAACGTGCACAAAATAGAGAACATAATTACTGCATAGAGCCCTAACTTTTCAGATCTGCACACACCAGGAACTGGAAAGAAACCCTGCCCGGTCCCCCCTAATACTAATGTTAGTCCCCTGGAAGCACCTCTTGCGTTTGAAGTTTCAAAAGTAGCAAGACACCATTAAAATGGTAAAGATTGTGCTATAGAAGACCTAATAACACAGGGGAACAGGGCATAGCAAAGTGATCCACTCATTAATTCCCCTGGGGGCGGCAGCCCTGTATGTACCGCCCAAAATCCAGTGACTAGCAGCAGGAGAGGAGGGCATGAATGCTGTTTCGGCTGCACTTAGTCCACTTTGCTGGACTCTCTGATGCCCTGACTGGCTGCTGAGGGGATGTATCCTGCAGTTAAATTAAGCCATAGAGCATTGTGGCAGTGCCAGTGCTACAGTAATGCAACTCAAGGTGGCACCCTTAGAAACCACAAGCAGAGGAGGATGAGAGTACACCATGCTGTCCCTAAAATATTAAATCTACTCCACTGTAAGGGTGGCTTTTTAGAAGGCTACCACAGAAGACTTCAATTTTTACCAGCTAGGGAATAGTGAGATCACATTATTTGCCCAGAATCACACACTTCAGTTAAGCAAGGGAGCCTGGTAAAGCAAAGGGGTATGATTCTAGCTTTATTTCCTTTCCAAATTCTGATTGAAAGTCCCAAAATGCAAAATGTTGCTGTTTTACAGTACTTAAAGATGTGCATTAGAAGAAATTGTGTGATAATGTCACATGCATGTAGTAATTGTATGGCACAAACGTTCAGTGTGTTGCTATGAATGATGTTAAGACGATTTAAATGTCCACTTCAAGGTCATTTTTATTTGCATGTCACACTGTCATCATGACTATACACTAAGCTTTGAAAAAGGGGCTTAATTTTGTAATTTTAATTGTATTAGCAAAAGTCACTGATTTAGTATGTAATTGTCGTTTTGTGAGGGCTTCATTTGTAAATGTCCCATCACAGTTCATTCTGTGGGGGACATTCAAATGCCCCAAACAGAGTCCCTTTCACATGAACAGCAAGATTTTAAACACTGAACCAAATACGACTTGGTCTGTGTGTTTTTTCAAGTAAAATCGAAGAGCCATGTGGAAAAGGGGGTCTAACTGTCATTATCAAAGGAAACGCAGCATTTTAATTTACAAAAGAAGGCGGAATCAAAGATCCCTGTCACATTGTCACAGTTTATTATGCGGTCACACACAACTCAGGGAGTTCCTATCCCCCCAATGAACGTGGCACACAATAAATCACTATGATTTTGATTGAGGTGCAGTCTGGTAAGGCCTCCAACCCATCTTCCACCCAACCTCAAGAAATACCCGGTGCCACAATGGACTAGGAACCAGGCCAGTGTGTACTAAGAATATATATTTATTAATGTATTCAAGTCAGATTTGACAAATAGACTAACATCAGCTGCCAATGCTGTGGCAACACAAGAACAAAAATGACATCCGTAATGGCACCAACACAGAGTTAATACTGAGATATGCAGTCACAATTTCCTGCATCTTTCTTTTCAAATCACCCAACAATACAGTAAAAGAACAATTCAAAACACACAATGATTGCTGATTTGGTTATAATATTTTTTCTCCCAGCAACCTCAAATCTCCAATCTCCAAACATCAATTAGACTTGGCCCCTCTGAACTGAAGGCCAGTGGCAGAGAGTGGGAACACAATGGGAAAATCGTTTTTGTTATTCTGATAAAATGCACTCTTTGGAAAAAGGGATAGAAGGGGCAAAAATGTTTTTTTTCTTGACTTATTACCACAGATGCAATATGAGGGGAAGAAAAGCGGTGGGAACATTTGTTTTGCCACACCTAAAAAGAACAGGCAGGGCTTTATGGTTTTGGTCAGAGCACAATGGGAACAAAGGGCCAATTTTGTTTTGCTCCCTGCACACTCACACGGAAACAGGGTTTTGGGATTTATTCTTTTGGCAAATATTTATGTCTATACTGGCTCAAAACACAATGGGAAAAGCTTGTTAGTTTCAAATGCCAACAAAACACATCCCGTGATTTATATAGGGGAATTAATTGATTTAATTTAATTAAATATGCTAGGGTCTACACAGACAGGATATCTTTCTATGAGGAAATATCTAAACAATGCTTCAAAATGCAGGGCCCACACAATCTATGGCTTTGGGGAAAGTGTTACTTAGAGGAGCTGCCTTGTAATGGTCATCAGAGAACAGCAGGGCAGTCCGGGACAGCAAGGGTGTCAGTCAAGGATAGTCTCCTCTGGCTCCTTCAAGGTGTCACAGCCAGGTTCTATGCCTCAGGGTCCCTGTCTCCAATGCAAGATTTGGGGCCTCTCTGCTTGGATGTTTCTCGCTAAAGTTCAGCAGCAGGTTACCTCCCGGAATAAGTGGAAAAAAGCCCAGTTCTAATGCAAACTGGTCTAATTATAGGGCAAATGACATCAAAAACTTGTCATGATTCCTGTGAAAGTGATTGGTTAGTTTTCTCTACCCACCTCCCACCTGTGTGCTAATTGGACAAAGAGATGAGGGTTGAGAGTTAGGACAGCTGTGGGAGGAGAAAGCTTTGTCATCCCAAACTGACAAGTGGGCTCGGCCTGTTTCAACTCTAAAAATCTGTCAACATGGCAAGTAACCTAATTTTTCAAATCTTGACATGTATGGATATATTTTTAGGAACTACATTTTAAGGCAAATCAATGGGCCTCATTACGACCCTGGCGGAAAGTGACTGACCGGACCGCAACAGCGTAAATAGCGTTTCCGCCATTGCACGAAGGAGCAAAGTGCGGCCAATCACGACCCATCGGGCACGAGCATTACGCCATGGCGGAATCCGAAAGGCTGCGATGGCGGAAATGACCCCAAAACGGCCCTTACCGCCGCCGTACGCTGCACCAGGTGCAATACCGCCACCCATCTTAGCGGTCACCGTAATGAGCGGTCACCGTAACGAGCGTGCACCGCAAATTACGGCCACCGTAAATATACGGAAACGGAAGTAAAAGCATGTGGCCGGAACGGGAAACAGCACGCCGCACAACTATAAAATCCGAATCCCAACACAACCATAAAAAATCCGACCCTGACACACATCCCAACCCGTTAGCAACCCCAGTTAAAAAAATAAATATGGGAAAGGTAGCCAAGAAAGCGTGTGACCGCAAGCGGCAGGTACACTTCTCCCGAGAGGAACTGACCGTGCTCACCGAGACCCTCCAGGAAAATTCCGCCGTCGTCTTCTCCAGTCAAATGACCAGGACGGCCCTTGCCAACAAGAAGGCCATATGGGCCCTGGTGGCACAGCGCGTAAGTGCGGTGGGGACAACACCCCGCACGCCACAGCAATGTCGCAAGCGGTGGGACGACCTGCGGATCCGCGTACGCAGCATACTTTCTGCGAACAGGAACATCGCCACAGCTACCGGGGGGGGTTCAGAGTCGCCCATCAAGTTGACCCCCTGGGAGGAAATCTGCGCCTCCACCATAGGAATGGAGAGCATAGAGGGAGTCGGAGGGATGGAGAAAGGAGTGCCGACATCCGGAGAATCAGGTAGGTTGGCCAAGAGAAACAATGCGAAATCCACAAACCACGAACATGTGCAGTACCATGTGACCCCATAGTGCAATACATACTTTGCCCTGACAGCGCCCTCTAAAAGTCAGAATGAACAAACAAATCAATCAAGAAGCCATAAACAACCCCTACATGTGCAGCATGCACCCCCTAACTGCAGGCAGCCAAATGAATGCATCCTCAATCCACACGAAAATGAGACCACCTCCAAGGCCCAGTCCCAAATCAGCCTCATGTACCACCCCAATGCATTTGATACGTTGCCATTCCAAATCCGACAGACCCATAACTAACGCTCGCCCCTCTTTACTCCACCACAGGGTCCGATACCAACGACGAGCTGCAGGACACCCCTACCAGCACGCCTGCAAAGAGGGCCAGGACCAACGTCCCAAGAGCCTCCACCTCAGGTGCAAGGATCAAGACACGGCAGCAGCAGGAATCAAGTGGCAGCACACTGGAGGGGACTGCAACAGGCACCCCAGCAGCCAGCAAGTCCACAACCCCAGCACCACAGGTCCCCCCAAATAACGTATCTGATGGCACTGCCTCTGGTGGTAGCAGCACCATAGGTGACACAGCTGTCATGCCAGCATGCTCCGACACGGAAAACAGTGCTGGCGACGTAGGTACCATCCATGACCTTTCCCAATCCCCCTGCATGTTCCATCCCCTACACCATGACGAAACCACGCAGGGGCACCCTGAAGACGACGACTGGCCAACCCCCACAAGTCCTGTGCCAAGGCAACATGTGTTGAGCAGCCCCCCTGTCACACCACCGCAAATGTCCATGGCCCAGCAGAGGCAACAGTCCCTCGACCTGCTGATCGAGCAACAGCAGGAAGCGTCCACGCTACTCAAGGACCATGCAAATGAATGCGGGGGTTCCAGGGCAGCCATGGAAACATCCACCGAGACACTCAGGGCACAAATAGAGAAAAGTAGTGAGAGCCTCAGGGGAGAAATGGAGAGAAGCACCGAGAGCCTGAGAGCACAAATGGAGAAAAGCACCGAGAGCCTGAGGGGGGAACTGCATGCGACGTCCAAAGACGTTTGTGCTGAACTTGCTGCTGTGCGCCGTGTGCTCTCGGAGCTCTCACAAACCCTCAGAGACATGCATGGACGCGAGCAGGCAGAGACATCATCCGTGGCAAGTTCCGTCCAGGGCAGCCCCCAACGCAGATCTGGCAGGAACCTGCGCTCCACGGGCAGGGGTGCCCCTGATACCCGTAGAGGGGGCTTGCAATAGCGTCTACCCACGGACAGCATGCATATTTGGACACTGGTGTTGGGGGGGGAGGTAGTAGGGTGGAGGGGGTGTGTTGGGCTTCACTGGGTGGCGGGTCCATAGGGTGTATAAATCAAATCACATTAACAATACAGCACCTCATTATCATCCAATGACATGTGTGGACATTGATATTTGCGTACGAGGCCTTCATAGGCGTACAGTCCACAATGTGCCTGTACTACACACACACAGTGCCACAGGTCCCCTTTCCGTGTAATAGGCACCATGCGTGGTTGCTAGAAGCATGCATCTATGATGCTCTGTCGGATTGCACGTACATCCTGTGCCTCATGGACTCCTTGAGGTGCCTCCACATCCCCACCCTCATCATCATCATCATCTTCAGGTGCATGCAGTACAGCGTCAGGGGGCATGGGCACATTCCTACGTATGCACATGTTGTGCAGCATGACACATGCCATGACCATCTTAGAAACCTTCTCATGGCTGTACATGAGTGCCCCGCCAGACCTGCTGAGGCTGCGGAAACGAGCCTTCAGTAGGCCGAATGCCTGTTCAATGACCACACGGGTACGTGAGTGGGCATGGTTGTAGTCCTCCTCATGCTCGTTCTGTGGGTTCCGGATTGGTGTAAGGAGCCATCTCTTCAGTGGATACCCGGCATCACCTGTATGAGACGAATAAAGGGTGTCAGTGGAATGATAGTGCTAAGTAGCCCCCCCCCCCCTGCAAGGTCATTGACGCATCAAATGGGCCACGATGTCATGCATGGAATGAGACTCACCGAGTAGCCAGGATCTGTGCCCTGCGTGTCGCTCCATGTAGCGTGGTATTCTTGTGTTCCTCAGGACCATAGAATCATGGGTAGATCCTGGAAATCTGGCACAACAATGCGTAAATATCTTGTTGGAGTCACACACCATTTGCACATTGATTGAATGAAATTGTTTCCGGTTGCGGTACTGGACCTCCATGGCATGTGGGACAACCAATTCAACATGGGTGCAGTCGATGGCACCAATGCAACCCGGGATGCCGCCAAGTGCATGGAATCCCACTTTAGCGTTGGTAATCTCCTGGTACGTGCGTGGTAGTGTGATGTGGTCGTCGGCGTGCTTCAGGAGGGCATCGTGCACTTGGAAGAGTGTCCGTGAGAACAGTGGCTGTGAAATGCCATGCAACTGTCCCACTGTGTGCTGGTAGGTGCCTGTGGCCAGGAAGTGGAGTGCAGACACCACCTTCAGTAGGGGTGGATGGCGGTTGGGCTATCTATCATGCTCACGAGGTCAGCATGTGTCATGTCCACAATGGCGATTATGGTGTCCCGGTCCAAACGGTAGAGGGTGTGGATCTGCTCAGCAGTGAGGTTGAACGGATCGGCTCGGAGGCGTGGGATTGCGGGCCGCCTGCGTGGTGGTAGTGGCAGTGCTTGTGGGCCTTGCTGACCCTGCCTTGCCCTCCTCCTCCTCCTTCTCCTCCGTCTCCCCTGTGCGCCCGGTTGTTGTACCTGTTGTTGTTCGTCGTCTTCTTGTAGTTGTAGCACTTGCAGTGCTATCTGGTACCCCAGGCCCAACATCGCTAGTCCTGCCGGTAGCATTTTGGAGTGGGAGTGGTTGTGGGAGGGGTTTGGGTCTGCAATATATGTGCTGTCGGCCTGTATGGCCTCCACCTGTGCTGATTGAATGAATCTGTGGCAGATGCAATCCCTTCTGGCCGAGCACGTCCCGCACGTAAGGCTGCATTTGGCCGCATGGCATCTTGGGATTTGAATCATGTATCAAATCCCGATGGCAGTGTGATGTACTTTGACTGATCTTCATGCTATGCTCCCATTGTTACACATGCTATGATTGCAGCCGCTTACATACCTGTGAAGAGTCAGTGGTATGTAGGGCTCGATCGATGGCCGACCCTCATGCAGCACAGTAACGTACTTCACCGACGGGCGTGGCGTGCCATTTGTGATTGCAGCCAGTTAGCATCATGACACACAGCCGCACTACATTGATGTAATTGTGAATGCAAGCGTTCACAGAAGCCTTTTCGACGTAATGTTGCAAGTGAGGAATTCGAAGGCCAGCATTTTGGGTTTTGAAGTAGCGGCGAGGATACGCCCACAGGTCTGGCTGGAAATGTAACGTTCTATTGTAGAATGTCCTTGGGACATGGCCCATAACGAGCAGGCAATGAATGATATGAATTGAATGGGATGCGCAACAGCGTAGTGGACGATAAGGCAGGACGTTCCCAAATCCATCTTGCTTCACAACACTACAGATCCGGCCAGGGGCACAGTGGTTTTTGCGGACTGCATTACGCACAGACGCGATGGAAGTTTCACATATTATGTGAGTGAATATTCATGCGTTTTCATTGCGGGATGAGGGAATGATGTGTGGATGCATGGACTGATGATTCCGTTTAGGGTCTGCCATGTACATGGGTTTTTTGATTCACTCCCCTTCCCCTGCGTTATGTGATGCAAGGCTGCCATAGTGGGACATACGTCTATCTGCCCTTGTCGGATCCTCCCTGTCTCGACGCGCCTTCATACACTTGTGTCTAGGCACGTTACTAATCCCATGTCATGGGTTCTATCTTGACGGACGCATGCACAGTAACCGACGTTGACAATGGTGTATTTAGCTCGATTGGTTTCGTTATGATTCGATACTGATTTAGGGGTGTGTATATTCCTTTGGAGTGGGCTAGCATGCATATGGGTGTGGATTTGGTGTGTTGAATGAAGATTGTAATGCATCATGAGTCCCGTAATGCAATCGGTTGATTTGTGTTTCTTTTGGGTGACAGGTATCTCCTGCCCTATTGCAGATGCCATCTCTACGCCACTCCTCCAGATGGTTTTTACTCTCGACTCCTGCAGCTTCGGGTGAATCAGTGGAGCACCATTTCGATCATATGGGACGATCGCCAATGGGCCACATGCCCTTACGCTGTACTGGTGGCTAGGTGCAACATTTCGGCCTTTCAGCTCGACTAGTGCCTGCCTCATGGGACGGACCTGCGGTTCTTGCCGCTTCCATGTTGCCTTTTGGAACGTTGATGTAGGCCCTGTGTGCCATGATGGTACAGGGCGTCACACAAGTGGAAGCCGGTCAATTATTGCAGATGCAGCCCTCGGTGATGATGGTTGTTTTGGTGGTATTTTGCAAATTGCTGTGGGGCCTTTGTCATTTGGATGTGCATTTAAATTGTATTCCGATATTTGTCGTGTTGCGTTGTTCTTTGCAGGTGATGTGGCGATTTTCGCTTTGTGGCGGTATGTATTGCGTGATGATCTGCATTGTGTTCCGGCTTCTGAGTTGAGTTGTGTGGTACAGTACTGGCCGCGTTTGCCTACGTAGCACAGTATGGTCACGGATAGGGGCTGCCATTGTGACTGTTTACATGATGTGCTGTTCAGGGGCGGGGGATTGGCTTTTGGCCGACTGGTGCCTGTCAGCCAGGTCGATTGGTGGAATGATGGGTTGTTCAGAATGTGGCTGGTCACAGGTGACTGTGTTTGCGTGCGTTTGTTGGAGGGGGACTGGGGTCATGTCCATTGGAATAGCTTCTGTATTGATGCCATCTGTGCCCTGCAGCTCCCATCGGCCCCTCTTGGGATGAGCCTGGCTGCTCAGTCACTCTGCCGACTTGTGTGGTACATGCTTCTGCTGATGGTTGGTTTGTTTACTGGCATGAGTACAGGGCTGGTGCAATCCCCCTCAGGATGCTGTTTTGGATGTTGCCTTGCGCTGGTGGCAAGCGATGGGGGACTACTGTTGTTTTGTGTCATGTGTTCTTGATTTTCATTTTGATGTATTGTAGCTTCACATGCCTGTGCTGCGTCAGTACGGCTATGGTGACATGCCGTACATGGATGCCCACTCACGGGGCGCTTTGAGCCCCTGCATGCTTTTCTACGTTGGCATGCATGGGTGAATTGTGGATTTCACTGGTTGCATAGTGTGAGTACATTGCGCCTGCCAGGAGTTGTGCAATGAGGCCAGGGAGTGGAGTACAGGCACTCAGTGGGCCATTTACGGTTGGTTCGCGTTGCCGTATTTCTCGCCATGGCGGAATGGTACTTTACGACGTGCTTGATGGCGTTCAGTACATGTCCGCTAGGGTCAGAATTCGCGTACCGTTGCGCCATGGCGGTGATTCCGGTTTTGCAAGGCGCGCGTGCGCGTACTTGGTGCAGTTAGCGTTGCCGTTCACTGCGGTGTCGCTAATGGCATCGTACTTTACGGTGACGGGTCATGATCGCAACGAGCGGTGTTCGATGGCGGTATTGCATTTCCGCCATCATTTTTCCATTTCCGCAAGGGTCGTAATGAGGCCCAATATGAATTTGGCATACCCTTCCTATGCAGAGATATGTTTTTTCTTCATTTACTCAGGAGCCGTTTCAGTGAAAAATATGGCACTTCATTGTTCCCATGTTAATTATTTCCTTCACCCTCACACCAACTTTCAAATCTCTCGGAATCAAGCGTAGGCCCAAATATAATTTTCATTAATAACTTTAGTTATGTTTATAACTCAAAAATCGTTTTATTATGATTCAAAGGGGGTTACTGTCACCTTTAATAAAAGTTTGGAATGACATGTTGTGGCATCTGCGCTGCCCTTTTTATGCAATAATATGTATTTTCTATTAACTCAACACCAGCCTTTTCCTTTGTCCTCTTAAGTTTCATTTACTTTTAAGCATGTGATCACCCAGAGGCTGGATCATTATTATGTACACCTCCCCCTTCAAGGTCTGTAATGGCCCTGATTGTGACTCTAATGGACATTGTATGGGAATTTTGACCTCATTGTTATTTCTGCTGAAAGACCAGGCATGGCTTTATCTGTTTCCACCGTGGTTTAAATCTAAGCAGTTTATTTCTATCTATATTGTAAGCAATGGCCCTGATTGATGGTTTACAACCAGACCTCCCTTTCCAGGATCAGCAGAAGAAAGGTCTTGGAGGTTAAGTTTCATCTTTAGGAGTAATTAACAGCTGCATGTAAAGTTCAGCAAGAAATGGCTTTTAAACTCACACACAATGTATTTTACAGTTGCAAGATACATGAATTTCACTTCTGGATTGTCCATATGTATAGGGCAGTCATATGAGAAAACCATGTTCAAACTCTGAAAGTCTAATGAACACTTCTATTAGTATACTGCCATTTGGATGGGGAAAAAGGAAGTTCTTTTATGTCTTATAATTGCAATGAGTTTGGTTTCACTTTAGATGACTGGAGGACAATCTGGTATTACACTGAAGATAATGTACGCACTGCTGTCTCTTTGCATAAAAGTGCAGCTCTCCATGGATTGAGTAAAACAGCATTACCAGCCACATGTCTTTCTTTTCCTTGCTGAAATGCATTGAGCATATCTTTGCACTTTTGAGATTCAAGCCCACTTTCTTTCCTTTGAGATGTAGGCCTTTTTTGGTTCAATAGGCCTAATGTCTGACATCGCCATTTCTGTGCTGGCCTTATATCTGAATGGGATTTTACAAATCACTCTGGCCTCTTTATTTCTGGCATTCAGGGGATATATTTGACCACACAATATGGAAAACAGGATTTTTAAACAGTGACAGTATAACAGCTTGCACAGGTGTGTGCAAATAAAAGAGTTTAAATGTGAACATGTATGACTGCTAACAGAAACATTTCAGGGAAAAGACATGATCTGCGACTTGACTTAAAACAATGTTTATTATGTTTCAGATACACAAGCCCAGTGACATTTGAAAAGCCAATTTGTTTTCATGGAAAGTGTCAGCCCAAGACAAACTCCTATGCTGGCTGTGGCACACTTCAAAATAAATCCCCCTCTGCCAGTATGGATGTTACATATCTCATCTAATTACCAACTGACATAAAGTGTCCTGCTAAAGTTGTCACAATTCAGTGTTCTCCATACCTGCTGGCTCAGAAGGCATTGACTGCAGGAGATGTTCCCCTATGGCTGGAGCATGATGAATATGTGGGGAAATGGGGGCAAGAACTTCAAAGAGCAAGCTTCCAACACAAAGGGACTGATACATAAATAAAATAGACTCTGGGTACAGGCTGAACCTGTGAAAACAAATGGCTGGAAGGCAGGAGAATGGCCATTTGTCCCACATGAACATACACAATTAATTTTAAAAGGACATATTATCAGTTAGGCCTTTTGTCAGTAACCATAAGGCAGATTTTCTTCATTTATGTACCGTTTTGTAGGTGATTTCGAGGTGATTCTGGAGATATAAAATGTATCCACTTGTTGGGGTAATTTTTCCCAAGGTATACCAGAGGTCTGGGGGACTGCCTGACTCCCAAGGGCCCCAACGCCCTTCCCCAGAATAATCGGAGGACTCAGCCAACGGCAAGTTAGAACTGCGGTTTATTGCAAAAACCAACAGGGATCATACAAGACAATTGTCATTCTCCAGTACTTCTCATTATTGTGTAATTACCTCTGCCCTTCCATAAAAACCTATCATCACAGAGGATTGGGGATAGAGAGTAATAACACCTATGGCCATCCCCTACAGAGGTTATACTACTGGCCATTACATGTCAGGTGGCTGGCCTGTTCCGTCCCCAAGAAATTATCTATTACATTGTTGCTGAGTAATGGGCTTACCATTGGTTCATCCCCTCTACTGTAAACCCCTAACGTACTAAGCTGTGATTAGTTAGGGCTGATCTCCCCAGGCCTGGGACTTGAATCGGTTCTCAGCCCTCTGTTCACCTCTTCAAGATGATGTGAACGATTATGTGTCTGCATTGTAACTTGTATGTATCAACTTTGCCTTATGAGAATGCACTCCCATGTTGCAACACTGTTGCCATCTGACTTGCTGGGATTGGCTCTGCTTTCCTATCATGCGTGAATTTCCATTGTCTAGCTCAGCTGTACCATGTGCTTACAGACCACAAACTCGAGCTCTGGAGCTTGCATTTATGAGGAGTTATTCTCTTTCTCTGCAGCTTGTCCCCTTGTTGTCTAAAGATTGGAATGTGTCTGTGTACATCTGACCCTGGCTGTGAGCCTGCTTTGTGCAGCCTCAATCAGCTCTTCTGGTCTCATGCTCTGTGGATTTAGGCATTCTGTAATTTTTCTTGGACGTATAATAGAATTTCTACATGTTCATGTTACTCTAAGTACTCTATATGGTAGTCACACATGTACTCTAAGTACTCTATATGGTAGTCACACATGGTCCTACCAGGCTCCATATATACTCCTGGAGTTCCATATGTTTATTGGCTTTATGCATCAGCAAACTTGCTCTGGATCTCTTGTGCCTTGCAGTTCTGCATTACTGAATTTGGCTAATGAGCAAAATAATAAAACTTTGACAGTATGTATATGTCTCTGTCCTTTAGCTACAGAACTGTGTAAGCATGTTGTTTGTGCATGTGAATGTGTGTTTGTTTAATGCAGTGCAGGATTGTGAGTGTACTTCATGTCTAATGCTGCTACATCATGGTGTAACTATTGACGTCAGCATAGTGACTTCTTGGTGCTTAGTCAAGACTGTCCAAATAGGTATTTCCATCCACAATTTCTGTTTCTTCTCTTATACCTGTGAAGACGTGTATTGGATTCGGTCTGTATGGCTGGCTAAGCGGATACCATTCTGTGCACTAGTCAATCATATGGGGGTGAGGAGGGGCATTCTTGCAACACTCTCTTCCCACCTGCAACTCCGGGAACTGCAATGTCTATCTAAGATGTGTTTCTGGCTTATCTGAACATGTTTCAAATGTGAAAGTTGGTGAACAGGTGGAGAATACAATTAGGGATATTGGTAATTACTTGCATATTCATAACTGTTATGCTTTTATGCAAATGGGAGAAAGATGCCAAATGGCCATGCTACATGGTATGGACTTGGTGGTCACTTGTATAATTCCCCATGATTAGCTGAATCAGAAAATATGTATGCTATGGCAGTTGATAGTAAAATTATGAATTTGTGATACAGGACTATGTTTTGCCAAAAATGTGAAAGGGGAACAAATGGCGATTTTAAATGTGAATTGCCATATGTTGCTCCTGACCCCTAAACCAATCCTGGCTTGGAGGCTGGGGCGGGGGGAGAGAAAGGTAACTGTCAAATCCTAGTTGCAGGAATTATTGCAGGGTACTTCCTCAAGATTGTAAAATTGTTGGTGACATTGCTGCTATATAAGGGGGACTGCACTAGGAGGAAGGGACACACAGACAGAGGAACAGGAAAGAGAGAGACATCGAGACAGCGAGGGCTGATGAAACTTACCATCTGACAGCTGTAAGGAAACAACAGAGGAGATTGCTGAGTGTGCATCTGGTTGTAGCTGTCTATTTCTATGAAGGCCTCAAAGCTGTCTGGGCTCTATGATGGAGAGCGGGAGGCCATCTTTGAGGGTGGACTGACCAGGCCTCTGCCCTATTTTTCCAGAGTGTTCTGAGATGCACCTGGCTTTCCCGAACACTGTGTAGATCCTTAGCCTATTTAACTAAAAATATTAATTTCATTCATCCCCCATTTGGCAGAACACTACGGAGTGAATATTGTTAACATTTGAAATTATCAAAGCTTGCTTCCCTGTGTGCGCTGAAAACTATAGCCGATAATTTTAGTGGGTAATTCTTTTTATCCTGCTGACCCCGACTTCTTTAAGGAAAAGGGGTGTATTTGATCTTAAATCAGTCCAAACTTTTCATCCAGATTCCCCAACACAGGCCTTCATTGGAGGGGTGTCTGAAATCCAAAAATCCCCAAATCTTGAACATTTTTATGTCCGGCTTCCCAAAGTAGGGGGGTCTGAGAAACAAACTGCTAAATCACCACATGTTTATTCTAAACCAAAAGTGTGGCCAAAATTATAATTGCCATATGCATTTGAACTAATCTTGAAATCCTACTGTTAGCCTTTTAAGCCTGCAGGAAAATCACAATCGCACAACACTACATGATAATTGCTTTAGTTTTTGATCACTGTAATTATTTCATGAAGTGAAATTTGCAGAAAGTGAAGAATTGTGATTGTGTTCTTTTCAACTCACTTTTGTGATGTATTAATGCTGAGAGAAGTTGATTGTGTTGTGCCACGGATAAAGTGGTGTTTGATTTTTTAATGCTGATTTCTATCACTTTTATTTAAATACATACAAATATATTTCCTGAAAACTGGCCTGGTTCTTGGCTCATTGTTAGCTCAGGGGAGAGGGATCCAAGGGGCATGATATGTGTCTGAGATAGAGCTAAAGAAAACAATCCGTTAAACAGTTTGTTGCTTCACATTTTAAGAGGGGAAGAAAGGGAATCCCTGGTTTGAGAGTGGCTTTTCCATAAACTGTTATAAACTGGGGGCTCATTGTCGGGATTTAGCAGCCCATTTCTGACCCGTGACAAGTACATTGTGGCAGACTATTCATTTTGATGCATTTGCATTAAGGTGGAGGGAAAGTCATCTTTGTTTTGTTAAAGTGCCGTGAGGACTTGACCCCTGAGTTCCAGGGAGGTGTATAGGTCAAAAATTAAGAGTGTGTAAGAATTTATTTGTGTGAGGAAATCAAACAGGAACAGGGCGATTTCTGCCCCTGCATAAAGAATGTTTTACTTAGGGGCAAAAAGCCAATTGTGGAAATGACTACTGTTTAAATTGGTAGAGCCAGGGAGCATCTCCTAGCTACATTATTACTTAAAGGATAATGGGCTGACGATGATGCAGGAAATTGGCAAACCAGAATTGTGCGGCAGGTTACCTCAGCAAGCAATGATATTTGGCTTGAAGGTGGAATATTGCACAAAACAATATTTTTTATGACCCAGAATGCTTGTGATGAACAGATACAAATGGCTCAGCTAACTGCTCAGTTATATTTTCATTTGCTTTTCATGGAAGATCGTTGGCAAATAGTGAGGCTAGTAGGATGAATCAGGCTGGAGACCTGTCACAGGCCCAGGATCTCATTGAACTACTCAAAAAAGAGATAGAAAGCCAGCAACACAAGTGCACAGTTTTCTGCACTGAAAAATGCTCCTAAGGAGTGTGTATAAAATATGAGCACACTCCAACACAAGCTAAATGACCAGGCTGCGGAGCTGGGAGCAGAGGTAGAGAGCAGTCTGCAGTGTGCAGCCAGTCCACATCGTTGTGCTTATCTACCCCAAACACACCGCGGAACGGTAGGCGGAACTGGGAGCAGAGGTGGAGAGCAGTCTGCAGTGTGCAGCCAGTCCGCATCATTGTGCTTATCTACCCCAAACACACCACGGAGCAGTGAGCGGAGCTGGGAGCAGAGGTGGAGAGCAGTCTGCAGCAGTCCGCTGCAGACCCGTAGCAGAACCGTAATGGAGCCAGAGGTGCGTCCTAAAGGAAGAGTCTCAAGAAAGCCGAGTGCGACTATCCCACTCATCATACAAGTTAGCAAAGAGGCGGAAGTCGCGTTCCTATCCAGCAGCAAGGGAGCAAAGGATCCTATGAACTCCAAATGGAATGGAGTTCAATCGCAAACCAGCGAGACTCAAAGCTGCTCGAAACACATACATATCAAAATAACGGAAAGTGAAACTGAACTCACTGTGCCACCCGCAGGGAGCTTACTGGCTGCGGCCGCTGCGATACCGTCATTTTCATCGGCCCTCCCAGAGACGCGGTGGCCGTGTCAATCTGGAAAAGTGAATACCCTTCTTGCGAATTCTGCTTACTCTGCTCAACTGTTAACATTGTTGTCTGAATATGAAAGGGCAAGGTCGCGGGACTGAGGAGTTTGTTGATAATCCTCATGAGTAGCCCAGAAAGGAATGCCCACGCTCCCTCTCTGCAGCCTTGAGGGAGAGCTGCAGGGCATTTAATCATTTCACAGCTGCCAGCCAGTCTCGTACTGTGGTAGAATATTTTAGAATAAAGCAGCTAAAGGCTTGAATTATGCTCTTCTTACGGCCCCCCTTCGCAAAACCCTTTAGAGCGTGTCGGCTCCCAGGACACGAATAGTACCTCATAGATAGCAAAGCTTGGAATGTGGCTCTTCCCCCGTGTGCAGCTTGCTTCCAAGAACAGAACCACTGTGTTCTGTTCAACAAATAAAAGATGCCTCTGCATTTTCCAATTGCACATTGTTACTAGAATAGACATCGAAAGTGTCATAATTGTCATACCCGTCGGAAATGTCCATCGTCATCCCGAGTTCAAAGAAACTTAATAAAGGGGGGGTGTTAAACATGACATAGCTGATTGTATGATATGCATTTTGTATATATGTAACTGATGTACGTAATTCGCTCTCTTGCGTCCCTCGAAGTCTAGGAAACTCACGTCGCGGGACGTGAGACCACAGTTGGCCAATTGGGACTATTTTTGCTTGCAATAAACCCTACCATTGGGAATTTGAACCTCGTGTCTGGTGCATCTTTTCGTGTATGGTTATTGCCTTGTTTCCATATCGCGAGGGACCCTAGGGGCCCCTTTCAAGATGGCGCCCGAATAGGGACCCTCCCCCACTTGCTCCATCGTATACGTTGTAACGGAGTAAAGGCGGAAGAACGGCAAGGACGGAACAATCGAGCCGGGATCAAGACGTGTACGGGGCGCCCTGTAGAAGTGAGGAGAGATTCCTTCGCAGATCTGCACACATCTGATCCCTGATCGATGTACCGGGCCAGAGGGCAAAGGAGGCGAGGGTCCCGAAGCGTGGCAGAGGCTAGAGAAGCGCAGACACGATGTTGGGAGAGGTTGCGTTAGGACAGGCGACTTGTTTTATCAGGTGAGTCATTCCCCGATTCAAACAAAAACCTGATTTTTGGTAGAGTGTTGATTTTGCAAATTCAAACGTCCAGGTAAAGGTTAGCTAACCAAAGGGGAAGGTTAAAAACATGCCTGGAGTACTGTCCACTTTAGCAGGGCTTTTCCGCTGTGGTAGACAGTCCTTGGAATATGGCCAAAGTGCACCGCCTGGGGGAACGCCAGTTTATGACATGTATGCAAAATATGGTGTGGGTGCAATAATATTTTGTGAAATTTGGCATATGCAAACTAGAAAGCAACAGGACCATCAGTGGCCGATTAATGGTAGTTGCGAGGATAGATAACCTAGATAGGGTGCTGATTAGGAAAAAAGCGCGACCCGCAGCTTTTGAGACTGTCAAAGATTGGAGGAGGGAAGCAATGCTCTGACTTAGGAGTAGAGAGAAGCATGCGCGTAGGCACAAATCGAAGCTTGAGGTAGCAGAAGAAAAGGAGGAGGAGGAGTGGACGGCAAGTCTAAGACGGGAAGGGAGACATGAGCAAATGAACATAGAAGGAGTATACCCGCAGCAGGAACTACACATAGCAGACGAATTAATGGAACATTTGCTAACTAATATGGGTCGAGGCCCAAAACCAGAATCGAAACCAAACACGCCAGTAGTGACTGAGCAGGCCCAACCAGTAGCTCTCATACCCCCTCCCAAAGCCCAAGCACTTCCCCTCACGCAAGCATTAACCCAAGCCCCACCCACAGCTCGAGCCCTCCCACAAGCGCAGACCGCAGACACACAATTTCCCAGCACCCAGGAAGGCCCTTCACAGATGCCACCTGTGTCACTTGTCCCATCCGCACCTCCCGCAGTCGAAATTGAGACCGGGGAGGCGAGAGGTGGGGCTGAAAGAACAGGATTTGGACGGGTAACTCGAAGTGCGATCAGCAAAGAAAGAAAGATTGAATTACAGCAAGAGGCAGAAAGGTACATAGAAGGAAATGATGGGACGGCAGCATTGGCCTCATTGTATGGGTACCGAAGAAGCAACGAGAGACAGGTAGTGTTGGAATGCATGGGGGAAATTTTGGTGGGAGAATGGAAAAAGATACTTGGGAATTTACCGCCACAACGATTGTTAGATTTGCATAAGTTAGCACGCAGTGAGCAAAGAGATGAGGATGTAAGAAAACATGTGTACAAACTAATTGAACTGAAAAAAGAAATGGAAGATAGATATGCTGAAATGTTTGCTACACCTTAATATAGTAGTGAGTGTATTAAGAAAGGTAGGAAGGAGGCGTCGAGGTTGTATATGCAAAAATCGTGGCCGAGAGTTTTTTCAGGTGGTGCAAAGCATTTGCCGGTACCGGGACAAATAGGTGATAAACAAAGATTGCAGGCATGGGTCGGGGAAACAATGCGATGGATGTCGAACAAAAGAACGTCAGTGAAGGAAGTAAGTGAGATATGTAATGGGTACCCATTGGAGATGAGAAAAGAAGCGATGCGAACGATAGTAGGAGTGTTACTGCAGCAGGTCATTGGATACAATAGAGGTAGAGGAAATGCACAAGGCAGGGGAAATTTGAATAATATGCACGGGGTGTCATTGGGAGTAAATCAATGTGCGTACTGTAAGGAGGAAGGACACTGGCGAGCGCAATGCCCGCACCTACAGAATAGAGGTGGGTTTGACCAGAGAAGGCCTCATAGAGGACATCAGGGGTCAAATGGCCCAAGCAGAAATAGCATGCAGCAGCAACAGGGATATACCAATGGAGGTAATCAAAACCAATCCTATAGTCAAAACCAAGCGCAACAGAACCAGGCATTGAACCAAAGTGTTCCGAACCAAAATCAGGGTGGGCAGGGCCAACAGAGAAATGATCAGAGTGGAGGACACCGAGGGGGAAATGGGAATATTTTTGATACACAGCCAAACACGTATTATAGCAGCAACGGTGACTACACATCGGACGATGTGTTATTTTCACAATAGGACAGCCCACGACAGGGGTCGGAACCAGTGTCTATTCCCGTGAATCAGAGAGGACCCTACGTAGAAATGAGAGTCGGGAATAAGGAGCACCGTTTCCTTGTAGATACAGGGGTGCAGAAGTGTTCGATAGACCACCACTTGGTTCCGAAGATCCCACTGTCGGGGCAAAAGAATGTTTCTGTAGGGTTCGCAGGTACACCAGTAATTAACCCCATGTCCGAAGCTGTACCGATTACAATAGGACCATTTACGGAACAGTGTCCATTTCTTCTGACAGAAAATTGTGGGGAGAACTTGCTAGGATTAAATTTGTTGAGAAAATTGGGTGCAGTTATACATTGTACGGCAGATGGAGTGTCCCTCACGATTTGGCCTCACAATGCACCGGTGATGGAATTTATGTCAAAAGCGTTACCAGAAGAGCTAAGTAGAGTACCAACCTGTCTGTGGGCAATGCATGATAACGATGTAGGATGCTTGAAAATAGAGCCAGCAAAAATAACTTTGAAAGAAGGTGTTACATTACCACGAATTCTCCAGTATAACATTTCTGTTGAAGGTGAGAAGGGATTAAACAGTATTGTTACTGACCTGGTGAGATTGGGGGTGGTTGAAGAAATTGCAGGTAGCACGTGCAACAGCCCGATTCTTCCAGTTTACAAGAAAGGAGGCAATGAAGTACCATATCGTTTCATAATTGATCTGCGCGCATTGAACAAAGTGGTAGACCCACAATTCCCTTTGGTCCCAGACGTCACAACAATACTGACAATGATACCGGCCACTGCAGAATACTTCAGTGTAGTTGATTTGAAGAACGCGTTCTTTAGCATTCCAGTAGATTAAAGCAGTAGATATCTGTTCGCGTTCACTCTAGGAGGTCGATCATTCACATTCACACGCATTCCACAAGGATACACAGAAAGCCCGAGCATTTACAGCAGAGCGCTAAAAGAGCAGCTAGACATGTTAGAATTACCCGAAGGTTGCGTACTCTTGCAGTACATAGATGACTTATTACTAGCTGCTGACACAAAAGAGATCTGAAAAGAAAGTACTATATTACTATTGACACACCTAGTGACCCATGGTCACAAGGCAAGTTTGAAGAAATTCCAGTATAATCAAAAGGAGGTGTCTTATTTTGGTTACCTACTTTCGAAAGAAGGGAGAAGATTAACACCAGAACACATAGAAAGTATTTCTAGTATGCCTATTCCAAAAACTCAAAAAGGAGTGAGAGCTGTAATAGGCATGGCCTCTTATTGTCGGCAGTGGATCAGTAATTTTGCGTTGATTGTGAAGCCGATGATAAAGTTAACTAAAAAGGATGCAGTGATGCCTTTACAGTGGGATGAGGAATGTCAGATAGCGTTTGAGCAATTGAAAGCTGCATTGTGTGCTGCGCCAGTTTTAGGCACTCCTAACTATAAAAAGATCTTTAGACTATTTGTGAGCGAGAGTGAAGGATGTGCATTGGTGGTTTTGACACAGGAACAAGGTGGAAGAAATAGGCCGTGCGGCTATTATTCTTCCGCACTGGACCCTGTAGTTCGCGCACTACCACAACGTTTGCGATCCGTCGCAGCGGCTGATGCGTCAGTGAAACAAACGGAAGGAATGGTATTGGGGCACACTCTAATTCTGATGGTGCCACATGCTATAGACGTTCTATTAAATAGAACACAGACGCAACACCTCACTTCTGCCAGACTAACAAGATATGAGCTCATCTTGTTTGCACCCCACATCCAAATTATGAGGTGTAGTGCATTAAATCCTGCAGAATTAATGCCACTGCCCATAGCAGAAATTGGTGACAATGAATCACCACCCCATGATTGTTTAATGGTCACTGAAGAAGAAACAAAGGGAAGAGTTGACTTGAGCGACATCCCACAGAAAGAGCCAGATAAGAAGTTGTTTTGTAACGGCTCTTGTTTTAAATTACCTGATGGCACATCAATGGCCGCATATGCAATTACTACCCTAGAGAGAGTTGTAGAAAGCAAAAGAATCCCCTACAATTCGGCACAACCCGCAGAAATAATAGCACTGACCCGAGCCTGTGAACTCTCTGAGAATTTGAACGTGAATATTTATACTGACAGCCAGTACGCCTTTGGCGTGGTTCATAACTTTGGCCGACTCTGGGCTGAGAGGGGTTTCTTGACATCACATGGGGCCAGGACTCAGCATGGGCCTTTGATTGTGCGATTGTTGTCTGCACTCAAGTTTCCAAAGCGCCTAGCTATAGTGAAATGCGAGGCGCATAAAAAAGTAACATGTAAAGTGGGAGAGGGAAACGCATTTGCAGACAGGATTGCGAAACAAACAGCCACAGATTTAGGAAATAAAATGATGACAGTACAGACTGAGGAAGTACCTTGTATGATAGAGAATGGAGTTGCCACAGTCGAAGAAATGCAGGCTGAGGCCACGACCGAAGAGATTCAGGGGTGGGCTGAGGGCTCTGCTGAGTTAGATTTGGAAGGATGTTGGGTGGACAAAGAGACCAAGAACTGGATGTTGCCAAATTGTTACGTAACCGCAATGGTTACGATGGCGCATAGCCCTACCCACATTTGCGCAAAGAAAATGGTACAGCATTTATCCACAGTATGGAAAAATGAACACATAAAAAAGAATGCAGAAAGGCTAGTGCAGAATTGTATTACGTGCCTGCAACACAATGTAGGGAAGGGAACCGTGACTCCAGTAGGTAGTTTTGGCCCACCCTCTATGCCATTTGAAGTGATCCATTTTGATTTCATAGAAATGGAAAGGTGCCAGAACTACAAATATGTGTTAGTGGTGATTTGTGCATTTGGCAAGTGGGTGGAGGCATATCCTTTAAAAGACTGCACTGCCATGTCAACGGCAAAAGTAATGTTGAAAGAGTATTTCTCCCGGTTCGGGTTGCCCCGTGTCCTGTGGTCAGACAACGGCCCACACTTTGTGGGCGCAGTAGTACTACAGATCTGTGCAGGTCTACTGATAGAGAAACAATTCCACAATTCCAGGCATTCCAGTTCTGCCGGGCTTGTTGAGAGACATAACGGTATCTTAAAGTCAAAGATAGCTAAAATCTGTGCTGAGAGCAAGTTGAGTTGGGTGGATGCATTACCCCTAGCGTTATTGTGCATGCGCACGTCTGTGCAGGCTAAAACTGGGCTCTCCCCCGATGAAATTATAATGGGGAGACCGGCAAATGTATGGTGTGCACCGCAGCCCAAAATATTATGTGAGGTCGAGCATCCTATGTTAAGTACGTACTGTGGCCTTTTAATGCATAAGTTGCGTTTAATTCATCAGCAGGTGCAGGAGGCGTTACCAGTGCGATACACCGGACCGGGGCACTCGCTGGAGCCTGGAAGCTGGGTCCTGATAAAGAACTTTGAACGGAAGACAGCATTAGCACCCAGGTGGCGCGGCCCCTACCAAGAACTTTTGGCGACGCAAACGGCCATTCGAGTGGACGGACGGAAGGCATGGATCCATGCGACACATGCCAAAAGATTCCCAGGACTGCTGACAACTTCCGACGACCAGAGAAAGGAAACGGTCTCGGAAACGAAAGAAACTGCTGCCAGTCCATTGCCACAGCATCAGCCTGAGCGAGAAGTGAACGTTGAAACAAAGTCCAAGCGAGAAGTGAAACTCGAAACAGAGCCTGAGGAGGCTGCCAGTAAGGGAAAAGGGTGAAAAGTGCCCCAACGTTGCTCAGCAGAAACAACATCACTGTCGAGCGACACAAACTCTGCATTGCAAACACAAGCAGAAACAACGCGTGTACCCCTTTGGCATCCGCCAGTCTCTGCAAACGCACTTAAGCCAAAGAAAGAAACTACATCATTGCCTCGGCGCTCTTCGCTACCCATCATTGTGCCGCAGGCTGACACTGAGCCTGATATGGGAAGTGCAACGGCACTATTCACGGATCATACAATACCAGGAGTGAAAAGGTATAATTTGCGGCCTCGACAGGCAAAGTGATCCACAGATGTTTGGTGCTTTTCTTTTGCCTTTGGTTCCACTCACGGACGGAGTAGGAGCCAGGGGCGTAGAGGAGAGAAGTGTGAGAGTTGTTCAAGTCGGGCAATTCAAGACTCACGGCTCCTCGGTGCGCTTATAAAAAGTACATGTGTCAGGAGCCAGAGCAGGACAAGCTGGACGCACATAAGTACTAAGGCTGAAAGAGTACATGTGTCCTAAGCCAGAGCGGGACAAGTTGGATGCACATAGTACTCTATCAATAAAGAACTGTTCAGAAATCGTCTGAGCAGTGGGAGAAAGAACAACTAATCTTGCTCGCAGTGGATAAGTGATCTAGGCTGTGAAAGGGCTGGCAGAATTGAACTGTGACATTTTCGTTGAACTTTTCTGGCATCAAGAACGAGACACATTTGCGATGAACTTTGTCAGCAAGAAGAAGGACGATGAAGAACAAGTCAAGACCGGTTTCAGCCTCCTCCTGCACGCCTGCTGAAAAGATGATAGATTTAGAGACTGTAAATTTAGGGAAAAAGCATGGTAAAAGGAATAAGGTACTGATTTGGACATTGGTCCTGTGTTTCTTAAGTATGGTAGTACCAACGTACCAACAATAACAGCTATTACACTATGGTTCCTGGAGTCCGTGACCCATTAGAAACACTTTTACCAAAAGCAGCTACTGAAAGCCCGATTCATGTAATCACTGGTACTTTGCCCCCAATGGAAGAAAGACATAGAGAAGGATATGGCAACAATACATTGTTGCTCATCATGAACATGACCCATGTGGTTTTAAAGAAAAAAGATTGCTGGGTTTGTGCCCATTTACCAAAGCACGGTGGGAAAGGGATAGGCTGGTATGTACAACCGTTACCATTGGTTTATTCATGTGAAGTATCGTTGAGTGCAATGTTCTTTGGGAAATGGAACAAGAGTAATACGGGTGAGCTAGATGAGACCAATATGAATGAATTTGAGGAAGTGATCATGAGACCTGTGGGTTGTTCCATATTCCACAAAGCTTGCGTGTTTGCACCAGATCCCATGAGGAAGAATACACGAAAGACAACAAGATTTTATAGATTACATAGGCAGAATAGACCAACCTCGCCAGCAGAAGAAACATCAGTAATGACATTTCGAATGAGGGATGAATGGAATAAAGACGCTGTGCACCCTGCCTATACAGTGGATCACAGCCCCGAAACTGCTCCCCTATGTTTACAGAAAAAAGGTTCCTATAAAGTAGGAATGTTTAGCAACTGCCTGAACACAGTGGTTTTAAAGCACGAAATAGAACCCGTGTACGTAGGGGACCCTGTCTACTTTATATGTGGGAAAAAAGCATATCCATGGTTACCTAGGAACTTGGGAGGTACATGCTACCTAGGTCTACTGTTTCCAGGAGTGGTCCTCTTGGAGAAAGCAGAAGTAGCCAGACGAACAAAAGGTAGAACTAAAAGGAGTAGCGAGGATGGAATGATAGCAATAGATATAGCCAAATCATTTATACCATTCTTGTCCCAAATAGAAAATTCCTACACTATAAGAAAACTGTCTAGAATATTAAAAAATACAATAGATTCAACAACGGATATTTTATTGAAAATGACGTTAGAAGAGAAAGGAATAAGACTAATGGCACTACAAAACAGGATGGCTCTCGATATAATATTAGTTGATCGTGGGGGAGTTTGCAAACTCGTAAAAACTGCATGCTGTGTGTATATAGATGATTACTCCCCTACGATATTTAAAGCAATCCGGAAATGACATGTCCTAAGTTCCACACTCTCTACTGAAGAAGGGGGTTGGGGGATAGGATCCTGGTTGTGGGGACTATTGCGGTCCTGGGGATGGAAGTTAATTTCGATACTAATGGTGGTACTTGGTATATTCATAACATGTTGCTGTTGCATACAATGCTTACCAATAGTTTGCACTGAAATAACTGAGGGATGTACTAAGGGATGTATGCACATGGTGTCGAGAGGAAAACAAACACATGGCCGAAATAACAGAGACACTGATGAAACAAAAACAGTAAAACAATTCATGGCTGTAGACATTAATGATGAAGATGATGCTCATGATAGCATGAAAGGTTCAGACATAGATACCCCAGACTTATCCTCATCGGAAGAGGATGCAATGAATGAATAAGACGTTTGGCATACGGCCAAAAGGAGGGTTTGTCAATCTGGAAAAGTGAATACCCTTCATTTGAATGACAAACGTAACTTGATGGCCGAAGGCCAACCGTCTTATGCACAGAATTATAGAAATACAGACTGCTATGCTTGACCAACAAGCGGCCATTTTAAATGTAGCAAGAATCGCCATTTTGCTTGTTAACCATTGCTCATTGCTTTCTGTCTAAAACTGCTTTGCAGCTTGCAATTCTTGCGAATTCTGCTTACTCTGCTCAACTGTTAACATTGTTGTCTGAACATGAAAGGGCAAGGTCACGGGACTGAGGAGTTCGTTGAAACTCCTCATGAGTAGCCCAGAAAGGAATGCCCACGCTCCCTCTCTGTAGCCTTGAGGGAGAGCTGCAGGGCATTTAATCATTTCACAGCTGCCAGCCAGTCTCATACTGTGGTAGAATATGTTAGAATAAAGCAGCTAAAGGCTTGAATTATGCTCTTCTTACTGCCCCCCTTCGCTCCCAGGACACGAATAGTACCTCATAGATAGCAAAGCTTGGAATGTGGCTCTTCCCCCGTGTGCAGCTTGCTTCCAAGAACAGAACCACTGTTTTCTGTTCAACAACTAAAAGATGCCTCTGCATTTTCCAATTGCACATTGTTACTAGAATAGACATTGAAAGTGTCATAATTGTCATACCCGTCGGAAATGTCCATCGTCATCCCGAGTTCAAAGAAACTTAATAAGGGGGGGTGTTAAACATGACATAGCTGATTGTATGATATGCATTTTGTATATATGTAACTGATGTACGTAATTCGCTCTCTTGCGTCCCTCGAGGTCTAGGAAACTCACGTTGCGGGGCGTGAGACCACAGTTGGCCAATTGGGACTATTTTTGCGGTCCTGGGGATGGAAGTTAATTTCGATACTAATGGTGGTACTTGGTATATTCATAACATGTTGCTGTTGCATACAATGCTTACCAATAGTTTGCACTGAAATAACTGAGGGATGTACTAAGGGATGTAAGCACATGGTGTCGAGAGGAAAACAAACACATGGCCGAAATAACAGAGACACTGATGAAACAAAAACAGTAAAACAATTCATGGCTGTAGACATTAATGATGAAGATGATGCTCATGATAGCATGAAAGGTTCAGACATAGATACCCCAGACTTATCCTCATCGGAAGAGGATGCAATGAATGAATAAGACGTTTGGCATACGGCCAAAAGGAGGGTTTGTCAATCTGGAAAAGTGAATACCCTTCATTTGAATGACAAACGTAACTTGATGGCCGAAGGCCAACCGTCTTATGCACAGAATTATAGAAATACAGACTGCTATGCTTGACCAACAAGCGGCCATTTTAAATGTAGCAAGAATCGCCATTTTGCTTGTTAACCATTGCTCATTGCTTTCTTTCTAAAACTGCTTTGCAGCTTGCAATTCTTGCGAATTCTGCTTACTCTGCTCAACTGTTAACATTGTTGTCTGAACATGAAAGGGCAAGGTCACGGGACTGAGGAGTTCGTTGAAACTCCTCATGAGTAGCCCAGAAAGGAATGCCCACGCTCCCTCTCTGTAGCCTTGAGGGAGAGCTGCAGGGCATTTAATCATTTCACAGCTGCCAGCCAGTCTCGTACTGTGGTAGAATATGTTAGAATAAAGCAGCAAAAGGCTTGAATTATGTTCTTCATACGGCCCCCCTTCGCTCCCAGGACATGAATAGTACCTCATAGATAGCAAAGCTTGGAATGTGGCTCTTCCCCCGTGTGCAGATTGCTTCCAAGAACAGAACCACTGTGTTCTGTTCAACAACTAAAAGATGCCTCTGCATTTTCCAATTGCACATTGTTACTAGAATAGATATTGAAAGTGTCATAATTGTCATACCCGTCGGAAATGTCCATCGTCATCCCGAGTTCAAAGAAACTTAATAAGGGGGGGTGTTAAACATGACATAGCTGATTGTATAATATGCATTTTGTATATATGTAACTGATGTACGTAATTCGCCCTCTTGCGTCCCTCGAGGTCTAGGAAACTCACGTTGCGGGGCGTGAGACCACAGTTGGCCAATTGGGACTATTTTTGCTTGCAATAAACCCTAGCATTGGGAATTTGAACCTCGTGTCTGGCGCATCTTTTCGTGTATGGTTATTGCCTTGTTTCCATATCGCGAGGGACCCCTAGGGGCCCCTTTCAGCCGGTTCCGGGCAGCTCCAATGGCTCGAATCATCCAAAAGCCATGGGGGAGAGCGGAGTGCCCCCGTCTCCCGTCGGCAATGCAGAGGTGGTCGGACGGGAGAGGAAAGGAGGTGACAACGGAGGTGAGAATGGAGAGCAGTGTGAGAGGCTGCCCTAAGCCCCGCCTGCAGCTGCGAGCAGCCGGTTTTCCGCCGGTACGGCAAGAGTTTTCAGTGCGAGAGCTGTCAGAGGACGGCCCTCTCCTGGAGCAGAGCGGGGCGGGAGCAGCGAGGAGGGGCTGCGCGGAGAAGAGGAAGAGCCTTATGCAGCAAACCAGGAGGACGTCTTCTGCCTGGACTCGCGGGCAGCATGTGCACGATATCCGTGCCGGCGGCTGGTGGGGAAAGGGCCCCGTGTGCCAGGTTCCCCCCCCAGGTCTCGGTGGGGAGGGTTAAGGGTCCTAAAGCACGCCGCCAGCTGGAGACTGAACTCAGCACACTAGAAACAAGGACAGAACCAACGGCGACACAGGCTCCGGAGATAACCAACACGGAGCACCTTCAGAACGTTATCAAAATAAAGACTATGATCCATCAGCCGGAAAGGGCTAACGAGGAAACGTTATTATCCACAAAGATCACGACTACTAAGTACCAGTCTGAAAAAGATGCAGAGAGATGTATAAAAGACACAGATAGGAACTTGACTAAAAAGCACTTGATTCACTTACAGAAGGAGATACATATTCCGAGAGACGGACAATTAACGATTCGGAAATCTCGGAAATCTCGATTAAAGAATCAGAGGGGGAACACCTAAAATTGAATCCAAGATCAGTAAAAAAAAGAGCAAAAACAAAAAAAGAATTAAAATTGACAAAATTAAAAGAGATCTTACCAAACAAACGAACGAGAAAGGATTTAAATGAAGTAAAAGGAAAAACCGTCCCAAAAGAATTGGAAGTCGTAAAAGTAATTAAAAGGAGAAGTACTTCCTCTAAAATCCTACCAAATCCACTCCTATTGTGCCCCCTCAAGGCATTCTTTACACAACAGTACAAAAGAAAACTGACCACGGAGATCGAAGTTTCCGATGCAGAGATGTTGGAAGTAGCTCATGATCTTCCTCTAGGGTCAAAGCAGAGAATAACGGACTCAATCGAGCACAAAGCAACTATGGGTGATGAAGATCACCAGTAAAGTTTTAATAATACCACTTTGGATCAAACTACCAACAGCGAGTCAAGGGGGGCCAGTCAGAAGACCGGGGGACAACCACCAAACAACAGTATATTGATGACTAAAGAAGTAAATGCTCATACTAAAAAAATGAAAGCGCCTTCGCAGGTGCAGTCACTACCCGGAAAACCGGTCGAAGAAGAAAAATCAAGGAAAGCCCCAAGCGCGACTCAACAACCACAAAATGACCAAGGGCGAAGCTCTTCTCTAGGGGTAAAAGAGGGGAGGTATGCATGGACAAAATCTCACCTGAAGACAGGAATACTCAAGAAGCCGGCTACAATTACTTCGGACGAAGATGGGCAGTTAGGAGGGTTCGAAGTACCTAAGCAAAGATTCTCACATGGAAGAACAACAGCAGACCACGTTCAAAGTGCCACGATGGAATACTTGCCATCAGATTCACCGGTATCGCAAAGAAGATCAGAGAAAAGCCATACGTCTCTGAAAAATCGCTGATTGAGCGGCATAGCAGCAGGAATGCAGAAAGTCTCCCCAAACGAGAAGCCGGACCTGATTGCAATCATGTCAGCAATGACAGTCGTACTTGCACCATTATGCAAATTATACGAAGTCATAAGAGAAGAGGTCCGAGACAACACGGCAATGCTGACAAATATGATTACGAAAATATCACACGTGGAAAGCTATATAACAGCGGTAGAAGACTTGAAAAACACTCACCATTTACCTTAGGATAGCAAAATTGAGGAACTAGAAAGAAAGATCGAAGATCTGGAGCGACATAATGGAAACCACACCAAGCTTTCCACGCTAGAGACCGGGTTGCCAATGACGCACCTTGAAGATGGCCTGTGGATAGCAAACAAAAACACATCCCCCAAGGAAACGTCTCCCAACCAAAAGCAGATAAAATCACCCCCAAATAAAAATAAAGAACAGCCAAAGATGAAAAGGGCACAGGTGGACCTAACACTCAAAAAATGGGCCCCTTCTCCCGAAGAGTTGAGAACTGTAGCAGAGGTTCAGCTGGAAAAATACCGGAAAACAGCATCTCCAAGAACAACGGAGGAATTCATGGCAGACCCTACCCTAATGACTCTAACTCAACACTGGGTAGGCAACAACCTGACTATTAAAGAGGTCGATAATACGTCACCCAGCAAGACCAAAGTGAGGAATACGACAGGCGATCGGAACAAACCCTCAATAGAAAAGGACCAGCCTGGAAAAGATGGGGCCAGAGGTCAAAGAGGTAAACAGGAAAACCCCCACCAGAAAAACAAACAACGGGTAAATGAAGACCATGAGAAAACACTAACTTCGAAGATCAGATGGAGAAGCAGGATCGAACTGCAACATCAAAAAACAAAAGAAGAGACCCGCCTATTTAAGTTAGAACAACAAGTAGGAAATAAAGACTTCCTTATATTAAACCTACCAACCGTCGTTCAGATAATGAAGAACACCCAATCTTTAAAGAAATTCAGAAGCGAAGATATGATCTTAGTAGAACCATATCATAGTGGGAAAATAGCCAAGGCATATTTACATGTAAAAGTAGAACACATTAACCACATTGAATAATCAGCCTTCAAAGAAGTGGAGCAGTTGGGCTTTCTTCTAACTGAAATAAAAAAATGGGAAAGAAACGAAAGAGCAACGGAAAAAACTAGCACGGTAACGCAAAAAAATAAACATCTGCGTACAGAGAAGGAATGGTACGGCAAAGATGACACCCCTAGGTATCAAAAAAAGACCAGGGACCGTATTGAGACAAATCAGCGAGATGGGCATGAGGCCCTCCATAAAAATACTCCTATAAGGCACAAAAGCTCAAGCAGGGACAGGAGACAGAGCCAACTAACTGAGAGAGCGGAAAAGAAACATATACCGAAAGATCGGACCCATATATTTAAGTTAGAATGACGGGACCCAAAGAATGAGCAAGCGCCATTAAATCGTTTGGCAGTACTTCAGATAATGAAGAGATCTAAATTCCTAAGGCATTTAAGATCGGAAGACCTCACGCTAGTGGTACCATACCACAGTGAAAATCGAGCGAAAGCATATATACACATAAAAACAAAGGGAGCTAAGGAACTCGAACAATCGGCTTTCGAACAATTGGAACAGATGAGTCTTCACATGACTGAAATAATAGAATGGGAAACGCATGAACAAGACAGGCTCGTTGTCTCCACAAGAAAACAGGAAAACTGTCCTGATCACAAAGAACAGAGGTACCGACCACCAAGAAGTCGGAGCACGGATGAGTCGCAATGCAACCCACAAACCAAATCCCCTCTGACCTTTAACACGTCAAAACACAAGGAAAAGGCGTCCGAGTTAGGACAATTGAAAGGCCCTTGGAATTGGTTGACATCGACGTGGAATAAAAAAAATAACAAATACCAGCGACTAGGGCTGGATCTCGTCAACACCACCGCAGAAGAAATCGGAGAGGAACAGCCCGAAACAGAGAGTTTCTGTTTGGGATCTTGGAACACCCGAGGATACTCACATTTAATGATGGTGGGTGACGTGAATCTAGGCAGATTTGATATTCTGTGCCTACAAGAGACGTGGTTGATGGCTAAACCAGCACTTGACGGCTATACCCTAGAAATTTCTGCAGCCGAGAAAGGCCTCCTAAGGAGACCATGATCGGGCTTATTAATAGCGGTCAAAACAGGTCGCGGCTTGGGCGAACCTCGTAAGTGGAAAGAAGCTTACGAAATGCTGGTGATTGTGACAACCTAGTCCCAACAGACAACAAAAAGAGGAGGGCATTCGAATCTGTTAGCTATAATAACTTGCTATTGAAACCCCCAGCGCATGTCAACAAAAACATTCTGCGCAAACATGAGCTCCACGATTGACCAGCTCTATGAAGACTTTGAAGATATAGAAATTATCATCTGTGCAAATTGCAATAATCAAAAGCAAGTAAATTCAATTAGCAATCACCAGCCTTTACCATCAGACCAAACCAAAGACCGAGGAAAGGCTTGGAAAGACCTTATCACTACAAGAAATATACAAAATATAGATACATTGTTCCCTAACCAAAAAAATATCCCAACGTGGGAATGTGGGACCTCAAAAGCAACATTAGATCACATTTGTATCTCCACAGGTCTAATAGATTGCATACAGAGTTTCCAAGTGGAGAGAACTACCAATACCGACCATAACTTGCTGACCTGCACATGGCATGGATCGAGACCAGTAAAATCCAGATATCTCCCAGTGATGGAGGTAAATAACCAACAAACACGGCTGAGGCTAACCAAAGCTAATATTTTGAAAATCAAAAATGCATGGGACCAGAAAGTCTTGTCCAATAAGCTGAACAAGAGGGACGAAAGACCAGACTATACGCTGCTACTAGCTCCATACAAAAAACCATTGAAGAGAATAGGAGCAAACGTCAACCGCCAGAAACATGCCTTTAATAAAGAGCTGGTCGAACAAAGAAAAATGGGGCGCTGCTTGAAAAAAAAAGCAATAACGAAAAACGCTAGCGAGGACTGGGCGAAATGGCGCCAAGAAATAAAAAGGTACCGCAATTGGCAGAAACAACGAAGGGCAACACAATACCAACTTGACGCTGAAGATATAATGAAGAGATTATCATCTAAGAAATCTAGCGAATTCTGGTCACTGATAAAAAGCACATCTGGGACACAGAATATGACTATGATCAACGCAGTTTCGGAGGAAAAATGGACAAGGTACCTAACGACGGAATTTGAAGATTTAATGGAACCACCAGCAATGAAGGGGTATAACCCGAACGCAACCTGGTTAAATCTCACAAACCCTAAAGACATTGTAGCTAAAATCAAGAAGCTAAAAACATCTAGAGCTCCAGGCCCTGACGGTCTGACGAACGTTTCCCTCAAACAGTTCCCCAATGAGTGGTTGCTTATGATCAGTAAGATAGTTGCCGAGTGTGAGGCAAAAGCCCAAATCTCAGAGTTATGGCAGAAAGCTGTGATCGTGCCGATCTATAAAAAGGGGAGCCGTGAGGACCCAGAAAACTACAGGCCGATCGCCTTGCTCGATATCATAGGCAAAATCTATGCATCCCTTCTCTTGGACCATCTTAGAACTTGAGAGAAAAGTGGCCCGTCGAAAGATAACCTCCAAACGGGGTTCCAAAAAACGGAAGTACTACAATCAACATCATGATAATTACCATCCTAAAAGCCAAGGTGAAGGAAGGGGCCCCAAAGATACACTTAGCTTTCATTGATTTATCTAAGGCCTTCGATATAATTGATCGTAACATGCTGTGGGCTAAATTACACTCCTGGAATTGCCCACAAGCGATCCTCGCCCCAATTAAAGCACTCCACTCACAAAACACCATAAGAGTGAAGTTAAGTCAGCAAGGAACGCTAACGGAGGAAATTAAGGTAAACAGAGGGGTCAAACAGGGCTGTCCTTTGGCACCAGCCCTCTTCATCGCTTTCCTGGGCGACTTTCAAACCTCTGAAGCCGAAGTGAGGAGCTTCCCGCCAAAACTGGGCAAAACCATCATACCAAGACTCCTATATGCAGACGATGTTATTCTACTCGATCAGACATTGGATTACAATGAAAATTGACAAACTTGGTACGGTATATTAATACAAACCATCTCGAAATCAATAAAAACAAATCAAAAGTTCTGACGATTGAGAAAGCATTGAACAAAAAATCTAAAAAAATGTCTTGGTATCTCAAAAGCGATAAAATTGAAACAGTGAAAAACATCAAATACCTGGGTGTCGAAATCGATAGCTCAAGAACAGAGATTGCCATGCAAAAAACACTTTGGGACAAAGCAAAAAGACTGACATCACAAATGAGAGCAATTGATAAAAAATTCGGAAAGTTCTCATTAACACCTGCAATAAACTTCTACAAAGGAAAAGTGGTTCCCGCTCTGACGTGTGGCATGGAAGTTTCACTGTGTATCCCACACACAATCTGGACCAGAATGGAGGGGCTGGTGTGGAAGGCAGTTCTAGGAGTGGCAAATGCGCAGCCCTGAACATATGGGTGGATAAGAGGAAAGAGAAACTGCAGGAAATAACATGCACAGAAAAAGAGCTGAAAGAAAGTCTGGACAGGATTAAACAAAAAATGGAAACGATGGACTGGATACAAACACTTGAGTCTGCCGCAGAGAACAAACTCTTAGTCCATCTTCCCGCTACTTTCAACAAACTGAAATCTCCGCTAAGATACTGTGTCAGATTTCCAGAAAAAAGAAAAAGAATGCTTTTTATGAAAGCAAGACTAAATCTGCTCCTGACGCAGGAAATCTTAACCATCAGGGGCGTCTCTGACAAAAAAGATTGTCAATTGTGTAAAATGACAGAGATGACTGAAACGCTGAAACAAAAAATGGAAACGATCCACTGGATACAAACACTTGAGTCTGCTGCAGAGAACAAACTCTTAGTCCATCTTCCCGCTACTTTCAACAAACTGAAATCTCCGCTAAGATACTGTGTCAGATTTCCAGAAAAAAGAAAAAGAATGCTTTTTATGAAAGCAAGACTAAATCTGCTCCTGACGCAGGAAATCTTAACCATTAGGGGCGTCTCTTACAAAAAAGATTGTCAATTGTGTAAAATGACAGAGACGACTGAAACGCTGAAACATCTGGTAATAGATTGTCCGAAAACTAAACAACACAGAGCAGCTCACCTACTACCGATGATCGAGAACCTGTGGATATTATGCGAAAAGGATTTATGGAACCGTTTAATATCTGGAGAAACCACCAGATGGACGGTGGCAATGGTGAACTTAATTGAGGCAATATTCCGACAAATTAGAGAGGCATAATCTCGTCTCGAAGAAGACCTCTGGTGTTCAACCTGTATATTTTTCTTTGCCTACGGAACTGATAATCACAAAATGATAAATGGCCTGATCATGCCGGAAAGAGAGATTTCGAAAGTGAATAACCTTTGATACATTTTTTCAGAGTTTTTCTGAAGAAAAATGTCAATACATTAAAAAAAATTAAAAATGATCAGGCTGTTCATAATAGTAATTTGGGATGACATTATGGCCTTTTAATTGCAGATAAAGCAGTTGAAAAATGAAAACAGTTAATTATCAAAGGGGTTGATTCCCAAAATGATTTTGATCAGATACTTCAGAAGGTAAGTACTCTGAAACAACAGAGGATGCAGCTGGCTCAGTAAAAAGACTTTTTGAATAGCGTCCTGTTACAGGGGATACATCAGTTGGAAATGGAGGTAGAAAAGGAACAGGCAGGTTCTCAGGAACTGACCAGAATTAGAGAAGAAAGGAGTGAGCTTGTAGAGCAAGTGAGGCAAATAGAAGCTGAACTATCAGAGGCAGGGAATTGGAGGGATGAGCAAGAGAAAGAGATTTGTCTCCTAAAGGAAAAGCACCCTGAATATTGATGCAGCATACAAGGCTCACAGAAGGAGAATGAATCACTACAGCATGAGGTGCAGCAAACAAATGATTGGTTGGTAGCTGAGAGCAGGGTGCTTGACACTAATCAGGCCTTAGTATCAGAAATATAAATTCAGCTCTCTGACTACCAGTGGCTAATACATAAAGAGAGACACTGGTGTGAGAGCCTCACCAAGGAAATCAAAAATGATAACTTGTCCCTGAGGCACCCTGACCAATCAGGATATGGGACAGGGCACACTGATAAAAGTGAGGCACCCTTCCCAACAACGGTCTCAAGCCAATCATTTACAACCTCTCATGCACAAATGGGAACTGACCTCATGTATGCCACCTATCAAGAACAGGGTGACATGAGGCAGTTAGACTTACCCAGGCCTAGAACAACTGATCAAGAAGGCCAGTCCCTGTCTGATACTGATGAGTATTCATCTCTACCACAAAGAAAGGAAAGTGACTGGACCAGTGCACCATGGGTAGTAAGAAATAAGTACTTCAGACCATGAGAACTCTTTTGATGAGAAAGTCAGGAAGTTAGATTGGCTAAAGATGTGATTACAAGGAGACCACCTTGCCCGCTTCGCTGTAGGAGAAAAGCCAGACCCTCAGCGTACGAAGGGCATTATAAAAAACGCTGTTTATTCAGGGGAAGAGGGGAATTCCCCAGACTCCCTGGTAGGATGGATGAGGAAACTGGGTTATATCCTGGGCCCGAAAGGAACTCCAGGGAGATTGACCCTGAGTTCCCTTTGGTCCAGGCGAGAGGAGTCCAGACCCTGTGGTTCTGGAAAATATTCCCGGTCTCATAGTGAAGGCCTAGAAGACAGGACAGGGACTACCGGTAGCAGTTCTGAGTTGGAAGGTGAATGGACTCTGGTGTGGAAGAAGAAAAATACAGGGAAACAAAGAAAGGGTTTTGTCAAAGACCCAATAGGACAAATCAAGGCCATAAAGAGCTTCCTGACCCCTATCACAAGAATGCCAAGTATTTGGTATGGGAACACCTGGAACTTTATGAGTAGATGATGGCATCATTCCAGATCAGGAATCATGTGAATTGGATAGAATTTGCAAAATGGATGTTATCTCCAGAGTAATCTAGTTTATTGCAGGACTGGAGGACCAGGATCATCATAAATGGTACACTGATAAGGCAGCCATATTGAAACATCTTTCCATTCATAGGAACTCACAAGAGGTCTACAAGTGTGGGGATGATCATGTATATAGGGAGTTTGTGCAGGAGTTAAAGAGGGCATTTGCTCAGACTTCCAGGTGAGTGAACACCAATATTAGGGAGTTCACAACTACATATTTGCATGCTCTCCTCAAATACATAATGACTCAGTTGGTGCGGAACTGCATTGGATCTGAAGACAAGGGGGGGGGGGCTAAAAGTAACCCTCCAGCCAACAAGGAGAAGGGAAAGCAGAAGGGACCCCCCAACTCGGCCCAAACTAATGGTAGTCAGGCAGGGGCCGAGAATAATGATCCCTCTGACCTGCCACCTATATAAGTCTGAGGTGCAAGGGTACTAAACCAATCCTGGGGTATGTATACACTCCTCTGGCCCAAGGGAGGAGAGCTAATCAGGTAGGTACTGCCACAGGGAACTTCCCCCCAAACTTCCCTCAGGAGAGAAGCATCACTCCACCTCCCAATCTGATCTGTTTCCCCAGACATCCCCCGAATTGGAACTTCCAAAATAATCCTCCTCTCTCTCCCCGGTTCCAGGACAATAGATCCCTGAACCGGGGAGAAGGGAGATTCGGGATGGAAAACTATGGGGGACATTTCCAGTACCCAAGCTACTCTGGGAGAAGGGACAGTTACGCCTTTTAGGACAGAAGAGGTCTGACTTGAAACCTTCCTATCACCCAGACACGGTCTCGCAATTGGAGTGACAGGTCCAGCAACTGACCAATGACCTGGGGCGCATGCTGAGGGCTCAGTCCAACTCTCAACCTAACCCTGCTTCCCAGACTTCCCCAACAGCCAGGTCTGGTACCCCCGGGGGAAATGATGGGAGGAAACCTCTGACAAATCCCAGGTTCCCGAGGAGGAAGCCTGGGTGGAGGGGAGATGCCAAGCCCTAGAGGAAACTTCCTTTCTCATCCAAACAGAACCTCTAAAAACCTCTCAGCCTGAAAGAGTCTCTCCTACCCGTGAAATGCTAGAACCCAAAGAGCAAAGGGTAAGCAGGAGAGGCCAAAGAAAAAAACACTTTGTGGAGGAACTTCAGATGAAAACGAAAAAGAAGAATCCCTGGAAGATTCAGGTAAGCAGACCTCTTTCAAACATGGGGGGATCACTCCCAAAGAAAAATGGGTCCCAAAAAAACCTGAGTGGGAGAGGGTAAGTATGGGGACTGACTCAGAACCAGAAAATATTCAACCCCAAACATCTGTTAAGGATTCTAATCGGGCGACACACACCAGACCAGGACTCTTGATGCTGGCCTAGGCTGCAGCGCACAATTAAAACATGTTTACTTTATTTTACTAAGGATTCAGATTGAGATGGCACCCAACCGTCTGACACCCCCTTTTACAAATACCCTGGGCCACAATAGACCATGAACCAGGCCAGAGGGTGGTAATACAATATTTTTTTATTTTGAAAATCCAACTGAAATCACACAAATTTAATAGTGGGCAGTAATCACCAGTGAGTTGATAATTCCACTGTAGAATGAAGGAATACACTTAGTTTGACCTCCTAATATCACAGACACAAAGCACAAATGAATAGGAGCAATATTACTTTTCGGGTAGATAGCACCCAGTTAAGATTTCCCCCTGCAATATTCCCTCAAACCCCTATTAACCGAATTGTGAAATCCGACCACCCCCCCACGAAATGGGAGGCACTTTGCAATTGCACAAAATAGCACTCGAAATTTGTTTTACATGTGTGGTTGAATAAATGAGGTAAATATGAGCATAACACTATCACAGATGTAAGAACATTAGCAAACTATAAGCAATGTCCTAACAATGGGCATACAAATCAGAAAATCAACTTGAAAGTGAAAAACACAATGCAGCCAAATCACACGCATAGAAATTGCATTTGCTAATTTACACGGGTTTCAATGTCAAAAAGGTTTGAAAAACGGGTGGAATAGACAACATCAGAATGTGGTTTTTATGCTAAGGGACAGATACACATCAGAGGGATAATATGAAAGTGAAAAGGGAACTCTAGATGAATGACTGGATGAGATTCTTAAAAGGAAAGGAAATTTGGTTTTAAAAGGTTTCAAAAAGGAAAGGACAAGTTGTATGGAAACTATATTTTAGTGGCTAGAAACGAGAGAGGCCGTCCGCGACACAGTTTACTTTGCAAGTAAGTGTAAACCCTTTCACACACTGTGGCTCTTTATGTGGGAATTAATTAGTTTAATCAAAATAGTACTAAGGACATACACAAGGACATAAATGAGTTCAAAAGAATGGCGCTAACACTTGGAGATCACTACAGATTTTCCTACAACACGGTACACAGAGGATTCTGACAGTTTTAAGGATTTCTGCTAAGGCAGTTATGGGATTTCTATGAGATGGGACCTAATACAAGGTAACAGAGCAAGGGATGCAGTTTGTGGTTGTTTTAGGGAAGGAAAATACTCACAACAAGCACTTGAATGGGGTATTTTGGACAGCGGACTGAGTTTCTGGACAGTGAGGCAATATCTGGTCACTGGTCACAGCGGCGTGCTCTCCTAGAAGAAAACAGCTGGGCAAAGGTTTGGTCACGGCACAGCAGCACCTAAGCTGGATAGAGCAGGTAGCAGGGCAAGCAGGCAGCACTGGATAATCCCAATGCAGATTTAACCACCTTTCCCATTTCTCTCTGAGTTATTCAGATTTTTAGTGGGGTTTATCTGGATCAATGGTCCTGCCTGGATAGGGTCAGCTATGCTCTGGCCTGGCAGTGCTATCTGAAACTTTGCATGATGAATATGGAATGTCTAGATATGCAGGAGCTGGACAATTCACAAGGGTGTCCCTTTGTCTCTGTGAGCCTCTACCTTTTATAAGGTGGGTGATATCACAGAATTTACTATGGGGGCAGACCTAAGCTAGACCTAGAATCGGATAGGTCAGCCTATGTATGTCGCCTCCTCCCTAGAAGCAAATTGGACTGAAGGTGAGGACTCCGTTTTATGGGGTGTGTTTTTATGAAGTACAGAGCCATCCAATAGTCACTTTTGCCAAAATCAGTTATGCCACAAAAATGCACCTTTTTTCAGTTGTGGCACTTTTGAAAATCACATAGGCAGATTACATATTTCACATGGAGAATGTCATTCCAACTCCCAGGTTTATACAGTATCATTTAGCCCTTCTAATACTCTTTCACAATATTTGGTGGGAAATATTTCACTTAAAATTCCACCATTTTACATATGTGTACCTATTATCACAGAGCATGCTTGCATTACACTTCAAAGTTATACCATGTACATTTTGCCTGAATTACATTTTTCTGCTATTTTTGTCCCATACATACTAGGAAAAGCCACAATATCTTGTTTTCATGCCCCAAAAATTATGTCGAAACTGTTAAACTTTTGCATTCCTGAGTTTTCCGGTTGCAGAAATAAAAGTCTTAAAGTTTATTAATTCAGAACAGTCTTTTGCCCCAAATGGGCCAGCATTGTCTTCCAAATAAGGACATTTTTTTTTCAACGCACAGCCAACTGTCAGGCAGTAGTCCTGTGTTGCCATGGATTTGTCTTTGAAGTTCCTCAGTTTCAGTGGAGAGGAGGTGCTGCTAAAAAGTCACACCTATGTGTCCCAGAAATCCATTGTACCTGGCTGGAGCACTGCCACAGAGTCTGATGTGGGTGTGAGATGCTTCATCCTTGCCTATTCATATGCCCCAGATACTGGTATACTTGGGGGAGGAGGGTAGATCCTGTAGTCAGTCCTTTGAAGCCAGGGCCTAAAAAAACTTTCCTGGAGGTTTCACAGTAAAAAAAAAATCCTGAACCTGAAAGCAAGACTGTTGGAATTAAACATCCTATATATGTTTTAAAATAAACCCCATCACATTTCTATGCAAGGTCAGGGCCTTAATTGAACATTCACTTTTAAACAGATATTTTCTTTTTTGTGAAAAGCACCAATTTACACGTGTTTCATGTTCCTTGGCTGTCACTTTACAATGTGGCTTTTCCTGGTATATATATTCTGAGCATTTCCATGGCCATAGTCAATTTTTACTACACAGGAATCTGTTCAAAGCAAGGGTCCAATGAAATTGGCATGAGCAAAGAGAGAGAGAGCTTCTTATTAAGGGTTTATCTGTGTCATTTTGTTGTAAAAAGGAAAGCTTGAAGTGAAGTCTTTTATTTCACAGATCTTGACTGACACAGCCTATCATTCAATGAGAAAATCCTCCTTTTTGCTGGACCACAACCTGAATATTGAGGGACCTAGCTGGGTCTCACTGGATCAGAACTGTGTACTGTTGAAAAGATGAAAAAGATCATCAGGGCGTAGTCATTTTAAAAGGCAGACTTTTCTTTTTCAGTGAAAACGTTTGGAGCTGGCAGCATAGCGTGCTGCCTTTGAATTCTTTTCTTTGGTGCAATTGAAGAAAATCCTGGCAGCAATTCTCGGGGTGTTCTGTGTTTCATCATGCCCCATGTGTGGCTGGTAATACGGCGCAGCCATCATTTTCGAGACTGCAAAGCACAGTTTTAATGCTAGGCGATAGTGTTCAACAGAGCCAGTGCAGTCATTCTACTGGTGACTGCTGAGATGTAGTTTGGTGAGGTAGGGAAGTTCTGTTGGCCTGGTCAATGTACCATACACATGCAAGCCAGACAGAATGGAAACTGAGTAGGGCACCTTTCTCCAAACAGGTTGTGAGAACTGTTGCCAGGTAATGGGGGACAGCCAAGGAGCCGGGGAAAAGGAGGATTCCCCAACAACTCCCATTGGAAGTTCCCAAACTCCGACACAGAAAACTGCCCAAGATCACACAGTGTCAGCGTTCTGTATTAAGAAAATGACCACCAGACTGTCAAATAACTCAAACTTTCTTTGTACCTTGGAAGAGAAAGAAGGCAGATTTTATGCACCGGTCAAAATGCAGGGTCAGTGTGAATTATCAGCTCTTGTGGATACTGGATCCCAAGCCACTCTCCTGTCAAAAAGGGCCTTTGACCAACTAAACTCAGGACGGGGTGGGGTCACCAAATTCCACTCACACCACTTACCGGACAACTCCAAAATGTTGACGGGCAATGATATTTCCATCAAAGGGACTGCAGATCTGGACATAAAAACTGGACGGCACCATCTTAAACATTTGGTGATAGTTGTGACCCCAGAGGGCACACCTTGTTCACTGGGGAACGATCTCCTGAGGAGGTTATAACCTCTGATCGACTATGTAAACAAGGTCCTCTGGACTCAGAGTAACCACCCTATCAAATAAAAAATGAGTACCAGTTATGTAAGCCTGAATGGTACCTGTCACGTAATTGATCAACGTTCTGAGAATATAAAATTCCATTTCAAGAATATCCAAGTCCCAGACATCACTGTCATCACTGTAGGAGAACAGGTTGCTGATGATAATCCTTCCCCGTTCTTGAAAATCAACCTTCCTCCCAGTTTTATGTGGCAATCCACACTGGAAGGGAACACACTAATGGGCTGATTCACGGAACAAATGTGCAGCGAAAATCCCAGCGCAAGCTGGCGCAAGGTGGCGCAAGCGTGAGAAAGCAAGCGCATGCGCACGCGTGTGATTCAAGGAAGGTGCTGCGTGTGTTTTCCACTGGTTGTGCGCCAAATTTGTGCGTGGTGCACACGAGCGCACACATCATTGCAACAACCCAAACGCTGTGCGCGACGCTCACAGGGACAGCGCACAATGTCCGCGCACACACCAAAAAGGGGGCGGGACATGGGGCATAACGCACGGACTGGGGAACAATGTGTGAAAAAGAAGGCGTAACTGGGGAAGTACTGCAGGCAAATACACGGAACGCCCACACGCACGCGAACAACTCGTATTCATGGATTTGAATACGGGAAACAAGTGCACGCTAAAAGACGTGCACAGGCGTCAACACGTCCGCCACAGGAAGGCAGGCGTAAGCGTCCCCGCACACATTATAAAAGCGCGCACAAACAACAGACATGTACATACCGCTACGATGAATGCCCCATTTGTCGCAGCACTGATCGTGGGACACCGCAGGAGGAGGAGAATAGCCAGGGCCCGCCTTTTTTACCCCCGGACTAGACTTTTTGGGATGCCTGATGACCAGGTCTACGGCAGGTATAGGTTTCCACCTCGTATCATCCTAGACCTGGTCAGGGATTGGGAAGATGACCTTACATCCCCCACCCTCTGCTCCCAAGCATTGAGCCCCTTGGAGAAGGTGCTCAATGTCCTGCATTTTTTGGCCACTGGGTCATTTCAGCGGACTACTGCCATAGTGGGTGGGGGAGGTCTCACAGGCCAATGCAATCACGCTGCCTACACCAGGTGTTGGCAATCATGACTGCACGCCCCTCATTCCGCAGACACATATACATGCCCAGAACACCTGCAGAAAGGCAGGCCGTTGTCCAGGACTTTTACAGGGTGGCACACTTCCCCAAAGTGCTTGGTGCCATAGATTGCACCCATGTGGCCCTACGTCCACCTAGGGCCACTGAGCACATCTACCGAAACCGCAAGCACTGGCATTCCATCAATGTGCAGGTGGTATGCGATGCCAAGGGAATCATCATCTCTGTCTTTGCAAACTACCCTGGCTCCACCCATGACAGTTTCATATACAGAATGTCCACCCTGAGCCGGGCTCTGGAAGCTGGGCAGCATGACGACACATGGCTCCTAGGTGAGTACAAATGCCTGTTCACATGCATGCATGTCACGTACAGACAAATACACAAACCCCAATAATCACAACCATTATCACCTCTCCAGGGGACAGTGCCTACCCTCTGAGCAACCACATGATGACGCCAATCCGGAACCCCACCACACCACCCCAGGTAAGATACAACGCTGCCCATATTGCAACCAGGGCCATAGTGGTGCGCACATTCGGAGTGCTCAAGTCACGCTTCCGCTCCCTTGACTGCTCTGGCGGGCAGCTACACTATGCACCCCCAGTAGTGTGCAGGATCATTGTGGCAGCATGTGTCCTGCACAATGTTGTAACACAGCAGGGCATACCGGTGGACATGTTGGTGCCCCCACATCCCCAACCACAGGCACAGGCGCTGCCCATGGGAGGGGATAGGGCACGTGGCGAGGCAGCCCAGACCCAGCTTCTGGCCACATTGTTCACCTAAACTCCCACCCCTGCGGAGTGCACACAGGCCTGGCACATACCAGGTGACAATTGATGATGACAAAGAGAGAGTCAACTGTCACAACCTTACCACCCTGTGAATGTTGCCATGGAAGTGCCACATTGTGTGTATCCATAACTACTCAAACCTAACCAATCCTGTGTGACCAAAAGGTACACATGCAAGGTGTGTATCACACATACCTGCAAAACAGGCCATGACAATCACTGGTATGTCACAAAAAGCCACCAAAACCACAACATGACATGGTAAGCAATAGCAAAACACCAACACAGTAATAATAATGTACACATTGACATGTGAAAAATGCAAAGTGGCGTCAGACAATGATGCCTGAAATGGAATCAGATGAAATGACTGACCAACAACCTCCCACACAAAGCAAGTCATACCCAAGTGCATAACAACAGTTGTAGCTTGAACATAACAATGAATGCCTGTACACATGCACATTGTGCATGGCAAAATCAACACTGCATAATCCGTGTGCTGTGTCCATCTCCTGCAACACACTGCTCAGAACACAGCATAGTGACCAGCCATTGTGTGTGACGCACACCCTGAGCATCACATGAAAATGACAAACTAAATAAAAAAACAAATCATGCATGTAGAGGATCCACAAATGGTCATAGATCATGTGCTGCAGGGACACAGTGGGCCCCAGAAGGCAAACTGAGTGCACATGTGGACATGGAAGGGTGGTTGTACATGTTGTGGATCATAGTGCGAGTGTGTGTGTCAGTAGGAACATGCACTCAATACATGCATGTGCAATCAAGTGACCATCAGTGTCCTCATCACATGTGAACATTGCCCATGTGTACACCCCAGCATGTCAAACCACAACTATACCCTCACACCTGAAAGGTAAACACAACACATGAACAGGCATTGATCAGCAGAACACATCATGTACATAGGATACCACAATTACAATGTCAGGGTGCCCATCACACTGTGGGGCAAGGTAACTGTCCAACAACAAAATACCCCCCTCCCTCACATTTCACCATGACCCACTGAACAACTGCGCATGGAGTTTGTAGCCTTCATCCTTGAAGTTCACCTGGCCACAGGATCACCCTTCCCCTTTGTCTCCATTTTCCACCTTGCGTGTAAAAATTGTACAGCACCCTCAGAGGCCAACTTGACTTGCAAAAACACCAAATCAAAGAGAACTCAAAGCAGGCAAACACAGAAGCCAAGCAAAAAGCCTGCAGGCAGCAAAACAAACCAGAAGAGCCTCCAGTAGATGACTTGAAGTAGCAGTACGTCACAAAGCCCAAGTACTAGCACAATGATGGAACAACCAAGGTAGCACAGTAAAACAATGTCACAACAGGATGTGTACCATGTGTGGTACATAATATAGAATGATGCACCACGAACTGATGTGTACTGTCACAGCTCCTATGTACAGGCGCAGGAGTGGCACGAACCAACCACCCCCACCATGGTCTGGGTGTCTGCAAGGTCAAACTCACACAGGCCTCTTAGGCCCTGGAGGGGAAGGAGGGTCAGGGATATGCAGTCGGGACAGGCATTGGTATACTGGATAACCGGAATGAGGGGCAGGAGAGGGGAGTAGGATTGACAAGGGAAAGTAGGGAATGTACAAAAACATAAGAATCACATTAACACATACACAATCAGACCAAACGTGTACATCATGCACATAGTACCAAATTACTCAAATTGAAATCAAAGAGAAAATTATCTCTGGGGTGAGTGCTGGCCTCCTGCCTGCGCACTCTCAGGTCTGGTAACATGAGCAGTTCAATGCTGCAAAGAGAGCCAGAGTCACATGCATGCCCCAAAGTAACAAAATACTGTACAAACAAAGGGGGACATTACGACCCTGGCGTTAACGGTTTAACGGCGCCGTAAAAGGTGTCGGCGCCATTAAACCCTTAAAGCCTGAATACGAGGTCCCTTTGCGGCTCCCGACCTTAACGGATGGTCTGGACCAGCCGTTAAAGTAGGGACCCGCAAAGGGACTTCCGAGGTAATTACGGTACCGCAATTTGCGGTACCGTAATTACCGCCTTTCCCAGTCCCATTGAGCCCTATGGGGCAAAAATGGGAATGGTGAAGGGCCAATGGTAAATGGGGAATTACCGCCCCGCCAACCTTGGAATGGGGCAGTATTTCCCCATTTACCATTGGCGGACTCGTTACAATACCGGCAGCAACCATGGTGCTAATAGCGCCATTGGATTTCCGGTGTTGTAATGAGGGCCAAACTATCTGGTGTGGTGCTTCGTAACCATACGTAAGATTCCCCCCGTGATGGTTCATACACAGTCAATGCAGTAAGTCATGCGCCGGAGCTTCAGTACAAGTCGTGTTCCAACATAACCTAAATAAAGTAGGTAGTGCATGTGGCAATTTCAACCTAAAAATGAAATGCACTGCACACAAGTCTGTCCCTCGCTGCCTGTCCCTGTGAGCTGCTTCTTTCCCTGTCTTGGAACGCTACATGGCTAATACAACTGCCTCAATGGACCATGGTGGACCGGAGGATATGTGCCACTGCCCCTGCATGTGCCCCTGACAACTTTTCCATCAACTAGCTATTAGTCCACCAACGCATCTTAGCTGTACTGTGCACTTCAACACCAATATCTGTCCAAGCTCACCATCAGTGGTGCTACTTAGCATGCATGTGCAACTGGCCTGGTGGATGGTTGGCTGAGGTGTGGCCCCCTTGTGCTGCTCACCTTGCCTGGAGTTCCTTGAAACACGTCAGCTTCAGTAGGATGTATGAGTGCAATCCCTGTGGCTCTGCCTGCGCACACATGCACATGTCTGCACCACCGAACGTGGCCAGCTTCCAGACGTCCAATGGACCATGTCTGCTGGGAAAGGTGGTCTGGAGGCTCATCCGCCTGCAGAAAGGGCAGAAAACACATACTTAATACATGACATTTCCCTGTGTGTGTGTCTCCTCAGGCATGTCATGACTGGACCATGTCAGAGACGTACATCAGAAATCACTCCATCAGTGCGACTTTCACAGGCAAAGTGTGTTTGCCACTGTCTACAGCATGAATTGCATCAAGCACATGAACAGCAAAGATAAGAAACATACTACACAATGTATAGCAATTAATGCACACATGAATCATGAAACCACAAATCTAGCAAAGGAAGAACTGTGGTCAATATCACCCCTATCATCCCCAGTAGGGGTGTCAACACAAGTAATACAGCAGCAGACATGCCACAGATATGACAGTCCAAAGCCCTTGTGTAATAGGCTGTTACACCGAACCATCCTTACAAGGCCCATGGATAAGGGAAGCAGGAGTGGCATATGTGAGTCAGGACCACAAGCTGCAAACACATACACGATTCAAGCTTGAAGGGACCAGCTGGAACAGACAGTGGATGCTTTCAAAAGCCACAAAGCGCCACACCGTCACATGAAAGCACAATAGACAAGCAATTTTGAACTATATTAACTAATTAGACTTACTATGAAAAACCTACATTACCTAATTAAACTAACTATCAAATTGAAAGTTAACTAACTAAACTAAAAGAAAAATCAAAAATGGCCACATACGACCCGGGTGGAGGCACCCAGGAGGGGGGAGGTACAGGGTGCTGCTCAACACCCACATGCGATGATGTTGAGGAAAACAAAAACCTCCATGGGCTCAACACCTGCACAGCCCGACCTATGTGGGCTCAACACCTACTCAGCCCTCAGGGCCTCCATGTGTGCCTCTGTGTGAGCAGCAATTGCTTCACGCAGAGACAACATTTCAGCCTGGCGTGCCCCTGGCCGCGATGCCCAGCCTGGGCGAGCAGGCTGTGGACCATGCTGCCCGCTGCTGGAGAAGCATCTGCCTAGCAGGTGGGAGCACGGAATGGGCCACATGCTCCATGCTCACAGTGTTGTTCTCCATTGCTGCCCCCTGGCATTCAGAATTGGCAGTCATGTCTTGCTCCCACTCAGTATACCGCGGTTGCGCGCAGCCATCGCGTTGCTGGGCTTGACACCTGCGGGACCCAAGGACCGGGTGTCCTTGTTGTGTTGGCACCACCCACGGCTGCACGACTACATGCCCCCGTCGACGTGATGGCCCAGGCACATCAGTGACTGGTGTGGAGGGTGCCCCTGCATCCTGATCCACCACAGGCGGAGGATCCAACACTGTCTGACCCCTCAGTGCAGGTGTCGCGGACAGAGGAGTGCCCACATCAGAATCACTCACCCCTGACATATGGACCTGATGCACATCCAACTCTACATGGACGTCAGAGTGGTCACCACGGCTGGACTCATTGCCAGCCAAAGACAAGATGTACTGTTGCACATGTGGGTTTTCGTGGCCTACCACCCCACGACCCCCACTTGTGCTGGGTTGCTGTAGTGATAACAACCCTGTGCCTGGCATGACAACACCATTCTCTGGCTCCATTGCGTCATCATCTGAAAAGTAGAGAGAAAAAAGGTCACTACACATGTTAGAAGCACACAACACACACACACATAGACATCACACAGACACCAAACACATCAAGCAGACATGTCACACACAAAAGAGAACCTGCCATGCATGCTAGGTCAACTTTACATTGCTTCTGTGATTAGGCATGTAGAAGGGTGTCATATCGCTCAGAAGTGGGTTGATGCAGTGCAGCAAATTTGTACGTTACTCACTATCTACATGTACAAGTACTTCATGATGTGTATCAGAAAATGTGAAGGCAGTGCAAGGTCAACTTCAGGCATCACGTGCAATGTGCATGCAATGGGTAGCATGGCTACAAGCAAACCACCCCTCCCCCAAGTGCAAATGAAGGGATGCCTTGCATGATATCAAAAGGATGACCATACACCTACGTATTTACAGACAGTGTTGACTAGCATCAATTGTATCATGTGAGTCTAGTGTCAACACAGCAGATGATGATGGGACAGTAAGCAGGACACATGATGAAACCTCCGGAGTAAACCCATGTGTGAAGAAGACACTACACCAGTTGGACAGAGTCATTGGGCATGAAACAGGCTGAGGCCTGTGACCCACACAGACTGTCACACCCTAAACCTGTGTGCGACGCAGGACTGAGCCACAGTGGCCATGGGAAGGTTGATGAAATGCCATGTAATGTAGGTCACCCTGGACACGTACTACAATGATCATCCAGTCAAGGACACATAGGGGCATGCATGGAATGCACATGGAGCATGAATGGCCACTCATGTCCCTGCAGAGCATTTGACATCTGCACAGTCCAAGTGAGACACCCTGCATCAAGTACAAAGGATGTACCACACAGCATATGTCTGGCAGGTTGGCTGGTGGAAGTTAGCATGTAGACAGGACGCATGAACAGGCAAGTACTTAACGGCAAAATTGATGCAGACCAGTGCAAAGGTAAAATTGGGGTGCAGAGGGGGGGTGGAGGGGCAAGGGAGCATGCCTATGTGGAGTACCCGCATGCAGGCAGAGGACACATGCACGTCAGTCATGCTATGACATAGTGCCAGAGCTGAGAGGAAGGTCACCCAGGCTACATGCAGAAGGGCCAGTGAGCTGGAACATGGACCGGAGGGGCATCCTGGTGACCAGCATGTGAGTAGGGTGCAATAGTGGTGATGCGGACAGTCCCCGTCTGCTCCACATGTCCACCATCCGGCAGAGCAGCCATACATCAGTGAAGTATTGCATCACTTATATATCAGGACCATGTACACATGACATGTAGTGGCAGTCATGCACAACACATCACACAAGTAAAACACACATGTCCTCAACAAACACGCAGCAACACTCACTGAACTGGGCATCAAAGTCTGGCATCTCTCCCACTCCTTCGACCGATTCAGGTGGTATGAACTCCGCAACGAGTGACTCATGCGGAGTGAGGTCTTCCTCCTCAGGTGCAGGCCCACTGCCAGTCACCAGAGTCAAGTTGTAATTTGAGGCACGCTTAGCCTTAGCGCTGCGTTTGAGGTCATTCCAATGTTTTTTGCACTCTTGCGCTGTGTGCACCTCATGGCCGAATGAAATTACATGTTCCGCAACTTGCTTCCAGTGGGTATCACGATGGGCAGCCGTAGTCTGATAATTAGGCCCCACTAGCATGTCACGGCTCGGGTCCCGCACGTAGTCCACAAGGAAGTCCAGTTCCAGGTTGCAGAAAGGCTTCTTCCTCAACATGCAGGAGGTTGTGGCTGTGTTTAGGGTCCCAGCCTATGCTGCAGGTGCAACCTTCCTCCTCTTGGATTGTGGCGCAAAACCCTGGCTGGCAAATGCTGCCCTGATCAGTATGGCCAGTGGCACCGGTGGATTGAGCCAAGGGAGTGGCAGGTGGAGGGACGACCAAAGGCCTGACTTGCGTCAGTGGCAACTGGGTGCCCTCTAATGGACCCTGCGCAGCAACATCCGCTGTGGCAGGGTCTTTGACTGCGACTGTCCTGGTTGGTAGACTTACAACCGGGGCGTTGTTGGCTGCATCTGCCCCTGCACTTGCCAACACCCGGCTGGTCGGGGCAGCAGATGACATTACTGCCCCAGGGACACGTGTCTCAGTCAGGGCAGCCCTGCGTGCACCTACGGTTTGCCTCCTGCCCTGTTGGAAATCTTCCAAGGACTCTTCAAGTGCCAACGCAGCCTGCGCTGGCAGACCCTGAGCCTGGGTGGTGGTCTCCACAGCTGCACCTGCAGCTACCACTACCCTTGGGCCCGTGGCAGTCGATGAAACGGACTGCCGGGTCACATAGATGCCAGCGACAGATGCAGAAGCTGCATCTCCCGGAACCACGGGGGGTGGTGGCATGACTGCACCAACACATGGCACAACATTGTGAACAAGTGGCGCACCCCTGCCTCTTCCCCCTCGGCGGGCACTCTGGACACCCTGGAGGCCCCCTACTCTCTGGTCACCCCGGCCACGTCCCTGACCACGCCCGCCACCTGGAGTATGCCCAGCTGAGGCGCCCCTCACCTTTGGTGGCCTCCCAACCATGGCACAGATGGAGTAGTGCCGGCACAGATGGAGGAGTGCCAATGGGAGGTGTACACCACAATTGTCCTGGGCAATTGGGGAGAAGAGGGTGGGATGCAAGATGTTAACAGCACCCCTGCACCTGCAAGGCTGTATGTAACCCTGGTGATGAAGTGACGGGTCACGCAATGCTCAGGCACCCCAAAACTGCAGTAAAACCGTGCACGCAACCCCTGCAGCCTACGTGCATGGAATTAACCTCCCGCAATACGCTGTGGCACCCAGGAACACGAAAAACGCATACGCATGGGACACGCAGGCTACTATGACCTCGAAAATGGGTACGCGATACACAGGGGCACCCGCAGCGGGAAAAATAGCGTGCGCGACTCACCGTCAGACTAGTGCGATGATGAAAAACACACGTAGCCAATACCCCCGCCAAAAGAAGAGAAACGTCCTTGATCTGCTGTGAAGTTGTGATGGCGCGCGAAACAACACGAAGTAGCAACACACACGTCGGTCTCCATGAAAGGCACGTACAGCAAACTGCTGGCCCCACTCACCTTTAACCCGTGCTGAGGGAAATGCCCGCGCGTGTCACGTCACTGACGCGCTTAGGCCCTTTCATCGAATTACACGCATTCACACACGGATGTGTGGTTTTTTCACGTGCTGATCCACTATGCACCCATGTTGAGGGAAACACCCATGCGTGCTATGTCACAGACGCGCTTACGCGCTAAGGGCCTTTCCTCAAATTACACGCTGGCGTGCACTTTTTTCACGTGCCAAATCTGCCCCCAAGAGCCCTGAGCACGCTCCCACCTGCCATCTGCTGCTGCCTGCCTGCTGCCCATGTGCTCTGCTATTTGGTGCCTGCACGTCAGCCATCTGCAGGGGTCCAGTTGCTGTGTCCACCCCTGCTGGCACAGAAGACTCTCTACTGGGATACCATTGCTCCACAGCCCAGCCCCAGGACCCAGTTGCCCACCCACGCCTGCCTCGGGGGTCGCCATGTCGGGGCAAACACCATCCAAGACCACTGGTGACCCCCAGCTAGAGAGGCAGAGGGCCTCCAGCTTCAGTGAGAAGGAAGTTGGTGTCCTGGTGGAGCATGTCCTGGGGCATTATGATGCCCTCTTCACACCATTGCATGCCGACAAGGAAAGATGGAGGAGGATCTGGACGGACATCGTGGGCGCCATCTACACGGAGGGGGTGGCACCCCGAGACCTGAGACACATTCAGAAGCGCTGGGAGGACTACAAGTCCAGGACCCTCAGGAAGGCCCGGCGCCAGTTTACCAACCAGCAGATGAAGGTCCTGGAATGCATTCGCCCAGTGCTTTGCCACCAGATCCTCAGGATGCAGGCCTGTCTGGAGTCGAGCGGTAAGTGGCCATGCATTGCTGTGTGAAACAGGGCATGTTTCAGTGTGCTGGTAGTCAGCTACTTGCCTGTATGTGTAACATAGGCCATGTATGGATGTGTGTGTGCCCGGACATCATGGTAATGCATGTGAGACCAGTAATGCCTGAACCACATGGATGGTGCATGTGTTCCATTGAGACATGGGGAGCTGCATGCGGAATGCACACATGAATCCATGCCAGTCCCTGTTCTTGGACATGGGTGGGGGGGTGAGAGATGGGTGCTGCTCTCATGTACATGTATGGTGTGCATGTCGGTGTGTCTGAGAAGTGTGTGTGTGACTTTGAAATGCCATGGATGCATGACACATGTCCGTGACGATGTGTAGATTCACTCATGCAGTATGGTCACCGTTGTATCCACTGTGTCTGTGGTCTACGAGCCATGATGCATGACCCTCCGGTGATGTGTGTGCATGGGGTCCGTATGAGCCATGATGCATGTGAGTTTGAAGGCAACATTTATGTCCATGGAGGGCCTTGTACATGGATGCTGATGTTGATTGCATGTGCCATGCCTGTTTCTGCTTGTGTGTTGCGTGCTTGACCCATGTGTTCTGGAGGGACAGGATGGAAGTGACGTTTGACAGTGCCAATCATGTGTTATTACTTCCTGTCTAGGGGACTATTGTACAGTGCCCTGATGCTTGTGTTCTATGTCTCCCTCTACACAGCGCCTAGTGAAGAAGAGGGCAGAGACGGCGCTGTGGAGCCAAGCGGCGGGGATGCCTCCACCGGGCGGCGACGCAAGGCCCAGCCACCCTCCCAGGAATTGCCATCATCTGGGAGCGAGGGGACTGGTGCCACATCTGCCACTATGGCTGTAGCGGAAGGGCCGGGTGAGCCCCCACAGGTGCTTAAAATGGCGGAAAATGGTGCAGAGACATCCAGGTTGGTGGTCTCCACAGAGGAGGAGGAGCCCACTACTGAGCCGCACATGGGGCCTGGTGGGGGTAGTACCACTGGTGCAAGGGGTGCAGTCCAGGGCCAGAGTCAGGAGGCAGCACAGGTCACCGCGGAGGGGCCTGTGCATGTTGCTGTCCCTGACCCTGTGACTGCACCACCATGCACCAGCAGGGATGCCCTGTCCCAGGCCCATCGCAGGTAGGGGGGAATCCCACATCATCTGGCTCTCCACTACCTGCGGACGAGGGGTCCCATGACCGTATGGGCTCCGTTCTGATTGGTGTTGCGTTGCGCACGCGTGACATTCATGATGACGTGCGTGCTTCCTGGGGGGTGCACACACGCCATCACGAAGAGTTGCGTGGCAACGTGGCACTGTTGGGAGGGGCTCTGGTCGGTGGGTTCCTACTCTCTCTGTGGAGACTATGCGCCAGTCGTTCTCCCTGCCGTCTTCCAGCCCAGATTCCACCAGGGCCCCCTGTGGACCTGGCCCGACCAACACAGCCAGCTTGGTGGAGATCCCATCCCTGCCACAGTCGGGAGTCGGCGATCCAGCAGGGGCGGACACGCCAACAACTGGAGACCAGCAGATGGAGGATGTGCAGGCATCATCGGACAGGGCACATGGACAGAGGCAGCAGCAGGCTCTAGGTGGGAGCCATGATGGCTCGGGCCATCAACATCAGAGGGGCAGGCATCGGCCAGAGGGCAGGAGAACCCTGGAATGGGAGTGTCTTCCATGTGGCTGCGGTTGGGCCAGCGTATAGATGTGGAGCGGCAGCGGGCGGAAGAGGCGCGGCTCACCATGGTCAGGGCGGAGTTCTCCATGCGTTGGACATTGAGGCAGGCTGAGTGCCTCGAAGCAACTCGCAGGGAGTTGGAACAGGTCATGAGTGCATCCCTGCGAATCCTCGGGGCCAGGACAGAGTCCCGCCTCCAGGAGATAGACATGCAGTTCGATGATGCCCTGGCCGGCAACATCACAGAGTGAGCCGCAGGACTTGCCCGCTGCCATTGTGTATAATTAGTTAGTGATAGGTTTCCTTTCTTTTAATTTTTATTTTGGGATGCTTGGAAAATTCCCCACGTTTTTGTATATAGTTGTAAATTAGGTAGGGTTTTGTATATAGGTTTAATTTCATTTGTTGGGCTCATGGACCCTTGTTGCAATATTTGTACATAGTTGGACAGTGGATTTTTTTTATTACATCATTTACCCTCACCATGGATAAACAGATTTTTTGGATTTTGGTTTCCTTTGTATTTACTTTGGTGGACAAGGATTTCTGACAAACTTTATTTTGGATTCATTTGGATTGCAGCATCATTACTATTTTTTTGTTTTGGACATGCCTTTTTTTCTGGTTTATGATTATTTACATGCTTTGATTCATTTTTATTATTTTTGTGCACAATACATTTTGATTTCTTACTTCCATGTGTGGTATTTGCTCTTTGGTTTACTGCATGTCACAATGTGGGTTTACACAATCACTCACACCCAGTGTGTGTGTGTGTGTGACGGACATGTGTTGATGTGCATATTTAACTTTTGGTTAGTGACAAGTAATAGGCCTTTCAGTGTGGGGTGGATGGGAAAATTGATTGTGTCTAAAGACTGGGTTGGCGTGCAGTGGGATTTTGGTGGACATGAGGCCCATGAATGTGCATGTTCATGACATGTTGGGTGGGGACCTGAGTCTGGGCCTGACCCTCAATGCTGGGTGGATGGGGGTGTGGGGGACATGAGTCGTGCCTGACCCTCAATGCTGGGTGGATGGGGGTGCTGGGGGACATGAGTCTGGGCCTGCTGGCAGGTGCCCGTCAATGCTGGGTGGATGGGGGTGCAGGGGGACATGAGTCGGGGCCTGCTGGCAGGTGCCCGTCAATGCTGGGTGGATGGGGGTGCTGCGGGACATGAGTTGGGGCCTGACCCTCATTGCTGGGATGCTGGGTGGATGGGGGTGCTGGGGGACATGAGTCCGTGCCTGACCATCAATGCTGGGTGGATGGGGGTGCTAGGGGACATGAGTCTGGACCGGCTGGCAGGTGCCCCTCAATGCTGGGTGGATGGGGGTGCTGGGGGACATGAGTCGGGGCCTGACCCTCAATGCTGGATGGATGGCGGTGCTGGGGGACATGAGTCGTGGCCTGACCCTCAATGCTGGGTGGATGGGGGGGCTGGGGGACATGAGGTTGGGCCTGCTGGCAGGTGCCCCTCAATGCTGGTTGGATGGGGTGCTGGGGGACATGAGTCGGGGCCTGATCCTCAATGCTGGGTGGGTGGGGGTGCTGGGGGACATGAGTCAGTGCTCACTTGTGCGTGGTGACATGTGGGCTGGCTGGGGGGCTTCGCCAGGGTGGATGGGCTGCCAGTGGGGCATGGCCAGGGGTGCAGTATGTTCCCCTGTGTTGTGGTCTGCCTGCAGGCCCTGGGGAGGGGGGAGAGGGCACACCTGGCAGGACACACACTGCCAATTTGTTGGGGCACACCCGAAATATACGTACCCCGCACGCTCAGGGCCAATTGCGGGTAAAACTTCCTGCGCACCCCCGAAATACACATACCCCACTCGCACAGGGCCAATCGCGTGTGTTTCTCTGCGCGCACCCCCGAAATACATGTACCCCGCTCACACAGGGCCAATTGCGGGTAAAACTTCCCGCGCACCCCCCAATACACGTACCCCGCTTGCACAGGGCCATTCGTGTGTGATTCTCCCCACGCACCCCCGTAATACATGTACCCCGCTCGCACAGGGCCAATCGCGTGTAAAACTTCACGTACGCCCACGAAATACACGTAGCCCACTCGCACAGGGCCAATCGTGTGTGATTCTCCCTGCGCACCCCCGTAATACATGTACCCCGCTCGCACAGGACCAATCACGTGTAAAACTTCCCGCGCACCCACGAAATACACGTAGCCCGCTCGCACAGGGCCAATCGTGTGTGATTCTCCCTGTGCACCCCCGTAATACACGTACCCCGCTCGCACAGGGCCAATCGTGTGAAAAACTGCCCACGCACCCCCGAAATACACGTACCCCGCTTGCAGAGGGCCAATCGTGTGTGAAACTTCCCACACACCCCCGTAATACACGTACCCTCCTCGCACAGGGCCAATCGCATGTAAAACTGCCTGTGCACCCCCAAAATACACGTACCCTGCTTGCACAGGGCCAATCGTGTATAAAACTACCCGTGCACCCCCGAAATACACGTACCCCACACGCACAGGGCCAATTGCGGGTAAAACTTCCTGCGCATCCCGAAATACACGTACCCCGCTTGCACAGGGCCAATCGTGTGTGATTCTCCCCGCGCACCCCCGTAATACATGTACCCCGCTCGCACAGGGCCAATCGCGGGTAAAATTTCCCGCGCACCCCCGAAATACATGTACCCCGCTCGTACAGGGCCAATCGCGTGTAAAACTTCCCGCGCACCCCCGAAATACACGTATCCCACTCGCACAGGGCCAATCGGGTGTGTTTCTCCCCGTGCACCCCTGTAATACACGTACCCCGCTCGCACAGGGCTAATCACGTGTAAAACTGCCCGCGCACCCACGAAATACACGTACCCCGCTCGCACAGAGCCTATCGCATGTAAAACTGCCCGCGCACCCCCAAAATACAAGTACCCCAATCGCACAGGGACATTCGCATTTAAAACTTCCGGCGCACCCCTCTAATACACGTACCCCAGTTGCACAGGGCCTATCGCGTGTGAAACTTCCCGTGCATCCCCGTGATACACGTACCCCTCTCGCACAGGCCAATCGCATGTAAAACTGCCTGTGCACCCCCGAAAATCACGTACCCTGCTCGCACAGGGCCAATCGCGTGTAAAACTGCCCACACACCCCCAAAATACACATACCCCACTCGCACAGAGCCTATCGCATGTAAAACTGCCCGCGCACCCCCGAAATACAAGTACCCCGCTTGCACAGGGCCAATCGCGGATAAAACTTCCCGCGCACCCCCGAAATACATGTACCCCGCTTGCACAGGGCCTATCGTGTGTGAAACTTTCCGCGCACCCCCATAATACACGTACCCCGCTCGCACAGGGCCAATTGCATGTAAAACTGCCTGTGCACCCCCACAATACACGTACCCCGCTTGCACAGGGCCAATCGTGTGTAAAACTACCCGTGCACCCCCGAAATACACGTACCCCACTCGCACGGGGCCAATTGCGGGTAAAACTTCCTGCGCACCCCGAAATACACGTACCCCTCTTGCACAGGGCCAATCGTGTGTGATTCTCCCCGCGCACCCCCGTAATACATGTACCCCGCTCGCACAGGGCCAATCACGGGTAAAATTTCCCGCACACCCCCGAAATACATGTACCCAGCTCGTACAGGGCCAATCGCGTGTAAAACTTCCCGTGCATCCCCGTGATACACGTACCCCTCTCGCACAGGCCAATCGCATGTAAAACTGCCTGTGCACCCCCGAAAATCACGTACCCTGCTCGCACAGGGCCAATCGCGTGTAAAACTGCCCACACACCCCCAAAATACACATACCCCACTCGCACAGAGCCTATCGCATGTAAAACTGCCCGCGCACCCCCGAAATACAAGTACCCCGCTTGCACAGGGCCAATCGCGGATAAAACTTCCCGCGCACCCCCGAAATACATGTACCCCGCTTGCACAGGGCCTATCGTGTGTGAAACTTTCCGCGCACCCCCATAATACACGTACCCCGCTCGCACAGGGCCAATTGCATGTAAAACTGCCTGTGCACCCCCACAATACACGTACCCCGCTTGCACAGGGCCAATCGTGTGTAAAACTACCCGTGCACCCCCGAAATACACGTACCCCACTCGCACGGGGCCAATTGCGGGTAAAACTTCCTGCGCACCCCGAAATACACGTACCCCTCTTGCACAGGGCCAATCGTGTGTGATTCTCCCCGCGCACCCCCGTAATACATGTACCCCGCTCGCACAGGGCCAATCACGGGTAAAATTTCCCGCACACCCCCGAAATACATGTACCCAGCTCGTACAGGGCCAATCGCGTGTAAAACTTCCCACGCACCCCCGTAATACATGTACCCCGCTCGCACAGGGCTAATCATGTGTAAAACTGCCCACGCACCCCCGAAATACACGTACCCCGCTCGCACAGAGCCTATCGCGTGTAAAACTGCCTGCGCACCGACAAAATACAAGTACCCCACTCGTACAGGGACAATCGCATTTAAAACTTCCCGCGCACCCCTGTAATACACATACCCCACTCGCACAGGGCCTATCGCGTGTGAAACTTCCTGCGCATCCCCGTAATACACGTACCCCGCTCGCACAGGGCCAATCGCATGTAAAACTGCCTGTGCACCCCCGAAAATCATGTACCCCGCTCGCACAGGGCCAATCGCGTGTAAAACTGCCCACGCACCCCCGAAATACACGTACCCCACTCGCACAGAGCCTATCGCGTGTAAAACTGCCTGCACACCCCCGAAATACACGTACCCCGCTTGCACAGGGCCAATCGTGGATAAAACTTCCCGCGCACCCCTGAAATACATGTACCCCGCTCGCACAGGGCCTATCGCGTGTGAAACTTTCCACGCACCCCCGTAATACACGTACCCCGCTCGCACAGGGCCAATCGCATGTAAAACTGCCTGTGCACTCCCAAAATACACGTACCCCGCTTGCACAGGGCCAATCGTGTGTAAAACTACCCGCGCACCCCCGAAATACACGTACCCCACTCGCACGGGGCCAATTGCGGGTAAAACTTCCTGCGAACCCCGAAATACACGTACCCCACTTGCACAGGGCCAATCGTGTGTGATTCTCCCCGCGCACCCCCGTAATACATGTACCCCGCTCGCACAGGGCCAATCGCGGGTAAAATTTCCTGCGCACCCCCGAAATACATGTACCCAGCTCGTACAGGGCCAATCGCATGTAAAACTTCCCGCGCACCCCCGTGATACACGTACCCCGCTCGCCCAGGGCTAATCACATGTAAAACTGCCCGCGCACCCCCGAAATACACATACCCCGCTCGCACAGAGCCTATCGCGTGTAAAACTGCCCGCGCACCCCCAAAATACAAGTACCCCACTCGCACAGGGACAATCGCATTTAAAACTTCCCGCGCACCCCTGTAATACACGTACCCCACTTGCACAGGGCCTTTCGCGTGTGAAACTTCCCGCGCATCCCCGTAATACACTTACCCCGCACGCACAGGCCCAATCGCATGTAAAACTGCCTGTGCACCCCCGAATATCACGTACCCCGCTCGCACAGGGCCAATCGCGTGTAAAACTTCCCGCGCACCCCGAAAAACACATACCCTGCTCGCACAGGGCCTATAGCATGTAAAACTTCCTGCGCACCCCCAAAATACACGTACCCCGCTTGCCCAGGGCCTATTGCGTGTAAAACTTCTCCCGCGCACCCCTGAAATACATGAACCCCGCTCGCACAGGGCCTATCGCATGTAAAACTTTCCACGCACCCCCGTAATACACGTACCCCGCTCGCACAAGGCCTATCGCGTGTAAAACTGCCCATGCACCCCCGAAATACACGTAACCCGCTCACACAGGGCCAATCGCGGGTAAAACTTCCCGCGCACCCCTGAAATACACGTACCCCGCTCTCACAGGGCCTATTGTGTGTGAAACTTCCTGCACACCACCGTAATACACGTACCCCACTTGCAGATGGCCAATCGCATGTAAAACTTCCCGCGCACCCCCAAAATACATGTACCCCAATCGCACAGGGCCAATCGCGTGTGATTCTCCCTGCACAGCTGGGTACGTGTATTCGGAGGGGTGCGCGGGGAGTTTTACAGGCGTATTCGTGGTTGGGGGGCTGTATGCTGGTCCACTGGCCTGTGCGCCATGTACAGGATTTGTGCGCTGTTCATGGCGCACAGGGAGGGGTTGGGGGCATAACTGGCACCGCTGCAGGGTCTCTGCGCCACTCTGCGCCACGGCTGGTTATGGATGTTTAAATCCATGAATATGCTGTGCGCGGAAATGGATTTTGGCGCACGCGGCTGGCGCAGACTGCCACACGCGCACACTTTGCGCCAGCCGCGTGTGCCACTTGTGCGCTGTATTCTATGGATTAACCCCTAAAATTTTACAACAGTCCAAAAGCAGAAGAAACCTTGAGTACCGTTAAACCAGCCAAGCAAGAACCCGCTCAAAGAATGACAGATATTCAGAAAAAGGGTGAGCAGTTGTTTTTCTCCATTCATTTAAATCAGGGGAGGAACTGGGGCTTGTCAGAATATGCCTAAATAATGAAATGAGCATCATCAGCGAAGAATTATTCAGGAAACTCCCAAAAGATCAGACCATTCCCACATTTAAATTGATTGACAAATGGGAAATAGTTCTGGACGTCATTATAGAGTGTTTGGAGTGTATGTGGAATGCTGGTGTTTGAATTGATGTTCCACGCAGGCAGTTAGAACTATGTAGCCTGGATGGTGGGAGCCAGAGAGCTCCATTCCCTGCTCCCTTCCCTAACCTCAGCTCCTGTCTTGCATAAACCTGATGTTTACTTTACTGTGATCCCTAATAAATGAACTTACAGACTTTACATGCTGCTTCAAGAATTTATTATCAAAGGGAAAGCAGCATTTTAATTTACAAAAGAAGGAGGAATCAAAGATCCCTGTCACATGAAAAACAGAATTTTTTAACAGTGACACAAACAGCTTGCACAGGTGTGTGTAAATAAAAGCAGTTTAAATGTGAAAATATATCACTGCTAACAGAAACATTTCAGGGAAAATACATTATTTGCAGGTTGACAAAAAGTTATGAATATTATGTTTCACATACAAAACTCCAGTGACATTTGAAAAACCACTTTATTTTCATGGAAAATGTCATCCCAGGGCAAACCCTTTTGCTGGCTAATGGAAACTTCAAAAAGAAATGCCCTTCTTCCAGTCTGGATGTTACATCTCCCATCTAATTACCAACTGAAATAAAGTATCCTTCTAAAGGTGTCAAAATGCAGTGCTCTCCAGACCTGCTGGCTCTGAAGTCATTGACTGCAGAGGTTCCCCTTGGCTGGAGCATGAATAATATGTGGGGAAATGGGGGCAACAACTTCAAAGAGCAAGCTTCCAACACAGAGAGACTGATTAAAAAAAAAAAACTCTGGCTTCAGGCTGAGCCAGTGAAAACAAATGGCTGGAAGGCAGGAGAATGGCATTTGTCCCACATGAAGATTCATAATTAATTTAAAAGGACTATTATCATGTAGGCCTTTTTCTCAGTAACCATAAAATGTATTTTCTTAATTTATGTAACATTTTTGGGTAAGTTTCAGGCGATTTTGGAGATATGAAATTCATCCACCTTCAACTCAGGTAACTGTCATGGCTATCTAAGATATGTTTCTGGCTGGTCTGAACATGTTCCAAATGTGAGAGTTGGTGAACGGGTGGAGAATAAAATTAGGGATATGGGTAAATACTTACATATTCATAACTGTTATGATTTTTATGGAAATGGCAGAAAGCTACCACATGGCCGTGTTACATGGTACGGACTTGGTGTCAGCTTATCTAATTCCAAATGATTAGCTGAATAAAAAAATATGGATGTTATGGCAGTTGATAGTAAAATTATGAAATTTTAATACATAACTAGTTTTTGCCATAAATGTGAAAGGAGAACAAATGGCAATTACAAATGGACATTTCCATATGCTTCTCCATAGCCCTAAACCAATCCTGACTTGGAGGCTAGGTTTGGGAGGAGAGAGAAGGGTAACTGTCCAATCCTAGTTGCAGGAATTATTGCTGGGTACTTTCCCAAGATTGTAAAATTGGTGGTGTCATCACTGCTATCTAAGAGGGACTGCACTAGGAGGAAGGGACGCACAGACAGAGCCTGCTGAAACTTACCATCTGACTGCTGTAAGAAAACACCAGGGGAGATTGTGCGTTTGGGTGGAGCTGTCTATTTCTAGGAAGGCCTCAAAGCTGACTGGGTCCTATGGTGGAGATCGGGAGGCCATCTTTGAGAGTGGAGTGACCAGAACCCTGACCTATCTTTCCAGGGTGTTCTGAGATGCAGCTGGCGTTCTTGAACTTTAAACAGAGGCTTTCTTTGTAAGTAGAACTGAGCCCTGCAAACCAAAGGGTGGGGGAGTCTGCTTGCCTTGAATCCTTTCCCTTTATAGTGGGAAGGGATGGGGGCAAATCTGTGTAGATCCTTAGCCTATTTAACTAAAAATATTAATTTAATTAATTCCCCCTTTAGCAGAACAATACGGGGTGAATATTGTTAAAATTTGAAATTAACAAAGGTTTCTTCCCAGTGTGCGCTGAAAACTATAGTTTATCATTTAAGTGGGTAATTCTTTTTGTCCCGCTGACCCCAACATCTTTAAGGAAGAGGGGTGTCTTTGTTCTTAAATCAGTCCAACTTTTTTATCCAGCTTCCCCAACACAGGCCTTTCAGTGGAGGGGTGTCTGAAATCCAAAATTCCCCAAATTATTCCAATTTTTATGTCCGGCTTCCCCAACACAGACCAAAGTAGGAGTCGTCTGAAAAACAAACCGCTAAATCACCCTGTGTTTATTTTAAACCAAAAGTGCGGCTGACATTATAATTGCCATATCTATTTGTACCAATCTTGAAATCCTACTGCCAGCCTTTTATGCTTGCAGGAAAATCAAAATCGGACAATACTACATGATAATTGCTTTTGTTTTTTTGATCGGTGTAATTATTTCTTGAAGTGAAATTTGCAGAAAGTGAAGAATTGTGATTGTGTTCTTTTCAACTCACTTTTGTGATGTATTTATGCTGATAGAAGTTGATTGTGTTGTGCCACGGATACAGTGGTGTTTGACATTTTCATGCTCATTTCTATGACTTTTATTTAAATACAAATATATTTCCTGTACATCGGCCTGGTTCTTGGCTCATTGTTAGCTCAGGGTAGAGGGATCCAAAGGGCATGATATGTGTCTGAGATAAAGTTAAAGAAAAGAATCAGTTAAACAGTTTGTTGCATCACACCTTAAGTGGTGAAGCAAGAAAATCCCCGGGTTGAGGGTGGCTTCACAATAAACCGTTACAATTCATGCATAAGAAAAGTTGCTGCTGATATTACACTCATTTGATAACTAAAGCAATTGCCACTCTCTAGTTAAAGTGCTAACGGTGCAGCTATGTTTTCCCAGAAGCTGTAAATCATTGGAATTCTGTCCTCCTCAAGAACGCTCTGCAGTCATAAGCTATTTCATGGAGGTCTAGTCTAATGGCACTGCACACCTGATCATAAGCACTTTGAGTTTGAATTGGGAAATGCATTTGTGTCGGAATCCCTCCGAGATGGCCTCCATGGCTTGAGTTCCATATGGAGCAGCCAGGAGCTGTCAGTTATGTATGGGAGAGTTCAGTTCAATGAGAGAAAGGATAAAGAGGATTATTGGCACTGATATGCAGACACACAGTGAGAGACGAGAAAGCTCGCTGTGTGGCTTAAGGTGTACAGCTTCAGGTGTGCCCAAGCGATGGATGGAGAGCCCTCCAAGGGTAGTGGAGCTTCTAGAGAATCTAGTAGTCGAGCCTGTGGAGGGTAGGATAATCGAGCTTCTGGAGGTAGTGTAGTCGAGCTTCTAGCGGGTGGGGCTGTCGAGCCTGTGGAGGGTAGGGTATTCTTCCCTGGAGGGAAGGGCAGTCAAGCTTCTGGAGGGTAGAGTAGTCGAGCGTTTGGCGGGTATGGTAGTCGAGCTTCTGGAGGGTAGGGAAGTCAAGTCTGTAGAGGGTAGAAAACAGTGACGGCAGTATCAGGATATGACGAAACCCCACAATCTCCAGTTTGTATTTTGGTTAAATGACTCGTATTTGTCTCCCCCTGGCTCTAATCTGATTTATTTTCTGCCGATTGCCAATGTTTTGTTATAAGACTAGGAAGACTAGGGACAAAATCTCAATGAAACGAACTTCTCCCTGGGAGAGCGGTCACTGACATTACACTGTTTCCCAGGGAGAAACGGTGGCTGCCTGGATTGCATGAAAAGCCTTATCCATGATCCTCTGTTTTCGCCACTCAAGAGGAACCTTGTGCAGAAATCATGAGAGGGTAATGTTCACGGGGGTCATCTGTGTACCCCTGTAAGAAAGACAAACTGGATGGATGGGAGGAGGGGGGCTCTTTTCTAAGATGAGTTTAGTTAGAGGCTGCAGAGGGTACTCATTGAGCAAGAGAAACTCTCCTGGTTCCTGGCAAATGTGTGCCTGTATTGTTTAGGGTTCCAGGCAAACCGGAGAGGAAGTTTACCGAAATGTCTTATTAAAGAAACACAGTGATTTTTTTTTATTTATTTTTTTATCTGTGACTGGAAGCAGATAGGCCATGCAGCAAACGGCTTCTGTGTAGTGTAATAGCTATACCCCAATATAGATCGCTTTAGAACCAAAAGGCGCATGCCTTTTAATCACAGAAAACAATAAACGAGTAAATGTATTAAAATGAGGCTATGAAGGATAGCTCAGGAGAAACGTGTTTGTCCTGAAAAGAAGCTGGTCTCCGGTATTAAGCACTATATAATAACGCAGTGTGATGCAATCTATCGTGTTAAGCAGAATAATTAAAAACTACTAGAAAAGAGAAAAAAACAAATGCGTGTCCGTAATACGAAGCCAATGCTTTGCAAAGGGACCTTTGCCAGCGTTTTTGTTGTGTTTGAGGAGTGATTGGAGCGAAGTGTGGAAGCTCCACCAAGCTTCCTCCACGTCACTCCTAGCACCTGTTTCCTGCTCACTGTGGCCTGTGTTCAGATTCATCACACCACTTCACAAAGCTCTTCTTCATGTGGAAACGGAAGTCTCAGAACAACTTCCGCTTCTCCTCTTCTAAGCAAACATGCGCGAGTGACCTGTGGGCTGTGGCTGCTGTTAGGGTCATTTTACAGCAGGGAGAGCCACCCACCGCTTACAAACACTAGCTTTTAAAGTAGGAAGAGAAACGCCCTTTGAAATATGTGACTGGAAAACCGTTGCCAGACATTCCTGAAGTTCAAAAGTTTCCTCAGCCATAAAGATGGTTTACTTGGCAACTCAGTATACTTCAGTTCCGAGACCACCAGGTTACGAAATAGTCGTTTTCACATGAAAAGCACAATAATAAATAATATTAATAATGAAAGGTTTTTATATGAAGCTTCATGATGGATTCCTGCTGTGTTTTAATAAGAGCAGCTCTTCCCAAGCATAGCCCGTGGTCAAAGTGTACGAAAAGAAGTAGTGGAACTATGTTCCCAACTGGCCTGCACCACTCTCCACAGACCCCATCGCCGTGCCTCCTCCCATGCACAATAATAACCCCAAAACACATGTGCCTGCTCTTTAAAGAAACGTCCAGTGCAGTGCACTCAAAGTGCAAGTTTCAACTTCTTCCTACACTTTTATTTTAAAACGAAACCGTTCCGGAAGGTTTCTTTTTAAAATAAAAGAATAGGAACGGTAAAACTTAATTAAAAGAAGTAGAGGAGCACCGCTTCCGACCTCTCCCGCCCACTTCGACCACTGATCATAGCGCTTCTTAACTGCAGGTCTAGCATTGTGAACGGCTGCAGTGGCTGATTTCCTGTTTACCATTAATAAACAAATCAAGGGTTAACTCATCCTAATTAATTCCCTGATGGACGAATTTCCATTAGCGTACTAACGCATCTATTATTTATTTTCAAAATGCACCCATAAAAGACATAGGTCTGCCTACTAGAGCAACGATTACTCGACAAAATCAGAGAACATTCACCAAAAAATGCACCCATAAAAGACATAGGTCTGCCTACTGGAGCAGAGTTTACTCGACAAAATCCGTGAAAATTCACCACTCTGGCATGCCAGCCTGCATGTGATCCACCTGTGTGTTGGTGTAATATGGTGAACTTTTATCATTCCTTTGAGTGGGGATAGCTCAGGGGCAACGCATTTGTCTTGGCGCAGTGCAACGCAGGTTCGAATCCTGATCCTACGCTTAGAAACCGACCTCTGGTATTAAGTGCATTATAAAATAACAATTATAATCATAATAAGGTCGAAAGTGACAGAAACAAATATGTACATTTTTTTCCTTTGGGGAGTCCTATCACTTTTCTAATTATGTTTTCATAATACATGTTCGACAACATATATGATACAAACAGCACTGGTTCAAAGCACATCATTCCAATGAATGATGGCAATTTTGTGAAATACTATTAATTAATTACCGAAAATTACATAATTCCAATGGAATATGGATTTCAACTAATAGACCCCATTGTTATCTATTCATGAGAGTACCCTATTAACCTCTATAGCAGTCTCTGCATTGGGGCACATTGTACGCTGGAAAATCCATGGGGCAGATAGGAATCACATGAATGACACACACCCCTTTGTTAACCATGAGCTGTGAACCATGTAATCAACCCCTTTTATTTAATCTTCAGCTACTTTCCTAGGAGAGGTAATAACATTCTACCTACAGAATAACAGAAAGTATAGTTTATGTTTCTTTAATTCGATATACTGATGGGAGTATTACTTAACTTCCTGCATTCAATATTTGTTTTCCTGTTTGAAAAAATAAAAACGGTGCCATACTTCACCAAATGCAACTATGCAATATGAAAAGAAAATGGAAAGTTCTTGCGAGAGGCACTCGTAAAAGACCAACGAATAACGGCATAGCTGGATTCACTTTATCAACGGGTGTCACTTTAGCAGCTCCCTGTTAGCTGTCAGCACGGATAGGAATTCTCGCAAACTTCAGACTATCCAGAACAATGCCATCCGTACATCCCCGGACCTCTCTAAACGCGATCACGTCACTGCTTCCAGAACAGCAGCTCACTGGCTCACAGTCAAAGAGTGCATTGGCTTCAACATTATGTAATTACTCACCGTTGTCTCTGTAACAAGGCTCCTTCCTACCTCTCACAAATACTTAAGAGGTACACCTCTCCTAAACCTATCCTTCTACAGTACCACGCTGACCACACAACGCTTCAAACGTACAAGAGCTGGAGGCTCCAGCTTCCCAGTCATAGCTGCTGGACAACCTCCTGCTCCAATGTCGAGCTGAACCGTTTTACTGGCCCTTCTGGAAACAACTGAAGACCATTCATTTTCAGTAACCATTTATTTGCAGATTAAATTAGAATACGTCAGACTGCCTACTTTGACAATAGCTATGTCTATCTAACCGTATTGTGATATGTGACTTACTGCACCTGCCTTCCCTCCATCCACCGTCTCCTCCCGACTCCCTGTAACAAGCACCTCGATGCCCGTGGGATTTTGTGCACTTTTCAAATGCAAAAATAAATAAATAAATAAATAAATAGTTAAGGTCATGTTGCATCCTGGTCTTCCTGTTGGTACAATTCAGTGTTCACACACTTTGTGCACTGTGACCACTGGGATCTAATGTAGAATGCTTATTTATAAGTCATCTCTGGTTGGGAGGCTGAGGCTCTCTTCACAGGGTTCCTCCAGAGTCAGTTCTGAGGGCCTGCTGAGAGGGATCCATCTTCCTTGGCCCTTACAATAAACACACCTCTTCTCAGCTGCTGAATCATGTGGATCATTGCTGAGACCCTGGGGGACAGGCCCCACACTGGCGATGAGCTACTCTCCCCTGCCCCATCTCCTGATCACCTCAGACTGAGAAAATGCCACTGCCTGCAGAAACACTCCAAACCGCATCCACCTCTCACCCATACGAACAAAGAGGTAACATCCCCAGTGCTTCATTTGTAGGGGTGTTTCCCAGGGCTGAGACCTGGGACTTTTTTCTTAACACCCTCACTTATGATCTCAAACCCAGTTCAATTATGATGCAGTGTTTTGGCAAATGCGTTTTTTTGCCATTGTGAGTTTTAATCACATAACAGTCAGAGGCAGAGTGAGCCATGTTGGCGCTGCTCTGCTAGTTACCCACTTTTAATGAACAGCAATCAGCCGAAGGCCATCAGAGCTGGGCTCTCTCGTTGATGATGTCAGCATACATTGCATTGAAGCTGCTCTGCTACTGTAATAACTGACAGCACAGCCGCAGCAGAGTGAAGGAAGCATCCAGGCAGCCATGGTGCCAGTTGCTGCACACTTGTGCAGCCTATATGTGCCAATGCCAGCAGGATTTGCTTTCCCAGTGCAGGAGGGGGCACTCAGTGGGCACATGCAGTGCCTTGTTAAGCTGGGCACCTAACCTTTTTCGCATGGCACAAAAACAGATTTGTGTACACCAATACACAGGCATGTTCCAGGCAGCCAACTCGCTGTGCCTTAGACACACAGTGGCACATGGCTTACTGTGCTGCACATCCGCGGGTGTCATCGGTGGGCAGAGGGTCACCCTGCGCTAGAGGATAACAAGACAATCACCAGCCAAAAGCACCACTAGAGGGGAAAGGCCAGGGAAAAGGCCATTGCCAAGGGGCAGTACATGTACTGCGTTTCAACCTATAGAAGAAGATCTTGCTGAGGTATTTGGCAAGCAAGTTAATAAGTGTAGTAATGACTTTGGCTGCATGTGTCCATCACGTTACAATACAAACAACGCACATTTGTGCTTTTCTGTGGGTAGATCGTCTAAATGTTGCACTTGCACCCCTAGAAGCAGAGGAGTTTGATATTCTCATTTTAAGACAGATACTGATGTTACTTTATTTTGATTGGATGGGTGATGCCCATGTCAGCCTGATTCAGCGGGTGTAAGTTGCAGCTGCAAACCCAAATATGTTGAAAATGTGGGGGGAAGCAGTGGGTGGGGACAGTAGTGGCCGGTGAGCTGCTGCCACGATGTGGCACAAGCGTGCTGTAAAATATTTAGGACCTGGAACTTATTTATTTACAAATTAAGCCGAATCTGTCTCCTCATCCCACTGTTCTCTGGGGAGAACATTGTGCCTGCTGCCCCAAAGATGAGAGAGGGTTAGAGTGCATGCATGTGCACTCCAAGCAGTGCATGCCATTATGCCATGCACAAGCAGGAAGTGACACGAGAAGCATCCCGCTCTTCAGCGAAGTGTAGATAAGCTCCTGCGCCATCCACTGCTCGACTACTGCAGAGCTTCAAGATTGTTTTGGTATACTGCAAGGAAAAGAAAGAAAGAACAAGCAAATCAAATGTAGCCTGAACACACTTCTGTTCACCAGTATCGGGGCCTCCGCATACTATGGAGCTCATGTTGCTCGTCTGCGTAATTTAGCGGCAGGGGCACGTTACGTTTACACTGTAACGTAAGCGGGACCCTGCTGTCAAATTTCTGTCCTCTGCACTGCAGGGTGCAAATGGTGCCGTACAAGCATTTAGGCCACCTTTTGCCCTGCACATTTGCACTGTGCAGTGCAAAGTGAGCAAACGTTTCAATTGGAGTGCCACTGGACGCTCCTGCATGGTAAGCAGTGTTCCCAATTGAAATGAAACCTTCCCCGACATGAATGTGTACAGGGAGCGTGTACAATTGTTCCCTATGGGGGTCGCCTGCTTTTTGCTGGTGCATAAAGCATGCAGACCCCATAGAGATCTCCAGCATTTGCGCTGGCATGAAAATCACTGCTAGCACAGATGCAGAAGCACTTTTATGGTGGTGAGGAAGGGAGCCGAGGAGGAAACGCAATTTGCGTTCCAGCCCACCTCTCTGCTATACACATGCTTGAAATTGAACCGTAGTGTGAATGCAAACGATTAAAGCCTTACTCAAAGCTGTTATGCCTTGCATTCACGTTACAGCTCAGTCCAACAGGAGCTCCTATGTAACTATTCCTCTCACTGATGCCTTGACTAGCATGGTTGCATGAAAGGAACTGCCGACCCTCCAAGAGTTAGTGGCACAGTGTGAACTTCTGCTCACCAGCAACCCTCTCACTTCTAACTTGAATCCGGCAAAATGCAACACACTTAACCTCCACCTAAATGTCTACAAATAGCCAATAGAAAAGAGTGGAAGCAAGGATTTCTCACTTACCTTAATGCAGCAGGCGCAACTGACTTTACTCACTCAGATAAATGCTCCATGCTAATATGCAGCCTAGGGTCGGAAGGACAAAGGATATTTCACACACTCCTGCCAATATTAGTTGACCCTGGAGTGGATATTAATGTCTTGGGACGAAGTTATGCTATGCATAGAAAAGCATAATGCACCTAAGATCAATGTCATCAGAATACAGTGGGACTCTTGAGATCAAATATTCTGTGGGCACAAAGGAGCAAAGTCACAGTGGGGCACAATTACACAGGACCTAAAACAGGAGCCCAGCAACCCTTGCGGCGTGAAGCCCGGCCGCGTAAAGGGCGACTGCTGTGACTCCTGCTGTTTGGCTGTTTGCTGCTTTTCTGCCATTTGCTGACTACAAGGCCCTCTTGAGGAGCTGCGCTAACCAAATTGCCCTAAAAAATTGTGGGTGAGGGAGCAGAACTCCAGCACGCTCCCTCGTTTTCAACGTCTGATTGTGTTCCTCTTCGCTGGGGCGACATAAACAATGACCTTACTAGCAGACGGCCCACAAACCCGGAAAAAATCATCACAGCAACGGCGCTCAACTAACCCTTGGTCCAGGATGAAAGCTGTCGCTGGGGCTAAGGTAAGCAAAACAACTGGCCGCGCGCTTATGGCTGCAAACAACTCATTAACACTAAAAAGCCCAATAACAACAGGGGGTACCAAATCTCTTACACCCCCACCATCATCGTCTTTCGACGAGCGATGTGCCCCAGATGATGACTTAAATGCATTGGTGCAGACCAGTGTTTCATCGGAAGCTCCAGCACTCCAGTCAGACAATCAGTGTTTATCAGACACCCGTGCCACCAATCTTGAATGTAATCCAGCTTCCAATGGTGAACTTTCTGTAAGCACGCTTGCCAGTGAAACCAATTCATTAGCACTCCAAGCAGCCACTGTGGATCGGCCGAACCTACCCAGTGCCACAGCCGCCACTCCGGTGCCTCTGTCTGACGCGAGAGCGTCTGCCACATCGCGACCGATGAAATTGTTCTTGTCGGCTCACGTGCCCTTCAAGAACAGTAATTCTACAAATGCTGTTGATTTTGGGAAAGAAAAAGGTCTTCCATCACACTTAGTGACTGACGAAGTATTGCTAAAAATATCAAATTTAGGAGTGGAAAATCTCCCGATGAATAACTTGAGTCCTAAATAAGCTCTGAATATTAAACGACCATTTATGCCTACTAAGGCGTTGACTTCTCATCTTATTGCCAAAGACACCTTGCTACAGGAGAAAATCTCTAGCCGCTCCTCGGCTAAGCCATGTGGTTTACAGACTGGCTCGGTCAACGCCAAAAATGTACTGATGCCTTCTGTCAACACTCCATGTCCTCCACTTATAACCAATCCAATTGGCTCTCTAATCGACTTCACCATATTAAAACCAGCAGGTCAATGCTACTCTAGGAGTCGCACTTGAATGTACTGAATCTGAGAACCACAGTGCTTTAGCTTGCCAAGCACCTGATGTTAGGCGACCTTCTACGTCAAGTACAAACGATCAGTCTATTGATCCCAATCCTGTAAGTACTCCTCAACTCTTAGCACCAAAATCCAATCCACTTCCTATCCATCTTGATCGGAGTGCGATTGCTCGTGCCAGCCGCCTGCAAAGAGTCGCTGAGCTCAAGGGAAAATGCATCTCCACCATACCCCCTTTGCATGAAAATCCAATGCTGAATGCGAGTACTCCTCATCCTACGCAGTCTCAGTTAGGCGACGAGGTTCATCTAATGAATTTTGCAAAAAAATGTTCCACATTTAACCCGCACTACAATCTAGACAATTCGACTTGCTCCTCGCCACTTCATGATTTTGAACCACAATCGCTTGGTATTTCATCTGAAGCACTTTCGCAGATTCATAACAACGTGTTGGCCGCCTCGGCCGTTGCCTTAGCACCATTTACAAAAATCTTTGAGTCATTGATTGGAACAATAAGTGATCAAGGTGCTGCTATATCCAATCTAATGACTAAAATCGACAAATTAGAACACTTTTCGTGCTTTCTACAAGATCAAATGACAACTAACGCCGAAAATGCAGTGAGATGGCAGGGCAGGCTGAGCGATCTAGCCGCACGGCACCATTGTCAAAACGATGCTTTAATGGAAGGCCTCTTAGACTCTGTGAAATGGATGCGAAAAAACACAACCAACCACGAACGAGGAGCCTCAATGACACGAGATATATCTCCTGGATCTCTTCAATCTCTTCCCATAATTGCATCTGCGACAGCTCCTAATGAATCTTCACAGTCTGGTCTACCATCGAGCCTGTTGGCTCCCACTCAAGATGTTCAAGATCCAAACCAGATCATACAAGGTTCAGCACCTCAGGCGAGTAGTCTCGCATTAAATGCGACTCCGCTCAAAGGAACCGCATCAGTTCAAACCTCTACGTCAGTAAATTCATTTAACATTTTCAAAGGTCCGGCAAAAACAATCACTACAATCATCGAAAGTAAACTGAAAAAGTCATCTGTGAAACAAGCGCAGCAATTAAAAAAAAAAGCATTCCACCGAAACAAATACAACAAAAGGTTAAAAAATTCATAAGAAACATAACAACTCCGAAGAAGACAAGCCTGTTCACTCGACCACCCCACACAACTACCGCTAAGAGCACTGCCAGCAACGTTCCATTAAGCTCGACAGGTGCTATACTGAGCTTTCCAAAGACTTCGGCAAAACGCTGGCGCTTAGCATCTAGCGCTTCTTCCTCTGAACATGGCACTTCAGACTCTTCAGTTAACCTATGCAATTTATCAACTTACTCAGCTGATCCTGAGAATTCCACCATTGTCTCTATTGAAGACCAAGCCGTCAGACCAACTGGGTCCCTATTGAGGAGAATCCAAGAGGCAAATAAATCTTTGAGGATACCGCAGGCAAGACCAATCGACAGTCAACTTTCCTCTGTGACAAAAAGAGTTCCTCAGCAAGCGCTAAGCTCGAGGTTAAATCCTAAACAAACGTCGAATCAGCTAAAATCGCGTTTACCTCCAGCTCAGCGAGCCTCTGGACCCGGAAATTCCGAGACTCAAACATACAAGTGGAAACTCTGTCTCCAAAACATTCACTCAGATAGCAATGAAGTCAATTTAAACAGAGGAAATATTTTAAAATTGCTTGCTTGTATTCCACCATTGCGAGCGATCTCATCAGATGACATTAAAATTGTCTCTGAAACGTCCTCTGATCAGGTTCTTCTTCACATTTCTTCTGCGGCTGTAAAAAATATGCTACTTCAAGCAAACGAAGATCTCTTGGTCTATGGCTTTGATCTTACTCTTGAGCCACTTGCCTCGAGATCTATCTCATCTTCTAAAACAAATCTTGACCATGAAGCAAGCCTCAGAGCCGGCAAGTGAGCAGTCCTGCGTCAGTCCTTAGCTTCATCTCCTGACATCTTAGATGCTGCGACGCATCAGTCATTTGAAAGAAGAGCTAACAACGTAAAAAGATTTCCAAATGGACCATGCAAATAACAATGACCACAAGCCAAACAACAAGAGCTAATTCTACTGTCATGGAATACAAGAGGATTCACTCATTTAATTAATACATTCCATGAATCTTTGGAGAACGTATTCATTATATGTTTACAAGAAACATGGCTACGAGATCCTCCTACACGTGATGGTTTTTCCATATTGATAAATCCAGCTGGAAAGAACCCTAAAGGCCGGCCTTTTGCAGGTCTAATAACTCTCTTAAAAATCTGGAATTGGTGGACGTTGGTGGCTTCCACGAACCCAAATCCATTCGTGCAAAGCACTCTGATTAAACTTTCACTGAGAGCCACGGTTTCTAATTTCTTGATAATAAATGGATACTGGAATCCCGCTATGATCTCATCTATATCTTTCATCCAGTCAGTATTGAATGAAATTGACCATACTTTTCTAGAATATGAAAATGTCTCGGTACTCATCTGTGGAGACCTAAATTGCAGTTGGTTTAAGTTTGATCTACTTACCAAATCAAATGTTCGGCTGTCTGATCCCGAGGTCATTCCGAGAGGCCAACTTTGGGCTAAAGATGTCTTGGATCGCAACTGTCATATGCTAAATGTAACAATTCAAGGCGACTCTCCTGCTAATCCGACGTGGCACAGCATGACTCGGACAAACACACTTGATTATATTTGGGCCTCAACTGACTTTTTTGAAAAATCCATATCTCTAAATGTGCAGCCGATGTCATCTAGTGATCACGACATGTTGCCACTCCTTTGGCGCGAAGAGCATTGTGGCATGCCAGAGAAATACTCGTACCTACTACAAACAAATGCTACAGGAAATCGTCTGAGAACGAATGGTTCTACTATTGCCCATCTAAAACACAGTATAAATGTACTCCAGACAGTAGAGTACACGCCGCTGCTGATAGACCAAACTCAGACAACTCTCAATTCAAGAGTCTTTGGGTCAATGCCAAAACACCCATATAGCTCTGAAGTAGCAGAGGCAAAAAAACTATTAAGGAAAGACCTTAGGCAAATCAAAAGAGAGCTGTGTGACCCAAATTGCAAGGCTTTGGAAGTGAAGAAGCGGCGGCAATTATACCGAAATTGGCTAAGATCACATCTAATCATCATTGATCAAGGATGAGCAGAAACAATGCTAAAACTTCTGGTACAGAAAAATACACGTGAAATCTAAGCCATTTTAAATAAAGGTTGCTCGAAAGCTACTCCAACAATCTCAAATGAAATCTCAAGCGACAAATGGCGAGAATATTTCACTCTAACATACCAAAATCCTGCATTCGAAGTTTTCCTGCCGTCCTCTATGTCAAATTCCACTTGGGACATTACACCTTCGTGTGAAGAGATTGAATTTGCAATCTCTAAGCTGAAAAACTCAAGAGCTGCCGGCCCTGATCAAATATCAAATCTTATACTTACAAAGCATAGAATACACTGGGCCAAATTCATTCACGAGTTATTCTCTCAGATCGCAATTAGCAAGATGCTTCCCTCTTCCTGGTCCAAGGCAATTGTGGTTCCCATATACAAGAAGGGCTGTCGGGCAGATCCTGCGAACTATCGCCCGATCGCCCTTCTTGACACAATTGGCAAGATTTTTGGATCTTTCTTGCGCCAACAGTTGGTAAATTGGGCTCTCTCAACTGGAAAACTTGACTCTCGACAAACAGGCTTCACCAAAAATGTGGGAACCGATGTGAATCTTACAATCTTGTCACTCTTAAAATTGTCAGCACTGGAGGCGAAAAAAAGAATCTTCTTTGCATATTTCGACCTTCGACAAGCCTTTCATGCCATCAACCGGACAAAACTATGGGCAAAATTACGCTCGTGGGAGTGCCCTGATCCTCTGTTAGATCCGATCATCGCCCTGCACTCTAACACTTCGATTCAAATCAGAGTCAACTCACAAGGCGACCTCACAGATCCAATAAGAACGCTTCAAGGCGTCAAACAAGGCTGTCCACTCGCAGCAGATCTCTTCAAACTCTTCATAGTTGACCTACCAGAGTGGCTAAAGTCTGTCCATTGCTTTCCTCCCAAGCTTAACGGTCACACCGTAAATCACCTGGTCTACGCTGATGACATAGTGCTGGTCGACCAGACACAAATTGTCCTCCAACATCTTCTCTCTCGTCTGCAAGAGTTTCTATCTGCCAATGATTTGTGTCTAAATGCAGAGAAAACAAAAATCATGTGCATTGGTCGATCTATGTCAAGGAAAGACAAATCTTTCCCCTGGCACACAGAGAAAAAAGCACTAGATGTCGTCAAGTCAATCCGTTATCTAGGTGCAATGGTCAATGACTCCATTTGTGAAGCTGCCTGGATTGGCGACTTGATGGCTAAAACAAAGATCTTGAGTCTTCAAGCGGTTAAAATCAACACTGATTACGGGAAATTTTCCATCACCCCCGTTATAATGTTCTATCTCCAAAAAGTAATCCCAACAATCACCTTTGGCGGTGAAGCTGCCTTGAATATCGACCACAATGTCTGGAGCCGTCTGGAAGGAAACATTTGGAGACGTGTTTTGAATCTTCCGAATTACATCTCAATGTCAGCATTGAGATATGAGTTAGCTTTGAATTCAATTTACATGACAATCGTCTGGAAATCTTTATCTACCTTGCGTACGATACAACTTGGTTCCTCTATTCCGGCATACAACATCTTCAAGCCGAGTAAAGAATCGATTGACAATGCACTGATTCATGCGTGGAAGCTTAAACTAAATCTGATAATGGTTGAAGCAGGCATATCCGAAGAAGAGCTAAACCTGAGCCCACAACATGCTAAAAAGAATCTAGCAACATGGGACTGGATTACAACGTACAACAGTCGCTCAGCTCTTAACTCTACTCTGTCTTCTTCCAGAAGTATGGTTAAATTACACTGTCAACCAAAGTTTCTCACAAACTGCCCTTCGCGTCATCATAGGGCACAATTTTTAAGGCTACAACTGAATGCTCTAAACACCAACGAGATGCTTAGGATGCGCAAGAACAAAGAAACAGTCAACAACAAATGCCGATTCTGTAAAACAACAGCAGTCGAGTCTCTAAAACATCTAGCAGTCGTATGCCCCATGCTGACAAAATTTCGTGAAGTACATTTAAAGGAATTCAAACCACTATCCAATGAGTCAGATGATTGGTGGGACTATGCTGTGGCAGGGCATAATATCAAACTGTCCTGTAACCTAATACATTTTTTGACGAAGTTTTAAAGTCAGTTCCTATCTGAATGTGGTAATTAATTGAAAGTCACATAATCATACTTGATGGTGCTTTATGAGACTATGTCTCCCAACAGTCCAGCCTGAACTATTAAACAAGTCTTTGGCAATTCTAAGGAAGAGATGAAAAGGAAAGAGCACTCAGCTTTTTTTTTCTTTTCTTTGAAATGTAACAAAAACATGATATAATATATCAAGTTGAAGTTTTACAATAAAATAAAAAATAAACAAATAATAAATTGCACAGAAAGCAGAATCACAGTGGGGCGTAACTGTAGTGGGGTACACAGGAGAAACATCACAGTGCGTCATAATTCGAGTAAGACACCTGGAAGCAGCCACAGTGGGGAAAATACACTCAGGCAACATAGGAGCAAAACACATTGGGGCCACATTACAGTGGGGCAAAATCACAGCAGGGCACAGCACACAAAACTAACAGCATATACAATGAGTAGGTGTTCAGTGATGAGCAGTGGTGGAGCACATTATAGAGCAATGACATTTATCTGGTCACAGAGCAGTCCTAGTTTGGCTTTAAAGGTATAGCAGACCCCATAAAGGTGCCATGGCGAGCAGGCAAAAAGACATCACCTTCTGCATTTTGCTGACTGTGTAACAAGGCTGATCTGGTTGGTCACCCATTTGGCCTCATGACAGATTCTTCCGGCTTCTATTCACTGTTGAAATCATTATTTACTTGATAAATACATACTTCATCAATTAAATGTAATATAAGGCACTACCTTAAAAATTAGCCCAATTGTGAAAAAGTGTCCTTCCTGATACATGCATGCTTTATTTTTCAGAACTATTCATTTGACCTGCAATGGACCCCACCAATATTTTTGTTTAACTGGCTCTTTTTTATGCATATTCTTCTAGCGTAGCAGATACTCAACACACAAAAAGCAGAGAAGCCTCACAATCTGGAATTTCTGATTGTGAGCCAGTGCACAAACAGCCTTTGTCTGGACTAGTAAAGGCGACTCTCACAGCAGAGAGACGTGGCATAAATTGCCTTCATATATATATACACACACACACACACACACACACACACCCCGCACACACACACGTGTGCACTCACACACATAATGAGGAGCATGCAGAGCTATCCAGTGATTTGAATGGCATAAGAAAATGTAGTTAGCCCTAAAGCATGGCAGAGGAATTTTTTGGGGTTGGGGCATATGAGGGTGTTGGTGCTGACTCCAAATCCCATTATATAACCAACATTAAAAAGATATAGGCCTTGCTAATCAATGGCCTAACAGAGGACAGCATAAATAATGTGTCAAAATGACAATTAAGTTAATCACATATAAAATTGGAATCAATTCAAAATAAGTCAAGGCAATTTCCAACCCCCCAACCCCTCAGTTCTTTTAAAGGAACTACATGAATGTTACACATTAATCCTATTAGATAATTTTAATGACAAGACCTCAATATAATATATTACAAAAATCAAAATGTTTTCTCCGCATTATATCTTCGATTTCCTTCAGTTTTAGAAAAAAAGTAATCTAATTCCAAATCTCTTTCACTGAGGCAATGATTCGAAAATGGCTGATGTTGACATCTACTGGTGAAGAGAAATATTGTTGTCATTTGATTTACTGTACTAGGAGTGTGGGGTTCAATGACAGTCCCAGCATGATATGAACTGAAAGGCCAGGTTAGGCTTCTAATGCGAAAAACATTGTTATTATGGAAGAGACACACTGGAAAAATGACAAGTCAGCATTAAAATCTTAACACCGCCACAGTGCTTAGCGAATTCATATGCATGTACTTCTGCAGTTAATACAAGGAGTATGCTGAAAAGTAAAATCAGACTGCAGAAGGAGCAGGCACATTACATTGTTGTTTGAGAGACAAAAAGCAGCATTTTTCTTTGAAACTGCCACACATAAAAATTGTTTGCAGCCTGAAAATTAAGAGTACAAACTGGGCATGTAAAAATCACAGCCATGTTATTATCTTTCATTTCGTGGGACTAAGGCCCACCTTTCAACACAGAAACTGACATCATGTTAAACGGAAAGATGGGTGCATTTTACAGCATGTAATGAATGCCTGGAGTGAAAAAGTCCATCGTGAATGACTAAATGAACAGAAGTCCTTCACTTCAGTTTGCCACATTAAAAAAATAAAATGCTGTGTGAAAGAAGACATTCACTGATTTAATAGGGCCTTCCAAGGTGACAGCAAGATGCCAGTTATTAAAATAAATAAAAGGCTTCACAAGAAAAACAAATGCAACCATTTGTACAGGCTATTGTCTTTCAGGAGCAACATGTAAATCACTGATGGGCCAATGAAAGACATGGCTGTAGGTTTATATTCAGAACACTCAAGTGACATCCCCCCATTACAAATCTGCTTGGAAGTCAGATCCTTTTGAGGCTATAGCAGAAGAGGTTTATGGGGTGGTTGCTCATATGGATGAAGAGCTTAAAAATACAAACTTTATATTTGAAACATGGTGCATTCAAGGTTGGAAGGACACATGACAAATTACAGTACTGTCTCTTGATGTTGAGAGGGCAGAGGTGAGACATGTGGACTGAAGGATAATACTCTCTTTGGCATCCATTAGCCCTAAGTGAACAAAAACCAATAGATTTACCACAGGCTTAAGTGAACATGGAACCCAGAGACTGGAGCAGATGGTCAGAGCTGGTGGTCGGAGGGGAAATGGAAACTAAAACCTAGTATGCTCTTGATGGTCATAATAAAATCTATCATTATATGGCCATAGGTTTAAATTCAAAATGTCATATTAACCAGTAACATTTGAACTGCGATACTTACAGATTTTAGACATATGTCATTTTAAAACTGATTTCAAGGTGGTGGTGTTGCTGATACTTTCAACCAAATATGAGTATCGGAAATTAAGTTATGATTGAAAATGTGTTTCTAGCTTTCCCGAAAATGTTATGAATCTGTTGGTGAGCTGGTGGCTTATTAAATTAGATTTCTTGGTAGAAAGTGTTACATTCCTAATTATGATAAGCATGCATCTGCAAATGTGAGACGATTTGATAGATTCATCATGATTAGGGACAAAGAAATATATATGTATGATGGTGTTTATTCGTAATTTTTGCCATGTTGGGGCATTTTGGGTTAAACATCTGAAAAGGTCTAGTAGGTGTGTAGCTCTGTCCTATCAATTCAACTTCCCAACTCCCTGAGCCTTTGGCAGGAGAGGGGTTGGACCTTGGGGGAGGAAAAGGGAATACACCTCCAATGAAAAGTCAGAACCAATAAACTTGCCCTTTGTAATTTTAATATTCAGAGTTGTGGTTCATAGGGTAAATAGCCTTTGCTCTATGAGGAAGGGGACAAACCTGCCTAAGGAGACTTGCCTATAATCCATCTGGGTGAATTCTGACAAAGCTGCCTGATATTACCTGGGTGGAGAGGCATCACCATTGATGGAAAATTAACTTTACATGCAATACAAAGGGGGGCATTACGAGGTAGGCGGTAAGGGGTTAACAGCTATGGTAAAGGTGCCAGAGCCATCAACCCCTTACCACGTTATTACGAGTTCTGCTTGCGGGACCCGCTAAGGCCGTCTGGTAAAACCAGGCGTCCTTAGCGGGTCCCGCGAGCAGGCCAGGGTGCTAACAACGGGAAACGGGCCTGTTGTTAGCACCCTCCCCATTCCCATGGGGGCTCAAATGGGTTCCTTGAATGAGGAATTACTGGGCCCTCCAAGGATGGAATGGGCCGGTAAATCCTCATTTAAGGAACCCGGACCTCCTACCTCGTAATGACTCCCAGAAACTGGCAAAGCCTAAAATTGGACTCGGCCCTAGGATTAAGCATATGATATGATATGGCATTTTAACGCGCATATACACATGTTTTTCAAGGTGTAGAAGTGAGGGATGGATGCTTGTGTCTTTTGCCAAGTAAAGTGTTTGACCAGACCCATGTGCTGTCCAAACAGTAGCCTTGCTGTCTTTCCTTAGTAACTAAAACAGAGGTTTCCAATGTAAGTATATTGATCCAATTGAATCCAAGTGTGTGGGGTATCTGCCTGCCTTAATATTTTTCCATAATAGTAGGTGGGGGAGAAACTGGGTAGACCCTTAGCATCTTTGACTGGATATTAGCTTAATTAACTCCGAAATAGATTGAAACGGGGAGGGCTCAGAGAAGTTCAAAACCTCCACCCTCTTTCCTAGCAGGAAGTAAAGTAATAATTATTTAAAGTAATTAGGTAAATATATTTTCTGTCCACCCCAGACTTCTATAAAGAAAAGGGGTGTCCTTATACAAAAAATAAATTCCAAACTGCCCCCACTTCCCAGACCTTGCCTTTAAACAGAGGGTGCTCCATATAACTGAAGCCTGAGTTTGGGGAGTGCTGGGGAGTGCTGGGGAGTGAAGTGCTTTGCCAAGTGAAACCAAGTGTAATTCTCCATTGAAAAATGCACACTCTTTCCTGCGAGTGAATAAGTGACACCGATAGCAGAACGATTTTGTGTTGCTTTTGGGTGAAAAAAGGAACCTCAAAAGTCTGTGTGATTTCAAACTGCTAGCATTTTATGATATGTCACTTACACAAGTGTTTTTAGGCATGACAAAGCAAGGGAGGGAAGACAGAGGTATGACAAGACAAACAATCTTACTAGGACCTCTGTCATTCAGATTGTACAAGTGTGATGATGTACAGTGCAGGGGGAAGGGAAGAGGGGGAAGTGCCAGGAAGTTACAGCCCCTAAGTGTATAGTAGGCCCAGTGGCAGTGCAGGGGAGACTGATCATGGAGGAACCTGGCACCAGGTAGACTCTGAGGGAAGTAAAGCAACCAATTGACACAGGAGTTAGATAGGCCAGCAGGGGAGAGAGAGAGAGATAACACAGAGGAGAAAAGGAAGGTCTCTAGCTGCTTTGGGAACTTCAGGTGGTCCAGCTAAAGTTTGAGAATGGCAGGGAGACCATTCCAGAGGTAGGCACCCACAGAGGAGAGAGATCTACCCCCACACTTTGCCTCAAGAAGCATCTGACCCTCAGAGAGTTTGAGGAAAAGAGAACATGGCTCGAGAAGAAAGGTATTTTGGAAGAGAAAGTTGGATGTAGTGCAGGCGCTGGTCCCAGAATTGCCTTATGGAGGATGCAGAGGGTCTTGAACTTGATCCTTGCAGCCACCGGGAGCCAGTGGAGAGATTTCAGGGCTGGAGAGATCCAGTCCCTGGGCTTGAGGACAAGATTAAGTCTTGCTGTCCTTTTGTGGATTAGATGCAGAGGGTGGAGAGTAGAGGAAGGGAGATTGAGAGTCTGTTGCAGTAGTCAAATCTAGAGAGAACCAGGGCTCTGGAGACAGTGAGCTTCTGGGGGAAAGTGAGAAAGGGAAGAGTACCTCTGAGGCGGTGCATCTGGTAGTGGGCCTTCTTGGCAATGTCTGTGATATGAGGAAAGAAGGAGAGAGTGGAGTAGAAGCTGACACCAAGGTTTTTAGCCTCACAGGAAGGCAAAGGAAGAGGGCCCAAGGAGGTGGGCAAGAGTGAGAGAGGGAAAGTGGGAGCAGGGGTCCCAATAAGAAGGCTCTCATTCATACTGGCATTGAGGCAGAGACCATTGGAGGCACACCAATCCTGAATCCTGGGTAGACAGTCAGGAATGAGTGAGTGATAAGAGGTGGCTGAGGGCAGCCTGAAAGAGAGCTGAGTGTTGTCTGCATAACACTGAAAGTTAGTGCAGAAGGTAGAGATCAGGTGGGCCAAAGGAACCAAGAAGACATTGAAGAACCAGGGTGAGAGGATAGCACCCTGGGGAACATGACATGTGGAGAGAGAGGTGGTGGAGAGAAAGGACCCAAGTTGGACCTGGGAGGGTCAGTCCAGGAGGAAGGAGCTCAACCACTCCAAGACCGGATCTGTGATGCCCAGGTTCTCAATGAGTCATTTGAGGTGCCATTTTTGACTGTGTCAAAGGCAGAGGAAAGGTCAAGGAGGATGAGGACAGAAGGAAGGCTAGAATCGAGATTAGTGAGCAGATCTTCACGGGTGTTCAGAAGAACGGTTTCCATGCCTCTGTCTGCTCTGGAGCCAGACTGATTTTCATGGAGATAACCAACAGATTCAGTGTGGAGAGCAAGCTGGAAGATGGCCAGCATTTCCAGGAGTTTGCTCAGGAAAGGAGTGATAGAGATTGGGTAATATTTTGCAGGACAGGTAGGATCGGCAGAAGGCTTTCTAAGGAGGGGATGCACAAGGGTCTGCTTGAGGATAGAGAGAAAGGATCCAGTGGCGAAAGAGTGATTGCAGAAATCGGCCACGGCTGGAGCAATGGTGTCAATGTGGTCCTTGATGGTTCTGGAGAAGCAGGGATGCACCTGTTTGGATGACACTTTCATAGATCGGACTTGTCTAGAAACATTTTCAGGTGTTGTCAAAGAGAAAGAGGAGAAAGGAGGATGGAAGGATGAGGCGGCCAGATTGTGGCAGAGAGAGGTAGAGGGAGAGGAAGGGGACGAGGAGAGTGAGGACAGGATGTCTTGAGCTTTATTGTATGGTATGGTAATGTTTATTTGTAAAGCGCCTATACACAGGCAAGTATTTTTTAGAGGTAAAGTGAGAAGCCGTGGCTGTACAGAGGGCCTTGGAGGGAACAGGAGAGCTGGAGAATGCAAAAGGATTGGTCAGCTCCTTCTAGATTTTAAAGAGTTTTGCCATGTTGTTAGAGGCCACAGAGATGGAGGCTTGGATGTGGTCTCTCTTCTTGGACAGGACAGAGAGTCTGTATTGCCCTTGGAGCAGACAGCAGGCCAGTTTGTCAGAGGATGCGCACAAAGCCCTCCACTGCCTCTCAGCCACCCTACACTTGCGTTTCAGAGCAGCGAGGTCAGAGTCATACCAAGAGTTGCACTTGTCAGATTGTCATGACAGTGGCAAGGATGTCCAGAGAGTTGGAGATGGAAAGATGAAGGTTAGAGAGGGCTGTGTCTGAGTGTGAGTCTGTAATTAGGAGACACACACGGCGTAAGGTAAGCTCCTTTATTGTACCAGCCTGAGACCAGCGACTCCACCTTCATCCAACATCCTACAACTGACTCTTTGAAACTCCCAACATAAAACAAGTAACAGAACACGAGGTGTGGAATTCCACCCTCACGAGGTGTTGTTCCCAGCGTCCATAAGGTAAGGAGGGTGCCCATTATGGCACGTGATGCTCTTAAGGCAGAACTAGCCAAGCTTACTGATGATGGAATAATTGAGGAGGTGGAGTGTTCGGAATGGTTGGCCCCAGTGGTCCTGGCGCCTAAGGCAGACGTCAATTTAAGGATGTGTATAGATCTAAGAGATCTAAATTCCAAGATCTGGGTCGACAGGCATCCCCTGCCACACGCACTCCACCGGGTATGGCCGGACGTTGCTGCACCCGGGACATGACTTCAGCCCGGCAGCGGAGAGGACACAAAGGGAGTCACTGGGACCAATCCCAGCGCGTGGGTTCACAGGCTGGTACCCTCGTCGCCAGTGTAATAAGGAGACACACACGGCATAAGGTAAGCTCCTTTATTGTACCAGCCTGAGACCAGTGACTCCACCTTCATCCAACATCCTCCAACTTACTCTTTTGGAACTCCCTACATTAAACAACAAGTAACAGAACATGAGGTGTGGAATTCCACAGCAGTGGAATTCCACCCTCACACATAGCATGGAATACAACAGAGTCATCCAAAGGCATAGGAGAAGCAGAGAAAGTTGTGGCAAAGGCATCCACTGACATATGCTTCATGGGCTGAATGACCAAGAAGGAAGGTGGCAGTGCTGGGGTAGGATTAGCCGGAGGGACAGGGAGTTTCAGGTGAGAGGAAATCAGAAAGCTGTCATTGCAAGAGAGAGGAGTGGTTAGAGGGTTAGAGAGGGGGATGTCTGAAAAGATTAGAGCATCCAGGGTGTGACCGGCAGAGTGCGTCAGACTGGAGGGTAGAATGAAAGAGAGAGTGCCAGAGAGATTGCGGAAGAGCTAAGCAGAGGGATTAGAAGCATCCAGGTGGATGTTAAGGTCTCTGAGGAGGAGAAGTTGAGAGGTAGAGGCAAGGAGAGACGAGGAGAGCTCAGCCCACTCAGAAAAGAAGAAGGCAACCTGGCCAGGTTGCCTGTAGATGGTGGTCACAGTCAGAGAAAGTGCCAACGAGAGATAGAGACCCTTCAGACCAGGCATTCAAAGGAGGAGTAGGAATGAGAGAAGCAGGGACCCACTTGGGAAAATAACAGTGCTACTCCACCTCCAGGTCAGTTGGTCAAGCGTGTAGGGAAATGGCAGGTATCTTGTGATGCATTGGAAATTGGTTTGAAAACCAAAACTGTGTAGTTGTTTTAAAGTTAAACCTAATCAAGTGACATTTATGCTATAGTAATGTGCCACATTTATTTAAGTTTGAGATAAAAGGTGCTCGGGGACAAGAGGTTTAAGCTGTTTATTTGCCTGTGTTCCCTTCATCTAAGAAAATATGGAAAAAGTGTGTTTTGTTTTGAAGCTTTGTGTAGTATTAACAATATTTCATCCCCAACGTGAGGGCTCGTGGTGAAGCAAGATGAGAAGTTCCCCAGCGAAGCACGTCACAATGAGGATGACGCATTGTGCTGAGCGAGGACAAGATTCAAATGATAACGAATGCTCGGCAGCTGGTGGAGCCTGACAGCATACATCTGATGTCCCCAATAGTTATATATATATATATGTACTAAAATAAATACTTAAACCCACTTACCTGTTCCGTGCCGTTCCTGACACTTCACGTGGCGACGAGGATTCGGGCTCCACCGCCTCCTTATACCCGCGCGTCCCGTTTGCAGTTCCGAGGACGAAGTCTGCCTAAGGAAACGGGCCGCTCCGCTCTGCTTCCCCGAGCGTGGTAGTGGCCCGCTGTATACTTTCGGCCGCTCCGTTCCCGCGAACGTGGCAGCGGCCGCCACGCAATTACACTGCTGCCGAGCCAAGTAAGTGTAATTGTTTCCGGTTTTGTCCGTCCTCAGCCTACGCAGCTTGCCGTGTTGTGCCTATGAGAGGCAAGTACCGTACAACACAGTATAGAGGAGCAAGATACTGCAGTTCAGAACATTATGTATTGTAGAGTGGAAAAAAAAAAATGTAAAACAACACTCAATGCATGTCAAGGAGAGTAAAAACATTTAATTGCTGATGTAAACAAGATCCAAGGACAATGCAGTAACGCACAGCCATCACTGTGTACATCTTAAGTCTAAAAAAAAAAAAAAAAACCAGTTTCACTATGGCATTCAGTGGTGTTCCACCTCCTATATTTTTCTTGACAGATGTAGGGGAACCCTCAATACCCTGGAAAAGGTGGATCAAAGCATTCGAGCACTATGCAGGAGTAGTGTGCGGCCAGAATTGTAGTATAGAAAAGAGGAAATCTCTTTTGTTACACTGCTTAGGGCCGGCTGGACAAGAAAAATTTGAAGATTTGCCAGACCTGTCACCTGAAGAAAGTGCAGATTTGAATGACTATGAATGTTCAGTAAAGAGAATGAGCAAACATTATGAAAAGAAGATAAGCACTATCCTGGAACGGTACAAATTCGGGAAGAAGGTTCAAGAAGAGGGTGAAAGTGTTGAACAGTATATAACCAATTTAAGGAAGTTGGCCAGAACGTGCAAGTTCAATGCACAATTGGATGAGAGATTACGAGACCAATTCATGTTAGTGTGCAGAAGCAGCAAAGTGAGGGAAAAATTATGGGCTGAAGATGATCCACCCCTTGACATAGTTCTGAGGATAGCCAAAGAAGTAGAACATACAGAAAAATGTGTTCAAGAACTAGAAAGCAGAATGCAGTCTGTGGAAATAAAAAAAGAAATCCCAATGAACATTAGTAATATGAACGCAAATAAAAGCAACGAATCTATAGCCCAAGTGATGGAAGTAATTAGCGGTAAAGACAAACCGGAAAGATTCCGCAGATCATCATGGAATGAAAACAGAAGAGGTAGAGGCGGACCCAGAGTATATGAGAAAAGAAGAAGCCCACGAAGACAAAGAGCTAACACAAGAAAAAGAAATGATGGAAAATGTTTTAGATGTGACGGGACTGACCATTGGGCTGATAATCCGGAATGTCCAGCTTTAAAAATCATATGTGGTAAATGCAAAGGCAAGGGACACTATGCCAAGTGTTGCAAGGCGTCAAATACCTCTATGAACTGGATTGGCAGTGATAATTACAGTGATGCTGATGATGATGAGTGTGTGTTTGTTATATCTGATGAGGAACATGAAGAGGAGATGGAGAGTCCCAAAGCCACAGTGTGCATAGATGGAGTGGATATGCACATGATGGTGGATTCTGGTGCAAAATATACACTCATACCACAAGGAATGTGGGATAAAAAGAAACATGAATATTTGCATGAATCCGATATTCGACCCAGAGCCTACGGTGGGATAAAAATAGATATCATTGGATGGTTTTGGGGCACACTCAAATTTAAAAACAGAAAAGCAAATGGGAAGATTTACATTACAAAATCTGGGAGAATTCCTTTGTTAAGTTGGACCCATCAAAGCAAACTCAAAGTGAAGTTGGATGCAAGTGCCGATGAATCAGTGATGAATATTGAGAGTGATATAGCAAAGAAACATTTAACACATGAGGAAATAGAGGGAGTAATGAAGGAAGTTTTCAAGAATGAGATTGGATGTTTACGTGGATATTCGCATAAAATCAAAATGAAACCAAGATATGTTCCAGTGGCACAGAAAATGCGAAATGTTCCTCTTTCAATGAGAGAAGAAGTAAAAGCGGAAATAAAGAATTTAGTTGAACAAGGTATTATAGAAGCCATTGATGCCAGTGAATGGGTGTCCCCGTTGGTTGTATTAAGGAAGAAATCTGGGAAATTAAGAATATGTGTCGACATGCGGGAATTGAATAAATGTATAATTCCGGACAGGCACCCACTCCCGAACATTCAGGAAATAGTTTCTACGATTGGCCCGTCGAAGCGATTCTCGACCCTTGATTTGACATCAGCCTACCATCAAGTGAAGTTACACAAAGAATCGAGATGCATGACAGCATTTATTACTCCTGATGGCCTATATCAGTATAAGAGACTACCTTTTGGGCTTATATCGGCTGCATCTGTCTTTCAGAAAATTATGCATAAACTATTCGAAGGAGAACATGGTATTATATGCTTCCAGGATGATATATTGATACATGCTGTTGACCAGAAGACACATGATGAGAAATTACAACGTGTATGCAAGAAACTATGTGAAGTTGGCATGACTCTGAGTAAGGAAAAATGCAAGATAAATTGTAATACAATTGAATATTTGGGACATACCATATCGGCTGAGGGAGTAAGACCCAAGAAACAACTGTTGGATGCGATAGAGAATATGCCAAGGCCCAAGTCTAAGGAGGAAGTACGTACCTTTATAGGTATGGCAGAATACTATTCCAAATTCATGCGAAATTTTGCTATGCACACTGTTCCCCTCCGCGAGTTATTGAAGAAGAAAACGTTTGCATGGGACACAGAATGTGAAGAAGAATTTACATGGATAAAACGTGAACTAAACAAAGCTCCGTCATTGAGGAATTTCATAAGTGGGGAAAAGACCATTATTACGACAGATGCCAGTAATGTAGGTCTTGGTGCAGTCGTCACGCAAGGAGTCGATGGTAAAGAGAGATTAGTAGCCTTTGCATCCAGATTGCTGAAAGGAGCCGAGAAAACATATGCGGCTATTGAAAAAGAAATGTTGGCTATTAAATGGGCTGCAGGAAAATTCCGGAATTTTATTTGGGGCACAGAGGTGGAGTTCCGCACGGATCACAAGCCATTGGTCCATGTTATAATGAATAAAGGATTGGACAATGTCTCGAATCGTATGAAAAGATGGGTCATACTCCTGCAAGAATATAACTGTACAGTGAAGTATGTGCCAGGCACGAAAAATCGTGCTGCCGACTGTCTTTCAAGGCTCACTAATGTCTCAGAGGTAGATGATGTTGAAGATATGGAATCTGAAGTTGTATTAAATATTGAAGGATTATCTATATCAGAGAAGGAATGGAATGAAGCAGAGGATTTAGACGAGACATTCAAAAGGTTGAAACACATCATTTTGGACGGTAATTCATTAACAAAAGCCAAATATGAGGAAAATGGACTATTAGAATATTGGAAAGTTGCAAATGAATTAAAGGTGGAGAATGACAGGATCATGAGAAGTGACAGAATTGTTCCACCTGTAAGTCTACGCCAAAAGATAATTGAGTTAGGTCACGAAGGCCATCAAGGAATCGTAAAGACGAAGAGAAGAATACGAGATGAATTCTGGTGGCCAGGATATGATCTACAGGCTGAGAGAGTTATACGGGATTGTATCCTTTGCAAAGAGAGTGATAGGAGTTGTGTGAATGAGAAATACCCCATGGTGGTAACTGAACTTCCAGGTAACATTTGGGAAGATCTTGGTATGGATATAGTTGGTCCAATTTACAGTGAGGGTAAGCAACAATATTGTCTAGTGATTATTGACCTTTTGACTAGATGGGTTGAAGTCATGATTAAACCATGCATGACGGCTAAAATGGTTGTTGAGTTTTTAAAAGAAGTCTGTGGAAGGGAAGGTTTACCCAAAAGTATACTGACAGACAATGGAGTTCAGTTCCGTTCAAGAGAAATGCAGAATTTCTGTGCGGAGAATTCCATTGTACACAAGAAAAGTGCTATATATCACCCGCAAACCAACGGGGTGGTTGAGCGTTTTAACAGAGTACTTAAGGGTGCTGTGCGATGGGCTTGGGCAAATGGTGTAAAATGGGAAGAAGCTGTTAGACAAAAGATAAATGCACACCGTTTTACAACACACTGCACGACTGGACTATCACCATTTGAAATGAGTAGGGGTCGTAAAGCAAACACTAGGTTAACACCATCCTGGTTGAAAAGAATGACTGTGATAAGGAAAGATTTCGGAGATGCATGTCAGAATATAAGAACCATGCAATTGAGGAATAAGAGAGCTCATGATGTGTCTGTGGGAAATAAAGGGAGAAGACCGCAATTAGAAGTTGGAGGACGGGTGAGAATTAAACTTCCACCTGTTTTAAGAGATGGTCCATGCAAGTGGTCCAAACCTGTTGGAGTCATTGAAGTGTTTAAACATGCAGTGAGGGTTGAAGACGGAAGAGTGTGGAATATGGAGAGAGTATGTGTGTGGGACACTCCTACAATAAATACATCTATACATAAAGAATGTGAGAAACCAAAGATAGGTATGAATGCTAATGATGCTGGTGTTGTTAAAAAATGTCAGAGAGACATAACACGAGAGAAAGAGTCATCGATGATTTCCTTGCCAAAACCGAAAACAGATATTTCACGCACTTCGAAAAGAGGAAGAGTCATTCGTGATCCCTGCGGATTGAAAGACTTTGTGTGGAAACACTAAGCTCAGAACTTTTGTAAATAGTTAGAATAGTTGTGTCATCAATTAAATTGAGAAGGGGAGATGTGTAGTATTAACAATATTTCATCCCCAACGTGAGGGCTCGTGGTGAAGCAAGATGAGAAGTTCCCCAGCGAAGCACGTCACAATGAGGATGACGCATTGTGCTGAGCGAGGACAAGATTCAAATGATAACGAATGCTCGGCAGCTGGTGGAGCCTGACAGCATACATCTGATGTCCCCAATAGTTATATATATATATATATGTACTAAAATAAATACTTAAACCCACTTACCTGTTCCGTGCCGTTCCTGACACTTCACTTTGTTTTGTGCCACAGAGAAGGTGACATGTGCAACCATTTAAGGCAATTCTTAATTTAACCGATACTTTAAATAAATATATATTTTCTCTATACCCCAACATGGTTCTTGGCACATTGTTGGTATAGGGGGAGTGATTTATGTGACTGTTTATGAGTCATAGACAGGGCTAGCTGAACAAAAATAAATTATTTATTTTGGGCCATCTAAATTGGGAGGAGACTCCCTATGTAAAGTGTGGTCTCCCAATATATTGTTACAGGAAATAAGGTCAGATAACTCAATTCGGGAAGGACCTGGCTCAAGTCATTTTTGGAGACCCCCTTAACGCCCTATGGCTGTCACAGGCCTTTGTTGACGAGACAAGAAATTTAGTTTAGGCCCTACCCTACCAGGGATGTCATTTCACCAAAATGCCAGGGGTAGCGGAAGTGACATCATGCAACCCTTGACCTCCCTGACATGCAAGAACTGATGTAATTTTCCCCGCACCCAAGTGGCATCACAGGAAGTGGAGTGATGTAAGTTGACCCCGCCCAAAATGACGTCAGGGGATGTGATGGCACACAACCTTTCACCCTTGACATCACAGGAAGTGACATCACATAGCATTGTCCTTCTTGACTGGGGGTAGCTGCTGCCCCCCTGCGATTCAGTGCTGCCACTGCCACCAAAAAAGCACTGTACCACAAATCTTATAGGTTGTCAATTGTTCCCCATGCTCCAACTGCCCTCTACTGGGTGGGCTGCAACACAGCACCTGATACCCTGACGTCTCTGCCTGGATATAGACTGGCAGTCAGATAGCCCTACAAAGACTCGTACTGCATTCTGGGACACTCTTTCTTTCGCCAGCTAGGCAAAGGCACGCACAGACTGAGCTGGAGCACAAGGCACAGTGGGGTATTCCATACTGCTGTGCCTACCCTACAGTCAGAGCACAAATATTTCTGGGGTACTATGTGTGGTCTGTACCTGGAACCCGAAGTAAAATGACCTCTGGCATGGTCAGTGCACCGTGCTGGTGGTGTGCAAAAATATTTGGGGTGCTCTGATACTAGTTTAAACCAGATGTACGAGCCACGTCACGTTAAACAGGGGGTGCGGGAGCAGTGGCAGAGATGAAATTATCTCTTCTGTGAGCCCACACCCATGCACCCCTCCCCATACCCAATATTAAAAAAATGTAATCCGCTTCTTTGACCTTGTGTGTGGTTTGAGTGGTCAGAATGCGAGGCGGACAACTGCTTGTAGATTTCTCAAAATGTGCCATTTTATTAAAGAACGCAGATAAAGAAAATACCTTGCTTGCCCTACTCCACAGAGAAATTCCCAGCCTTGTATAACAACTAAGGGAACTTTCTCTAGCATGGAATAACTGGCACTCACACTAAACAACAAACATATACAGAAAATATATATGAACACATTATAGTAAACAATATTAACACAATGTCTGGGTGGTCTTCTCCTGTCCTGGGTAAGGTCCCTTCCCCAGGATTCAAAGTCAACTCGAAATGTTCAACAAAGGAAAAATAAAGGTTTTGAACCAGCTCTTGATAGTTCCAAGTCAAAGAAAAAAGTTAATCAAACAAACATACACTGCTAACAAATCTTTGTTCCTGGATGAAAGGTCCACTACTAACTTCCAGAAAAGAAATAGCACCAATGGTAATCATGGTTACGATAAATTGTCTCTTCTTCTATATAGTTTGCCACTGTTCAAAAGAAGGTGTAATGTGCACCACTGTCAACAACACACTGTTCTTAATCAACAGTTAGGGCTTTGTTATTTACAACTTTACATTGGTATGTTTGTCAGGATGTTCTCTTTGCACTTCTGCTTCTACTGCAACACCCATATGTCTACTGTTGGTGCTATGAGAACAGTCACCTTTGTCCCACATTATGTTATTGGTTCATACTACTTCCATGTTCCATCTGCTGGCAACTTTCTATATCACTACAGTTTAAGTACTACTACCACAGCTCAGTACTTTGATTTGTTAAGCAGGTTTTGACAAGACTCTTCAACCTCTTCAGGCAGGCAATACACTCTTCCTTTAATGGCTTTCTCAAAGCAGCAGTCTCTTTGCCTCTCCCGTCTGTCTGCCACTACAACAACCTGATTCTGCCCACAAGATTCACTTCTCTCTGTTTCTGCAGTCTTTGGCACCACAGGTTGTGTCTACTTTCAGGGTATTCTTCACAAGCAAGTATTTCCCCTTCCTCTACTTTAGTCCCACATTTCTGTTAGCCAACAGCCCCAATTAATTACCCAAAAGCCTTTGTGCCGCTCTCTGTTTCAGGTAATCCTGGTACACTTGTACCTTGGGTCACTTGAGTGTTAATAACTGCACAATACATTGGATGATTCTTTAACTCTTGGGTAGGCTGGTTGCACTATAAAAAGGGGATGTCTCTTGGCTTGGGTAATGTGTGTTCTCCTCCTCAATAGTTTGAACTCTTTACTTCATAGAAATAGAAAGACTGTCACTTCTGGATACGATATAATATTCAGTCTCTTTGTTGAAAACACAATTAGGCACAAGTGACCTCTCTGTAAAGTATATTTCAAAGTTTAAAGATGAAGAGGGAATTGTATTCCCATGTAAACGCAAACAATGAGGTTCTGACTTCCTTTGGGAATCCCAATTAGGCACACGCAACCTCTTTTTGATGTAGTTTTCTGACTTTCTAACTTGTAACATGGGTATTGTCAAAATTAGGTGTTCGGTAATGGTTTATAGAGCATTCCCTTGTCTTAATTAGGGACACATCACCACTCTGTTAGACAGCAACTGTCTTTAAGAAGTTCAACAATGGATTTCAGTAACGTTAGCTCTCACGCGAATGTCAGATCATTCACAGTATATGTGAGTGCTACATTATTGTTGTGAACGGTACTTTGAATAGAACAAACAGCTTCTGCGCGCATAAAGTCATAAACGACTCAATAAGGAGTTGGAAACAGTTATCGGCAAAGCTTGCGCAGTGTTAGAACACTGTGCTTCAATGACTGGCTTCTCAGATACTTTCTTTGCAGGTCACACTGCTTTCCCGACAGCCACTACCACTTGTACTGCTTCTGACTTGCTGGAGACCCACCCTCTTCTCCTGCACGAGTGTCTCTGGATTGGCCACTTGAATTGTGAGTTCCTTTTACTCCTGAGGCCCTGGCTTGCCTCTTGCTTCTAGCTTCAGTCTCCTGCACATTCAAAGCCCTGCAATAACTGCAATAAGGCTCACATTTCTCCTGCATGTCTTCCGCTGTGCAGCCTCTGCATTTCAGATTTTGGGAGAACAGGACTCTCTCAGAACTTGCAGGTGAAATATGCTGTCTCCACGTTCTGGTGTCCCTTCTGTGCTCCCACCTCTGAGCAATTTGCCAGCCTCCTGCTTCTTCTCTACGTCTACTACAGCCTGCCTTTCAGCTCTTGTTCCAGTTCCTTCTACTCATCCTTTCTTGAGGGGGCCTTTTATGTCTCCCAGGTTCAATTACAATTTACAGGTGGGGCTGTTAAGCTCAATTGCCTGACTACTTCAATGGCCATTAGGCTTAATTGACTGACTGCTACATATGCATGCCTCTTCAGCCCTTTTCCTCATCCCAGTACTTCTAGGATTATAGTCCCCTTCAACAAAATTAGTTATTCTGATATTTGACTTCTTTATACGGGTACATTTAATTTCCATGAACTTATTAAGAGAAGGACTATTAGAGTTAGTTGTTATACAGGAAGGAAGTGTATTAAAGACAACATTTCCAGATTTCTGTAAATTGTACCCTTGGGAGTAAGGAGGGTGATTTATTTGGGATACCCAAAAATATCTTTCCTTTGGTAAGGTTTGTTCTTTTTTTTATAGACTTGTGTCTACATTGCTAGTTTTAATATAGGGGTTAGGGCCGTTACAGTGACAATAAGCCATTGGGCCTCATTCCGAGTACGGCGCTAACCAATGGCGCTATTAACGCCTTGGTTGACGCCGTACCCGGACCGGCAGCGCCTTGGTGGTTGGCGGAATTACCGCCCCATTCCAAGGTTGGCGGGGCGGTAATTCCCCAATCCCCATTTACCCTTCCCCATTCCCATTCTCGCCCCATAGGGCATAATGGGAGTGGGGAAGGCGTCAATTACGCCACCGTAAATTACGGTGGCGTAATTAACATCAAGGTCCCTTAGCGCCATGGTATTTAACGCCTGCTAAAAGCAGGTGTTAAAAGCACCATGGCGCTAAGGGAACTCGGAGTATGGCGGTAAGGGATTACCGCCACCGCTCTCGTTAGCGGTGGCCGCTATCCCTTAACGCCATACTCGGAATGAGGCCCACTAAGTCTTTAGGTACATTGGGAAGAGTCCTCCTATCAGAGGAAAAACACTGTACCTTATCCCACAAATCTCTGTCCCCTCCCAGGTGATCCTCCTGCAGTACACCACACCTAGGGTTGGGATCAGGAGCCATCTTGCCTTCCCTTGGCCACCTGGGAGGAGACTTTAGGCAGGGTTTCAGTGAGGGATCTGTAGGGTTCTTCACAGTGGAGGGTACTCTTACTTCATGACAATTTAATGGTTGCATTATTATAAGCCCTCTTTCAAAGACTAGGGAATAAACGGTGCAACGTTCATCATGTACCGCAACCCCACTGATGCTTTCAAGCTATTTTAAATTTAATATCCTACTGAAAATCATTTTATTTTATTTTTAGGGATTTTCACTGATTTCGCTCCATTTCCTTTAAAAATAATGTCCTTGCTTTACATTCCATGTAGACACAATAGTTATTTTCATAAAACGTTTCTATTTATGAGATATTTGTGCTTGAGGTATTAGCAGGCAAAATGGTGCAATTAATCTAATACAGTTTTTTTTTACGTCATATTGCCTAACTCAAACTATAACTGCAGGAAACTGTCCCATATCCTTCACGCATTATCTGGCTATTGTTAACAATATTTTGCCGTGTGATAATAAATGTACCAACCTTGGGAGGATGAAAGTCTGCATGGCTTGCAGATTGAACACAGACCTCCCCAGCCAGTGCTCGAATCTCAGAGCAGTTGGCTGTGCATGGAGTGAAGGAACCTCCGGAAAGTACTTCAAAAGCACATTCCGTCCCCTAAATTCCACTGACTTGCAGAGCAACGTTCCAAGAGATTGACATGCCTGGTAGATGCAGCAGGGTAGAGTAAACTCGCCCGAGTACTACACGTGTTTCTGTTTCGTGCACAGAGTGGCAGCAACCTCATAACGCCCCAAGCTCAACGTGCATAACCAGATGTTCTCTCAGACACATGTTCACCTCTGAGTGGACTGACTGAACAGCAAAGTGTGGCAGAAACATAAAAGTGTGGACAGAAAGACCGCAACCCCACTATAAACCCACCTCCATGCATGTAACTCCGCCACAACCCTGCCTCCATGCATACTTACTTTGATACTGTGCTCACGCTGATGGTGGCCACCTTCTTCTCACGTGGGCTGCTGCAAAATGGAGAATGGAGAATATCCCACCATGCTGCGTGCCTTGTTTTTCATTTAGCCGCACACCACCAGCCCTGATTCAGCAGTGCTATAATTGGAGGATGGATGGGATGGTCAGGGAGTATAGAGGCAACAGGGACTTAGGCTACCCCACCTATCTGATGCTGGCCAGGAGTGGATCCAGCACACTTCGTACAGATCGCTATCGGTGATCTGTGCATCAGAGAACACCCAGATTGTATTTCATACAGTAACAGTTTTATTCATGTGACTTAAAATAATATTACAATGCTATCAACAAAACCTTTTGTTTGCCCGTAATGACCGGGTAGTAATACACTTGTAAGGTGTCTCACATGAACCACATACAATACATCTTTGCTGTTTATGCAATGTGAGTTAGTACATCTGGTGACTTTTAGAATGTGGTATAGTTGTCTTCACATCTATCTAGTCGACACTCATTGGTGTTTCTGGCACCCTGTGGGTAGCTAGTCTTCTGGTGCCGTCTTCAGGACAAGTATAGCGGACTTGGTGGTGTCATCGGTGTATCACAAAATTAGGACATTTGAGCAATTTCTTTGCAGTGTTGCATGTTTGGTGAAGAAAATGGTTCAAGTTCTTTACTCCAAGTGCCTTCTGTGTTAAATGCGATCCTGTATGTCTAGGATCTGGTCCATCGCTAAATAGCTGTCCGCCCTTGTGGCTGCAGTTTGCCCTCGAAATGGCGCTGTCTGTGGGATGGTCAGGGGTCACAAGGGATTTGCCAGGGGGGGAAGCAAATGGCCAGGGTTCAAAGGTGCTACCTGTTTAAAACAAACATTGTCAAAGCCAACAGTTTTGGCTTGTGTGTAAGTATTAGACCTTTGCAAGCCACTGCTATTAGATGCCCAGGTACTCGCACTATTTTACCCCTGCTACCACCAATGTCCAGTTAATACCACCATGCCAGTGACTGGCAAGTGTCTTTCCCATGCCTACACTTTGGGATGTTTTAAACCACTCATCCAAGCCCTAGAACAGAACTGTGCATTACTGGCAGCGGAAACATCATAATGGCCGCCGGAAAGCATGCTGCTCGCCAGAGATCATCCAAAGATGCGCAGTAAAAATCTGAAAAATAGGCTGCCACCCACTTTTGCCATGTCAGTAAACACAGGAGATCACTGCCTAAAACCACCATTGGGATACCCACATAGTAGCCTGAAACCACGTGGGAATAGCAATACTGATTGCCAAAAGCAACCCAGAGCTGTTTGGGAATTCATTTTCTTGAACGTCAAAATTGTTAAAATCATGGCTCACAAAACCACCAAAAGGATACAACTTCTTGTTGGGTGTTCTACATTACTCTACTGCAAGAATCCACATCAGTACAATGTCAGCAAGAATCATATGTTATTAGGGCAAAATCGCATGTTAAAGACATTGGGCCTCATTCCGAGTATGGCGGTAAGGGATAGCGGCCACCGGTAACGAGACCGGTGGCGGTAATCCCTTACCGCCATACTCCGAGTTCCCTTTGCGCCCTCGCCCTTAACGCCTGCTTTGAGCAGGTGTTAAAGTTGAGGGCGCAAAGGGGCCTCCAAGCCAATAACGGTGACCGTAATGAACGGTCACCGTTATTTGCATCTTCCCCATTCCCATTGAGCCCTATGGGGGCTCATTTGGGAATGGGGAAGAGCCTTGGTGAATGGGGAATTACCGCCCCGCCAACCTTGGAATGGGGCGGTAATTCCGCCATCCACCAAGGCGCTGCCGGTCCGGGTACGGCGTCAACCAAGGCGTTAATAGCGCCATTGGTTAGCGCCGTACTCGGAATGAGGCCCATTTGCTTTAAAGACAGCTGTCAAAAAAGGGTGCAATACCGGTGCTCGGCACTGACAGGTGCTGGCGATTCCTAATCCTGACAGGAGAGCTGTCTTGCAGAAGCTAAATAAGCCAAAGCAGAGAAGTCTATCAAAATGCCATATAGAGTGCCACACATTGATTTAATGTGGAAAAAGACTTGATTAAAGATATGTTGATATTTATAATGTTATAATTTTGTTTCACAAGGAACTCTATTGAAATTGAATAGAAGGTAATCTGATTTAGTTAAGACTTCAAAAGGCTTGCTTTTCTATGAGAACCCTTCACACATACTCTGCTCAGGCCTCTACACCAGAAGGCAGGAAATCACATGGTCCTGTTAATCAGATGGAGAGTGGCACCCTGGACTGATGCTCTGCTGTCAGGAAAAACAAGACAATAGACTTTTTCAATTGAATAGAATATGCTGATTTTGGGTGTAACTGTCAACACTGCTCTGGGAAAAACAAGACATGTGACCTCTGAGTCCAGCCAAGCTTCTAGGGGTGGGGACAAACCAATGGGTGTACTGAAGTGAAAGCAAATATATGGTTTATAAGAATAGTGATAACTAATTGTAACCAGCTGATAGAAATGTACAATTTTGAGATTCTTAAAATGACACCTTCTCTCACAGTTTGAGGCTAAGCTGAAATCCGTACGATGTTCTGACACCAAACCCCAGGATTTATTAATATTGTAGACACAGTGTTTATGCTAGAAAAATTAAAACTTACTGTAATATGCCCAGAGAGGGGGTGTACCTCTGTGTAAGATTTGGTGCAAAACCAATATTGCGAAACCCACTAAAATCGCAAATAAGTTGTCATTTCTGAACCCAAGCTCTTAGAAAGATCAGGGTTGAACAGAGACCTGTCTTAATTAATCTGTGATGTGTACATGTATTCTCAACAACTTGTGTATCTGGGAAACATGTTTGGTTATGAAAAATTGTTTTTCTAAGTAAAAGCAAAGGGAAGGGACTTCAGCCAAGCCATAAACATAGCATCACTCTGACTCATTCTGACCCACTACTCTTTTCTCCAGTCAGAGGACAATAAATCCTTTAACCTATCAGGATCCTCAGAGGGTTGGGCATAGAAAGTCAGCCTCCACACCCCCTTTGGAAACACATAAAAAGAACCACTGAGACCCAGATAGACACACTCACTTTTCCACTTCAACCGATTTCTTGCCAAGCGCTCTGCCAGAAGACTCCAGATTCCAGATAGATCCAGAGACCAGACTCTAGAACCCAGCTCTAGAACCTTAAGCAGGGGCCTAACCCAAAAGCTGAACTCTTCTCAGCAGGCCTCAGAATCCAGCAACCTAACTAAACTATTCAACAGCCGGGCAAGCTGTTTTGCTTCTGGCTTGAACCCTATGCCAGAACCAGATCCAGACCCAGAAAGCAGAGCTGTATCCAGAACCCGTCAGACCCAGACCAGACCACTGTGCAGTGCCGATAGCAGACCAGAGGCTGTGCTTTGAGCAGAACATAGAGGGCCTGAGACCGTCTGGTGGCGAGTGAAGTCCAAACCTGACCAGATCGGTGACAAGGCCCATTTCCCTTCCAGTCCAAAACTAGGAGTGAGTATCCAGCCTAGAACTGTACAGAACCAATCTCTTAGTTTAAAATAATCTTATTCAAACCATTTCAACCTGTCCAGTACTGCATAGAAATCGTGCGTCCATTCTGTGATTTCAAATCTGTAAAAGCGCCATCTGTCATTCTGAAAATCTACCTCCACAAAAATGTCTGTATCTTTTGAACAGCAGATCCTAGAAGCAAAATTTAACTGTCATTTTAAAGCTAAGATTCTCAGCTTTCCAAAATTCTTCCAACTCCTTATAGTTTTCCGTAATTGCGATATACGCATGCAGAAAAAGTGCCGCGAATTGGAAAATTAGCTCCATTTAACCACCTGTCAAAATTGCTTGTCTTTTGCTTGCAACTGCTGAATTTCGTTTTCAATCTGATAATCATTCATGAATCATTGCTAGTGTTGACCTGTACCAATCTAAAGTAACTATCACCTACCCTGAATCTCCTTTAGTGAATTAAAAATCATTTAGCATATTTTCTCATCCATTGCAACCAACATTTCAAAGCATTTGGCCTGTGTTTTAAAATCATCCCTGTTTCTCTAAGCTTGCTGGGGGGAACTGGAACTGAACTGTATAGTGATTGTATTCTTGAAAACTGTGCGCTCTCAACTCCATCTCTTCATATTGCATAGTGGGGGGGAGTGAGTAATCACAGGGGAAGAAGTGACCATATTATCTTCTGATTGAAACCATCAAGTTTATTTCTGTGCTGCATTCTTTCATATCTTGCATTTCTTTCAAACCATACAAAGTATTCTCTGCTACCTTATTCTTTCTATACCAACTCCTAAGTGATTAAAGAATTGTGCTATTGTAATATTACCCATTGTTGATCACTATTATATTCATAAGTGTGCTATCAAATATTAATTTATTCATAAAAGTGTGATATATATATATTGTTTAATTCTTCAAATAAATCTTTTAATTTGTAAAACAAACCTACTTCTTGGCTCAGTGAGGTCAGGGGGGTTCAAAGAGAGGGGCGTTATATAAGGGTTCATCGTCCAGATTTAAGAACTTGACATAGGGCCTCATTACGACCCAGGCGGTAAGTTACCGCCTGGGTCGTACCTTTACCACCATGGCGTAAACTATGTTTACGCCATGGTGGTTGGCGGACTTACCGCCCCATTCCGAGTTTGGCGGGGCGGTAAGTCCCCAATCCCCATTTACCCTTCCCCATTCCCATTTTTGCCCCATAGGGCATAATGGGAGTGGGGAAGGCGTTAATTACGCCACCGTAAATTACGGTGGCGTAATTAACTCCATGGTCCCTTAGCGCCATGGATTTTAACACCTGCTAAAAGCAGGTGTTAAAACCTCCATGGCGCTAAGGGACCTCGTACTCAGGCGGTAAGGGTCGGCGCTGTTTACGCCGCCGTAAACCCCTTACCGCCTGAGTCGTAATGAGGCCCATAAAAATATATAAATAAGGGCTTGCATTGGGCATCCCAGACTAGGCATTGACTTGGATTGCTGGATTGAAGTCGCTTACACAGTGGGGGCTCTTCCGGTATTCTGGATTAGATCTACCACTTGTGCAGCTTAATACAGTGTGCTGACTAACAGGATACATATATCCTGTTGGGCTACTACGCTGTGTTTCGCTGTGAAAGCACCCCTCAAAAAGGAACACTCTCAGGAAACGGTCTGTTTTGCAAGATAAAATACAAGCTTCTGTAAGTCAGGAAGGAAATCAATTTCCAGAATGATGACATTGGTAGATATCAAAATAGCCAGAGAGCACCTCTTACATAAGCTATTTGTGGGAGGCGAATGGACGGAGCAGGACCAGAATGTGTGGTTGCAGGCAATCACACAACAGGCCACTGCAACTGAGTTAGATATCTGGAGAGATCAGGGTCCCCTACATGTGGGCCTGAGTGAGCTATACATGGCCCCTAAGGCCAAAGATGAGCACGACAAGATGGTCAGGATAGCGGCATATTTATATTTATATATGGAAGCCATACAGGACAAATGTGCTGAAGGCCAAGATCTGGCAAGTAGGCAACTGTTGGCATTAGAGAAGGCCCAATCTGATCTGGACTCGTCTGAGCAGAGGCTGCAGAGGGGCCAGGAGTCAGATAATGATAGTAGAAAGTATATCATTAAAATAAAAGAGGACATGGGTATCCTGCAACAGGAAAGGGCAGACCAGGATACCAGAATTCTGGCCTTGCAGAATGAACATCAAGAAGGTTTGGACTCCCTACTGCAGAGCCAGAAAAAGCTGGAGCAACAACTAGACTTCAACAGGGCATGCACAGAGCAGATAGCCACCCTGCAAAGCAGACCTAGATAGAGTGAAGGCAGAGAGCAACAAACTGATTTTGAAAGACCTGGATACCCAGGCAGAGTTTGATGAGGAGCGCCAGAAAGCTGGTGCACTTCAACGGCAGAGGGACGACCTGGCGTCACAGAGGCAGGCTCTTGCTCAGGAAAGGGACACCTTAGGCCAGGAAGTCTGCCACTTAAAAAGGAAAATGGAAGAAAATCACCTGGCCCTCCAGGGACTCCAAAAAGAGCATCAGAACTTGTTAGAACTTGTTAGAGCACACCAGGAGGGTGGAAGATGCTCTGGCAAGAAAGGAACAGGCCGGTAGGGATGGGACTCAGGAGGTAACACTCCTGCAGCAAAGACTGTCCCAGTACTCCAGGACAAACCAGGAAGCACACAGAGAGAATGAGGCTCTCTGTCAGCACAATGATAGGCTCCAGCGACAGGTAGCCATGCAGACTGACCTGATAGAGTCTAGTAAGCCCTTGAGTGAGGAACTGAAAGCACAGGCTCTTGCATGGCAACAGGGAGCAGGGGCTGATAGAGCTGAGGTTCGCTGGGAAAGGGAAACACCTGAGCATAACCTCAGGAGCCCTAGTACCAGAGGCCTCCATCTCTCCCAGTCCCTGGACTCTGCCACCCCCAGGTCCCCTGGCACACATGAGCCCAGGGCCACGGGGATGGCAGATTAATATCCAGTCATAAATATGGGACTCATGAACCAGTGCCTCCCAGGAATGGATGGGCGGGCATCGGGGTATGGGCACCCAAGTACAGTGCAATTTAGTGGGGAACCCCAGGAGAGTAGGCCTACTAAGGGCATCCTGAAAACCTCTGCCCAGTTAGGTCAGTGGGTGGGGTACCCATCAAATCCTGGCAGCAAGGAGGAATCTGAAGACTCCTCTGAGTATCACAGGACACAGGAGACCAGGTCCCCACATTCCGCCAGCCATTCCCAGGCTCGCAGAATCCGGGAAAACCTGGAAGATCAGACGGGCACCTCTGGGAGCAGTGCTTCTGAGTCAGAGGATGAATGGACCAGGGTTACCCGAACAAAGAAGGCCAATAAGGCAAAAAGGGCCTTGCCTAAGGATCCCTTAAAACAGATCAAAGCAATAAGGAGCGTCATCACTCCTTATCAAAAGAACTCCAAGTATTCTGTTTGGGACCACTTGGAACTCTTTGAGCAAATGATGGAGACTTTCCATTTGAAAGACAACAGTAGCTGCATTCAGTACGTAAAATGGACATTCTCCCCAGAATACTTCAGTTTCTTTGCGGGGCTGGAGGACCAGAATTATTCAAGATGGTCCACATATAGAGTGGCCATCTTGAAAAACTTTTCTGTTCACCGAAATCCCCAAGACGCTCGCAAGGCAGCCTACAATTTGCAATGTGGGGAGGATCAGGCCCCACAAGAATTTGTGCAGGAGTTGAAGCGTGCTTTTGCGCAGACTACCAAAAGGGTGCGCACGGACAGTAAAGAGTTTGTAAATACGTTTTTCCATGCCTTGCCCAAATACATCATGACCCAGCTAGTGAGAGATTTTCATGAGAAACGGTCACTAGACAGGGTCATTGAACAGGCCACCCAAATCTATGAGGTGTAGAAGCCCATAGAAAATAAAAGTAATGCTCAGAAAAAACCCAAAACGACCAGCACGCTTGCTGTTGCTAAGGTGGCAGAGGTAAAGGTTGCCCCCATTTTGGATTTGGAAATGGGGGGGCCTAAAAACTTGCCTGCACAGAATAATTCCAAGCCCAGAAGGCCCTCTGGCCACTCACAGACAGGGAGTCTAAGAGGTAGTCCCACAAATGGGGTCCCTCACTCCCCTGACTATGTAAGTCCCCGCTACAAGGGACACTGACCCATCCTGGGTTATTTGTGGACTCCTCCAGCCCAAGGGGGGGATACGGCCAAGCACCTAACCCAAGGAACTTCCCTACTAACTTCCCACAGGAGGGCAGAAATTCACCAAATCCTGGGAAGAACTTTTTCCCCAGGTATCCACCCAATTTCCAACCCCAAAATCATCCATCCTTCTTTCCCCACTTCCCTGAGCACAGGCCACCTAATCCGGGAGAGGGGAGGACAAGGGTGGAGGGGGACCCAAATCTTCCCAACTTGGGATACTACCAGAGAAGGGATAGCTACCCTTCGCGGGATCAGCCCAGGGGAGAAAACAGAACCCTGTATCAGCCTGAGCAGGTTTCACAGTTAGAGCGCCAGGTCCAAAATATGGCACAGGAGCTGGGTCGCGTGCTGATGGCTCAGCAGAACCCTCAGATGGGCATACGGGCGCACAATGCCCCAAAGTCTGGGCCTGGTGCTCCAGAACAATGACGGGGGCAGCACCCTGATAACCCACCGTTTCCCAGGGAGGAGGCTCAAGGGGAAGGGGGGGGGTAAAGCCTTGGAGGAAGCTAACTAAATTCAGGAAAGGGGGAGAATTACCAGATTCCTCTAACCTCTCTTCCTGGACAACTTCAGAACTTTGACGGGAAGGAAATTCCCATCGAGGGGACTGCGGATTTGGACATTAAAATTGGGCGAAACAAGGTGAAACACCCGGTCATAGTAGTGACTCCAGAGGGCACCCCTTGTTTACTAGGGAATGACCTCCTGAGAAGGTTATCACCCCTAATAGATTGCGTAAACAAGGTCCTCTGGACCCAGACTAGCTGACCAATAAAATTAAAACAGAATGTCAACCATGTTAGTTTGAACGGCACATGCCACATGGTTGAACAAAAATCTGACCAAGTAAAATTTCACTTCCAGAACAACCAAATTCCAGACGTGACAGTAATAGCAGTAGGACAACAAGCTGGTGATGGGGGGTCCTCTCTATTTCTGAAAATCAACCTTCCTTCCAGTTTAAGGTGGTATTCCACACTGGAAGGAAACACTCTGAAATTCTTTACCAATCCACAATCAGACATTCCCACTCCTATAGTCCAGAGAGATGTGAAATCCGCTCAGAGCCTGGCTGATATTCAGCAAATTGGAGAGCAGTTGTTCATCCCTGTTCAGTTAAATGAAGGGAAGGACTCGCCCGAGTGTGTTTGAACAACGGTAAGCGCTTCATCAGTGAAGCCATGGTCCGCCAACTCCCAAAAGATCCAGCCATTCCCACATTCAAACTGATAGACAAATGGGAAATGGATCTGGAAGCACCCAATTCCAAACATCTCCTGCCAAGCAGATGTTTGCTCCAAATCTCCATTGGCAACAAGAGCATAGCCCATAATTGTTGGGTCGTGCGAGACGTCACTGCCTCCTTTTACTTAGGCAGTGACATTCTCAATCGCTTTGCCATTAGTTTGGACCTAATAAACTTCAAAGCTTGGTCCCGATTAGTGGATAATCCCATGGGCTTTGATGACCAAGAAAAAGCATTTAGGTCTGCTCAATTGCTACCTTATGCAGTTGAAATTCAGATTGGAGAAGAAGTAACCATCCCAGACAGGACCCGACAATTCTCCCTGGGAGTGAAAGTTAAAAGAGGACAAACATTGAAAAACCCTGATGCTTATATTCATCTAAATGCTTCTCTCCAACAGCAAGGGTTGGGGGTAAACCCAACACCATTACTCAACATAGAACATGACACCATTCCAATAGAGGTGGATAACAGCGACTTAAAGAGTATCACTCTAGCCGCAGGCACCATTATTGGAATGCCGGTTGATGACCGTCATTTTTCCATTGATTTAGGAAATGAACTGTTAGGACCAATCCCCAAGGACTGTTTTGACAGTGACAGTGATGACAACACAACACCAGACCGGATCTTCACCCGGCATGGGGGGAACTTCCTGGTGTACACTTTCTGCCCTTATGGTAAGGAAGATGTGACTTGTGACTTCAGAAGGGATGAGGTGATTTTCCAGGTCCATGAGGGCTGCCTTCCCCACCTAAAGCCACCAGTCCAAATCAGCACTCTGACCAGGGACTTCTCCACCCAGCTGGAGGAGGCCGCTGAGATAGCGAAACCAGAAGTCTTTCCAGGCTTCAGGCAGATGGTTGAAGAGAGAGTCAACCTAGCTGATGCTTGTGTGACTCTGGAGCAGAAGTAAAAGTTGAAACAAGTTTTCTTGGATTTTCAAGATCTCTTTGCGGTGGACTCATATGACTGTGGTCGCACCAACATCCACACAACAACAATTCCCACGGACCCTGGCATGACTTCAGTGTTTGTGAAGCAATATCACTTGCCTCTCGCATCCATGGAGTCCCTTACTGAAATAATTAAGAACCTTGAGTCCCGGGGGATAATCCGTCCAGTCCACAGCACCTTCAATAATCCGGTGCCTGGAATATTGAAGCCAAACGGCCAGTGGAGACTCTGCGCCGACCTTAGGGAACTCAACAAACGGGTCCATACTTCCCGATTGCCTCTTCCCTATATTGACCAAGGGCTGGCCCAGATCCAGGGGTCACAGGTATTCACTGCAATAGACCTGACCAATGGATACTGGACCATGCCTGTCAGTAGAGAGGACCAATACAAGCTGGCTTTTACCTTTGGGGGCCAGCAGTACACATGGACCCGGACTCCCTTCGGATACCTCAACTCCGGCAATGAATTCAACATTTTCCTAAACAAGGCCATGCCCCACCTGGGTGCGAGGGGTGACCTGGCTTATGTAGATGATGTCCTCATCAAAAGTTCACCTGTGGAGGAACACATAGTGGAGATCCGTTATGTTCTGACACAGTTGAGGGCCGCTGGAGCAAAACTTTCCTTTCAGAAAGCACAGTGGTGTAGAACCAGTGTTCATTTCTTGGGGCATGAGATTACTCCTCAGGGTCTCTGTCCCCAGGAAAAGAAAGTGGAAGCACTTCAGAAACTCAAGGACCCCACAACTCTGCGGGAACTAAGGAGCCTCCTTGGACTGACTAATTACAGCAGAAAGTTCATTGAGGGCTACGCAGAGATCGCTAGACCCCTGATTCATCTTTTGAAGGGGGGTCAAGTGGGAATGGGGTCCAGAACAAGCCGAGGCAGTAAGACAACTCAAAAGAAGCCTCGCACGAGCGCCCTGCCTAGCTTACCCTGTCATAAACAATGAGTTTTTCTTGGAGACAGGGTTCTCTAATACATGCTTGACGGCAGTATTATATCAAAAGCATGACAAGGTCAATAAAGTAATCTCCTATGGGAGCAAAACTTTATCGTCTGTGGAGGAAAAATTCAACGATTGTGAGAAGGCACTCCTGGCAACTGAGTGGGCATTGAAGAACTACCGCCGTTTATCCAGGGGGAACACATCATAGTGGAGACTCTGCACCAGCCTCTGCAACATCTCCAAAGTGACAGATTCCGGGACGGAAATGTGAGTAATTCCCGAATTACTTCTTGGACCCTGTCAACGAAAGGCTTTCCTATGGAGGTCAGATATGGCCAAAACAAGAACAGTCCAATCTCGCAAGGTCTGGCTGACTTGCATGATTGTGCCGGAGAAAAGTGTCTCCTGGACGAAAGTCTAAAAATCAAGGACAACATGGAGGCATACCTTAATTCCCCACACAAAGTCTTTGAAGAAGACAGGTGTGAGGAAATGCCCACTGTCTATGTGGATGGATGCTCTTAACATGTTGACAACAACAGGGAGAAATAACTTGTGCTCGGCGTAGGGAATGCATGGGTGAATGAGTCCCCAGAACCCTCTGCTGGGTACAAGATTGGTCCCCGAAGTAGTTAGGTGGCAGAGTTGATGGCTGTGCATCAAGCCATCCTCACTGCTGTCCAACGTCAACTCCACGAACTGGTCATAATCACAGATTCGGATTATGTACGGAACAGGTTCGTGGAGCACCTGGTCAATTGGAAAACCAGAGGCATGCTATGTGCTAAATAACAAACCCTTGAAACATGGGAAGTTAATCCAAAATATTGATGATCTGATCACCTCGAATGGGATGACCATCTACTGGAAAAAGATCAAGGGTCATTCCAAAGTAGAGGGACCAGACAAAACTGGAAATGACTTAGCTGATCAGCTGGCCAAAACCAGGGCCATCCAAGGGGATCTAATAGAAAGTCCCTGTTGGGGGAAATCCAGGTCACACCTATCACTAGGTCCCAGACAAATGCTCACAATGATCTTTCAACAGCACAATGGAGTAAGGAAACCCCAGATGCTGATTTGATTACGGCTCAGAAGGTGGATCAAATAATTGGTAAATTTTACCAACACATTGAGGACCCTGAGAACTTTCCCCAGACGGATACCAATTACGTTGGGAAAGAGGACCTCAGAGTGTTGATGAAATGTCCAAAAATGTTCAGAATCCAAGACGGTTTGTTGGTAAGGAAATCCCAAGCTGGCCATGATCAGTGGGTGGTTCCTACCTCATTCCGAAGCCTGATGTTAAGTCACGCCCAAGATGCGGCCACAGCCGGTCGTAGGGGCTTTCATACAACACTTGAGATTTTAAGAGAGGTTGCATACTGGCCACACATGGGGCAGGACCTCGACCAATACTTGAAGGGGTGTCTTGTGTGTGCACAATTTCAGCCAACATCCCTCACACACTGTGCGCCTCTCCATGCATGGAAAGAAAAAAGGGCCTTGTTTGTGGGTGCCCTAATTGTGCCTCCAGGGGACCCTCTTTGCCTAGGTTACTTTTCCATGCTCGAATGGCTGGTGCTCCGTGAGCATCTTTAAATGATGTGATTTTTTGTTGTTAAACTTCTGAGGACTAACCATGGGTGAAATGGTCCTAGGCAACCATTGAAGGCATCATCCAAACACTTGCACCAACATTGCCCCCTCACTCATCGCCTAACATCACAAGCATTCCATGCAGCAACAAAATGGTGATCAGCAATTCCTGTCATTTCACTCAGGTCATTTTTTATTATTGTACAGTTTGTGTAGCCTTATTTTGCCCACTATCGATAGAACACTGCAAGTACCGGAATTCAAAGTGATGTGAACCTAAAAAAACGTTCTGTTTAACTGCTGTATTTAAAAGACACACAACTAAAGAGATGATGCGATAAGGCCTATTGCTTTTGGTTACTATTTTAAGGGGCTTGGAACATTTTGTTCCTGTGCACTATCTGACTAACAGTTTAATTTACGCACAAAGTGAATAGATTTTTACAAGTCTAACAAACACACATCATGAAAATAAGCTATTCAGTTTAAAAAAAGGGTTCTTCTGACATTCTATTTATTGTCATCAAAGATCAGATAGCTCAACTGTGGGGGCTTTGAGATGCAAATGCACCTTTTGCAGTGTGAGTTACTCAAACATTCACATGTAGTATGCCTCATTCCAGACAACACTTACCCCAACTGGCCATTATACACGTTGCTGTCTCATGCAGACCCCCTCCATTGCCAGGGGCGTCATTTAGGGGTCGCCAGGTGTTGCACATGTGACCCCTGAGGTCTCCGTTGCTACCCCTAAAAAAAATAATGAAAAAAATAATAATGTTTTTACTTTCTTTTTTTACATGGAAGCTCCTGGGCTGTGGCCAGCACCATGTGGCTCTTTGTTTCTGGAGTGGCTAGCTTTCTTGTGCAGGCCTCTTAAAAAAATGGACATTTAGACAAGTGTAACCCTTTGAGCAGTGACCCTAAATAAGAGAGAATAGGAGTAGCAAATCATGGGCCTCATTACAACCCAGGCGTTAAGGGGTTAACGGTGCTGTAAAAGGTGTCGGCGCCGTTAAACCCTTAACGCCTGATTACGAGATCCCTTTGCGGGTTGCACTTTAACGCCTGCTTTTAGCAGGCGTTAAAAAACCAACCCGCAAAGGGACCTAGGAGCTAATTACGGCACCGTAATTCACAGTGCCGTATTTAGCGTCTTCCCCATTCCCATTGAGCCCTATGGGGCAAAAATGGGAATGGGGAAAGGCCATGGCGGCATGGGGAATTACCGCCCCGCCAACCTCGGAATGGGGTGGTAATTCCCCATTCCGCCATGGCGGAGTCGGTAAGTTACCGGCATGGACCATGGTGCTATTAGCACCATGGTCCAACGCCTGGGTCATAATGAGGCACCATGTGTCTTTCTGGAAATCTATACAATAATTGCTAGAATCATTCAAGATTTATTTCAGGCACACTTCAGGAGGTGAGTCGCTGATTTTGTCTATTCTTAAACACCTCAAATTCAGAATGCAGACAAAAACTTCCAAAAAGCATTTAGGGTAGAATAAGCATCCATTTCAGACTATGGTCCTCATTGCGAGTTTGGCAGTAAGTGGTAAAGTTGGCAGCAACTATGTTACCGCCAATCTTACCACCACGCAAAATTCCGAGTTTGGGCATGGAGTGGAGGATTTGCCTCCAGGAAAATCCTGGAGGTAAATCCTCCAACTCACTGCCGAAAAATCTGCAAAATCGGCAGAATTACCGCAGAGGAAATTCAGCTGTTGTAATTTTGCCAAAAAAGCCCCATTGAGTCCCATGGACTTAAATTAAAAGGGTGATTACATCACCACCACAACTTGAAATCCAGCCGGAAATTCTGCTGGACCAAGTGGCGGTAACAGTAATTCCTTTAGGTGGTATTTCAGCCAATTTACTGCTGGGATACCGCCCAACTCGTAATGAGACCCTATGTATTTTGCTTCTTGCAAGTTTCAGTTATAGCATGGTTTTTTCTGCCCTTGTCTCTGGTACGATCATCCCAAGACATTCCATCTCAGTGTCATCGTTCACTTGAGAACATTCTTGTGCCTAAATGCTTGCGTACAGTGTAGAAATGTTTGACCACAGCACATACAGTGGCCCTTGATTTCATTCTGCCACAATTAATGCTTTGTTGTAATGTGTCTATCTTTCCTATCTCCATGGCATACTGTTCAGGATGTTTGTTTGCATGTATGAGGTAACAAGTGCCCAGAGTTCGGGATGCTGTGTGAGTGCGCTGCTTTGCCTGTGCTACTCTAAATTCTTTAATACACAGTTATGAACCCTCCCGACGGTATGTATTTTGCCAAGCTCTGAAGCATGAAAAGTAGATCCACACAGGCTTCACTTGTGGCCAACTTTGCACCAAACCTGCAGATGAACTAGCCTGCTGTTAAATCTCAGTTACCAGTTTAATGGTATCCACTACAGCGTGTAATTTGCATTGAGACATGTAATTGCTCATTGTACTATAGACAGTAAAATAGTTATAGTGATAAAATAGCTCAGTGGGTCGAGAGTTTGCTGCTGCGATGTGTGTGCAACCTGCAGGTTAGATTCCCGGCAAGGCCAACTCAGCCTTTCATCCTTCTGAGTTAGAGTACCCTCACAGGTTAGGTGATATTGTATTTTGCTTTCTGTTATATAAAGCCCTTAAGCGTAAGTGCTATATAATAGCACATCTTTATCACTTGGCCTTGGATGTCTGATTGCATTCACAGTGATGTACTTTTCTGACTTTGTAACTTGTAAAATGGGTATTGTCAAAATTAGGTATTTGGTAATGGTTTATAGAGCATTCCCTCTTCTTAATTAGGGACACGTCACCACTCTGTTAGACAGCAACTGTCTTTATTTAAGAAGTTGAACAATGGATTTCAGTAACTTTAGCTCTCACGCGAATGTCAGATCTTTCACAGTATACGTGAGTGCTATATTTTTGTTGTGAACAAACCGTTTCTGCTCGCATAAAGTCATACACGACTCAATAAGGAGTTGGAAACAGTTATCGGCAAAGCTTGCGCAGTGTTAGAACACTGTGCTTCAATGACTGGCTCCTCAGATGCTTTCTATATATGGGCCTATAACCACTGATATGAACGATGCATATGGTGATCAATTCTTCTATGAAATGTATATCACATTATAGTGATATTGTAACCTTATTTTTCGCAGTGAACTAAGGAACAATGCTATGTGATGTCATTTCCTGTTGTGTCAAGGGGTGAAAGGTCATGTCCCATCACTACCTCTGATGTCACTTCAGGGTAGGGTGAAATGACATCACTTCCTGAGATGTCATCAGAGGTCAAAGGTCGTGTGTTGTCACTTCCGCTACCCCTGGCATTTTGGTGAACTAACGTCCCTATCCATTGCCCAGATCACAAACATCTTTTAAACATATTTGGTAGGCTAACACAAGGACCTGCTGGAGGGGCCGGTGCATTAGTGACTGAAAGAATTTGTAGTCGTTCATCACAGTCAAGATGTCTTCTGAAAGTTGTGTAAAGTAGAACAGAGCGTCGAGGTGAAAGTTTGCCTCGTGCCCATGAGCCTGCAGTCCTTCTCCACCTCACGGTCATTGCATGTCTTTACCCCAATGAGCTTATCCAACTGATTATTGTATGATCCACTGCTCTCCAGTCAGGCCAAAGCACGGGCTATCCACTACAGAACGCCAGTTTGTTTTAACAACGAGAAGCTCTACCCTCACGAGCATTGTAATATTGCGAACCATTGAATTAACGACTTGGAATGTGACCCCCACGCAGTCTGAGAGAACTGTGTAGGATGTGTTGGCATGTGGAAGAGTGGTTATCTCCCGGAAGCGCTGTCTGCAGGCCGCAGCCACCACTGGGAGATCCGCTGCGGGTGGTGCAATGTGACCCTGTCATGATTACCGACTGCAGGCACTCTCAAGATCCCGGGGAATTCCAGCAAGATGAATAATACTTGTATTGTTTTTTTTTTCGTTCAGGCAGTAGCTGCTTTACAGTTCAGTGGCAGCTGTCGGGACAGCCTTTTTTCAAATGTTGTCGCTGATTATCTTTTGAAAGGACCCGGTCTGCAGCTGTATTTCTTTTTTACATATTGCAATGTTGTGTCAATTAAGGCATACACAGTGGTGGAAATGGAAAAAATGTGGTGGGGGATCCCACAACACAAAGACAGGGGTGGGGGAGGAGTAGGGGGGAGTGGGTGGTGCCCGAGGGGACATGGCTCGTAGTGGATATCCAGCAATGCTGGAATAATAAAAAAATAATTAAAAAAAACAAAGCGCCTGCAACGGCAGCATTGCCTTTTATTGCGGCTTTCGCACTGGTGTGTAATGCACAATGCTCGCTACATGTACAACTGATTCCTTTCAGTTGTACATGTAGCGAGCATTGTGCATTACACACCAGTGCCAAAGCCGCTGTAAAAGTCAATGCTGCTGTCAGGGGCATTTTTTTTCTTTTTTTCTTTTTTAAGTATATCAGTGCGTTCATGGGATTGGGCGGCTGACTCTGTCCGGATCCCGAGATCTGGCTCCATATCTGGTGCCGGATCTCGAATCTGGACACTTGTTTTTATATATTGCGCTTGTCATGGCTGCTTACAGGAATCTGGTAGCATTTCCGGTTCCCATTGCATGTCTGTGGAAGGATCGGTAGTTGGACGGCTTATTCTTTTAGCGCTGTTTGATGAGTAAGCACACAACTTTCCAAGTAAAAACATACTCCCAACTCTGAATTGTTTGTAAAGTTGTGTGCAGTTTTTTCAAGGGTGGAGCAAAGTTATAGGGGGCTTTCCTTCACAGCTATCGACTGAATAGCTGGTTGGGTTTTCATGAAATTTGCACAAGAAAGGGCAGTCTTTTCCCATAAACCCGCTGTCACAAATTTGGAGCAAATATGTCCAGCAATTTGTTTAAAAGCAGCCAAAAATGTGGTAATAAAATGAGTGATATCTCGGTTCAGCTCGTTCACTTACTTCTTGGTGTCCATTGTCACAGATTTTCTTGGGGAGAAGGCAAAATCTTTTACAAAAGCTGCTCTTTTGGTTTGCAGAACCTTTGCAGGTTTGTTTTTTTTTCAATTACATTACAACCCACTGGGACCCCCTCACTTTCCCTAGGGTCGGCAAAATCTAAAATAAATGGTTGTTTTACCCCAATATTTGCAATAATTGGTCATCTTGGGAAACTCAATTTTCGGCTCTGTTAAATTTGACTTTGGCCAGGCCCAATGGCTACGGTGGTGTGACTCTGGGAATGGTTGATGGCCCATAGAATTAATCCTAACCTATGGCATTGCTCTGGGCAACAACCTAGACCATCGTTCTACACCTGCAAAGCCATTTCAAAAGGGTAAAGACCATATGCAAATCAGTCTTGGTCCAACCACAGAAGGGGCAGTCCAACCCAAACTGCTTCTTCACATCCCTTCTACACAATACCACACGCTTTCCAAAACATGTTTCAATCTCGTTGAGCCTCATCAGTGAGGAGTAGCTTGGGTCTCTAGGCCATGCAGGCAGTAGACCCATGTCTGGGCATACCCGTCCCACTTTGGGGGGACTACAGCAATACAAAAGAGGTTATGGCTGGAAGTTTTAGAATTCATCTTCTATCGCATTGCTCTGGGCAACCCTCCAGTTTGTGGCCAGAGGAACATGGACCTCTTTTCAAGATGAAATGTCCATTTTGTGTGGCTTCCAACGTGGTCATGAGGAAGGCTTTACTCATTGGCGAGGACAGCATGCCCTGGCCAGTAGCCCACAGATCCATTATAGGGATGTTGGCTGCTGTTAGTGGCTAGATGTGGCATGTGGCAGCCATGCCCTGCATAATGTTGTCAGTGGAAGTTTCCACCGTCCATAGCACAATGGTTCAATGACCTGTTATCAATAGGAAAAGCCAATTTTGGGTGGCTTATTTCTTGGCCATGGCAAGAGGCCATGGCAATGGCCTACCAACCCATTATAGGAGCATTGCCTGCTGTAGTTGCCTATATGTGTGTTGGGGCATGGCCAAATGGCATGCTCTAGGAAATGTGGTTAATGGCCATGAGCATAGGCCATGGCCACTGGCCCACATACTATGATCTATAGGAAAAGACAATTTTGTATGGCTCATAACTTGTCCATGGGTACATTCCATGGTCAGTGGCTAGGCATACCTGGGGCATGTGGCCACTGTTTATGGCCACAAGCCATGGTGAATTGCCCACATACGACTTTATAGGACTAACCTTTTGGGAGGCTGTATGTCTTGGCCAGATTTCTTGGGGCATGGCCAAAGGTAATTGACCCCGGCCTCCTCCACCCCCACCATCCTTCCCTCCCTAAACATTTGAAAAGGAAAGAAAGGTTCACAAATATACAATTAGTTATGATAAATGTAATAATCAATTACCTGTATTTTAGAAAGGGCAAAAAAGTGAGAATGTGCATATTCTTCCACTCACAAGGACCTGGCTCCAATGCCAGCCTCAAGAGAAAAACAGGAAATGGGAGATGTTTACTGTTTAGCCTCCTTGCTGCCAGCATTGCATGGAATCTTTGCCTCCATCTTCCATTTGACCTGGAAGTAATTGGTTCTTGAGAAATGATTTTTGCAAACATTGTTTTACCAATAAAAAGAAAAATCACAACTGTCGGAATTGTTTTCCGGTAATCTACACAAATTGTGTGACGATGAAGTCCCACAAATTCACCAAAACTTGGTTGTTCCCATTAACTTCAGTCTGCCTGTAATGCGAATGTGTACTATGGTTGTATATATATTGCCAGAGCAACACAATACCTCATGCCTAAAGGAAGATCCCGTGCTTTAGAAACCCACATACGTATATTTACTTGCACACACACGCACATATTCACTGGACTCATCACCTGAGAAATGGCCAATCAGCTGGTGCCAGACGTAAAGAGGGAAGGCGAGGATTATAACTATACTGGGGTTGCAGCTCTCCCTACCCAGGGTTCCATGTTACACTGTGATACGAAGTGGCATGACGACAAATTCTAGGGCTCCCCATCTCCCCCCTCAAATAGTCCCGTTCACTTTCTACCTAATTTCTGAACTCTTCGTAAACAATTGGACAGGGTTTTTGCACGTGCAAATGAGTGTCAAGCACACCCTGTATGACGAGCTATCTCTCAAAGTGAGCATTTCCGTAAATAGTCACATAATCCACTTGGATATATGGGATTTTGAATAGCTGTGCAATGCACTGTGAGACAGCCTTGAAATCACTTGGTGTCTTCCATCCGCCACCGTTGATGCTCTACCCTTTCCCGCGCTGTTCCTCTTCTCATGCAGCTAGGCCACGCTCATATGTGACTTCCCCCCTTGGAAAGGGGGTCCCCAAACACCCAACTCAAAACCCTTCACCCCCATGCATGTTTGCATCACCCTGCTCTCTGTGTCACTCTGCTTGCACCCCTCCCTTCTTGTGCATGCCTCTTCCTTCCACACCATATGGCAAACCTGACATCCTTTGATGTCACACTGCATTTGTGGTGCGGTAAAGAGCGGCCCTGCTGACGTGGTGCAGCAAAGAGCCATGCTGCTAATGTGGCACGGGACAAGTCTAAAGCATCAATATTAATGTATAGAAGGGCACTGGCAAAATCCATTTTAAACCTCACGAGTGGATGAGAAGATAGTTTGCCAAGCATGACTGCACATACTTGGCAAATATCTGAAGTGGATCCCAGGAATTAGGGAACAAACTGGTCTTACCCTTTTGATATGATATGATATGGCATTTGTAACGCGCCTATACACAAGTGTTTCAAGGCGCGATTTATTTAGTAGCGTTTTGGCTTGAATAATCAAACATTGCGCTCAATATATACAAAACAATGAACACACATTTGATCAAGAAACATCCCATACATTTCCAACATACACAATTGTTCTAATATATAAAATCAACAATTCATGGGTGTTCATATTCAATCACCAAACCTCGATTCTTAACTGTCAAAAATCGTCTTTGCATTCAATAAGTTCGGGCCACTACAGATGTCATTTTTTTAGATTATATAATTAGAACTCTTGCATATATTTCAGTTTTAGCAGATCACCAAACCATTTCTTATTAGGAATCGTATTACCACCAGTGTGGCGGCCACCCTATCGCCACTTCTCATTTCAGAATCTATATATGTCAGGTGCTGCTGCCGGATATGGCCCAGACAGGACAACCTGAAGTCTATCAAGTTCGAGCACTCGACAAAGATGTGATACAATGGGCCTCATTACGAGCTTGCCGGTTCCGGATACAACGGTACCGGTAAGCATGCCGGTACCGTTGTTTTCCGGACCGGCAAACTCTGAGTTGTGCTTGCGGGTGCCTTTCATTCCGCCAGGTCTGACCTGGCAGAATTAAAGGCACTCGTAAACACAAAATTGATTTCGTAGGGAGAATGTTACGTCTCAGTCTAAGAAAAGTGTTTCGATAGTTAGTGTCTGGAAATTTACTTGGAGAATTTGGAATTTTTGTTGTTATAATGGAAAATTTATAGGCGTTACATTGTTCCTGGGTATCAACCCAGACCCTTGTTTGAAGCCTTACTTGGGCTTTCCTGGATTCTGAATCAACAGTTCGTACCTCAACTCTAAGTGCAATTTGCTGACAAGGCTTTACCCATTTCAATAAACCCTGATTGGATCGTTTTTCTATGGCCATCTTTATCATACAAAAGAGCAAGAACTCATCCCCCATAAGACATTTCCTGTACAGTGGCAATAATTTCCACTATTGTGCAAAGAAAGTAGCCCAAGTTCCCACTGCACATACTGGATTGGTATAGCTCTTGGTAATGAGAGCACCTTCTTCAAAAAGATGCCCTCCAGTAACTTCGATAGAGTGCTTAGGGTAAATAGGTTTTCTCTTTACTGCGCCTTTCCTTCCATTTTTATGGACCCCCACACATTTTGCTTTTATTTTTGATGCTGGCCTGTACTTATTACAGTGCAGTGAAGCCTTAAACTTGACTAAACTGTCTTTTCCTCATCTGCTATGGGGAAACTGAGATATCCTTCAGGATGTTAGTACTGGGAAACATTGTTACCCTCAGTCTTGCGACTTTGTTACTACTTTTATTAACTTGTTATTAATGGTGGTAACTTTTATCATTGTACAATGCATCTTACAATGCAGTACAATGGGGTACATTTTTAGTTTTGCCTTATACTAACACTCAAAGGAGTTTTGGTTACTCCAGGTGTGCTAAATGGACAACCTGGTGGCAGCAGTGACATTTTACAATTTTGTGGTTCTTTTTTGTTTTAGCCTTACAGCATTTACCGTGTTTGGCTACTATCTGTGGCTAGTGTCCAAACATGGCCTTGCCACATGTTTTTTCACTATGCCTTTGGCCTTCCTGTTCTTTAGCCTTCTTTCTGGCCAGTGGGGCCAGGGAAATCCTTATATGGACTTCTAGTGCCTGGGAAAGCAGAAGCTTTTGGCGGGCTACTGAAAGGCTATGTGTGTTTGCTGACAGGATGTGGGCTGGGACTGTCTGGCCCCAATCCACTAACTGGTTTCACTGCGTCTGAATGGTATGCATGAGTGTTCCCGCCAGTGGTCCTGATTGGACCACTGCTGGGGTGTGTGTATGGCTAGTCCTGCTTTTGGCTAGTGAGAGTTTAGGCTCTTACCTGGCTTTTAGGACAAGAAGAGGATGCCTGCACCCACTTTTCAGAGGTCCTGGAGTAACCTTAAGGAGCAAAGACTCCTGTCCAGCTGTGAGAACCATACAGGAACTGGCGACCCGACTGAAGGAGGCCTGTTTTGCTATTGATCTTCTGTGAAGGAGCTGTGACCCTTGGAGAGGAGGGAGCATCCATTCCTGATGTCTGCTCGGTACCCTGCGAAGAAGAGCCTTCAGAAGTGTCCTGGAACCGTCAGGTGGCTGACCAGCTCTGAGTTTGGGCTACCATGCTGCCGATGTCGCCGTTCTGAGTCGAGGCCTGGAACTTGAGGGATCCTCAGATTGTCCAACAAGACTTACCACAGCGTAATGTCGGAGTCCTAGCATCAAGGGGACCCAAGATAGGAGGGAATGTCTGACCATGACAAGTGAGGCCCTTTTCGTTGCCGTGCTGCGGTGACCACCATCTGAAACAGATTACCTGTATCGAGTCTGGTCCGGAGAGGGGTACTGCATCATGTTTTTCTGCATTCTTCATCCAAGAGTCCTTGCACCAGCGAAGGACAGAAATTGGAGATTAGCTCAAACCTGCAACCTCTGTAAATCAAGGACTGAGGCTGGGGGCAGCAAAAACAACCTCACACCTTTGACCTGCAAAGTCCTAGGAAGAAACGGAGTACAAGGGTAAGTTACAGTAGTTTTTACCTGCCCCTAAAGTCCCTTTAAAAGTTAGCCTAACCTTGATAACATTATTGCTACACTTTGGCTTTGCCAATGCTTGCTCGTGCAAATCTTCTGAAAGTTGGGGACTCGTCTACTCGTTAGAATACACTGTCCTCTAACCCTTGGAACTATTCACTGGACCCCGCAGGCCCTACCTTCATTTTTTTCTGCATCACAAACTGTGTCGGAACTTTCCTGAACTTTTGGGCATAATGCCCCAGACAACTTAGGGAAGGACTTTCAAAGTTAGGGTTCATTCTCTATGGACCCGTAGTACATAAAACTAATCTGCACTCTCTTTTACAGGAGTTTGATTTGTATTATGCCCTACTCAAGTAGCTGTATATATGTACTCTATTATTAGTGTTATGTGATATTCAACCTGTTGGTAGTAATTTTTATAGTGATATTTGGCATAAATAAACAACTGTATTTTTATACAAACTGTCTAAGTGTAATTTGTTATTCCCATTGTGTACTCATTGTGGATCCTTTACAAGCTCACCACCTCTTGAGACTTAGCATAGACCTCTCGTCACTGATACCTTGAACTGGTTTGGCTACAGATGCCAAAGTTGTCCCTGTTACAATATAGGTTGGCCTTCTATACATCTGTCCACCAGGACAGAGTCTAGAAAATCAGTCCTAACAATAGGGCCATCTCTGCTCCATAGGTGAGCGTGGTGTGGGATGTTTTAACCCACTAGTCCAGGCCCTGCAACATTACTGTCCGCTGTGTGCATCAGGAACATCAGAATGACCGCCGGACAGCATTATGCATGCTAAAAATCACCCAGAAGTGCACAGGAAAACCTGAACAATAGGCCGCCAATCCACTTTTGCCTATGTCAGTGGTAACACAGGAGACCACTGCCAAAACCGATCATTTGACTGCCCACAGAGGAAAATGAAACTGTTTGAGAAAAAGCAGTCCTGCATGGCAAGAGAAACACAGAGCTGCTTGAAAATCTGTTTTTCTTGGCTGTTAAATTAGAAAAATCATGGTTCCCCAAGCTCCCAAAAGATCCAACCTCCTTGATGGGTGTTAAACATCACTTTACTTCAAGAATCCACCTAAGTACAATGTCATCAGAAGTACATTTATCAGAAGAAAATCCACATTGAAGTATGCTTGCTTGGAAAAATATGTTAAAAATGGGCGCAATTCCGCTGCTCGCCTGTGTCAGAGGCTGGCGATTTACTTATACTGTCATTTAAACTTCTACATTAAGATCTAAGTATGGAACATAACTCCTATCAAAAGCAATAGAGGGGGATACAATTCAAAACTATATTTTAAAAAGGCTGGAATTAGGAGATTTGTGGATATATTTGTAAAAATGTAATTTGTATTTTAGGACAAGACTATTTAAACACTGTTTTAAAAGTGAGTAAAGTTAGCCACACTGAGATTGAAAGACATTCCACACCTTCTACCCAACAAAGGAATTTTCCCCGCTGCTCTGCTGAGAAACTGGCAGGGGTGTGTGAAAGGAACTGGGAGGCGGACTTTGGCCTGTAGCTCTGCTAAGAGACAATGGGATTCTTGAACTTAAAGGGAATGCTAATTTGGGGCGTCAACAGAAACCAGCCCTGGCAGGAACAAGCTCAGGTTGCATCTCTGGCTCAGCCAAGCCTTGGAGGTGGTGCTAGACTGAAAATGTGGATTGGGAACTGTAGAAACTATATGTTTGAGAAAAAGACCTATAGAAAATTGTGCCGAACTGGTAAAAATATGGAATTTAGAGGTTATTAAAATTAAAATGAAAATGTGCTCACAGTTTAAAACTACTCTGGAATCTGTGCGATATTCAGAGACAGAATTATCAAAATGTGGACTTTGTAGCAGGTGTGATAATGTTAAAAATATGAAACTTTACAGGAATATGCCCAAATGGTATGTGCATGTATGTGGAAAAATTGGTACAGAACTGACTGTGAGTAACCAACAAAAAGCGTGAAAATCTGTCATTTGTGAACCAAAGCTCAGAAGATGGGACTTTGATGGATGCGTGCCTTATTTAATTTGGGATGTAAATATGTAATATTAGCAATTTGGTGTTATTGTGAATATGTTTTTTTATGAAAAATAGATTTTCTGGGTAGAAATAAAGGGGAGGGTTTTTCTTTGGACCATAAACACAGTGTCACTATGACACATCATGACACACTGTTTCCTTCTCAAATCAGGAGAGAGGGAATACTGGGACCAATCAGTTTCCTAGAGGGTGGGCTTATTATAATCAGCCTCCCCACCCCTTTGGGAAATACATAAATAGGGACTGTTGAGGGCACAGACACATTCACTCATCAACTGATCTACTGGCGAAGTGCTCCGAAGAACTATCCACACTCCAGAACTATCCAGACTCCAGAACCCTGAAGCAAAAGGCCCAACCCAAAAAAGCTGAACCCTTCTTAGCTGGCCTGTAGAATCTTGCAACCTGATTTACCCCAAACTTCCATGGGGCCAAACCAATTCAACAGCCTGGCTGTGCTGTTTTGGCTGCTTCTTGCCTAGAACCCAGAGATCCAAACCGGTTGAGCAGAGCTGTAACCCAGAACCACCCGTCAGATCCAGAACCAGAGGCCGCGCAGAGACCAGAGTGCCTTGCTGAGAGCAGAACCAAGTGCCTGAGACCTGTCCGGTGTCGAGCGAATTCCCATCCAAACCTTTGACCAGATCTTGACGGCCCATTCCAAAGCCATAGTATTTAGCATAGAACTGCTGTCCAGAGCCATCTTTTAGTTGTAAGTAATCCTAGCCAACCCATTTCAACATATCCAGGTTGTATGATGGAATCTCTTTTGTCTATCCTGAATCCTTCTCTCATCCACATAATCCTGTGATAATTGTAGTGATAAATCATCTTTGCACTAATATAGTTGCTGAAGAAGGCAAGTGTCACAGCGGACAAAGATCAGACAGAGGCGCCTCTGACTGGTGGCGGTATCATTGGTTTCTCGCATGTTCATAGCCCTTTAGTGTTAAGAAATCCTTGTTTGTAATCTTCAACAGCGCATCTCTCATTTGAAATCTTGACTCTTTTGAGAAAAATCGACCTTTACTAAAACCTCTGTAACCTTTGGAATGTACATGCTAGGAACGTGATTTAAATGTCAAATTGAAGCTAACATCATCAGCATTCAGATGAACTAAGAACCATACTCAAACTCCTTATATTCTTTCTGTAATCGCATTTCTTGCACGCTGAAAAGTTTGCTGCGATTCTGCATTTGGCTCAATTTCATTCCATATAAAATTGCTATTTCTTGCAAGCAATCTTTGAATTCAGCTTTCTATCTATTAGTCATTCAAACATCATTGCTAGTGTCTACCTGAACCTATCCAAAGCGTCTCCCACTAGTTTTGAATCCCGTTTAGCGAATTAAAATCCATTTTTAGCATTTTTCCCATTCATTTCAAATCACATTCAAAAGCATTTGACCTGTTTAAAATCATTCCTGTTCTCTCTAAATTTGCTGGGGAATAGGGATTGAACTGCATTGTTGATTGTATATTCCTGAAACCTGTGTGCCCCTATTCCATCTCTTCATATTGCATATTAGGGGGATTGAGTAGTAACAGGGGGAAAGAGTGATTACATTGTCTTTGATTGAATTCATATCAAGTTTTATTTCTGTGCTGCATTAACTTCATATCATTGCATTTCGTTGAGCCCACATAAAGTTATTCTCTGCTACATTATTCTTCTCACCCATACTCCTATTCATTACAGAGATTCTTGATTGTTGTGATATCACCCGTTGCTGATCAATGTATAAATATTAATAAGTGTGATATCTAGATAGTTTTCATATTCATAAAAGTGTGATATATATATATATATAGTTCAATTCATCAAATACATTTTTTAACTTTGCAAAACAACCTACTTCTTGGTTCAGTGAGACCGGGGGGATTCGGTATATAAGGGTATATCGTCCAGAAATAAAAGAACTTTTGACATAAAAATATATAAATTATGGGTTCCAGCTGGGCATCTCACGCTAGGCATTGACTTAGTTGGAGTGCTGGGTTCAAACCACTTACAGTGGGGACCACCTATGTTCTGTAAAATGAAAGCACTGGGAACAGGGAGTACCGTTTATATTTCCTGTCGATCGCCAAACCCTGTGCGGCCAGCGCCTCTGCTCTTAGTCTCAATGCAGCTACAGTGAACAAGTCTCTTGGTCCCGTATTCATGTTCAATCCTAGATACTTATATGAGACAACACGTTCTAACACTTTCTTTAAAATGGTCCACTTGAACTTTGCATCTTTATTAACAGCTGCAGATTTAAAGACCATAATGTTCGATTTTGCTATGTTGATTTTTAACTCGTTGTCCTCTGCAAAGCCCTACAATGCTGTTAAGAGTCTCTGAAGACGAGCATTGGTTCATCCATATTCTTGGTGGGGAACAAGTCACCCCAAGAAGAAGGATACACCAACGCTTGTGGCACCCATGCTTGTATTTTGCACAGCTGCTAGTTGTGCTCCTACCTTGTGCATCATATTCGGAAGAGATACTTCTGTCCCCCTAAAATTTGGTAGAACTTTCCCTGATGCAAGTTAAGGGGGTTCCCTTTGGTCCTGATGAAGGCGGAGCTTTACCACATTTCCCCCAAAATGTATAGCCTCTTGTGAAGCAGCAGTGGACGTAGCTGCAAGGCCGCACATTATTGCAACTGTGCCTTAACTAGACCCCTGAGCAGGGGTGTCGCTAGGTCTGGAAAAGATCTAGGGTTGTGTTTATGTTGGCACTGTCAGGACTCGGGGCTAGCTAGCTTTTTGGTTGCAACCCTTGAGCTGCTATCCGGGGCTGCAACCAAAAGACCCGGGGCTATAGCCCCCTTAGCGCCTCCCTACCAACGCCTCTGCCCCTGAGCCTGTGATTAGGTCTATGTGGCCTCCGTCATCAAGTCAAGTGTTTAATTAGTTAGGTGTTCTGTGAAATAGCACAAGATCTATGTACAAGACAATCTGTTTGTTTACTTTTTGCTGCCTGGCACACAGTAAATCGGTGACTATATTTTATATGTTTATGTGAATGTTTGCAATTTGTTCATGTTGTCAGACTAAGCACTTGCTTCTCGAGTGCTCATGTTTTCTTTGCTTGTTTAATAATAAAGTTAAAAAAATTAAAACTTGCAAAATGCAAGACATAAAACAATGATTTGCCTTATCAAATATTTTAATGTTGCCATATCTCCTATCTTTGATGTAGACTGGCAGGAATGAGTTAAATTTCTGCACACTGTAATTAAAAACACTAATGAATTAATGTGAATTTATTTCTATGTAAATCATTTCCTTGTGGGACCATTTCCGTTTCTATTTTCAGAAGAATCTATGTCACAAAATGAGATTTGAATTAAGCCTTTTATCCCTGGGAGTGGAATTCCTGGGCATTAGGTGCCCGGATTGCCCTGTTCATCCCTGCCCTCAAAGAATGAGGTGCGCAGTTGAGGGAGACGAAGGGGGCGCCATTGTACTTACAAAACTTAGCACGGCAGAGCAATGTCTTGTTTCTCCCACTATCCAGCCCTTTCCCCGATACATTGTAGGCCTGCAGTGTTTTTATATAAGTAAAAACAGGAATATGTTGAGAAGTAAACGTGGTAGGAGAAAAAGAATATCATTGGCCAAGGTGATGTTTTGATGAGGAAACCCCGAATAACCAATGGACTGCTCCTAGGGTCAAATGCTGCACGGAATGAAATGTTGTGTCAGAACCGCCAAGGTTTCGGTTATCTAGCTGAGGCGGAAGATGACTGCGTCGAGTGAAGTCGTCACCTTCCCACTGCCGCGTATTTAGCAATTCCAGAACACAGTCTTTTTACAACACTGTATGTACTCCAGTGTTGCGTTTCATTTAGACTCTATAATTATGCATGCTGCTACCTTTAACACAAAGTAAAGAGTGCGACCAAGGAAAGGGCTCGAGCGCAGAGGAAGCTGCGCACCACTTAGGAAAACACTCGGGGACAATAATAATGGATTTGCACTTCAGTGTTAGGGCGTTTCACTTTTTGGCGGGGTGTGTGCTCCCTGTATATTTGTGTGTTTTGGTCTGTAAAAAACAACATTGGGAACAAAAATAACAAAAAAAAGCAGAAGTAACTTCCATGTCTGGCAGCTTTCATGTTTTGCGACACAGTCAGCAGATTTCTGCCAGGAAACACTGCCTTGCGCTGGATGCAGCAGGATAAGATTGGAGACCCCCCCCTTCCTACAGGAATTCCTGTCCCGCTTCCTTTCACACACATGCAGGCTTCTTATCAGCCCATCTGGAGAAAGAAAAGCGAAGATCCGTGTGCTTGAGAAACGGTGTCACTCACCATGCGCCTGCTTCTGCTGGGGAGAAAGGAAGCTCGTCTCACCGAGCATGAGATCAGACATCGGCCCTGCCCCGCAGCTGGCCTTCAGGGGCATGCTGGAAACAGTACGGCACAGCACGGCATGCTGGAAACAGTACGGCACAGCACGGCATGCAGCTGGCCTTCAGGGGCATGCACAGCACGGCATGCAGCTGGCCTTCAGGGGCATGCTGGAAACAGTACGACACACCACGACACGCAGCTGGCCTTCAGGGGCATGCTGGAAACAGTACTGGAAACAGTACAGCACACCACGACACACAGCTGGCCTTCAGGGGCATGCTGGAAACAGTACGACACACCACGACACGCAGCTGGCCTTCAGGGGCATGCTGGAAACAGTACGGCACAGCATGACACACAGCTGGCCTTCAGGGGCATGCTGGAAACAGTACGACACACCACGGCATGCAGCTGCCCTTCAGGGGCATGCTGGAAACAGTACGACACACCACGACACACAGCTGGCCTTCAGGGGTATGCTGGAAACAGTACGACACACCACGGCATGCAGCTGCTCTTCAGGGGCATGCTGGAAACAGTACGACACACCACGACACACAGCTGGCCTTCAGGGGCATGCAACAGTAGGACACACCACGACACACAGCTGGCCTTCAGGGGCATGCTGGAAACAGTACGACACACCACGACACACAGCTGCCCTTCAGGGGCATGCTGGAAACAGTACGACACACCACGACACGCAGCTGGCCTTCAGGAGCATGCTGGAAACAGTACGACACACCATGACACACAGCTGGCCTTCAGGGGCATGCTGGAAACAGTACGGCACAGCACGACACACAGCTGGTCTTCAGGGTCATGCTGGAAACAGTACGACACACCACGGCATGCAGTTGCCCTTCAGGGGCATGCTGGAAACAGTACCGCACAGCACGACACACAGCTGGCCTTCAGGGGCATGCTGGAAACAGTACTGGAAACAGTACGGCACACCACGACACACAGCTGGCCTTCAGGGGCATGCTGGAAACAGTACAGCACAGCACGACACACAGCTGGCCTTCAGGGGCATGCTGGAAACAGTACGACACACCACGGCATGCAGCTGCTCTTCAGGGGCATGCTGGAAACAGTACGACACACCACAACACACAGCTGGCCTTCAGGGGCATGCTGGAAACAGTACGACACACCACGACACACAGCTGCCCTTCAGGGGCATGCTGGAAACAGTACGACACACCACGACACGCAGCTGGCCTTCAGGGGCATGCTGGAAACAGTACGACACACCATGACACGCAGCTGGCCTTCAGGGGCATGCTGGTAACAGTACGGCACAGCACGACACACAGCTGGTCTTCAGGGTCATGCTGGAAACAGTACGACACACCACGGCATGCAGTTGCCCTTCAGGGGCATGCTGGAAACAGTACGGCACAGCACGACACACAGCTGGCCTTCAGGGGCATGCTGGAAACAGTACTGGAAACAGTACGGCACACCACGACACGCAGCTGGCCTTCAGGGGCATGCTGGAAACAGTACAACACACCACAGCATGCAGCTGCCCTTCAGGGGCATGCTGGAAACAGTACGACACACCACGACACACAGATGGCCTTCAGGGGCATGCTGGAAACAGTACGACACACCACGACACGCAGCTGGCCTTCAGGGGCATGCTGGAAACAGTACAACACACCACGACACGCAGCTGCCCTTCAGGGGCATGCTGGAAACAGTACGGCACAGCAAGACACAGCTGTGCAGCTGCTTCTAAAAACATGGCACTGCTTGAAATGCAAATAATTCAGCTTACCAAATTGCAGTCTAAGAAAACATGGACGAGTGAAATGGATGAATGTGAATATTAAAAACAAAATAGGAAAACCTCTGCTAAAAGCATCCTGTCGTGTTACCTGAATGATAAAGGGTACGCTAAAATGAGAATGAACATCCACTATGAAATGACTACTGCTGTGCAAGAGTAGAGGAATGAGTAGTGGCTAAACCACCTACTCTGCCCCACTACAGTACTAGACCAGCTGTGACACCAATCATAAGGATGAAAGAGAAAGAGCCCTACCAGTATACCTTCTTTTCCTTTTGTGGTAGCGCAGGCCAAGCACAAGCTATATTCTCCAGACGGGAGCAAGATGATAGCAGTATCAAGCCACACATCTTAAGTACAATTGTCCGAAGGAAAAGAATTTCCCATCAAGATTCCAGAAAAATGTAGCCGTTTAATCAAACAATAAAATGCAAACAACTAATCAGAAACCACTTAGACAACAACTCTAATAAAAGAACACAAGCAATGTAGACCTTTGTGGAAAGGGCACACTGGGTAGATGAACAGGAGTGTTCATGGGTGGTCAGACACTCCCCAAAAGACATCCATCACTCCACAGCCCATTCCTACTCTCACTACGGTTCGAATGGCCAAGTGCCCTGGGCAGCACCGGCAAGCTACCCTTCCGAACCTCACCAATATTGCCCTTGCCCACATCCTGCACCTAGGGCCCAGATGCACACGCCCTCTCATGTTGATCAGTACTTGCTCAGAAGTCACTCATTCTGCGGAGATCGCTGACCTAATCTCGTACAACAACTTTGATACCCTGTTCAGCACTGAAAGATGGTTTACGCAATCCACTCCACATGTTTTTGAAGTCTTCCCACCCAAAGGAGACAGCATCCAACATCACTACCGGCCAGGAAGGGCAGGAGGCAAAGTGCCAATCATCCACCAGACCGATTGGACATGCTCCATCATCTCCTCTCCTAGGACAACCTCATTTGAATCACTCGCCTGCAGGTTCATTCTATCACACAAGGAATCCATCACCTCCCACCTCATCTATAGACCACCTCTCAGAAGTGACTCTTCCATTGCAGACATCTCCAACTTGCTCACCTCTGCCAAATGAGCACACTCAAATAATGTCTTTCTCAGTGATTTTAATGTCCCAAGGCAACGCCTTCTACTACTTTACCCAGAACATACCGCCGGAAGGTGGAAGCCGGCCCACTCCTGAGAAGGCCCACGTTGAAAAGGCCCTGTTTGCGCCTGTTCGCGTCGTGGAGCACGAGGGAGCGTTCTAGTCTGAACTCCCATGATTCATTTGCTGCCCATGAGCCGGAGCTCCTTCGCAAACGGGAGCTGCAGGAGCAGTGTCCCGTCCCCTACGACGAGTGCCAGCACTCCGATGCACATTAGGCACCAGAAGACCTGATAAGGTGCGACCCCACGATCATTTGCAACATTGCATGCCCGCATTTCTAAAATCATACCCTCACTTTGGGTACATCCTCGACCCCTATCCTGAGTGCTACGAGGCTCTTTTGTCCATTTCTTAAGGCTTTTTCGTTCGCCTCAGCATTGCCTGCACAAGGTTCTACCACCTCAAAGATGGCCGCCGCATTTTGATTCGGCCAACTAAATCCGAAAGTGCATCCTCGCTTCAGGACTGGCTTTGCCTTCTGCCACATAGCCAATCACCGGCCAGCGACTAAGGCTGCGAACAAGGCTGACCGAGCTGACAGAGCGCAATAGGAGCTAGGAGCCGACATGCTGCCCGTGTCATCTATGCCCACCACGAACCTTGGGTAAGACTATCTAATGCATCTATATTTGCATTCCCTATCAAAGTCTAGCTACGATGCCCGCTATTTGTTAAATAACGCTGCCCCAATCTTATATTCGTTGAACAAGTTTGACCCGTGCCTAGCTATGTACTAATTGTTCACCGTCTAAACACAACTATCCCTTATTCTGAACACCTCTCCTTATTGAGAGATACTACATCACTAGAAGCCTTCAGACCCATCTATTGCTCAATACAATCATCATGGCACAAAATTGCGTACTTTTAGCATGTCTTTACAGTATCTGTATTAGCTAAATCATACTCACCAATGCTAATCCATATGTTTTTACCTATTCTCCTGCAGAAGCACTGCGTAGCTAGGTCAGTTAGCAGGCACCTCTGCACACTTGGCCACACGCTTGATAATTGAATCCTGTTTGTATCTAGGTGTACTCACAGTCTGAATCCATTCAGCCACGGTCAATCACTGTTAATTTTGCAATATTCTTGAAAATTGAATCCAGGTGTACTCACAGTCTGAGTCCACTCATTTGTATATCTCATGGTCGTTAACAGACCTCACTTGATTGTGTTATGCCTTATGGCCACTAGTAGACCACACTTGATTGTGTTATGCCTTGTGGTCACTAGCAGACCACACTTGATTGTGTTATGCCTTATGGTCACTAGTAGACCGCACTTGATTGTGTTATGCCTTATGGACACTAGTAGACCACACTCGATTGTGTTATGCCTCATGGTCGTTAGCTAGCTGCTACTCTATACATACCTACTACTCGTGCCATTCACAAGCTACCTGTAAGCGTGCTTCAATCCCGAATCTAGCGATACCTCAAACTAGCCTGTTTGCCCCTGGTCCCACAAGCATTAGCGTAGCCTACAACTTCCATCATCCCTCTAGTATCCCACCCCGATCCCATATCTGAACCATGCCAGCCTGGCTAGAACTCATCATGTTACCCTTCTGGATCTTGCCCGATTGCACACCATGCAGCAGAAATAGCTATATCCCATTTAGCAATGGTCTCGCCAAGCTTGGCTGTCCAAGAAACCACCCCATTCCCTGCCCCACACCTTTCCTGCCCTCCCAGCCTCCTTTCCCCCATATCGCTCCAACAGACCAAAGCACTAACATTCCACCTAACCTCGTCACAGACAACCACTCTGACAATATCCTGAGCGCACGTAATTTGCTCGAACCTCGCCCTACAGCCCACCCCGACCTTATGACTCACAACAACAGACTAAGCTGTAGACTCCCTACCTTACTTAACAAAATGTCCAACTATCATACATATAAAGCCACTAACAAAAACATAATTGCAAACACTATGCCACTCAAAGGAGCCTTACTCAATGTCAGATCCCTTGTGGCCCACCCTACGGAAATCGCCAACATCATCCATTCAGCAAACTTGGATTTCCTTGCTGTCACAGAAACCTGGCTTCATGCCGCAGCAGGTCCCTCCCTAACTCTTGCGGTTCCAGACAACTACTCCATCCTTAGGGCCGACAGACCTAATGCTCGTGGAGGAGGTGTAGCACTTATATCCAAATCCTCGTTGGATATTAGATCTGTGACTTTCCTTCTTCTAAACTCCTGTGAACACCTATCCATTAAAATTCAAACTACCCCTAAAAATACCATCACTGGAGAATTAATATGCAGACCTCCTGGCCCCATAGGCTCCTTCGAGGAAGATTTAACGTCCCTCATAGCTGAAAAATCCAAACCCTCAACACAGAACATTATTCTAGGTGACTTTAACTTGGGATACCACGATCCTCATGACACTCCAGCATCTGCCTTTGCCAATGCACTTGGCGAACAGAACTACATTCAACTTAACACCTTACCCACACATCAGAAAGGCAGAACCTTAGACTGGCTCGCTGCCCATAACTGCAACATTATCTGTAAGGACCCCCAACCACTCATATGGACTGACCATTTCATACTCTCATTTGACATTAGCACTAATAACCCACACCATATACCGTGCCCACCTGCACCAGCATGCCTGACGAGAAATAAGTGGAACATCAACGCTGAAGCCCTCATTCCATTGGTTCTACCCACCCTAAATATGATCCCCAACTCAGCGGACCTTAACCTACTAGTAGACACCTACAACAACGCCATGACCAAAGCTATCGACCTTGTCGCCCCTCTAAAACTACGTAAAGGTAAACCTAAAGCACATCTCAACTCCTGGTACACATCTGAACTTAAAATACTAAGAAATAAAAAGTCCAAAATGGAAGCCTTTTGGAAAATGAACCCATCAGAGGAACATGAAATCAATCTCACAAATGCATCCTCCCTTTATAAAAAAGAAATAATTTGCACTAAAAAGGAAGCCTATAACATAAGAAAAAGTAATGCTAGCTCCAGTACCAAAGAATTATTCACCATCCTGAAGGAGTTATAAAACCCTAATCCACCCACGGACACGTCCGTGAAGGACCAACTCTGGTGCACTAGCATCCAAGATGCCCTTGCGAACAAAATCACTGGCCTACAAACTAAAATTGAAAACAAAAGACTACAACCCTCTAATAGCAGCCCTACCCCTAGCCCCCTTAGCCCCAGCCCACCCACCACCCCTAACACTAACCATGGCTTCACCTTTAAAAAAAGTCACTGCTCTAGAAGTGCAAAAAATCATAACCTCCCTCAAACCACCAAACTGCAAAGGGGACAGCTGCCCTGCACAGATTATAAAAGACGCAGCAAGAGATCTCGCCCCCTTCATCTCCAAGCTCATAAACATGTCGTTCGCCACTAACTCGGTACCCAATAACTTGAAACAGTCATGGGTTCTACCGCTACTAACAAAACAGACCTTGGACCCAGCCATCCCTACTAATTACAGGCCTATCACAACCGTTCCCTTCCTGTTAAAAATTCTTGACAGAGTTGCTTACTTGCAAATTCAGCATTACCTAGATTCTAACCAATTACTTGGATTGCGTCAGTCTGGCTTCCGGCCTCAGCATGGTACAGAAACGGCCCTTATTGTTCTTAAAAGCCAGACTGACGAAATTAAAGATAAGAGTAAGGCTGCCATCATACTCCTTTTAGATCTCTCAGCCGCCTTCGGCCTGGTTGACCATAAAATACTCTGCAATCACCTCTCCTCTGCCGCCCACTTCTCCCCCTCTGCTGTCGCGTGGATACAGTCATTCCTGGCCAATAGAACCATGAGAGTCTTCTCTCCGGTGGCAGCAGCAGACCCTATCCCCATTACCTGTCCCACAAGGTTCATGTGTTTCACCGACCTTATACAATATTTTCACAAAGCCCCTCTCTGATAAACTGGACCGTCTGGGTGTCACCTACACAAACTATGCGGATGACACCCAGATACTCCTCACTATCTCGGGCAACTACAAAACTGATGTAATCAGGATCAATGAAATCTTCTCCGTCATTCAGGCATGGAAGGCCACACATGGCCTCTGCCTGAATGACAAGAAGACTGAACTGCTCATTGTTGGTTCACTTCAATTTACAAAGTCCCAACTACTCCAACATCATAATCGATGGTAACACTATCCCGGTTGCCAAAAATGTAAAAACACTTGGCTTCTACCAACCTCGCCAAACAAGTCAACTCGACCGCCTCAGCCACTGCCTATACAGGAAAACTAATTAGAGCTTGTAGACCATTTCTTTCCCCTACCAGTTGCCTCACACTAGCTAGAGCCTTATACAATCTAAGTTAGACTACTGTAATAGCCTCTACCTAGGTGCCAATCAAGCGATAATGAGCAAACTCCAAATCCTTCAAAATAATGCGCTACGGGCAGCGCTAAACATTCCCAGGCGTGAGCACCTCTCTGCCACTAGAACCTCATGCAAATGGCTCACCATCCAACATAAAATCGATCTAAAAACCCTCTGCCTTACCTATAACGCCCTCAACCAGCTATCCCCTCCCTACCTTACTAACAAATTCACTCTGAAATCTTCCCCTAGAACTACAAGATCTTCCAATACCCTATGTCTCACAGTACCTAGATTTACCTCGAAAAGAGCCGGAGGTTCGAGCTTCACTGTCCTCACCTCCCAACTCTGGAACACCCTGCCACTGAATATTAAGTCGTCCAAATCCTTCCAATCGTTCAGAAAGCTTGCCATTAGGTGGCTTCTGACTAAAAGTCAACCTTCAAGTTAGACCTCAGTTACAAATTGTACATATTGTCTAATTTCTGTCATTATTGGTTGCTATTACCGCTACTGCCTGTATACTCTGTATATATATATGTATATATATTATGTATATTTGTTGTTCTACTACTACTGTTGATTATTACCATGTACTGTGCCTTGTAAATTGTACTAAGCGCCCTTATACTCCCGGGTCCGGAGCACTATAGAAATATAATAAACAAACAAACAAACAAACAAACAAAGGCTGACAACCCCACTCGAAGCATGCTTTTCGCACTGACCACTTCCATGGACCTAAAGCAACTTGTGCTCTCACCAATTCACAACACAGGTAACACCCCAGACTTAGTCTTCACAACATCCCCCTACATTACCTGTATAGACCCTATCCCACTTGACTAGTCTGCCCACGTCGCTATCCCAATATCAGTCACCCACTCGACTACGGCTCACAAAAGTTCAGGCTAAACGCCCCTCACTCAATGCAGCTCAAAACCTTCCCGGTCAAGGCTCTAGAAGCAAACTTTGCAGACTCCTCCTGGAGTTATTCTGCAACTCTGCAACTCTGCTATGAAACTGGTGGATACCCATGCCCCCTAAAATCCATCAAAGTTAGGACAAAACCACCCACCCCATTATACACCCCTGAGCAAGCCTCCAACAAACGTTCAATCAGAGCCCTAGAGCAATGGTGCCACAAAAACCATAACTCGGGAGACTTCACCCACCTCAGATCTCTGCGTGCAAACCATAGGAAATTGATTACTGAGGCCAAAGCTGCTTACTATTCCACCACCATTGCAGCAGCCTCTAAAAGGAGCAACAACCTCTTTGAAGTAGTGAAGCATTGTACCAAACCCTCACCCGACCCTAAGGTACCAGAAACACAGAGAAAATGCGACAGAATCAACACACATTTTATTGAACAAAATAGACAAAATCCGAGAGACCATCAAATCAACCTCTCACAGCATTAGCATTCCTTGCACACCTAGGACGCACACTGCACCTCTAGACTGAATTATCTTCTCACATTCCCCCGGATCTCCTAAAAATGATTGCCTCCCTCAAACCTACTTCTTACTCTGATGATATAATTCTGACCTCCATCATTAAACAATTGGCGTACCCGGTGCTCAATGCGCTCCAAAGAATCATCAATGCGTCCCTCGGATTAGGATCATTTGGGACACCCTCAAAACTGGTCTCAAACAACCTCTTTTGAAAAAACCAACCCTAGATCCAGACGATCTGGCCAACTACAGGCTCATTACAAACCTCCTGTTTATTGGCAAAATCTTGGAAAAAGTAGTTGCTACACAACTATTCGCCAGAATTGAACAACTCCACTGCCTAAATGAATATCAGTCATGGTTACACCCAAAGTGTAGCATTGAGACAGCCACCATCCAGGTGGTGTATGATGCTCTCCACATCATGGATAAGCGTGACTCATACCTGCTTGTCCTCCTTGACCTGTCGACTGCATTCAACACCATCGACCACTGCATCCTTCTCTCCATCCTTGCTGACAAGATGTGATTCTCTGGCACTGTCCTGTATTGGCTTACCTCCTACCTCTCAGGCAAACACCAGGCTGTCCAGATGAACTTGTTGCATTCTAATGGACTCCGGGTCTCCTGTGCAGTTCGCCATAGCCCGGTCCTCTCACCAATTCTTTTTAACCTTTACATGGAACCTCTGGGCACTCTCCTCAAAGATCCCAATATAGCCACCCACCAATATGCAGATGATACCCAGTTGTACATGAGAATAAATAGCACACTAGACATCATTCATCTATGTGATTACCTATCGATCATCCAGTCCTGGATGCCAACTGCCTATCTCAAGTTTTCTTATCGCTTTGACAAAAGAGCTATTTATTGCCCGTTACTGCTTTGAACGCATGCCGCGCTCCCTCATGGGTTGTATATGTCTTCTTCATATTACAGTTTCGAAGAGACACTACCACATAAACCATTGCCCCTCGCGCACTCATAGCTTTTTATTAGCGCAGCTTTACCATAATGTCCCTTTAACAAAGTTCTTTCACTGACTATATATATATTCAGTGAAAAAACTTTGTTAAAGGGACGTTATGGTTAAGTTGCGCTGCTAAAAACCAATGAAATTCAGTGAAAAAACTTTGTTAAAGGGACGTTATGGCTAAGTTGCGCTACTAAAAACCTCTGAAATTCAGTGAAAAAACTTTGTTAAAGGGACGTTATGGTTAAGTTGCGCTGTAAAAACCTTTCAAATTCAGTGAAAAAACTTTGTTAAAGGGACGTTATGGTTCCAAGTAAAACCGAAAAACCCTTGAAATTCGCTGATTATGGTAAGCTAAGCAACCATAACTCGCGCCACCACCGTGCACTGCTAAGCCTAACACCCAGGACATCAAAGATGACATCACAAATGTCATTGATGACATCACTGATGACATCACATGTGCATTTACCTTTCATGAAAAGTCTGTACAAGGGATTCTTAGTGTAATGTTAATAAAAAAAGTGTCAAAGATTATTCGAATAAAAATCAAGTGCTAATCAGTGCATTAAGCAATGCATTGATGTAAATAGCATTCTATTATGAAGTTCCATCCAGTATACTAAGGTACTCATGTAGAAACATAGGCATTGTGTGCAGCATACACGATGGAGGTGCAATATTCATAAGCTTGCCATGTTGAATAGTGAAATGATAACTGTTTTCATATTACAGTTTTGCGTACAGTGAAACTTGTGATAAGTAGGTAATAAAACCCACTTAATACATAATTGCATTATTATAGACAAATCACAAAGAGACAACACCACATACAAATATGAATATATACAAGGGAATTGAAGTAAGAAAAAAAACAGCAATAGTAGCAGAAAGTGCTCATAACCTATCTGATTACCTTTATGCAGAGAAATGATTGCTCTGTTTCAAAGCTGTTACCTACCCTATCTATATATATCACATGATGTGTCTGGACCCTAAGGAAAATAGTGTTAGTACAACATATAAACATGTGAGTATATACAAGGAAAGTACAGTAATAAAAAATATCAAAACTATCAGAAAGTGCTGATAAATCTACTGATAATTTTAATGCACAAAAAGGATTGCTGTCTTTCAAGGTTGTGTCTTCCCCTATGTATATGTTTCATATGATTTGACTGGACCATAAGGGAATTATTGTAAGAACATACTTGAAGGATAAGTCTACGAATATAGTACATTTACAATGTTTAGTTCATGGCTGTTACTGAAGAAAATCATGTGGCCTAGATATGTCAGGAAAGGAAAAAAGGGGGAATCAGACATGTGATGTCATCAGTGATGTCATCAATGACATTTGTGATGTCATCTTTGATGTCCTGGGTGTTAGGCTTAGCCATGCACGGTGTTGGCGCAAGTTATGGTTGCTTAGCTTACCATAACTGGCGAATTTCAAGGGTTTTTCGGTTTTACTTGGAACCATAACGTCCCTTTAACAAAGTTTTTTCACTGAATTTGAAAGGTTTTTAGCAGCGCAACTTAACCATAACGTCCCTTTAACAATGTTTTTTCACTGAATTTCATAGGTTTTTAGTAGCACAACTTAACCATAACGTCCCTTTAACAAAGTTTTTTCACCGAATTTCATAGGTTTTTAGCAGCACAATTTAACCATAACGTCCCTTTAATAAAGTTTTTTCACTGAATTTCTTAGGTTTTTAGTAGTGCAACTTAACCATAACGTCCATTTAACAACGTTTTTTCACTGAATTTCATAGGTTTTTAGTAGTGCAACTTAACAATAATGACTTTGACTTTATATACATGTCATATGGAACTGACTGAATCTCTTCTACTGTACTTGATGACCGCGAACTCATTTAATGTTCGCGGACATGTTCAAAGAACAGTACCACTACCTAAAAACTCGGGGGGGTATGTTTGATTGTTATATCATAACATAGGAACATTTAACAAATTCAAAAAGGAGCACACAAACACATTATATGTACTAATACATAAGAAATGTAACCCATATATACAACACACTAACCATTCATTTAAATGCACTATGTTCTAAAATGGAATATACCACAAGAAGATAAATTGGCTTCCAACATAATTACCTCACAAACATGACAGAACTGAGAACAAGAGCAGACCCTCTGAGTACATAGGACATAACTTACCTGAAATAGTAAGTGTACTTAATTGTATTCATATATTTATAAACTTTCTGTATTAGATAAAAAAATATATTATATATTTTTTTTCTCACAGAAATGTCTGGTACTCCGGAATGGCTAGAGGAGCATTTCCCACATGAAGAAATGTCACAAGATAGTGAAACTAATGGTAAACACTTTATAATATAAACCATTTAATTATTATTATTTTGTATACATTTAACATATATATACATTTTTTTTGTACAGAGCATACCAAAATAGAAAATACTTCAGAAAAACCGTTATGGATAACACTTTTCACAGTATAGAAGAAAAAATGGATTTATTGTTGACTAATTTTAATAATTTGAAAACTTTTGTGGAAGATAATTTTAAACCAAAAACCTTGTACCATTGCCCCACATGTACTTGTCCCTCCTCACCATATCCCAGTCAATTATCCCCAAACCCTCTCCATAACGAAAAACTTTTTGATGAGACTTCCATCCCTTCTTCACCTAATAACAATCATGTTGAAACCCCTAATTCTCCTGTTTTTGTTTCTGTTTCTGCCTCACCTTCTCTGTCATAAATTATTAATATATGTTAAATAAAGTTAAATTTTTATATTGTGTTGTAAATAGTTTCTTTTTTTTTTAAACAATGCAGGTGTCCGCGGACAGTGCAGGGCTTCTGAAATGTTCATAAATAAACAGAAATGGAGGTGTCCTGAAGAACACTATACCTGTTCGTACTGTTCGCTAGCAAGTTCAAACTGTTCAAAAGAGCACACGCGTTGTCCTGAAATGTTCGTAAAAAAAATTAATTAAAGTGTCCTAAAGAACACTATATCTGTCCGTAGTGTTCGCTATCAAGTTTAAACTGTTCTAAGAACACAATTGGTGTCCTGAAATGTTCGTACGTAAACGAAAATGGAGGTGTCCTGAAGAACACTATACCTGTTCGTAGTGTTCGCTAGCAAGTTCAAACTGTTCTAAGAACACACGCGGTGCCCTGAATTGTTTGTAATTAAACAAAAATAGAGGTGTCTTAAAGAACACTATACCTGTCCGTACTGTTCGCTAGCAAGTTGAAACTTTTTTTTGTGTTCGATCTGTCCGCCGACAGCGCGCATGTCCGTGGACCGCGCACAAGCACCCCTGTAAAAGACCACGCCCTAGAGCTTATTCTCATTGTGTTTCTGGCTATTCTTCAGAACACAGCGATTTTTGCTGCCGCCTGCAGATTACACCATCATTGAGATGGCATCCCTGGCTGCTGAACTGCCACCTGGTGCTGCACCTGCTTCAGCACCACCCCCACCCCCTCCACCACCTCCCCAAGGGCCTGAAGAGGGGAACAGGAGTGAGGATGCGGAGGAGGAAGAAGAGGATGATGAGAATGAGGTAGTGGAAATCCCTACTACCAGCACAGGCATGAGTCTTGGGTGTGGCGGTTATTTACCATTCATGGGAATGGTCCTAAGGCTCGTGCGAACCGTGTTACCTGCAATGAGTGCAAAATGATACTCATTCGCGGGAAGCACGGTAAGTGCAGCTTTGGGACCACTACTATGAAGCGACACCTGAGGTCATTTCACTCTGGGGCTATTCGCAGGGTTGTGCCTTGCGAAGAACGTAGCAGGTTGATTTCCTCTAATTCATCCTCTGTTTCGGATCCTGTCACTACAAGGACCACCTCTGCGGGACAGCATCTTCCTCAAGCTGCCTCACAGGCCATACAGAATGCTGATGACCCTTACCTTTCGAGGGACACAGTTGTATGTATGTACTGTGACACAGTACTCTGCAGGGGGGAGCGACTTCGTAGTGCTTTTGAGACTACCGTCTCAGAGCACAAGAAGATCTGCTCACTACCCAAATAAAACCCACTCTACATCTTCCTCTCTCAGCTCGCCCTTTCTTATTCCTGTGGTTGGTGTCCCCCCCTTTACCTTCCTTTCCCCTCCTCTCCTAGTGTGTCGTGTATTAAAAACCAAAAAAAATACAAAATATCAAATAATAAAAATATAAGGCTCTATTTAGAGCCGCCTTTCACAGTTAAAAAATAGAAGTGAGAATAAATGAAGCAGGGCCCTTTGTATTTTTTAGAAGTCCGCGGACAGTTCGCAAACATTTAAAAAATTGGGTTGCTACCCTATCACAAACATTGCAATTTTCTCTGGGAGGAAGTGGTGGCTCTGAAAAGAGCCTTTGGGAGGTGTTTCTAAGTCAAAAATTACAGATGCTTAACACCTACTTCAAAATGAATGTTGTAATTCCAAAAAAGGTCGCCGTGCATTTTGTACATTTCTCAGAAAAATCTGATTGCCACCATAAGTAAGATGGACTCCATCTCTGCAAAAAATATTTGTACTACGAAACAGAATATTTTCATTGTGAAAGAAGACATGCCAAAATCTTTTAGAAATGCACAAACAGCTTTATTAACATTGCGCCTTGCTTTTTCCATTTGTGGACCAAATGAAGAAGAACGAAGCCACATTTGTCTCTGCGCAATCCGTGAAAATATCACTTGAGAATTAGGAAACATGTCCATAACCTTCCCAAGTCCTTCTTCATAGCAAATTGCAAAACAATTCCAGTCACATGTCCTAAACTGTTCCCTCCACAATGAATTACAATTATGTCTGGATGTTGCTCTGTCTCCAAAGTAGCACAGAGAGGTAGCAAGTCATTCCACATACTCCATGCCAGTGTACTTCCACATGTGGGAATCCAAGATCTACAGCTACTCCACAGCTTTCTGCATGCACCTTCAACCAATATATACATGAATCTCCCAAAATCCATAAAATCTTTTTCCTAAAACACACAGACATAGCTATCTGTTGTTCTCTCAGCAAAAACAGTAAATGAGAAACTCTCTTCTGGCACAACACACCCACTAAACTTACATGACCAATCCCTTTCAGTACTCATTCTCATTTGCATGACTTCTGCACCGAAAAATCCCCGGATATAACTCCCGATGTCCGCGAACTACCGCCAAGTCCGCGGACATATCGTAACATGAACAGCCCTTCTACCATTTCCACTTCACTCTCTCTGCCATTCCCTCATTGGATGTAGCTAAGAAGTCACATGACCATGCACCAATCACATTCAAGACCTCTACATCTAACTGCATCATCATAGATCAGCACTGCAAATGTACTGTGAATCTCTCTGAGTACAAGTGTCATATCATTGGCAAGCACCATCTTCCAGAAATACTGTACAAGTCTCCAAGATTTCTACTTGCAGCTCCATGCATATCCATATGCATGAACACAAACTTCAGGTATGCATATTTTCTGTACAGTAGATGAACACATTTTCAAACAGACTTTTAGCTTGTGTAATCTGTAAAATGAATTCACTGTATTTTTTTCAATTTCCTAAAATGAACCATCACTTATAAACCTTTATACTATTTACTTTCTTTATACACACACACTCAAGTCATGTTAAACTAACATTTTTTAAATGAAATATATAGACTACATATATTCAAACAAAATTGCATACAAGCACAATCTATGTTTAAATCTTTAAAAAAATACTTATACCATTTCGTATGTTTTTGTTTTTATTTATTTACGTACTTAATTACTTTAATTTAGACATGACATTAAGGCGCTATTACCTAGAACAGCTTAGTTACAGAAATAGTGGTATTCACTGGTATATTATACATTTCAGAAGACATAGTAAAGATATTTCTTTTGCTACAGTTAGTCATTCAATACAATTTGTACATTACGAACATATCATATGTACTGAACTGATGCAATGTATCTTATGTAAATAAATTAGTTTAATGGTTTTAAAGAAGGCACTGAGGATTTCAATTAAAAAAATCTATATCTAAATTAAAAACAGCGCTATATACAAACAAAGTTACTAATTTGAAGCTTTTACAATTGCAGTGAAGACCAGTCTCCTGAAAAGAAGCAGCCGAATTCAAAGAACAAAGAAGAACTAAGAAGTTACCTGTTAATTTAAGAAAAAAAGTAAGTAGAATATCACCATAATATTTGTATTATTACTCAAACATACTGTAAAGTTAATACAAGCTATTTCTTTGCCTAGAAATAGAGATTGTGTACCATTTTGTCCAAAAATCTCCATGTCTTAAACAGCGATTTACAGCCAGAATGGCCCACAAATTCCTATTTTTGGACACACAAATTACCCAACTGAACCGCTGCAATTTTCATATTATTGAACAAACAACTGTTTTAATTGTATACATAAGATTTACTATTTGTACTTTTCCACACCACTAGCTTACTTTTTTTGTCATCTGAACCCCAGTTTAGTAACACATAAATTCAAGAATACCTATCCCTACTAGTTGTAGTTCCCAATGCACAATCACACACCATTACGTACATCTTTATCATCTTACTCAAACACTCATGCACACAGCACACATACATTGCAGAACACCCCAACCCATACCTTCTTTATTTTTTTCAACAGACCCTAAAGAATGCCTACCAAAGGTCAAGTCCGTAGAAAGCAATGCAAAAGCATCCATCTCTAGCAGAATTTGTAAAAAAAAGTTGAAACAAAACAGCTAATACAGTCATTTAGTGAAACACAAGAAGTTTCAAGTACAAAAACTTTGCCTCCTCTATCAAAATGTAAAACAAACCAAAAAACAATTAACAGACATTCAGCTATCACTACAGATAAAACTACTTCTTTAAATTTGAATATAGTGCAAAGTAAGCATACAAAGTAAAGTATTTTAGCCAAAATGTACCGTCACAAAGTCCTTCAAAATCTTATAAAAACAGGAGAGAAATCAGGTTCAATGCTTAAAACCTATCGTAGGAAATTAATCTTAGAAGCGTTGATGGACAGTGCAATTCTTCTCAAAAGAAAGTTATTTATTTTACTGTTAAACAAAATGAAACCACTAACAAAACTAATAACTAAATTACAAAAAAGACTTCTCAATAAGCGAAATGTCAACAGAAAGAACTTCTTAAGTATCTGCGGAGGTGAATGGAAGCACACTACGAGCACAGAACCATATTTTAATGAAGAAGCGTACAAACAAAAGCAAACAAATACAATTGCCATACATAGCAGTGGTCGAGGTTATGAAAAAGTGAATAATACCACAATGGAACAAGATGACCTCCTTACAAAAATATGCCCTGAAAACTTAGAATTACCCCTCTATTCAACTGAATCAGAACGTCTAGTGTACAAATGGCCATGCACGTCAATGTGTAACATTCCCAAACAATGTTTCAAATCTTTACGCCAATTCCTCAATAAATATGTAAAAAGCAAAGACAAAATCAAAATTAAATTACTGCAAAATATGGATACCTGTCCAGTGCGCAAGTACACAGGACTACAAGGACATACATTGGCCTGCATTATAGGGCCTACTTGTAAAACCACTTTCCATGATATCAAAAGGATATCAACACACCATTGAACTATAAGAAATCTAGTCTATAAACTGTACTATGCTAAAAGTCCTGCTTTAGCACTAGCAAATTTAAATAACATCCTTCTACGTGGTATTGCCAAAGACCTACTTGAAGAAATTGACTATATCCAGAAAAAATATTTTGGAAGTGAAAGCCATTTACAGAATGAAATAGCTTTAAACCAATCAAGCAACAATTCTACACATGGCAACCTTTTGCTAAACACATACAAAAAAGAAATACTAACATGTAAAAGTACATCAGCTGAAGTACCAAACCATGTATGTGTATGTTGCCGTAGGACTTTTTATAAAAGTAACACAAAAACTGTAGACCTGGGGAGCAACATCTCGGCCTGTGTGGCTGACCCCCTGCCCCGATCGCCATCCTGCTTCCCCTGCCTTTTTCCCGCGTCCCTTCTCCCTCCTCCCGCCTCCTGGCCCACCCCCTCCCGTGATTGGTGGAGCCTGACTCCTCGTTGGGCCTAGCGGCGGCAGTGCCCCCTGCCTGCCTCCTTCACACCCAGAGTCAGCAGGTGAGTGCACCCCCCAGGACCCTCCTGGGCCCTGGGGAGCAACATCTCAGCCTGTGTGGCTGACCCCCCGCCCCCGATCACCATCCTGCTTCCCCTGCCTTTTTCCCATGTCCCTTCTCCCTCCTCCCGCCTCCTGGATCACCCCCTCCCGTGATTGGTGGAGCCTGACTCCTCGTTGGGCCTAGCGGCCGCAGTGCCCCCTGCCTGCCTCCTTCACACCCAGAGGCAGTAGGCTTTTGTGGCTGACCCCATATCCAGAGCCCTTTCTGATCCCCCAGCAGCCCGCTCCCACTCCGCACCCTCTTCCTGCTCTCCCTTCCCATACGCCTCCCAACCCGCTCAGGCCCGTTCTCATTGGTCCTCTCACCCTTCATCACTGGTCCTCCCAGGGCAGCCCTCTGCCCGTGTAGCCCCCGGCTAAGGGCCCCAAGGACAAGGGCGGCTCCAACGGAGGCGGCTCCAGGAAGTGCCAGCAGGTGTCCGCAAGGGGACGCCAAGGAAGCCAGCAGCCAACAGACACCAACAAAAACCGTGAGTGTGGCATGGGTGGGGAGTAGAGCAATCACTCTACTCCAGAAAACCCCTGCCACTCTATCTACCTACCAATAACATAGAGTGCCATAATACTTCCATGCCCACTCTTAGATAGAATTGTGAACATTGGCCTGCGTCGCACCTAGATGGAATTGTGAATGTTAAAATGTCCACTCTTAGATAGAATTGTGAACATTGGCCTGCGTCGCATCTAGATTGAACTGTGATTGTTAGCATGTCCACTCTTAGATAGAATTGTGAACATTGGCCTGCGTCGCATCTAGATGGAATTGTGAAGGTTAGCATGCCCACTCTTAGATAGAATTGTGAATGTTAGCATGCCCACTCTTAGATAGAATTGTGAATGTGAGCATGCCCACTCTTAGATAGAATTGTGAACATTGGCCTGCGTCGCATCTAGATGGAATTGTGAATGTTAACATGTCCATTCTTAGATAGAATTGTGAACATTGGCCTGCGTCGCATCTAGATTGAACTGTGATTGTTAGCATGTCCACTCTTAGATAGAATTGTGAATGTTAGCATGTCCACACTTAGATAAAATTGTGAATGTTAGCATGCCCACTCTTAGATAGAATTGTGAACATTGGGCTGTGTCGCATCTAGATGGAATTGTGATTGTTAGCATGCCCACTCTTAGATAGAATTGTGAACATTGGCCTGCGTCGCATCTAGATGGAATTGTGATTGTTAGCATGTCCACACTTAGATAAAATTGTGAATGTTAGCATTTCCACTCTTAGATAGAATTGTGAATGTTAGCATGCGCACTCTTAGATAGAATTGTGAACATTGGCATGCATCGCATTTAGATGGAATTGTGAATGTTAACATGTCCACACTTAGACAGAATTGTGAATATTAGCTTGTCCACACTCACACAGAATTGTGAATATTAGCATGTCCACACTCAAACAGAATTGTGAATATTGGCCTGAGTTGCATTCTAGATAGGACTTTGAATGTTAGCATGTCCACACTTAGACAGTATTGTGAATATTAACATGTCCACAATCAGACAGAATTGTGAATATTAGCACGTCCACACCTAGACAGAATTGTGAATATTAGCATGTCCACACCTAGACAGAACTGCGAATATTAGTATGTCCACACTTAGACAGAAATGTGAATATTGGCCTGCGTTGCATCTGGAAGGGACTTTGAATGTCGGCATGTCCACACCTAGACAGAATTGTGAATATTGGCCTGCGAGGCATCTAGATGGGACTTTGAATCTTGGCATGTCCACACCTAGACAGAATTTCGAATATTGGACTGCGTTGCTTCTAGATGGGACTTTGAATGTTAGCATGTCCACACCTAGACAGAGTTGTGAATATTAGCATATCCACACTTGGACAGAATTATGAGTATTAGCATGGCCACAGTTGGACAGAATTGTGAATATTGGCCTGCGTTGCATCTAGATAGGACTTTGAACATTAGCATGTCCACTCCTAGACAGAATTGTGAATATTAGCATGTCCACACCCAGACAGAATTGTGAATATTAGCATGTCCACACTTGCTAGTCCACACTCAGACAGAATTGTGAATACTAACACGTCCACTCTTGGACGGAATTGTGAATGTTGGCCTGCGTTGCATCTAGATAGGACCTTGAATGTTGGCATGTCCATACTTGGACAGAAAGGTGAATATTAGCATGTCCACACTTAGACAGAATTGTGAATGTTGGGGCAGACTAGAGTACGCAGAGCGGACCCAAGCGCGCAGGGCGGTCCGGAATGCATGAGTGCATGGAGCGGACCGGAATGTATAGAGCAAACTGGGGTGCATGGAGTAGATAGGAGTGCATGGAACGGACAGGAGCGCATAGAATTGCGTGACGTGTATACTATGGTCTGAAATGCAGATAACGTTTGAAAGAGCATATAACCCATTATATCACACCATCATGCTTACTCTCTCCTTTACATCACCACTCAACTAGAACACAGGGATACCATGACACCATTCGGTATAACTGTTCTCATATCAACATCCGCCGCTCACTCCACATCATTCTAAGTAAACACTGCTGGTTACACCCCCCCAGCCAGGCGTTCTCTTCAGGCCTAACGCAGCCACATCTGATCTGGATAAATCCTGCCAGAATGAACACATACTCCTGACCTCTCAACCATCACACCTACCGCTAGAAAGCAGCTATTACACGGATACCGCACGAGCTGCACACATACCCGGTGCTCACACACACCTTTTGACCCTCTCTACTCCCTCTACTGATATGAACTTCGGTTCCCAAGGGCGTTCAACCTACCAGCGCCTTCAGACCATACCAATGGTATATAAAGCGCTATATAAATGCAAAATAACATAACATAACAAAAAAGAAGACAATGAAGATTCTAAATGGTTTGAATTAGGTCTCTACCTTGTAGCAGAAAACAAATATGAAATAACTGATCCCTTAATACTTTGCAGTTACTGCACTACAAAACTTGACAACAACCAAACTCCTTCACGTGCTATCACAAATAATTTGGAATTATACCCAGTACCAAAACCCCTACAACAACTTAATTTATATGAGAGCATCATGATTCAAACAGTACACCCATTTCAAGCAATACTAGCCTTCAACCAAAAAAGCAAAATTACCTCCCTCTGAATTGGTAAAAGGCATTTGTGGAGAAGTAGTTTATTTACCATTAGATCTAAAAGAAAATGTGCATACTCTAGGAGTGCAACGTCCAATGCAGCAATCTTTAATTATCTTAGTAAATGGAGTACCTACAAAAGACAAAAAATATGGCAACAGCTGGTAGATATACATAAAGTTAGACAAGCCTTGCAATATCTTAAAGAGAATAATGAATATTACAAAGAAATTAATATTGAAGAAAACTTGAAAGATACAACTGAAATAATTCAAGAAACACAAGAAGCTGGTCAATTTGAGCTACTAGATCCTGCTACAATATCAAATACTTTAGACCATTATACAATTCATCCTTTGCACTCTAATGACACCATAGAAGATGTACTGGAAACGTACCAAATGCGTCAAACAAAAGGATCGCCAATCAGCATATGGGAAAAAAGTATAGAAGCACATGCTTTTCCTCTACTCTTTCCTACTTGCAAAGGAGGAAGGTATGATGATAGACCAATTCAAAATATCAGCTTCAGAATACCGCTCATTACGGATGTATTCTGAAGATCCCAGATTTAGACAAAATGTGGAATACATATTCCACCCACTCTTTGAAAGTGAACTAGCAACTTTATGTTACAGAGTTGCACACATATTAAAATCAGGATCACACTTTCAAAATATGACAGCTACACAATTATTAGAAAAAGTGCAACAAAAGGATGAGGTTTTACAATCAAATATTACAAATCTATTAGCAAATATGCGTGGTACTAAAGTGTACTGGTTTTGACGTCATGGAGATGTACGTTGTATGATCAGAAACCTTGGGCCACCCACTTGGTTTGTTACATTAAGTTGTGCAGATTATGCATGGGAAGATTTACATGATTTCCTACGCATATCAAATAAAAACAAAACAAACATAGATATACTAACACCTGGAGAACTTTGTTCTTTGGATCCTGTTAATGTTTCAAGATATTTTCACCATCGCTTCATTGCTATGCTACATTTTATTTGTAATAAAACTGTTCCTCCCCTTGGATAAGTGCAACACTTCTTTTGGAGAAAAGAATACCAAGCCAGAGGAGCACCACATATCCACATGCTTTTATGGATTAAAGATGCTCCTAAATTTGGTCAAGACAGTGATGCCACTGTTTTACAGTTTATTGAAAAATATGTCACTTCTGAAATTCCATCAGAAGCCACAAATAGTGATCTTCATGCACAAATTTTACAATTTCAAAGACACAAATGTGGAAAATATTGGCGTTGCAAATACAAAAAAGAAAGGGAAATACTACACCAAATGCCGATTTGGTTTCCCTAGACCAGTTACAAATACAGGTCAAGTGAACAACCTCATGTCTTCAGTTAGACATAGTGTTAAAGGTAAGTCACCTACAAAATACAGATTACATAAAAAGAAAAGAAGAAGAAAAATATATCAATGATTATAATGCAATCATTGCCCACTTATGGGATGCAAACATAGATGTGCAGTACATTGCAGACAATTCTACTGCAGTTGTACGATATGTCACAACATACTTAACTAAAGCAGAAAAGACAGAGCTCAAAGACATCTGGAATGACCTGTCATCAGATAAAACAGTGTCTCAGAAATTATACAGCTTGGGCATAAAAATGCTCTCCCATAGAGAGTGTGGATCATATGAAGCAGCTGATCATTTAACTGGTACGCATTGTATGGTAAATCTGAAAATATAGTATGGCTAAGTCTTGGTCCAGATAAATCTAGAAAAAGAGTTCTAAAATCATATGAAGATATAGAAACAATAGCCAAACGTGATCCCAACAGCCAAGACATTTTAAAAAACAATTTATTGGACACATACTACCCAAACAGAAGTAATACTTTGGAAAACATGTGTCTATACCACATAGCCCAAAACTACACATACAAAAATAATATGAAACCTGATGAAAAAAAGGTAAATATAGAGTGACAAACTGTGAAGGCAGCTTAGTTAAACTCACTAAACCAAATTTAATTAAACATATCAAATTTTCATTAAAAACTCCTCAACATAAAGAAGTATATTACATGTCCCTGCTACAACTCTTCAAACCATGGAGAAAAGAAGAACAAATACTAGATAACTATGACTCATATGAGGAAGCTTTCAAAGCAAATGAAAGCACTATAACTGATGTAAACTTTACACAGTACAAAACAATGTTGCACAATGAACAGCAACACGAAGAAGAACTCCAAGCCCAACTAGATAAGGACACTCCTGACAGTAGTCAACCTTCTGTAACAGGAAGCCAAGAACCACTGGGAGAACTACTAATAATAAATGAGGCAGAATTAGCTATGATAGAAGTAGAAAACACCATGGGCCTCATTACAACCCAGGCGGTAAATTCCCTACTTTACCACCATGGTGTAAACTCGGTTTACACCATGGTGGATGGCGGATTTACCGCCCCATTCCAAGGTGAGTGGGGCGGTAAATCCCCATTCCCCATTTACCCTTCCCCATTCCCATTTTTGCCCCATAGGGCATAATGGGAGTGGGGAAGGCTCTAATTACGGCACCGTAAATTACGGTGCCGTAATTAGCACCAAGGCAGGTTAGCGCCTTGCATTTTAACGCCTGCTAAAAGCAGGCGTTAAAATGGTAATCAGGCGTTAAGGGTTAACGGCGCCGTTAAACCCTTAACGCCTGGGTTGTAATGAGGTCCCATTTGTCAGTATGAAGATAAAGAAGACTTAACTATACTACAATCAAAACTAAACAATGAGCAACGTAGCATTTTTGAAGAAGTAACAAAACAAATTGCACATGGTATAAAACATGAAAATAAAGAATGTTCCTGCCATAATTATAAACCTATACTACTGTACGTCAGTGGTGAAGCTGGTTCTGGCAAAACATTCCTAATCAAAATCATTAGTAAGTTCCTTCAACAATTGACAAACAACAAACTGTCATCTGTTTTCACTGCCCCCACAGGTTTAGCTGCCTACAACATAGGTGGTGTTACATTATACCGATTACTACTATTACCAGTAGAACACCAGAACAAATTAGACTATTATAAACTTTCTGCAAAAGCTGCAATGGAACTACACAGAGTATTGAAACAAATGAAAATGCTACTAATAGATGAAGTGAGCATGGTCTCCAACCTGATGTTAGCTTTGATTCACCTCAGATTATAAGAAGTACTCAAAACAGACTATGAAGAGCTTTTTGCAGGAAAACACATTATTGTTTTTGGAGATCTGCTTCAATTAACACCAGTAAAATGTGAGCCTATTTTTAAAACATTAGGACACAAACTCTGCCGTAAAACTATTGGCAGCATTGGAAATGTCAACCTTTGGCAACATTTCCAATACAGAGAATTAACAGAAAACATGCGGCAATCTGCAGATCTCACTTATGCCAACATTTAAAAAAAGTATCAGAGTTGGTATACTTTCTAAAGAAGCAGAAGCAATATTGAAAACCCAGCACATTAATGCACTTCATGGCGATAATGCATGTGATACAGATGTTATGGAACAATTAGCCCACAAAAATGCCAATTTTATGGCCTTAATGCCCACTCTTGCAAGCTGTTTCAAATTCAATGAAATCATGCTAAGCAAAGAAATGCAAACAATCATGGAAATTAGCACCACACACAAACTAGATGTACATGGTATGACACTACCATGTGTGACCAAGCCACAACAAGACTAAATAGTTTAGAAAAATCAAGATATTAAAATTATCCTTAAATTGCAGAGTAATGCTTAAACGTAACCATGACGTGGACCAAGGATTAGTTAATGGAGCACTGGGTACAGTTGTTGGCTTTCAAACATACCCACGCAACAACAAAATTCAGTTTGTCAATATAATCTTTGACAAACTTTCAGAAGTAAAATGGATAGGATGCTCAACAGCTAGGTTCCTTCTCTTCAAGGATATGTATGTACACAGAGAACAATTTTCTTTAACTCTTGCATACGCAGTCACGATTCATAAATCACAAGGTCTTACCCTAGACAAAGCAATGATAGATATTGGTAACACAGTCTTTAAAGAAGGCATGAGCTACGTAGCACAATCACGCTTACGTACACTTGACGGTCTATTTCTAATCAACTTTGATGCAAGTAAAATAAACGCTGATATTCCTTGCATTTTAGAATACAATAGACTTCGCTCACTATACACCCCCCACCTAAACACATATTCTGTTCCACAAAAAGTAAAACGTTATAAAAGAAAAATAAATCAAACAGAAATGCAACAGGATGTCACTGCAAATCCTCCAAAGAGAGTAAAAGAAACTAATACTTCATCAAGTACCACAAGCAAATAATAATCAATTAGGGAAAGTAAACCAGGTACTTCTTTAAAGAAGGAAGACAAACTCCAAAAAAAGCAGTTAGATACAGAACTACCTGGACCATTTAAATTCTCAAATATAGTTGGTTTAAGTTGCTACGCAAATGTAGCAATGAATATTCTATTTCAATTACCACCAATTGTTGACAACATTTACTTACACAGTATAGACCCATTGTGTTAGCAAATGTTAGTACTTCACAGAAATGCAGCAAACAATCCTGACAACAAGTATAGTGTTTATGGAATAAGACAACAATTGGACTACTGTGCTGGAATGGTGAAATTCACTATAAACTCACAGGAAGATCCACAAGGATTTCTAATGTACTTACTACAAGTACTGGAAAACAAAAATCATACCTATAAATGAAATCTTTCAGATTTCATACATGTGGAAACATACATGCACTCTCTGCAACAATGTGACACAAGAAGAAATCCCCAATGAACGCTTCATATATATATCAATACCAAATTGTGAATCCATTCCATTTCAGCGACTTGCACAAAATGCAAACCATGGTAGATTATGCTCTACCTGCAATTCAGATAATCGCTCCACGTTAGTAATACAAACACATAGGGCCTCATTACGACCCAGGCGGTAAGTTACCGCCTGGGCCGTGACTTTACCACCATGGCGTAAACTACGTTTACGCCATGGTGGTTGGCGGACTTACCGCCCCATTCCGAGGTCGGCGGGGCAGGAAGTCCCCAATCCCCATTTACCCTTCCCCATTCCCATTTTTGCCCCATAGGGCATAATGGGAGTGGGGAAGGCGTTAATTACGCCACCGTAAATTACGGTGGCGTAATTAACTCCATGGTCCCTTAGCGCCATGGATTTTAACACCTGCTAAAAGCAGGTGTTAAAAGCGCCATGGCGCTAAGGGACCTCGTAATTGGTGGTAAGGGGTCGGCGCAGCTAACGCTGGCGCTAACCCCTTACCGCCAGGGTCGTAATGAGGCCCATAGTAAATACATAATACTAATGCTTCTACGTTACAATGCAGATGGTACCAAAAACAACTGCAAGCTGACTGGATTCACACATGGTCAAATATCACTTGGTAAGAAAACCTTCACAACAATAGGTATAATCTACCACGCAGGAGCCACAACCAATTCAGGGCACTACACTGCATGTATAAAAAATAAATGTGGATGGTTTGAATGTAATGATAGTACCATTACTCTAAAGCAGAGGTTACCAGAAAATCTTACAAACACTTATTTGATGTTCTTAAAACCAAAATTTGATAACTAAACTGTATTTAAACCCTAAGTAAACTTGTGTTAAAAAAATATAAACTGTGAGAATACTCCAAAAGCTATCTAACTGCTCAAAGATTCTACAACAACTAATCAGATAAATGAATACCACTAAATTAGACCAAAAAATACACAGTTAGAATATGCCAATTGGTGTTTAACTGTCCCAAAATTTAACAATATCCAAATAGATAAATCAATACCACTAAAATATATCAAAAGAATAGACAGTTAGAATACGCCAATTGGTATCTAACTGCGCCAAAACTTTATAATATCCAAACAAATAAATAATATGTTACTGCTCCAAAAAATGCAACAAGCCAAAGTATAAAGCATTAGCCAGAAACAACAAGTGAACACTGAAAACAAACAAACAAATAAACTGCAGCATAACAGAAAAAGTTTTTTTTTTTTAATCCAACATGGATTTTTTTTCTCCCACAGACCCAATGATTTTAGCAACACATACAGAAACTGAGCAAATTGCACAGTACTCTGATTTGTAATCTACTAAATATGAGGGTCCAAAAAAAAAAGTATGTTGATTATACAATGTAAAAAGTCATTACAACATACTAATACTAACATGCTATTTTCTTTTATCAAATTAACAAGAAATACATGTACTCCGGTTACTAGACCAAACAGTAAGTATACAATAATAAGGAGAACCATAGGAGCATATCACATCCATAGTATCTAATACCTATGTTCCTTATACATTTGTTTTTCACCCAAAGTTATAAGCAAATAGCCATGCACCCAAGACTCTATGCCCTGGCCACAACCATCGCAGCATATCACATCGATATAGTCAAACCTTTCAACTATGATCTATGGAATCTTTTAATGTCCGCGGACATTATGAGGGTTCTTAGAACACTTTCAACTTGCCAGCGAACAATACGGACAGCGTTTTCAGGACACCCCCTACGAACATTTAAGAACAACGCGATAGTTCTTAGAACACTTTCAACTTGACAACGAACAATATGGACAGTGTCCTCAGAAAACCCCCATTTCGTTTATTTGCGAACATTTCAGGACACCGCGAGTGTTCTAAGAACACATTCAACTTGCCATCGAACAATATGAATAGCATCGTCAGGACACCCCCTACGAACATTTCAGAACAACGCGAGAGTTCTTAGAACACATTCAACTTGACAGAGAACAATACGGACAGCGTCCTCAGGACACCCCCATTTTGTTTATTTGCGAACATTTCAGGACACCGCAAGTGTTCTTAGAACACATTCAACTTGCCAGCAAACAATACGGACTACGCCTTCAGGACACCCCCTACGAACATTCCAGGACACCGCGAGTGTTCTTAGAACACATTCAACTTGCCAGCCACAACCCCCCATTCATATTTGCAAACATTGCAGGACACAGCGAGTGTTCGACAATGTCTTCAGAACACCCCCATTTTGTGTGTTTGCGAACATTTCAGGACACCACGAGTGTTCTTAGAACACATTCAACTTGACAGAGAACAATATGGACAGCGTCCTCAGGACACCCCCTACGAACATTCCCTGGACAACGCGAGTGTTCTTAGAAACGTCTTCAGAACACCCCCATTTTGTTTATTTGCGAACATTTCAGGACACCGCAAGTGTTCTTAGAAGCGTCTTCAGAACACCACCATCTTGTTTATTTGCGAACATTTAAGGACACTGCGAGTGTTCTTAGAACATATTCAACTTGAGAGAGAACAATACGGACAGCGTCCTCAGGACACCCCCATTTTGTTTATTTGCGAACATTTCAGGGCACCGCAAGTGTTCTTAGAACACATTCAACTTGCCAGCCACAACCCCCCATTCATATTTGCGAACATTTCAGGACACAGCGAGTGTTCGACAACGTCTTCAGAACACCCCCATTTTGTGTATTTGCGAACATTTCAGGACACCGCGAGTGTTCTTAGAACACATTCAACTTGACAGAGAACAATACGGACAGCGTCCTCAGGACACCCCCTACGAACATTCCCCGGACACCACAAGTGTTCTTAGAAACGTCTTCAGAACACCCCCATTTTGTTTATTTGCAAACATTTCAGGACACCGCAAGTGTTCTTAGAACACATTCAACGTGACAGAGAACAATACGGACAGCGTCCTCAGAACACCCCCATTTTCTTTATTTGCGAACATTTCAGGACACCGCGAGTGTTCTAAGAAGCGTCTTCAGAACACCACCATCTTGTTTATTTGCGAACATTTCAGGACACCGCGAGTGTTCTTAGAAAACATTCAATTTGACAGAGAACAATACGGACAGCGTCCTCAGGACACCCCCATTTTGTTTATTTGCGAACATTTCAGGACACCGCGAGTGTTCTTGGAAGCGTCTTCAGAACACCACCATCTTGTTTATTTGCAAACATTTCAGGACACCGTGAGTGTTCTTAGAACACATTCAACTTGACAGAGAACAATACGGACAGCATCCTCAGGACACCCCCATTTTGTTTATTTGCAAACATTTCAGGACACCGTGAGTGTTCTTAGAACACATTCAACTTGCCAGCCACAATCCCCCATTCATATTTGCGAACATTTCAGGACACAGCGAGTGTTCGACAACGTCTTCAGAACACCCCCATTTTGTGTATTTGCGAACATTTCAGGACACCGGGAGTGTTCTTAGAACACATTCAACTTGACAACCAACAATACGGACAGCGTCCTCAGGACACCCTCATTTTGTTTATTTGCAAACATTTCAGGACACCGCAAGTGTTCTTAGAACACATTCAACTTGCCAGCCACAACCCCCCATTCATATTTGCGAACATTTCAGGACACAGCGAGTGTTCGACAACGTCTTCAGAACACCCCATTTTGTGTATTTGCGAACATTTCAGGACACCGCGAGTGTTCTTAGAACACATTAAACTTGACAGAGAACAATACAGACAGCGTCCTCAGGACACCACCTACGAACATTCCCCGGACACCGCGAGTGTTCTTAGAAACGTCTTCAGAGCACCCCCATTTTGTTTATTTGCGAACATTTCAGGACACCGTGAGTGTTCTTAGAACACATTCAACTTGCCAGCCACAACTCCCCATTCATATTTGCGAACATTTCAGGACACAGCGAGTGTTCGACAACGTCTTCAGAACACCCCCATTTTGTGTATTTGCGAACATTTCAGGACACCGCGAGTGTTCTTAGAACACATTCAACTTGACAGAGAACAATATGGACAGCGTCCTCAGGACACCCCCTACGAACATTCCCCGGACACCGTGAGTGTTCTTAGAAACGTCTTCAGAACACCCCCATTTTGTTTATTTGCGAACATTTCAGGACACCGCGAGTGTTCTTAGAAGCGTCTTCAGAACACCACCATCTTGTTTATTTGCGAACATTTCAGGACACCGCGAGTGTTCTTAGAACACATTCAACTTGCCAGCCAAAACCCCCCCCATTCATATTTGCGAACATTTCAGGACACAGCGAGTGTTCGACAACATCTTCAGAACACCCCCATTTTGTGTATTTGCGAACATTTCAGGACACCGCGAGTGTTCTTAGAAAACATTCAACTTGACAGAGAACAATACGGACAGCGTCCTCAGGACACCCCCTATGAACATTCCCCGGACACCGCGAGTGTTCTTAGAAACGACTTCAGAACACCCCCATTTTGTTTATTTGCGAACATTTCAGGACACTGCAAGTGTTCTTAGAACACATTCAACTTGACAGAGAACAATATGGACAGCGTCCTCAGGACACTCCCATTTTGTTAATTGCGAACATTTCAGGACACCGCGAGTGTTCTTAGAACACATTCAACTTGCCAGCCACAACCCCCCATTCATATTTGCGAACATTTCAGGACACAGCGAGTGTTCGACAACGTCTTCAGTACACCCCCATTTTGTGTATTTGCAAACATTTCAGGACACCGCGAGTGTTCTTAGAACACATTCAACTTGACAACCAACAATACAGACAACGTCCTCAGGACACCCCCATTTTGTTTATTTGTGAACATTTCAGGACACCGCAAGTGTTCTTAGAACAGTTTCAGCTTGCTTGCGAACAAAATGGACACATATTGAGTCCTCAGAACACCCCCCATTCAGTTAATTTAGAACATTTCAGAACACCCGTGATGTCCGCAGACAAATCGAACACAAAAAGAACGTCTAACACATAAAAAAACACAACTTTCATCCTATCTCATACACTTCCACCCTCCCCAAACACTCCTACACACCAACACACTCTACTAAATACACATTTTTAACAAAGTTTCACCGCGCTGTCCGCGAATCCAAGATGGCGGGTGCTACCAAAAATCTGACGCGCTTCACGCTCCACGCCGTCCAATCAGCGAACACGTTGCATGTCCGCGGACATCACACAAGCCGATTGGCCAATCAGGACACTGTCCGCGGAGCGAACAGGGAAGTGTTTCCACGGACCGAACACAGATATCACTAATTTTTTTTGACCTCATTTTTGGTCATTTTAAAAAAAAACTACTGGGCGATTTTCACCAAATTTGCAAAAGCACGCTTTCGGGACCAAGCCGCTGCTCCTAGTCCAAATATGGTGAAAATCCGTCCAGCGGTTTGTCCAGGGAGAGCGAAGTTATAAGCCGCTCAAAAAGTGCTCTTCCTATGGAAACACCAACCTAACCATAACTACATGGCCACTACCGTGGCCATGTAATATATATATATATATATATATATATATATATATATATATATATATATATATACATATATATTCAGTTTTTCACTGAATATATATATATCTATTTATATATATTCAGTGAAAAAACATTGTTAAAGCGGCGTTATGGTTACAAGTAAAACCGAAACCCCTAGTAATTTGCCAGTTATGGTAAGCTAAGCAACCATAACATTAAACAAGGCGGTAGAGAGTTTCAAGACAGTCCACAATGTTGTGCAATACATTGTAATTCAAAATTAACAAAAATAATCTTTATTATAAACAAATAACTCAGGGGGGGTGGATGACTCTGGCATTATTAGTAATGCGCAGGCGGGGTTTAAAGTGGGGAGCGAAACTTTTGACCATTGTTTTTTATTGTTTTTACTCATGACAAAATATACAAAATTACTTAAAATGAAGCTATATGTTATTTTTCTCGACCACAAAACAGCGTTCAACTCAGTGCCTAGAAAATCCTGTGGCAGGTCTTAGAGAAGAGAAACGTTCCACAACCTTTAGTAGAAGCAATTACATTACTTAATGACAAAACTTCAGCGGCAGTTTGCTTTGGGACAGGCGGGGAACAAACCAAACCCTTTGTACTAAATAAGGGGGTACGCTGAGGATGTGTCCTGGCTGCGCTCCTTTTTGAACTATACATCTAGGAAATAGCAGAAGCTCTGGAGCGGGGTGCTTTGAACGTGCCTCAGATTGCATCTATGAGGTGGCCTACCTTATTTTTTGCTGACAATGCGCCGATAATTGCACCATCTCTAAAAGGTCTTAAACTAGCACTTTACATTTTTTCGGGGAAATGCAAAGACCTTGGATATAATTAAATGTCACCAAAACGAAGGTAATGATTTTTAAGCCACCATTTACTAAGACCTGAAAGCTGAGAGTTGACATAGAAGGTTGCAAATTGGAGCAAGTTTGGTACTTTGATTATTTGAGGATTAGATTTAGTGAAGCAGGAGGATGGCCTGACCAATTGTTGAAAGCTAAAGTTAACCTATATAAATATATGTGTTTATACTCCCACAAAAGGTTTATCCCCAATGGAGAATATTTTCTTAAAGAAGTTGTTGCTATTACCAGAAAGTGCCCCATCCTCATTGATTCATCTAGACCTTCAAATATGGCCTGTAGCCGCACAAATTGTTTTAAAGCCAGTACTGTATCAGGTGAGACTGTGGTCTTCTCCTGGTTTGATCCCCTACAGAGACACACTTAGGGAATTTTTGAAGTTCGATGGTGCTGCAAACTATGGGTGGGTGTGGCATGTGAAAAACGAGTTAACTGGGTTGAACGAAGGATCCCTCTGGACTAACCCCACAGAATGCCGACATGTTTCTAAACTGACCTGAAAGCAAAGGCTAAGATTATTGCCAGGGTGAAAAAGGAGGTTTCAGGCCGTACCTTGAAGGAAGTTCCATAATATGTACCCATTAGCATGATGGGGAACTGTAAGTATATTTTGGATAAGATCCATCCACCCTACAAGTGTTGACTTTATGTACGCTTTAGACTAGGGTTCTTATATATTGCATATTACACGTGTCTATGGTCTGGTTCCAATTCTGGTGTTTGCCCCGTTTGTAGAGCATCTAATAAAACCCTATTGCACTTTATGTTAACTTGTCCTGCCTCACTCCATATGAGACAAGGTATTTGAGACCCATTTTGTTGGAGCTGGGCATAAGAAACACACAAGATGCTATGTTGTTTTTAGCTTGTTCACTGGGCTGGAAAGTTAATTTCTCTACAGCCAGATATGTGCATCGTGCTTGCCTATTAAGAAGTAGATTGCTGGGTACTGGGTGATTATTGTTGGGTATCCTCGTGAGGCTGCACGCTTGCTCTTCTCACAGAGGATTCCTTGGAAGGAGGTATCATCTCCGGGAGGTGTTTATAAAAATGTACATCATTTTTTTCTTTTTTTCTAAATTGTTATAATACTTGTGTGTTTTAATTCTATTTATTAACCTCCCTTGTATAATTGATTATGTTGTTGCTTTTTGCTAATGGTCAATTCGAATAAAGCTTTTCAAAATGAAATGACTAATTAAAATACATACAAATATTCCAAAACTCAAATGGCAATTTCAATGTTAAAACCGCTCCTTGAGAGAGAAACAATGCACTGTAAATGTACACTACTCTTATCTAGTGTTGGTAGAGAGATTCCCAGACCGCCCCCTTGTTTTGCATAAATTAATTTTGGGTCTCACCCTAAGTTACATGGATGTTCCAGACGTGGACCCCTTGCTCACTGTTCTTAGAGAGGCACAGCTTCACGCTCCACCATGATGATGCCCAACAAGGCTGAAACACGTGTATGGGGCTGCTGTTGGTACTCTTGTTCAGAGGAGAATTGCCTAGTATTTCGGTGCTGGACTGCCTCTGGGCAAGACAAAGACTGATAGGCAGGGACACTTCTTCTCTGTGAAAGGGACAGTGAGCCAAAGACTTGGTAGAGTCTCTCCCAGGGGTTATTCACCCAAGAACAGGTCATTGGGCTGTGTTCGTGCTGGTAGAGAGATTCCCAGACCCCCCCACCCCCTTGTTTTGCTTATCTAGTGTTAGTTGCAATATATAATGACTACTGTAAACAAAAACAACAAATTAGTCTATAATGTGGAGGCAATAAAGTGTATGGAAGAAACAATAATTCGGAAGCTGATTCAAACAGGATAAGAAGGGTTCTGATCCAGAGAGCCACAACACTATTAATGATTTTAACTGAATACCTCTGGATGAATGTTCGAAATTAATTGTATCCTGAACAGAAACATGTTGAGAAAAGCCTAAAGTGAAGAGCAGAGGCAACTGTGTATTAGATGTTATTTGCACAGAGTTACTAGATACTAGAGTCTGTTAATAATATATCTTTACTATCTCAAACCAGCTTTACATAGATGAGTCAACAAAACCTAGATAGGTAATTAGTCACTATATCGCAACTAACACTGGATAAGACTATTGTACATTTGTAGAGCATTGTTTCTCTCTCAAGGGGAGGTTTTAACATTGAAATTGTCATTTGAGTTTTGGACATTGTTTATATTTTTTAATTAGTTTATAATAAAGATTATTTTTGTTAATTTTGAATTACAATTTATTGCACAACAATGTGGACTGTCTTCAAACTCTACCTCCTTGTTTAATGTTATGGTTCTACTTCAGGAAGAGGTAAAGACCACACATCTGGATTAGCATACATGTGCGTCCCAGTTTCCCCCGCTTATCTTAACCAAGCTAAGCAACCATAACCCATGCCACCACAAGACTAACACACAAGACATCAAAGATGACATCACAAATGTCATTGTTGACATCACTGATGGCATCACATATCTGGGACACTTGTTTTTGTTCACTGACATATCAAAGCCAGGTGGTTTTGTTCATTGACAGAATCTGAAAATTGGAAAAAGTGCTATATATCCAGATATTAACCTTCTTATATGTTCTTAAAGTACTTTCCTTGGGGTTTGGTCTCAGCTCATGGTACACATATGTGGGGCAGTAAGCAGGCCTCAAACACACAATTAATTTGTATACACAATGATGAACTTTTGTGTTATTGACATGGCTGATGATGCAAGTCATGGTTGAATTGCCTAGGGCATGAGGCTCAACCACAACCCTAGCCCCACCAAACCACCCTGTTATCCACTGCACCTACCCTGAATCCTAGTTCAGTGTCCCCTCATAATGCGACCAATGGCCAGTGGCACCTGTTGTGATCACATCTACTAGGCAGGTGAAAATGGGTCTTTGTCATAGTCGCTCTGGCCAGTGTACCCCGAGAAACATATTGGTGAAAGAAAGTACAGTGGCCATGGCCGAATGACTCGTGGCCCTTGAATAAACTATGATATGACTAAACCCTTGAAATTCATGGAAAAAACCTTTGTTAAGGGACAGTTAAGGGGATCAGATTTAACACCACAAAACCCTTTAAATTCAATGAAAAAACTTTAGTTAAGGGAGAGTTAAGGTGATCAGATTTAAATCCACAAAATCATTGCAATTCAGCAGATGTGGGAAGTGATGATCATCTTAAGGGAAGACTTGAAAGTCAAGATCTGGGAATGCTGCTGGCGACACATTGGCAAGAATGTCATCAACCAGACAATAAAAGTGAAGTGAGATTCATTGGACTCAAGTTGGTGAAGAATAAGCCCAGAATGGGGGATACGGAATTAACTTTGCAGCAAACAGATGCTATGTTTATTTGTAAATACGGAACTGAGTAGAAAGGTCTTAATACAGACCACGTATTGAGTGCTTTCCTGTGAATAAATGCAGTGTGTGGAGCATCTAACAATTTTAGACTAAATGTAGAAGGAAGATGAATCAATAGTCAGTGTTCTGTAATATGCAATAATTCCAATATAATGGAATATACCAAAACAAAATAAATATGTCTCCAACTGAATGACCTCACAGAAACTGCACAGCAAGAAGCAAGAGCATACTTACACAGCAGTAACAGCAACAGTTTATTTAAAAAAGTAGTAAGTACACTAGATTTATTTCATATACTTTTTCTGTATTATGTACACTAAAACTAATATTTATTTTTTTTAACACAGAAATGTCCAGTACTTTGGAATGGCTGGAAGAAAATTTCCCATGAGAGGAAATGAGTGAAAACAGTGATAGTAATGGTAGACACAACATTTCTCTATACAAGCCCATTAATAACCATTACTTTATGTGTACTTAACACATTTTTTAACAGACCAGACAACCAATAAAAATAATGTACCAAAAGACATATTAGAAGATCCTCTGAAACGAATGGAACTAAAAATGTATTTGTTAATGCAACACTTCAATCAACTAAAAGATTGTATTGGGGACCACATTAAAGAAAACATTATATGCCACTGTCCCACATGTACCTGTTCCCCCTCTCCATGTGCCAGCCAACTATCCCCAAACCCTGCCCACCAAGAAAAATCGTACAATGAGACTTCCATCCCTTCCTTCCCTCCCATACATCATATCCAAACCCCTAATTCCCCTGTATTTGTTTCAGTTTCTGCTTCCCCCTCTCTTTCCTAATTTGGCTACTGTTAAACAATAATACAATTTTAAGTGTATTCTTAGTGTATGCCCGCGTCTTCTTTTTTTTTTTAAGGCAGTCATGGTGTCCGCGGACAGCGCGGCTGTCCGGGGTGTCCTCAATTAACCAACATGGGGGTGTCCTAAGGACACTATACCTTTTCGTACTGTCCGTAATTAAAATGGAGGTGTCCTTAGAACACACAAGATGTCCGCCTGTCTGTAATTAACCAAAATGGGGGTGTCCTAAGGACAATATACCTGTTTGTACTGTCCGTGATTAAATGGAGGTGTCCTTAGAACACACAAGATGTCAGCCTCTCACAATCACCCAAAATGGGGTGTCCTAATAACACCCCCGCTGTTCGTAATGTCCGCAACCAGAATTAATATATCCGTAGAACACATATCCCGTCCACCTGTCCGCAAAAAATGTTGATGCACATTTATTTTATTGGGGGACTTCAACATTATTTGTGGAACACCCGCGCACATGCATATCACACACTTGGGTCCTACAAACATCGCGCCTCTCCGCAACTGTCTGCCGCACATGTGTCGCACTTTTAATTAGTTCGGGGACCCAAACACTGTCCGTAGAACACCCCTGCCCATGCGCAAAACCATAATTGCACATTTGGTGTCCTGCGTACAGCCGTCCCATTTGTGAACGTGTCTGCACCGTCATCATGTGACTGCACCCACTATGAGCGTGTGTTCTTATTTGCGGACACTGTCCGGCCCCCTGCTTTTTTGAGCAATCCAAGGTATTTTACTGTAAAAGTTCACCATTGCACATGTCCCAGACAATGTCCCTGCCGATCTATATACTTTGAGGAACTTTTTGAGCCCGTTCTTACTGTTCAAAGTGTTCGGGGACGGCGTGGGTGTCTGCAAAGCACGCCCCAGCACCCCTATAAAAGGCCACACCCCAGAGCTGATCCTCATTCTGCTTTTGGATTTCCAAGATTTACAACAGGACAATTGTGCAGGTTGCTGTTCTTGGTTCCTCGTTCCTAGTTCCTGGTTATTAACCTTCCAGCTGGAATCCCAAATTGCTTATGCTGCTACTGCCTCAGCATCAGGACCCCCACCCCCTCCACCACCACCACGCCCCCAAGGGCCTGCAGAGGGGAACAGGCGTGAGGATGCAGAAGAGACGGATGAAGAGGATGAAGAGGATGAGGTAGTGGAAGTCCCTACTACTAGCACTCATCGTGAGTCTTGGGTGTGGCGGTTATTTACCGCAGTTAATGGAAAGTCAAAAGCTCAAGCGAACAAGGTGATCTGCACTCCGTGCCACATGGTGATAAGTTATGGCAAGGGTGGTTCGTATAGCTTTGGTACTACATCAATGAAGCGACACCTAAAGTCATTCCACGGTGGGGCTATTCGTAAGGTTGTACCTTGTGATAAACGTAATAGGTTGAGTTGCTCTGCAGCATCCTCTGTTTTCACTCCCGTCACCACAAAAGACACTCCTGTGGGACAGTGCATAACTCCAGCTGCCTCACAGGCCATTCATGATGCTGTTCACCCTTCACTTTCAAGGGTCACAATATTTTGCATGTACTGCAACGCAGTACTCTGCAGGGGGGAGAACCTTCGGGCTGCTTTAGAGACTGCGGTCAAGGAGCATCAGAAGGTCTGCGACCTACCTGAATAAGGCCCACCCTACATCTTCCTCTCTCCACCTGCCCTTTCTTATCCCTGTGGTTGGTGTCCCTTCCTTACCCTCCTTTCCCCTCCTTTCCTTGTGTGTCGTGTTTAAAAAAAAAAAAAAAAATATAAAACAAAAAAAACAAAAAAAACAAAGGCTCTTTTCAGAGCCGCCTTTCACAGTTAAACAACAGACGTGACAAATAAATAGTGCAAAGCCCTGTCCATTTTTTAGAAGTCTGCGGACATCTAAAAACTGTGCAGTGCTGCCCTTTCACAACCATTGCACTTTTCTCTGGGAGGAACTGGTGGCTGTGAAAAGAACCATTTTGTGGTGTTTTTTTGTATTTCAAAAATTTCAACTGGTCAACACTTACTGCAAAATGGATTGCTGTAATTCCAAAAAAGGTTGCTATGCATTTTGTATATTTCGCAGAAAAATCTGATTGCCGGCATAAGTAAGATGTACTCCATCTCTGCGAAAAATGTGTGTGCAAGAAAACATAATATTTTCATTCTGAAAAGAGGACATACCAACAAGGCACAAACAGCCTTGTTGACATTGCACCTTGTTTTCTCCATTTGTGGACCAAATGAAAAAGAATGCAGCCACATTTGTCTCTGTGCAATACGGGAAAAAATTACTCTGGAGTTTGAATACATGTCCATGACTTTCCCAAGTCCCTCTTTCATTGCAAATTACAAAGAGATTCCAGACACATGTCCTAAACTGTTCCCTCCACAATGAATAATAATAATGTCTGGATGACGCTGTGTCACCAAAGAAGCATAGAGAGGTACCAAATCCACCCACTTCATTCCACACACTCCATGCCAGTGCACTTCCACATGAGAGAATCCAAGATGTGTAGCCACTTCACAGCGATCTGCATGCACCTCCAACCAATTTATCCATGAATCTCCCAAAATCCAAACAGTCTGCTTTCTGAAACACACAGTCATAGCTATCTGCTCTTCTTTCAGGAAAAACACCTACAGACAAACTCTCTCCTTACACAACACACCCAGTAAACCTTATTGACCAATCCCTGCTCTGCTCAGCCTGGCAACCCCAAAATCCCCGTATGTAATACGCGCTGCCCACGAACAACCGCGCTGTCTGTGGACAAATCGAAAAATCTGAGCGTAGAGAGTGAACATTTAAATAGTGTGCCCCATTTCCCATTTTATTATTATTTGCAGATGCTTCAGAAACACCTTTTATTTTGTATTTTATGTTTCATATTTTCCTCCAAAAATCTTCACATTAGCTTCTCCAAAGCAACCCTTTTGTCCCAAAACAGCATGGCATTTCCCATAAAAGATAAAGAAATGCCATCTTCTTTAAAATAAAATAAAACATTACCAGAATCAATGTTCTCATTATTACAAAAGAACATACCAGCTCTAAGCATGAAAGCAAACATGCCTCGGTTGATTGAACACTTAACAATATTTTGCTGAGAACAAAAAACACAACTATTGTCCCATACTGCTCTAGGTAACAAAGCAGAAAAAATAACATTGGCATTTGGAAGGACTTTCATGATTGCCTGAACCAAGTTTTGCAGACCTTGCAACAAAGTAGGGGCACTGACATAGCCCAAAAACACAGAACCACAGTGTAGGACAACTATATATGGACTACGAAACCTAGCCATATCCTGACAAACTACTAAAATCGCATGCAAATTCAAATCAGGCACAGTGCTCCACACCACATCCACTCCTTTTGTGACAAAATGGTTAGTCACATTCCTAGATTTAAGATACTGCTCCAAACCATTCACAAACATATCTCCAACCACCAACACCCTGACTTTCTGCACCTCCGCCATCTTCACTACACACAGCCCCTCTCAATATGAAACAGAACCTCAACACCTGATTGGCTAATCCTCAAAATACACTCCCACTTCATTCTCGGAAACCCTGGTGTGGCATGTACTGTCTGTGAACAACCGCGCTGTCCACGGAGCGCGTAAGTAACACTGGGGCAGCCCTTCTACCCTTTCCACTACACTCTCTGCACCATTTCCTCATTGGCTACTGTTAAGCAGTCACAAAATCATCCACCAATCACATCCAAGAACTCTACATCTAACTCTGTCATCACAGATCAGCAGTTTAGATGTACTATTGATCACTCTCAGTACAATTCGGCAGGACCTACAGCAATAACTATTATAAAACTCCCCAAGATTTCTACTTGCAGATTCATGCACATCCACATGCATGAACAAAGACTACAGGTATGAATTTTTCCTACACAGTACATGTACACCTATTCTAGTAATACAATACATCCAGAGAGCATAGGTCAGCAGCAGCGTGCGCACCTTGAAAGCAAAATGACACAAAGCAACACAGATTTAATCCCCGGGTCCGCGCTTAGAAACCTCTGGGTGTTTAAGCGTGATATGAATACGCAATTAAGACAAAATAATTATGCAACTAAAAAACAAACAATTCCTGTATCAGCGCCTCAAAGCCCACGGGCTGCATAAGCGCTTTAAAAATGTAAAAAAAATATATATATATATCAACAGAGTAACTGCCACTTATCCTATATAAACTGTAAAATGAACTTACTGGGCCTCATTACGACCCAGGCAGTAAGTTACCGCCTGGGTCGTACCTTTACCACCATGGCGTAAACTATGTTTACGCCATGGTGGTTGGCGGACTTACCGCCCCATTCCGAGGTTGGCGGGGCGGTAAGTCCCCATTAACCCATTTACCCTTCCCCATTCCCATTTTTGCCCCATAGGGCATAATGGGAGTGGGGAAGGCGTTAATTACGCCACCGTAAATTACGGTGGCGTAATTAACAAGGTCCCTTAGCGCCATGGATTTTAACACCTGCTAAAAGCAGGTGTTAAATCCTCCATGGCGCTAAGGGACCTCGGAATCAGGCGGTAAGGGTCGGCGCTGTTTACGCCGCCGTAAACCCCTTACCGCCTGGGTCCTAATGAGGACCACTGTCATTTCTCCCATCTGCTATGATGAAGTGTCAATTGCAAACTTTTCAGCTCTCCAAATGTTTGTTTACACAACCTAAAAAAATATTGTTTCATATTATAAGATGGGAAAATAACATATGTTATGAATTATGAAAAAGACTGTCCAGTGTATTATGAAATTACACACAGCCAGGATAAGTACATACATCTTCATTCAAGAACACACACAGACAATATCATTAGAAAGGCTACCAGATCAAACAACACCACTGCCTCTATATGAAATCCTTCTGCTTTATTTTCCATACCTTCACAAAGTCATACATTGAATGCTTGTATGTACAATCTCTGCTATTTACCCTGTAAAAATAGCAAAAAATGTATATGATTATTTCTTCTACCTCTTAACATCCATTAACATAACATTAAAAGAAAGTGTGCTCTATACATTTACTATTATAGTCATTTGAAAAACACATTCAACTAACAGATTCTAAATAAAATATACAGTATGCATATAGGCAAAGGAAAGTGCAAAACAATGTGTACATTAACAGAAGTGCTATAAATACACATATTCACTAACTTCTTTCTTTTACAATTTCAGTGAAGACCACTCTCCTGAAAAGCAGCAGTGTCTGAAGTACGTACAAGGACTTAGTAGAAACCTACTCTTTCCATACAAAAAAGTAAGTGCACAACTAACATAATGTTCTGTTACTCAAACACACTCGTTTTCTAGTATTGTAGAAGAAACAAATATATTAACCCTTTACCATCAGATGTAGTATTAGTGCTTCCGCTTACCAGTTGCATACTAATATTGTCAACTGAAGCCCAGTATAGTAACACACAAATACAAGAATAACCTTCACAACTTGATGTAGCTGCCCATTGCACAATCACACACCTCCACAATCATACTTACCATCATACTCAGACACTCATGCACAAAGCATGAATACACTGCACAACAGCCCAACCCACACTTTCTTTTTTTTCTCCAACAGACCCCAAAGAATGCCTACCAAAAAGCAACTCCATAGAAAGCAACGCAAAAATAGAGAACATCAAAATAAAAGTGTCCAAAATAAGCAATTATCTCTAGCAGATTTTGTACAAAAACGTCAAACAAAACAGCTAATACAGTCATTAAGTGAAACAAAACAAGCTTCCAGTACAGAAACTTTCCCTCCTCTATCAAAATGTAAAAACAAACAGAAAGTGATTAACAAGACTTCAGCTACCACTACTGCTAACGCTGCACCTATAAATCTTGAAGTAGTGGCAAGTAAGCATACCAAAAAAATGTTTTGCAAACATTTTTCCGCCACACAGTCCTTCAGAACCTTTTAAAAACAGGAGAGAAATCATGCACAACCCTTAAGATCTACTGTAGAAAATGAATCCTAGAAGCTCTCGTAAACAGTGAAATCCTTCTCAAAAGGAAGTTATTTATTTTGGTTTTAAAAAGGATGAAACCACTAACAAAACTAACTACGAAACTACAAAAAAGACTTCTCAATAAACATAATATCAACAAAAATAGCTTCTTAAACATCTGTGGAGGTGAATGGAGTCACACCACGACCACAGAACCATATATATTTTAATGAAGAAGCATATAAACAAAAGCAAACAAACCCAATTGCCATACATAGCAGTGGATGAGGGTGTGTAAAACTTAATACCACCATTATGGAACAAGAAACTCTGCTCACAAAAATATACCCAGAAAACTCAGAATCACCTCCCTATTCTACTCAACCAAAATGTCCAGTCTACAAATGCCCCTGCACATCAATGTGTAACATTGCCAAAAAATAATTCAAATCTTTACGCCAGTTCCTCAATCAGTATGTAAAAAGCAAAGACAAAATCAAAATGAAACTACTACAAAATATTGATGCCTGTCCAGTGCGCGAATACACAGGAATACAAGGACATTCATTAGCCTGCATTTCAGGACCTATTTGCAAAAGCACCTTCCATCATATCAAAATGATATCAGCACATCATTCAACTATAAGAAATCTAGCCTAAAAACTCTAGTATGCTAAAAGTCCTGCTTTAGCACTAGCCAATTTAAATAACAATCTTCTACATGGTACAGCCAAGCGGTATTATCCAAATTGACCTTTTACAATTGACCTTTTGCACAATTGACCTAATTATAGTGGTCCTAATTGACCTTCTGCACAATTGACCTTTATATTATTTTAGTTATTTTATATATGTATTGGGTTGGTTTTGGATTATAAATAATATAAGGGGATTGGGTGGTGGGTTGCAGGGGGTTTTGGATTGGGTGGGGGGTTGCAGGTGGTTTCCCCCGCACATATGTCCTAATTGATCTTCTAAATTAGGTCGATTCTCCCGAGCTCAATTTTCCCGAGGTCAATTGTGAAAAGGTCACAACCCAGCCAAGCAACTATTCGAAAAAATAGAGCATATCCAGAGAAAATATTTTAGAATTGAAAGCCACATACAAATGAAATAAATGTACAACAAACTAGCAACTACTGTACAAATAGCAACCTTCTATTAAAAACATACAAAAAAGAAATACTAAAGTTGAAAAGTACCTCCTCTGAAGTACCAAACCATGTGTGTGTGTGTTGCCGCAGGCCTTCATATAAAAGTATAGACATAACATACAAAATAGAAGTCAATGAAGATTCAAGATGGTTTTAATTAGCTCTCTACCTTGTAGCAGAAAACAAATACGACATTCATGACCCCTTAATAATTTGCAAGTACTGCATTGCAAAAGTTGACAACAACCAAACACCTTCATGTGCTATCACAAATAACTTGGAATTATTCCTACTCCCAAAACCCCTGCAACAACTAAATTTATATGAGAGCATCATAATTCAAACAGTTCACCCATTTTAAGCAATAATACGCCTCCAACCAAAAACAGCAATATTACCTCCCTCTGAATTAGTCAAAGGCATTCGTGGCAAAGTAGTTTATTTACCATTAGATCTCAAAGAAAATGTACACACTCTAGGAGTGCAATGGCCAATAGATCAATCTTTAACTGTCTCAGTAAGTGGCGTACCTACAAAAGACAAAAGAATTTGGCAACAACTCACGGATTTACATAAAGGTAGGCAAGCCCTGCAATATCTAATAAACAACAATGAATACTACAAAGAAGTTAATATTGAAGAAAACCTGAGAGAAACCATTGAAATAATTCAAGAGTCACCAGAAACTGATCAATTTGAACTTCTAAATCCTGCTACAAAATCCAATATTTTAGACCATTAGACAATTCATCCTTTACACTCTAAAGACACTATAGATGATGCACTGGAAACGTATGAAATGAGACAAGCAAAAGGATCTCCAAACAGCATATGGAAAAAAATTATAGAAGCACAGGCCTTTCCTCTACTCTTTCCTACTGGAAAAGGAGGAAGGTACGATGATAGACCCACACAGATAATAGCATCAAAATATTGCTCGCTACAAATGTATTGTGACAACCCCAGATTCAGACAAAACGTGAAATACATTTTCCGCCTTCTCTTTGAAAGTGAACTAGCACCTCTATGCTACGGAGTTGCACACACATTAAAATCAGGTACCAATTTTCAAAATATGCCAGCTATACAATTATTACAAAAAGTGCAAGAAAAAGATGAGGTTTTACAGTCAACTATTACAAATCTTTTAGCAAACATGCGTAGTTCAAAAGAATACTGGTTCTGACATCACGAAGATGTATGCTGTATGATAAGAAACTTTGGCCCACCCACTTGGTTTGTTACATTAAGTTGTGCAGAATATGCATGGGAAGATTTACAGGATTTCCTATGCATAGCAAACAAAAATAAAACAAACATAGATATGAAAACACCAGGAGAAGTCTGCTCTCTAGATCCTGTAAATGCATCAATATATTTCCATCATCACTTCATTGCTATGCTACACTTTATTTGTAATAAGACTGTTCCTCCCCTCGGAGAAGTTCAACACTTCTTTTGGAGAAAAGAATAACAAGCCAGAGGAGCACCACATATCCACATGCTATTATGGATTAAAGATGCTCCTGAATTTGGTCAGGACAGTGATGCCACTATTTTGCAGTTCATCCAAAAATATGTCACTTGTGAAATCCCTTCACAAACAACACATAATGACCTTCATGTACCAATTTTTCAATTTCAAAGACACAAATGTGGGAAATATTGCTGTCGCAAATATAAAAAAAAGGGAAATACTGCACCAAATGCCGCTTTGGTTTCCCTAGACCAGTTTCAGCAACAGGTCAAGTAAACAACTTCATGTCTTCAGTCAGACATAGTGCCAAAGGTAAATATCCTAAGAAAACATATTACATAAAAAGAACAGAAGAATCAAAATACATCAATGATTACAACGCAATCATTGCCCTCCTATGGAATGCAAACATAGATGTGCAGTACATTGCAGAGAATTCCACTGCAGTTGTACGATATGTCACAGCTTACTTAACCAAAGCAGAGAAAACAGAGCTTCAGGACCTCTGGGATGACATATTTAGTTTGCATTTTTAAAGCTTTCACACAGCCCGCAGGCATCGAGGCGCTGTTACAGGAATTGTTTGTTTTTAAGTTGCATAATTGTTTTTTTGTTTTACTTGCATATTTATAACGCGCTTAAATAACCAGAAGTTTCTAAGCACAGACCTGGGGATCGAACCTGTGGTGCTTCGTGTCGTCTTGCTTCCAAGGCTAGCACGTTGCTGCTGAGCTATCCTCCTGGGACAATCATCTGACAAAACACTATCACAGAAATTGTACCGCTTAGGCATAAAAATGCTCTCTCATAGAGAATGGCGCTGCTATGAAGCTGCAGACTGTTTAACCGGTACTGCCTTGTATGGAAAATCTGACAGTATAGTATGACTAAGTCTTGGTCCTGCTAAATCTAGAAAAAGAGTTCTCAAATCATGTGAGGACATAGAAACAATAGCTAAAAATGATCCCAACAGCCAAGAAATTTTGAAAAACAACTTACTGGACGCATACTACCCAAACAGGAGTACCACTTTGGAAACCATGTGTCTCTACCACATAGCCCAAAACTTCACATACAAAAATATTAAACAAGATGAAAAGATAGATGCAGAGTGGTAAATTGTGAAGAGAGCTTAGTGAAACTTACCAAATGCAGATTAATTAATCATATCTAATTGTCATTAAAAACTTCTCAACATAAAGAACTGTATTACATGTCCCTGTTACAACTTTTTAAACCATGGAGAAAAGAAGAAGAGTTACTGGATACCTATGACTCCTACAAAGACGCTTTGAAAGCAAATGAAAGCACTATAACAGATGTACATTTTACACAGTACCAAACAACGTTGCACAATGAACAGCAACACGAAGAAGAACTCCAGGCCCAACTACAAGTGGACACGCCCGACAGTAGTCAACCTTCTGTACCAGGAAGCCAAGAACCACTTAGACAGCCACTAATAGCAAATGAGGCAGAATTAGCCATGATAGAAGTAGAAAACACCATGGGCCTCATTCCGAGGTTGGAGGTAACCATGCGCCATTTGCGGCATGGTTACCTCCTTACCCCATACCGCTTCCGGGTTCCTCAAATGAGGACTTACCGGGCCATTCCAACCTTGGAGGACCCGGTAATTCCTCATTCGAGGAACCCAGACCCGTACATCCCCATTCCCATTCGAGCCCCCATAGGGCTCAATGGGAATGGGGAGGAAGCTAACAACATTATTAACGGGCCCGTTGTTAGCTCCCTGGTCTGGTTTTACCAGGCGCCCTTTGCGGGTCCCGCGAGCAGACTCGTAATAGGGCGGTAAGGGTTTAACGGCGCCGGCACCATTAACGGCACCGTTAACCCCTTACCGCCCACCTCGTAATGAGGCCCCATGTGTCAGTAAGAACAAGCTACAGAAGACTTTGCTGTACTAAAATCACAACTGAACAATGAGCAGTGTAGCATTTTCCAAGAAATAAAAAAACGAATTGAACGTGGTGTGGAACATGAAAATAAAAACTGTTCCTGCCAAGACTACAATCCTACACTGCTATACCTGAGGGATGAAGCTGGTTGAGGAAAAACATTCTTAATCAAAATCATCAGCAAGTTCCTTCAACAATTGACAAGCAACAAACTGTCAGCTTTTGTAACTGCCCCCACAGGTTTAGCTGCCTACAACATAGGCGGTGTCACCTTACACCGATTACTATTCCTACCAGTAGAACATCAAAACAAATTAGACTATTACAAACTTTCCACAGATGCTGTAATGGAACTATGCAGAGTTTTCAAACAAATTGCTGTTAATAGATGAGGTAAGCATGGTCTCCAACCTAATGTTGGCTTTAATTCACCTCAGATTACAAGAGGTCCTCAAAACAGACTACGAACAGCTCTTTGGAGGGAAACACATTATTGTTTTCGGAGATCTTCTTCAATTGACACCAGTGAAAGCTGAACCTATTTTTAAAACCTTAGGGCACAAACCGTGCCGTAAAACTCTTGATAGCATAGGAAACGTCAACCGTTGGCAACATTTTCAATACAATAGAATTAACACAAAACCTGCGCCAGTCTGCAGACCTCACATATGCCAACATTGTAAAAAGTGTTAGAGTTGGTGTACTATCTCAAGAAGCACAAGCAATATTAAAAACCAGGCACATCCATGCACTCTATGGCCATAACTCATGTACTACTGATGTCATGGAACAACTAGCACACACAAATGTCAATTGTATGTCCTTGATGCCAACTCTTGCAAGCTGTTCAAAATTCAATGAAACAATGTTGAAAAAAGAAATGCAACAAATAATTGAAATTTGCTCCACAGATAAACTGGACGTACACGGTATGACACTACCCATGTGTCAACAAGCCACATGAAGACTAAATACCCTAGAAAACTCTATCTCCAATGCAGCTGGTTTGGAGAAAATATTAAAATTATCTTTAAACTGTAGAGTTATGCTTAAACGTAACCTTGACGTGGAGCAAGGACTAGTTAATGGAACACTTGGTACTGTTGTTGGCTTTCAAACATACCCACGTGACAACAACATTCAATTTGTCAATATTCTCTTTGACTAACTATCAGAAGTTAAAAGGATAGGACGCTCAACAGCCCGCTTCCTTTTTTTCAAAGACATGTATGTACGCAGAGAACAATTTTCACTAACTCTAGCATACACAGTTACCATTCACAAATCACAAGGTCTTACCCTAGATAAAGCATTAATAGATATTTTCTTTTTTAATTGTGTTTGGTTATAATCCATAAACATAATATAGACAAACCTTTACAATTTCACATCTTTCATAGTAACTGAAAACTATACAAACAAATGAGAATTAGAATTTCAAAAACACACATAAAAAACCCACCGAACCCTCTCCTCCTCCCTACTCTAAAACATCTTCAGCAAATTTTCCCCAAAAATGTACAAATGCCTACTGGACCACGATTTCCACTATCTTGGCCCCTAAGCCCCCCTCCATAGGTCTATATCCCAAAAGTGCCTTTCCTTTTATCGGAGGAGATTTACACTGCTGTAAGTTGGACATTATACCCTGAGATCATTCTATACCACATGTTTTCCGATGATACCTATTCCAACCTCTCTACAAATCTTCCTAGCTTTTTTTCCCTAAGTGCCAGTGTCCCTTCAAAGTCTAGCAACAAGTGCTTTAATGACTGATTTATCAGTGGATTGCATTCATTACAATATTGTACCGCTTTTAGCTCTTGTTTTCTAATTGCCAGAATCTCTCCTGTGGGCAGTATATTAAGTCTCATCCTTAGAAAGTCGTTCGTAATTCTGCTATCTGGGAACTCTACCAGGTATCGTGGAAGAAAACCTATTTTAGAATCAACCACCAGAAAGCAGTTCCACGGGCTTGATGTCCTAACTTTTGCAGTGGTGTCTATCCAGTCCATTAGTTCCATTTCCTGCTTTACTTTTGAAGGGTTAGCTATTAGGATCTCTCTGTCTAGGACTATTTTGGCTAGCTCCTGTTCCATTCTATATTCCAAATTCCACAGTGCCCTCGATTCCAGGCCACCCATGTGCACCTTAATGTCCTCATACAGTGAGTCTGGTTTCGGGCTTATGACTTTTCTGAACAGTGACATCAGTTTCCATTTGGCCAAGCACCCTAGAGATTTCAAGCCTAATCTGGGGTACTACAGGGCAAATTTAAAGCCCCCTTCCATAGTCTACCTTCCAATTTTGCCCAGTCAAAGTCCCAAATTAGCAGCTTGGCTTCCAACCCGTATAGCAATATGGGAACAATTTTCATCAAATATTTTTTCATAGGGATAATTGAGAATCTGCAGTATTTAGAATTGATTTCTTTTAAATGGGGAACAAAGCGGAGACCGCTGCTCATAATATCCTGTTCTACTTTATGGATTGTTGGGCAAGAATAAAGCTTGTAACCCAAATATATCAGTTCTTCCACTTGCGGAATTGTTTGGCCTTCAAGTGCCCAGTGTTCAAACATCCTTTTCTTTAATAGATATTGGTAGCACAGTCTTTAAAGAAGGCATGAGCTTTGTAGCACTATCACGCTTATGTACACTTGACAGCAGGGACGTCATTTCACCAAAATGCCAGGGGTAGCGGAAGTGACATCACACGACCCTTGACCCCCTGATGACATCACAGGAAGTGGTGTCATTTGACCCCACCCCAAAGAGATATCGCGGGTAGCGATGGAACACGATATTTCATCCGTTGACAAAACAGGAAGTGGCATCACATAGCATTGTACACTACGAAAAATATTGTTACGATATCACTATGTGATGTATATTCATAGAAGAATGGATCGCCATATGTATCATTAAGTTCAGTGTGTATAGGCCAATATTACCAAATTACTGTGTATGCAAGCAGACGTCCATGACCAAATGATAAGCGTAAGTGCTATATAATAACACATTATTAAGCACTTGATATAAAAAAAATATACACCCAATATCACCCAACCTGTGTTGGTACTCATTTATCGACCTCAGAAGGATGAACGGCTGAGTGAGGCATTTAAGAACAGACTAAATCAGTGACTCACCCCCTGAAGTGCGCCTAAAATAAACATTTAATGAGGCCACCAATTATTGTATAGAATTCCAGAAAGACACATTGGGCCTCATTACAAATCGCCCGGTATGGAAACAATGGTGGCGGTAAACCCGCCGACACCGTTGTTTCCATGCCGAGCGATCACAACTCCTGCAGGCGGGAGGTAATGTTCCCGCCAGGTCTGACCTGGCGGGTTTAACACCGCCCGCCTGCAGGCAGACGAGGAAACACCGGCAGCATTACGAGATGCTGCCGGTGTTTCCATGATCCCCATTCCCATTGAGTCCTATGGGAATGGGGATTAACACCATTCCGCGTCCGTGATTCCCGGGAAACCGGAGTTGTAATGCCCCGGTAATTCCGGGAATCACGGAGGCGGAATGGTCATTCGAGTCCGGCGGTAACCGAGGCGGTTTTACCGCCTCGGTTACCGCCGGACTCGTAATGAGGCCCATTATTTGGTATTCCTATTCTTTCTTATTTAGGGTCAGTGCTGAAAGTGTTAGAAGAAAAATAAGAACAGGAGTCCCACAAGTCTTTTTTTAAGGGGTCTGAACAAGAAAGCCAGCCACCCCAGAAGTAAAGAGCCACAGCCCAGGAGCTTGCATTACTAAAAAAAAAAAAAAAAAAAAAAAAAAAAATTATTTTTTTTAGTAGAGGTCGCAAGGAAGACCACAGAGGTCGCAAGGGAGACCTCAGAGGTCGCAGTTGCGACCTCTGGCGACCCCCAAATGACGTCCCTGCTTGACAGGCTATTTCTAATCAACTTTGATGCAAGTAAAGTAAATGTAGATATTCCTTGCATTCTAGAATACAATAGGCTGTGTTCACTCCACACCCCTCATCTAAAAACCTTCCACAAAAAGCAAAATGTTGTAAAAGAAAACTACTTCAAACTGAAACAATGCAGGATATCACTAAAATTCCTCCTAAGATAAAATAAGAAACTAATACTTCATCAAGTACCACAATGATAGAAGAATCTATTGCTCAATGTAACTCAACTAGTTTTTCAAAGAAGCATCATACACTCCGAACAAATTACTTTAACACAGATCTGTCAGATCCATTCAAATTTTCAAATGTAACTGCTGTAAATTGCTACGGAAATGTAGCAATAAATGTTCTATTCCAATTGCCACCAATTATTGAGAACATTTACTTACACAGTACAGATCAATTGTGTTTGCAAATGTTAGTCATTCATTGAAATGCAACCAAAAATTCTCACAACGCTTACAGTGTTCATGGAATAGGACAAGAATTGGACTACAATGCTGGAATTGTCAAATTCGTTATAAACTCACAAGAAGATCCACCAGAATTTCTAATTTACTTACTACAAGTACTGGAAAACAAAAACATACCTATAAATGAAATCTTTTAGATTTCATACATGTGGAAACATACATGCACTCTCTGCAACCATGTGACACAGGAAGATGTCCCTAATGAATGCTTCGTGTATGTATCCATACCTAACTGTGAATCCATTCCATTTCAGCAACTTGTATGAAATGCAAAGCATGACAGATTATGTACTACCTGCAATTTAGATAATTGATCCACCTTCCAAACACAGACACATAGTAAATACATAATAGTAATGCTTTTACGTTTCAATGTAGATGGTACCAAAACAACTTTAAGCTGACTGGATTCACACATGGTCAAGTATCACAGGGTAAAAAAACCTTCACAACAATAGGTATAATCTTCCAAGCAGGAGCCACAACCAATGCAGGTCACTAAACTGCATATATAAAAAAGAATTGTGGATGGTTCCAATGTAATGATAGTACCATTACTCTAAAGCAGAGATTTCCAGCAAATCTCGTTAATGCTTACTTAATATTCTTAAAACCAAACTTTAATACGTAATCTGTGTATGAACATAAGCAAAACTTCAACTTCAAAACTGTGCACAGTTAGAGTACACCAACAGGTATCTAACTGCCCCAAGATTCTGCAACAAGCAAACCCATACATAAATACCACTAAAATCATACAAGGAATATACAGTTAGAATACGCCAACAGGTATCTAACTGCCCCAAAAAATCTGCAAAAACCCAACAGATAGATTAATAGCATAAAAGTAGAAATAAACAATTAGAATACGCCAACAGGTATACAATTGCCCCAAAAATCTGCAACAAGCCGAAGAAAGAAGATTAGCAAGAAACAAGAAATAAACAGTAAAACAATGAAAGAAATATATTGTACCACAACATAGAAGTTTTTTTTTAATCCAGCATGAATTTTTTTTTCCCACAGACCCAATGATTTAGAAAACAGACACAGAAACTTAGCAAATTGCGCAGTAAACTGGTTTGAACTATAGTACTTGTAAAGTACTAAATATGGGTCAAAAAATACAGAAATGTCTATTATGCAATGCAATAACTCATTATGAACTCTAACATATAATCTTTTCTTTTATCAGAGAGATCGAAAACGTATGTCTGGTCCAGTTACCCATGTCATGATAAAACTGCATTCAACCACAAAAAACCCAACCAGTAAGTATACAATACATAAACTCACAAACACTGCGCTCGTTGTTACAAACTCCACAATCTTAACGGCATAGCCTAGCCAAAACTTGACATGCAAACTCTACAAATGAAACAGTACACAAACTTTTGGGTTCTGGATATTTGATGGGTGTTTGATTCTATGGGTGTGTGATGCTGCAGTGGTTGTGGCCAGGACCTAGACTCTTGGGTGCATTGCCTACGGCCTACGGCCTTTGGCTATGCACACAAGACTCTAGTCCCTGGCCACAACCACAGCAGCATAACACACCTATAATACCAAACATTGACTGTGGTATGTAAGCTGCTTATAGGGGTTATTAATTACAATCAATCCTCTACTAACAACCCAAAACCAACATCATAATAAAGTAAAATAGGCAGTAGTTAATGTATTATGTGCGTGGACACCCGGCACGACCACGGACATGAAAAACACATCAAGGGCACCTGCCACCTAAACAAATACAGTATTTGACCCATCTCTTACTCCCCAACCCTCCCCAAGCACTTCTGCACACGAACACACTCCCCAACATTACATTTTACCTCTGTTCGCCGCTGCGCTGTCAGTGGATCCAAGATGAGGGGTGCATCGAAACAATGTGACGCACTTCACGCCTCATCCAGGCCAATCAGAGAACATGTTGCATGTCCGTGGACATGACGCAAGCCGATTAGCCAATCAGTGTCCTGTCCGCGGAGCGAACAGGGAAGTGTGTCCGTGGAGCAGACATAGATATCACAAATCTTTTTGCCTTACATTTTGGCCATTTAAAATAAAAGAAAAAATACGGGACGGATTTACACCAAATTAACAAAAAGCAGCTTTCGGGACTAAGCCGCCACTCCTGCCGCAAATTTGGTGGAAATCCATTCAGTGGTTTTAGCTGTAGGCGTGCGCAATTTTTTTTCCCATTATGTCTATGGGAAAAAATACATTTTGGGACCCCCCTATAACTTTGTCCCCCCTGGACCAAACCTCGTAGAAATATGCAATACAATTTGGAGTGGGACATATGCTTTTTTTGCAAAGATTGGTGAGGATTTGTCCAGGGGGAGAAAAGTTATAAACTGCCCAAAAAGTGCTCTTCCTATGGGATTAGCAATTTAACCATAACTACACAGCCACGACCGTGGGCTATGTAATGTAATATATATATATATATATATATATATGTATATATATATATATATTCAATGAAAAAACTTTGTTAAAGGGACGTTATGGTTAAGTTGCGCTACTAAAAACCTATGAAATTCAGTAAAAAAACTTTGTTAAAGGGACGTTATGGTTCTAAGTAAAACCGAAAAACCCCTGAAATTCGGCAGTTATGGTAACATAAGCAACCATAACTCGCGCCACCATGCACTGCTAACACTAACACCCAGGACATCAAAGATGACATCACAAATGTCATTGATGACATCACTGATGACATCACATGTGCATTTACTTTTGATAAAAACTTTGTACAAGGGATTCTTATAATGCTGACCAAAAACTGTAAAAGGATCATTGGGATAAATATCATGAGCTAATTAGTGCATTAAGCAATGCATTGATATAAATAGCATTCTATTATGAAGTTCTATCCAGTATACTAAGCTACTCATGCAGAAACATAGGCAGTGTGTGCAGCATACATGATGAAGGTGCCATATTCATAATATTGCCATGTTGAATACTGAAATGATAACTGCTTTCTTATTAGAGTTTTGCGTACTGTGAAACATGTAATAAGTAGATAATAAAACCCACTTAATACATAATTATTACAGACAAAACACAAAGAGACAACAACACATACAGATATGAGTATACCCAGGGACAGTGAAGTAAACAAAAAAGCAGAAGTAGTAGCAGAAAGAGTTCATAACCTAACTGATTGTCTTTATGCAGAGAAACTATTGCTCTGTTTCAAAGCTGCTACTTACCATATGTATGTGTATCACATGATGTGACTGCACCCAAAGGAAAGGAGAGTGAATATAATGTATACAAATATGAGCATATACAGGGAAGGTAGAGTAATAAAAATAAAACTATGAGAAAGTGCTGATAACCCTAATGATTATCTTCATGCACAGAAAGGATTGCTCTCTTTCAAGCCTATGTCTTCCGCTATGTATATGTTTCATATGATGTGACTTGACCCTAAGTCTACAAATATAGTACCTTTTCAATTTTTACTTCCTGACTGTTACTGAAGAAAACTATGTGGCTTCGATATGTCAGTAAAGGATAAAAAGGGAGAGCCAGCCATGTGATGTGATCAGTGATGTCATCAATGACATTTCTCATGTCATCTTTGATGTCCTGGGTGTTAGTGTTAGCAGTGCATGGTGGCGCGAGTTATGGTTGCTTATGTTACCATAACTGCTGAATTTCAGGGGTTTTTCGGTTTTACTTTGAACCATAACGTCCCTTTAACAACGTTTTTTTACTGAATTTCATAGGTTTTTAGTAGCGCAACTTAACCATAACGTCCCTTTAACAATGTTTTTTCACTGAATTTCATAGGCTTTTAGTAGCACAACTTAACCATAATATCCCTGACTTCATATATATGTAACATAGAACATACTAACCCCCTCGTAGTGATTTTCATGTCCGCGGACTACCGCCATGTCCGCGGACATATCGAAAATCTGAGCGTGGTGAATGTAAATTTAAATAGTGTGCCCCATTTCCCCTTTGAAGTAGGCTCTGAAAAGAGACGTTTTTTTTTTCTTTTCTTTTTTTTACAGATGCTTGACAGACACCTGTTATTTTGTATTGTTTTCCTTGTTTTTTTTCTTACTTTACTCCTAAAATCTTCACATAACCTTCTCCAAAGCAACCCTTACATTCCAAAATAGAAAGGCATTTCCAGTAAAAGATAAAGAAATGCCATCTTCTTTAAAATTAACAGCATTACTGGCATCAATATTCTCATTATTACAGAAGAACATACCAGCTCTATGCATGAAGGCACACATGCCTCGGTTGATGACACACCTAGCAATGTTTTGCTGAGGACAAAAAACTGAACTATTGTCCCATATTGCCCTAGGTAGTAATCCAGAAAAAATTACTTTCGCATTTGGAAGGATCTTCATTACGACTTGAACCAAGCGTTCCAAATCAGCCAACAAAGTAGGGGCACTGACGTTGCCCAAATGGAACGCACCATAGTGCAAAACTACCACATGCGGACTGTTCATCGTGGCCATATCCTCACAAACTTGTACAATTCCCTGTACATTGCAATCAGGCACAGTGTTCCACACCACCTCCACTCCTTTCACATCAAAGTTCTTTGCAACATGCCTGCATTGAGCGTACTGTTGTAAACCATACACAAACATATCTCCAAGCACCAACACCATGACTTTCTCTACTTCTGCCATCTTCACCACACACAGTCTCTTTCAACACAAATCCACAACCTCGATATCTGATTGGCTGATCCGTACAGTCTTCTTTCCATGTTGGATTTCCTGGAAAAACCCGGATGTAGCATGCCCTGTCCACGAACAGCCACGGTGGCCGCGGACGGCATCCACTTTACTCTCTGTGCCATTCCCTCATTGCATACAGCTAAGCAATCACACAATACGAATAACGTCCTCAGAACACCCCCATTTTGTGAATTTTCGAACATTTCAGGACAATTATCATTTCATTATTCAACATATTAACATTACAAATATTATACTTTCATCTTGTACTCTGCACACAATGCTATGTTTCTCCATTAGTAGCTCAGTATACTAGATAGAATCCCATAATACAATGCTATTTATATCAATGCATCGTTCAAAGCACTAATAACAGTATATTTATTGCAATATCCTTGACACTTTTTTCGCAACATTGTGATAAAAATCCCTAGTACACAATTTCCTTGAAAAGTACATACACATGTGATGTCATCAGTGATTTAATCAATGAAATTTGCGATGTCATCTTTGATGTCCTGGGTGTTAGTCTTAGCAGTGCACGGTGGTGGCGTGAGTTATTTTTCATAGCTTAGCATAACATAACTTGCGATTTTCAGGGGTCTTTCGGCTGTACTTAGAACCATAACGTCCTTAAACAAACTTTTTTTAATATCACGCAAACAATATACAAACATGGCGTGCAAAAACCAACTTCTCACAGATGGCTTTACACAGAATGTTGCAAAGTAAGAATTTATGCTCGTTCACAGTGAAGGTCAGCTGCTTCCATTTTTTTCTCAGACCCCGGAGAGGCTCACAAAGCGGACTATAAGGTTGCATTGTGTTTTGACCTTGACAGACAGAGATTGTGATGAAAGACTTCTCTTGAAGGAGTGTTGCTAAAACGTAAGAGAAGATAAGGATGAAATTTCTGAAACGAAACCACTTTTATATATTATATCACTATGCGGAAGATCATTCGCACACGCAGAATCGTATTTTGGCACTCAACTACTCGTAGGCAATGAGAATTGCAATTGTACTGCAAGTAACCCTTTAGATTATTTTATACCAAATATAATTACAATAGCGTAGCATTAAAGACCGCTCAAGTTGAACTTGTTGGTTGAAAGTGGCATAATGTTTTCTACCGCGCACTATCACCGCCGAATTGATCCCCTGTCGTTTAGAGGGCTCTAAAAAAGGCAGACGACACAGGGTGGGTTAATAGAAATAATTTAACCGGTCTATAGGTGGTCAAGCGCTCTACTCGCTGTGCCACTTCACTGTAGCCTGTCAAGTGGCACAGCGAGTACAACGCTCGCTTTGACATCCGTGCACAGCTTGCTAACGCAAGTTCGAATCCCGGCAAGGCCAAACTCAGCTTTTCATCCTTCCGTGGTCGATAAAGGAGCACCACACTCCGTGGATAATAATAAGCGCCGCTTAGATACCTCACGGTTCTTAGCGCTATATGAATGGGAAAATATTATTATTTTATTATTAACATACTCCGTTGCACTATCTTCAATAGCAAATAGTTTCACGCACTAATAAATAAATTATAATTTTTAATGAAGATCGGCTGGTGAGACTAATTTATGTTTTTTAAAACAGGTATGTGGCCCCATTTTGCCTATGTCACGATTTACAGACTCCAGCGGATGGGGTCTTCAACTGCCAGGTGCAGGTCCAAATATGCAACTTCATGACCCTCACCATTTTATGGGACAATCGCCAAGGACCAATATGCCCTTACGCAGTACTAGCGGCTACAAACAACATAGCAACCAATAGGGTGGTCTAATGGCTCGTTGTTGGAGCAACCTTCCAATTATCAGAGCGACCATTTACTGCTTTTATCATAAACCAACAGCCTATCTACCACAAAAGAACAACGCGTGGCTCAAAATAAAGTTTTGCTGATCAACAGCAGAGACAATAGCAAATCGCTGAATATTCACTAAACATTTCATGTGAAATAAATGTACTTTACCAAATGTACAATCCTGCTTTTTACTTTTAAACCACAGTTTCATATTCCGAATTGTGGCGCTCTGGGTTGTAAGCTGATCTAACACCCTCTGTACAGCAAAGGAACATCGCGTGCCTCAACATGAACTTTTACTGATCGACAGCAAAGACAAATGCAAATTGCTGAATATTTTCTAAACATTTGATGTCAAATAAATTTACTTTACAAAATTTACAATCTTGCTGTTTGCTTTTAAATCACTCTTTCATATTCCGAATGGTGGCGCGCTGTGTTGTGACATAATATGTGTTGTCTTCCGGGTTCTGTGTAAAGTCACTTAGGACTGCAGAGGACTGGGCGCGTTTGATGACGCAACCTGTAACGTCACGGAGAGAGGTGGGGAATATGAATGCTTTGATAATATCAGGCTTAGGGGCGGGAGATATGATTTAGTGTCGTAAAAGCAAGTCAGCCAGGTCTATAGCGCCAGTCATAGGATTATCACATAATGTCGGCGCACACCAGCCGTATTTATCGTTTCTTTAGTGGACAAAAAGTCGGTTGACGCCCATAGGAAATTGTACTGTTAGCGGACAAAAGGAGTGGTCTTAAAACACTTTCACCCTGTCAACGAACAATACAAACAACGTTCTCAGAACACCCCCATTTTGTGTAATTGCAACCATTTCGGGACACCGCAAGTGTTCTTAGAACACATTCAACTAGACAGATTACAATACCGACAGCGTCCTGAGGACACACCCAGTTTGTGTATTTACGAACAATTAAGTACACCGCGAGTGTTCATAGCTCATTTTTACCTTCCTTGTGAACAAAAATGACACATACTCCGTCCTCTAAACACCGCACCATTTAGTTTATTTACAAAATGTCAGAACAGCCGTGTTCTCCGCAGACAAATCCAACGCAACAAAAACGTCTAACACATAAAAAAACAAAACATTGAACCTATCTCATACTCCCCCACCCTCCCCAAACACTCTTACACACCAACACACGGCACTAAATACAATTTTTTATCCACGTTTCACCGCGCTGTACGTGGTCGACGGCGAATACAAGATGGCGTGCGCCACAGAAAATCTGACGCGCTCCACGCCCCTTGCCGTCCAATCAGCGAACACGTCGCATGTCCGCGGACATGACGCAAGGCCATGGGCCAATGGGGGTGCTGTCCGCGGAGCGAACAGGGAAGTCCGTCTGCGAAGCGAACACAGATATCACTCATTTTTTTGCCTTACATTTTGGTCATTTTTTAAAATACTACTGGACGGATTTACACCTAATTTGCAAAAGCACGCTTTCAGGACCAGGCCGCCGCTCCTGCCGCAAATTTGGTGTAAATCCGTCCAGCGGTTCGGGCTGTAGCCGTGCGCAAAGTTTTTTCCCATTCAGTCTATGGGAAAAAAAAAAGTTTTGGGACCCCCCCCTATAACTTTTCCCCCCCTGGACGAATCCTCACCAAATTTTGCAAAAAAATTCAGAGTGGGCCATATACTTGGTGAGGATTCGTCCAGGGGGAGCGAAGTTATAAGCCACCCAAAAAAGTGCTCTTCCTATGGAAACACCAACTTAACCATAACTACATGGCCATTACACCGTGGCCATGTAATGTATATATATATATATATATATATATATATATATATATATATATATATATATATATATATATATATGGAACAAAAAACAATGTCGTGAAGTACAGGGAAAGCAGACAGCACTCCAAAGAGCAGTGGCCTATCCTCGATGAACAGGCTGCAAAAAGGAACACCTTAAGGTCACTCCAATTAAAAGTTAACTTTATTAATGGGTGCAGTGGAGAAGATCGAGAGTGTGGGCAATGCCGCGTTTCACGGCTATCCAGACGCTTGATCATTTTATAGTGTGCCACACTTTAGTTAAGGGGAGAATCAAGTTTATTAGGAAAACCGAAAATTTCATTGCTAATAACATTTGACATAAATGACATATTAGTCAGATATTTTTCAAACAAAAGGTTTGTCAAGGCCCCCCAGAGAATGGACATTTTGGGAAATATTTGTTAAAAAATGAAAAGGGTATTAAGAAGTGCTGTTTTCAGCCTACTCTCATTTCTGCACAGTGCAGGGCAAAAACCGCTGGATGGACTTGCACCAAATAAGGAACAACTTGGCCATGAAGCGTTGACTCGATTTCTGGTGCGGGTCTGGGGTTATTCCATCCAGTAGTTTTTTATATATTTGACGGGGAAGGTGGTGTCTCCTTCTCCCAAAATTATAGCTATGACAAAGCAGACATTTATTTCCCAAAATACTACTGCCAATAACTTTTGACTTGCTGGATGGATTTGAATGAAATTTTCCAAACACAAATATTGACGTGCCCATATCCTCCCACCTAAACTGCAAATGATAGGAGAAATACTTTATACAATAGTTTTCAGCCCATTCATTTTCCAGTAGAGAAAAGGTGCAATATTTGAACAGCCGCAGCAAGAAAAACACTAGGCATATTTGGACCAAAGAAGAAACAACTTGGGCACAAAGTGTTGACTGGCTTGGGGTAAATCCATCCAGAAGTTTTTAAAATATTCAACAATGAACCGGGTGCCCCCTGCTCCTTAAAACCTTTATTTTTGCCTTGGTGCTTTGTAGCAGAGAGGCTGAGCAAGGCTAATAACTTTTGACTTGCTGGAAGGATTTGGGTGAAATGTTCTGAACAGAAAAGTTGTCAAGGGACCCGAAATGGAGATTTTGGGAAAGATTCTTTAAATAATGAAAAGGTCATTAATAAAATATAAAAGCACAGTTTTCAGCCTACTCCCATTCATTTTGTCATAGAGAAAACGTGCAGTTTTTTAACAGCCGTAGCGGGAAAATTGCTTGGCAGATTGGGACCAAATAAGAAACAATTTGGGCACAAAGCATAGACTTAATTGGGCAAATCAACTAGTCGTTTTTAAAATATTCAAATCAAAAACAGAGAATAGGGTGCCCCTGCTCTTTAAAGCCTTTAAATTGGCCTTGGTGCTTTGCAGCAGATAAGCTGAGAGGTTTTGAATTGCTGGATGGATTTGGATGAAATATTATAAGCAAAACTTGTGTCCAGGACCCCCTAAACTTGACATTTTGGGAAAAATGTATTAAAAATGGTAAAAGAAATTTATAAAAACATAAAAATGCACTTTTCAGACAGCTCCCATTTATTTTTCCATAGATATACAGTTCAGTTTTTGAACAGCTGTAGCGTGAAAACCCATTGGGCAGATTTGCACCAATCTTTGTAATGAGCCCCCCCATGACTTTACAGAGTCTAATAACGTTCTCAACATCAAAAAGAGACTCACATTTCTTCTGTTTATGTAGGTAGTCCTAGGGGATCACTGATTGTTTTGAACAACAGTGCTTAGATGGCCTTGCCATAGGCGCTATATAAATACCAATAGTAATAGGAATCACATCAGGCTAGAGGTCAGGAGTGGTAAAGAAGACACAATGTGAAGTTTAGGATGTGAGGGTACGTTGGGGAGCCAGTTACGGGTAGACATTTTTCGATTTATCTGGCGAAGACCGTGGAAATCTCATTTGATTACAAGCTGCAATAGGCAGAGAAAAATGTGCATCATATGAAGCAAAAAGTGCCAGGGGGTAATGGGATAGGGTTACGGAGGGAAAAAGCTATTGAGTGAAGTGAGGGGACTTGAAAAAAAGAAGGGCAAAACATGCTGAGTGCCTGTGAGGACGTGGAAGACTTTTAAATTCAGAGCAATTTTTCCCGCTATCATGGGAATTGACCAAACTCTACTCTATCACAGGAACTTCTGTTATTGGAAGTGATTATTATGAAATTATCAATGGGAAAGGAGTTAGTAAAACATTTGCAGTGCCTACATCTCCTGGGCAGGGAGCAATCGGTGTTTGGTAACAAATTAATGGTTTTACATGGCCAGTGGGCACAACATAAATATATTGGTGCAACACGCACAGAGGAAATGGCTGAAGGCTATGGCTAGTGAGACCTCAAGAAACTATGCAACATCTTCGGCCAGGGCCACTGGCCTTGGCTTGTCGGCCGAATGAAAACTATTGGTACAACATGTGTAGTGGCCACAGCCGAAGGCTGAGGAAACTAAGGTATGGCAAAATCTTTGAAATTCAATGAAAAGGCATTTGTTAAGAGCAAGGTTATCAGATTTTATGCAACAAAACCCCTGAAATTCATCACTTGCATCGAGCAAGTACACCTCTAACAAGAAAATGTGTCACACTGTTAAGGATTCTAATGAGGTGTTACACACCAGACCAGGACTCTTGCTACTGGCCTAGGATGCAGCGCACATTTAAAACACTTTTACTTTATTTACTAAGAATTCAGATTGAGATGGCACCCAACCTGTCCCACACCCCCTTTTACAAATCCCCCTGGCCACAATGGACCATCAACCAGGCCGATGGATAGTAATACAATATTTATTTATTTTAAAAATTTAAATGAAATGACACAAATTTAATATTAGCCAGCAATCACTAGTGGTGTGATAATTACATGGTAAATTGATGGAATGCACTTAGAACTTTTCATGTAAGATAAACACTACACACTTGAAAGCAAGCAAAATTAACTTTTGAGTGGATTTTTAAATGGTATCAAAGTTAATCATTCCCCCTGAAACACTCCCTCAGACCCTGATTAATCAAAATTTGCACGGATGGGGAGATGTAGCAAGGAGTCAGGTACACTATGCAACATATCGGAATGAAAATCCGACTTACCCCCACTGAATAGGAGCGAAAAAAATGATTTAACTCCCCCGCAAACTGAGTAAAACAGCCCCTGAAATTACTAAATGTTTATTTTACATGCGCGGTTGAATGGAAAAGGCATGAATGAGTATAGCAGTATCAGAGATGTAAGAATACTAGCAAACTACCAAGCAATGTCCTAACAACGGGCATAGAGTTCAGCAAATCGACTTGGGAAGGAAAAACATAGTACAACCAAACCACACGTGGAAAAATTGCATTTTCTTATTTTCACGGGTTTAAATGTCAAAACAGCTTAAAAAATGGGTTAAATAGACAAAATTGGAATGCAATTTTTATGCTAAGGGAGAGATACACATCACAGGAATAATAAGAAAGTGAAAGTGTCATCCTAAATGAAGGACAGGGGGAGATTCCTAAGTGGAAAGGACATTCGATTTTAAAAGGAATTGACAAGTCCTAGTGCAAATGTATTTTAGTGGCTATGCTGCCCGAGACACTGGTTACTTTGCAAGTGTAACCCCTTCACGCCGTGTGTCTCTTTAGATGGGAATTTAATTAATTTATTCCAAATATGACTACAGACTTATGTAATGGGCTAAAAGGATAGGAAAGAATGGTGCTATTATTGGGATTTGTGAGGGATTTACTTCTGAAGGGTGGTTCTGCCTGGATAGGAGGGTCTGGATCAGCTATCCCTTCCCTGGCAGTGGATCTGCAATCTTACAGGGTGAGTATGAAATGTCTGGATATCGGGATATGCTGAAGCTAGAAGTCAGAAGAGTTCATCCTTTGTGTCTCTCAACCTCTCATCTTTTATAAGGCTGATGACATCACAGGTTATGCTATGGAGCATACCTTTGGCCTGACATGCCTCTAACAACTGGATTGGTCAGGGGTGGCAGTGGCAGTCACTGCCTTCTTGTCAGCCGGTTGGACTTCAGGGACATGACATCAGTTTTATGATGAGTGCTTTACAATGTACGCGCCCATTCCACAGTTACATTTGCCAAAATCAGTTATAGCACACAATGCACATTTTTACAGGTGTGGTGCTTTTGAAAATCACATAGGTAGATTCCATATTTTACACTGAATCTGTAATTCCAACTCCCAAATGTTATTTAGTAGTTCTAATTATCTTTTGCAATTTCTAGTGGGAACCGCTTCACCTACAATTCTACCATTTTATCTATCTGTACATATTATCATAGAGCATGTTTGCATTAATTTTCAAAGTTGTACCCTGTATAATTTTCCCATGAATTAAATGTTACTGCCGTTTGCATCCCCAACATGCTAGGGAAAACTAAAATGTCTTGTTTTGATGATACAAAAATTACATTTAAACTGTTAAACTTTCTCATTACTGCGTTTTCCAGTTGCAGAAATAAAAGTCTTAAAGTTTATTAAATAAGAACAGTCTTTTGCCCCAGATGGGCCGGCTTTGTCTTCCCGATAAGGGCATTCTTCCCAACTCACAGCCAAATGTCGGGCTCTAGCCAACCTTAGACCAGTGTTGCCATGTTGTTGCCTTTGAAGCTCTTTAGTTTGAGTTGAGGGGAGATGCTACCAGAAAGTCTCACCTATGTGTCCTAGAAATCCCTTGTCCCAGGCTGGAGCACTGCTGCTTTGTCTGACAAGGGTGCAAGATCGTCTACCCTTGGCTATTCATATGCCCGGGAGGCTGGTTCACTTGAAGGGAGGTAGATCCTGTTCCCAGGAAGCAAGGTCCTTTGAAGCCCGGACCTGTAGAAACCCTGTTCTGCAGGCCTGACAGCAAATATATTTATTTATTTTTCTTTCTTGAACCAGAAAGCAAATCCGTTGGAATTAAATATCCTATATATGTTTTAAAACAAACCCCCATCACATTTCTATGCAAAGACAGGGTCTTAATTCAACAATTTACATTTAAACAGACATTTTCTTGTTTGTAAAAAGCACCATTTTACACGTGGTTAATTTAACTTGGCTGTCACTTTTCAATGCGGCCTTCCTCTCATCAATTTTCTGAACCTTTCCAAAGCCCCATTCATGTTTCTAATGCACAGGAATCTGTTCAAATAAAAGGTCCTTTTGAACTGACATGAGCTAGGAGAGAGAGAGGGCTTTTTGTAAAGAGTTTATCTGTGATATTTTATTTTGTTGCAAAAGTAAAGCATTTTGCATATGGCTTGGAGTAAATTTCTTTGTTATTTCACAGATCTTGCCGCACACAGCCTGTCCTTCAATGAGAAATGCCCCCATTTGCTGGAGCACCACCTGAATATGGATGGACATAGCTGGGTATCACTGGAACCAAGTTGTGTACTGTTGAAAAGCTGAAAAAGAGCATCAGTGTGCAGTCATTTTAAAAAGCAGAATATTTTCTTTTTTTCAGTGAAAAAGTTTTGTGCTGGCAGCATAGCAACACTGCCTTTGACTTATTTTCTCTGGTGCAAATGAAGGGGTGTTTCTGTGTTTCATCTTGCCCCGTGTGTGGCTAGTAGGACAGTGCAGCCATTATTTTGGTGACTGCAAAATGCAGTTTTGATGCAGGGCAATGGGGCTCAATGGTGCCAGTGCAGCCATTCTGCTGGTATCGATGAAAATGCGGTCTTCTGCTGGGCTGGTAATGTACCCCACAACACAAACCAAACAGTGTCAGGGGTTGATGGCTTGAAGAGGGCCATGGAGGAAAAACGCAGTTGAGGGATGTAGAGGGACCATGGAAAGAGGCCAGGGCACTTGGTGAGTGGCGGTGATGGCAGGGAAGAGTTTTGGATTTTTTAGCATTATTGGTGAAATACCAGGAAAATCCTGTAGGCATGGGTAGTTCAATGCCACTGTATGTGTGTTTCATTGCTAATATCCAGGGAATATTGGGGGAATACCACGGCGATGGGGAGAGAGTGCAACAAAAAGTTATTTTTCACCTGCAATGATCACATCTCGTAGGCAGGGGGTAACGGATCTCTATGCCCAAGGGCATAGCTAGTGTGCCCCAAATAAATCTATTGGTGCAACATGTACAGAGGCCTTGGCCAAAGGCCAAAGCTAGTGGGGCACGTAGAAACCTATAGGTGCAACATATGAATGAAGTGGCCACGATCAAAAGTCATGACTCATTGGCCTCATTGGCCATGGCTATTGGGCCACGTAGAAACCTATTGGTGCAACATATAAAATGTCCACGGGCGAAGGCCATGGCTAGTGGGCTCTGAAGAAACCTATTGGTGCAACATGTACAGTTGAATGGCCGAAGGCCGTGGCCACTGTCCATGGCTGAAGGCCATGGCTAGTGGGCCCTAAAGAAACCTATTGGTGCTACATGTACAGTGGCCACGACTAAAGGCCATGGCTAGTGGGCTCCAAAGAAACCTACTGGTACAACATGTACCATTCACTGGCCCAAGGCCTTGGCCACTGTCCATGGCTGAAGGCCAGGGCTAGTGGGCCCTAATGAAACCTATTGGTGCAACATGTACAGTGGCCATGACCGAAGGCCATGACTATTAGGCTCCAAAGAAACCTATTGGTGTAGAATGTAAAGTGCTCACAGCTGAAGGCCAAGGCTTGTGGGATCCAGAGAAACCTATTGGTGCAACATGTACAGTGGCCATGGCCGATGGCCATGGTTAGGAGGCTGCAAAGAAACTATAGTATAACAAAATCCTTGAAATTCAGTGAAAATACTTTAGTTAGGAGAGAGTTAAGGTGATCAGCTTTAACATGAAACTACATAGGAACAAAATATTTGAAATTCAGTGAAAAAATCCTTGGTTAAAGAGAGAGTTACAGTAATAAGATGTAACGCAATAAAACCCCTGAAAATCAGCAATCGCATTTCGAGGAAGTACACCTTAACACGCATGGTAAGCAGTGTTTTAAATTTAAATGAAACCCTCCAGGAACTTCAATTAGGAGTTGCCAGGGGTTGCACTTGTGACCCTTGAGGTCTCACTTGCTATCTTAGTGGCTCTTTGTTTCTGGAGTGGCTGATTTTCTGATAGCTATAGCCCTTAAGTTAGTTCTGTGGTTTGAGCGCTCGCTGCTGCAATGAGTTTGTGATCTGCAGGTTGCAGGTTCGAGTCCCGGCAAGGCCAATTCAGTCTTTCATCATGCGGATGTTGATAAATGAGTATGTGTATGTGTTCTATATGAAACACTTAAGCATAAGTGCTATATAATAACACATCATTATCGTTTGGCCTTGGACGACTGCTTGCATTCACAGTAATTTGGTAATATGGGCCTATACACGCTGATATTAATGATGCATATGGTGATCTATTCTTGTATTAATGTATATCACTTCACAGTGATATTGTAACCATATTTTTCATAGTGTACTTAGAAACAATGCAATGCGATGACACTTCCTGTTTTGTCAATGGGTGAAAGGTCATGTTCCATCGCTTCCCGTGATGTCACTTCGGGGTGGGGTCACATGACATCACTTCCTGTGATATCATCAGAGGTCAAGGGTTGTGTGATGTCGCTTCCACTACCCCTGGCATTTTGGTGTCATGACGTCCCTCAAACCCTCCCCGAAATGCAAGCATGTCAGTGAGGGTTTCATCATCATTGTACATGCTGCCTGCCATGTGTGCATGGCAGGCAGTGTGTACAATAGATCCCTATTAGGTCTGTTGGCTATATGCTGTTGCATAAAGCAGGCAACTCCATATGGATTTCCAGTATTTGCACGGGCATGAAAATTCATGCCAGTGCAGATGCTGGAGCATTTGTATGGAAGAGAGGAAGGAGGTGGCCGAAACAAAAGTTGCGTTCTGCCACTGCTCTCCTCAATACAAATGATTGAAAATGTGGTTTGACATAATGGGAGGTGTTAAAGCTTTACTCACGGCGTTTACGCCTTCCATTAACTTTACACCCCAATCAAAATTGAGCTGCATTGTGTTTTCTTCCACACTCATGACAGATGCTGAAGAGAGGAAGGAGGTGGCAGAAACAAACGTTGCATTCCGCCCCTGCTTTCCTCAATACAAATGATTGAAAATGGGGTTTGATGTTAATGGGAGGCGTTAAAGCCTTGGACCACCGTGCACTGCAATGATGTGGAGCTAGAGGACTGCCCGGTGCATTGGTACACACAGGGACACCTTTGTTAATGTATGTGCACCCTGAGGGTTGAGCGTTTTTCCGTTTGACTGTCCCCTTCTTCCTCCCCCCTTCCCTTGTCATTTCTTTTTGGGGATAGACCAGGGAGGAAGTTACTGTTTGTGAATAATTGAAAAATACAAAAGAATGGTCAATAGAGGCGATGTATTCCACTGTGCAATTATGATGACGTTTCTTGGTTTCCAAGTTACAATATGAGGCTGTCCTTGTTTTCATGGCCAAGAGACATTTGACCAATGGGTTTTTTAATCATTAAATTGGCAATTTACATTAAATTTATGATGGTAACAACCGACCATCCCCTTGTCTAAAAGGGAGAGCACTACCAGTAATGTTGTTTCTATGAATTACATAAAATAGAGTGTGATTCATAGACAATTGATTTGAAGTTATTAGCCCTGAGGTGACTATGGTTCATTTTTTCTTTTTGTCCATAGGACCCTTTCTAAATTATTCCAGCCTTATGGCACTAACGACTAGGTGATAATGTAAACATACTCCTAATTGTCGTATTTGTGTTCTTTCAACATGGTCAGTACATTCTCTTTGACTGTAACCTATTGATTGAATCTGAATAATGTCGTGATGAAAGTGGCCACACTTATACTCTTGCCACTAAAACCGGTCAACGGTGGTTGCTACATACAAGAGGCATAAATCGGGCCTATCTTGCAGGTTGAGCATACCCTTTATTCTAAATCCCACACCCCGCCAACTAACATTACTTACATATGGAGAGTGGGACTTTAGTGTCTTCCTGTTGAATGTTATTGTCTAACATTGTTTGTTTATGTGTCATTGGGTCTCATTACGAGGTTGGAGGCAGCCATGGAGCCACTAGCTCCATGGCTGCCTCCAAAACCCTTCTGACTCCGCCCTGGTGAATGGAGCAATTACAGGTCCATTCTGAGGTCGGAGGGACCAGTAATTCTCCATTCACCAGGGCCATTCCCCATTCCCATTTGAGCCCCCATAGGGCTCAATGGGAAAGGCGCTAATAACGGTACCGCAAATTGCGGTACCATTATTAGCTCTAGAGTCCCTTTGCGGGTCCCGTCCTTAACTCCTGCAAAAACCAGGCGTTAAGGAAGGACCCGCAAAGTGAACTCGTAGTAGGGAGGTAAGGGATTACCGGCAACGGTGCCCTTACCGGTGCTGGTAATCCCTTACCTTCCACCTCGTAATGAGGCCCATTGTTTGTTTATGTGTCATTGGGCCTCATTACGACTTTGGAGGTAGCCATGCCCTTAATAAGGTCATAGCTGCCTCCAAAATCGTGTCCGGGTCCGGGTTCTCTGGTTGGGGAAACACCGGGCCATTCCGACTTTGGAGGGCCCGGTATTTCATCCTTCAGGGAACCCGGACCCGGTCCTTCTCCATTCCCATTTGAGCCCCCATAGGGCTCAATGGGAATGGGGAGGGAGCTAACAACGGGCCCGTTAATAACGGGCCCGTTGTTAGCTCACTGGTCCCCTCGCAGGAGCCACTCTGGACGTCGGATAAAATAAGACGTCCAGAGCGATTCCCACGAGGGAACCTCGTAGTAAGGCGGAATGGGATTAACGGCGCCGGTAATCCCATTCCGCCCACCTCGTAATGAGGCCCATAGTGTTCTTTTTTTAACAAACTCTTTTTTTAAAACCTCAGTCCTCCAGTGCCATTTAGACAGTCTGTAGGTTAATAAAGTATGAAATACCCTACTAGATGTCTATAATTTTGACCACTGGCGCACTGTTTTCGAAAAATAAAAATATTGTTTTCTCTTTCAAGATATGCATACACATAGTGGAAGAGAGTGGTAAAGGACCCACAAGGCTGAAAGTATTACTACTCTAGAAGTGGCTAGTTTATCTCTTTTTCTATCTCTATTAGATAAGCGGCACACCATCGCAACCTAGTTTGAGGCGTGCTGACTGAGGCAGGGATAGCTAGAGATTCGCTCTATTCTTACTGTCCTTCGTCACAGCCTTGTGCCTTTCTTTGGGTAATTACACACTGGTCCTTAACCACTTAGGTTTTTTTGTCTAGATTCCAACTGGCTATAGCTTAACTATGAGACAGCTGGCTGTTGCCTATTTTTTGTGTTAAAAAAATACATTTAAGGAGCACTTCCAATGAGAGCAAGGGAAAATGGCGGCTAAAATAAGTCTCCCCTTAGCACACACAGCATGGCATTTCTGCAGCATTACAATATTACTTCACACCTTTCTTCAAACCCGAACCGAACCCTTTGCTTTCATTATCAGACTCGGATTGTGCTGCATTCAGCTCAGGCACAGGAAGGCGGACATCGCTTGTCATGTTGTTGTCAAGCACATCACTCGATTTTTAAGCCAACCGAGCATTTAATGTGTCAAGTAGAAAAACACATTCGTTTAAGAATTGTTTGAATATTTATGTCACTTCAGTGCATGTATTTGCCTTGCATTCGCGTAAAATCCATCAAGATCACATTATGCATGAATAAGAACAATTGTTCTGTAAGCTGAAGTTTGAACCCTGCGCAATTAGCACAAAGTCATCGTCCTTGGAAAAAACAAAACACACAGAGAGGTTGCACGAAAGTCATAGATGGGCCTGATCCAGGGAACTTTTAGCGTGGTGCAGAGGGACTTTGCACTGCAAAAATACACGTGGCACAGCTCTGTGAATCAGTGTGTTTGTTGGCAGTGCAAAGTCACTTTGCACCGCCCTAAAAGTTCCATGAATCAGGGTCTTTCAAGCAATATTGCTGATAACATTGTCATTGGAGAGTGTTCAAACTACTTGTAACACTCTGGTCATTGCAAGCATGACTTTCAGGCCTTAAGGTGTCCCACGCGGGCGACCTCAACATCTGCGCTGTCTCAAGGGACGTCCTATATAGGCTTTTGGTTTAGTGCATAATTTCATAGGTGGTCTTGGTGGGTTTCAACTGCGGTATAAAACGCTGCCTGAAAGCTTGGTGCCAGAGGTTGCTAACATTTGAATTTCTCTATGGGGCATAATTACCACACCCGAGAGAAGCAGAGACGCATCCATTCCAAGGTTGAAACAACACATTTTATAGCACATTTTGCAGCAGGAATTAGAAAGAAAATATAGGTTTTACAGGAATGTCTGCATTTATAACATCTCATCAACTATCAACAGTCGTCCAACATGCTAGGCTGTCTTTGCAGCATTCTGCATTAGGATGCCTTACATCCCCTTACTACTCGTGCCCCCAGCAAACAGCTTTGGCCTGTTTCCTCCTCCCTCTCTAGATCAAGCCTCGGGGGTCCAGAGATGAGAAGATCTTCCCACTTTGAAGCGAAAAGATGCCTGCTAACATTTCACCAAGCCTGAGCCCTGATTCGCCCAGTGGTTTAGATGACAATGGTACTCAATTCGTTTTTTTCGTATTTTCCTTTACGGACTCCCCAGGCAAATGCTTTCAGAATCTCAATAGGGCCACATGACACACTGGTTCAAGGAGAATGGGGGCAACGGCCCCTTTGCCCTATACACCGGGCACCAATGCTGGTGGGACATGTAGAAATGATAGCACAGTGTACAAGGCTTCTACTGCACAGTTTCTCTACAGCAGCTTCAGTTCCCAGAGAGCCTGTGTGTGCAGCCATCTTGGGAGTGGAACTCTTTGTAGTGTGGCCCGCAGCGGTTGAGAGTAAAATCTCTGCAGCAGCATGTTCTAAGTCTTGGTTTCCTTTCATCTCACTCATAGCTCTCACCACTAGTGACCTTTGCTCTTGGCCCCCCACGGTCCGACACAGTGGCCCTCATTACGAGTTTGGGGTTAGCCATGCCCTTAACAAGGGCATGGCTAACCCCAAACTCGGGTCTGGGTTCCCTGAATGGGGAAATAGCGAGCCATTCTGACCTAGGAGGGCCTGGTATTTCCCCATACTAGGAACCCAGACCCGGTACATCCCCATTCCCATTTCAATCCCCATAGGGCTCAATGGGAATGGGGAGCATGCTAACAACAGGCCCGTTAATGATGGGCCCGTTGTTAGCATGCTGGGCCGTTTGCGGGAACCGCTAAGGATGTCTTGTAAAACCAGAGGTCCTGAGCGGGTCTCGCAAGCGGACCTCATAATGAGGCGGTATGGGGTTAACGGCGCTGGCTGCTCTACCGTCGTCGTTAACCCCATACTGCATGGGTTGTAATGAGGCCCAGTGACTTTGAACAGCAATGACTCCCATTTTAGAAAATAATAGTGCATGCAGTGTGTGGTGATAGAACAAACTGGGAAACAGTAGTATCTGATGCAATTCTAATGACAGGGCTACAACCTAGAAACCCTTGGCTCAACTTTCAACCTGCCCAGAAGCCTGATCGTTTAGTGCAATACTAATCTTAGGAAGACACTGACTGGATACTAATCGTGATAGTGCTGACAGGATGTCAGTTGCATATACAAGCGTTGTTCGATCAGATACAGAACACAGTTTGTGATATGTTATGAGTCAACACCAAAAATTGTTGTAATGGAGTCCATCAGACACAGTATGCAAACATATTGAGGGGCACATGTGATAGAATGTTATGGAGAGGGAATGGGGGAGCGTGAAGACAAAAGGAAGGTCAAGATAGTGTGAATGGCAGAGTGGGTGAAGAGGTGAAAGAAACCCCAACACGGGTGTTAAACCAAGACTAGAGGACAGTGCGAACGCTGGTGTAGCTAGCTGAAGGAACCTCAGCACTGGTTCACAATCAAGAGAGTACAGAGCAGGTCCCCAATACATTTCCCTAAAACGCTGTCTGGCTTCCCTACTTTCTTCTACCTGTCCATAACTTCTCCTTCCCGTATGGAGGTTCTTCGAGGCCCCACTGTGCACACCGGGTTCATGGTCATGGAAACTCAACAGGAGGTGAAGGACACCTGCTGCCTCTACTGAGAATGGAACCTGACATTGGTGACATCTTCAAGGCGGACAATTTTACAATAAAAGAAAATGGTTTCAGCAACTTACATTTTCATATTTATGAACTCGGCATGTACGCTTCTTTGAACTTAAAACGGTTATAAGACTCGAACGCCTTTGTATGTGCAAATCGAGTGAAAGTACTCCACGTTCCCGAAGAAAAAGAGACTCTTGAAACGTGCCTGTCTTTCGCATTTTCGTCCAACACAGCACAGGAAAACCCCCAGGTTTGTAACAATGAGGTTTAAGCTTTGGAAACGTGCAGAGCCAGGGAATTGAGAGGTGGGTGACAATTCGTGAGTATGACGAACGATTACAGTTAAGCTATACTCATTTATTTATTTATGTATTTATTTATTTATTTATTGTTTGAAAATGTCATTAAGGTCAGTAAGCATACAAGGCTTATGTGTTAAATACAAGAGCAAGTAACAAGTATGTAAGTAATAAATTAAGCAATTCATCTGAAACAGGTTTAAGCCTTATGAGAGCCTCATGTGATGTTATACATATATGTATGTCCTAATGCATAAAATGCTATTTAGACCTCAAAAATGTATAAAACATATGATATAGATTAGCACAGAAAAAGATGCACAAGACTAACATGAACAAGAGGAAGGGAGGGGGATGATGCTATCCAAGAAATGCAAAGACAAGACGTTGTTATTTTTCCTATCAACTAACAATTGTGTTTTGTAAGTAATCCAAAAACGACTGCCAATTTAACTCATGCTTAAACTGTAAGAATGGGGACGTAGCCACGGTCGGACTGGGGCATGAAATAGGCCCGGTCACCCAAAAAAAAGTGGCCCACCCTTTGCCTCTAAAAAGTGGCCTATCCCTCGCCTCACGACCCTTAACCTTTGATGACATCATCAGAAGTGATGTCATTTGACCCCACCCCAAAGTGACATCCCGAGAAGCGTTGACACATGACCTTTCACCACTTGACAAAACAGGAAGTGGCATCAAATAACATTCTTCCTAAGTACACTATGAAAAATATGGTTATGATTTCACTAATGTGATATACATTTCATACAATGGATCACCAAATGTATCATCAATATATGTGTGTATAGATCCATATTGTCAAATTACTGTGAATCGAAGCAGACGTCCAAGGCCAAATGATAATATGTTATTGTATAGCACTTACGCTTACGCTCTTTTTTATAGAGCAAATATGCATACAATATCACCCAACCTGTGTTGATACTCATTTAATGACCTAAGAAGGATGAAAGGCTTTATGAAAAAAAAATAGAAAAAAAAAAATAGAAAAATAAAAATATATTTTTTTCAATCTGTTTTTCTCCAAACCGGCCCAGTCATGGCCAGAAATCAGCCCCTCTGCCCAGGGACAATTTTGGATCGGCCACGGGCCGAAAGGCCGAGGGGCCAATTCAACCCTGGACGTAGAATTTAATTTTTCCATTCTATGGATGTTACATACCAAATTCCACCATATTTTGAAATGTAAACACTTGAAATCTTTCCAGTTGGAGGTGATTGTCTGGATAGCTATTGCAATTAATAGGTCAAACAAATACCATTTATTTCTATCCATCACAGGTTGAATAATTGTGCTCCCAAGGTAGAGAAAGGAAAAGCAAAGATCTTGTATATGAAAAATACACTTGAGAGTTTTCATACTCATTTATTTTAAAGACAGTATTAATAGTTTACTATTTAGTGTCCTCTCAGGGCATATACTCGGTGTACATAATGAACATATGATTTTCTCAGCACCTAGTTCTCTCTTTACATAATGGATACCTCATATTGCCCCGGTTCAAGTACAATTTTGCACAGAATTTTCTCTGGGGCAAAACATGCGCTTCTACTAATTGTTTCAAATGATTATCACCCCAGGGCTATTTATGTGTGCCAATTCAGTGTACAATAGCAATGTGGCAATGGCAAGTTTCTATGCCCAGATCGCCTGACGAACGCCTGACAAATACCATTCTATACCCTGAAGGACTTTACCCCGTTGGGGAAAAGTCCCAGCTGACCACACAGCACAGCATCTGAGCAGGATTGAGTGAGTTTTGAGACAGCACTCATCCTCCCAACCTACATAATGAGTAAGATTGAAGGGGAGCCTGGGGGTCTTCATATCTCAAACAGCGTTTTCTATGCTCTAAAAGCACTTCCCTTCCATAACCCTTTACATGTAGCTTGTGGATTCCTGTATCAATTTTATAACGAGAACCTGGAACAGCGCTCAAAACTCAAGTTTAATTTTTGGACACTCAGGTGAAATATGTTAATCAGAAATTCGTTTTATCACTATGTACCAAACCTACAGTTAGAAATAATCTGTTACATGCAAAGGTTTTCATCCACCCAATATGATTAAGAGGCTACAATGTAACCAATGTGTTAGACTGAAACACATTATGTCTGATCCTGAGCAATATAGTGTGCAGAGTGAGACAATGATAGATCGTTGTTGACCCAGACAGTAGAATTAATTGCCAGTACGCTCCTTTTGCAAAGTAGAGATTTACTTCAAGAAAGATCCCATACACAACCAAATATGTAGTCTATATACACACCTACTCAAGACAGAGAACACTCATCAAACAGATTATACGGACACATTGGGTCATCTTACAACATGACATTGTTACAGCAGAACATTATGCCACACCACCAACTTATAAGAACTAGACATCCATTAGGAATGTGTTTATTGATGCAGAATGTGGGGAGAGAGTATGTTCTAAATCTACAAATATTGGCACCTTTCCTTGTAACTAATGTCAATATTGTCACAATATTATACGTGGCTCAATTGTATTGAATCCCTACACTGGTAAAGACATACAAAAAAATAGCCCATAGGCACCCCTCTATGTGAACGAATGTGGCAAAAATGGCCGGTTCTTTGGAAAGGTACCCACTCGAGAGTCCGCAGCCACACTTTAGCTCACTGTACCTTTCACAGTTGGGAAATATCCATTTGCATATCAGTCTTTGTCCCGCCTACATGGGCAGTCCAGCACCAAAATGCTATGGCAATTCCCTTCTGCACAAGAGTACCACCAGCAACCCCATACAAGTGTTTCAGCCTTGTTGGGCCTCATCAGTGAGGTGGAGCTGTGCCTCTCTGCGCACAGTGAGCAAGGGGTTCACATCTGGGTGACCCTAGGAAACTTAGGGTGACTAAACCAAGTGTTGGTACTCTTATTCAGAAGAGAATTGCCATAGCATTTCGGTGCTGGACTTCCCATGTGGGCTGGACAAAGACTCATATGCAAATGGATATTTCCCTTCTGTGAAAGGTACATTGAGCTAAAGTGTGGTTGCGGACTCTCGAGTGGGTACCTTCCCAAAGAACAGGTCATTTAGCCGTGTTCGTTCTCGCGGAGGGGCACCTATGGACTAGCCTTTCATTGGTAAAGACATACATCTGCATGATTTTGCAACATTTGGTACCTCTAATGTGATCTATGGACTGACATGCCCATGTGGACTGTACTATGTTGGGCTCACTACCAGAACGGCCAAGATTCGGTGGACAGAACGCAAATCACAAATACGGACAAAGAACCTGAAATCGGCAGGGGCAGCTCATTTTTTGGGACAACGCCACATAGTGGCACAATTGAAATGTGTGATCCTTGAACAAGTTACTCTTCCTAGAAGAGGTGGTGACAGTTTACTAACTACTTCAACAACGTGAAATATTTTGAATCAATGATCTTTCCACATTGAATCCTAAAGGCATGAACTTAAATTTCGTCTTACATTTTTTAGTATGATAGGTTTCAGATGTTTATCTGGGTCACTTGTGTTTTTTACTGAATATCAATGACTATGTGGTGCTATTTGAATGTTGTCATCTTTTTTTTACATGAGATGTACTGGGATTACTCCTACATGATGGTGGTCTGTTTAGTTGTTATATGTTCGGCAAAGTGACGGTACAGTGGTTGGAGGCCAGACCTTCATGCGATGACACAGGTGGTTCGTTTCTATTTCTATGTGCTGTGTCCTTACAGCTCATCAGCATCCCTTTCAGATCCTTGGCAAGTCATTTTCCAAGAACCATTCTGTAACTAGAGTGAATGATTTACACTCTGTTCTTTCTTGGTACATGTGAGCTTCCATCAGGAACAGCTGTTTAGTTTTTTGTTTTGTCTATTTGTGTGTTGCACGGCTGGAGAATAGTGTGAGAAACCTAATGGTATTCTCCCATTTGCTCACCCTTTTTACAATCACCATACCCAGTTTCTCAGATCTCAGTCAGAAAATATAAAGGGGTATACAAACTCTCCTAGAACTACCTGTCCCACAATGCCTCAGAAACAGACAAAGAGAAGAGAATGCAGGGAAATAGGAAGAAAGTACCCAGGCTTCAGACTCAAGATTCCCCCCTTTCATCTATTCAAGCCAGAAACCTCTCCTCTTTAGTCAGTGGTCACTTACCTTCATACCCTACATCCCCCTCCCCTATCACTGGACAAAGAAGAGCAAGCAAAGAAGAAGGAAGATTTCCCACAGGCATCAACAGGGAACAGATTCCTATGGAAAATGGCCATGTTGTCACCTTAATGAAGTCAGGCAAAGTCAGGCATTCATTTTAATCTGACTTCGCTTAACCAATATGCAAAGTATAAAAGGTGTGGTTCTAAACAGTACAATCAGTGATCTGGGCACTTGTTTCATACCGAGGAGACCGCAAAGCAGAGGACTTCTGAACCAGAAGCGAGGAGCAGCACGGCATGCCAGATAGCCGACCCACTGAGCGAGAAAGGCTGCAGCACGGCAAGGGAGCTGTGCCTCCCGAGAGCTGGAAAAAGGCAAAAAACTTGCTATTGACATTGTGTGAACACATCCTCGTTTCCCAGCAGTAAAGAGAGCACAGGAGTCAAAGGGGCGGGAGAGCAATCCCTGATCCCAAGGCTGAAGAAAGGAAATTGTTACTGTGCCACATGGTAGACGGTTGGTCCAAAGCTTAGAGGAGTCCGGTGTATATGTGCGTGAGGATTCAGTAAACTCAACAAAAGAGCATTTTGGTACATATGTCTGAAGTACATTGCCATCAGGGAAAGGGCATGTCAGAGCAAGATTCCCAAGTAAAAGAAACAACAGTAAAATAAGAGTGCAGAAGCCGTGCATTCAGGAACTGGAAGTTTAAAGTATGTGAATATAAAGAGAAAGAAGCAAGAACAAAGCCTTATGGGACGTGTGGTCTGAAAGTGAAAAGTGAAACTAAAAATACCAGAGACACAAGACATAGCCAGGATATAAAGTGGGTCCCGCACGGGGCTGGGGAAACGAAACCCTGGCTATTCGGAAGTAAGAAGGAAAAAGTAAGAAGGAAAAAGGGAACTTTCTTGAACTGTGAAAATAAAGGGGTCCAAGCCCGAAAGAGGGAGACTCATTGTCAATATTGTGTTAAAGGGGTCAGAGCCAGAACGAGGGGGGCCTGTGGTCCGAGCACGAAGGAGGGAGACCAATTGCAAAACTGTCAATGTGAAAACCCTAATAAAGAGGAAGGATCTTTTGTGTTTTTTGTTACATCAGGTTCTCTGCAATAAGAGACTGTCATTTGGAAAGAGACTTTGGCAGAAGGCCCTGATACCTATTCTTTGAACTGTTTCCTCGTGGCCAAGAAGCCAGAGTGTGTACGAAGCTCAACTGTGCCGCCTTGTCCCATGCTGAAAACGTGGGGAAGAGAACAGCTTTACTGAGATATCATTTCTTGAAAACTTCTGTTTTGCGTACATTGTTCCACGCCATTTTTGTATTTAGAAGGATTGGCAATAGGTGTATTAGAATAGGCACTTTTATTTTGATACACTCCACTAGGACTGCATTATTATTATTTGATGTTTGTAGCTTGCTCCCATTCTTAGATTTAGGTTTAGATAGGTGTTCAACCAACCCATTTAAAAGTTCAATAAACTCCCTGGAACTGTGATCACTTGTGTCTGTCTTCACTATGAGTTCTTTACCATAGGCGAACGCTCGTTAAGTACATGAACTAAAGTCATCTTCTCGTGTGTTCTGACAGTGTTGGTTCTACTGATTGTATCTACTCAAAGTGCCCAATGTTTTTTCTATTGTCTCTTTTTACAGGATGTTGTTCACTAATACAGTTATAATGGTATCACTATGGGAATGACCACGTTCTTCCTTACACTGCCAGAGATGTACGCTGTGATGTTTTCTGAACTGTTGGGAACACGGTTAATGAGGTTAGCAGCTTATTTGTGGCATTAAGAGATGAGGATAGGGGTCAAAAAATATTTCGGGGGAGCATTGGTTTTGTTTTTACTTTGATATGGAACTACCCATTTTTTATTTCACAGGAAATACATGAGGGTTTACCCCTGAAAAGGGAATACTTTCCCGAAACGTGTAGGGTGCCAACATTGCCATCTCTACAAATATTCTTTTGACGAGTTTGTGTATGATTCGACATTATTGTTTGTCAGAACTTTACTTGATGCTCGTACCTTTCAGTTTGCCCGTTGGGTATTTTTTATGTATACCTTATGAACATTATGTGATGGAGTCCTTCTTTGCCCTCTTGTTTGTAACTGTCTTCGAGGAGTGTGGCCACATTCACATGTGTGTTATTACAATTTACAGATTTGACTGCAAACTAAACTTACCTGTCGATTTAAGACATATGTATATGTTTTGATCCGATCCGGTTCTGTAGTGTGCTGCTGTGTTCTTGACGAATTCAATTGTCCGGACTGTTTGACACTTTTTGGGCCTAATTTACACACATGTTTTAAAGTGGGAAGTCCCACTGAAAACGTTTTTGTAAATCAGTCCCATTGTGGCCTTGCACCTGCATCACCCCTTCCTAGTGGACCTGCTCAAACGTATGTCAGGGGGTTTTCCGGAGCCCACGTATTCCTTGGAAGTCCTGGGCAAATCCTTGCAAATTCTATGCAAATCCTCCCCACTCCCAGGCTCTGCCCTGATTAAAACTTAGTAAAACCGCATTGAAACCCCATCACGTTTACCTAATGATGGAGGCCTAACGCAACCAGATACACCTGAAATGGACTGCTAGCAGAATGATTTGAAATACTACATTTCTCAAGTTTTGTATGCTGCACTATGTTATGGTACATCACATCCTTTCATGTAGAGATGCTGGAACAGGTTTTGTAGTACTAGCCTGTTAGGATCTCTGTGTTTTGTTTCAAAATGCACCTAGTTCTCATAATGTGGGTTTGTTTTAGATGTAATGTCCTACCCCATTGATAAGCTCCTGTCCTTGTATCTGCTCTGTAATGGAGACACTACCCCAGGCAGACACACGCACCCTCACCCCCCACAACATCTTCAGCATCCATAAGGTGCTTAGCAGTCCTTAAGCATTCATGGCCGGAGTCTAGCTTGCCAAATGAAGGCTTTACATTATCTTCAGCATCCATAAGGTGCTTAGCAGTCCTTAAGCATTCATGGCCGGAGTCTAGCTTGCCAAATGAAGGCTTTACATTATCTTCAGCATCCATAAGGTGCTTAGCAGTCCTTAAGCATTCATGGCCGGAGTCTAGCTTGCCAAATGAAGGCTTTACATTATCTTCAGCATCCATAAGGTGCTTATCAGTCCTTAAGCATTCATGGCCGGAGTCTAGCTTGCCAAATGAAGGCTTTACATTATCTTCAGCATCCATAAGGTGCTTAGCAGTCCTTAAGCATTCATGGCCGGAGTCCAGCTTGCCAAATGAAGGCTTTACATTATCTTCAGCATCCATAAGGTGCTTAGCAGTCCTTAAGCATTCATGGCCGGAGTCTAGCTTGCCAAATGAAGGCTTTACATTATCTTCAGCATCCATAAGGTGCTTAGCAGTCCTTAAGCATTCATGGCCGGAGTCCAGCTTGCCAAATGAAGGCTTTACATTATCTTCAGCATCCATAAGGTGCTTAGCAGTCCTTAAGCATTCATGGCCGGAGTCTAGCTTGCCAAATGAAGGCTTTACATTTGAAGGGCTCTGAGCCCAATTTGCATATGTTTACCTTTTCAACCATCCAAACCGCCATCCATGCATCGACATCTTCATGGAATGGCAAAAGAGGCACATATCCCAATCTTCCACCACCGAATGAGCCCCCACCTGACTGCCCGATGGAAAAGATTCAGTGAACAAAACAGAAATCCCACATTCTATGTTATTGTCTAGTGCGCTGCTGAAGCTCCAAGCCTGTGGTCTGGCTGTTGTTTGCCGCCAAGGACTGATCTGATCAATGATTCCTGTAATGCGTGCAATGCGTTCTTTGATCACCATAGTATACAGAATGTGTATATTCACTATAGCACAGTTCAACATCTATTGATGATGTGTGCAATAAACTAAATTGAAATGCATATTATGACACTTTAAGGTAGCTCGTTGTGTTAAGCACTCATTGCAAATATCTGTAAGTACCAAATCCCAGCAAGGCAGACTCAACCTTTCTTCTCTCTGTGGTTGGACTTTCGTATAAAACCGTTATACCTGCACCAGAATGTGCTAGTTACAAAGAATGACGTAGCATCAGTATGGCGCAGGTTTATCATTCAGTTCCTTTAAGCGAGGTTTGAAAAAAAATGGGCAGCCATCCCCAAAGAAAAGCATAATGAGTTCGTTGTTAGAGGTGATTAGGCAGCCAAATGTGACATTATGTAATTAATGCATTGAGGCTCCTATCCTTGCTTTTCCACTGGACAATACTGTAATCCTCTGCAAATCAATTTGTCTCACTGTATAGTACTTGTTAGGTAAAATTCTGCTTACTGCTATTGTACCTCCATATTTGTGGACCCCCTAGACCATTTGCTTTTGTTTCCGACCCCTGTACTGACTTTCTGCCAGCACAGCACAGCCTTCAGCTTCGCTCAATTGGGCTTCCACACATCATTATGGGGAAACTGACAGACAGTCATTACTGAGAAACTTTGTTTTTCTTAGTTTTATGACTTTGTTTCCAATTTTTGCAACTGTATTTCACTGCGCAAAATACATTAATGTACGGTACACTGGGGTCCTCGCAATTTAGGGCTCTGGACATCCCTTAAGTATTTTTTGGTAACTGGAAAATGTGCCTAGGAGCAGACTGGTGGCAGCAGAAGCTTTCTCATGTGTTTTTACATTTCTTTAGCAAGCCATGCTGTGCTTATGGGGTTTGGCTCATGTCTGTGACTAGTCTGTTATGGCCGGACCACAAGGTCTTTTGTCTTCCCCTTTGACCATTTTGTCCATTAGCCATCCTCCTGGTCTTTGTGACCTGGGGAGTCCTTATTTGGGCATGCATTCACCCGCGAAAGCCGGCGCTTTTCACGGGCTAATGCATTTGACGTGTGTATATACCCAGGAAGTGGGATAGGACTGTCTGGCCCCAATCCACACTACTAGTGTCAGGATATCTGGTGTGCATGAGGGCATGAGAGCCGCAGTGTTTGCCGATTGGACCATTGCTGACGTGCATGAGCGGAGCAGATCTCATTGGCCAGCTGGGCACGAGCACTCACGTGACTTTGGGATATGAGGAGGCAGCCTGAGTGCAGACCCGCAGATCACCCTTATGTCCGAATAGACCTATAGACAGAACCACGTATCCAGAGAAGATAAGCAGATCCAAGGACTTTCCGGAACCATGCAGAGAAGGTTTGGTACCCTGAGCCCACTGTTGTCACGGTAGATCTCCAAAAACCTGCAAAGGTGCATTAACCGCTTGGAGTGGTGAGAAAATCACTCTCTATGCCTCCTTGTTGCCCTGCAAACAAGCCTTCTTAGAAGTGTCCCTGTGCCCTCCAGTGGACTGACCCACATGTACCTTGGCAACTGTGTTGGAGCATTACTACATTGAGTTTTGCCTCTGGCTTTAGGGAAATCCTAGATCGCGCTGCAAAGCATCTTGTTGCCAAATTTCGTTGACCCAGCTGCTTTGGGCCATGAGAGAGGAGCATGCCTCAGACCGTGAGACTGGGTGCCTATGCATGCATCACTGTGCTACAGTGGTGGTCACTGCATCGGTGCTTTCTTTGTTCTGCATTTGTGACACTATATCCAGCTCCAGTTGTAAACCAGACCCGCATCTGCAGCGCCTGTGCCCTTTGAAGCTTAACCAAGGAGTGGATTTCACACATCAGGCGACCATCGCTAAGCCTGCCAAGTTTGGACCTGGAGTGAGATAAGGGTGGTGAGTAATCATACCACTTACCGGTGGCCCCGTGTTCATCCAACCCATTTTTTTATGCACAAAAGATCCCTTGTGGTCCTTCCATTGGCTTGGGTGGTGCTTGCTTCCTAAAGCCGTCCAAAGGTTGGGGACAGTATTGTTCTCCACAGCTGATCCTCCTCTCACTCTCTGAACTGAATTTGCACACTCCAAAATCTCTTGCTAACTTTACCTTCCCATTCAATATTGCCATTTGCACCACCAAGTGCTGTTATGCACAAAGTTGACACTGAGCAAAAGGCTCCAATCTTTATAGGGCGGAACTTTTTCAGTTAGGGATATTCATCTCTGGAGTTGGCCAATATATTAAAGTTTGTCTACTTTCCCTCCCGACAGGTTTTGGGGGAAAACTGCACTTTACCACATTGACCGAAAAGTGATTGTACATATATTTTACATACTGTGTGTTTAAGTGGTGATATTACTGTGTTTGCCATTATTCACTTGTGTTTGTTCTGGAGCCATTAAACTGTATATTTTTGATATACTACTGTCTGAGGGTAATTCTTGTCATCCTACTATGTGCGTTCATCCAAGATTTCAGATCACCCCCACTACTCCTGAGACTTAGCCTTGGCTGCTCTCCAAGCTACCTTGAATTGTCCTGGCTAACTTCACAGAAGTGTAACATGTTTCACTAACAAGGGTGTCCTCCTAAACATCTGCTCACCAGAGCAGAGTTTAGAAATCCATTCTAACAGTAAGTACTGCCTTCAGTGAAAAGGTGTGTCTCGTCACATTCTGGTGGCATTGCTTAGCCTGTTGTCTGCACTCCAATTTCATGTTGGCTATTCGAGCAGGGTGGCTCTTAGAGAGATGTTGACCAAACATTACAGTTCTCCAATGAGCTTATTTTCAAGTCTGCTTACTTCACAACCCAAAAGTTTTTTTTTTGCAGAGTTTTAAATGATCTTCCTTGCAACATGAATAACATACTGCACCCCTGTGTCAATCAATGACTACACACAGGTCATCTCATCACACAATTCCTTTTGTTGGGTGTACTTAAAATACAGTAGTACGTTTCAGATGAGATTACTTTAGGCTCACAATATTTTGTTCTGCTACTTGCATAGCTCCTTTGATGAAGGACAACATAAAGCTACTCTAAAATCATTCTCATTTTGCATAACATGAATCTATTTGGATTATTTTAAATATTGTAATGACTGGTTATGATGTGATTTTGGCTAAAAAAACAGGACTTATTTCGCTCATGATAGTCGAACATTAACATATATTTGCACTGTGCTGTAGCAAGGACTGAGTGCACTAAAATCCCAGCTTCACCATTCAAACAAAAGTGACTCTGCTGTCTCCATACAAGTGGGCCCTGGAAAGTCTTCACACGCACGCATATTCCCACACATGCATGTAAGACCTTAGATAGCAGAGTCACACATGCACAGGGATTGAGCTCGAGGTCACAGCCACGAGGGACACGTAGACGACCGGTAAGGATGCCACCCTGCAAAAGGGTCCACGCAGGGGCAGGTTACTAGCTGTGTTTGCCTCCGCGGCTTGATCTGTCTTCTCATTGCCCTTGCTGCACCCAGGCTCTCATTCTATTATCCTCCCCTGAAACACAACGCAGCGTCCATCTGATAGGCGCTTCCTGTATTCGGCCGTAGGGGCTGTTTGAAGCAATTCTTTGAACTCTCACAGACGCGGCTGCCATTTGTCACAGGTTCCCACCCACTATTGACCAAGTTTACCTTGAAATAGATCTGAAGAGTTCTGTGTCATTAGAGAAAAAAGCAGAGCGCTCATTTGTGTTGTGAGAAGAGATAATCAGCATAAACGAAGCTAATTAATTCTATGCAAATGAGCTGTCTATTTTAGCAATGGCACATTAAAGAAACATTGCAAACTGCATTGTGTGCACTCTTGCAATGTTGCTAAATACCATCATTTTATTTCTAATATTTGGTGGATAGAGCCTTTAAAAAAAATCGCACAGAAATCTGGCCAACTTTACATTATTATTTAAATTTAATAAGGCCTGGTGAATGATAAAATGTGCATCACACGAAGGAATATAAATTATATCACTAAATTGTGACCTTTTGATACTCCACAAAGACAAGTGGCATTAGTGTATAGGTGCTCAAGACAACATGACAATCTAATTGTAAGCAATGACGCTGCCTTTTGATTAATGGCTGCATACTATCAGGTCAGCTCATCCTTTCATCCTCCAGGAAGAGCAGGTAGAAACAAGTGAATGCAAAATATGTTTTGCATTGAACGCTATGTACTTTATTCAGTCATCATAACTTTATTTCTGCGAAGAGCCATAAAGGTTTCACAACAACAATAATACATCAACAAACTATCCCAGTGCAGTCAATGACACACACAAATAACATTAAACAGAAACATCCTGCAATCCAGAGTTATCTCACGACAAAACAATAGTTTCTCTGTCTGGATAATACATCCGCAGCCATTAGTGCCCGTGGATGAGGAAGGGCCCTAGAAGCCTTTCCCCAAAGGGACAACATTCGCTCCTGACAATACAGACCCCTGTGACATTTTTCTCCAGAAATATGGGCTCAATCGAATGGCTCTGTTTCCCCGGCGAGTGCATGACCTATTAATGCTCAGTATATCCGTGGCCACTCTAGAGTCTCGAAACCTAATCTCAGCAGAATGAAAAACATCCTCCCCCATTTTGGAAGTCCTTGTAAAATTAACACTTTGTTCCCTAGTACCAAAATGGCATGCCCTCACAAATCAAAGCCAACGTAAGCATTTGTTTTCAAGTGCTTCCCTAGGTTCATATCACGTTGAGGTCAATTTAGGAACTCCATGCACAAATATTGACTGGGGTTCAAATGGCCTATTGGGTTTGTTGGGGAGATTTGGCAAGTCTTGACCCAGCACACCAACTGCCTGCATGGGTATCACATTTACCCCAGCAAATCTGTCTACCAGTGAACTACAGGCCCGCCTTGATAAAAATGGAGCAGCAGACTGCAAGGACCCTTTGGGATCAGGGGCGGTGTGTACTAATTTACAGGGTATCCCTTTACCCCCTTGAGCATGTCACGGTTTTATTACACGGCACACTCCAGCCAGGGACTCCTTCCCCGACAATGAATGTGGCGTACAATAAAGCGTTTTTATTTTTAATAAACCACTGGTTCTTTTATTTGAGTAGGTCTCCAACCCATCTCACTCCCAACCTCCCCAAACACCCCCTGTCATAATGGACCAGGAATCACGCAGATGTGTATCAATAAGATATGTGTTAATGTATTATTTACTGGAAAAGGAAAATCAAACAATTTTCCAGCCTTTACTGTTGTGGTACACAATTGCACTAATCTCTGCAAAACAATTCAGTAAAGATATACTGTTATAATTCTCCCAATCTTTAATGGCAACAAAGAAAAGAGCAATTTTTAGAAAAAGAGATAACATCAATGGTTTAGCACTCCCCCCTGCAACAGTCAACCCCAAACATTAGCTAACCTGATTCCTTTGAATGGAAGGCAGTGGCAAGGAGTAGGGATAGAGAGTGACAATCTGATTTTGAGTACAGCCCACCACCCCAGTATGGGAGACCTGCTAAGAAAGTGAAAACCCATTTTTGGAGCAAAACGGCAGAACCAGATTTGGATTATTACTCACATGGCTATGGGACAGGATGAAAAGACATTTGTGTTGCTACACTTGAGGAGATAGGGAAGCTTAGAGACACCAGGGCAATGATAGAAATAAAGTTGTGGAAATCGGTTTTAGGGAGAAACCAAAGGCAAAAGGAAAAATACAAACGGCAAACGGAAATTTGTTTTACACTGGATTTAAAATGACAGGCTTAGACAAGGGGTATAGTTCCGAATAGATGGACACGGACAGAGACACATAACAGACAGATTTGTAGGCAAAAGGGATTGCTCTCAATGGGACTATGGTTTGGGGTTTTAATAGGACAGATGCAACTAGGAATTTGTGGGGGAAGGCACACAATATACAGGAAAATTCGGATTTCAGTTACAAGGAGACTAATTTTTTGAGGCAATACATTAATGACTATAATTATTAAAGAAAGACACTAGGGAAAAGGAGGTTAATTTCGAATTTTAAACAGCTTGTAATGTAAATTTCAATGGGGAATTAATTGATTTACTTAAGAATATGCTAAGGATTTACAGAAACACTGAGAGGTTTACCACAGGGAATATTCTAACATACACAAGCTAAACACAGATTCTTCTATGGGAAGGTGAACGAATTACACTAGCAATATGAGGTGGTCAATGGGATTTTCAATGGGGTTTTCACTGGACTTTCAATTGGTTTTCAATGGTTTTTCAATGGGTGCAATGCTACAAAAGGAGGGGCTTATGAAATTTAGGACTGTGGTTATTTGCTACTTACAAAGTAAGCCATGGTTTGGGATGCTGGAAAGTCAGCTGGATCTCAGGACCATCTGGACAGCTAGGCATGGGGTCTGGTCACTGCACTCTCCTTGGTACGGTTCATTTGTCTCCTCTCCGTCCTCCTTTTCCTGTCTCCTCGGATCCTTGAGTGTTCCCTGACCTAGTACAGTCCCCCTTATATAGCCCAAATGACATCATTCATTTTACAATCTAGGGGAGTACTCTATAATTACCCCTACCCCTTGGATAGGTCAGTTCAGCATTACTCCCTCCGCCCCCGGGTATGATTGGTTCAACGGAAGAGAGTGCCATCTGTCTGTTTTGCGTTTATTACAGTTCTTTGTTCTCCTGGACACTTTTTGAGAAAATCTAGTTATGTCTCCTAACTTCATATTTATACTAGCCACTGCCATAAGAAACAGATAGACGGTTTCAGTTAGTCAAAGGGAATTAGGTAAGCTGATCACCAACTCTGTACCAGGTAGTATGGTCTTTTGGCACATTTTTGCCCTTTTCATAAAATATACAACAGTTATGAATTTGCAGATGATAAAGCATGTACCTAATTTCATTTTCTATCTTTCCATCAAATCTCATTCTTGTCACATCTTCCGAGCAGCCAGAAGCTAGTCTTTACTGGCCATTTCAGTCCACAAAGTCCTAGAAAATTGCACTATAGCTTTTAAGGAGGATCTGTCCCGCTCTGTGGCAGGGTTGTTTATCCCCCACAGCCGGTGACCAGAGATTTTGATTCCCCCCTTTGAAGTTGTCATTTTGTCCGTGGCAGTGGGTGTAGGAGGAACTCACACCTCTCAGTCAGGTTTTATCCATACTTGCTTCCTTGAACTCCCGATCCTCTGCTGTCAAGTCTGGCAAAGCCGGGAATTATAACACCCTCAGTACATCACATGTCCTTGCAGGCTGATTCACTAGTAGGTGCGACTTCCAGTGGAGTGCGGGGCATTCAATTAAGAAGTTTTGTGCCTGGGCCCAAAAATATTTTTTTCCTGTCTTGTGAGCCTGTTCCAAGGTAATTGAAGTCCCGTGGGTGGGATTTCTGTGCGAGTAAATCTATCCTTTCACTGTGGCTTTTTAAAGTAATTTTTTCTTTTTCTCACGTGTGCAAGCTTTTTGCTTTAAATGTGTAACCTCCTATCTTTGCAGGTCACAGGATTCTTTTATGTGAGTTTGCTTTTGCTGTTGGTCCAATGACGATGAGGGGTAGGCCACCTTCCACATTGTTCTTTGTTTTGCAATGAACAAAAGAAAAAGCCAAGCTCATTTGCAATGTGTAAAGGGCTGCTGTTCAAATGAAAGGGAAAATAAAGCTGTTTCTGGTTGGAGTGTTGACATTCTTGCACCTTATCTAAAACAAAGCCATTTTTGGATGCAGTATTTAACTTCTTGTTATTCAGATGAAATAACAAGCAAAGCAGGGCTATTTTTGTGTGATGTTTAACTTCTTGTCATTCAGAAGAAATAAAAGCAAAGCAGGGCCATTTTTGGTGCAATGTTTAACTTCATATCATTCAGATGGAATAAAAGCAAAACAGGGCTGTTTTTGGTGAAATGTTTAACTTCTTGTCATTCAGATGGAATAAAAGCAAAGCAGGGACGTTTTTGGGTTGCAGTGTTCAAATGCTTGCCACTCATTGGGCAGGGAAAGCACAGCACAGCGTTTTTAGTGACAGGGTTTAAGTCCACTGTCTCGCTGGCTTGTCTTGGGGGGGAATATGCAAGATTTTTGGCTAAGGGGTCCAACTACGCTCAGATCATTTAGATTTCTCGAGACCCCTTTTTTACCCTCCTGATTAACGGAAGGTTTCCCTGCATCTACTCTCATTCCAGCGGTTTCAAATAGGGACAAAATCAAATTCTTTATTGACAGAAGTTCAGACAGAACTGTGCAACAACTGCGGCAACACTACTTGGTCCCTGGGCCCACTCCCCTTTTCTGTTTGGGGGTGACAAAGACAACTTCCTTGGATTTAATTGGTGGGCTAGATGTGTTGACTAGTGAAGCTGCATTAGTTACCCCTGATACACATGCCAGTGTCCCCGCAGGCTCGCTTCCCACGCTTACAGCTAATGGGTGGAAAGTTGGCTGATGAACTCGTCAGTAATCATTATAGATGGTAATATGTCCCCACCCCCACTAAATGACAATAATTCAGTTCCAACCAAAGTGTAATAACCCGCCCAACAGCCTAGCACAAATGAAGGAACAACAAAAGCATCACTTTGCATAATGCCAGCAGTGTTAGGGGCGGGGATTAAGGCCGGGGCAGCTGGACCAGAATAGCTAGAAAGTCCCCCATTGGCACAATTGTTGAACCTGTTGAACTTGGGAAGCAGGCCGGCAATCAACACACCCCTTCACCCCTGCACAAACGCTCAGAACCCAAATCAGCAACAGTTGAGCAGAATGGGCTGACAGGTGATTTGATGGCCTTAGTAATATCAATGGTTTCAGTAGTTACCCCCTCCACAGTGATCAAACCAATAGGGAAGCTAGGAGCACCCATAAACTGCTGGATTTCAATGATTAGCAGATGGGCATCACCAAAGGAGCTAACTGGATCAACTGTACAGAAGTCTATTAAGTCAACAGCGCCTGGGAAGAGCGGGGTAATTAAATTCCGAATTTGCTTTCTCATCTTTAAAGTAAATATTTTCCATGTGGGTCCCAGTCCTAACCCAGATCCAGATTCGTAGACAGATGCAGGTGCCTCTGCAGACACCTGCACAAGTAATGCTAACATGATAATTATGCCAACAAACTCAGGGTGGAACACACCCAGCAATTCAAGGAGCTGTCGGGGACCAACTCTCGCCCCTCAGCCTGCGCACACAAAAGAGGAGAATAAAGCCGCACTTGGGCCTGGTCGCGTTAGGGTGCTTAGAAATGCAGTTACGCATGTAGTTGGACATGGAGCACGGCAACAAAGCCTCCATGTTTCAAAAGTATAAGTCTTCCAATGACACTGTTACCTTCCTTGCTGGTCCCACATTAAGAGGCAGAGTTCAAACAAGCACAACGCGCTAGAGGTGAAACATGGACTTGCAGTTTTCAGCTTTTCAGTTTTTACAAGTCAGGATGATGACTGGGAAGTGCACACAAACATGCACACTGCCCCGCAGGCCCACAAACACCCTGAAGGACGCCAACACCCACACCTTTGTCCCATGTGGGCTTTTCCCTTGCGGGGGATCTGCATATTTTTAAAGAGCACGTTGGGTGGGAGAGGCAAACAACACTAGCAGCAGGAAGGGAAGCTCCAGACAGGCACACTGCGGGACCCAGCACTTTATTACTTCTGCTCATTCTCTGCCATATACAACTATGTGGATTGCCCACACTCCTTCTCAGCCGCTCTACTCACTTATTATAAACAAGTACGTCAGCACACATTAAATAAAGAACTCAGTGATCTGTGCCTTAATCCATTAGTGGTCCATATTCAATCCGACTCCTCAGCGTGCTTTAATATTAATTGCAACATGTTTCAGTCCTATGTTGGTGATGGACCTTCTTCAGCAAGGGATTATTGTTGCTATGGTTGGAGTTGGAGACAACATGCAGGTGGAGGGCATAGTCAATGGTGTGCTAGTCGCCAATATGGGGATAAATTTCATGTTGCTACATATAATCAGTTTTCATAACCACATGATGCACCTTTCTACTAAGGAATGATTATATCCACCAAACTTCACATTAGGAGTCCACCTTTGTGTGAGGAGATGCTTTGGTCGCACAATTCTAAAGGATGGACCTGTCCTGTGGTAAATATGACAATATGCTTTCTGCTCAGCCTTGCAGCTTTCTGTAGTAACAGATGGAAGCAATTAGTACAATATCTATTGGTGATTTATTGGCGTGCATGTCCATGACATTCGAGTGAAGCGGCAACTGGTGACATTTTACAGTAGAGGGGCATACATATTTCCCCATAAATGTGTTCAATTGACTGACCTCGTGAGGAATCCCAAACCATCCTTAGTGGACTCTGGGGGTTCCCCACACAAGATATTGTTTTAAATAATGGGTTGAATTTGTGCAATTTTACAACACATATTGCTAACAATGAAGGAAAACACTATACTATTTCATACCAGCACTGTAAATCCTACAGATGCAAGGTCTATACATTTTCCAAACTGTTCTGTAGGGGACAGGCATGCCAGGACCAAGAAGCAGCTGCGACCGAGAATGGATTTATGTGTTGCATGTGTGTTGTGTGTTTATGTGTGTGTTTGTTTATTTTCGGGGCATGTGCAGGGTTTGGGGGGTGATGAGGGAGGGGCTTTGGGGTGAAATCCTGATTTTGAACAAACCTCGTTGTGGAGGGTTCAGGTGGGGGGCGAGGCAATGTGGGTTTTCGCTTTTTGTAGGCCGTCCAAAATGGGCCAAAATAAATACGGTCTTTTTTTGGGCGACCTAAAAAAGCAAAATTATGACATAGAACCTGAACACATGTCTGTATCTGCACTTAACACGTTCATAATGCGGGGGCTGCCAATATGTCATAATTACCACTTAAAATACGTTCATTATGTTAGTTCTCAACAATATATGCCATCATGCCACTTTAAATTTGCCCAGAAAAAAAAAAAAACAGCCTTTCCCTGGGCACAATACCCCACATTCAAGCACTTGCACTGACCAGCGTGCGTGTGCACACACATACATACCACATACCACATACGAAAACACACACATACACACACATGCAGATGCAGACACACACACATGCTCCCAGACATCCACAACTCTCACTTTCTCAAAAACACACACACATACACACACACACTTGCTGACACCCTCTCATCTCACTATTATTTACACACACACAAGCAAATCAAAATGAACAAGTGTGATGTCAGTGTATTTTCCAGAACAACTATCATTACAACAAAGCAGACCGCTGTAAACCCTCGGCCTGATTCTCAGGGGCTCATTCTCACTGAGCTTTCAGACGAGAAATCAAGCCCTGCTCTTCTCCACTTACGTGTGTTCTTTTCTCATCAGACACAAGTCGCCCTTAAGGATAATCATCGCGCGAAAAATACCCTGAAACCAGACTACTTTTTCAACGCCTTCGAGTAGGTTGGTGTTATGTGCGACACAATCAACAAATCCTGATTTTTCAGCAAACAGCGCTTGGCCTTCTGGGAATTGCTGTTTCGAGTTTTTCATGTTAACTATGTGGCTGGACATCGAACAACGTGAGTGTTATCTACAAAGTCAGGACTGACTAAGGGATCACACTTGACATAAGGACGGCGACTCTGCTGATTCTGACTGCACAAACATCGCTAGCAACTGGCAGGTGCTCTCAGGTTTACTAATAGGCATGAGAAACGATTGCCCACGGACGAGAAAGGCAAGGTAACAGTAACAAAAGGCTCAAGACTCTACAAGGTATGTTTTGAAATACCTGTCCGACCTGAACGTCTAGGGTCTAAGGTCACTGGACATGTTTCTTTTTTTTAGAATGTGTGTGAAAATAATGTACAATTATATAATTGTAACACTTGTCCCTTGTGTAGAGACGGCGGTGGGGGGAAGATGGTTAATAACAGTACATTTGGATGTTTAATGTACGCAGTAAAATGCCGAAAATGTTAGTGCTGAAAATAACGGCAACTTTAACGACATAGCAACATGCTTAGCTCGAGGCGTGAACAACACCAGTAGAGAACAGCCTTGAAGGTGTTAGAAAACATATCAACCAAAATGTTATCCTTACAAAATGTTAGCCTATTTTTGGTAGCATATTTTTAGTATAATTCTCAAACTAATAGGGATTAGCACCAATACACAGGTTTCCTAAAGCAAGATATTAAAATAGCAGCAATCAAATTAAAAGCTTAAGATGAAGCAGAAGAGAATAGAGTTAACAATTAACACACCACCGTTGATTGGTTCCACCCCCAGATGCAACGTATGCACAGCAAACACTTAATGCTATGAAAAGGGCCTGGGTACGAGTTTGGTGGAGAACAATAGTGGTATTACAATGGCTGTAGTTTCATTACTGCCCCTTTACCACCATTATTCCATACCACTTAATCACTAGCTCAGGGTAAGGTAGTGGAGATACCTCTTGCACACAATAAGCGGTATCTCCCCCACTTTACCAGCAAAAAGTACCGCAGGAGGAATCACTGCTATGGGAGATCAGTCAAATCCCCAATGGATTCCTACAGACTCCAACAACGAGGAGTCACACTGCCCTGCTGCCAGTCATAATCTGGTGGTAAATCTGCTGGATCGAGTGGTGGGGATGGTAACCAGGTGTGGTGGCATTTCCACAGAAATACCAGGGGAATAGGGCCAAACATGTGGTGAGGCCATGCGTCGGCTGGTTTCATTAGCATTCAAAAGGACAGCAAATTATGCAGAAGATGGTTCCATTCATCTGTAAATAATAGGAAAAAACGGGAGTGAAGAGTGAGGATCGATGATGAGCACAGTAGGAGAAGCCTCATTCGATCAGTTGACTCAACTGAACTCGTGGATTTCTTGTCCCCATAGTTCTTTGCTCGGTGTAAGTAAACCTGTAATCCAGGGGTCCTTTCCACCACACTAGGTGCCTGGGACCAGACAGGTGCCTTGAAGACCATTGTGCAAAGTTTAAAGTCGACTCCAAAGTGCCAGGAGAGCTAAGGCATGTGCCCCACAATTGTGGTGATCTGGTAGAATATGCATGTCCCATCTAGTAATTCTGCTGCCAAGTGAGGAGTAGATGTGAGTGGGCCAAAAAAAGCATGAACTGAGACCACTGAGAAGCACATTTCCGCCAACCAGCCTGGACATCACCAATGAGTGGATAGTGCATCTGATATCAGAGTGGAGAAAAAAGGTGTGATTTTCCCTAACAGAGATACCTGCAGGGGGGGAAGTTAGGAGAGGGATCCATGGTGAAAACCAGGGCACAGACCACTAGTGCAATTGCAACATGTGGATAAAACATGTGTTAAATAAATATTTGTGGAAGCTAGGGAAGAAGTCAAAGCTGTAGGCCTGTGTCATGACCACAGTTAAGCCTGTAACAGGATTTAAGGATTGTGCCCTTAAACTTTGCATACTTCCACATTTTTTCTGTTACTGCATGCTAACGGGCTATCTGCTCTGCTACTTGTGTTCGAGGGTTACACACCTGTCTTGTCAGGCGACTTTGTGTGCCTAAGTCAGCATGGATGAACCGCCCCCTCAACAAGCTCAATATTTGCTGCAAACTTCAAATTTGTGGTTTGCTCAACTCCCAAGTTGTTCAGAGACTAAGTAGCACTCCAGAATTGTACCCTCACTTTCATGTGTGTATGAGGACAGTCTTACGATTCACAGGCCAATCAGAACTGGCAGGCTGCATCTTCTGATGTTAGTCTGCATTCCAAACTACCCGGCGGCTGCTTCCCTCGCTCGGCATCTTCACCCACCCCCGGACCCTTTTTTAAATAATCTCCCCTCCTCACTTACCTCATTGCGGCAGCAGCACTCGCAGCCACTGCCGCTGCTTCCTTATTGCTCTTTTCTTATGCATGAGGCCACCATAGAAAGGGAAGAAGGGCTCTGTACAGAGCCCCGTCTTCCCTTTCGATGTCAGTCATCTTTGAACAGTCTTTTCGTTCTTTGAACGGTATGCCGAAGGTGACCTATTCACGAAACAAAAATACTTTAAATTAGCCCCATCCTAACCCATAGGATGGGCGCTAATAGCGTTAAAGGATAGTTCCGGGACTTTTTTTTTATTGTCCCTACGGTTCGGCCATGTGTTTTTAAGCATAACTCGGTAGATCGTAGAAAACTTTCCTATGGACCTTACCCGACTTTTCGTCCATTATCGCACTCGAAATCAGCCGCCATTTTCTGATAATCCTATCATTTCCCCCATCGCCCTGGCTCACCTGCTTTTGCGGCACTAAATCAAATCCCGCGCCCCTGAGCCTGACATCAGCAGACGCGTACCGCCCATTTCCCAACGCCAAAGCACGTTTCGTGTCAACAATCGTTGCGCCTCAGCTAATGAAGTGTCGCCATGGAAATGGCAGGACGCCTCTTTCCTCAATAAGTATAAACACACCGTTTCACAACACACAGCAGCAGATTTTCGATTCCATTATTCTCTCTGTGTTACTTTGAGTATTCTGTGACTCGTTTCTGTGCTCTGGTCAGCTACCTTCGCCGCTTCTAGGCCTTGTGAACACCTGTACCATCTCTGTAAATTATTTTACTTTCTTTACCACACAATGGCTACAATAATGCCGTATATGTACGAGCCCGAGTACACCGAGCAGGAACTACTGGAAAGGCAAGCACGCGAAAACGATGGGGATTCGGACGGCAGTTGGGAGGACCAGTCAACGGATGAAGAGCCTGGACCATGTCGCATGGACGGCGTCTCCACCTGGTGCACGTGCAATCGGTGCGAGCTAATGCCAACTGAGGAGGAGAACTGCTGCTGCCGTGAAAATTCCGGGTGCTTGGCCTACATTTCGGAAGGCGAGCCAAGTCCGCAATGCATCACCGAGCTGCCAGAGTTCAGGGAAGCCTGCCTCTCACGGACCGTGTTGAGGATGATGATGGTGCTTATGCACGAACTTCGCGGCACTGTTCGTCCGCGTAATCCGAGTAACGAGTAAGTATACTCTGGTTGTGATGTCAGTGATGCCACTACTATGTTATGGTCGTCTCCCACATATAAAATTACATCGACATATCATTCGAATGCATGTAAATTGGTTCCATATTGTGCATTTTCTAGATAGAATTTTTTTCAAAGCAGAATGACATTTTTTACCTGATTCGACAGTGATAAGAAAGTTTTGTCATTTTAATACAGTTTGCATCTTTCATTTTCACAGGTGGTACAGGCTGGTGGCCTATCGTTGCTTCACTTGGTGGCTTCACGGGAGGCTCGGACACCGCGTTCGGAGAGTAATACCTGCCTGTGCGGTACTTGCCATTAGACAACATTTCCCCAGCGACAGTGGACAATACCGCGGATTTTCCCTGGATGTGCTGCAACCGGAACTTTACAATGTGTAATGTTTATTATTTATGTTCAATTGAAATTAAGATCTAAAATAAAACCCAACATATATTTTAACAATGGTTGTTTTGATTTTTTAAATGAATCTAGTGTGTCTCCATTGAATAGTCTTCCTATGCCTTGTCTTGTCACACCACATGTCTCCGGCCAGCATCCTCCCTCACGCTGGCCGCCCACCTTCAATCCACATGACAGTTGAACCCGGTAAATAATCAATATGGTTGATCATAATAAATCATCCTTTTGGGCACCGGGTACAGAGATGACCCCCTCTGGCCCGTGCCGCCTTGCCACCACAGGCCAGCCTGCTGCTGACTAACTGCCTAGGCATCCAGGGTCTCCAGGGTGAACTGCACCCATATATTCTCCTGGGAGGGTGAGGTATTTATAAACTCACCCCCCTGCCTTCCATGTACTAGATCCTGCAGCCTGCCTCTTACATGCAGTTAGATGGCCTCTTCTTGGTGAGGCCCTGCGGCAAACGAGTCTTGTCTGCACGACCACCGCCCCAATCCACCCCCCGCCCTATCAAAGGCAGTTCGCACCAGGGTACTTGTGCTGGCAAGTGGAGCTGTCAGGGAGCGATAAAGGCCAAGAGGTGCCAAAGACCATGTACACTTCAAAGTGGTCTATAGAGCATGTGTTGTTGTTCCCATGTCTACCTCCAGACCCCGTGTCTCCTGCCAAGCATCCCCCCTCACGCTGGACGGCCCCCTGCAATCCACATAAGTGTGTCTCCATTCACGAGTCTTCCTGTGTCTTGTCTGCACGACCACCGCCCCAATCCACCCCCCGCCCTATCAAAGGCAGTTCGCACCGGGGTACTTGTGCTGGCAAGTGGAGCTGTCAGGGAGCGATAAAGGCCAAGAGGTGCCAACGACCATGTACACTTCAAAGTGGTCTATAGAGCATGGGTTGTTGTTCCCATGTCTACCTCCAGACCCTGTGTCTCTTGCCAAGCATCCCCCCTCACGCTGGACGGCCCCCTGCAATCCACATAAGTGTGTCTCCATTCACGAGTCTTCCTGTGTCTTGTCTGCACGACCACCGCCCCAATCCACCCCCTGCCCTATCAAAGGCAGTTCGCACCGGGGTTCTTGTGCTGGCAAGTGGAGCTGTCAGGGAGCGATAAAGGCCAAGAGGTGCCAAAGACCATGTACACTTCAAAGTGGTCTATAGAGCATGTGTTGTTGTTCCCATGTCTACCTCCAGACCCCGTGTCTCCTGCCAAGCATCCCCCCTCACGCTGGACGGCCCCCTGCAAACCGCATAATGCCACGACATATACACGTCATTCATTCACAAACACACCCCTGTTTCGAATTCTTTTTAACCCACTTCATATTTCTAATGAGAACTTCTTTGCGCTTTGCTAGTCAACCCGTGAAGGTGCTGGTTATCTGCTCTTCGTCTCTGTGAACTCCCGTGACCACTTCGAGGAAACTCGTCAGTTTGCAACCTGTGAACTGCTCCCTGTTCTACGACAAGAAACTACTCTGATCCCTGCATCTAAGTGTTTGTTCGTCAAGGTAAGGCCATGTACCATAATCATTTTGCGTCCAATTTCTTTTCGTTCAAGACAGAACATGCAAGGAACTAGTCACATGTTCTGAGTTTAGTCAAATTATTTTTCTATTTTTTTAAAGTTATTCAAATACTTATCCGCATGTGAATAACGTGTATAGTTCCAAGAACCAAAACGAACCTTGCATTGAACCTTTTATGTGTCATTTAATTTTTTAACACATTGGTATTCATAGAGAATTGTTGATCTTTACTTTTCAGAACTTTCCACAATGCTTGCCTGTTCCATTGGCGGTTGCCCTTCGAAGACCCATAATAAATCTGAAGGTACTATAATGCATGTTTTCCCTAAGACTATAGATCAGATAAGAGAATGGGTCCGATATTGCGGATATCCACCGTCTGAGCTTGAAAGTAGAGTCCTAGAAGTCTTTGCGGACAAGAGGGGTGATCGATACCGCATCTGCAGCAGGCACTTTAGCTCAGACATGTACTCCACATCATTGCTAATAAAGAAGAACACACCGCGAGCGAGGCGAAAATTGCTCTCAACCGCTATTCCCACTCTATTCGTCCACATCCCTCCACTGGTGAGTCAAGTTTACGTATTTATCTCTCGGCCTTGCGGTAGTGTGTAGCATTAGCTAACAATAATTTCCCCATTTATGTATCCACTCAACATGAAGGCGGAAGATTCTCCATCCGTGTCGTTATTGCAGTCATCAGCCACTTCAAGCGCCTATCGGGTAATCTTACTTGGCTATTCTGCCACTGACTTGTTTTAGGCATGTAAATCAATAGTTTTAATTTATCGTGTAATTATTTTACCTAATGGTACACCCTTGTACTCGTCCTCTAGTCTTTGTTTTCAGTTATAATTATTGTTATCCAAAATAATGCAAGTACTGTCTTTCAGGGAGATGCTGAGGAGTCCAACGCATTGATGACAACCGTTGATGTCACTCAGATGCTCGAGGTACGTTTCCGGACAGTTCCATCGATGGAGATCATCAGATCTTGCATTCTTGTAGCGTGATTGTTACACACAATGTTTCTTTCGTTTTTAGCCATTGATATGTCCTTCTGTCGTCGCCCTCCTATGTGTCTTCTTTTTTCAATATTGTGTTCATTACTAATGAAAGTCCTATGTTTCAGGGAGTCGATGGAGCATTAGTCCAAGAAGAAGGGGGAGCATGCAGTTACGGGTCGGCGCAACAGCTTGCAGAAGTGTGCACCCCAGTTACATCGTCCCTTGATGTTCTTATGCATTTCGAGGTATGGATACTGACAGTTCGATCAAGCGAATCATATGACGTGATTACATCCGCTATACTTCCTTCTTTATTAACGCAATTACTATGTTTCAGGGAGATGACGGAGCTTCTTCTACAAGAACATCACCCCTAGTAGTTGATGCAGATTTCTGGGTGGTGACACTTCCAACGATCGAGCAAATCGAATCATATTTAGATATCCATTATTTATTTTAGACAACTGATCATTTGTGCAGGTCTATTTATATGAGCCGTTGACGCCTGCACAAAGTGTATGTTCTTTTTAACAAAATAGAAAACCATACTAATGCAATTACTGTGTTTCAGGGAGTTACTGAAGCATCATCTTCAATAATATCATCAATGGAAGTCTATGAGGAGCCCGAGGTATGGATCTTGACAGTTCCATCTAACTAGATCAACAATGCGTGAATAATTGTCGTTTGAATGTTCTACACAAAGCGTTCATTCGTGTTTTGCTATTGAGATGTACGTGGGTATTGGTCCCCAAGTACATTTTGTGTTTTCAATATTATCATACATACTAATGAAAGTTCTATGTTTCAGGGAGTCGATGGAGCGTCAGTGCGTGATGGATGTGCTTATCATGAAAATATAGTCGTTGCAGCGCAAGAGGAAGTGGAGACATGCACACACGAGTCGGAGCAACAGCGTCCCGATGTTGAAGTTCGAGGCAAGAAAGTTTCAAAGAAAAGAAAGCAAAAGAAGGTTAGTGTCCTGGTCACTATATTATGTTGTTTTTCACTGTTAATAGTTCAATACTGTAAATTGTGTTTAAACTGAACATCCCTTTTCCAATCTGTCCTCTAGTTGCAAGTGGGTTTACGAACTAGATCTACACAGACAGTGAAGCGAACGAGAGATGTTGCTTGTCAAACCTTTTGGCAGGGACTTGAGACTGGAGATGCATCGTGCCAATGGGAAGAATATGAAGTGATTGACAACGGAGCTATACCACATCCAGCCATCGATAGTGAATGTCCTCCTGGTAGTTCGGATGCAGTCGGAGATCAATTCACAGAATCCACACCCGCAAAAACTAAGACCGCGAGAAAGTTGAAGAAATTGTTTTATTCACCCATCGCCGGAGAAGGAACAGATGTTGCAATGGAAGAGAATGAAGTGGACGACAATGAAACACCATCAATATCACTGAACATAGCGGAAGACGATATCAGAGATTCTACCTTTCATGTGAGTGACATGTCCTCAACGTTACAGGCCGAACCAGCTGGGATGCAGAGTGACAGTATAAGGAAAGAGGCCAAATTCATTGTATTCGATAGTTGTTTGATTGATATTATTATTCGGATGAAATGTGGGCATTCGGTTGGTGGGGAAGTATGTGGGGAGCCATTGATTAATGTGACTCGTGCAATTCGAGGCACTAACCTTAAAATACATGCCACCTGTACAAAATATCATCCTTTCTCATGGTCTGCACAACCCATGCTGGGGCAACTGCCAGCAGGCAATCTACTTTGTGCAGCGGCTGCACTTTTTAGTGGTTCAAGTTTTAAAAAGTTAGAGTCTTTCTTTCAGTTTGTGGGAATCCATTTCATTGCGAAAACTCAGTTCTACAAATACCAAACCGATTATCTATTTCCAGCCATTAGCGAAGCTTGGAGAATGTAAAAAATGTCTATTGATAGTACATTCGCGGGCAAACGGTTCAGGCTAGCCGGTGATGGACAGTGCGACAGCCCAGGATTTTCAGCCAAGTACTGCACCTACCACTTTCAGGACATGGAAAGTAAGAAAATTGTGAGTTCGGTGGTCGTGCAGGTGTCACAAAGCACATCCTCAGTGGCCATGGAGAAAGTTGGCTTTGTAGCATCATTGCAAGAACTACAATCGCGGGGAATGGTGATCGACCTGATAGCCACGGACAGACACGTTTCAATTGCCAAGACAATGAGAGAAGAGTACAAAAATATAAATCACCAATTTGACGTTTGGCATCTTGCAAAAACAATCAATAAAAAAATGTCGGCTGCAGGTAAAAAAAAAGATATGCAAGGTATTTCACAGTGGTCCAAGTCAATCAGCAACCATCTTTGGTGGAGCTCAAAAACATGTGGAGGGTCGTTGGAAATTCTACTGGAAAAATGGCGGTCAGTAATGCTACACTGTAGCAACGTTTACCGCTGGACCACAAACCAACATTTCCACAATTGTGAACGTGGCCATTTGTCCACAGAGGAGGCACGGAAGAAGAAGTGGTTGATTCCTTCATCACCCACTCACAAAGCCATTGAAAAGATTGTATTTGATAAAACTATAACAAGAGATTTGAGGGGACTCACGGAATTCTGCCACACAGGAGATTTGGAGGTGTTCCACAATATGTGCCTAAAGTACAAGCCAAAACGATTGCATTTCGGCATGGAGGGCATGATAAATCGGACTCTTCTAGCGGTCTTGGCACATAACCATAATGTTGGCCGTCAACAAAGTAGGACGACCGGAACTTTAGGGACGCTTCGCTACAATAAGGCCTTCACTAAAAGAAGTAAACAATGGGTGATCAAACCAGTGTTTGAGGATATGCAATATGAGTTTATTGAGAGAATATTGTTGACGTCCTAGATAGGCACATAAATGGAGTTGTGAACGAACCTGTGCAGGGGACAACTGCATTGCCACCCAACATTGCCTCTGTTCCATGTCCACCTAAAGCAGAGCTCATTGAGAAATACACATCACGGTTTAAATGATTGTAATTTGATTGTCTGTTCTCTCGAGTCTCCTCATGTTGCAGGCCAATTGAATATGTGTATCTATGTAATGTGTAAATAAAAGTGATTGCTTAGTGTACACACAATGTGTCTATCCAACCTTGTTCATTTGCGCATTAAATTAAACCAAACAGTAATATAAATCATTTTTCAAAAAATATAGAATGTCTCCGTATTTATGGTTCTCTGGGGCTGCAAAGCACGCAAACAAAATGCAAAGATGGAGTGTAAATTTCAAGTCCTGTGAGATGGCCTTACACTGAATGTAGCTAACTAGGAATGTGTGCTTGTTCAAAGTGAAGGTCAGCTGCTTTGATTTTTTGCTCGGGTGCCGGAATGGCCCACGACTCAGTATAAGGTTCTATTGTTATTTGACCTTGACAGGCCGGGACCATCCCGAAAGACTTCTTTTTGGGGGTGTGGTGCAATAACGTAAGAAACGATAATGAATAAAATTTCAGAAACGGTAGCCATTTAACGTTCGTTCATTAGAAGAAATAACGTCGGCATAGAAGGAGTGGTATTTCGGGGCTGCCCTACGCACAGACACAATGGAAAATGCAAATATAATGTAAGTAACTCTTTAGATGAGTTGATACCGCAATTTAATTACTATACAGTAGCTTTAAAGACGGGTTAAGTTGTACTTGTTCGTTCTATGTGGCATATTGTTTTGTACCGCGCACTATCTTGAGGAGAACCATCTCCTTTTACGGAAGCACCTCAAAACCTTCCTCTTCGCTTCTGCTTTCTCTCTCCCTCTCCCCTGCTACAACTGGTCCACTGTCTGCGACCTCGGTCCTGGGCCCTTCCACTCTCCACCTGCACTCCCTGTCAACCCCTGTTGTGTATAGGCGCGTTGCAAATGCCATATTATATCATATCAGTGACGAAGTGGTCCACTGGCGCTCAGGCGGCTCTGAAAAAGGCAGAGGAGAGGGGGTGGGTTACTGGAAATGACGTATAATACCCAGTTGCACTGTCCTAGCTATGAAATAATTTCCCGACCTGATATATAAAATAAGTAATTTTAATAAAGATCTGATGGTGAGACTAATTTCATTTTTTATGTTTTTCAAACAGGTACATCCTTCATTATTGTATGTGTCACGAGTACCAGACACCGGCGGATGGCTTTTTCAACCACCAGCTGCTTCTCCGCGTGAACAACGTTACCACCCTGACCATTTTATGGGACGATCGCCAAGTACAAGTATGCCCTTACGCGGTACTAACGGCTAGATGCAACATACAGACCGCTGTGGTGGCCTAGTGCCTCGTTGTTGGAACAGCCATGCGATTATCAGTGCGACCGAAGAGCTTATTTTATCGTAAACCAACACCCTGTGTACTGCACACGAACATCGCTTGCCTCAAGACGAACTATTTTGGATCGAGAGCAAAGAAAAATGCAAATCGCTGAATATTCTCTAAACATTTGATGTCCAATAAATGTACTTTGCCAAATGTACAATCTTGCCGTTTGCTTTTAAACCACAGTTTCATATTCCGAATTGTGGCGCTGTATTGTGAGATGATCTAAGACCCTGTGTACAGCAAAGGAACATTGCGTGCCTCAAAACGAACTTTTTGGAACGTGAGCAAATAAAAATGAAAATCGCTGAATATTCTCAAAACATTTTATGTCAAATAAATGTACTTTACCAAATTTACAATCTTGCGGTTTGATTTAAAAGTACAGTTTCATATTCCGAATTGTGGCGCGCTGTGTTGTGAGCTAATCTGTGTTGATTTCCGGGTTCTGTGTGTAGTCGCGTAGAAGACGCCTGGGCGCGTTTGCCTACGCAGCACAGTCACGTCACGGATAGAGGCGGGGAATATGAATGTTTTGATAAAGTCTGTTTCAGGGGCGGGGGATTTGATTTAGTGCCGCAAAAGCAGGTGAGCCAGGGCGGCTGATTTCGAGTGCGATAATGGACGAAAAGTCGGGTAAGGTCCATAGGAAAGTTTTCTACGATCTACCGAGTTATGCTTAAAAACACATGGCCGAACCGTAGGGACAATAAAAAAAAAGTCCCGGAACTATCCTTTAAGCACCCGTTCCAAGGGCTGGAATGCTTTGTGACATACTGGGGCTGGGGCCCTGTTAAATGTTTCGATTGGGCGTTTAGCTAGGGACGCCAGGCCGTTACCACCTGTTCCAGCCCTCGGAACAGGTGTTAACACCATATTAACCATTGTTACTGTTGTGCCTATGGGTACTGTTGTACACACATCTTGTTTGCATAATGGTTTTACCATAATGGTTTTATACAACAAATCTGGAGGCAAACAGTCACTTGAGTCAATCGCGCCTACAAAACTATTCAAGAATAAACCAGACTGCAGGTAACTGGTTGGCATGGGTACATTGCCTGTGTACACCACAGTGATCCAATAAAGTGAGAGACAGTTCAGTCACTCTGCGGCAATTGTTAAGCTTCTGATATGCTTCCTTTGCATGTAATATTTATTTAACAGATGATTCAGCCTGGCACGTGTTTCGAGCTTAAACGTGCTCTTCATCCGAGGCTGATAAGGCATTGTATCCATTCAGATATGTATATTAGTTATACAAAGTTATACAACCAAGGAACCAAACAAAAAAGGGGACAAGCCCGCAGTTCAACATATGTCCATGTACAGTAATTCACAAAAATGTTGTAGTAACATTTCAAATCAAAAGTAGACATAGGTCATCAATATATATCCAAACAAAATAAAGGCAAATATGATTAAATAGTAGACACAGAAACAAGCAAGAGAGAGATAAAAAGAAACACAATAGATTAATATGTTTGCTTTTGTATGAATACAAGCAATCAGTGTGCACATTGGTGGAAGAACGCACAACTCATGATAATTTGAAAAAGACATATATACCTTTCTTATGCAGAGGACTTTACAGAACACAATTTAGTCCAGTCAGGTACAACTACCTATGGAACCCTGTCGGGCGTATGGAAATATTGGCGTGAAAATTAAAAAATAAGCATGACTGTTAATGCTTGGTTCGCAGTGCCATTCAAATATATAGCCTCTAATTCTCACTTGTTCTAGTATGAAGGAAAATTATAATTAGTGTGCATACCTCTATTGCTTCACAGCTACGGAATTTGTCTGAACAATTTATGCCAATTGTTGCCAATCAAAGAAATAAAGAATCCAAATGATGTCGTAATAGCCAATTTGTAATCAGAAGTCGCCGCATGAAACAAAAACAAAGAGACAAAAGGCTCCAATTAGGGTGGCCTCAATTGCCTAACCATATCTCAACCATGCTGAGAGATTATTGCCACGATCTAGTGAGGATTTTAGGGACCGTGTCGCAACAGCCTTACCTTGGTGGTCGGATGTAGCCACGCTGATTTCGGAACGTGCAACGCTGTATCCGTGCGGTAGCGTGTTTAAAGATTTTGCTTCATAGCGCGTCCTATTAGGAAACACAAGACGGCAAAGGAACGCCGAAATCTTAAGTGAGTGACATGCCGATCAGGTTTGTATGTAACCGCCTGGTATACTATGAGTAATTTATATATAATTATCAAGGAAAGAGGATTCAATGTTGAATATAATTATGACCAATTGAACTTGACACAAGATTTTAACTTGTGCGTTGCATTCGCCCTGTTGCGCACTCATTGTACCAATGTACAATTTATTATCTGAAGCAATATATGAACAAAACACTGTGTAAAGATACTAACACCATTGTGACCTGATAAATATTGCACAAACAACCACAAGTTTGGCATTGTTAACTCAACCCTTGTATCATAAAAACACAGCAAACTCATGGTCTGAATTTAACCCAGAATAAACAGTTCTGTATTTACAGATGAACCTTGCTTCTAAACTTTGCAATTTAAAAATTTAATTGCCCCCACGTGGTGGTAGCGAGACCTTTGCCAGTCCAACAAACTTACTATCTTGTTTGTTGTCCATTTGGTGGAACATTTTCCAATGACTGGCTAGAGGATATTTAGCATACTGGCTGGCAATGGTGGAGAGATGCTCCCTGATTCGAATGTTTAAAGGTCTAATGGTGCTGCCAATATTTCTTTGGCCACACACACACATAAAATGCAATATACAACACATTTGGTATTGCAATTAATGAAGGAATCAATATGGTGGTCCCCCAATTTGCAAAATTCCACCACCAATGTTTCAAAGGCATGTATGCACATGGAACAGCCACCATATTTGTGAAAATCCTTGGCCTGGGCCATGTGTAGCCAGGTCTGCTTTTGTTTGGTATTGTTCATAAAGGAGGGACATACAATATTTTTGAGAGTAGTCCCTTTCTAAATGTAAAGCTGGGGTGGGGGTCTATCCATTTACTTACATCCTTGTCTAGGTGAAGTAGATGCCAATGTCTTTTAACAATTGAGTGCAGTTTGTAACTGTCTGAGCTGTATCTAGTAATTAGCATAATTTTATTTGCTGCAATTTTTTGATCACCTCTTTTTGATACCAACAAATCAGCTCTCCTTATTTTTCTTACTTCATTTTCCTTATTCTCCAAATTCATGCCATCATAGCATCTTTGAATAAATCTAGTCTTAATGAAATCACTTTCTGATTGAAAATCCATCATTTTAGAGCAATTCCTCCTAGCCCTAATAAATTCTCCTTTTAGGTATGTTTGCAATTACTTGCTTCTTGTGACAACTTGCCGCATGAAGTAAAGCATTTACCGATGTACTTTTGCAGAAAGTTTTGGTTTCAAAGCCCATATTAGTAATGAAAATAGTTAGGTCGAAGAAGTCTATAATGATGTTGATGCCCCACTTTTTGGAATTAAGAAAACTCACAAATTGCATTAAATCATCTTCAGTGCCTGACCAAATTACAATAACATCATCTATGAATCTCTTCCATAAGTGAATAAATGGTTTGAACTGAGAGTTGGTTAATGCGTGTTCCTGTTCAAAATGGTTGTCATGCCCCGCATTCCTGCTTACAGACGTCTGGGGGCGTCTATTTCCAGGTGGAAGCTGCCCTGGCGACTGCTTTCAGTTCGTGGAATACGTCGCACTACATTATCCAGCACTCCTTCTTCCCGCGGTCACAGGAAGCGCACGCAAAGTGTCTTGCGTCCTGGAAATGATACCAGTATTTAGTACGGCGTATCCCTGCAACGGGTGCTCCTAAACTAAGTAATTAGTTCGAGTGCCCGTTTTATCGACATCCTGATTCCTGTGTTTCCTGGACCCGGCATATGCTTTAAGGATTACTCGAACGTTTTTTCCCTACCATCAACGCTGCTCTCATCACCAGAAACATTGCTCTACACATCAAAGTGACCGATTGGACGCTCTCCTGATTTGGTGGTCACTACTTGGATTGGATATTTACACTTTGGGGACGCTTTGTTGAATTCCTTGGGGATTATATTTGGACTATCTAGTTGCACCCTCGTGCCGTTCGGGTTAGGTGGATTATTGCACAGACTTCCTTCAACTGAGACTTTCTTCCTTCTTCACCTTGTCATCACTTTGCTGAACTCACATAGGTTACGGGACTTCCTTTTGGCTAAGCAGGTAAGAGAGGGTAATTGCGGGCGGGTGATTGCTGCACTTTCGTAACTCTGGCTGCTCTCTTGAACCATCGTTTTTGCTTTGTTCCCTTAGCTCTGTTGTCGCTGCACCTGCCTTTTCACTCAAGCCCCTGGCCTGTTAGTTATAGTTTATTTCTACAGGCTGCGCTCTTGGGGGGAAAGTCTTGTTAACATCGCGTTCAAGATTTCCCAGAGCAGAGGGGCTCCCAAGGTGGATGCTGATTCTGTATCCTTTATAAGTCTGTATCCTTTTTCAAGTTGTGTTAAAGTGTGACAATGGTGCATAACTATATTGGCCAGAGCTGGCGCAAAACTAGCTCCCATTACGATTCCAATGAGTTGTTTGTAGTATGTGTTATTAAACAAAAATACAGTATTTTGCAAAGTAAACAACAACAATTCTTTAAGCATCTCAACATGATCATAATATGCGGCTGATGATTGGCGAAAGATATAATCCACACTGGCAATGGCTGTATGGTGCTCAATCGACTTCGACTTCGACTTAGATTCAGCACAATAAAGCCATTGCCATTGTGGTTGTTTTTGCAATATTGATTAGGTCAAAATTGTGTTAGTGTCTTTACACAGTGTTTTGTTTGTATATTGCTTCAGATAATACATTGTACATTGGCACAATGAATGTGCAACAGGGTGAATGCAACGCACAAGTTTAAATCCAAATCAGGTACCTAAGATCTTGGCAATAATCTCTCAGCATGGTTAAAATATGGTTAGGCAATTGAGGCCACCCTAATTGCAGCCTTTGTCTCTTTCTTTTTGTTTCATGCGGTGACTTCCGATTACAAATTGGCTATTACGACATAATTTGGATTCTTTATTTCTTGGATTGGCAACAATTGGCATAAATTGTTCAGACAAATTCCGCAGCTGCGAAGCAATAAAGGTAGGCACACTAATTATAATGTTCCTTCATACTAGAACAAGTGAGAATTAGAGGCTATATATTTGACTGGCACTGCGAACCAAGCATTAACAGTCATGCTTATTTTTTGTTTTTCACCCCAGTATTTCATACACCCGACAGGGTTCCAGTAGGTAGTTGTACCTGACTGGACTAAATTGTGTTCTGCAAAGTCTTCTGCATAAGAAAGGTATATATATATGTTTTTCAAATTATCATGACTTGGGCGTTCTTCCACCCATGTGCGCACTACTTGCTTATATTCACACAAAAGCAAGCATATTTTGTTTCTTTTTCTCTCTCTCTTACTTGTTTCTGTGCCTACTATTTAATCATATTGCCTTTATTTTGTTTGGATATAAATTGATGACCTGTGTCTACTTTTGATTTGAAATGTTACTACAACCTTTTTGTGAATTACTGTACATGGACATATGTTGAACTGCTGGCTTGTCCCCTTTTTTGTTTGGTTCCTTGGTTGTATAACTTTGTGTAACTAATATACATATCTGAATTGATACAATGCCTTATCAGCCTCGTATGAAGAGCACGTTTATGCTCGAAACACGTGTCAGGCTGAATCATCTGTTAAATAAATATTACATGCAACTGAAGCATATCAGAAGCTTAACAATTGGCACTGAGTGACTGGACTGTCTCTCACCATAATGGTTTTACCCCTCCTCTCGCTGCACTTGCACGTTCTGAATACTCACAAGGCATAGTAGGTTTGTCTTTATCCTCCATTGTATTTATTGTTTTTCTTTTCTCTATCCCATGTTCCCTCCCTGTTGCCCTGTGGGCACTTTTAAACAGAATTAACTTACTGTATAAGCGCCTAACAAATGCACAATAAATACATCAATACATTTGCATGGCAACCGTCATGTTGTGCACGTGTCCAACGTGTATGAGATTATAAAATTATTCATTGTTCTTAGTGTGCTTATGGGTGTTTTTGTGCATACTTCCTGTTTGCCATTTAGGATTTTTTAAAACCTTTGAGCCTTTCCAGGATTTGCAATACTTTTCATAGACATCCCCCCGGACCATGCTCATCGGGACACCCTCATCTTGTAAGTTCAAAGAGTTGCCATCTTTCACCCACTGTTGGGACAATTCCAAAATAATGTATCTATCTTTTGAGCCACCCTCCTGTAACCATAAGTTTTCCAGACACAGTGTTGTGATATTCCAAGCGGTAAAGACTAGCTTTAGACCCCCTTCCAATGTTTGACAGGACTCCTCTGAGATAATGTTAAAGGGGTGCAGGGTAAATGAAACTCCATCCTACAGGCTACTGCCTGAAAGGACCCCTTAGAGATAATTACAAAGTTGAATGCACTCATTTTAGAGATCCTACTGCAGCACCACACCTCACAGGACTCCTGTGGGATAAATGCAATTGGAATCAGGGCAAATTTTAAATACCTTCTTGTAAGCTAATGTTTGACAGGACTCGGAGCTATTCTAAAGTGGTTCAAGACAACTTTAGACACCTTTCTGTAGGCTAATGTCTGACAGGACTCTCCTCTGTGAAAGGGGCAAAGTTTTGCAGGACAATCTTTAGACAACCTACTGTAGGCCAGTTTGTGACTGGATTCGTCTGAGATATTCCAAAGTAGTGTGGGACAATTTTCAGACACCTACTGTAGTAGACCAGTTTGTGGCCGGATTAGTCTGAGATATTTTAAAGTAGTGTGGGCCAATATTTAGACACCGTCCTGTAGGCAAATGTTTGACAGGATAAAGTTGAAGTGGTGCAGGCCAATCCTTAGACAACATCTGGCAGAACTCCTGAGAGATAATTAGAAAGAAGTGCCAGCCACTTTCTCGAATTCCTCTTGCCGGCCGCAACCTGACACGTTCCCTTAGTGGCAATTACTATATTCTTTAGCACGTTTCCTATTTCCAAGGGTCGTTTCTACTTCTTTGTTTTTGGCCCGGTGCTCCCACTGCGTCTCATTTTACCCACCTTAGGTACATGAGTGCCATGTACGTATATGTCCTTGTGATGGTACAACATTAATTAATCCCCCTTTTTATTTTAGCGGCACTTTTGGCTGAAAATATTTTTCTGAAAAAACACCAAAAAATATGGAGGGTTGGGAGGGGGGCAGCTAAGGGGCAAGGTGGGGTGGTGTATAGGGATAAATAATAGCAGAGGGGGGATTGGTGAGGGGCCCACCCCCAATACAAAATTTACATTCAATGTTTTTTTCAGGAAAACTATTTCAGCAAAAAGTGCTACGAAAAAAATAAATAATCGAAGAATTAACATGGTACCCTTGTGATGGTGTTTTTTCTTTTTTCATGGTGGTCACCTCGATGTGTAAGGAAGAGACTTGTTTTGTATCCTCAAGGATTGCATGCTTGAACCGTGTGCACGTCAGCAGTGAGTGCGTTCACAATGCGTCAGTTCATCCTGTTGTGAGTTGAGTGGATGCCCAGTGGGTTTTCCTCTACCAGATACTTAAGGATGAGAGCTAGGTTTCTTGTAACTTCAAGGATGTAACAACAATAAAGTAACAACGTGATTTTTAGTTTCTAGGTGCAGGCTGAAGAGACCATGCTGGAGTCAGAGATCTAGAAGTCAAGTAGGCCATGTATTCTTGTGACATTTGTGAAGGATTCCAATCGGGTATCACACAACGGACCAGGACCTTGGCCCTCAGCCTTAGATGTAGCACGCAATTAGAATGCTTTTTCTTTATTTTCAACTAATTCAAATTGAGTCGATACTCGACCCGTCCAACACCCCATTTTGCAAATACCCCGGGTCACAATGGACCATGAACCAGGCAGGTGGGTGGTAACACAATATTTATTTATTTTCATTTAAAAGAAAATCACACCATTTTTATATGGGGCGGCAATCACCAATGGAGTGATAATTACAATGAAAACCACTGAAATACACTTGGGTAACCTTCTACAAGAACATCACCAAAGCACAATTAAATAGAAGAACTTTTTCAATTAGGATAGATATCACCAGAGTTAAGATTTCCCCCTGCAATGTTGCCTCAACCCACAATTAATCTAACTCTGAGTGGATAGAAAGAGGCAAAAATCCTTTGCAATGGCCTAAAATGACACTCGGATTTTAACAAATAATTAATTATATGTGTAATTAAATAATGATGTACATATGTTTTATCACAGTATCAGGGCTATCATATTATTCGAAACTATAAGGTAAGATATAAGATATCACACAAGGCATACAGTTCACAAAGCAGTTTGAAATTGAAAACACAGTGCAGTCAATCACATGGAAAAGTGCATTTTTTTGTTTGCAGTTTTAAATGTCAAAAATGTTTCTTCGGACTAACAGGTGAAATACTTTGAATTGGAATGTGGTTTATGGGCTGGGGGATAGATGCACATCACAGGGAAAATATATACGTGAAAGGAGAGCTATAGATGAAGAACTGGATGAGATTTGCAAGATAAAAGGAGGGTCGGTTTTGGTAAAATGAAGCCGTCAAAGAGAGGAAATTAGTTTGGAAAGAAAAACGACAAGTTTTACTCAAACTAGATTATTCAGACTAAATTGTTAAAGAAAGACACGGTACGATCCCAGATTAATTGGCATCTTAATTCTTTCACCCCACGTTCAGATCTATGTGGGAATTAATTAAAATTATTCCAAATATTGCTAAGGAGTTACAAGGTGAGGTGAATTTAAGAATTGCGCTAACACTAGAAAAACAAGGACAGGGTACACAGAGAATCATAACAGTTTAGACAAGTTGTCAGGGTATGGATAGGATTACTTAGAACATAGTGCACAGACAAAGGGGTCAATATGGGTTATGCTATGGGTTGCTATGGCATGGGGAATACTCAGTCCATGCTTGAGTTTGGGATTTTGGGCAACCAACCAAGTTCTGGGCTCAAACGTTTCTGGTCGCCGGATAGCCGGCTCTCCTGACAAAAGACAGCTGGGCAAAGATCTGGTTATGGCACAGCAACGCCTCAGCTGGGTGGAGCGGGTAAGAAGGGCAAGCAGGCGGCACTGGAGAATCTCAAAGCGGGCTCAGCCACCTTTCCCTTTTCTCACTGAAGTTGTTGGGATTTTTATGGGGTTCTAGTACGGAAGGGTAGTTCTGCCTGGAAAGGAAGGTCTGGGTCAACTATCCCTTTTCTGACAGTGGGGTCTGGAATCTTGCAGAGTGAAGTTGGGATATTTGGATACGCAGGCACTGGAAAATTCAGAAGAGAGTGTGTTGAGTTCTGTCAGCCACCCTTATTTATCAGGCACGGTGACATCATAGAATTATATGGTGGCGCAGGCTTAGGCCGGCCATGCCTCTAACAACTGGATTGGCCAGGGGTGATTGTTACCACCTTGCTGTCAGCTTGTTAGATTTTTGGGGACATGACATCAGCTTTATGATGTGGCTTTACAATGCCTAGGATCATCCCACAGTTACCTTAGCTAAAATCCAGTTTTGACATAAATGGCACATTTGTACAGTTGTGGCCTCTTAACAAATTACATAGGCAGATTACATATTTTATGCAGAGCATGGCAGTCCAATTATCATGTCTGTAGGACTTTGTTTCACCCGCCTAATAGTTTTTCATGATTTTCAGTGATAAATATTCGACCTAAAAATCTATAACTTTATACATGGGTATAGATTGTCATAGGGCATGTAAGTATTGTACACCTTCCTCAAACTGTCCAATTCTCTGCCATTTCTGTTCCAAATATGGCAGTGAAGGCTACCATGTCTTAATTAAAAACCACAAAATTAAATTTAAACTGTTAACTTTTTATATTCCTGCAAAGTCCTGTTGCAAAGATACAAGTCTTTAAAGTGTATTAATACAACAGTCTTTAGAGCCAAAATGGTCAGCATTGTTCACCATAAAAGGGCATAGTTCCAAGGCTGCTCTTGAGTTGGCTTTGAGGCTCCCAGTAGAAGTTGTGGAGACATGTGATTTCCAATTTCATATGTCCATGTCCCAGAATCCCTATTGTAAGATGCCTCAGCCCAGACAAAAGTCTAATGAGCCTTTGATATGCGGCCTTCTGGCCCATTCAAAGTTTTCCAAGGTAGAAATTATCACCCATGTTTCCTAGAATCTAAGGTGGCTCCTTCTTTCGGGGGTTAGGCCAATCCTTTGGTCAGCCAAATGTCCCTTGATCCATGGCAGAAACCTGTTGGCTAGTTTTCAGAAGGCAGCCCATGTTTTTATTACTTATTTTATTTTGTTTTAAATCAAAAGCAAGCCTGTTGAATAAAACATCCCGAATATGTTTCCCAGCAAAAAAACCCTTTACATTGCTAGGCCAAAACAGGGCCTTCTTTCAACATTACACTTTTAAAACAGGCATTGTTCCTTATTTCCAAAAGCGCATTTTAACACATGGTGAAGTCTGCTGGGCTGACCATTTCAAAAAGTTTTCTCTCTGTATTTACCACATTGTTTTGCAGCCCTAGTCAGTTTCACTTATACAAGAATATGTTTAAGACACAGGTCCATTGAAATTGACATAGGCCCAAAGAGCCAGAGTCTCTTTTGCAGCATTGATATTTGACATTTTATAACTCAAAAGTCAAGCGTTTTCCTGTGTAACTGAAAATAAAGCTTCTTTTGATTTCTCAGATTTGTTTGACACAGCTTGTCATACAGGGATCATGTTCTATTTTGCGGGAGCACAATCTGGATATGGGTGGGCATGGCAGGGCCTCATTGTTGAAAGCAGTGTGATGTTGAACAGATGGAAATAGAGTCAGGGCGCCATCATTTTAAAGGCCAAATATTTCCTTTTTCAAGGAGAATGTGGATCAAGCAGCAAAGCAGTGCTGCTTCTCAATTTTCTTCTTTCTTGGTCCATGTAAGAAACACACTTGCAGGCTTTCTCAGTGTGCCCCCTTGTTCCATCCTGCCCAATATGTGCTTGGCAAGATGGTGCAGCCATCATTTTGTAGCTGTCAAACACAGTTTTGATGCATGGCAATGGTTTGTTTGTTTGTTTGTTTGTTTGTTTTAATATTTGTTGTGTGCACCAGACCCGGGGGTATCAGGGAGCAGAAGGCAGTAAGGATATTTTCAGCCCCAAGGAGCCAGCACAGCCATGTTGCTGTTTATCTGCTGAAGTGCAGCTAGATGACGTGAGAAAGTACTGCTGAGTGGGTAAATATATCCCACACATTCTTGAAGTTACTAGAATCAGGCTTAGGTCTCAGCCCACCGGACATTCACTCAGCTCACTGAGGATCGACTGACGCACAGAGAACCTTCTCACTGCTGACGTGCATCTCCCTCTTCATAACATCATCATTCGCTCCCTGTCACTCAAGCATGAACATATGCCTCTAACCAAACCAAGTGATAATCCCGCTCACCATATACTTGCATGGCGGCTGTCCTTACAGTCTATCCCCATGGATTTCGCCTCATTTATTTTGTTCAAGCATCTATGCACACATCAGAAAAATAAGCAGTGGTGAAGCTGGGGTATTCCTGCATGCTTCGGGGGAAGGAGGAGGAGTGGACCTTGCCCTTTGCAACCCCGCTCCAGCAGGAAATATGATCATAATGGGTGGGGCTGGCAGTGGACTTGTCTCTGTCGATCAATCACTTTACGGGCCATTATGTACCTGCACAAAAATAAGCCCAAAAGAGACTCTGTCTCAGCCTTGCTTGCCTCTCTCAAGCATCCTCTCCAGATTCTACTTGTCATTAGTGAATCTGCCCCCACATCTCTCCTCTCTGGTCTCCTTTCATCATGCTTTACCCAGAAAAGAACCTAATAAAATAGGGATAGGACTGTCCAGTCACACCAGCTCCTATACTTTCCCCATATTCCACAAAAGTAGAAGCAGTTAAAATAATGAAACAAATACACTTGGGGCCTAATTCATTGAACTTTTAGCGCGGTGCAAAGTGACTTTGCAGTGCCAATACACACCCTGATTCACAGGAAGGTTCAAAGTGTACTTTTTCAGAGCACAGTGACTTTGTACTGGTGGAAAAGTGGTGCCGTCACTTTGAAGTGCTGAAACAAATACACGTTGCACTGCTCTGAGAATCAGAGTGTTTGTTGACAGTGCATAGTCACTTTGCACCATTGCCAAGTCACTTTGCACCACATGAAAAGTTCCATGAATCAGGCTCTTGGTTGGTGACGCAACGTACCCTGCACCAAAAGGGGAGAAGGAAACAACACACACCACATCACTGAGGGACACAATAAAGTCTGGAACAATGACCAACAAGGGAAACTGGAAACAGTATGCAATGCATCTCATGGTGTCCACATTCCACCTTCATTAATCCATTCCCAGCCATCACGTTTGTCCTGGAACAACATTTCCCCAGAACATTTTCACAAACACCATTATATGTAAATTGGTCTAATATGGACTCTCCATCTCTGTCACTCTGGAGCTGTATTTTGACCCCACAACTATCACCACCACAAAGCAGGTTACTTTGCAACTGCATCCACATTTACAGAGATCCAATGACAAACACTTGGTCTTTGGTAGAGAATTTCAAACATAGCTCTTCCCCTCTTATACATGTGTGCACTTTTCTGGTGAAAGTTGCCTTTTGGAGAATGTTTATTTCTCTAGGCAAACACCATAACATATGCATGTTCATTTCACCACCTCCAAGTGGCCCTGTGTTAAGTGTGACACCTTCAGACATTAAGAACTTGGCATTCTGGGAATTGTAGCTCTGTTTTCCACATGTTAACTGTGGCCCTTCATGTCCAGGCAAAGTAACATAGTGTACAATACCAGGAATGATTAAGGGCCTGATTTACAAAGTATTTTTCAAAGGTATTGCCCCATTGTAAAGCACTTTTGAAAATCATGCCCTAACCTAAGTGTGTCATATCGTAGCAACATGTGTATATACATTCCAAAAAAAGGCTTTCATAAAAGCGCTGACCTGAATTAGGGTCGCCTGAAAATATGTAGTGGGTATAGGGGATTGGTTTACACATTTTTGTAAAGGTAAGGGGAGTGTGCGAGGCATACAGAGATGGCTGGATGTCCACATTAGAGCCAATGCCCAACATAGCCACATTCTGGTGGTGTTTTGAGAAAGAACTTATTTTGAATGCTGTTTCATAGAAACATGTCACACGTTGTGACAAAGGGATACTTGACAGATACCCACTTATCATAACAAGGCACAGGCCCGGCAAGTGGGCGGATGGGCCCTTAATAATCTCAACCCAAACAGGACCACCACTTAAGAAGTGAGTGTGGAGTGATTGGATGGTGTTGCAGGACCAAACTAACCCAAGTCTCAATAATACCACATCAGTTCACATCTTTTATACAGTTTTACAACAGTTAAAACACTCCCAAATACTTTATTCCAATCCACACTCCAAACATGATTGGACAGAAACCTCTTCAAAGAAATCCCATCTTTTCCCAATTCTTTCATTTTCATTGGCCAGTCTTATCTTGATATTCATCTTCAGACCATATTCAGAACACACTTCTTCTTAGGATTTGTCCGTAGTAGGCCATGACGTCAGTACATCGGTATACATTGATGCTGGAATATAATTCATTAATTGCAATAAGAGGCCTATGGCCTTTAACTTTAAGTGTGATTGCACATGATCTGCTTACATATTTTAGTGGATATGAGGAAGGCATGAATAACAAAATGTTCTTTGAACTACTGATTGCAATCTTAACTACCCCAGACTTCTGGCACTTCTGAAAACATACTAACTTAAGCGACCACTACTCCAGAACATACAACCTCTAGTGATCTGTAAAAACAATTAACCACCAGATACCCCGGCCGCGGCCCCCATTTTTAGTAGCATCCCAAACCATCCCAAACAACCCCCACTACTTGACTTCAATACAATGAGCGTGCTAACATCTGTCCCCTTGCGGGACTGTTAAATCATAAACCTTGTCCTGTTTGTAAGCTGACCTTCTTACTAGATGACTCATTCTTCATTCCATCAACCAATGTCCCTGCTACCTTTCATTCATGTGCAGCAGCTAACCGCGAAATTTAAAGTTATTGATTTACTCATTTTCATGTTGCATTTGCAGTTTTAATATGGTATCTTTCTACGTGCATGAAGATCTAATATGTACACATTTTAAACAACGTGACATTAAAAGTAACATATCTCATCCATAATAACTGCACTTGATACATGTGAATTTGCAACATTGCGCCAGTTTGCTGCCTTCTCCCTGCCATCAATATGGTGCACGCAACATGAACCCCTCACAATCATGCAGACCCTTCTTGGCCACCCCAGCACAAGCTAGTCAGAGGTTCATCTGTGGAATTCCTGTGGTATCATGCCCTGAAATACTTGCCCAACCAGAGCTGGTTGAGTCATACTGAGTTTAGCACTACTCTAAGACAAGCGTTTTTTTCTTTGTGAAAACTCAAATTTTATGAGGTTGACCAGGTGGGAAAGGAAATTCAAGATGTGAGAGTTTCTGTAAAAAAATGTGATTTTTGGTATTGCTTTCTTAGCTTTTGTGCTCGCCTGATGCATGAAGACTCTTTGCTACAGCTACATCTGAGCTCCTCAGAAAGGAACTGCCACTGGAATCATCCAGGGTACAAGTTAAGGGGACAAACTTTGGAAGCAAATTAGACTGAATGTTGACATTTTCCAAAAACACTAACTACAGAGTTTGGGGACTAATCTACAGATGTGTCATAGACTTCCAGGAGATGCAACTTTTTTGGAATATGATTATAAGCTATCAGACGTCTGGTGAATCGTGATGCCCTGTGCAAGATAATGAAAATGCCGACTGTTAATTGCAACAGAATAAAGCATTAGGGCCTGACCCATGACATTAGTGGGAAGTGAGGCACTGGAACGGTCACTGGACAAACTTTAATCATCCAGAAAGAAATTATGAAACCACCCCATGACCTCACCACGCATGCATGTGTGTTCAACAAAGGCAGATAAAAGTGAGCCATGGTTCATGCCATGGTTCATATTGTCATAGAATGAGGTGATACAGAGTAGCACAAGCAGGTAGAACTCCCACCACCGCAGACCATCTTGTGCAAGGAGTAATTTGCCACTGGAAGCATAAGGAAGATACTCTCTGAAATAAAGTCAAGAAAGAGAGTAATTCACAAGCTTGATAAATAAACTAAGCCTAAGAACTTGAATGTTTTTAGCTTGGAAGCCATTATCCACATCGCTTGTCATGGTCACTGTCAGCGTGCTACTCTTCATGTTTGTGCAAGGTTGGCACCAATCGTACGCCAAGAGATGATGCATCCAGCTTTGAAGGAAACCTTCACAAATTCAGACTCCAACTTTTAACTTTTCTGCCCCTTATTTGACCATTTTAGGGTTTCAGCATCAGTGTGAAACTAAAATTCTGGAACACACACAACGTCAGGTGAGGGGTGGCTTGTAGGAGGGGGTTCATCTTTATCTGTGGCTGTGTGCACTATGTGAGAGGAGTTTGAAGCTTGTGGGAAACACAGGGGTACAATTCTGGGAGAACTAGATATGGATTCTGGCCCTTGTCCCAATCACCTAAATAATGGAGTCTTCATATCTCAAGCAGCCATTTCTCTGAGCCAACATTCTTGCTTGATATAACCCTTGACACCTAGCTTTCTTTATGTATTTATTTATTGGATATTTGCAAGGTGCCTATACAACAAATTGTGTTTGAAGGTGCCACAAGACAAAACAAGTGCCAGGGGGGCAGGAGGGGGCAGGAGGGGGTCAAGGTAGAAGATAACAATAACTATCCTACTAGGTCTTGTGACATTCGGATTGTGCAAGTGCTGTAACAAGAAGTGCGAGGGGGGTGCCGGTCTGTGTGAAATGTTGAGTGTTAGGGTGGGAAGGGAAGTGCAGGACAAAGAGGAGAGAGTTCAAGTGGAAGGGGGGAAGGAGAAGTGAGGGGAGAGGGACACAGGGGCTAGTCGGGTGCTAAGGGGAGGCCAATTGGGCAAGGGATTGCATGGGGTGCAGGGGGTGCAGGTCCACATGCTAAGTGCAAGGAAGAGGGTGGACGGGACTGGGGGGCTGGTGCCCTGTAGAGCTCAGAGGGAACAAGGTAGCCAGTCACTGAGGCAGACCAGGGTTTTAGCAGGGGGAGCTGGAGGGAAGAAGAGAAAAGGAGGGTCTTGAGGAGCTTCCATAACTTAAGGAGATTTGGCTCCAGCCTGAGAGGGGCAGGTAGAACATTCCAGAGGGAGGGTCCTACAGAGTAGATAGATCTAGCCCCCACTCACTGCTTGGAAATGTGTCTGATCTGCAGAGAGTTGGAGATAGAAGACCGAACGGCTCTATCAGGGAAGAATTTAGGGAGAGAGAGTCGGATGTAGCGTGGTCCCATGCCTCAGTAAGCCTTGTGGGTGATGCAGAGGGTCTTGAATTTGATCCTAGCAGCAACCGGCAGCCAGTAGAGAGATGTTAGGGCTGGAGAGATGAGATCCCTGGGCTTGAGGCCAAGGATAAGTCTCACAGTCCTATTCTGGATTAGATGAAGGGGGGAAGGGAGGATACAGGAAGATTGAGGAAGAGGCTGTAGCAGTAGTCCAGCCTAGAGAGGACCACATCTCTGGGGACATTGAGTTTATGGGGGAAGATAAGGAAAGGGAGAATGTCTCTGAGGAGGTGCAGCTGATAGTTAGTCTTCTTGGAAAGTTCAGCAATTTGAGAAGAGAAGGAGAGAGAGGAGTCAAATATGACACCAAGGTTTTTCTGCCTCACAAGAGGGTGAGGGCAGGAGACCCATAGAGAGAGCTGGGGTCCCAATGAGAAGAATCTACAACTTACTGGTAAAAGGCAGAGATCATTGGCAGCACACCATGCCTGAATAACAGTCAGTCAGGGATGAGAGAGCAGGAAGAGGAGGCAGTGGAGTGACTTGAAGGAGAGCTCTGTGTCATCTTTATAACACTGGAAGCGAGAAGAGAAGAAGGAGAACATGTGGGCCAGAGAGGAAAGGTAGATGTTGAAGAGCCACGGCGAGGGGATAGAGCCTTGAGGGATGTCACAGGTGGAGAGTGTGCTACGGGAGAGGAAAGGGAAGGGTGGTCAGAGAGGAATGAGGTCATCCAGTCCATTGCCAGGCCCGTGGTGCCATGGGTGTCACAGAGCCAATTTGTCAGGGCAGCATGATTGACCATGTCAAAGGCAGCGGAAAGATCCAGAAGGATAAGAACGGAAGGACGGTTGGACTCTCAAGATTAGAGAGCAAGTCTTCATGGGTGTTCAGTAGAGCAGTTCCCATGCCTCTGGCTGCTTTGAAGCCAGACTGGTGGTCGTGGAGACAACCAACAGATTCAGTGTATTGGATCAGTTGAGAGATGACCAGCTTCTCCAGGAGTTTGCCCAGGAGGGGGGCAATAGAGATAGGGCAGTAGTTTGCCAGGCAGGAGGGGACGGCAGAGGGCTATTTGAGGAGATGATGCACAAGTGAGTGTTTGAGGGGGAGCAGGAAGGAGCCAGTGGCAATGGAGTGATTACATAAATCGGCCAAGGCTGGCACAAGGGAGGCAATGTTATCCTTGGTGGTCCTAGAGGAGCACGGGAGCTCCTGTATGGAGGAGACTTTCATAGAGAGGACTTGTCTAGAGACCTCATCTGGTGCTATGAGCATGAAAGAGTAAAGTAGGAGGGAAGGGTAGAGGAGGGCAACGGAAGCTCTAAGAGCTGGGGCGGAAGGAGGGAGGTGTGTAGAAGAGAGTGAGGACAGGATGTCCTGAGATTTGGTTAAGAAGTAAGAGGCCAGTGAGGTAGAAAGGGTCTTGGATGTAAGGGGAGAGATGGAGACTTCAGTAGGATTGGCAAGTTCCTTGTAGATATTAAACAGTTTGCCCATGTTGTTAGAGACACCAGAGATGCAGACTTGTATATGGTCCCTCATCTCCGAGCGGATGTAGAATCTGTATTGCCTTTGGAGCAGGTGGCAGGCCAGTCTGTCAAATGATGTGCCAGATGCCCGCCATTTCTGCTCCGCAACTCTGCCATTGCCTTTCAGAGAGGCTAGGTCGGAGTTATACCAGGTGTTGGACTTGGAGGCAGGCTTCATCCAGATCCCCATGACAGGGGCAGGGATGTCCAGGGTGTTGGTTATAGAGAGGTGAAGATTAGCAAAGGCTGAGCCAATCTGGGAGTCCATGTCAGGAGGGGGAATGAAAGTGGAGGCAAAAGCAGCAACTGACACTTGCTTCATTGGTCAAATGATGGAGAAGGATCAAGGCAGTGTCCCTCATCAGCTAATTCCCAGGTCCTGCAGCACACAGGATAACATGCATTTATCTGAGAATTAGAAAGAGAGGGAGAGAGGAACATATAGAAAGAGAGAGAGAAGGAGAGAGAAAGAGAGAGAGAGAGACAAAGAGAAAGAGAGAGAGAGAGAGAGAGAGAGAGAGAGAGAGAGAGAGAGAGAGAGAGAGAGAGAGAGAGAGAGAGAGAGAGAGAGAGAAACACAGGGAAAGATAGGGTCTGACGTGCCAATATGAGAAAGTGGAATGGGACTTGCCTGCGAGGGTCCAGTGGTAGTGTCACAGGAAGCACGCCAAGACATCAGGTTGTAAGGCCTTTTCATGTATTTCTGTCACCTCTAAAGCTTTGTGGTGGCTATAATATACTTTCATGCCTTCCTATGCAATGCTATGATCTGCTATATGTGATTTTAGGTTTCATGTGTTTCTGGCACTTCTGATGCCTTGTGATGACTGGTATACCTTGTGCATGCCTTGCAATGCCATGATATGATCTGCTATATGTGGTGTCAGGTTTGTCCACACATGGAGGCCTCTGATTGCTCCCCACATTAACACAATCAAATTCTATTTTCCAACATGCAGTATGCATACTAACGCACCCACAAAAGGCTACTGAACAATCTTCCCAACATGCATCCAACATCAGAACACTAAACCTCTAAACAAAACATGCAAACTGCACCCTGGACCAGTGCGTCCTTGCACCACAGGCCCACAAGTCTTCCCTTCAGAAACAAAATCCTCTCTGCTGTCGACAGAGAACACCTAGATACTGACCTGCACTCAGAGCACTCAGAGCAGCGTGTGTGTTTACACACTCTCATTCATGCAGCAAAATATACATATTACCCAAGAGCAGCACAAACATGCTTCAGACCTCGAGAAAATACAAAGATGAGTGACCTTTCTCAGGTGCAGAGATACAAAACACTGCTGTCAGAACAGAGACTGCTTGGCCCCCTGTTTCAAACAAAAGCACATGGAAGTTAATAATTCTAGTAGGAATATAGTGGGAAGGAGCAAACCTGTACCCCAGAAATGCAGATTCATGTGTGAATGGGGGAATATTTGGATGGCATCCATCACCAAAATTCTCACATGACCCTCTCCTAGTTTTCCACCTCAATAGTCATAGAATACACACCGAGTGTCAATGCCTATGTGAGCTTTTGGAAGTCCAATGAAATAGGGGTGGTATTAAATAAGAATATCATTGAATTCATATATGTTCTCTCAGCGCATCCATTATTTCTGTGGGCACCCTACATGGTGTATTTGCAAAAATGTCCTCATATCACTTCAAACAAGTTCATACATAATGCAGTTCTGGACTAAAACATTAAAATGGCTGCAAGTGGCACAAAGTGTATGCACGCACATCACGTTGAGGAGTGCAGTTTGACGACTGATGACGCATGTTTCATGTAAAATATGCGAGAGTACTTCAGCGCATCTACTACTGTCATGCACGGCGAACATGTCTCTCTTCTCCCTTTCTTATAAAAATAGAGAAAGGCTTTTTGTTGATATAAACTCACCCAGCACCACCCTTCCAACAACCTCTTCAACGCAGTCCAACCTGGTTCTTGTTGATTACAATTCATTGAGGTTGCCCACTCCCACTGCCCTGAGTAATCCAGATTCGTCCCCTCGATCCTTACGTTTTTATTTAATTTCAGGCACCTTTGACACTGCAGATGATAACATGCACCGGAAAACTGTGATTAATTTAGGTATCCATATTCCTCCTACTTAGCTTTAGCCTGGCGTAGATGGCTAATCCTACACTCTGCCCATGTGCTCATCCAACGGTCAATATACCATGTAAATACAACACTAAAACAAAACAGGCCACATTACAGCCAGTCACGGGCCCCCCTCAAGACCACATAGCTTTAAAAATGTCTTTCATGATCATCAAATCATATCTGTCATACATGAAAAGCAAACTCGCCTCGCCCAAAGGTTCGAGATTAAAGAGAAGAAAATCCATCTCATTCTTGAGAAAGAACCCTAATATCAAGGAATACAAATGTTAAAAACAATCCTCCTGGTTCCTACTGGGAATCTGAAACAGGTTCCCGGGGCCTTTGCCAATCCCTCAACTCATCTCTAATCAACCCATGTGCTGCTCTTTTACCCCACCCACCCGCAACCTAACATTATGTCTTCTTTAGTATTTCATGTTATGTTATTAAAATGTATAAAGCGCACGTTCACCCGAAGGCATCATGGCGCTCACCTAACAGAAAAAAAATCAGAAAAGCAAGAGGTTTCTATCTAAAAAAGAAAAGATTTCATAGCCCGGGAGAAGGGCAAATGGTAAGAAGTAGCCCGCAAGGACAGAGGGAGAGAATTCCAAGCCATTGGGGCTGCCACAGAAAAGGCACGACCACCCGTGAGGGAAATTCTCACCTAAGTATTTGAATCATCGGAGATGATTGGACGCGAAGAGCTCTAGAAGGCACATACAGGGGGAACTTGGCTTGCAAATAGTCAGCACAAAGTGTATAAAAGGCTTTGTGAACGATGCACAGCGACTTGCACAGCACTCGCTTCTCACGGGGAGCCAGTGAAGCTGACGAAGAATAGATGACATATGGGCACCGAGGGATGGTCGAAGTACTGCTCGGGGTGCTGCTTTTTGCAGTAGCTGCAGGCAGTGCAGAAGGTAAGCCGGTTGAGCGAGATAGAGAGTGTTGCAGTAATCAATACTGCTTAGCACCAGAGCAGCCACCACAGGCGCATGAAATTTAAAGGGGATAAAGGCTAGGACTTTCCAAAGAATTTTGAGCTTAAAATGTCCAACTTGGCAGACTGAAGAGACCTGATTGTGCATCGACAGGGAGGAAGATTGTTTGATCCCCAGGTCTCTAACAAAGAAAACGGGAGAGGAAAAAGGGCCAAGAATGGAGGGCCAGAAGTCGGGGGGCCAGAAAGACAGAGGACAGCAGGAGCCAACGACCAACACCTCAGTCTTCTCACCATTCAGCTTCAGTCAGTTATCGTACATCAACCCACCAACCTCCTCAAGGCACTGCCTAAGCCGCACAGCAGTATCCGGTCTGGCAAGATCCAGACGAAGAATAATCTGTGTATTGTCAGCATAGGAGTAGCACATGAAGCCATGGGAGTGGATAATGCTGAGAAATGGCTGAGTATAAATGTTGAACAGAGTGGGAGAAAGTGCAGAGCCTTGAGGGAAAGACAGAGGAACATACTTAGGACAAAAAGGAGAAAGATAGATGGAATGAGAATGATCAGCCAAAAAGGCAGTGAACCATGTAACAACTTGAAGAGAGAAGTATAGGGGTGCACAGATAAGTTAAATAAAGGTAAGAGAGTGGAAGGATTGTGAATAAGAATGTATCAACAAGAAATAGTGTGCAAATGTTATACAAAGACTTCTGGTGCAATCGGGCTGTTGTCACAAGGCCACTTGGGACAGAGAAAACCAAACAAATCCAAAGCTGTGTATTGCTACCCAGCAAGCCCAGATGCAATCAACAGGGACAATAAGTACCCTCTATTTTAAATCAAAATTAATTTAAACATTTGGCGCCAACAGGGCGTAAATTCTACGATGTACAAACACCGCCTAAGTTTCTCTAGTTTCCAAAAGAAAATGTCATTACACAATTTAACGGTGTTAATAAGAATAAATTGTAAACACAGGTGTAAAATGAATGGAACAATCAGAACCAAGACAATAGAGTTAACATTTGGATTTTAATCCTCTTAATCCAATAAGTCGTACATGAATAAACAAAAAGTAGTACGATCAGTGTACTCTATTTACATATGGAAAGAGCACTTGTGGGTGTTCCATATAACACAAGTAGGAACAAACGGCGTAGATAGAAAACAGCTTGTATAGAGCAGCACAATTGCAAATCTGTATAGCAGTTTACAGTTTACAAAGCTCTAAATGCATAGGTTCAACCATTCAACAATTTACAAATGAAGTCTCATATTTAGATATAACAAATGAGGCCGACGCGTTTCAGTTCAAAGAACCATCTTCAGGGGATAGTCTTCATTTTTCATATTCATAACCATTAAGTCATAGCACAGTCTCTTGCTGATACAAGAGCCGAGACACAGAAAAGAGATCCAGTCAAAAAGCAACAGGTAGCCGAATGCCACAGATTGCTGGGATATCTGATGATGATGAGTTGTTTTCCTTCTGTGAGGTCTTGCCTTTCTCCTTCTTACTTGTCCTTGCCTTATCTCAAAGATGCTCCTTGAAGAGATAGGGCCTGTCCTCTCCAGCCGCCACCTTGACTACCTGATGATGATGAGTTGTCTTCCTTCTGTGAGGTCTTGCCCTTTTCCTTCTTACTTGTCGTTGCCTTGCCTCGAAGATGCTTCTTGAAGAGATAGGGCCTGTCCTCTCCAGCCGTCACCTCAACTTCCTCTGTAGTATGTTTGTCGAGGAGTTTTAAAAACTGTTGCAGTGCCCGGAGCCTGGAATCTGTAAAGGAAGAACCTGGCCTGAAAGACCTGCAGAAGACATGCGGGCAATGAGGGTGGGGTGCTCTACAGTGTCAAATGCAGCTGACAAGTCTAATAGAATCAGCGCCCCCACCCACCCTCATCTACCAAGCAAGTAAGGTCATCGAGCACGGACACTAAGACCGACTCCATACCAGGCTGGAAACCCAACTGGAAGGGGTCTAAGAATTTGGATAATTCAAGAAAGGAAACAAGCAAGGGAGAAACCAAAGACTCAAGCAGCTTCATAAAGAATGGTAGACGCGAAATCGGATGGTTACTAGATGAAGTAGAGGGGTCAAGAGAGGGTTTCTTAAGTGTTTCAGATCACTAGGAATTTGGCCAGAGGAGAGAGAAGTATTGCCATTGTAATCCATGATATAATCTCAGCTGACATCTCCTTAACTAGAGAAAGAGGAATAGGATCAAGAGGTGAAACAGATTTCAGTTTATGAATAGCAGCAAGAACATAGACCAGCTTGCAGTGGACAAAGAGTTCAAAGAGGGATGAGTAGAAAGTGAGGGGTGGGAACAGGCAGAAGCAATTTTACAACAAATGGTAGCAATTCTATTGAAGAAGAACTCGGATAGGGATTCGCAAAACACCTGAGAGGGCACAATCCCAGAATTGGCCTTAGTCGGACAGGACATAGAATGTAGCAAGTCAAATAGTGAAACCTACCTTCCTTTTTCTCATCTCCCTAATTATATGACTTTATGTGACTTTGCTAAAGTTTCCCCTATTCACTCCTCTGTTTATAAAGTGTCTAACTAACCTGATGGCGAGTTTCTCTCCATATAAAATGGTTAAATACATAAACAGATTTTTGTTTGCCAGAAATCTGATACCATCTTAGCAACATCTATTATTCAAGTACTGTCTAATGACTGTCCTCTACTTTAAAGTCACCACTAACTTGCCAAGAGCCAAACCATTTATTTTTTCACCTCAAACATATTTCATCCCACGTTTCTTTCTAGAAATGCCCTTTCTGTCACATTTACACCTCATGCCACTACTCACTAGACCTGCTTTTGGAACAAATCGTAAATACAACTCTCATCTTCTTTACTTCCAGGGCCATCGCTACCTGCAAAATATGCAAAACATCTGAAGAGTCTTTCCCTGATCACCTTCCCCTCCAGTAACCCCGAGAGCAGCACCAGCCCACAGCATACTCTGCTTGCTCCTCCTTCCAGCTTCCTTACTAACTTTCCCTTTGTGGCGATGGTGAGGTCAGTCTTCCACTCTTCACTGCCACCAACACCTTCAGACTCGTAAGACGGCTTGCTAGCAGTACCACTAAGGTTTCTACAGAAGTCCCTTATCCTCACCGGCAAAGGTTTTCAGGCTAAAAGTGCCTCTCCTTTTTGTAAAGCCCATATATTGGAATAGGCAAGCAGCACCACCAGGCTGTTCCCGGTTCCACTTCTCATAAAAACCCATGCGGAACCTCAAAATTTAGACCAATCACCCTCTAAGCACTCTAAGCTGGAGCGACTTCTCGTAATTCCTTGAAAAACATCTATTCAAAATGGTAGATGCATTCAGCTCCGCCTACACTCTCTCCTGGCTTCTGCCTCTGTTCACCTAGCCGAAGTACTAAGAACTATCTAAAGGCAATTATATGTGTTCCTCTGCTCTTCTCGGTTACCTTGCAGACTTGTGGAATGTGAAATGATTTGCATTTGCTGGAGGGGGGCCAATTATGAAAGCCTCAGCGACAAAATTCACTGGATTTGAGACAGAGGCAGATAATTGAATGAACAGCCTTGATCAAAAAAGGTAATGTTGGAATTGCTAGTTCATTGGTCAGGCGGAACAGGATTGCCCACCTCCATTGTGGATACAAGGGAGTGCACTTCAGAGTTACCCCATTGTGTTCCCATGTATAGAATACACAACAGCAGTATTGAGCAGGAGGTTGCCAACCTCTCTGTAATTGCAAGTTTCCCCATTGGGCGTAGAAGTCCACAATATGCAATGGCCACAATGGAGTTCTCTCCTGCTTCTGTATGTCACCGCCCACACGATAGTTGTATTTTCTGTGTATGCCATGTGCTACCCATGTCCGTTGATGCTATTTACTATACAACATCCCTGTTAGGGGAAAAACATTTAGAGCTCTGTGAGTATCCTCATATTGTGGCTACATTTAGGGGCTGCGTATAGTGCTAAAACATTGCCTGTGAGAGCCTTTTCACAAATGTCAAACATAATCCACTTTATTTGACTGCTTCAGCATTTAAAAGGAACTTAACCGATCCACTGCCCTTGAATGCCTTTTTCAAGGAAATCACAGATAAGTAGAATTGATTTGCTCTGTTCCGGTCTGGCTGGGATGGCGAGGTGCCCGGTGCATCAGACCTCTGAGAATGCATTAGCCAAAACGAGGCGTAATTCAGACATCCTAATCTCATTAGCGAAAAGTTGTGACTTTCAATCAACCTCTTTAGCAGCAATCAACACACATTAAAAATGATCCTTACCGTTTGAAAACGGTAGAATATACATAAGCAGTCATTTTTAAAGATTTACTTTCACTAAAGATGGGTGCTGTCTGACTCACAAGAACATGGCTCTCAGTGTTCTTGCGACAACATGTGGTAAACTATTACACATTAACCATCTTTGATACACCTTAAGTGATTAGCTAAACCACTTTTTCCATCCAAATCCTCGAGGAGAATTGTATTGTCCGTGGTACTGCTAGGAAACATATCTTCCACTGTTTGAACTTAGTTGGGATCTGCAAGACTTTCAGTATGCCTACATGTTAATTGCAAATTCTCAGATGCTTGACACACTCTGCAAGAAATCAGATCACCAGAGAGGGTTCAAAGGGTGCAGGAGTACCTGTACCCTTCCCTGCCTCTGCTCCACCGGTGGGAGATTTCACAACACGTTCTTTGAATGTGAAATGATTTGCGTTTCCTGAGGGAGGGCTGATTGTGGTAGCTACAGGGATGCAATTAATTGCCTTTATATTTAGGTAAAGATCTTGCTCAAGAAGATTTGTGGGCTGTGACGTGGCAGAGAGCTTGAGAACTATAGAATGTAAGACAATATGCAATCCTTCAAAACTTGGAATGGCGCTTTAGCGCGTGCAGCTGCATACGAAATCTGTTTGGGTTGTGACGTGAGGCAGAGAACATGAGAATGTGAAATGAGAGTCAACCCTGCAAAACTTGGAACTGGCGCGTCAAGGTGCGCGATTGAGGGTGAAAGGTCTTCGGGTGGAGAGGGTGAGTGAGAGCCTTCCTCCCACCCAGGAAAATCGGAAGTGGGACTCTCTGCAGCCCTACACAGAGGAGTCATGATTGATCTAGAGCTAAACTGGTGGGAGCGTGTATAGCTTCATGCCATGTGGAAAAATTCATGAGGCACCAAACAATGTGTGTCTTCCCAGTCTTCTGTGGTTGTGACAAGGTTGTGCTGAATTTGCCTTAGAGATGTTGCCTGAGAGATGTTGTAGGAGGGCCAATCGACCAATCTACGGACCTCCCTGACCGCAGCACGTAGGGGAAAGACAGGCGCTTGGAGTCAACAGACTTCACTAACCTTTGACTAGTGTAAAGTATTACTAAACTGTACATAGAATAAGGTATGACTGTCAGCTAGTGGCCACTGCTTGGTGAGTGCTACATCTCACCCCACCTTTTATGACACTTCTTCAAGACCAGTGAGACTGAGCCATATTATGGCTTAAAACCTAAGAAAACGGGAACCCTGAGAAAGCGGGACCTGTAGCGAGGTGCTATAGTTAGAATTACGAAACAAATAAAAAAAAGGGACACAAAAAGAAGACAAAAAATTGTAGAGTCCACAAAGCCATGGAGAGACATGCTGAAACGTATCTAAAATCATTCTCTGATAGTACCTTCAGTGAGCCCAAAAGACCACACATCTCAGAATGACTCACTTCTCAGTTACAATAATTCTCAAAAAGTAATTCATAGTGTGCTAGAGAGATAGAGCAAAATCCTGTCATTCTTTCTAGGTGTTTGCCCATCACGACCTGCTCAAACCACACAGACTGCTGTTGTTTAAAGAACCTGAGCGGGTTGGATGGTAGATTATTTGATCACCCTACAGACTTCAATGATATCAAATATTGCAATAATTTCGGAAGAAGCAGATGTGGCGAATGCAAACATACACATATTCAGACAGCCAGCGAACGTGCATGTGAATCCAGTGAATCAAGTGCAGAATGAAATCTGTTGATTGGCTGTATACAACAGAGCTCTATCATTAACTTAACAGCCCAAAAGGTTTCCATCAAGGAAAAATATTTGGATGGATTTGGATATTCGTTTTTAAGACTTTGTATGGAAGTGGTAGAAAACAAGATGGCAGAACCTAGAAATCAGGTTCTTTCTGATCCAGAGAAAGAAGAACCTAAGACATCTTTCCAAATTAATTCAATTGAAATGATTGCAATTATAGATCTGCCAATGAAATCAGGTCCAGCCTCTACTCCTGCCCTTTTTTTATTACAGGCATTACACATAGGGGTCATTCCGAGTATGGAGGTAACCATGCCGCTATTAGCAGCATGGCTACCCCCACACCAGGTACCGGGTCTGGGTTCCTTGAATGAGGAATTACCGGGCCATTCCGACCTTGGAGGGCCCGTTAATTCCTCATTCCAGGAACCCATCTCCATTCCCATTCGAGCCTCCATAGGGCTCAATGGAAATGGGGAGCATGCTAACAACGGGCCCTTTAATGACGGGCCCGTTGTTAGCATGTTGGTATGCTCTCGGGACCCGCTAAGGATGCCTGGTTTTACCAGGCTTCCTTAGCGGGTTCCCGCAAGCAGACTCGTAGAGGGGCGGTAAGGGGTTGATGGCTCCGGCACCTTTACTGGCACTGTTAACCCCTTACCGCATACCTCGTAATGAGGTCCATAGTCTTAAATCGCTCACTAAACTAAACAATAGGATTGCGGAAGGGGTACCACGATAAAATGTGACCTTAGACCCAATATAAAATGAGCAAAGAAAGAACTTTGAGATAAATAACACAAACATAAAGCCAGCCAAGCATCCCGTATTGCTATTGTCTCCGGTGGAGAGGACGGCTGAATACTTTAATGAAACCCAATTAAATTTAAGAGAGACGGTTATTAGTACAACATTTGAAGAACAAAAGAACAGACAGATGCTACTGTGAAAGTTCCTAAGAAGAAGGGGCTAACAGATAGGCCGAAGCTATTGTCTACAGAGCAGAGACTAACAGAAAGGTCTGTGGTCGACTTAAAGGATAACTATTTTTGAAGTTAAAAGAAGCCCAATAGGCCCACAATTCCCTTTTCCTTCCATTAGTTAAAGTCTCTAAAAAACACTTCTCACACAGAGAAAAAACAAATATGGAAATTCACAAACATGGCTCAAAGCTGAACAGGCACCTCAAGGCGGGGGCTACAATGCTAGACTGTAGCTAGATTTTGCTCTGTCTCTCTAGCACACTATGAATTGAATAGGGCCTGATTAGGAGTTGAGCGGTAGCCCTTAAATGTAGCGGTAACAGTGCTACCGCCGCATTTAAGGGTCCGCCCAAACTTGTGTCCGGCGTGTTTACCCAGAGCTGGGTGTAAACATGCCAGAAAAATGGCAATTTTCGGCGCAATTACTGCCGGTGGTACTAAGTATAGAGGAGGTCCCAAGTAAAGCATGCATTCCATCCGCCCATTTCAAAGTACCAGGAACGTTCACACCGAAATATTGCTGTATGATGTGCATATAAACCAGCAGAGAGCCTCAGTGGGGCCCTGACAAGTACATATCAGAAGAACAGATCCTATTGAAGTAGTATCAAGGAAACCATGGACAGTAAGGTACCCATTGAGAAAGCCATATCAACAAATGAAACAAAATGAAGATCGTCTGAGTACAGTCCTTGAAGAAACCAAAAAGGTCTTAATGGAAGATGAATGGTGACATCACAAGAACCTGGACTGACTCACATATAGAAGATATAACAACCTGAGAATGATAAAAAGAGACGAATCGCCATGAATAAAGGATATCGCGAACCTAAGGTGAAAGGACGATGTCAAACGTAAGAAGCTTAAACAATGAGCATGGTGAAGATATTCAACCAGTTTACACCTGTACATATGCTTGGAACTGCAAGATAGCTAAGAAAACCATGCGGCTTGCTCAAACGAAGCACATTATATAAGTGTATTTCCACTTTGCACGAGAAGCAGAATCAACCCAGGTTACTGAAAGCCACACGAGAAAACGCTTTGTATTTAGCAAAATCGAGAAGAGATGGCTGAAATGAAACTCAGCAGAGGCAACTCATGCCAGGAAAGCCAAGGTCGTACCAATAGAAGAGACCAACAGTAGCTACATTTAATTGAAACTAAGTACATAATATCCTGCCTCTGAAAGGTCGAGATAAGAAGACAAAGCCAGGTGGTGGGTGAAACGAGAATCAAATACACAAATTGATGGAAAAGAGGCAAATGCACAGTGTCCGAATCATGTGACCAACCGAGCAAGAAGAAGCGAGGGCTCACACCTAAGCATGGCACTAGCCCAGGCAAAGATATCAGAACTTTTCCAGACAGAAGATGCAGTCTTGAGGCCAACCACAGTGAAATAATTGACACATGGCTACTAAAGTGATGATTGATTGTAACAATAATTGGAGGAAGGCCGGGTAACTAAGGGGCACCCCACACCTGGCTGACCATTCTGCGTACTGCTAAGCAAAGTGGAAAAGTATGCATGGGGTTGGTGCCAACCCAATCACAATGGACCAAATAATCTAGGGTCCTATGGTTAGTAGAACCAATGGGACGTCATACTTTTAGTGATGTCTGCAGTAGTCGTTTTGAAGGAAGGGCTTACATGCCCACCTGACAGTGTTTACCCAATCCCCTCACTACGTTACCATATACAGATATAGGGCCTCATTACGAGTTTGGAGGCAGCCATGCCCTTAATAAGGGCATGGCTGCCTCCAAACTTGGGCCCAGGTCCGGGTTCCCTGAATGGGAAATTACCGGGCCATTCTCCATGGGTATTTCCCCATTCAGGGAACTCGGACCCTGACCATCCCCATTCCCATCGAGCCCCCATAGGGCTCAATGGGAATGGGGATGATGCTAACAAGTGGCCCGTTAGAAACAGGCCCGTTGTTAGCATGCTGGTCCCCGCGCGGGACCCGCAAAGGACGTCTGGTATGACCAGACGTCCAGAGTGGGTCCCATGAGGGAACCTCGTAATAAGGCGGTATGGGTTTAACGGTGCCAGCACCTTTACCGGTGCCGTTAAACCCATACTGCCAGGGTCGTAATGAGGCCCATAGTACCTATATTAAAGTAACCTTTTCCAAACCGAATTGCATGTCAACTTTTGATTGTTACATGTCAATGATGAGAGTTTTCAGTATAAATGCTATGATTTTTGTGAAGATCGTTGGAGTTGAAGGAAGATTGCACCATTGCTGATATTCATAACTCCCTGTTTTTTGTACTTGTCATTAAACGGACTCCCTTTCCCAAACAGTTGAGTTGTCCTTATTGACTGGTGTTGGAGTAATACATCTGCACCCCCATCCATCTCACGGGTGCTGCTATCCTGTCTTAAAGTGCTTCTGAGCAAACCACAACTTTATGGGCTGGTTGGGGTTCTCGGAGCACACTTGGTAGCAGAGGATGGTTATCGATTATCAATTAGAATAAGACACCCATTGACCGCCTACATAAAGTAACTCTAGCTCCTCTGTTATGTCACAAGTCCTTTGAAATTCAGCTGAGTAGACCATGAAGCTCCCGTAGACAGTGGTAGAGTAAAAATAAAATCTACAGAACAAGGTCTGAAGGGACCTGTGCTTCCCCACATAACCCCTTCCCACTCCTACGGGCAGCTGAGCGGGAGAAAAGCCGGAGAAAGCGGTGATGAAGGCAGTTATCCCGAGGATCCAGAGAGGAAACATGCTTACAGTGAGTAAAAAAGACTAATACTTTGGCAAAAAGTATATACCTTAGAACAAGTAAGGGAAAAGGTAACGGAGGGAGGCGGGAAAACAAAATATAGTCAGAAGTAGAGAAGAATGTATATATATATATATATATATATATATACACATATATATGGGGAAGGAAATAATGACTAAAGAATAATTAAGTAGACAGAGAGAGGATAGACAACCGAGAAGAGAGAGGATTCGCCTAATTCCTACACTTTTAATATAAGCGGCTACAAGAAACCTGCATCCAGAGTCCCAAATAAAGGGGAACTAATAGGCCACCACAGCGATTAAAGGCGCTTTTTGTGAAAGGGATGGGTTTAAACTTCATGTCAGGGTGAAAGTATTAGAGGCAGAGGTATATGTGGCCATCTGGAGTTCGTCTAGTCTGTTAACCTCTGTCTTATGTGTTGTTCGTTATGACATCATAAGTCTAACATTTTCCTTAGAGGAACTGACATAAGATTTACGCAATTAAATAACTGAGATATTGTAGTATACAAATTGATGTTTATTGAGTAACACAGAATGGGAATGGGGATGAACCGGGTCCAGGTTCCTCGGACGGGGAATTACCGGATCTGCCAAGGTTGCAATGGCCTCGTAATTCCTCATTCGAGGAACCCGGGCCCGGATTGCAGTATGGAGGCAACCATGCCGCTAAAAGTGGCATGGTTACCTCCAACCTTCTAATGAGGCCCAATGTCTGACACAGAAAGAGAGGATATGAGGAAAAGGAGGAAGAGAGGAGATGCAAAAAACGTTTCTCAAGGGGAAAAGGGATAAGATGGTCAGACACTAGTGTGCCTGCACCGAGGGCATCAGAATTAGCCACACCATCAGACCGACACAAAGAATTATTTCACGGTCAGAGGGGGGTGTCTCCACTACCCTAGGTGAGTCAGCTAAGGACATTGCCAGGTAGGTGGCGATGCGGGAACATTACCCCTGCAATAGACAGGAGAACAATGAGAGAGGAGAGAGAGGGCTATGCGTCCCAATTTCCGTTGCTCGAGAAAGGAAGGGCGAGACCACCGTATATTCCATGGCCACACATGGATCGGGAAAACCAGAAAAATAAGCTTCCAATGCTAACATCGTGAGCCGGGAAATTGATACACGAGCTAGAAAAAATGACGGGAGGGAACACGTTAGCTATCGGGGATATCAAAGGTCTCTTAATTGCCATACTTGGTGATAGAGCAGACAATGTGTGGACACGGGCAGGTTACCCTGTGTGACCACAGTTAGTACCGTGCATGACGGAGCTCCATTTAACAATTGCAGAGCTGCGGTATGGAAATCACTACGAGTGCTCTACCCAGACAGTTCCAACATGGCAGCTATCATGACACATGAAATGAAGGAGTCAGAAGATCTGTTGATTTACATACAGAATTTTCAAGACGCATGGGTACTCGAGACTCAGGAATCTTGGGGGAAATCTATGCCCCCGTTCTACCATATATTGTGCCAAGGGTTCCCAGAGCCGGTCCAGAAACAGCTCAAGAAATTGGTAGGAATCGAGGCCAAGCCATGGTCAGAAATACAGTTGACCATCGCACACTAATGCAGGCTGCTGCAAGAAAAGAACTGCAAAAAGGAAGCTGCACGAAAGGGTGAAGAGGCAAACTTAGTGCAGAAGAAATTGTCAAAATATGCTCTTGAAGGAACAATGATAACTAGCACAGCTGAATCGAGCATGCAACAAGTTAATAATCCATAGCAGAATAATCAGGGCAGTACAGGGTTTAGAGGAGGAGGATGGCAGAGTAATCAGGGAGGTTTTCAGGGTAATCAGGGAGGTTTTTAAAATATGCAAAATGGCAATCAAGATATGTCAAATGGGCAAGTGGTCCGACCACCACCAGTATGTTGGTGGTATGGGATGACAGGGTATTTAGCACGCACATGCAGAAATTAAGGCATGATACAAAACGGCCAAGGAATAGGAGCAGGCATGGTGAATCCACCTGTGTTTTTACAGCAGGGAGTTGCACAGAATCACACTGTGCAACAGCAAGCACAAGGAGCACAGCAAAACTCCCAACCTCAGAATCTGATGAGTTTTCCACAGGGACAGTCTCAACAGTCTCCTATGCAACTGCCACAGACAGTAAGTACAGGACAGGCTTCAAACCCTGGAATGAGGAATAATACTGGTGATGGGGGAAGTCCATTTGCACAAGGTGGGCAAAAATTATATATGGACTAGGACGGCTCACTGGGAACTCTGATGTGTTCTATCCTATCAGTGACACCAGACCCTCACTGGGAACCAAGGGTGGATGTCATTATAGGGGATAAAGAATATTCCTTCCTCATTGACATGGGTGCAACACGTTCCTGTATACGTGAAGGAACATTTTCCTTGTCCGGCGATGCCATAAATACTCAGAGTTTCACAGAAGCTATAAGTCGTGTTCCCTTTACAAACGCACTTCCAGTCTCTATAGGAGAATGTGAAATGAATGTGCCTCTATTATATTCACGACAAACCCCAGTAAACATTTTGGGTCAAGATCTAATGATCAAGTTAAATATGACAATCTCGTTCACGGAGGAGGGCATAGTATGTTCAACTCCAGGAATGCACTATTCAAATGTATGCAAAACGATTAGAGCATATGCAGGACACACAGCTATAAGGGCGTACCATTGGAGCCCGAAATATCCATGTATGGAATACGTGTGCTAATGGCAGGGCTGCCAGGCCTTGCAGACAAGATCACGAGGACTCTAGATGAATTTCTGTTCAGGCCAAGAATACCTATGCACGAGAAATTGGGACAAGTATTTCCCTTAATAATACACACAGCCGCGATGCAAGGAAAAGTGGTTTTGATCGATGGTAGTAATGATAAAGGCCAATAATGGTGCACAGCAATCGCCATCGAAGAGGGGTAGTGATTGACTGACGTCACTGATGACGATCTCTTTGACTAGCAAGCAGATATGGGAGAAACAACAGTCGAGGTAAACCTCACTTTTTGGGTGAGAATGATCAAAAGAGAAGTGCCTCAGAGAATGATGTTGGCACAGAACCGTCCTGAATATTTTGATGATGACATGGCTCATGTGCCTGTCTCAGTATGCACAACAGGGCCCTATGATGTAGGCTTATTGAAAGGAGTCGGAGAAGTGAAAATTAAACCGAATCCAGGAGCCATTCTTCCGAATGCACGACAATACCCCATGTCCAGGGAGGCAGATGAAGGAATTTTTAAGACATACAATACTGCAGTTTACCCTATCAAAAAATCAAAAGGAGGGTCTTGGAGGCTAATTCAAGATCCGAGGCCGATAAATGATATTGTTGAAGCCGAGTACCCTTTAGTCCCTAACCCGGCTACAATCTTATGTAATATATCTGTTGATGCAAAATATTTCAGAGTGATTGACTTGAAAAATGCATTTTTCTAAATCCTGTTGCACCGTGACTCACAAGACCTGATGTTATTCACGTTCAGACAGATTCGTCTGAAAAGCTTAAGACTACCCCAGGGGTACTGTGAGTCTCCTTCTCTCTTTAACAGAGTCCTGCAGATGGACCTAAGCAATATCACAATATAAAATGTTTTTTTGCAATATGTGGATGACATCTTAATTTTCAGCAGGACTGAGGAGAAATGCAGACATGATTCTGTTCAGCTATTGACTATATTGGCTGAGAAAGGATATAAGGTTGACAAACAGAAGTTACAGTATTGTGATCGAGAAGTACTCCACATGGGTCAGCTGATCTCACACGAGGGGAAAAGAGTTACCCCAGCAAGAGATGAAGCTATACCCAACACAGTCAAGCCACACACGGTAAAGTAGATGCAGAGTTTCTTAGGCCTGTGCAATTATGTCAGGGCATGGGTCTTTGACTGCAGCTCTTACACCAAGCCTTTGCTTCAGGCCCTAAAGAAAGCACAAGTGACGAAAGAAAAGATTGAATGGTCTGAGACCATGGAGGAAGGATTTGCTGCACTCAAAAGAGCTATTTGCACAGCACCAGTTTTAGGAATCCCCAATTATGCAGAGGAATTTTACCTGTTCTCACACACCAATGGCAGCGTTATGACGGCAGTACTCACACAGTGAACCACATTGGGGTACAAGCCCCTGGCAAACTATAGTGGAAATTTGGTCCCAGTGATGAGAGGCCATTTCCTGTGAGAAAAAAGTTTAGCTGCCTCAGCGTTCACCATTGGGAAGGCTACTACCATTGTAATGGGATGCTCAATGATGTTGTACGTCGAGCACTCGTTATTTGCTATTCTAGAGAAACCAAAGGGCACACTAACATCTCAGAGAGCTTCTGCTTATGAAGTGATCATTTTGAATCCCTCGATTAAAATAGTCCGATGCAAGATAATGAACCCAGCTATATTCATAGCCGATCCCGTCACTGAAGGAGAGCCAATGCATGGCTGTGCGAATTATGAAGAATTATATGATGAAATCCCCAGAGTGAAAGAAAATGCATTGGCAGAAGGAGAAATTGTCTTCATTAACAGTTCTTTGAGAATCAATCAAATCGATTGGGCAAAGATATACAGGCATCACTGTGATGAAGCACACAGCAAATGGCGAATTTCGAGTACTCCTTAGTGCACAAATACCATCTCATTATTCAGCACAGGCTGCAGAATTATTGACGTTGATACTCGCGATTGAGAATCACGCAGACCAGGAAGTAACAGTGTACAGTGACTCTGCCTATGTGACGTCAACAGTGCACACAGGCTTAGCCCGCTGGAAAAGGAGGGGCTACCCCCAAATAGAGGGCACACCAGTACAGCACACAGCCTTATTGGACAGACTGATTAAGGCACTACAGCTCCCAGTGGACATAGCAGTCGTGAAAAGCGCTGCCCACATGAACGGGACAGATTTTATCTCATGAGGAAATCAAGCAGCAGACACGGAAGCCTAGCGTATGGTATTCAAGAGTGAGACGATCATGGAAGTGGAAGTCGCTCACACAAATGAGAAAATGATTGTTGCACGGATTGCACCTGAAAGTTACAATAATCTGGGACAAACACAGTTGATGGAACTCCAAAGGGAGGCACCAAAAGAGGAAAAAAATGTATGGGAACAGCACGGGTGTTCTTTAAAGCCCTCTGAAAGTTTGTGGTGACAAGAGAGCACAGGTAAACCAGTGATGCTTATAGCTCTGTTAAAATTTGCAGTGGAGCAGTTAAACTATCCGGCACACATGACAAAAGAGAACCTAGCTGCATGATCAAGGATAGGCGTCCCCACCTACGCAGACCCAGGGGAGTAACTGAACAAGCAACACAAGGAAAAATGGGGTCACATGGCCCCATTTTTCCTTGTGTTGCTTTAAAAGAGAATCTAGCGGCATCGCTCGCGGAAGACTGGTTCATACCGAACTTAACCGAGCACATTGAATTTTTCATAGTGAACTGTATAATCTGCCAACAGTTCACAGATGGGCACATATTAAAAGTAATGGGAGGAGTCATCCCAAGGCCAAATGGGCCTTTTCAGCACTTGCATGTCGATTACGTCGACATGATTCAAGTATGTAATGGGTACAGATACCTTATTGTTGTGGTGTGTCCATTCTCTAGATGGATAGAGGCAGATACCTGTGCGGCCAAATTCTGTACCTCTACAGACTCTACCTGTGTGGCCAAATTTTTAGTGAGGGAGGTATTTCCCAGGTGGGGGGTATGTGAAGTCATGAGATCAGATAATGGGACCCATTTTGTAAATGAAGTTTTTGAACACATTAGTTTGCTGCTTGGTATAAAGCACAAGTTCTCATTGGCGTATCACCCACAAGGTGGCAGAACATGTGAGAAGCTCAACGGCTTATTAAAGGAGAGGATAGCCAAGTTGAAGCTTACTCTAAGAAAGGGATGGTTGCAGTGCCTTCCTTTGGCACTGTATGCACTGTATTCACTCAGGAATTAACTCGGTTCCGACCATCATTTTACGCCGCACGAAATAACCACAGGAAGAAGAATGCGCACTCCCCTGACACCCCGAGACAGAGCTAGATGTGATGCCCACTAAACAGGAGAAATCTTAGGGTCTGAAATGCAAGATTACTTGAATTGCATGGCATCTTGCCTTACTGCAATTTCAGACCAACTGCAGCGACGAAGAAAAGGGTGCAGGGCTGCACGGAACACAGAAGGCGATTCTACTAAAGGCACAGCACAAAGACTTTGTGTTCCACCCGTTTTCCACCATCTTGGTAAAGAACTAAATGAGGAAACGGTGGGACGAGCCAAGATTTAATGGTGCCTTTACAGTGGAAGACTGCACTCCCTCTGCAGTAAAGCTACAAGGAAGGAGAGCTTGGATCTTTTTGTGTGACATCAAACCATACATCGGAGAAGGCTCCCTGCCTGCACCCCTGCGCGAGGAGACTACAGACGATGGGGAAGAAACACAGCATGTGCAAACGCGATCCATGACGACGAAGAAGGATGCATGATCAGCAGCAAAAGTAAAGACCAAGAACTTTTGTGCAATAGTTGTGGTTTCACTTTGGACATTCCTCTGAGCAAAAAAGAGGATAAGGACATAAAAACTGGACACTCTGTGCATCCTAGTTGCAGGGTGAAGAAGAAAATTGCATTTATAAACCACAACATAGTCTGTTGACTTTGAACTTTGGACTAAGGTACACTGAAGCATTGACTAGAAAAGAATATGCCAAATTCTGATCGAGGACACATAAATTGGAAGAAAATACAGTATTCAGATTCCTTCCACCAGAAACCTTGTTCGGAATCACTTATGGTGTCCCACAGTAGCAACATCACCAAAGATGTGGTGACATACTTTGATCTAGCCCTAAGATCGTACCCATCACTGGTGGGGAGGCTCACCAGTTTCACTGACTTTCTTCAAGATCCTGAAAACGAAAATACTATAAGGCGATTGCTTACTGTGATTGCTGAGCAGCTCCTCCTACTTCCTGAGTACAGCGAGGAAAAACCAAATGTCCCAAGCGGAGAAGTAGCAAATGAGCTTATCAACGTATTGTTCTTTTGCTTAATCGAAGACTGCTTAGAACTTGTCAGAAGAACGACAGATGTATTAACCTTTCCTCGAGATCCAGCAAATACAGAACATCTGAGCATAATCCTAAACAGCATAGTAATCCAAGTTGCTCTCTATGCAAACGGAAAGTTCAGGCACTGTTCACAGTGAAGTGAAAGCCTGCAGTCCTGAAACTCAGCAAGACAGGACAAATGTCACTGTCACCAGAAGACAGTAGGTTTGCAAGTAATGTTTTCTTTTGCCTAATCATGGATTTTCCAGAGCTAGTGGGGAGACCTGTAGATGTTGACGTCCTCACATTCATCAGAGACTCAGCTAATTCTACACAGATGGGCATACTCTTGCATGGCATCGTGATGCAAGTGGAACTTTCTAACCATCAACAGAACTATTTCAGAAGATTTTAAACCTTTCGCCGAGGGACAGATCGAGGGAGCAGTGCCACAGATCTCATTTCTTTATTTTTCATATGGACAAGGACACAACATGTCTTCGGGAACGAAGCAGATCAGGGGCACAGACTGGGAATTAGTATATTTTGAACATGCACAATAGAGGGACTTGTTGGATTATTGCCTGTTTTGACAAACACATAGAAAAAGAGAACTGTATCCAGAAATAATAGACAATCCAGGGTTCAAACAAAGAGAGACAATTCTTTAAATAACTGCAGTCCGCAAACAGAACCAAACAGAATCCAGAGACAACATTGTTTAGAATTTGTATTAAAAGTTAGCACATCTTGACAGATGATTGAGATGGGGGTCCAGAGCAGTACTCTAGTCCTCCCGCTGGAGGAAAGACGTTCATATTTCTCTGGAAGTAAATGCTCCCACTTAACCTACAGAGGCCTAATGTATTTATGTATTATATTTGTCATTGTTTTACTGTCATTAACAATCAGAACTGCATTATTTATTGGTGCACAAAGCATTCCAATTCTAGTGCGCCAACCTAATGATGCACGCATGAAGCCTACGAAGGCACCCAGACCTTACATAGTCATTCCAATCCCTAGAAAATCTGATGGTGGAATGAATGAACTTGAGATGGATGTGATTAGCAATGACACACACACTTGTGATAACAAGCAAATCGAAAAGCCAGAGACAGGGTCGGCAGAGCATGAATGTAAAAAGGTTACTGACAACCACACGCATGCAAACATTGAATGCACATACACCAGGCCTAGTGTCAATGACTGCAGAACCACAATCCAAAGCATGGGAAAAGAAAAGACTGCCTGCTATGAGAAATCCCACTATAAGCAAAGTAAAGAGCCAAATGAAGAAAGCGGATGTCGTGGAAAGACAAAAAGAGTTGGAAAGAAAGCCAACAGAAACTGAAGTATCAGAAACTCTTGATAAAACACCAAGAAAGGCAAAAGCAAACTCGGAAAAGATCTCTGCACAAGCATAACTAATAGCAAATACATTATGGCCACTCATAGCCAGAGCAAGGAAAAGACAAGAGGAGTTGAAGAATAAACCCACAGAGACAACATCGCCAAGCATATATGTTCCAGTGAAAGGGACACGAGGCGACGGAGATCATAAGATGGCCGCCGCCCCGATCCAGCAATAGTTGTTTTTCCTGGTTGCCTAGCAACCGCTGTGCGAGGAGCTCTAAGCCCGCACGGCGAGCCGGAACCGGAAGCCGGCCCACCCAGACAAAGGCCCACAAGGAACAAGGCCATTTCCTGTCTGCACCTGCAGTGCGGCGCGGGACACTTCGCCTCATATTCTCCCTGATGCTGTATAGTAAAGGAACCATTGCAGGCATCTACCATGCCTCACCGCGACCCTTGAACTACCATAAACCTTAAAATAGCATCACAACCAAGCAGCGGCTGATTGGTGGCACTCGGCCATACCCCCCCATCCCACCTCTCCACCGGTAGGCGAAAGCCAGCACTCGTGTCGAAGGCACCGAGGAGCCTCTCGTGAGCTGTCTGAGCCGGAGCCAGGTATGCTGTCCAGTGCTCGAGTTAACAGTGTCTTATCACGTGAGTCGTTGTATCTAGCCTAACGTGCATGCATCAGTGTCCACCTCCAACCTACTGTACCCTCTACATGAACTGTGTATCAAGCTTAATCTGCCCCACGTGAGTCCCGCACCTAGACCACTGCGCACTCATTTTAGCTATGCATCCAGTACTCTGCACCCTAACATCTGTGCTACGCCTATAGCCTACTATGCTCTAACGCTTGAAATACGCATTTAGCCTGTTGCTCTCTAATATTTGATTTCTGCTTACAACATACTGTGCCGAATATCAGTGACATGTATACTCAATATATGTGACCTACACCTCATATCTTTCTCTAGCCGAGCCACAACCTGCGCTATAGTCTATGATTCAGACATTTAGCATGTACTTTTTCCACTGCGCCCCAGTCTGGAATGTGCCTATTTGCTAGCCACTGTGCCTTAGTCTGTTGTGAATGTGCCTATCTGCTAGCCACTGTGCCCTAGTCTGTTGACCACTGTGCCTCACCTTTGAATGTGCCTATTTGATAGCCACTGTGCCCTAGTCTGTTGACCACTGTGCCTGCCCATTGTACCTATTCTGATCCTGACTACTTGCCTTCCTGCCCATCCCGACCCAGTCGGCTCCCGCTTCACCTCAAACTACTCTATTACCACCTAGTCAGCCTCATCCAACTACATCCTGGTCTTACTCTGACCACCCATGGCAAACCTCTACTTAGCCACGCTCACCTTAACGGCTACACTCGCCCTGCTCCACCACAACAACACCACCCGCCACAAACCCCGTCCACAATCACTCCCAACCCAACATCCCTCATACACCTCGACTATGGGTTTTTTGGAGGCCCAACATATTGACCAGCCTGACGCCCTCAGTCCCATAGATTGGATCCGCCGATTTGCTGCTCCGCCCACTCCTTGGAACCCATGCACATTGCAAGACAGAAACCTGAGACTCGGCTCTCGGTTCATAACCCCCAAGACACTCGCCAAAAGACACTCCTCTCATCCCACACACAGTCAAGCGAACACCGCTCAAATTTTGAACATCACCCAAACAGCCCCCTTGAGCACATCTGAACAGCCACTAATCAAGGGCGCCCTCGTCAATGCCCGCTCCCTGGTCGCCCATGCGCTAGATATCGCAGACTTCATCTCTGTCAACAACCTACACTTCCTGGCTATCACGGAAACCTGGCTGCACCAAGCAGCAGTCCCAGCCCTTTCCCTCGCCATCCCAGAAGGTTATTCAATACTAAGGAAAGACCGGGACATAGGTAAAGGAGGAGGAGTAGCCTTCATCGCTAAAACATCCCTTGGACTTAGATCAACCCCTCCGCCCAGCTTCCGATCTGCAGAACTTCTGTCAGCAAAGCTCCAACTCTCTGCTACACAAACCATACTATTACACCTCCTTTACAGACCTCCAGGCCCCATCACCACATTTGAGGAAGAGATATCTGACCTCTTGACCACCAACACCAAAACAGGATCTCAAACTATCCTACTTGGTGACCTCAACCTCGGTCTCGGCGACCCAAACGATACCAATGAGCTCTCCCTGGAAAGCACCATCTCCCAACTAGGGTTCAAGCTCAGAATCACAGACCCTACCCACAACAAAGGCAGGACCTTGGACTGGCTAGCGGATCTCAACTGCTCTACGTCCATCACAAAAAACGAGCAAATTGCATGGTCTGACCACCACGCCATCTCCTTCTCCATCCAAGGGAAATCACAACCAAACACTCCAACCCCTTCCGTCCCCCAAACCCTCACCAGAAACAACCGCAACATTACCTTACAAAACCTCCGCCCACTTATAAACAATATCTGTACCCCTACAAACTACGCCAACCTAGATGCGGAGAAACTTGCTGACCTCTACAACAAAACGATAGAATCAGCAGTAGACACCATCGCTCCTCTCAAACCCACCAAAGCCAAACCGGCAGCCCATATGAACAAATGGTTCACACCAGAGCTAAAAATCCTCTGAAACTCCAAACGAGCCGCAGAAGCCACCTGGAGAAAAACGCCCAACCTCGCCAACAAAACTCAACTCTCGATAGCTGCCACCACCTACAAAACTGCTATCCTCAAGCAGTGGCGTAACACAAAATGTGGGGGCCCCCCTGCGAGCCATGCTGAGGGGGCCCCCCAACTCGGCAACAAATCACGGGTTGCGTCACACTCTGGGCCGGCCTAGACTGTCACGCTTGCACAATACGCATGAACGTGCTGCTGAAGGGGTATGCCGCACACTGCACTAGGAAAAAGATATAAATATGTATTTTAATGCAATATACAGCACACTTTCTGAGATAAATTGGCTATAAAGCCAGAGTGTTTGCAATTGTTTTGTAGGGTAACACAATCCAATACATGCAAGTCACCAACAGTGCACAGGAACATTAATGCTTCCAACTGGCTGCACAATGTAGACCAGTGTAAACACGTAATAACATTATAGTACAGAATGCCAGGCCACATTTAGACATACCTAGACTGTTTTCAGCAAAATGCCAGTCAAAGCAATAACACTCATCAAGAAGAGAGCACACAATAAAGCATGTGGCTTCATGGCCTCGAACAACACGGCCAAACTCTTTAAAATCTGCAAGGAACTGTTCAATCCTGTTGTGGTCTATACCTCTTCTGTTCCCTCCCATGCCCTCTGTACAGCTCTGGCCTCTCATTTCTCTGCTAAATCTCAGGACATCCTGTCCTCTATGTCCTCTTCCTCTCTCGGCCCATTTTGGCCATCTCTTCTCTCCTCCTCCTTTTTCCTCTTTCTCTCTGACAACACCTGACGAGGTTTCTAGACAAGTCCGATCTATGAAAGTGTCGTCCAAACAGGTGCTCCGCTGCTCCTCCAGAACCATCAAAGCCCATATTGACACCCTCGCTCCAGCCTTGGCCGATTTCTGTAATCACTCTTTCGCCACTGCAATGTTCCCCTCTCCCTTTGAGCACTCCCTTGTGCACCCACTCCTCAAGAAGCAGTCTGCTGATCCTACCTGCTGGAAAACTATCGCTCAATCTCCACCTTTCCTGAGCAAACTCTTGGAAAAGCTTGCCATCTCCCAGCTTACTCTCCACACTGAATCTGTTGGTTGTCTCCATGACCATCAGTCTGGCTTCAGAGCAGCCAGAGGCATGGAAACTGCTCTCCTAAACACCTGTGCTGCTCTCTAACCTTGATTCCAGCATTCCTTCTATTCTCATCCTTCATCTTTCCTCTGCTTTCGACAGGGTCAACATTGGCATCCTGATCAATCAACTCTGTGAGAACCTGGGCATCACAGATCAGACCCTAGAGTGACTGACCTACTTCCACTTGGACCGCCACTCCGCTCCCAGGTCGATCGTGGTCCCATTCTCTCCGCCACCTCTCTCTACCTGTGGCATTCCCCAGGGCTCTATCCTCTCACGCTGCTTTTTCAACCTCTACTTGGCCACTTTGGCCTCCCTGATCTCTACCTTATCCTCTAACTTTCAGTGTTGTGCGGATGACTCAGCTTTCCTTCAGGCTCCCCTCATCCTCCTCTCCTCTCTTGCTCATTCCTGACTGCCTATCCACGATTCAGGATTGGTGCGCCTCAAACAATCTCTGCCTTAATGCCAGTAAGACAGAGATCCTTCTCATTGGGACCCTTGCCACTGTGTTTCCTCTCTCACTATAGCAGACCACCTTGGGCCCTCTTCCTTTGCCTTCCTGCGAGGCAAAAAACCTTGGTGTCATCTTCAACGCCACACTCTCTTTCTCTCCTAACATCTCGGACATCACCAAGAAGTCCCACTACCAGCTGCTCCTCCTCAAAGGGACTCTTCCATTTCTCACTCTCCACCAGAAGCTCACTGTCTCTAAGCTGGACTACTGCAACAGCCACTTTCTCAATCTGTCTTCCTCTAGTCTCCTTCATCTGCAAATAATCCAGAACAGGACTGCAAGACTTAGCCTTGGCCTCAAGCCCTGGGATTGTATTTCTCCAGCCCTGAAATCTCTCCACTGGCTGCAAGGATCAAGTTCAAGAACCTTTGCATTGCCCACAAGGCTTTCCGGGGCCAGTGGCAACACTAAATCCAATGCTCTCTTCCAAAATACCTTCTTTCTCTAACCCTTCACTCAGCTACCTCCAACTCTCTAAGGCTTAGACATTTCTCCAGGCAGAGAGTGGGGGTAGACCTCTCTCCTCTGCTGGTGCCTCCAACTGGAATGGCCTCCCTGCCCCTCTCAAACTTGAGGCGGACAACTTGAAGTTTCGGAAGCAGCTAAAAGCCTTCCTCTTCTCTGCTGCTTTCGCTCTCTCTCCCCCCCTGCTGACCTACCTGACCTACATGTCTGCTGTACTGACTGGCTGCTTGGCTACCCTCAGAGTCTCTCTGAGTCCAGGCTCTTTCTTGATTGGTCACCCTTGCACTGCCTCCGGGCCAACCATGCACTTAGGGGCTGTAACTGTAACCCTGCAGTCCATTGTTCTCCTTGCACAACCAATAGCTGCTCTGCCCTGGCTGCACTTACTGAGAGCATTGCTGCCCTGTTTTCCCCTCCCCTCTCACTTGCACTTCCCTGCTCCCTTTTCCCTTGCACTTCTCGTTCTCACAATGACACAAGGCCTAGTGAGATCGTTTGTCTTGTCCTCCCTCTATCATCCCTCCCTTGTGTACACTTGTGTACAGGCGCATTATAAATGACTTGAATCACATCATATCATTTTATCACAGATGCCCAGAAAAATATACAATGCCACAGTAAGAAATGGCTAGACTGGCAGCACCCAAATGCCAATCTAGCCAGGTAATTAAAGTTAGCAGGACTACTTTATCAGAAATGTCCAGTTAAAAGAAAGTCATACCAAACTGAGGAATGACTAGACTGGCTAAATCAAAATGCCTCTCTAGCCACTAATACCACATATCATGCCTGCTTAGCCTGGACATGGACAACCATTATGATTTATCACACAATCCTGCCCCCCCACACATCCACTCTCCCTCCCACCCACCACCCCAACCTCCACAATCAGCTCCTTGGCCCAGAATTACCTCTGCGTCCCTCTTCCTTGTCCCAGAGCTTTCGTATGAGGCTCCTTGCCTCATAGGTAAGTACTGGGATGAGGAACAGTGAGACTAGGAGTGATGAAGATTACAGGTAGCTAAATCAGGCATTACCTCCATGTACCTCTACCTCTTCCCAGTACTTTTGTATGAGGCAGAGTGCCTCAAACACACATACTGCCTCGTATATAAGTACTGGGACGAGGAAGAATAGGGCTAGGAGTAAGCAAGGCATTAAACACAAGTAGTAGCGCAACACCATTGAGTTGACTGGGCTTCAGCACTACCCCCCCTGACATTTTGGGCTATATTGACTCAACTTGGCTAACCTTTAGAGCAGTTGCCAGACCGAACAGGACACAGATTTTAAACGGCACCTGGTATTTGCTGTTAACAAGAACCTAGCAATTACCAACGTAAAGCATTTCACTGTTAGTACCTGCATTCAAATTCCACATTGTTTAGGCGATTGAAATCGTGATGTGGGTTTAGTACTTGCATGCCAGGGGAGTGATTGGAAGGGTAGAGAGGGAACAGGAGACTTATAGGAGAGAGTTAACTGCTTGTAACATTGAATCTGCACTAGAATAGTCTCATTAAAATGCGTAAATAATTTGGATGCGCCCACACAAATAAGTTTCCCCCTCCCCACCGCATGTGAAGTTAGCGCCTCTCCCAACATTTGAAGGGTTAGCCCCCCCGAAATGTGCCCCTGTACACAAGCACACACACCATTCACCTTATACACACCCAGTCATCCACACATTTAAGTGTGCACCCTTTCATCATACACTCACACAGGTAGCCACCTATACATTTATGTGTGCACCCTTTCACCATGCAGGCACACCCCCACAGCCACCCATACATTTAAGTGTGCACCCTTTCACCATACACACACAGGCAGCCGGCTATACATTTGAGTGTGCACCCTTTCACCATAGACTCATACACGCACACCTCATGGAGTTGAGGGGGGGCCCTATTACTTAAAAAAGAAATTGGGGCTCATTACGGGTCCAGCGGTAACCGTGCCGGTGCTACCGGCGGGTTGCCGCCAGACCCATAAAAAATTACTATGGCCTGACTTCCCGGTGCCACCGTGCTATTTCAAGTCCGGCGGCTGGGAAATCAGGTGCCGGTAATTTCGTTAAACCCCAGACTCCACGGGAATGGGGACACAGAAGCACCTGCACCATTGTTAACGGTGCCGGTGCTTCCGTGACAGGTCTGCCTACCGTGGCTGCTGTGCCTGGCAGGGTCAGCCTGTCGGGCACGGCAGCCCCACCAGGCAGACCTGTAATATGCCGGTCCGGAAACAACAGTGCCTGTAAGCTTACCAGCACCGTTGTTTCCGGACCGGCATGGTCAGAATGAGCCCCATTGTTTCTTTTTTAAGTCACTATAACTTCATTAAGAAATTATTTCAGTTAAGGAGCGAACCATAATCAAAATAATTTCTTTATGATGGCTGAGTGGCTTCAAAAACAAACAATTTCTTTTTGAAGGCATAGGGTTCCCCACCCCATGATATGGAGGCCTCCAGCCTAGGGTCTTCCATGTCACGGGGTACGGGGGCCCTCAGACTTCAAAAAGAAAGTTTCTTTTTGTAGTCACTCTGCCCTCATAAAGAAATTATTTCTGTTACAGAAATGTTCTTTATGAATGCAGAGTGAATTTCAAAAGAAACTTTTTTTTTAGAATTTTTTTTTTTTTTTTTTACTGGGGCCCCCTCCCAGCCATGTGCTGGTGGGGCCCCCCGCACCGCGGGCCCCCCCGCACCGCGGGGGCTGCGGGGGCCCCTGTTACGCCAGTGTCCTCAAGGCCAAAAAAGAGACATATGATAACAGAATTGAGAGCGCCAAATCCAAAACAAAAGAGCTTTTGAACATCCTCAGGGAACTCGAATCCCCCCCCACACTTGCTGAAACCTGCGTGAAAGATGCAGATTGGTGTGAGAGGATTCAAAAAGCCCTAGCAGACAAAATCACCATGTTACAATCCAAAATCGGACAGAAAAAGCTCAACCTAGCCAAAAAAACAAACCATCCACCGTCAACCACCCCTCAAACGTCCACTTGCCCCCCCTTCTCCTTCTCACCAGTTTCCACTAAAGAAGTAGAAAGCATCATTAAGGGCCTCAAGCCCTCTAGATGCCAAGGGGACTCATGCCCAGCTCCCATCATCCAAGAAGGCGCCAACACTCTGGCCCCCTTCATAACAGCCCTCATCAACGCATCCTTCAAATCAAGCTCAGTGCCTAGCAGCCTCAAGGAGGCCTGGGTCATGCCACTTCTAAAAAAACCTAATCTAGACCCCAATACCCCAACTAATTACAGGCCAATCACCACCGTTCCCTACATCCTAAAGATCTTAGACAGAGTGGCCTACCTGCAAATACAGAAGCACCTGGAAGACAACAACCTCCTGGGTCTCAGACAATCCGGCTTCAGGCCAAGGCATGGAACAGAGTCAGCCCTACTGGACCTAAAAATCCAGATGGACGAGGCAAAGGACAAGGGTAATCTAGCCATTCTCCTACTGCTAGATCTATCAGCTGCCTTCGACCTCGTCGACCATCAGATCCTCACGGAACATCTGATGACCTCAGCGGCCTTCTCTAACCAGGCGACTGCCTGGATCCAGTCCTTCCTAGCCAACCGAACCACCCGGGTCTTCTCCCCGGGGGCATCAGCACTCCCTGTCCCCATTACCTGCGGCGTTCCTCAAGGCTCGTGCGTCTCGCCGACCCTATACAATATCTTCACTAAGCTATTGTTTGACCGCCTAGATAACCTAGGTGTCACATACACAAACTATGCTGATGATACACAGGTTCTCATCACCCTATCGGGGTGCTACGATGAGGACTCCACCAGAATCAACAACCTTTACTTGGAGATCCAAGCCTGGATGGCAGAGCACGGTCTATGCCTCAACGATGAGAAAACTGAGCTCCTTCTTGTCGGCTCCCAACCACGGCTAAACAAACTAGACCCCCGTTACGCGTCCTTCAACATAGACGGTAACCTAATCACAGTAGCCAAAGAAATTAAAACCCTTGGGGTTTATCTAGACTCTACTCTCTCACTCAAAAGACAGGTGAACGCCACTGCCTCATCCACAGCTTACACCAATAAGCTCATCAACGCATGCAAACCTTTCCTATCACCCTCCAGCTGCATTACACTAGCCAGAGCGTTAGTGCTCTCAAAAATTGACTACTGCAATACCCTCTTTCTCGGCTCTTCAGAACGCAACCTGAAAAAACTACAGGTGCTTCAAAATAATGCCATCAGAGCCGCCCTCAGTATCCCACGAAACGGCCACATCTCCAGCATCAGACAAGATGCTCACTGGCTCCCGGTACGAGACAGAATCACTCTCAGATCCCTCGTCATCGTCCATAAATGCCGCTCCAATGATGCACCAAAATACCTGGCAGACAAGTTCCACAATCACACCTCAACTAGACCAACTAGAACGCCATACTCACATTGCCTTTCCGTTCCTAAATTCTCCCTAAAAAAAGCAGGTGGCGCCAGCTTCCCAGTCCTGGCCGCCAAACTATGGAACGCTTTGCCACCAAACCTTAGAGCAGAACCCTCATTTTGGACTTTTAGAGCCAAAACAAAAACATGCTTTCCAACAAAAACGCTGCTTAATGTACTTCCTCTCCGCATGTCTCTGTTGATCACCTGTAACCCGGTCTGCTACACCTATTGTTGTTTTATCACAGTCCGTATTGTATATTTTTACCATGTTGTAACTGTTTCTAAGTCTCCGGCGCCCAGTTACCCCAGGGTTCGGCGCGCGGTACAAATAAATAAACTAAACTAAACTAAACAAGTACAAGTTCTACAGTACAGCCATATACTGAACCGATGCCAGAGTGGATGCATACATTTCTAACCAGAAAGAAAAAGATATATGAGGACAAGGAAAGAACTGCCAGACTTTTGTCTACTCAAATGGCACAGATGAGGAGGCCTGCACCATTGACCGGGATACTTGAGAATCCTCCAGCAAGAAGGAGCCATACAGATGTATTCAGGGATGTAGTTATAGCGAACTACATGAAAACCTTATGAATGAAGAGAAGCATGCATGGAGATAACAACGAACTAAACGATTACTTCCACAGCACAGCATATTTGGGAAACAACATTTGGTACCAGCACATGAAAGAAGTTGGAATACAAAGTTCAGAAGGGGAATGATTTGTTTGTGCACTCCTACCGTACAGCACGGGGAAGTCCAAGATCTTCGTAGCTGTATAAATTGATGTCCAGACAGCAAACTGTCTTTCGCACATAGCAATGTGCAAGACCAGAGGCCAGTTCATGGGTAGTGATGCCTCACTGAAATGGGCAACTGAAGCAACTGATCCTAATGAAGATGATTATATCCAGGATATAAAGACAAGAAACAATGGAAAAACAAAACACAATGTGATCGGATACGAGAAGCCTGGAGTTAAAGGAGCAGAAATCAGAAGAGAAGCGAATCAGAAGCTAAATGTCCAGGGAAAAACCCCAGAAGAGGCTTGAAGTTGGAAGAACAGATGCCAAATGCAGATTTGGGGAACAGTGCTTTCACCAGACTGTTACGCTCACCTGACTCCCACGGAGGCGCAGGTCTGGTTTGGAGTGTTGTTGCTTCTTCTATGATGAAGCGCAGGACCTGGAAGATGGACTGGACCGGACCTTCGAATCTGGCTTGTCTGGCTCGCAGGAATATCTTTCTGTATGTGATAAGGGAGTATTAACAATCTGCAGGAGAAAGTATAAGCCTCCCGCTCCCTTCTCATCCCTCTACGAAACCCTCCTGCGACCCCCACGTGAAGTCTCACCTTAGGGTTTGAAAGGTTGAGCTCTCCATCCTGCTTCTCATGCAGGGGCGCGTTGTATCCAGTTACTTCACTGGGATTTTGATTGTAGAGGGTTCAAGTTTTGTTTTCCCGGTATAGTACCGTAAGGATTCTGTTAATGAGTACGATTCCGCAATAATAATTGTTCGTTGTCTCTTTTTCACGTGTGGAAACTATTCCGAGAAGAGCTGTGGAACCGAAGAATGAGACTCTGGTGAGCTTGATGAGAGTTCTCTCAGTGTCCTTGTATCAATGCGCTCACTAACGCTGATGTCTTTTTTCCCCATAGGGGCCGGGGTCCGGAAATGCCTGGATGCAGCACCGACCCGAAACGAAGCTCAATCCAGAAGAAATCTGGTAATTCTTTAATGGGCGTTTGGGTAATGTCTTTTCATGAGCCCACTAACGCTGATGTCTTTTTTCCCCATAGGGACCGGGGTCCGGAAATGCCTGGATGCGGCACCGACCCGAAACAAAGATCAATCCAGAAGAAATCAGGTAAGTCTTTAATGGGCGTTGGGTAACGTCTTTTCATGCGCCCACTAACGCTGATGTCTATTTTTCCCCTTAGGGGCCGGGGTCCGGAAATGCCAGGATGCGGCACCGACCTGAAATGAAGTTGGAATAACCCAACAGGTAAGCTTTGTAATGGAAATTAAGGTTTCCTTGTTTTCTTTCCCCTCTCACCTTTATTCTTGTCTTTTTCTCCCTAGGAGCGGTGATGTGGCTGCGAGTCCAGATGTCGCCGTAGAATGTGGTGGTACCTTGTACACGTGAGTGAGATGCGGCGCTGCAGCGATCGATGCGATGTGCTTTTAAATGGATGTCTTCCTTTTCAGGACCGTCGCAAGATGTCTCCGGAATGCGGATTTAGCAGGTAAGGACTCTTCTTTACCCTTTTCTCTTCTCTTCTCCCTTTGCAGGTGTTCCAGGATGCTGGCAGGAGTGGCAGAAGACAGAATGCAGGAGCAAACACGGTGAGCGTCCAGCTGCTAGATGCAGAACAACGCGAAGCGTGTGTTGCTGCTTTGGCGTGGCTTAAATAGCCTTCAAAGTAGTTCCAGGTATGTATCCTTCCTCTCAGGTATGTATTCCTCCCCTGACCACACCCGTGTGGTTAAGTAGTTCCAAAGATAAAGTAGTCCCATTCAGGCCTCAGAAGGACTGGATGTTGCAGCATGGTCTGCATCAGGTAAGTTAACACTAAGCACCTTTAACACAAAGTCCCCTTTTATGAGCCTGGCGCCTATGGCGCCAGGACTGAGTCCAAAGAGCCCCTACTTGAGGCTGTTGTGACTTCCCTTGAAGACATGATGTCTGCCTCTGGGGTAGCTGGGTCTTGTCTGGCACCTTGGAGGTAGGCATCATGACAGTACCCCCTCCCAAGGTCGTCCTTTCCGGGGATTTCGGCTTGCTTGGGAATTTTCGGTGGAATCTTTGCACTAATCGTGGGGCGTGTACATGGTCACTTGGTTCCCAAGATCTTTCCTGAGGTCCCTACCCCTTCCAATCAACTAGATAGAAGAGTTTTGATTTTAACATTTTGGAATCCAATATGTCCTTAACTTCAAATTCTAATTCCCCATCGATTTGAATTGGTTCAGGTGGTTTGCTTAGTCTGGTTCCAGGCTGCACCGGTTTTAACAGTGATGCATGAAAAACGGGATGAATTTGCATGTTGGCTGGTAGATCGAGTTTAAAGGCCACCGGGTTAATTATAGCTTTGATGGCATAGGGTCCAATGTATTTGGGATTAAAAGTATGCGGTCCTTTGAGAGGCAAATGCTTGGTTGCCAGCCACACCTGGTCTCCAATCTGGTACGAAGGTGCTTCACTCCGATGTAGATCAGCATTTTCTTTGTATTTTTCCTTGGCTTGTTGCAAATGAGTTGTAGATTCCTTGAAGGCTCGGGTTATAGTAGAATGCAAATGATCAACTGCAGGCATTTCCAGGTTTTGAGGAGGGTCTAGGTCTGAGGTTCTAGGATGATGACCATACAAGGTGTAAAAAGGGGTTTGTCCTGTTCCAGAATGTACAGAATTGTTATATGCATACTCTGCGATCTATAGAAAATATTTCCAGCTGTTTTCAGATTGATGCAACATGCACCGAAGATATTGTTCAAGGGTTTGGTTAGTCCTCTCGGTTTGACCATCGGTCTGGGGGTGGTGACTAGTGGATAAGCGTACATCAATTTGTGCCAGTTGGCAACATTTCCTCCAAAAATGGGAAATAAATTGGCTTCCTCGGTCTGAGATAAATATGGATGGAAAACCATGTATACGAACTATGTTTTCCAGAAATACCTTGGCGAAGATGGAGGCTGAAGGTACCCCTTTTAAAGGGATAAAGTGGGTCATCTTGGAGAACAGATCCACGATTACCAAGATAGTGTTATATCCATAGCAAGGAGGCAGGTCGGTAATAAAGTCCATTGACAAGGTGTGCCAAGGGGCCGGTGGAATATCCAAGGGTTGTAGGAGACCGGCTGGTCTCTTCTTTTGACCTTTATTTTGGGCGCAAACTCTGCAAGACATCACAAAAGATTTTATGTCTTTTCTGCAGGATGGCCACCAGAATTGTCGTTTGATCTTTTCTTCAGTTTTTGCGATACCAGGATGTCCTTCCATTAATGTATCATGATAGTGAGCAATGACCAATTCTTGCAGTTCTTTGTTGGGCAGAAATAACCGCCCCTGGAAGTACGGTAAATCGTTATTAACGGAAAAGTGTGACCCCTTTTGAGTCCATTCTTGCAAGGCTGTGGAATGTAAAAGTTGTTTAACTCGAGTTTGCACGTCCTCTATAGTTTGTAAAGAGGTCAAGCCTAAAATTCTTTGTTCGGGTATAATTGGTACTGGTTCTAAGTTTGAATTTGTTTCATCCATTCCAATCCGGGATAAAGCGTCCGCTTTGCAACCAGGGCGGTAGGCGATTATGAAATCAAA